>NC_090321.1:171925285-173287893 GCF_040869045.1 Eurosta solidaginis | reverse complement strand
ATTCTACGATAACACAAAAGCCATCTCTTTCGCACGTTAATATCCAAGTATCGGCGTGTTCCAATTAGAACAAGAAGAACGATCAAAACAAAACTAATAAAATGTCGCAAACGAATCTCACGTTAAAAGAGTTAAAAAGCGATGTAAGAATGCTGGGTGCCTACGTCTGGCACGAAAATCCAACTTCTTCAACGGTTGCAAAATAATGTCGATACGCGAGTGATAGTGGAGGAGATGAGCAAACTACGATGGTGCAACGTTTATCTGCCCTCGAAAAACAATACAACAGTTAATAAGTGCGCAAACAAATCCAAACCAAAATAGGGATACAAGATATAGTACGAGTGCACACAATTTTCAACCGACGTTGTCGTCGTCGCCGATGCCAACAATATATACGTCTGCTGCTAACCTTCAACAGTTCGCTGCAACAACAACGTCTACCTCGAACGTTCAACATTTTGCAACAACATCGCCTACACGAGCGAATTTGATGCCACAGTGGCAGAGCGCAGAGCGGTTCGCTACTGCGCCACTACATCAAATTCCAATTAGAAATGTTGTAAATCAAACAATCGCACCATTCCCATTAAGCAATGTTATTCGAATTCGCCGTATTATAATATTAAAGATATAGTAGAATTATTGCCGGAGTATAACCCAACGAGCGAAACGTCATTAAATTCGGTTCAATTTATAAAGCGTGTTGAAATGTTGAAAAATGCCTACGAATGGCAATGAAAGTACAATAATTTTCGCAGTACAACAAAAGATGCGTGGATCAGCAAAATTGTGATCGATTCACAACAATGTGCTTTCGTTAATTGGGCACAATTTGTAAACAAATTTTTGCAAGACTTTCCGTGTTTAACTAATGAAGCGGATATTCATATTAAACTCTCTCGTTCGAAACGCAAACAAAACGAATCACCGGTCGACTATTTTTATAAATGCTGGCGCTCGGTAACAAAGGCGGTTTATCGGAAACCAGTATCGCCCGACATATAATAAACGGAATAAATGATAATGACCTTAAACGGAAAATCTCAAACGAATACAAAAATTGTCAAGAATTGTTAAGAGATATAATGAATTATAACGTATATAATGATATCAGCCATAGTGCTCAAAAATCAAAATTCGTACCAAACGTGACAAAGCCGGTAATAACAAATGTCAAAACATCACAAGCTCCTCCAAAGTCCAACCAACCACGTACAATTAGCAACTCAAAGTGTTTTAACTGTGGTAAACTAGGGCATTTCGCTATTAAATGTCCCGAGCCACAGAGGAAGTCGAGGTGCACGTATTGCCAGCGTACCACACATAAAAGTGACGAATGCCCTACTCTAAAAAAAATGAGTGTTAATAAAATTCGCGAATTAAATGAGGTCAAAAATTACGCAAATCGCGATGACGGTATTATTAAGAAAATCTATGTAAACGGAAATGCTACCAACGCGTTCGTTGACCCGGGTAGTACCCGTACTCTTGTGCGCAAAACATTTTCCGAACAAATAGCAACGTATAAACCAGAAATAACAGTGCTAAGAGGTTTTGGTGGTGCGGAATACGTTTCGACCCGTAAAATTACGCAATACTTGTGATTGATAATGAAAAATTTGAAACCGATATGGTTGTTGTTAACGACGACCTAATATCTGAAAACGTACTCCTTGGAAAGGATGTTATTTGTAGTTCTAACAAACGATTTATAATAGAAAATGTAGATTGCCGTGTCGAACAAATTCGAAATATAAGTGAACCACAAGATTTAACCGAAAACCAAAGAAATCAATTCGAATCGTTAATGTGTGAATTTCGTGGACTTTTTGCCAATAACATTAAAAATCTTGGAAAGTGCGGGCTATCGAAAATGAAAATTCAATTGAATAGTGATCAGCCAATTCAGCTGAAACCGTATCGCGTGCCTTTTTCGAAACGACCGATCATAACACATATAATTACGGAACTTTTAGAGAACAATATAATTCGACCAAGTGAATCACAATACGCGTCGCCGGTAGTACTAGTCGAAAAAAAGAACAACGAACATCGGTTGTGTATTGACTATCGCTGTCTAAATAAAATCACGTTAAGCAACCTTTTCCAATGCCGAACATGGAAGAGCAGTTTGCCAAACTCGCGGGAAATCGGTTTTTCACAACGCTCGATCTCCGTATGGGTTATCATCAGATCGAAATCGAAGAAACGTCGAGAAATATACCGCGTTCGTGACATCTGATGGACATTTCGAATTTAATCGTATGCCTTTCGGGCTCGTTAACGCACCAGCAACTTTTCAGTGTATTATGAATAAACTCGCATCCAAAATGAATGCAGGTGAAGTGCTAATCTACTTGGACGATATTGTAATTCCAAGCAAAACTATATGTGAAGGACTTTTGCGGTTAGAAAGTTTCTTAATCTTCTTAAGAAGCAGGACTTACACTTCGCGCGGACAAGTGTAAGTTTCTTGCAACGAAAATCGAATATCTCGGGCATATAGTAACCGAAAATGGCATTACACCTGGAACGAATAAGGTAACGGCTATTAAAAACTTTGAACCACCCAAAAACGTATCTGAGGTAAGAAGATTTTTAGGCCTCACAGGCTTCTTTAGAAAATTTGTACGTGACTACTCTATTATTTCGAAACCCTTAACCGTTTTACTAACAAGAGCTAATCAAGACTGTTTTACATGGGACCACGGCAAGAGAGCGCTTTTAAAACTCTTGTCAACGTCCTTACGCAAGAACCAGTCCTAGTTCTATATGATTTTAACGCTCAACATGAGGTCCATACCGACGCAAGTAGCGTTGGGTTGGCAGGCGTACTTTTGCAGTCAGTAAATGGAGGTGAATGGCATCCGGTTTGCTATTACAGTCGCCATTGCACTGACACCGAAAGCCGATATCACAGCTACGAACTTGAGGTTCTCGCCGTAGTAGAATCTTTAGAACGTTTCCGTATTTACATCCTGGGAAAACCATTCAGGTTAGTAACAGATTGCTCTGCGATAGCACATGTTAAAGATAATAAAGAAATGAACCCCAAAATTGCCCGTTGGTGGCTCAAACTCCTCGAATACGACTTTTCAACCATACACCGTCAAGGCAGTCGATTACAACATGTCGATGCCCTAAGCCGAATGCCGGACCAACCCGCGAGAGAGGTTGAACCTGCCGGTATAGTTTTCAACGTAACGACCAATATCGACGATTGGCTGCTTACAATGCAGCTACAAGATGAAAAACTGCGACAATACATAAATATTTTGAAAGGTACGATTACATCACCAGATACAAATACTATTAAAACAGAATACCAGTTACGTAACCACCGTTTATACAAAAAACAACCCGATGGTTTAAAATTTGTTATACCAAAAGGTGTTCGATGGCGGATTGTCCAATTCTGCCACGATCAAGCAGGACATACTGCGTTAGAAAAAACTCTTGACCGAATTAAAGAATCGTTTTGGTTTCCGCAAATGAGAAGATATGTTAAGAGCTTTATTGCAGCTTGTATTCAATGCTGTTATCAAAAACAACGATCTGGGAAAAGTGAAGGTGAACTTCACATTGAATCAATTAAACCACTACCGTTTTATCGTATCCATTTGGATCACGTGGGACCTTTTGTGCGCAGCAAACGCGGAAATTGTTACGTATTAGCAATCTCAGATGCCTTTAGCAAATTCCTTATCGTTAAGGCAGTTCGCGACACGAAAACCATACACGTTATCAAAACCCTAAACGAAATAACTACGTATTTTGGTCTACCTTTTCAAATAGTTACTGATAGAGGAACGTCGTTTACCTCAAAATTATTCGAAGAATTTTGCATTAATAACAATATTCATCATACGAAAACAGCGGTCCGAACTCCACGAGCAAATGGCCAAGTGGAGCGCGCAAACCAAAGCATCCTAAATTATTTGCGAACTTCTACCGAACAGCCAAAGGATTGGGATCTTAAGCTAAGAGATCTCCAGTGGTCGATCAACTCCCGTCGAAACGCAACGACAGGTTTTAGTCCAAATGAACTTGTTTTCGATTTTAAACTCCGTGACGTAGTCACTAACCAATTGATTGCTGCTGTTCATGACGATTTAGGGGGCGAAACGTCCTCATTATCTTCTGCTGAGAAACGAAATCAAGCCATCGTAAATATCTCTAATGAACGCGAAAAGTGGAAACAAAGATTTGACCAACGTCATCAGAAACCAAAAATATACGCCGAAGACGATCTCGTAGTTATTGAAAATGAACCAGTTTCTACGGGTGAATCACGTAAACTTGAGCCTAAATTTCGTGGGCCATATATCGTAAGCAAAGTGTTAAGTAACGATCGCTATTTACTGGAAGACATTCCAGGCGCTCAAATAACTAGTAAGAAATTTTGTTCAGTATATTCTTCCGACAAAATGAAGCCATGGTGCAGGAATAGTCCTGATCTTGAAACCGACGACGAAATCGAGGCGATTTAGGTCAGGAAAGGCCGAGTTGTCACGCCACATAATTACATCCCTGCGTTTTCCATATATCTACAACACTCTACCCTGTTGGCGTGGGTATTTGAACGAAGTTATACGAACAACGACAATAGTTGAACACGAGCGGCGCGAGAAAGAACATTACTTGAACTTTACAAATAAACTCTGTACTAACTTAATCTTATATTTTCAATATTACTTTTCTAATTATAATAATCTCTATATATATATAAATTCGGTGTATTTAAAGTTACTTGGACATCCTCACGTAAGTAATAACGTTCATAGTAATACAGCGACGGTAAAATACTCTGTGAACATATAAATTAAATGCCATCCTGCGACAACCCTTTTACAAAAGCACTCTTTGATATGAAGCAAGGATATAATCCACAATAATTATAATGATTTACGTGTCGCAAAATTAAGTTGGTCTTTTCCGAATGAAAATTTAGCTGCAATATTTCTTCTTTCCAATGACAATTGTGTTTTTTTATTGATACAAAGGTGGTGGTTTTTCTGACAGATGGCCGATCATGCCATATCGCCATCCTGCATTTGCGGCAAATTAAATTTGGTGGATTTTCGCGGTGGAGGCTGCCACACGTCCATTAGTGTTCCCAATAGGAAATTTAAAGGGTAAATACAATTCATGGATTATGCGGGTAATTCACTATATAAAAAAATACAATTCAATAATCGAATACAATACCAAGTACGGGTTAAATATATAAATTCATAGAGCTACGTATAAAAAAGGAGAGAGATGGGACGGATGACAGCCTACACCGCGTAACCATCCTGGGCCGCCTAGGCGCACTAAGCGCCTAATGTGTGCTTCAGTTCCTGCAAGGCGCGTACTGCTTCCTGGATCAGGATTTTTCCCACGTTCGTTTTGTATGTGCGGGCGGTGCGCAAGCCGGTCGCGGTGCACCGGATGGTACGCTCTTCGACGCTGCGTCGCGGGGTTGGATGCGCGGTAGGCGCGCGCTGAGGCAACCTCGCAGGCTGCTGTTGACGACGACGACGGTGATGTGTAGCGACGCGGCGGCGTGGTTGTTGACGAGACTCCTCTTCGGTGGGTGCTTGGCGGCCTCCGGTGCCGCCGTGTAGCATGGTGTGGTGGAAGCCCCGCAGTCCCGGCATCGTTCAGTAGATGTGCACTGGTTGGTCCGATGCGATAATGCCAAACAGTTACTACAGAATTGGTGTGCCTTGACTATAACCAACCGCTGATGCGTGGGCATTGCCTGAAAGAGAGGGCACACCAAAAGCGCGTGATGCTGCAAACAGAGACGACATTTGCGGTAATCAGCCACCGCGGGGGTGATGCGACGTGTCGGGGCTGCGGGTACTACGACTCGCGATTCCAGCGAGCGACGCGGTGTGGGAACCGGAGGGCGCTGACGATTCATCTGTGAAAGGAGAGGATATGAATGCACATTAGTGGTATGTCTGAGAGGAATCGCCAGGTTAGAGGCTGATTGTGAGAGATGCGGGATTGTTCAGTTATGTTCTGAGATGGTGTCAATAGTTAAGCTTAGTGGACTGTAGTTGGTTGGGGAGATGGTAGGGAACCGTGTGGTTCTAAGCCGAATTCCGCTGGTGGCAGGAAACACAATTTTGTGATAGGCCTGGTGAGCACACCATTTTGCGTGCGTACGTCGACTACTCGGATATGGCCGTCTCTTCCTATATGGGTGTCTTCCACGCGTCCTAGGCGCCATTCGGTAGGGGGTAGGTTGTCTTCCTTAATGACGACTAGATCGCCGATTTTAGGGGGAGGTTGAGCGGTTTGCCATCGATAACGCTTATGTAACTCCATGAGATAGTCATTCTTCCAGCGCTTGCTGAATTGGTGATGTAAAACTTTCAACCGGTCCCAACGGTTGATCATAGAGAGGTGTTCATAGTTCGGCTCGGGGATGGCGAGAAGGGGTGCGCCTCGGAGAAAGTGGCCAGGTGTGAGGGCGGTGAGATCCGCTGGGTCCTGGGAAAGCGGGGAGATAGGGCGAGAATTGAGAACGGCCTCGATACGAATCAATAGAGTTGAGAATTCTTCAAAGGTGAAACTGTGTGTTCCGGCAACCTTTTTAAAATGGGTTTTAAAGCTTTTGACGGCAGATTCCCATAATCCGCCCATGTGGGGTGCACCGGGGGGTATAAATTTCCAATCGATGCCTTGTGGCGCATACTTTTGGACAATATCTGTCGAGACTTCGTTGAGGAAGGTGACGAACTCTACTTCGGTAGCTCGCTTAGCACCAATGAATGTTGTGCCGTTATCGCTCATCAATTGCTTCGGGTACCCTCGACGCCCTACAAACCGGGCGAAGGCAGCGAGAAAAGCCTTACTAGTGAGATCCGAACACGATTCCAGGTGGATCGCCTTGGTAGTGAAGCAAACGAAAACGGCCACATAACCTTTTACGAGGGTTGGAGATCGGAGCATCGAAGCTTTGATGTGAAACGGGCCGGCGAAGTCTACGCCAGTAGTAGTGAAGGGGGGCGCGAAAGTGCATCGTTGGGGGGGGGGGGGGGGGGTAAAGCTGCCATTATTTGGGATTGCGTTTGTCGCTTATGAATGGTGCAGACTTTACATTGGAATATACATTTTTTCAGCTGAGGTTTGAGTCGGGGGGTATAGAATTCCTGCCTCATAGCTTGTTTCAGGAGGCGGAGGTCCGCATGGAGGAAGCTCTCGTGTAGAAACCTTATATAAAGGGTAGTAAATCTAGCCTTTTCGGGGAGAATGATAGGATGACGCTCATTGTAGGTCATGTCGGCCTTTACTAATCATGTCTAAGCTTTGGGCAATTGAGGGCGAGCAGTTTAATAAGAGTTATAAATGAGTAATTTTATGTGCTTGTAAGCGTATGAGTCGTGGCACAGTGGCTGACGTACCCGACCAAACGCCCGTGGTTGCGGGTTCAACTCCCACCAAGCATTCCTTTTTTTTTAATTTATAAATTATTATTATTAATGGACTGTATTGAGTTTATGGGGTTTTTGATTCAATGTATTCCATTTATTGAGTTGGGTAGTTTTAGTGTTATTGGTGTATTTAAGTCATGGGAGGATGCATAGCATCAGTACACCTTTATTTATTTAATGTGGGGGCGAGCACTGGGGGGCTCTGAGGCTTCGCTCTACTGAGCCACCTCATCCTCTATTTGAAGAACCCTTTAAAATGTGATATGGAGGCGAGCACGGGACGGCTCTGAGGCATTGGCACCCCATTTTCTACAAGAAAAACCTCTATTTATTTAATTTGGGGCGAGCGTTGGGCACTCTGAGGTTTCGCTCTAATGAGCCACCTCATCTTCTATTTGAAGAACCCCTTCAAAGTGTGATATGGAGGCGAGCACTGGGCTCTGATGTATTAGCACACCATCCGAAGAACCTCGATTTTAATTAAAAAACTCAAACTATGTCTTTAGAATATTTCACTAACCAGTTGAGAATTACAAACACACTCAATGGCTACTGAAACAAACGAATGAAAAATGTTCATAGTTTAAGTCGCTTAAACATTAGGAAATAATCGTCCAAATTATATAATAAGGAAATCATTTCTGATTTTGTAACCAACTATTCGAAAATCGGTAAGTAGGAATATGATATAATTTTTGTATATTCATCATAACTGTAACCTCTAAATTACATATATATATAATTTCAGGTGCAAATATGTCTCTAAAAATGCATTTCTTACACTCCCATATGGATTTTTCCCCTTCAAATATTGGTGATGTCAGTGACGAGCATGGAGAACGATTTCACCAACAACTTAAGTATGGAGGAGCGTTATCAAGGATTCTGGAACGAACATATGATGGGGGATTATAATTGGTTTCTTATACGAGAATTAAATTCAGAAAATTACAGTAGGCAAGCAAAAAGTAGAAACTATTTTTAAATATTTCAAGTACTAAATTTTGTAGAATTTCTTTAATAAAGGTATCTTAAATAGCTAAATAAACAAAAATATTAAAAATGCGTATTTTCCCTTCATTCAACTTATTGTTAATAATATTACCGTTTATATGGATTTTCATGAAATAAAGCTTGCCTTATTTGGAATGTTCACAGTTTTACGATCATCTAGTAAAAGTTGTATAAGTTTTTGTTTCTTTCGATTTTTTACGAATTAAATAAGAAAAAAATGGAAATTTTTAATACAAAAAATCGATTTTTTATAATGCGATGCAAATAACTCTGAAAGGAATAAGTATTTAAAAAATGGTATTTAAACAATTTTAAGGTAATTTCATTTGCTATTATAACTGTTTTCTCCTACAAAATCGGACAACCCTTTCCAGAGATATGATAAAATCAATGGATCTCCATTTTCAAAAAAGCTAAATTTTAGGAAACGAAAAAAAAAAACAAAAACGTATCCATAGAATTTTAAATTTCGACCATTTTTATATTATGGGACTAAAGCAAATAAAAAAAAAATAGTGGTGATCCGGGGTTATGCAAAAGGTTTAATTTTTGTAGAGCAGTTTTACCGAATGGAAGATGATGGATGATGATGTTCCGGCTAAAAAAACATTTTTTCAGGAAGCCATCTTCACTCCATTGGAAGGAATAGGTGAAAACCGATTAAAACTCCCTTAGTGTTAACAGTTAGCGACAGTTAACCCAATAAAGAAGCGACTGGCGCACCATGTTGCAGACCAAAACCCTTTAAACGATTAAACGTCAATTATATAAGAATGTAGGTAATGGTTTCGGCTATCTCTCTACTTTTTCGGCTGTTATTCTGTCAGTTATCACTATTATTTTTCCTTTTGACTCTATTTTTCACTTAGCAATAACTTTCTATATGTTTGTGCGTATTAATTAACGAGTCATATGAAACATCTTTCCACTCAATGAATATTTCTACTTGTAGTATATTTAGAGCTACAGGGTGCATATATTTAGCAAACGTTATTTTCGATTACCCTTCATATGATATATTTTTTCGTTTCTTGAAATGTGTACGCACATAGATGCAGCAAAAATTAAGCATTGCAAGTTTGCAATGTGCACTTTTCAAACGTATGCAGAAATTTCTTTTTAAAGATTGATATAAATATCGCATATTACGTGAGCAAAATCACATGAGAACGATTGAAAATTCGCACGCTTCTAAATATGCAGGCATGTATATTTATTGTAAAGGGGCAAGGAGTCACTCATCCATGTATCTGAGTACTCATGCCATGGTTGCACACTCAAAAACTTCATCAATAGCATGTGCAACGTCCTGGAGACCAGCACTGATTTAAAAATAAAATAAATGCAAAGCGCAATAACGTCCGAAGAGATTTTAGGCCGAGCTTCTCTTCCAATTTTGCGTCGTGCTCCTTTTTAAAGGGATGGGACCAACTTGCTTTATGCCGACTCCGAACGGCATCTGCAAGACTTAGAAAGCGCTTAAAGTACTTGACCTTATGAGTCAGGATATGTTGCACTGTGCATCACTAAAGTCCATATATACTAAACAGCATAAGCTCTTTATTTGAAACTTGTAAAATACTTATGAATGCCAAAAATTGCCAACAGCAAGAATGAGGAAACACACAAGTTTTTAAATACTCCGTAACGAGTACAGCCATATGTACATAAGTGTGTGTATTAGAGTGGTCATTGAAAATGTATTTAAAGATTATATATTCTGATAATATTTCTTAAGTCTCACTCCATTATTACCGTCGATAAAACAAGGCGACCGCCGTGGTGTAGCACCGGAAATCCGGGGTTCAAGCCTTGGGCAAAGCAAAGTCGAAAATTAAGAAACAATTTTTTTTAATCAGAAATGTTTCTCCAATTGGGGTCGCCTCTCCCACCAAAAACTCAGTGCAGATGCCAATTGGAGTCGGTATAAAATATGAACATAGGTCTCGTCTCACCAATGTGTAAAAAAAATTATAAAGGGGTTGTTGCGCCAAGTATTTTTTTTTTTCATATATAAAACATATAATTTTTGTTTCCGATTTAAGACGCGTATCGGTTTCGCTATGGGGGCTCATCAATTTAAGCTTTCTGTTCAATTCGAACTCGCACTTCCTCGATGATTGCAGTGTTACAAATGCATTTAGCCATGTCCTACAAACTCAGAGGGGACTGTAGACTTACAATGGGTAATATGTCCTGCCTTAAAATATTTGATGATCCTGTGAAATAAATTCGAATATCTGAAGCTACAAGAAATTCAGTGTTCGCAAGCTGTAAATTCGTGTACCATTTGAGCTTGTCTAAATATGTAAAAACTGTTCCAGCTACCAATAAAACTTCGTACCGATTTTCTTTCTCCTACTAACTTAATATAAGTATAATTTATAACATAAATTGGCACATACTCTCTTTGGAAAACTGAGACCATAAGTTTATGTTATTAACATATTTAGTCAACAATAAATGCCTCAATATGCTAAAGCGTAATGTATTAATATAATACTCTGCACAATAATATGCTCCTTTACAGAAACAACAATAAACACGCAAACAAATGCTTTTGAATCTGCCTAGCTTTTGTGAGAACAAGATGAAAATATTTCGGTCCCAAATCACATGGATCTCTGGAGGAATTATCTAAGAATTAGATTGGTCTCATTCGAAACTATGTCGCGCTACGCAACGAGTCTCTAAGTAGCTAAAGCTAATGTCCAAGAGAGCAGATACCACCTAACGTAAGCAAACTTAACCTCCACCAAAGTGGATGTCAGGTTGATACAATGGCACGATAATTTATTATACAAATTTCAAAGTTTAGAATTCAATTTGATTTTTCTTTCATATCTCACTAATATAAGATCGTTTGTAGAAATAGGAAGTAGTAAATCTTACTCATTTGTCGCCGCATCCGGAGTGCCTCAAGGTAGCATTCTTCGTCTTCTCTTGTTTTTTCTGTTTGTCGACGATATGAGGATATGTTTTGAGCATTCCCAATTCCTGTTCCATGCTGATGCCTTGTAATTGTCTTACAGACAGTGACAGTGAAACATTACATCTAAATACATCTCAAACTTTTCCAAGTCATCCCTCTGAAATAAGTAGTTTAATTTTTGCAGTGTACTTTCATGCTTGTACGCATACGTATGACAGCTTGAATTTGACAAAGTAAATACTTTGTGGAAACTTACGTCTTAATTATCACCAACTTGCACAATACTTTGGGTTAATCGAATGCCGGATGGTAACTTTGTCACATCTTGTACTACTCATTCTGTAAGAAACTTTTTTAATAAATCAACAAACAACTTTTAGACAGAACATGGCAATATAACTTACTAGTAAAATACATACACACATACATTTAGACGTGCACGTGTATGCTATATTTCAGGGGAGAAAGTGTCGCTGCAATGAACCGCTATTTCTAATAAAGTTGGGCAAATTTGATTAATTCGATTAACGCCCTTACTTTTAATAACACATAGATGAAGAAGATCTCAGCCGTGTATTTAATGTTCGGCAACACCCGAGCTTAGCCACACTTACTTGATACATTCATACCTAGAGCGTTCTTGTACCCAAGGTACTTTATATTTATGTGGATAACATAGTACTTAATGTCATAAAGGAATCGAAATAGATATACACTTTCTTATATCAAAATTGTCAGAATCAAAAAAGATTTTGATTGAACTACGTCCGTCCCTCCTTAAGCCAAAAGTGCGACTGCTTTACAAAATTCAATAAGCCACAGAATTGATTGGTATTGAAAATGGGCAATATAGAATGATAGCTTAGCTTAATTCTTATATAATGAAAATTTCGAAAAATGATAATTAATTACAAAATGCTGATAACGTGATGAAACTAAGTGCGTGGCCTGACTTTACACGACACATTGGAATTAGTATCGAAAACTGGTCTACATCTAAAAGCAGAAGATTTAAAAGTTTTGCATGCCGTAAATTAATAGCCATTCGAGATGTCATGTTGAAATTCGGAATGGTGGTTATAATTGTTATTATATGTTTATACACTTTTTGAAAATTAGCCCCCGTGCCCGGGGTTGCTCATGGGGCCCGCGATTTAGAGGTACTAAGGCATTTTTTTAATTCAGTAGAGTCTTTAGTTGTTCCATGTGCCAATTTTAAGCAGAATTTCAAAAGCAAAGAATATTGATAATGATTTTTTTCCTGGGCCTGAGGAGACAATAAAAACATCAAACAAAAATTTATGTTTATATGAATCCGAAATCGTAAAGTTTTCATGGTGGCACTGATGAATAAAAAGTTTTTTCGATTTGAAGAAGTCAACAAAATAATTCGTCGAGGTCATCAAAAGTGTCCTGTTATTTTTCCACGTGATTGTCTTGACGAGGCATTTGCTACCTCGTTGTTAAACAGAATCTTGCCAAATGGAGAGAAAGTGGAGCGTGACTGGTTAGTGTGGAGTGCCAATAGAATATTTTATAGAAATTTGTGCAAAGCACGTGAGGTGAACTATATTAGATCAAGGCAAGAAAGTCAAGTATTTTGCTATTATCGTTTATGCTATGTCTGATGCCAGTCACGTTGACTACGTTCATTTTGAGCTAACCCCATTTCAATTCGAAAGCAACAAATTTTACAATTCAAGAACGGTTTTTGGCTTTCGTGAATTGTAACAAAAAAACTGCTCAGAAAATCGCTGACCTCAACTTGGTTCAAAATATTGACTACCATTAATGAATGAAACGTGGTTCTCTAAGCTAGAGACGCCACCATAGATGTTGAGGTCCGACCTCTAGATGCCTTATTAGCTGATTTGAAGTTGATGAGGAAGTAATGGGAAACAATCTTAAACGAATACAAAACAGTTGCTCTTCAATTGAACATCTCGCCAAAGTTTCCGGACATTCGAAAGAGAAAACCCAAAAGACGCTCTGAAGATAATTTAAATGAGATGATTATGAATGATTCAGAGTCTGATTTTAAAAACAATACATTCCTGGTGATCATTGATTCGGTAATCACTGGCATTACTGACCGATTTGCAGCTATGAGAAATTTGAACGAGACGTTTTCCTTTTTGTGGCAATTAGAAGACCTGGATGAAATTGCGGTTAGAGCGAGCGCAGCAAAATTTGCAGAAAAATACAAGTCGGACGTTTCTCAAAGCTTAGAATGTGAAATAATTCACTTCAAACACATTTACGAAGCAAATTTTGAAAAAGGTCACCATTGGAATTGCTAAATGCTATATATGTTCAAAATCTGCATAAAATTTTCCTCAACATTTGTGTTGCTTTACGCATCTTTTGCACTATACCTGTCACTGTTCTGCACTACGTTCTTTCAGTGACCTTGCAAGAATCGACAACTTTCATAGATTGTGTTCATCTCAAGAGCGAGTGTCAGGACTTCCCACGCTTTGTGTTGAATCCGTTTTGGCAAGACAGTTAAATTTTGATATTATTATAAAAATTTTGCAGCGCAAAAAGGAAGTAAGGCCACTCTTTGATATTCGAACTTCCTATATTGAATAAATAAAATTTATAATCATCATTAAATTTATCAGAAATGTATTAAAATGTTACCAAATAACTAGAAAAGAGTATTTGAAACAATATGTGGCTTTTATTGAATTTTATTTCTACGTTACAATAAAATAGTATAAATAGTAAATATTCTGTGTTAATTTTATTGTCAGTTCTTAGTCCAAAAATCGTTTCATGTGACAAACATTTTTTTTGATGTAATCCATCAATAATGATTCATGAATGAGACGTCATTAATTCAAATTAATCAAATGTATTAGTGGATTTTTTATGGGGGGCCCGTAAATTGTTTAGTCCCGGGTCCGGATTTTCTCTTTACGGCCCTGCATGCAACGAATGGTATATGAGCGTTGATTCAAACATATTCTCAGGTAAGTATATACACATGTGCATAATTTGCTACACTCATTGTATAAAATAATAACGATCCTCTATGGTTTCATCCTTAAGTCAAGCCAATTTTGTTTTGTATCCAAAATTAATATATCCGCAACTAGCAGACCCGGCAGACGTTGACCTGCCCTAAATTTGGTCTATCTGCATTCATTTGAATAAGCCTTTTACGTCTAACTCTGCCCCCTCACCCCCTCCCCCTCTTCACTTTTTCTTAATCCTTTTATTCACTCCTCCCTCCGTCTTTTTCGCTTCATCTATCTGTATGTTCGTCTCATTCTATCACTTTATCTGTTTCCTTCTTCTTCTCTCTTTTCTCTTCTCTCAAGTTCTTCCCATTCTTCTTCATCCCTTACTGACAGTCCCAGAGATTGTGATGGAAAGAAAAGGAGGTCTTAAATGTTCTTAATTATACCATCAAAATTTAACACGCTTTTTATTAGAACAATTAGGACTGTGATATAAACTGTTAGATCTAATAATTTAAGTGTAAAATTTTAATGTTAACAAGTAAGGAAGGCTAAGTTCGGGTGTAACCGAACATTACATACTCAGTTGAGAGCTATGGAGACAAAATAAGGAAAATCACCATGTAGGAAAATGAACCTAGGGTAACCCTGGAATGTGGTTGTATGACATGTGTATCAAATGGAAGGTATTAAAGAGTATTTTAAGAGAGAGTAGGCCATAATTCTATGGATGGATGCCATTTAGGGATATCGCCATAAAGGTGGACCAGGGCTGACTCTAGAATGTGTTTGTACGATATGGGTATCAAATGAAAGGTGATAATGAGTATTTTAAAAGGGAATGGGCTTTAGTTCTATAGGTGAACGCCTTTTCGAGATATCGCCATTAGGGTGGGCCAGGGGTGACTCTAGAATGTGTTTGTACGATATGGATATCAAATGAAAGGTGATAATGAGTATTTTAAAAGGGAATGGGCTTTAGTTCTATAGGTGAACGCCTTTTCGAGAAATCCCCATAAAGGTGGACCAGGGGTGACTCTAGAATATGTTTGTACGATATGGGTATCAAATGAAAGCTGTTAATGAGTATTTTGAAAAGGAGTGATCCTTAGTTCCCTAGGTGGACGCCGTTTCGAGATATCGCCATAAAGGTGGACCAGGGGTGTCTCTAGTTGTACGATTTGGGAATCAAATGAAAGGTGTTACTGAGCGTTTTAAGAGGGAGTGGGCATTAGGTCTATAGGTGGACGCCTTTTCGAAATGTCGCCATTAGGGTGGGCCAGGGGGGACTCTAGAATGTGTTTGTACGATATGGGTATCAAACGAAAGGTGTTACTGAGCATTTTAAGAGGGAGTGGGCATTAGGTCCATAGGTGGACGCCTTTTCGAGATATCGCCATTAGGGTGGGCCAGGGGTGACTGTGGAATGTGTTTGTACGATATGGGTATCAAATGAAAGGTGGTAATGAGTATTTTAAAAGGGAGCAATCCTTAGTTCTATAGGTGGACGCCTTTTCGAGATATCGCCATAAAGGTGGACCAAGGGTGACTCTAGAATGTTTTTACGATATGGGTATCAAACGAAAGGTGTTACTGAGCATTTTAAGAGGGAGTGGGTACTAGGTCTACAGGTGGACGCCTTTTCGAGATATCGCCATTAGGGTGGGCCAGGGGTGACTCTAGAATGTTTGTACGATATGGGTATCAAACGAAAGGTGTTACTGAGCATTTTAAGAGAAAGTGGGCATTAGGTCTATAGGTGGGCGCCTTTTCGAGATATCGCCATTAGGGTGGGCCAGGGTGACTCTAGAATGTGTTTGTACGATATGGGTATCAAATGAAAGGTGGTAATGAGTATTTTAAAAGGGAGTAATCCTCAGTTCTATAGGTGGACGCCTTTTCGAGATATCGCCATAAAGGTTGACCAAGGGTGACTCTAGAATGTTTGTACGATATGGGTATGAAACGAAAGGTGTTACTGAGCATTTTAAGAGGGAGTGGGCATTAGGTCTATAGGTGGACGCCTTTTCGAGATATCGCCATTAGGGTGGGCCAGGGGTGACTCTAGAATGTTTTTACGATATGGGTATCAAACGAAAGGTGTTACTGAGCATTTTAAGAGGGAGTGGGCATTAGGTCTATAGGTGCACGCCTTTTCGAGATATCGCCATTAGGGTGGACCAGGGTTGACTCTAGAATGTGTTTGTACGATATGGATATCAAATTAAAGGTATTGATGAGGGTTTTAAAAGCGAGTGGCCCTTAGTTGTATATGTGAAGGCGTTCTCGCGATATCGACCAAATGTGGATAAGGTGATCCAGAAAATCATCTGTCGGGTACTGCTAATTTATTTATATATTCCATAACACTAACAGTATTCCTGCAAAGATTCCAAGGGCTGTTGATTTCGCCTTGTAGAACTTTTTCATTTTCTTCTACTTAATATGGTAGGTGTCACACCCATTTTACAAAGTTTTTTCCAAAGTTATATTTTGCGTTAATAAACCAATCCAGTTACCATGTTTCATCCCTTTTTTCGTATTTGGTATAGAATTATGGCATTTTTTAAATTTTTCGTAATTTTCGATATCGATAAAGTGGGCGTGGTTATGGTCGGATTTCGGCCATTTTTTATACCAAGATAAAGTGAGTTCAGATAAGTACGTGGGCTAAGTTTAGTAAAGATATATCGGTTTTTGCTCAAGTTATTGTGTTAACGGCCGAGCGGAAGGACAGACGGTGGACTGTGTATAAAAACGTGGCTTCCACCGATTTCGCCCATTTTCACAGAGAACAGTTAACGTCATAGAGTCTATGCTCCTACCAAATTTCAAAAGGATTGGTTAATTTTTGTTCGAATTATGGCATTAAAAGTATTCTAGACACAATAAATGAAAATGGGCGGAGCCACGCCCATTTTGAAATTTTCTTTTATTTTTGTATTTTGTTGCATCATATCATTACTGGAGTTGAATTTTGACTTTACTTATATACAGTAAAGATATTAAATTTTTTGTTAAAATTTGAATTTAAAAAAATTTTTTTTTAAAAAGTGGGCGTATTCTTCATCCAATTTTGCTAATTTTTATTTAGAACATATATAGTAATAGTAGTAACGTTCCTGCCAAATTTCATCATGATATCTTCAACGACTGCCAAATTACAGCTTGCAAAACTTTTAAATTACCTTCTTGTAAAAGTGGGCGGTGCCACGCCCATTGTCCAAAATCTTACTAATTTTCTATTCTGCGTCATAACGTCAACCCATCTACCAAGTTTCATCGCTTTAACCGCCTTTGGCAATGAATTATCGCATTTTTTCGGTTTTTCGAAATTTTCGATATCGAAAAAGTGGGCGTGGTTATAGTCCGATATCGTTCATTTTAAATAGCGATCTGAGATGAGTGCTCAGGAACCTACACACCAAATTTCATCAAGATACCTCAAAATTTACTCAAGTTATCGTGTTAACGGACGGACGGACGGACGGACGGACGGACATGGCTCAATCAAATTTTTTCTGGATCCTGATTATTTTGATATATGGAAGTCTATATCTATCTCGATTCCTTTATATATGTACAACCAACCGTTATCCAATCAAACTTAATATACTCTGTGAGCTCTGCTCAACTGAGTATAAAAATATATAATTATGTACAATATGGAATATTTTTTGTCGCAGACGAAACAGTCTAATATTCGTTAAATGTTACAATGAACTTATAAAGTGTTATATCTCTTTACAGTCAATTTATTTTTTACTTGCAGCACCAAATCTCCTTCCCGAAAACCTTTCGAATTAATTGCTTTATCATATCTGGCTTTCATCTTGTCACTCATAATCTTGGTTCGCTGTCTTACAAGAGCATGTATTTCCCTCAGCTCTTCCTCTAAGATGCTAGTGGATTTCTTGGCATTTCTCTCCACATCGGCGTTTGTCCCAAACTTCAAATCAGCTGGCAGTGGAAGGCCATTGCCAAAAATTACTTTTGTGGGAATTGGCCCGTTGTCTCATGCACTATCGATCGGTAAGCCATTAAGAATAATGGTGTGCGTGTATCCCACTCTTTATTGAACTTGTCCACTACTTTCCCTAAGTGCTCCCCCAATGTTCTATTGAATCATTCCACTATACCATCGGATTGAGGATGCAATTCAGTTGTCCGTGTTTTTCGAATGGCCAACTTCTTACACATTTCTTGGAACACAGCTGACATCTCCTCTCTATTTGGTCTTTCGTTTCGTTCGAGCCCTTGCATAACATGTGCTAGATCTGTGTCTTCTAGCTCACACTTTCTTAGTTGTTCCTTGTCCCATTCATCCGTACATGTTATAGTAATTAGATGGATATCTATAATGTCTTCTTTAGCCTCGGCCGTTGAACAGTGCTTGCATTCCAAACTACATGGTCTTCGTGACATTGCATCGGCATTTCCATGGGTACTATCTTTTCGATGCTCAATGGAAAAGTCACAGCTTTGTAGTCGCTCGACCCACCGTGCCAATTGTCCTTCCGGATTACGGAACTGCAGAAGCCATTTTAAAGCTGCGTGATCTGTCCTGACGCGGAATCGCTGGCCGTTGAGGTATTTGTGAAAATGTTTAATGCACTCTACAAATGCCAAGAGCTCCCTCCGTGTAACCCAATAGTTCCTCTCTGGTCTTCCAATTCATCGGCTGTAATATGCAACTACCTTCTCCCGTACATCGACAAGTTGTGATAAAACGCCTCCTATAGCATATCCACTTGCATCGGTATCTAGAATAAATGTTGCTCCTGGAATCGAATATTCCAACCTTGGGGCAGTGCACAAACGCTCTTTCAATGTTTGGAAAGCCAGTTCTTGTTCCTCTTCCATTCAAAAGTTTTATTTTTCTTGTAGGTTCGTGGAGCCTATGTGTTACGTTGGCAAAATTTGGTACAAATCGGCGGTAATGTGTGCACAGCCCAAGGAAACTTCTTAACTCATGAAGATTCTGTGGTCTTGGCGAATCCTTTACTGCTTCTATTTTTTCATTCGCGGTGCAGATGCCCTTCGCTGTTACTTTATGACCCAAGTAACTAGCTCCCTTCTTGAACAGAGAACACTTTTTGGGACTAAGTTTCAGACCAGCAGCAGCTTTTCTTTGGAAAACCTCCTCCAAGTTCTTCAGATGTTCTTGGAAGTTCTCTCCCAATACAATGATATCGTCTAGGTACACCAAGCATATTTTCCAATGTAGTCCTTTCAGTGCCTGATCCATAGTCCAAAGGGCATCACTGTAAATTGCCAAATAACATCATCGACACTATAGGCTGTTTTCTCTTTGTCTTCCTCCTTCACTTCCACTTGCCAATAGACGTTTTTCAAGTCCAGTGTGGAAAACCATTTCGTAATAGATAACGAGTCCATAGTATCGTCAACCCTTGGCAAGGGGTAGCTATCCTTTTTCGTAATGTCTTTCAACTTGCGGTAGTCCACGCATAACCTCATTTTTCTATCCTTTCTCTTCACAAGTACCACCCGTGAGCTCCATGTACCAGCTGATGGTTCAATGATGCCGCTGTCGCTTAGTTCTTGTACGATTTGACTCACAACTTCCCGCTTCGCCAGTGGAAGACTACGAGGAGATTGACGGATCGGCATCGCATCTCCAGTGTCAATTTGATGTTTCGCAACGTTGGTGCGGCCTGGTTTGGAGCCGTCTTGGTCAAATATGTTCGCGTACTTTAGGAGCAGTTGTTTTGCCTTACTCTGATAGGCTTCCTCTAGCTCCTCCGTCCATGCCGTGATGTCATTTGAAAGATCAGTATTACTATATGGTGTTCCTGGAGCTGTTCACAGTTAATAAGTACTTTAGCCTCTTGACTTCTTCCCAAAATAGCTCCTTTGGTCAGTTTGAGTGGTGACTTGAACTCATTGGGTTCTCTCACCGCAATACGTTCATATTGTTTTGTCAAATACAGGGTTTTTCCTACAAGTAAATTCGGTGTTGATTTGTTTGCTGCTTCATCAAACCAGATTTTTTTTTTGCCCCCCAAAATCTCCATCAACCTTTGCCCAGATGACTGCTTCTGATTTTCGTGGTATTTGATGACTTTTCTGCTGCGTTCCTTTTAATGCTTCCAAAATTGTGTCTACCCACTCTGGCCTTTCCACTTCTACGCGATGAGCTTTGTATGCGGGCTTACTCAAAAGTGAGGCTGTTCCCTGAGTCAGTGGATGCGATACAGTTTCAGCAAACGTTAGGTTTGGATTCGCATATGTAGCTCGTTTCGTTTCCACATCTCGTATGGCATTTACGAAGCTCTGGATTTTTACCCTCTCGGTGTATTCCACGGGTGCGTCCGCATTTGCTATATGGGTCAGCCTTACGACATCCGACGCAAACTCCTGCAAACTCTCATTCACTTTTTGGTAGCGATTTTGCAACTCAATTTAATATATCTGTTTCTTATGCTCGCTTCGGTAACGTCTCTGGACAGCGGCCATCAATGCTTCATAACTGTTCCGTTCGTACTCTGGAATAGTCTGTAATATTTCAGCTACAGGCCCTTTCAATGCCACGAACAGTGCAGCAACTTTATCTTCAGCTTTATAGTTGTTCACTGTTGATGTCTTCTCAAATTGAAGCTTAAAGACCTGGAAAGGAACAGAGACGTCAAAAGATGGAGTTTTAACCTTCGGGTTGCTCGCTGGAAAAGCTGGGCGATTTAGTTGTAACTGCCCCATACGTCGTTTGAAATCATCGACTTCTGCTTGAAATTGAGCCATTTTTGCATCCTGCGTTTCCAGTTTTGAAGATACCTGTTCCAAAATTTGTGCCGACATTTCAGATATACGTGCCTCTTGCGCTTCCATCTGGGATGGTATACGGTTCTCCTGGGATTCTAGTTGTGTTTCCATCTTGGATGTTATACGTGTCTCCTGTGATTCCAGTTGAGATGCCACTGTCGACGTTTGCGCAGATATTGCAGCCAATATCATGTTCAAGTCTGTGCTCGTAACTGTCTGCGATGTTTCGTTTTTCTCTTCAATTTTTGATGTTGTCTCGTCCGCATTAATTCCTTCCGAATCCATTACCTCTTGCAACCGTGCTTGAAGTTCGAATTTATTGCCGGTTGTACTCAATCCACGATTCTCCAATTCCTATTTCAGCTGCTGGATCGTTAAATCACTTAACTTTGCCATGTCTAAGTTGTATTCGAAATCTCCGAAATTTATTTAAAAATCCCACTTCTGACACCAATTGTAATGAATGTATACTACGTTTCCACCAAACCCAAACTCCGTGTTTGCCAGTTTCGTAAGACTGTTAAAACATATCTAAAAATATCGCGAAAGCTTTCGAAAATCGCGTTTTAACTTCGGTATCAATAATGCGAAAGCAAAAATCAAAAGTTGCATTTCTGCCAAGAGATATTTCGCATAAAAGAGTTGGAAAATTTCGCTTATTTTATACCTTCTAGTAAAGTTCGTATCGCTAAACTGTTGAATAAATAACTCCAATATTCAATAATGCAAAGTGGTCTTTATAAGACTACTTTGCAAGTACTTCAAAATAACACTTATACTTCGCAAACGATAGCGTGCTTAAATTAAACTGATTACGGACTACTCAGCTGTTATTCTTTTATACTCTCTGCCCAAATTTCTAGACGTTTCTTCTTCTAGAATCCTCTAACCGGTCACCAGCCATACGCCCTTGTATTTTTAGTGTGTAACCATATGCGTGTGTATATGGGTAAATTCCAAAAACTTTTACTTTATTGGATACTCGGGTTTTACACACGCGCAAATAATTTAAGGCCAGAAAAAAGTACACGGGCATTAAGTGCGAAATTTTGGCTATCTGATCTGATGATTTTAAAAATCAAGAAAGTTGGTAGTAAGTTTTTACAGAACTTCGAAACGTAAAAAACGTCGATTTTTACACTTTTTCAAAGGGACACACTTTATTTTTTTTTTCGATAAATTTTGAGGCATCACTAAAACGCTGTGGAATTTAAACTGAATGTAGTTTTTGAGACTGAGAGCAAAATTAATGTGACCCTCCAATACTCAAAATTATCATCAATCAAAGTAGCGATACTTTTTTTTGTTATTTTCAATATTGACAGTTTTGTTGCTTATAGCTTTTTGAGGTAACTGAGTATTAAAATTTGGATTATGCACGATAATAGCCTATCAGGGAACAAAAATACCTACGGCTTCAAATTCGATGTGCCCCTTTCAGTTTTGAAGGTAGAGGCAGAAAAGTGGAAGCACTTGGTTGCGTAAATTTTTTTCAGGAGCATGTTTTTTGTAGGCACAGCTACAATTTTACTTTTATCACTTCATATCCGTTTATTAATTTTTTCTCTACACCACAGTAGTATACCAATTGCCTCATCTTGGAATATTCACGCAAGGAAAGTTATTGATGTTTGTACATGGGGCAAATATACGAAATTTTCGACAAACATTGGCAATCGTCAGAAAATGTAGACAATTTTTTTAAACCAGGTTTTATTTAAAAGTAAATGAAAACAAGTAAGGAAGGTTAAGTTCGGGTGTAACCGAACATTACATACTCAGTTGAGAGCTATGGTGACAACATAAGGGAAAATAACCATGTAGGAAAATGAACCGAGGGAAACCCTGGAATGTGTATCAAATGAAAGGCGTTAAAGAGTAGTTTATGAGGGAGTGGGCCATAGTTCTATAGGTGGATGCCATTTAGGGATATAGCCATAAAGGTGGATCAGGGTTGACTCTAGAATGCGTTTGTACGATATGGGTTTCAAATGAAAGGTGTTAATGAGTATTTTAAAAGGGAGTAATCCTTAGTTCCATAGGTGGACGCCATTTCGAGATACCGCCACAAAGGTGGACCAGGGGTGACCCTAGAATTTGTTTGTACAATATGGGTATCAAAAAAAAGGTGTTAATGAGTATTTTAAAAGGGAGTAATCCTTAGTTCCATAGGTGGACGCCGTTTCGAGATATCGCCATAAGGTGGACCAGGGGTGACCCTAGAATTTGTTTGTACAATATGGGCATCAAGAGAAAGGTGTTTATGAGTATTTTAAAAGGGAGTAATCCTTAGTTCCATATGTGGACGCCGTTTCGAGATATCGCCATAAAGGTGGAGCAGGGGTGACTATAGAACGCGTTTGCACGATATGGGTATCAAATGAAAGGTGCTAATGA
This sequence comes from Eurosta solidaginis, assembly GCF_040869045.1. NCBI lineage: Eukaryota > Metazoa > Arthropoda > Insecta > Diptera > Tephritidae > Eurosta > Eurosta solidaginis. The sequence goes on along the minus strand of NC_090321.1, from coordinate 173,264,371 downwards.
GTATTTTAAAAGGGAGTAATCCTTAGTTCCATAGGTGGACGCGGTTTCGATATACCGCCATATAGGTGGACCAGGGGTAACTCTAGAATATGTTTGTACGATATGGGTATCAAATTAAAGGTATTAATAAGGGTTTTAAAAGGGAGTGGTGGTTGTTGTATAGGTGGTCGCCTTTTCGAGATATCGCCATAAAGGTGGACCAGGGGTGACTATAGAACGCGTTTGCACGATATGGGTATCAAATGAAAGGTGCTAATGAGTATTTTAAAAGGGAGTAATCCTTAGTTCCATAGGTGGACGCGGTTTCGATATACCGCCATATAGGTGGACCAGGGGTAACCCTAGAATTTGTTTGTACAATATGGGTATCAAAAGAAAGGTGTTTATGAGTATTTTAAAAGGGAGTAATCCTCAGTTCCATATGTGGACGCCGTTTCGAGATATCGCCATAAAGGTGGAGCAGGGGTGACCCTAGAATTTGTTTGTACAATATCGGTATCAAAAGAAAGGTGTTAATGAGTATTTTAAAAGGGAGTGGGCCTTCGTTCTATAGGTGTTCGCCTTTTCGAGATATTGCCATAAAGGTGGACCAGGTGTGACTTTAGAATATGTTTTTACGATATGGGTATCAAATGAAAGGTGTTAATGAGTATTTTAAAAGGGAGTGGGCTTTAGTTCTATAGATGGACGCCGTTTCGAAATATCGCCCTAAAGGTGGACCAGGGGTGACTCTAGAATATGTTTGTACGATATGGGTATCAAATTAAAGGTATTAATAAGGGTTTTAAAAGGGAGTGGTGGTTGTTGTATAGGTGGTCGCCTTTTCGAGATGTCGCCATAAAGGTGGACCAGGGGTGACTATAGAACGCGTTTGCACGATATGGGTATCAAATGAAAGGTGCTAATGAGTATTTTAAAAGGGAGTAATCCTTAGTTCCATAGGTGGACGCGGTTTCGATATATCGCCATAAAGGTGGACCAGGGGTAACCCTAGAATTTGTTTGTACAATATGGGTATCAAAAGAAAGGTGTTTATGAGTATTTTAAAACGGAGTAATCCTTAGTTCCATATGTGGACGCCGTTTCGAGATATCGCCATAAAGGTGGAGCAGGGGTGACCCTAGAATTTGTTTGTACAATATCGGTATCAAAAGAAAGGTGTTAATGAGTATTTTAAAAGGGAGTAGGCCTTCGTTCTATAGGTGTTCGCCTTTTCGAGATATCGCCATAAAGGTGGACCAGGGGTGACTTTAGAATATGTTTTTACGATATGGGTATCAAATGAAAGGTGTTAATGAGTATTTTAAAAGGGCGTGGGGCTTAGTTCTATAGGTGGACGCCTTTTCGAGATATCGCCATAAAGGTGGACCAGGGGTGACTCCAGAATGAGTTTGTACGATATGGGTATCAAATTAAAGGTATTAAATAAAAAAATAAATGTAAGGCGCGATAACCTCCGAAGAGATCTAAGGCCGAGCTTCTCTTCCAATTTGCGTCGTGCTCCTCTTGATTTTTCCCTACAAATTGGCCGGACGGGACCTACATGTTTTATGCCGACTCCGAACGGCATCTGCAAGGCAGATGAGTTTTCACTGAGAGCTTTTCATGGCAGAAATACAATCGGAGCGCTTGCCAGACACTGCCGAGGGGCGACCCCGCTTAGAAAAATTTTCTTCTAATTGAAAAATCTTATTTCTAAAATTTTGATGTTGCTTTGCCCGGGAGTTGAACCCAGGGCATACGGTGTGATAGGCGGAGCACGCTACCATCACACCACGGTGGCCGCCACAGGTATTAATGAGAGTTTTAAAAGGGAGTGGTGTGAAGGCGTTTTCCAGATATCGACCAAAATGTGGACCAGGGTGACCCAGAACATCATCTGTTGGATACAGCTAATTTATTTATATATGTAATACCTGCCAAGATTTTAAGGGTTTTTTATTTCGCCCTGTAGAACTTTTTCATTTTCTTCTACTTAATATGGTAGGTGTCACAACCATTTTATAAAGTTTTTTCTAAAGTTATATTTCGCGTCAATAAAACAATCCAATTACCTTACCATGTTTCATGCTTTTTTTCGTATTTGGTATAGAATTATGGCATTTTTTCATTTTTCGTAATTTTCGATATCGAAAAAGTGGGCGTGGTCATAGTCGGATTTCGTTCATTTTTCATACCAAGATAAAGTGAGTTCAAGTAAGCACGTGAACTAAGTTCATTAAAGATATGTCGATTTTTGCCCAAGTTATCGTGTTAACGGCCATGCGGAAGGACAGACGGACGCCTGTGTATAAAAACTGGGCGTGGCATCAACCGATTTCGCCCATTTTCACAGAAAACAGTTAATGTCATAAAATCTATGCCCCTACCAAATTTCAAAAGGATTGGTTAATTTTTGTTCGACTTATGGCGTTAAAAGTATCCTAGACAAATTAAATGAAAAAGAGCGGAGCCACGCCTATTTTGAAATTTTCTTTTATTTTTGTATTTTGTTGCACCATATCATTACTGGAGTTGAATGTTGACATAATTTACTTATATACTGTAAAGATATTAAATTTTTTGTTAAAATTTTACTTTAAAAAAATTTTTTTTTTAAAAGTGGGCGTGGTCCTTCTCCGATTTTGCTAATTTTTATTAGGCGTACATATAGTAATAGAAGTAACGTTCCTGCCAAATTTCATCAAGATATCTTCAACGACTACCAAATTACAGCTTGCAAAACTTTTAAATTACCTTCTTTTAAAAGTGGGCGGTGCCACGCCCATTGTCCAAAATTTTACTAATTTTCTATTCTGCGTCATAAGTTCAACTCATCTACCAAGTTTCGTCGCTTTAGCTGTCTTTTGTAATGAATTATCGAACTTTTTGCTTTTTTTTGAAATTTTCGATATCGAAAAAGTGGGCGTGGTTATAGTCCGATATCGTTCATTTTAAATAGCGATCTGAGATGTGTACTCAGGAACCTGCATACCAAATTTCATCAAGATACCTCAAAACTTACTCAAGTTATCGTGTTAACGGACGGACGGACGGACGGACGGACATGGCTCAATCAAATTTTTTTTCGATCCTGATTATTTTGATATATAGAAGTCTATATCTATCTCGATTCCTTTATATATGTACAACCAACCGTTATCCAATCAAACTTAATATACTCTGTGAGCTCTGCTCAACTGAGTATAATAAACACAAATTTGGTACACAAATTAAAAAAAAAATTGTTCTACTCTTTTTGACGATTGCCCATGTTTGTCGAAAATTTCGTATATTTGCCCCATGTACAAACATCAATAACTTTCCTTGCGTGAATATTCCAAGATGAGGCGATTGGTATACTACTGTGGTGTAGAGAAAAAATTAACAAACGGGTATGAAATATTGGACAGTTACACGGTTTCATATTTTTGCCGATATCTCTAAAACCGGGTTTCGGGTATCAACAAAGTTTTACCTAAATATACCCCACATAGATATGTGCAGCCTGATAAAATTTCAACACAATCGGTTAAGAAGTGTTCAAATAAGTATAAAATTTTAAAGTTTTCCAGGTTTATATTTTTATCAATATCTCCAAAACCGGATCTCGGGTATTAAAACTTTTTTACTTAAACATACTTCGTTCACATATCTATATTTTTTTAAAGTTTCAAAAGAATCGGTGTTAAAATAAATGTGTTGCAAACTGTGCAGTAAAAAATATTTGGCGGTTATTCGGTTTTATATTTTTAACGATATCTACAAAACCGGGTCTCGTGTACCAAAAAAATTCTACATAATTAAGAGTTGCATATATCTTCATATTTTGTTAAAATTTCGATATAATCGGTACAGAAGTGTTGAAATAAATGTATATTTAACATAGCGACCTCAATTTATATATATTTTGCTCGATCTTTTGACTATATCTTTTTGAGGCTTTATGTAAGACAAGTAACGGTGATGCACTTTGCGTGCTACCATGTTTCAAAAACAAATTTTTTCTCCAAAAAACCAAAGTTTGGCGGATTTCCCCATATACTTTGAGGGTGCTACTTTGCTGATGATGACATGCGTTTGTGAGTATCTCTCTGCTGCTTGTATTTATGTGTGTACATGATGGTTAATGTGTTTACGTAGCTTGCTTAAATGGTGTTGTGCCTTTATTTAATAACCTTAGAGATGGTTACAATATTGTTCGCTTTATTTTAGTAATATTGGTTACATATCATCGCCACTATGTGAGTGTTCTTCGTCCCATTTAGAGAGCTCCATCATAAGTAAACATTTTTATACTCAGCGTGCTTTGCACACAGAGTATATTAACTTTGATTGGATAACGGTTGGATGTACAGGTATAAAGGAGTTGAGATAGATATAGACTTCCATATATCAAAATCATCAGTGTTGAAACAAATTTTTGAGCCATGTCCGTCCGTCCGTTAACACGATAACTAGAGTAAATTTGAGATATCTTCACCAAATTTGGTACACGAGCTTATCTGGGGCCAGAATAGATTGGTATTGAAAATGAACGAAATCTGGAGTTAACCACGCCCACTTTTTATATATATAACATTTTGGAAAACACAAAAAATCTGGTTATTTAGTAAATAATACACCTGGAATGTTGAAATTTGACGTGTGGACTTATATTTCTTAATAAAAACTTAAAAAAATTGTTTAAATGGGTGTGGCGCCGCCCACTTGTGATAAAATCAATTTTACAAATATTAATAATCAAAAATCGTTAAACCTATCGTAACAAAATTCGGCAGGGAGGTTGCCTTTACTATAAGGAATGCTTTGAAGAAAAATTAACGAGATAGGTTACTGAACACGCCTACTTTTATATAAAAGATTTTTAAAAGGGTCGTGGACGAATAAAATAAGCTATATCTTTGCAAAAAAGAGATTTATGTCAATGTTATTTCATTTCCCAAGTATATTTATAACAGGAAATAGGAAAAACTTCAAATTTAAAAAAATGGGCGTGGCACCGCCTCTTTTATGACTAAGCCATTTTGAATGTTTCGGGAGCCATAACTCGAAGAAAAATTAACGGATCGTAATAAAATTAGGTACAAAGATTTTCCCTATAGCAGGAAATATTTCTAGAAAAAATGGACGAGAACGGTTAAAGACCACGCCCCCTTTTATATTAACGATTTTAAAAGGCTCGTAGGCGAAAATAATAAGCTATAACTTAGAAAAAAAAATAGTTTTGAATCAATGATATTTCACTTATCAAGTTTTATTGTAAGAGGAAATGGGGAGACATGTTTTTTTATACGGGCCACGTGTTATGTAGAAAAGTAATTTATCTGAAATGAAATGTGCAATTGAGAGGTATTTGTGAAAATGTTTAATGCACTCTACCATTGCCAAGAGCTGTCTCCGTGTAACGCAATAATTCCTCTTTGGTTTTCCAATCGAACGGCCGTAATATGCAACTACCTTCTCCTGTCCATCGACCAGTTGTGATAAAACGCCTCCTATAGCATATCCACTCGCGCCGGTATCTAGAATAAAGCTTTATTTTTTCTTTCAAGATCCTGGGCTACACTGAAAAAGTCTGGTACAGATCGACGGTAATATGTGCACAGCCCAAGGAAACTCTTTAATTCATACAAGTTCTGTGGTCTTGGCCAATCCTTTACTGCCTCTATCTTTTCATTCGCTGTACAGATGCCCTCTGTCGTTACCTTGTCACCCAAATAATTTACTTCCTTTTTAAACAGCGAACACTTTTTGGGACTTAGTTTCAGACCAGCGCCAGCTATTCTCTGGAAAACTTCCTCGAAGTTTTCAAGATGTTCATCAAAGTTCTTACCCAATACGATGATGCCGTCCAGGTACACCAAGCATGTTTTCCAATGTAGTCCTTTCAATACCTGGTGGTGATTTTAATGTAAATATGTTATCACGTGATATGTATAGCTCCCGCCTTTTAGATGACATGTCTAGTGTTGGTCTTTCTTCAGTAAATTCCTATGTAACGACTAGATATGGGAATAATTGTTGTCCTTTTCTACTAGATTATTTTATTGTGTCTGATTTGTTTTCTGTCTTAAAGTTCGACCAAATTTCGTTTGTGTCTGACCATGATTTAATTGTCTGTCAAACATTACTTTTGATCATGGCAATTTAATTTCGGTTCCTTCAAGTTTTCCTGACTATCGCTCGATCAATTTTAACAATTTGGGTACTGAGATGTCTAGGGTAGACTGGACTTATTGCTGGAGCTTGCCATCGGTAAATGACAAGCTAAACTTTTTAAATATTATATTGTTATCTTTTTATAATGCTCATGTACTGATGCACACAGTTCAGCGAAAATCTCGATCGTGCCCATGGTTCAACAAAACTGCTCGCGACATAATCTGTAAACGTAACAAAGCCTATGCAGTATGGAAACGGAATCGCACTGATATAAACTGGCGTTCATATACGAATATACGGAATGTAGCTACTGCTACTATAAAACATGAGAAGCAGGCATACTTTCGAAAAATGTTAAATTGTGAACTTCCTAATAATGTGTTGTGGCGATAATCCTCATTGCTCGCTCGACCCTGAAGATCTGAATGCAGTATTCGTTAATTATGCTACCTCTTCCAATGTCCCAATCACCTACCCGATACATTGTCCTGTGAATTTTTCCCAGAAATTTGAATTTTGTGCTGTGTCGGAGCTTGATGTGGTGAGATGCATTTATAAGGTACGCTCAAATGCTATTGGTGAAGTTGGTATTCCTGTAAAATTTATAAAAATTGTTCTTCCACAGATACTGCCAGCTCTAACCCACATTATCAATCACTGCATCACAACCTCGTGCTTTCCTGATGTCTGGGAGATCGCATCTGTCCTTCCTGTAGCTAAAAATAAGTCCGCCTGCCGCCTAAGTGATTTTCGTCCCATAAGCATCCTTCCTGCGTTTTCGAAGACCTTTGAGAGCTTGTTATCAGAACAGATAAGTTCAATCTACTTTCCCCATTCCAGTCTGGATTTAGAGCAAAGCATAGCTGTTCAACTGCAGTAATCAAAATCTTGGATGATATTCGGGCGCCCTATGATAGTAACAAGATAAATATGTTGTGTCTGCTCGACTTTTCCAAAGCGTTTGATTCTGTCAACCACACGTTGTTGTGCATGAAGCTAAAGTCTTATTTTGGTTTTGGGGACTCTGCCTTAGGTCTCATGAGGAGTTACTTGGGTGGTAGAGCGCAACGAGTGAAGGTGGGATCGCAAGTCTCTAGTCTTAAGATGTTATCAAATGGTGTCCCCCAAGGTTCTATACTTGGACCGTTATTATTTAGCCTATTTTTTATGACATATTTACAACCTGCAGGTATGCTCAAATGCATGTTTATGCAGATGATATTCAACTTTATATGTCTGGAACACATGCGCAAGTTTCTGAGCTTTGTGCCAAGCTTAATAGTGATTTGTCAGCTATTTCGTCTTGGGCGCAAAAAAATTATCTTTCCCTTAATAGTGATAAATCGTATGTGCTACCTATATCTAAAAGGCAAATTAACTCATCAAATCTACCAGCTTTATATATCAATTATAAGTGCCTTAAGTACGTGTCTAAAGTAAGGAATCTGGGGGTTGTTATTAACTCTAGTCTCTCTTGTGATGATCATATTAACGCTGTTATCAGTAAAGTTTACTACACTCTACGTAATCTACGAATGTCTGCCCCCTTCACCCCACTTGGAATTAGGAAGCGGCTTGCTATACAACTAATGCTACCAATTATCTGCTATTCGGATTGTATATACAGCAAATTAGATTCAAAATCGGCACATAAGATTGATGTCGCCTTTAATCATATCACGCGGTATGTCTTTGGGTTGGCTAGGTATGATCATATATCAGCGTGGCGAACGAGTCTCTTGGGTTGTGAAATATCTGAGTATCTTAAGGCTAAGAAATGCATATTTTTGTGTCGTGTGATTGCTGATAAAATGCCTACTTATTTATATAACATTCTCTAGATCTGCTCGCATAAATGACTTGATCGTGCCCAGCTACAATTATCTAAACTCTGCAAGACTTTTTTTTGTCAATGCTATCCGCATTTGGAACTGTATCCCCAACTCGGTTCGCAATAGCTTAAGTAGAAGCAACCTTAAGAATGTTATATTTTCTTTCTTTGGTAAAGTTTATACAAATTAGAATCTGAGTTTAGCTACTTATTAATCTAGTCAATCATTGTTGCTAAATGTCCTTGTCATAATTCTTGTGAAACTTATATATTATCACTTTTATTACTTTATGGAATAATATATACATTTTTAAGTTGTAAGTTTTAAAAAATTATCTATATATTAATACGCTAACAAAATTTCCATACAATCAATTGACAGTCTGTTTCGCATACTTAGCATACGTAAAATCATATAAAAGTTATATGAATCGATTCGTATTGATCAGCCGCAGTGCATAGGCCTATTTTTGTTAACAAATATTACTCTATTTGTTTATAATTAATAGAAAAAGTTTTTTGTAAATTCGAACAATTCATACAAATATCGTAAGTTATTTTCGTGCACAAGCGCGCCATCTTTGGGAACAATTATCTAAGTTTTCTAATGCGAATTTCAAAGACCTAAACCTTTAATCACATGCGCGCCGTCTTTGGGAACAATTGTCTAAGTTTTCTAATGTGAATTTCAAATTTTATGTATACTCGCTAAATTGGAAAGCACAAGTGTTTCACCTACATACAAATATGGTTCCCCATTGTAGCCGCTTACCTATAATAGTCTCTACCAAAATCCTAAAAAATTGTTCCAAAATAATTTGTGGCGTACCAAAAAATCTTAAATAGAATTAATTTTTGACCGGCCCATTTTTTGTGGCAAATTTCACTTAAACGTAAATACATAGGTCTTTATTTAACAGATTCTTTGTTTTTTATTTTAGTTGTTTTCAAAAAAACATGAAATCACAAATAATGAGTTAACTTTAGTTGAAACTAACTAATTTATTTATAACAATTAATGGAAAATTTGCCTGAAAATGTTTTTTCATTTGCAGATTTAATCCTCATTTTAGATAAAGTACGTCTTATACTGAACGAAAAAAAAAGTTACAAAAATATAACATTAAATTTTTTATAATGCCTTTTATGATAATTTATTTCAGTTCTTATTTTATTTTATTATATATTATCTTATTTCAAATGGGTTTATTATTATTTAACTGCAACTTGACTGAAGAGGAAAATTTCACGTTGAATATTAAACGAAACAAAAAAACGTGCCAAAAACGTCTTTGATTTTAGGTCAAAACGGCAACCGGCATCATAGCGTGCATAGTCAGTATATTACCCACTATATTTATTATTAGGCTAACTTTGTTGGATTATATATCCATTAATCGGATGCTTAGATCCCATAACCCTAATTTTTTTATGTCGCTTAAAGTTATGAAATCAATTTTATTTTAGTAAATATGTTTACGTGAATAACTTTAATGTTTTTGTTTGTTTTTCTTTTCTTTCTAATTTATTCTGCTTTGTTATATCTTAGTATTGTATTTTTCACAGACGATATTTTATGGTAGATATGGTCATATATATTCATGAAATGGAGTGTTCACAAATTTAATACAAATAAATTACGTACATAGATTTCAATGGGAATCCCAACATTAAATATCCGAACATTAGAATCTTCATATTTCCACAATGATCACATCAAACCCCGGAAAAAGTCTAAGTGCACTTATTGCGGTTTTATATGGAACTGTTTGTTCACTTCACTTAATTTTTTCGCAATTTAAGTACTTTATTTTTTTCTTTAATTAAACATTATTTAGTAAACTCTGTTTTCTTTCTCATTACATAATTTGTTTGTATTTTTATTTTATTTTTTATGAAGGTATCCTCTATTCTACTCGAAATTTTTGTTTTGTGTCACACTTACATATTATATATGTATTTATACAAAATTAAACGGGTGGCATGAAATAGGCTAAATTCCTTTAGCAAATTTCTTCGTTTTTAACTAAAAGTTCGTGTTTTTTGAATTATGACACTATTTAAGTAAATGGGCGCTATATGTATATCGGTTATTATATATTTGATTTTACATAATTTTTATATTTTTGTTTAAGGAGCTCCATACCAAAACGTTATAACTACACGTGAAAAGTTTGTAGAAAATTTAAGAAAATACATTCGAAAAGTGCAGGGTCTTAGATCAAATTCAAAATTTTAAAGAAAAAGTTAAGTAAGTTAGACCAGTTTGCTATATTTCCAACACTTGATGCATAGACTGAGTTGAAAAAAATACACGTTGGTCGAATTTCGACCACAGGCAATACTAGTACTCATTATTATGTAACCATTGTTGCACTATAAAAGATCATACAAGATCTTATTGTGCTAATACTGTCAGTAAATAAATGAAATGAAATGAGATGAAATGAGATACCTGATCTATGAGTCTCTCGAAAGTAGCTGGTGCATTACATAATCCAAATGGAGTTTCTGTAAATTTCCAAAGACCATCTCCGACGCTGAAGGCTGTTTTCTCTTTGTATTCCTCCTTCACCTCCACTTGCCAGTAGCCACTTTTCAAGTCCAATGTGGAAAACCATATTGTACCAGAGAGCGAGTCCAGAGTGTCGTCAATTCTTGGCAATGGGTAGCTATCCTTTTTTGTAACGTCATTCAACTTCCGGCAGTCCACGCAAAACTTCATTTTTCCATCTTTCTTCTTTACAAGTACTACCGGTGAGCTCCATGGACTAGCTGATGTTTCGATGATGCCGCTGTCGCTCATTTCGACTCACAACTTCCCGCTTCGCCAGTGGAACAATACGTGGAGCTTGACGGATCGGCCTCGCATCTCCAGTGTCAATTTGATGTTTCCCAACGTTGGTGCGGCCTGGTTTGGAGCCATCTTGGTCAAATATGTTCGCGTACTTTAGGAGCAATTGTTTTGCCTTACTCTGATAGGCTTCCTCTAGCCCCTCCGCCCATGCAATGATGTCATTTGAAGAATAAGTATTACTAGATGAAACGTGTTGCTGGAGTTGTTCACAGTTAATAACTACTTCAGCCTCTTGGCATCTTCCCAAAATGGCTCCTTTGGTCAGTTTGAGTGGTGATTTGAACTCATTGAGTACTCTTACCCGAATACGTCCATCTTGTTTTGTTATAGCCAGGGGTTTTCCTACAAGTATGTTCGGTGCTGATTTGTTTGCTGCTTCGATAACCCACAATTTGTTTGTCCCACAATCTCCATCAACCTTTGCCCAGATGACTGCTTCTGATTTTGGTGGTATTTGCTGACTCTCTTCCACCAGCACACGTTTATTGCTGTAGCCTCTCTCGTAGCCGGAACTAAGTGGCACATCCATGTTCCTATATCTCATCGTCTTACTTTGCATATCGATCTTGATGCCTTGGTCGATTAAGAAGTCCACTCCAATTATGATTTCATCAACAACCTCTGCAGTATAAAATTGTGCACTACTGTGGCGTTCCCAATTGCGACTTCACATGCTACTTCTCCTAGAACCGTGATATCTTCTCCAGTGGCTACACGCAATATTTCTGCAAGCAATGGTCTTATCTTCTTGTTGACTAAATCCGCTCGAATGATGGAATGAGGTCCACCCGTATCTACAGTCATTAAGCATTCTTTCCATCCACATGTCATCTGACAGTAAGATTGTTCGATCTTCTTCCAATTTGCGAGATAGAGATTATGGGGCATTCAATTAAGGGAGCCAGCTGTCGACCCTTGTGGCTGACTCTCTTTAGTTTAACGATTGAGTGGACTCATCGCCGTCAGCTCTGCGTTTACGGCCACCCAAATTGTTGGAAGTATTAGGACAGGTGTTGCAATGACGCGCAATGTGACCTGGGTTGCCGCTCTTGAAACATTTCATAACTCCCGCATTTTTCTGTTGTGATTCCTTCAGTGCTTCCAAAATTGTGTCTACCCACTCTGGCCTTTCTACTCCCAACTTACTCAACAGTGACGCCTGAATCAATGCTTGGGATACCTTTTCAGCAAATGTTTGCTTTGGGTTCGCATATGTGGCTCGCTTCCTTTCGACGTCCCGTATACCGTTTATAAAGCTCTGAATCTTTACCCTTTCAGTGTTTCCCACGCGTGCGTCCGCGTTTTCAAGACGAGCCAATTTTTCAATGTCCGAAGCAAACTCCTACAAAGTCTCGTTAGATTTTTGGCAGCGGTTTTGCAATTCTATTTGGTAGATTTTTTCCTGTGTTCGCTTCCGTAACGTTGTTCTACAGCGGCCATTAACGCTTCATATTTGTTCCGCCGTCCTTCGGAAATCGTCTGTAGGATTTCGGCTGCTGACCCCTTCAATGCTACAAATAGAGCTGCAACTTTGTCTTCAGCATTCCAGTTGTTCACTGCTGCGGTCTTTTCAAACAGTAGCTTAAAGGCCTGGAAAGGAACAGAACCGTCAAAGGATGATGTCTTTACCTTTGCATTACTCGCTGAAACTGCTGGGCGATTTATTTGCAACTCATGCATACGACCTCTCAAAGCTTCTATCTCGGCATCCATTTTGTCCTCGAGCTGTACAATTTTTATATTCTGTGCTTCTAACTGCGAAGACATTTGTGCCACCTGCAATGATAAGCGCTGCTCTTGTGATTCCATGTTGGATGTTATCTGTGACGACATTTCTGCTTCTTGCCGTATCTGCTGTGATTCCAGTTGGGAGGCCATATATGGCTTTTGTTCTTCGAGCTGTGATGAAATTTATGTTTCCTGTGCTTCAATCTTGGTTGTTATACGGTTCTCCTGGGATTCTAGTTGAGATGCCATATATGTCTTCTTTTCTTCCAGTGGAGACGTCATTGACGTTACTGTCAATGTTTGTGCAGATATTGCAGCCAATATCATGTTCAAGTCTGTGCTGGTAACTGTCTGCTATGTTTCGTTTTTCTCTTCAATTTTTGTTGTTGATTCTTCCACAGCAGGATAAAAGACATACTCGTCCAAATTAATTCCTTCCAATTCCATAGCCTCTCCTAGTCGTGCCTGAATTTCGAGTTTATTGCCGGTTGAAATCAATCCACGGTTCTCCAGCTCCTTCTTCAGTTGCTGGATCTTCAATTCACTCCACTTTGCCATGTCCAAGCTGTATTCGAAGTCTTCGGAATTTACTCAATAATTCCTCTTCTGACACCAATTGTAACGAACTTAGTGAAATTCCTCTTACTTGCACCCTTCTACTAACGTTCGAATCACTAAACTGTTGAATAAATAACTCTTCTATTCAATAATGCAGAATGGCCTTTATTAAAGTACTTCACAATAACACTTATACTTCGCAACTTGTAGCTTGCTTAAATCAAACCGATTGGTCGTGCCTCAATTGTTGCTGCTTTTATACTGTTTTGTTTCCTCGTTGGCATATTTCTAGACGTTTCTATTTCTAAAATTTACTAGTTAGTTGCCAGCTATAAAATTACCAGCTATAACTACGTTTATAGATTCTCATATGCGCGTGTATAAATGAGTGATACTTGCACAAATAATTGCCTACTTTCGGGAGTATCTCAGATATATGCATGTGTTTGTGCGTTGCTCTCCGCTGCTTGTATGGACATATGTATGGACATAATGACTGACTTGTTGATGTGCATACAAGTCACTACTTAGTATTGGCTTAGAGATGATAGTATCCCTTAGCGTTGCTAATAATCGTCACAATATATATATATGGGGTATTCCATCCCATTTCGACCAATTTTGAACCCGACCCCTTTAGAATTGGCTGAAAGTTTTTCTTCTTTTTCTAGCTTGAGAACGACGTTTTTAAGAATTTTTTCAAATTCTTTCATCCAACCCAAAAAATGTTATGAATTTAAAAAAAAAACACCGTTTTTGTTTTCAAAATGCTATAACTTTTTCAAAAATTGACCGTTTGGGATCTTTTTTTTTAAATTTGTTTTTAAATGTACTTTTCGGAAAAAAATACAAACAAATTTTTAAAGTTTTTTTTTTAAATTTTTCAGTTTTTCGAGATTTTTCGAATTTCGCCATTTTTTTTTTCTCATAAAAAACTTCAATCAATTCTGCAATCATCCCCCGGAGTGGGCCGATTTTCTTTTTATATTTTTTTTATTTTATTGAAAAAAAAAATTTCAAAAATAAATATTTTTTTTTTATTAATTTTATTTATATAACAAAAAATGTAAGAAAATGATTTTTAAGTATTCTTTTCTTTATATATTATGGTAATCTACGACTAAAATAACAAGGACAGCGAAATCGAGTCATTTTAATCATAGATTACCATCTAATATCTAATATCTAATCTAATATATATTATAAATGGGAAAGTTTGGATGTTAAGATGTTTGGATGTTTGGATGTTTGGATGTTTAGATGTTTGGATGTTTGGATGTTTGGATGTTTGGATGTTTGTCCAGACGTTTGTCTTTGTGACTCAATAACGCAAGAACGGCTGGACCGATTTGGATGAAATTTTGCACACATATAGCCAATAGTCTAGAAGGATCTACTAGCTATATATTTTTCAAAAGGGGCGTGGTCCCCGCCCCCTAGGAACAGTTATAATTTAATTATTATATTTTTTCTTCTTTGCGTCTGAATCACGCCAGAATGGCTACACGGATTTTGATGAAATTTGGGACACAGACAGTAGTCTACTAGCGAAATTTTTTTCGAACATGGAAAGAGGGGTGGGGGTCCCACGACCCTTCGAGAAATTATTTTTCATAATTTTTACACATTATAAATTTACGTATACTGGCCTTCACCAATATCACAGACTCAAGGGGTCAAATAAGTCGAGGGCTTACAAAGTAAGCAGTGACACCCTCCGCGCGCCCCTCTTTATCTCCCCCTCTGGTGTAAAATCCATAAATTGTTATAACTCAATCTAAATTTTCTCCTAAATCAATAGTTTTTGGTATCTGGTACATACAGAACGAGATCTAGACAATTTTGGAGGAACGATCAGTGGTCCTCTCCTCTACTCTCGCCATCCGCCCTCCATCAATTGTTTTTATTAGCACGCTTTTATTAGCTTTACCTGTATGTTTCCATCTAACTTTTTATTCGCTCCAATGCGCCTGCTGCCTTATTAGCATGGTTTTATAATTAGCTTCACCTTATTTGTAATCCCGTAAGGGTCATATCGAGACCCTTCCGGGACCATTTCTGGATGGTTTTCGGGATCGGTCCGGGATTACGCCGGGGTAATTTCGGGACTTTTTCGGGACTACTTCGGGATCATTTTGGGACCCTTCCGAGATCATTTCTGTATAGTTTACGGGATCCGTCCGGGATCCCGTCGGGGTTATTTTGGAACATTTTCGGGACTATTCCGGAATCATTTCGGGACTATTTCGCGATCATTTGGGGACCCTTCCGGCATCATTTCTGGATGGTTTTCGGGATCCGTGCGGGATCTCGTCGGGGTCATATGGGGACTTTTTCGGGATCAATTGGGGGCTCTTCCGGCATCATTTCTGGATGGTTTTCGGGATCCGTCCGGGATATCGTCGGGGTCATTCGGGGACTTTTTCGGGATCATTTGGGGGCTCTTCCGATATCATTTCTGGATGGTTTTCGGGATTCGTCCGGGATCTCGTCGGGGTCATTTGGGGACTTTTTCGGGATCATTTTGGGGCTCATCCGGCATCATTTCTGGATGGTTTTCGGGATCCGTCCGGGATCCCGTCGGAGTCATTTCGGGACTTTTTCGCGACTAATACGGGATCATTTGGGAACCCTTTCGGCATCATTTCTGGATGGTTTTCGGGATCCGTCCGGGATCCCGTCGGGGTCATTTCGGGACTTTTTCGCGACTAATACGGGATCATTTGGAAACCCTTTCGGCATCATTTCTGGATGGTTTTCGGGATCCGTCCGGGATCCCATTAGGGTAATTTCGGGACTATTAGGGGATCATTTGGGAACCTTTCCGGCATCATTTCTGGATAATTTTCGGGATCCGTCCGTGATGCCGACGAGATCATTTCGGGACTATTTCGGGATCATTTGGGATACCTACCGGCATCATTTCTGGATGGTTTTTGGGATTCGTCCGGGATCCCGTCGTGGTCCTTTCGGGACTTTTTTTCGACTAATACGGGATCATTTGCGGACCCTTTCGGCATCATTTCTGGATAGTTGTCGGGATCCCGTCACGGTCATTTCGGGACTATTAGGGGATCATTTGAGGACCTTTCCGGCATCATTTCTGTATTGTTTTCGGAATCCTTTCGGGATCCCGTCAGGGTCATTTTGGGACTTTTTTGGGGCTAATACGGGATCATTTGGGGATCCTCTAGGGGTCGTTTCGTGACTTTTTCTGTTTTATTTCGGGATCATTTGGGGACCCTTCCGGCATAATTTCTTGATGGTTTGCCGGATCCATCAGGGTGATTTCGGGACCATTTTGGGATCATTTGGGGACCCTTCCGAGATCATTTCTGGATCCGTCCGGGATGCCGTAGGAGCCATTTCGGGATTTTTTGTTACTTTTCCGGGATAGTTTTTGCACCCTTCCGGGATCATTTCTGGATCTGTGCGGGATCCCATCTGGGTCAATTCCGGACTATTTCGGGATCATTTTGGAATCCTTCCGGAATCATTTCTGTATGGTTTTCGCGATCCATCTTGGATCCCCTCGGAGCCATTTCGGAACTTTTTCTGGAGTTAGTCGGGATAATTTAGGGACCCTTCCTGGATATTTTCTGGATGGTTTCTGAGATCCGTCCGGGAGCCCGTCAGGGTAATTTCGGAACTTTTTCGGGATCAATTTGGTACCCTTCAGGCATCATTTCTGTGTGGTTATCTGGATAAGTCTAGAATCGTGTCGTTGTCATTTCGGGTTTTTTTGGGACTACTTCGGGAACTTTTGGAAACACTTCCGGGGCGTTTCTGGATGGTTTTCGGGATCCGTCCGCGATAGCGTCGGGGTCATTTCGTGGCTTTTTCTGGATAATTTCGTTATCATTTTGGTATCCTATCAGGTTATCAGCTCATAAAGTTCTTTTTTTTACTCAATTACAAAAATAAAATGCATTAGACAGAAAAAAAATTTTAAACAGATAACTTTATAAGCAGGCTAACGTGAATAGCCCACATATTTCATTTTCTCCTTGCGGACGGGGCCGCGGGTAAAGGCTAGTATATTATAAATGGGAAAGTTTGGATGTTAAGATGTTTGGATGTTTGGATGTTTGGATGTTTAGATGTTTGGATGTTTGGATGTTTGGATGTTTGGATGTTTGTCCAGACGTTTGTCTTTGTGACTCAATAACGCAAGAACAGCTGGACCGATTTGGATGAAATTTTGCACACATATAGCCAATAGTCTAGAAGGATCTACTAGCTATATATTTTTCAAAAGGGGCGTGGTCCCCGCCCCCTAGGAACAGTTATAATTTAATTATTATATTTTTTCTTCTTTGCGTCTGAATCACGCCAGAATGGCTACACGGATTTTGATGAAATTTGGGACACAGACAGTAGTCTACTAGCGAAATTTTTTTCGAACATGGAAAGAGGGGTGGGGGTCCCACGACCCTTCGAGAAATTATTTTTCATAATTTTTACACATTATAAATTTACGTATACTGGCCTTCACCAATATCACAGACTCAAGGGGTCAAATAAGTCGAGGGCTTACAAAGTAAGCAGTGACACCCTCCGCGCGCCCCTCTTTATCTCCCCCTCTGGTGTAAAATCCATAAATTGTTATAACTCAATCTAAATTTTCTCCTAAATCAATAGTTTTTGGTATCTGGTACATACAGAACGAGATCTAGACAATTTTGGAGGAACGATCAGTGGTCCTCTCCTCTACTCTCGCCATCCGCCCTCCATCAATTGTTTTTATTAGCACGCTTTTATTAGCTTTACCTGTATGTTTCCATCTAACTTTTTATTCGCTCCAATGCGCCTGCTGCCTTATTAGCATGGTTTTATAATTAGCTTCACCTTATTTGTAATCCCGTAAGGGTCATATCGAGACCCTTCCGGGACCATTTCTGGATGGTTTTCGGGATCGGTCCGGGATTACGCCGGGGTAATTTCGGGACTTTTTCGGGACTACTTCGGGATCATTTTGGGACCCTTCCGAGATCATTTCTGTATAGTTTACGGGATCCGTCCGGGATCCCGTCGGGGTTATTTTGGAACATTTTCGGGACTATTCCGGAATCATTTCGGGACTATTTCGCGATCATTTGGGGACCCTTCCGGCATCATTTCTGGATGGTTTTCGGGATCCGTGCGGGATCTCGTCGGGGTCATATGGGGACTTTTTCGGGATCAATTGGGGGCTCTTCCGGCATCATTTCTGGATGGTTTTCGGGATCCGTCCGGGATATCGTCGGGGTCATTCGGGGACTTTTTCGGGATCATTTGGGGGCTCTTCCGATATCATTTCTGGATGGTTTTCGGGATTCGTCCGGGATCTCGTCGGGGTCATTTGGGGACTTTTTCGGGATCATTTTGGGGCTCATCCGGCATCATTTCTGGATGGTTTTCGGGATCCGTCCGGGATCCCGTCGGAGTCATTTCGGGACTTTTTCGCGACTAATACGGGATCATTTGGGAACCCTTTCGGCATCATTTCTGGATGGTTTTCGGGATCCGTCCGGGATCCCGTCGGGGTCATTTCGGGACTTTTTCGCGACTAATACGGGATCATTTGGAAACCCTTTCGGCATCATTTCTGGATGGTTTTCGGGATCCGTCCGGGATCCCATTAGGGTAATTTCGGGACTATTAGGGGATCATTTGGGAACCTTTCCGGCATCATTTCTGGATAATTTTCGGGATCCGTCCGTGATGCCGACGAGATCATTTCGGGACTATTTCGGGATCATTTGGGATACCTACCGGCATCATTTCTGGATGGTTTTTGGGATTCGTCCGGGATCCCGTCGTGGTCCTTTCGGGACTTTTTTTCGACTAATACGGGATCATTTGCGGACCCTTTCGGCATCATTTCTGGATAGTTGTCGGGATCCCGTCACGGTCATTTCGGGACTATTAGGGGATCATTTGAGGACCTTTCCGGCATCATTTCTGTATTGTTTTCGGAATCCTTTCGGGATCCCGTCAGGGTCATTTTGGGACTTTTTTGGGGCTAATACGGGATCATTTGGGGATCCTCTAGGGGTCGTTTCGTGACTTTTTCTGTTTTATTTCGGGATCATTTGGGGACCCTTCCGGCATAATTTCTTGATGGTTTGCCGGATCCATCAGGGTGATTTCGGGACCATTTTGGGATCATTTGGGGACCCTTCCGAGATCATTTCTGGATCCGTCCGGGATGCCGTAGGAGCCATTTCGGGATTTTTTGTTACTTTTCCGGGATAGTTTTTGCACCCTTCCGGGATCATTTCTGGATCTGTGCGGGATCCCATCTGGGTCAATTCCGGACTATTTCGGGATCATTTTGGAATCCTTCCGGAATCATTTCTGTATGGTTTTCGCGATCCATCTTGGATCCCCTCGGAGCCATTTCGGAACTTTTTCTGGAGTTAGTCGGGATAATTTAGGGACCCTTCCTGGATATTTTCTGGATGGTTTCTGAGATCCGTCCGGGAGCCCGTCAGGGTAATTTCGGAACTTTTTCGGGATCAATTTGGTACCCTTCAGGCATCATTTCTGTGTGGTTATCTGGATAAGTCTAGAATCGTGTCGTTGTCATTTCGGGTTTTTTTGGGACTACTTCGGGAACTTTTGGAAACACTTCCGGGGCGTTTCTGGATGGTTTTCGGGATCCGTCCGCGATAGCGTCGGGGTCATTTCGTGGCTTTTTCTGGATAATTTCGTTATCATTTTGGTATCCTATCAGGTTATCAGCTCATAAAGTTCTTTTTTTTACTCAATTACAAAAATAAAATGCATTAGACAGAAAAAAAATTTTAAACAGATAACTTTATAAGCAGGCTAACGTGAATAGCCCACATATTTCATTTTCTCCTTGCGGACGGGGCCGCGGGTAAAGGCTAGTAATATATAAAGAAAAGAATACTTAAAAATCATTTTCTTACATTTTTTGTTATATAAATAAAATTGATAAAAAAAAATGTTTATTTTTGAAAATTTTTTTTCAATTAAATAAAAAAATATAAAAAAATCGGCCCACTCCGGGATTAGTGGGGATGATTGCAGAATTGATTGAAGTTTTTTATGAGAAAAAAAATGGCGAAATTCGAAAAATCTCGAAAAACTGAAAAATTAAAAAAAAAAACTTTAAAAATTTGTTTGTATTTTTTTTCCGAAAAGTACATTTAAAAACAAATTTAAAAAAAAAAGATCCCAAACGGTCAATTTTTGAAAAAGTTATAGCATTTTGAAAACAAAAACGGTGTTTTTTTTTAAATTCACAACTTTTTTTGAGTTGGATGAAAAAATTTGAAAAAATTCTGAAAAACGTCTTTCGTAAGCTAGAAAAAGAAGAAAAACTTTCAGCCAATATTAAAGGGGTCGGGTTCAAAATTGGTCGAAATGGGATGGAATACCCCATATAAGGAAACAAAAAGAAGGTATAATCGAATGTAGTTGGAAGTGAAACTATCAACCTAAGTATTACTCATACATATTGTTTGCGCATATTGTTTTGTTGTAAAACGATACGCACTCCCCCGCAAAGTGTTCGTCAAACACATCTATAGACACGATAATTTATAGGTGGGTATATACATATGTCCCATATGCCTAGATAAACGCTCACGATGTACCGTTACAACCACCAATGTACTTGAATTTACATATAAATCAGTGCATAGCCATAACATAATCCAAAATAGTGGTTATATTTTTTTGGATATAACAAAATTGGCAAGACTTAGGTTAGGTTAGGTTAGGGTGGCTGCCCGAGGGCACACTTAGGCCAGTAGTACTAGGCCCATTGTGATACCACGAAAAACACCGTTACCTTTACTCTTCGAACCAGTTTGAGGACCTGATGAAAGCTACCAGGTCCTTGACGTCATGCTCCAAAACCTGACTCATAGTATCAAGAAATGGAGCTCCCAGAAAGCGCTGCCGTGCTCCGCTTAATGCTGGGTAGTTGCAAATGAGGTGAACCACCGTCTCCTCCTCCTCATCCTCTTTACAACTTCTACAGCAACGACGATAAGGCGCTCGTAGCCTTTCTGCATGCCTACCTATGAGGCAATGACCCGTTAGTGCCCCCACAAGTGTGGAAATTGTATCCCTTCTTAGGTTGTACACGTGACGGGACCTTTTATGATCCCATTTAGGCCAGGTTTCTTTCGATGTTCGACACCCCGGTGTTTGTAGCCATCTTTCGTCGGCTTTACGGTAGATGTGCTCTTTTAGCATTAGCTTGCATGTGGACAGGGGCATACCTAAGCGTTCTTGTCCAGGAAGAACCTGCTCGGTTGTACCCTGCCTAGCAAGTTCATCTGCAATGCAGTTTCCCTCGATATCCCTATATCCAGGGACCCATGTGAAGTGTAGACGGTTCTGTTGAGCCATCTCTTTAAGAGATCGGCGACAGTTTAGTGCTGGTTCATAATTGAACGAGTGGGAGCCCAGAGATTTTATGGCAGCTTGGCTGTCGCTGAAGATAAAAATGTCTTTGCCGACAATGTATGTCCCTATCCTAGCTGCGGCTTCCATTATGGCTGCAACTTCTGCCTGGAACACACTGCAGTGGTCGGGTAGTCTGAATGAAAGCTGGAGGTCAAGGTCCCTTGCGTATACTCCACCTCCAACTCTACCGTTTAGCTTGGAGCCGTCCGTGTATATGGAAATGCTGTTGCTCATGGCAAGGCACTTATCCGACTCCGTCCAGTCATCCCTGCTGGGTATGTTTATCTTAAAGTTGGTTTCCGCAACTGTTGTGGTCCGTGCTAGGAGGGAGAAAACTGTATTTGTTTAGTATACTTGAGTGTCCTGTGATACTGTAACAGGTTAAACTCTTACCTTTCCAGAATCAACCCCGACATACAAAATGTATGCCCCGCTTGCAATGTGTCCCCACATGACACCAACCATCTCTTTAATTGTAATGTGGAACCAACACCTCTAACACCCCTTTCCTTATGGTCCACCCCTGTTGAAACGGCAAGTTTCCTTGGACTCCCGTTAGAGGATATTGATGACAATTTGTGATCGGTCACGGCTATTAGGTGGGGCGAGCATTGCTGCAACAACAACAACAACAGCAACGAACAGCCACATGCATTTATATGAGATACTCCCGAAAGTATGCAATCATTTGTGCAAGTATCACTCACGCATACACGCGCATATGAGAAGCTATAAACGTAGTTATAGTTAAAAAATTTTTTTTTTTGTTGCTGTTATATCGGCCTACTGATTTGTAATATCGCGGGTTCGAATCGAGCTCAAGGCCTAACAATAATTATTTTATCATTATTATTGTTATGATAAATTTTTTCTTAATTGAAACAAGTAAGGAAGGTTAAGTTCGGGTGTTACCGAACATTACATACTCAGCTGAGAGCTATGGTGACAACATAAGGGAAAATAACCATGTAGGAAAATGAACCGAGGGAAACACTGGAATGAGTTTGTACGACATGCGTATCAAATGAAAGGCATTAAAGAGTATTTTATGAGGGAGTGGGCTATAGTTCTACAGGTGGACGCCATTTAGGGATATAGCCATAAAGGTGGATCAGGGTTGACTCTAGAATGCGTTTGTAGGACATGGGCATCAAACGAAAGGTGTTAATGAGTATTTTAAAAGGGAGTGGGCCTTAGTTCTATAGGTGGACGCCGTTTCGAAATATCGCCACAAAGGTGGACCAGGGGTGACTCTAGAATGTGTTTGTACGATATGGGTATCAAAATAAAGGTATTAATGAGGGTTTTAAAAGGGAGTGGTGGTTGTTGTATAGGTGGTCGCAAAAAAAAATTTTTTTTAAAGTGGGCGTGGTCCTTCTCCAAATTTGGTAATTTTTATTAAGCGTACATATAGTAATAGGAGTAACGTTCCTGCCAAATTTCATCATGATATCTTCAACGACTGCCAAATTACAGCTTGCAAAAGTTTTAAATTACCTTCTTTTAAAAGTGGGCGGTGCCACGCCCATTGTCCAAGATTTTACTAATTTTCTATTCTGCGTCATAAGTTCAACTCATCTACCAAGTTTCGTCGCTTTATCTGTCTTTTGTATTGAATTATCGCACTTTTTCGGTTTTTCGAAATTTTCGATATCGAAAAAGTGGGCGTGGTTATAGTCCGATATCGTTCATTTTAAATAGCGATCTGGGATGAGTGCTCAGGAACCTACATACCAAATTTCATCAAGATACCTCAAAATTCACTCAAGTTATCGTGTTAACGGGCGGACGGACGGACGGACGGACGGACATGCCTCAATCAAATTTTTTTTCGATCCTGATTATTTTGATATATGGAAGTCTATATCTATCTCGATTCCTTTATATATGTACAACCAACCGTTATCCAATCAAACTTAATATACTCTGTGAGCTCTGCTCAAGTGAGTATAAAAATTATTAAATTAGAATAGAAGTAAGAAAAAATCTTACAAATCAGTAGGCCGATATAACAACAAAAAAAAATGTGTTAATACATCCGAGAGCACGGGGAAAAAGTGTCAATAAAATATGACACTATGGCAGCATTGCCATCAAACAAGTCCAATTTTCACATTCGTTCTGCAACAGATGTGGCAGTGTTGTGAATATCAATTGGAAAAAACCAGAATAGAAGTAGGATTAATGACGACAAAAAAAAAAAAAAACCGCTGTGATAGCTGAATGGTTATAGCAGCGGCGCCTAAACGTTGTCGATGAAGGGATTTAGCAGTTCCCGAAATGGATCTATACAACGAGCTTTGGTAGTTATTGTTCAAGCGATATAACTCTATAGGAACAAGAATAGTAGGGACTGTTTAGATTGTAAAAGGAATTTTTCAATTTGTACAAACAAGCCTTGATATAAAATTCAGAAATAAAAAATCAATTCAACGGAAAAGTCGTTCTTCTTTTTTGAGAAAAAGTAAAATACAATTTCTTCTAAAATACATTTTGGTCCTTCGAGCCGGATGGAAAAGCAGTTACAGTCAACTTGCTGGAAAAATAGCAGCGAAAAAAAAAAATATATATATAATTGGAAGTAGAACGTTCGTACATTTTTTTTAGGCTGGCTAATTTGAAAATATGATGCGATTGATGGCAGCGAAGGCGTTGAGAAGGGCAGAACGGCATAGCCATTGACCAAGCTCAAATAAGCGTTCAAAATTGTTACCTGTGACCGAGGAACGATGAAAACGCTGCATGCGAAGTAAATTTAAAAAACAAAAAATTCCAAAAGTGAATGGTATGTATGCATGTGCATGTGTATTTTTCGAGGCTTGATTGTTGGTTGACAGCGACTTTGTTGCTATT
Organism: Eurosta solidaginis; assembly: GCF_040869045.1. Lineage (NCBI taxonomy): Eukaryota > Metazoa > Arthropoda > Insecta > Diptera > Tephritidae > Eurosta > Eurosta solidaginis. Next base: position 173,239,973 of record NC_090321.1, on the reverse strand, counting down.
GCTGCGTAGTTACACATTTTGATACAGAGCGATTTAAGTCCGAATTCGTAAGCCATTCGAAAAAGAAGCGAGACTGCCAATGCAAATATAACTGCGACTTATGCAAGAATTTAAGTCTGATGTTTCAGTAAGATAAATCTATGATGGCATGCGATTTCGAACACTAGTTTCTGCGATTTACTGGGGTTGGGTACGCGCGTATATATTAAGGTTATATACATACGTTAACTTGAGTAGTTGTCGAACACTGGGGAGTGATTTACAGGACAACGATAATGCTAGTCAATCCAGCCTTCCGTTAAGTGCCTGATATTTTTCTCGAATTTTCTTTTAGGTGATGATAGAAATAACGTAACGAGTGTAGAGGAAGAAAAAACGGACCTAACAGCCGATATAGAAGATTCCCAACGGATGGATGTTCAAGCCATTAGAAGATGCAAGAGTAAATATTTAGATTTAGATTATACTGCATTGCAAATTCAGCGGCAGTCCGACTGGTTGGCCACTGCTTCAACTGATGATATGAACGTGGAAATTTTAAAGGCACGACTCGATATTTTAGTTAAGGCTTGGGAAATATTTGAATGTATATGTAGGGGGCTGCAAGGCAGCTCGCGCGATGAGGTGCAACAGGCGGATGATCTTGCTCGTCAGCAGCAGGTCGAAGATATATACGAAAAAGTCCGGGCCGAATTGTATCAAAAATTAAAAACATTGGAACCGACCCCTACAACATCGTGCATCCACGGTAATAACCACCCACTACAACTTCAATTTTCAGAATTGCCTTTGGCAGATCGACTTCCCACGTTCCGAGGTAATCATCGTGAGTGGATTCAGTTCCGCGATATATTTACTGCTGAAGTGATTCAAAATCCACACCTTACCAATCTGCAACGGCTTCGTTGCCTGCAGAGCAGTGTGAAAGACGATGCGGCTAGAGCATTGGGTTATTGGCCACAGCGAGACAACAGCTTCGTTGACGCATGGAAAACATTATGCATGACATATGATAATGAATATTTGTGCCATGCAGCCCATTGCTCAGCTATTTACGATTTACCAGTATGGTCACAGGCTACTCATGCATTGATTAGGGAGATGCTTGATGTTACTAGGAATAGTATGCGAATGGTGGCAAGACAGTTGGGAGCTGAGGAACAACGCGATTTATTCATATTGAACTATCTAGAGTCCAGATTAGATAGCGTGTCCCGTAGTCAGTGGGAATTGTTGCGGCCCACAGATCGAATTCCGAACTTGCAAAAAGATGTTTTCTCTTGGCTTGAGCGTCGTGATAGCGGGCTGTTAAGCCAAACCATACCGGCCGTCGGTAAGTATAGTGAGAAGCGCACAAACAATCCTGTCATGGATCAGCGTGCAAAGTTAAACAGTTCGTCCATGGTTAAGTACAAGCCATGTCTCAGCTGCTCAGGGGATCATGCATTCCCTAGATGCCCTACAATTGGACGTATGAGTCGTGACCAGAAAATTAAGCGAATTTTTGAGCTGGGGTTATGTCAAAATTGCTTGCGGAAAGGACATACAGCTCGGAACTGTCTATCTAGTCGCTGTCCCAGGTGTGAAAGGGCACCCCATAATAGCATTATTTGTCCGAAGTTAAGTCCGAACTCCAAGGGGGAAGTTCCGCATGAATTAATGGTAGCAACTGTGGAGACGAGTTTCGATAAGGACCAATAGCAACCAAAAAGCGAAGTGGAAACTGGCCTCGGGGTTTCCAGTGCTGTGACTCCATCAGAATTCTGCGAACCTGTGAATAAGTCCGTCATAATGCGATCATCACCTATCAATCCTTGCTCCACTTTATTGGCTACTGCTCAGGTTCGTTTTGTAACGCAGGGTTGTATGACTATAAGACTACGTGCCATATGTGACACTGGTGCACAAGTGAACCTGATCAGCAAGGATGTCATAGCTGATAATCAAATTTGCACGCATCGGACAAAGGTTAATATTTCGTCGGCTATTGGAGTGCAATCCCAAGTTTATAACAAGGCAATATCGGGTCATCTCATGTCACTTTACCTGGACGATTTGAGCACCTTTGTCACTTGTCTAGTTGTTCCATCGATTTTAGATAAAATGTTATTGCCTCAAACACGATTACGGAAGCAAGATTTGCCCAGCGATATATCAAAGTTTTTGGCTGATCCAACTTTCGACCAACAATCACCAGTACAAATGCTTTTGGGCGTGGGTATATTGGCTCAACTGATGCAGGAAAATATGCGTCGATTAGCGTCATGCTTTGTAGCACAGGAAACTCGTTTTGGCTGGTTTCTATTCGGCGAAATGCGGAATAACGCTAGCGTTGTGGCAGTCCATGTAGCAGGAGTGGTAGATAGAATGGAAAATGAGTATCAACTTGAGCACTTAGTACAACGTTTCTTTGAAGTGGAAAGCTTACCAGGTGAAGACTCCAATTGGACGACGGAGCAACAGGAACGTGAAACCCATTTCTTGGAGACCCACACTTTCGACTTACAGGAGGGGCGCTATACTCTAGAAATTCCCTTACGACGCGACTGGAATCGTATTGGCTCCAATCGAGTGACAGCGCTCCAAAGATATTTACGATTGGAGCAGCGATTTAAACGAGAACCAATATTGAAAGAAAATTATCAGAGCTTCATAAAGGAGTATATAGCAAAGGGATGGCTAAAGCTGTCAACAACTCCACCGGAAAACAAACCCTATTATATCCCTCACCATGCAATTACGAAGAAGTTTCGGGTAGTATTCGACGCATCTTGTATCACTGATTCCGGCGTTTCATTGAATGATGTCCAAATGATCGGGCCCAAGTTGCAAAAGGATTTAATCGACCTTCTTTGGGGTTTTCGTTTGCACGCATATGGGGTAACGGCAGATATTAAGAAGATGTTTCCGCAGGTGAAAATAGCAGCGCAACATTGGGACTTGCAACGAATATTTTGGAGGAATGATACAGGAGAGATAGCTGAATATTGGCTCACTAGAGTTACATTCGGGATGGCATCAGCGCCCTTCTGTGCCATCAGAGCGACGCAGCAATGTGCTAAAGATAACGTACATAGGTGGCCTTTAGGTGCACACGCTGTATTGCATAACTTTTATATGGACGATTGTTTGGTCGGAGCTGATACGGAGGAGGAATTGTTGCTCTTATGCCAGCAGCTGAAACAGCTTTTAGCGGCCGGAGGTTTTGAGCTTACTAAATGGCAGTCTAACTCGGAAGATGTCTTACATTCCATTGGTTCGCAATTTGAAGTTGACGGTGAATGGCTGAATGCGCATATGAAAGCATCAATGTTGGGCCTTAAGTGGATTCCTTCAATGGATGAGTTAACTTTCACAGTGAAATCATTGCCAGAGGTAGATCCAGATTGTTGGACTAAGCGAATGGCTTTAAGTATCACCGCTCGAATGTATGGCCCGGCTGGTTTAGCGTCACCATTTATAATCAAAGCAAAGAATTTGGCAGGAGAAATTAGGTTGGGATACAATTTTACCTGAAATGCTAAGGATCGAATGGCAGGTTATTTTTTCTCAAATAAACCAGTTCAGAAGCCTTGGCATGCCGCGCTGGATAGGATACGCATGACAATATTATTTGACTTTGCATGGCTTTTCGGATGCATCAACCAAAGCTTTTGCAGCAGCTATATATGCTGTAATACAATACAAGGGAGGAGTGACATCCAATGTATAGCTAGCGAAATCGAGAGTAGCACCCTTACGAACGGAGACTATACCACGGCTTGAGCTGCGGGCGGCAACGCTGCTCAGTGAGCTAATGCAGTGCGTATTGTGTATTTGTGAGGGTCATCACCGAATCATAATCAGCTCGATTAATTGTTGGTCGGACTCCATGGTAGTTCTATACTGGTTGATGCGAGACAGCGTTAGCCTTAAATAATTTGTGGCTAATAGGGTATGACAGATAAATAAAAATACAATCAATCACGAGTGGAGATATGTTCCAACTGACAGGAACTCAGCTGATATGATTTCTAGAGGAATGGCGATGGATGAGTTAATCGCTTCTCAGCTGTGGTGGAATGGTCCAGAGTTTCGATATTCTTGTATTACTCGTTTAATAAGAGTGGCGGCATGGATATTAATATTTACTAAAAATTGTCGGACATCATTAGTGGATAGACGTAAGCAACATTTAAGCGTGAAGGAACTAGATCACTCATTAGCCTTCTGGATTAAGCAAGAGCAATGGGATCATTTCGAGGACGATATCCGAAAACTCAATAGATCCGGTCACGATAAGAATTCAGCTGAGGCTATTCGACTGTCGGATGCAATTGTAGTGCTGGCTCCTTTTATCCAAAATGGTATATTGCGCATGAGTGGGCGGTTACAAGAAGCAGATTTGCCTGACTGCGAGCGCAATCAAGCGATACTACCAGGCAAGGGCAGATTGGCTTTTCTTATAGCTCGGTCGACGCATTTGAAACTGCTGCATTGCGGAGCACAGCAGCTGATATCGACTTTAAGACGCAATTATTGGATAATCGGTATACGAACATTAGCTAGGTCATTGGTTAAGAATTGTATGATGTGTGCAAGGCTGAGGGCAAAGCTGAGTGAACAAATGATGGGAAATCTTCCAGCTTGTAGAGTTCGTCCAGCCCGTCCATATCTGCATTCTGGGGTGGATTATGCAGGACCCATACAAGTACGTCCTGATCGTCGAAGAGGCAATGCGGTTATAAAGGGTTATATCGCTGTATTCGTGTGCATGGTTTCCAAGGCGGTGCATTTAGAGTTTGTTTCAGACTTAACAACCAACGCCTTCTTAATGGCATTTATTCGCTTCACCTCACGCTACGGCCATTGTCTTCATCTATGGAGCGATATTGGAAAAAATTTCGTAGGGGCTGAGCGAGAGCTAGGTCGCATGCTGAAGACTTGGAAATACTCGGATATGTTTGAATCGCTATCGGCGCGACAAACTGAATTGCATTTTATTACTCCATCTGCTCCACATCAGGGAGGTTTGTGGGAGGCGGCTGTTAAGTCGGTGAAACATCATTTGCGGCGTGCTATGGGCGCTCGACTATTGACAATAGAAGCGATACAGACATTATTGGCAGAAATTGGTGCAGTCCTGAACTCACGTCCATTATGTGCCCAGAGTACTGTCCCTCGAGACTTGAATCCCCTTACACCTGGACATCTACTCATTGGAGAAGCATTGGTTCCTACTTTAGGAGAGCAAATTCCAGTGGAACGGCCGGAGAATCGCCTTAGCTATTGGCAATCTCGCCAGCTCATCACTCAGAGATTTTGGAAGTTATGGAGTAATCGCTATCTACATGAACTTCAACAACGTCCAAAATGGCGAAAGGCGAGACAAAATCTTAAGGTAGGTGACTTGGTGGTCATCAAAAACGAATCTACGCCACCGACACTATGGAAAATGGGACGAGTAACAGAATTACATCCAGGCACCGATGGGTTGGTGCGCAACGTAACTATCTGGACGGGTCATAACACCAACAGTCGCCCTGTTCAGAAGCTTTGTGTTTTACCAGTAGAACCTGTTGAGCGTCGAGAACGGTCGAGTCTCAAGGCCGGAGTATGTTCAAGCGATATAACTCTATAGGAACGAGAATAGTAGGGACTGTTTAGATTGTAAAAGGAATTTTTCAATTTGTACAAAAAGCCTTGATATAAAATTCAGAAATAAAAAATCAATTCAACGGAAAAGTCGTTCTTCTTTTTTGAGAAAAAGTAAAATACAATTTCTTCTAAAATACAGTTATAGTTGGTAATTTTATAGCTGATAACCAGATAGTAAATTCTAGAAATAGAAGCGCCTAGAAATATGTCAACGAAGAAACCAAACAGTATAAAAAGCAGCAACGGTTGAGGCACGACAATCAGTTTGATTTAAACAAGCTATCAGTTGGAAAGTATAAGTGTTATTGTGAAGTACTTTAATAAAGGCCATTTTGCATTATTGAATAGTGGAGTTATTGATTCTACAGTTGAGTGATTCGAACGTGAGTAGAAGGTCGCAAATAAGAGGAATTGCAGCAAATTCGTTACAATACGTTTAGATCAACGCTCATATACCATTCGCCCTATATGTGGCATGTATATATTTGCCTCGATAAGCGCTTACGATTTACTATTGGCTCATTCCATTTTAAGAAACCTGGTCCGCGCAGGATATGATTTTTGATTTTGATGAAATTTTAATATGTTGTTCTTTGGTCAAAATAATGACACACATGTCTTTTTTTTTTTGCCTCATAATTTTTTTTTCGGATTTATCGGCAATTGAATTCCATAATATGCAATCGATACTTTATTCACCTATTTTTTCAACTGCCAATAACTTTATCAAAAATTAACCGATTTTCATGATTTTTTCTTTAAAATATTCGCTATTATATTTACTTTTACATTACTTTATAAACAATAGCATATAGTTTAAAAAGAATTTTTTTTTAGTATTTAGTTAAAATTTATGACTTTTTTCAAAAATTAATATCTCAAAAGAGTTTAACTTTTTTTGTTTAAACTTTTTCTATATTGAGTGAATAGTTTATATTTCAACTTTGCTAAATGCCTATTAGCCAAAATTCGTTGTTTTCGATATATGAATTTTTGAATATTAAACATTTTTTCCCCTTATATATTGATCCAATGCATATCAGCATAAGATATTTGCACATTACTTGCCGCCGTTTTACTACAAAATCACTGTAATTCTGAAAAATATATCAAATGAATGTTTTCAATAATAAATGCAACATTTTTATTAATTTTAAGCATTTGGCATTGATCGCCCTTTATGCTGATATGTATTGCATCAATATATGGCGAAAAAAAAGTTTAACATTCAAAAAATCATATTTCGGAAACAACGAATTTTGGCTAATGGGTTCACTTCCCTTTCCTTTTCTTTACTTGTCTCTCCTTTCCATGCCTCTCCTTTACTTTCCTTTCAGGCAGCGCTCCGCCCCATCCAATAGGTGCGATCACTCACAAATTGCCATCAAAATCTTATAACAGGAGTTCAAAGAAACTTGCAGTTTCAACAGGGATGGAACAGAGTCACAGGGATGTTAGAGACATTGGCTCCACATTGCAATTAAAAAGATGTTTGGTGTAATGTGGGGACACATTTGAAGCAGGACATAAATTATGTATATCGGTTTTGATTCTGGTTTTTCAGTATCCAAATCGAAGTTCAGCGCGTCTCCCTTGGGAGAATGCTTTCTTCTTCTGCGAGTTCGCGCTATTTACGGGGCTCGCCTGGCAATTCCTGGCAAAGAGGTCAAACGCCTTTTTGTGGATGTCACTGAGAGCCTTTTTGTGTTTTTCTCCTACATGCGGCTGTACTCTTAAGTGCTATAATTCCTCCTAATGCTTGCGGATATGACTTCTTAAGTCCCTGGGAGGCGGGACCTCTCCTATAAGATGTATATTGGGTGCCCAGGTTTCTTGATATCCAACAGAAACTATTTGTTTAGTGTTTTGGCAGGCCTGTATTTTCTTCCAGTGAGTGATAGTTAGGCTTGGCGACCATATCAGGGACACGTATCATGCAAGCAGCCGGCCGATTGCTCTGTATGTGATAATGAGCGTCTTTTTGTCTTTAACCTAAGTGCTGCTGGCAAAAGTTTTGAGGATTTCATTATGGCTCTGGATTTTAGGTACATTTGCGGTTGGATGGTCGCAAAAATGTAGATCCTGATCGAACGTCACACACAGTATTTTTGGGTGTAAGACAATCGGTAGCCTAGTTTCATCGATATGGATAACCAATATGGTCAACATATGCCATGTGCATGTTCTAATGAGGAACAACGCCACGTTTTGCGAAGCGCTAAAATAGGAGAGATCAGTCCTCTATCAATATCCTCTAACGGGAGTCCAAGGAAACTTGCTGTTTCGACATGGGTGGACCATAATGAAAGGGGTGCTAGAGGCGTTGGTTCCACATTACAATTCAAGAGATGGTTGGTGTCATGTGGGGACAAATTGCAAGCGGGGCATACATTTTGTATGTCGGGGTTGATTCTGGATATGTAAGAGTTTAACCTGTTTCCCTGGGGAGTATGCGTTCCTCTTCCGCAAGTTTTGGGTTCTGTTCCCTGAGTACTGGATTCACCGCGCAATTCCCGGCATAAAGGTCCAACGCCTGTTTGTGGAGTTCACCAAGGACCTGCTTGTGTTTTTTGCTTCATACGGCTGAGTTCTCAGGTGCCATATTTCCTCAAAATGCTTACGGAGATTACTCCTTAAGTCCCTAGGCGGTGCTGGCTCATCAATCAGATGTCTGTTGGGATGCCCAGGTTTCTGGATATTCAACAGGAATTGTTTGGTTATCATCTCATTTCTCTCCCTGATGGGGAGTATTCTCGCCTCATTATGTAGATGGTGTTCTGATGAAGACAGCCCGTGGCGCTTTTGAGCGCAGTATTTTGGCAGGCCTGTAGCTTCTTCCAGTGGGTAGTTCTTAGGCTTGGCGACCATATACGGAACGCGTAGCACGCAAACGGCTGGCCAATTACTTTGTATGTGGTAATGAGTGTTTCTTTGCCTTTTTCCCAAGTACAGCCAGCAACGGATTTTAGAATTTCATTATGGCTCAGGATTTTCGGAACAATTGCGGCTGCGTGCTCACCATAATGTAGATCCCGATAAAACGTCACACCCAAGATTTTGTGGTGTAGGACAGTCGGTAGCGTAGTGCCATCGACGCGGATGTTCAAATGGTCGACATTTGGGACGTCCAAGTTGTAAATAAGGTCGCGGATGATTTAGTCGGTGATAATGCCAGGTTTCGCGAGGCGAAAAAACTGAAGAAATCAGGGAGGTTGCCGTTTATTCTGTTGCAAAGCTCATCGATTTTTGGGCTCGGGCCTGTGGCCATTATTGTGCAGTCATCGGCGTAAGAAACGATAGTAACTCCTTCTGGTGGCGAATGTAGCTTAGATATGTATAAACAAAAGTGGCGATAGGACACCACCCTGTGGCACCCCTTGTTTAATTCTCCTTTGTTTTGATGTTTCGTTTCTGAATTGCACCTATGCCTGCCGACCACCCAGATAATTTGCGGTCCACCTTTTAAGACATGGGGGAAGGGTAGACCCTTCCAGGTCTTGCAGTAATGAGCCATGGTTGACCGTATCAAAGGCTTTTGATAGGTCTAGCGCTACGAGTACTGTTCTATGGTGGGGGTATTGATTCAAACCGCAATTTATCTGGGTGCTAATGACATTTAGCGCGGAGGTAGTGCTATAGAGTTTTCTGAAGCCATGCTGATGAGGGGCTAGCTGCAAATGTGCTTGGAAATAAGGGAGTAAAATGGCTTCAAGCGTCTTTCCACTGGCGATAGGAGAGATATCGGACGATATGACTCACCTACGTTAGCTGGTTTCCCAGGCTTTAGTAGCGGGACCACCTTGGCCATTTTCCATTTCTCGGGTATGGCAAAGGTGGAGAGAGACAGTTTGAAGACATGCGCTAAATATTTGAAACCCTCTTTCCCTAGGCTTTTAAGCATCGGCATGGCTATGCCGTCTGGACCCACTGCTTTCGATGGTTTAGCATGACCGATGGCATCCTCAACATCTTTGGCGAAGATGGTAATTTGCGACGCGCTGAACTTATGTTTACGTGCATGTCTGTTGGCCCTACGTTTATTTTTGTCGACCGTAGGATGCATTATATATTGTCGGCAGGAAGCGCTCGCGCATTTTTTCGCATCCGCCAGCACTTTGTCGCCGAAGGCGATGGAAACTTTGTCATTGTGCCTAGACGGATTCGATAGGGACTTTACAGTGGACCAAAGTTTAGCTACACCGGCAGAAAAGTTACAACCGCTTAGGTGCTCATCCCATCTCGCCCGCTTGTGTTCATCCACAAGCAATCTGCTGCGTTGGTTTATATCCCTTATTTGAGGGTCGCCGGGATCGAGCTATCTTATAAGGTCACGTTCTCTCGCTAAACTTGGGGCCTCTACCGGGAAGTGGGGTCGAATTTCAGGAATTCTACCTGCGGGAATGAAACGGACCGAGGCGGATTCAATGACCTTGCGGAAAGCACGCTCCCCTTGGCGGGCATCAGTTGGGATAGGGATGGCAGCAAAGTGGTTTTCTGTATAGGATTTGTATTCGTTCCACTTTGGTTTTTTAAAGTTAATGAAAGTACGTTTTTCTGTGACGATGAAATCGGCGGGACGCTCAACAGAAATAAGTATAGGCAGGTGGTCGGATGCCACTGTTACCATCGGCTGCCAGTTGACGCAGTTTACGAGCTCTGCGCTCACGATTGAAATATCCGTTGAAATGTGACAGCTTCCTACCATACGTATGGGTGCGTCTCCGCTTACAGTGCAGAACGTCGTTTCCTCTATTTGATCCGCTAACATCTCACCCCTACTGTCCACCCGCAAGTTTGAATGCCATAGATCGTGATGGGCATTGAAATCGCTTAAGATAATGCGATTGTTTTCATTGAGTACGCCGCTGATATCAGGGCGGTATCCACTGGGGCAACATGTGACAGGAGGGATGTAGATGTTGATGATTTCTAGATTTGCATTGCCCGACCGGACAGATAAGAATTGACGTTCTAAGACACTGTCCCTGTGGCCTATGTCAGGATCAAATTTATGATATTGCACAGAGTGATGTATGATAAACGCGAGGCCGCCTCCATTTCCGCTCTCGCGATCTTTTCTGTGGACATTATACCCAGCACAGGTCTGCAATGCCGATCTCGCTGTGAGTTTAGTCTCTTGAATCGCAGCAATGAGGATTTTGTGCCGCTTCATGAAGTCGAATATCTCCGTGATCTTCCCAGTTAATCCATTAAAGTTTAACTGCAGAATTCTGAAGTGCATAGGGGGATACGTCGTCACTCTGGGAGTAAGTGACGGGTGACTACGCCTGGGTTGTGGAAGGCCAGAACGCGATTGCTGTTGAGGCTCTGGGACTACACGTCCTTGGGTAGGCATTTGGGTACCCGTTATATTTGAGTATGCGGCCTGGAAATATGGCGCAATGAAACCCGTCGGGGGGTTGCCGTCGCGGAGACCAGAATATTTTGGAAAGTGGCACCGTCCATGGCAAGAGCTGCATTGGGCGGATGTCGCAAACGTATATATTCTGTGCTGGCAAACGGTGCAAAGGGAGGTAGGGACTAAGAGTCTGTTTCCCTGATCTACACAATTACTGCCGGAAAAGAGGGGGCAAGAAGACGGGGCAGCGGCTGATGCTCTGCATTGCTCCCGACTCTACTACGGAGATTGTAGGTATAAGTAGGAGCAGCCGTGTGAGTTGGTGGCGCCGAGGGGCGCGAGCAACAGCGGGTACTTGTTGTGGCTTGCTGAGCAACGGGGCTGCTGGAAGGTAGCGTGGAGAGCTAAGGTGCAGACTACGGGACGTCCTAGGACGTGAACAGCAAGGAGCCACAAAAGATTTATAGAAGTTACGTGGACGTCTGGTTTTCGGATCTAGCCCAGAACAACCTGTCCGATGCAACCATCCCTTACACGAGGCACACTGACAAGAGTATGGCCGTCCTAAAAAGATTATTTTCCGGCAGATGTAGCTAAGCCATTTCTCAGTACCGGGGTCAGGAGACGGAACCGGATTGGATTCGATACCTTCCCGGAGCAAGAGGATATGGAGCAGTCCCACTGCAAGGAGCTGCTGGGAGGATGACAATTTGTGGGAGGGACGCAACAAATTAAATGGGGTTACACTGAAATGGCAGTCCTAGGTCGGGAAAAATCCCGAGTCGCTCCGGTACATAGAACTGACGGCCTTAGGAAACGCAGAGACCTGTGAGATTGATGTTTGTTTTTTTTACATAGCTTATCGATGGGTGGGCTTCAGGATCCGAGCCATTATCGTTCAGTCAATTTATCAGCGGTAGTGAAAGTTTTCGCAAGCCATGTTGATCATTTCAGGGCTCAAGTTTGCAGTGAAATAGGGAAGCATGATGCTTTCCAGTGTCTTGGCTACTGGCGACAGGAGAAATATGGAATAATAATAATCTCCTATGCTGGCGAGTGTCCCAGGCTTCAGTAGCGGTGCCACCCTGGCCATCTTCCATTTTTCTGTTGAATACGAGGGCTAGATATTCAAATTCCTATTTGCATAGTTTTATAAGCATCAGCATGGCTTTGCCTGACTAGGCCTACTGCTTTAGATGGTTTAGTATAAACCATGGTATCTTCAACCCCTTTGGCAGTGATTGTAATAGACGTGCTGTGTTTATGCTTGTGTGCGCGTCTAATGGCCCGCCTTTGGCTTTATCAACTGTCAATTGCATAACGTATTGTCGGCATAAAGCGATCGCGCATGTTTTCGCACCCAACAGCTTTTTATCGTCAAAGGCGATGGATATTTTGTAGTCGTGCTAATTCGGGTTCGATACGGACGATAGATGAAGCTGCCATCAAATGAGACTGTGTTAAGAACATCGCGGTCAGAGTAAATATAAGAGGTAGTTGAATGGTTCTGAGGCGCGTATCTTAGCACGGTCTTTTGCCTTAATAACAAGGAGCTGACGCCAACGTTTTGCTATAACCATTTTTTGTATGGAAAATACACGCAAGTGAGTAAGCGCCTTAAATATGTATACTTGTTTCAGATGCAGCTGGGGGATTGGTTCGATACCTTCCCGAAAGAGGAAAAAGTTCGGCTGCAAGCAGATTCTCAAAAATGGCTGACTTGGTGTTATACGTGGCAAATTAATCATTGGATACTGAATTAAGCGCAGTGACAAGATGAAAATCGTTAGCCACTCCGGACTACAGATGCGACTGTCCAAATAAGTGCTTCTTACTAATATTTCATAACGCGAGTAACGTTCAAACCGTTTACGTTTTCAAAAATTGGATTTCATTTGCTGTCAAAGAAACCCAATGAAGTTGTTTTGGGATTTGTTTTCTCTTCAGAGAGTTAAACCAAAAACAAATACATGAAAAGTCCAATTGATCTGAGTAGTATTTCTATCATTAGCACACTTACATATATGGGCTAATTTAAATTAGAACAAGCTGAATGGCTTTTGTAAACACTTTTAACACATAAACACAATCTTCATAAAGCGGAGTAATAAAAGTGGGTACAATAAATACACCTACGCTTTGCAATCAAAACAAAACTTGTAAAGGGAGAAACAATGCGTTAGTTGAATATGTAACGTTACATTAGCGCAGAGTAAAACACCGGAACCACTTAACTCATAACATCATACTCAATGACTCGAGTCAACTAAGTGTTTGGCAGCATTCACTTGACTAAAACAAATAAAAATAATGAAGCATAGCTCGTTATGAAGCAACTTCAATAGCAAAAGTGACCTGGCACAACAACGTATGCTGTACTTACTGTGACCTTGTTGTTTGTGTTGCGAAAGCTCCTTGTAGTTGAGATTATATGGATACATATTGTGGTTTGAGAGATTCAGTACAGTAAACAGACATTAGATCAGATCAAAGTAAGTAAAGTCCTCTCTCGGCAAACGAAAAACTTCCTCCAAGAATACCTGTCCTGATATATGGTGCAGAAGCACAAACCCATGGCGGAACTATACAAGGTGGCGGCACGGTGACATTTACACAAAGATAAATAAAAACTCCATATATTTTGTGTTTGTGAAAAGATGGATGAATGTAAAAATCGTACTGCGCCAGAAGTTGAAGTGTCAAATCATGTAAAACAAGTACCAATCAGCTGATTTCCTGCTGTCACCTGTTCCTCTTTCCGCCACGCATGGACCATGACAACATCAGATGAATTGGCTCTGTCAGTTATCGAGAGAAAAGTTCTACGAAAGATTTATAATTTGATGTTTATGACTTTAAAGATTTGTAAATTTTCTTGTTATCAAATTTGAACCGTGCTTTAAACTTCGCCACATCCAAATGCTTTACTTGAACCCATGGAAACGTTTTTGGATGGTGCAGAATGTAATTTCTTTATTAGCATAGAGGGGTCTGATTTGAGGGAAAATTCAATATGTAATCCTCTATATTCTACGCTTTCTCATTCCTCGCTCGAAAATGAGTGGTTTCTAGTCTTGGAGTCCCTCAAAAAATGTGTAAGTTACTTCAATCGGTTGTATTCCATCTTGCCTCTAATCGCACGTTTTATTGTTTACGGATTCAAAGAGAAAAAGAAGCGTAAAAATGTGTTTGATGGTGAATGAGGACAAAACGAAGTACGTGCTGTCAACGAGCAAAGAGCCAGCAAATTTGCGCCTTGGCAACCATGCTAGTATTGGCACCCAATAATCCGAAATAGTAAAATTTTCATTTCTTTGGGTATTAACACAAACAACAACATCAGCTCTGAAATTCAGCGAAGAATTACTTTTACCAATAAATGCTACTATGGACTACACGGTAGAAACTTTTGGCTTACAATTTTTGGTCTACTTATATGGCCACACTTTTTTTGGTTTTAAATGCAGACCTCGCAAAGTTAAACGAGCTCATATGACTGTTTTTGAATTGAAACATTTTGGCTTAAATTTTAGTCAAGAAAGTTTTCATTTTTCAAACCAAAAAACACTTACATTAAAACATCTTTTTTAGATTCAAAACTAAATTATTTAAATGGAAAACCATGAAATAAAACATTTTTTTGCAAAGCAACATGAAAATTTTAGAAACTATTTCTTTCAATTTGAAGAAAGTTTTTCTATGCGGAGTCGTACCTCTGCAGTGAATTGGAAAGCACTCCGTATAAATATCTTTCATGAAAAGCTTCTAGTGAAAACTCATCAGCCTTGCAGTTGCCATTTGGTGTCTGCATAAAACATGTAGGTACCCTAGCGCTAATTTGTATGAACAACAAAAAGGAGCACGACGAAAAACGAAAACTCGGCCTAAAATCACTTCACATTTATTTTTATTTTGTTTTATATTTAAAACTGGAAACAAGTAAGGAAGGCTAAGTTCGGGTGTAACCGAACATTACATACTCAGCTGAGAGCTTTGGAGACAAAATAAGGGAAAATCACCATTTAGCAAAATGAACCTAGGGTAACCCTGGAATGTGTTTGTACGATATGGGTATCAAATTAAAAGTATTAATGAGGGTTTTAAAAGGGAGTATCCCTTAGTTGTATATGTGAAGGCGTTTTCGCGATAACGACTAAAATGTGGACCAGGGTGACCCAGAACATTTTCTGTCGGGTACCGCTAATATATTTATATATGTCATACCACGAACAGGTTTCCTGCCAAGACTCCAAAAGCTTTTGATTTCACCCTGCAGAACTTTTTCATTTTCTTCTACTTAATATGGTAGGTGTCACACCCATTTTACAAAGTTTTTTCTAAAGTTATATTTTGCGTCAATAAACAAATCCAATTACCATGTTTCATCTCTTTTTTCATATTTGGTACAGAATTATGGCATTTTTTCATTTTTCGTAATTTTCGATATCGGAAAAGTGGGCGTGGCCATAGTCGGATTTCGGCTTATTTTATACCAAGATAAAGTGACTTCAGATAAGTACGTGAACTAAGTTTATTTAAGATATATCGTTTTTTGCGCAAGTTACCGTGTTAACGGCCGAGCGGAAGGACAGACGGTCGACTGTGTATAAAAATTGGGCGTGCCTTCAACCGATTTCGCCTATTTTCACACAAAACAGGTATCGTCATAGAATCTATGTCCCTACCAAATTTCACAAGGATTGGTATATTTTTGTTCGACTTATGGCATTAAAAGTATTCTAGACGAATTAAATGAAAAAGGCGGAGTTACGCCCATTTTGAAATTTTCTTTTATCTTTGTATTTTGTTGCACCATATCATTACTGGAGTCGAATGTTGACATAATTTACTTATATACTGTAAAGATATTAAATTTTTTGTTAAAATTTTACTTTAAAAAAATTTTTTTTTTAAAAGTGGGCGTGGTCCTTCTCCGATTTCGCTAATTTTTATTTAGCACACATATAGTAATAGGAGTAACGACTGCCAAATTACAGCTTCCAAAACTTTTACCTTCTTTTAAAAGTCGGCGGTGCCACGCCCGTTGTCCAAAACTTTTCTAATTTTCTATTTTGCGTCATAAGGTCAACGCACCTACCAAGTTTCATCGCTTTGCGAGTCTTTGGCAATGAATTATCGCACTTTTTCAGTTTTTCGAAATTTTCCATATCGAAAAAGTGGGCGTGGTTGTAGTCCGATTTTGTTCATTTTAAATAGCGATCTGAGATGGCGGTTAAATAATGAAGCGGCAGTAAAGCCTGGACTAATCATTTATTCCCTTAAAACATGGATTTATCGTTTTTTTCCATAGCAAGCAGACATACCGGATCACTTAATTCGGAACAATTTCAGGACCACTTCGGAAATATTGTAAGTATCGTTTCGAGAAAACTTCGAACCATTTCGAGACTGATTCGGGACAAGTATGTGGCAGCTGAAGCATCCTTTCGTTTACACTACAGGTTTTTTCAGCTACAATTTCAACGAAAATTATATTTTTCAAATTCTTGGACTAAAATTGCAACCGAAGTTTCTTAAAAATTGCGTTAAACCATTCTGTGGTTTTAAAATTTGTATAAAAAAGCAGTAAACTAAAAGTTGTGACTGGTAGGCAATTGAAAAGTAAAGTCCTCTCTCGGCAAAAGAAAATCACACAGAAGCCTGGACCATAACAGCATCAGATAAAGCTACTTTGGGCGTGTTGGAAAGAAAAGTTTTTCGAAAGATTTACGAACACCGACTAACGCGAGTAACAAAGAAAATTTAATTATGAGCTGTACGAGCTCACGCAAACAACAACATAGTTCAGTGAGTCCAGCAGCTTCGCATATCAAATAAAAGTAGCCGCTACGACTAAGAAAGTATTTTTTATTGGGACCCGTCTATGGAAGCAGGGAAGAGGGCGGCCCCACTCCGCTGGAAGAACCAGGTGGAAAGTGATTTAAATTCCCTTGGAGTGACCAATTCGCGTCAGTTTACCCAGAAAAGAAGCGACTGGTGCCCCTTGTTGGACGGCCATAACCGTTTAAACGGCTAAACGCTAATTAAGTAAGTAAGTGAGATTCAAATCAAAATTTTGACTTTCTTAGGTTTTTCGATTATATCAACATATCCATTACTCTATTTTCACTGAAATCTCCATGCTCGCAGCCGCCTAACATTCTTGCGCTTGAGCCGCCGATCAGGTTACTTCCAATGAGTGTACTAGCTATCTAGTTTCTCTAATTTTATATAACTCAATGAATTTCTTATCAGGAATTCTTATATTGTTGGATTAATTATTGCTTGCCTTCTCGAAGTCCCGTTTTACGATTAGTATTTTAATATGTGGAAGCAGTAATAATTTATCGGTAGGTGCTCAAACGTAATACACTTCTAAGTTAAACACGAGTTAATTTAAGAATAATTAAATTTAAATTAAAAAGGAAAGTTTAAGCCTGAGCCGCACTAGTCCTTAAAAATAAGAAGAAATATGACGGCCACATAAGCTGTTAGTGAGTTAGAGCTTTGCTTATAATATCGATTTCATTTAAGTAATTCAAAAGGTCTCATATTCGACTTATATACTTCAATCAAATTTTATTTGGGAAACCATAGAAACAATTAAAAGCATCAAATTTTACATGAATACGACACTGTGAATTGCCTTATTGTATAAATGTAATATCCCATCCTCATTTTTCTCAAAACATTTATTGACCCACTTTCGCATCTGTGAAGAAACTGTATGTTAGTTTTGCTGGGACATGTCGTGCACGACGATGTAGTTTTAAAACGGTATTACCATAAATTGAAACCATGCACGAATCGATGCATAATGCTAACTTCACCGTATCCAGGCATGAATCAATAAACAGATCCCGCATTAAAAAATGAGAGGACAAAAAATCGTAGTTTTCTCGACGTGACGTCACGGTTTTGACAATATGTTTCATTGCTGACGCAGTGTTCAGACTTCATTCCAATCGGAGTATTTTGCTCCGCTCTTACCTCCTACTACATTTTGTATCTCAAAGGTTTATTTGGTTCGAGTTGAAAACTAAATTGTATTACTACGTCATATCTTTTGGTTGAAGTTTTCATTTCATACGTATGAAAATCTGATTGTTTACAAGTGACGATTGGATGAAATTACGTGAATTCATTGTTTGTGTCTTAAGATATGTTTGTTCACTTTTTACTCACAGCTTTTGTACTTTTGTTGTACGGAATGAGAAAAGAAGGAGTAAAATATAAACAAAAAATGCGTCCGGGCGTAATTTGTAAATCCTACCAAAATTGAACATACAGCACTTCTTGAAGTTTTATATAAAAATGAAGTACGTTGAGTCAGTGAGGTTAGCTAAGCCTGTTTTGCGGTAACAGTTGCTAATTGGGGGCACCAAGCGAGGTCAAATCTTCCTCCAACTGGCTCTGCCAACTCAGTGAAAGGTTTCTTTTTCCTCTGTATACAAACTTCTGGAGCGTATTCGTTCTACCGCATAACATGCCCTAGCTAGAGGAGCCTTTGGATTCTCAATTGCGGCACTATCGTCATGTCTACATAAGACTCATATAGCTCATCATTATAGCTCCTTCGATACTCGCCGTCGATGTCACGGATAGGAATATAAACCTTTCTCTCGCATACTCCAAGAGCTATCCCATCTTCTCTCGACACCTTCCATGATTCCGAGCCATACAACTGGACAGGTATGAAAAGTGACTGGTAGAGCGAGAATTTTTTTCGTCGAGCGAGGAATTTACTGTTCGATTGCCTAAAGGAGCGCTAGTTGGCAAGAGTTATTCTCCGTTTGATTTCTAGGCCGACATTGTTTTTTGCTTTTAATGCTGCTTCCCAAATGAATGAAATCCTTCACAGTCTCGAATTTATATCCGTCAACAGTGATTGGGCTACAAAGGCCACGACGACAGCAAGTACTTCGTCTTGTCCGAACGCACTTTTTTTGTTTCTTTATCTTATGCCAACTCTTCGCCTCCATGTTTGAACAGCCCGCGGATATCCCACCATTACTAGGCATCTTGTGATTTTTTAGCCGTGACATTGGATGGCGGGGAGTGTTTTTCATCATCGGCGATTGGGGATCGGGTTCGCCTTCCTCACACTCTGTACGTCAGTTGCCAGGTCGCCATTATCGTTCCTACTGGAATCTGCCCCGGTCTTGAAACCTTCTGTCATTAAAAGAGCATGAAATATGTATGGTAAACCGAAAATAATAATATTATTATTTTTTCGCCATAAATATCCGGGGAGATAGAATATGCGTCCGCAAAGGCAGATACATTTTTTGCTGAGAAACATTTCATGGCAAAAACACAATCCAAAAGGTTGAAAAGCCACCAAATCAATTTGATGTTAGTTGTTCGCCCGCTTTCAAAAAGAAAGAGAAAATATATTCCGAAAATTTTATTTTTACTCCGGCGTAGTCGTTTACTCAGGTAAGAGTTTTAAATACTTCGAACACTGGTAGCGAAACATGAGAGAAATCTAATAAATCGAAAAACTTTAAAAGCGGTACGTCATCAAACTTTTTTATTTCAAATTCGATTACAAATACAACAATTCCGGAATGCGAGACCTTGGCTCATTCGATTATGGTATCCAGACTTGCCACCCTTCCATAAAAAAATACAAGTAAGGGAGTCTAAGTTTGGGCGAAACCGAACAAAATATACCCAATGTGAGCTCTTTTATACATACATAAAAAATGACACATATTAAGAGGAGTATCACGAACACTAAATGATAAGCTGAAATATCTTATAACTTTAAATGAGCAATTCTTGTATATCGGGAACGCCTCAATCGATTTAAATGAAATTTAACACAGAGATAATGTATTATCTTCTAAGACTTTCTACCTAGGTGTTGCCACGCAGAATGTTTCACAAGGTTGCCACCTATTCGAAATTAAAAAAAAAATTGCATTAGATGTACCGATATGGGCATCAAACGAAAAGTATTTCACTCCGCATTACAATAGGGCCATTTTTGAGTAGGGTTGCCATTTATGGTTGCCACCTATTCAAAATAAAAAAAATGCATAAGATATGCGGATATGGGTATCAAACGAAAGGTATTTCTCTCCGCATTACAAATTACTTACTCATATTCTATTATAGCTTTAAAGGAGAACATTAAAGTTAAAAATCTTTGTAAAAAATCTTACACATGATGCGACTTAATTTTCTTAATTTCACATACGCTAACAAAACTGAAATGCAATATCAAGGCACCGTGGCAAATTCTAGCAAATTACATTTAGATGCATATTTTTGGCAAATATGAAATGAATAATTGCAATTTCTTACAGATTACTATTAGAAAGATTTCTCACCATAGCAAAGAGATATCTCACCATGGTAATTTGCTACCGGTGAACACTAGAGGCATATGTTCAAATTGAAAACTACATTTAACCATTTAAGAACTTACCAACAGATGGCGCCTATGGAAGTAAGTTGACATTTAATTAAACTAACTGATAGTTGTCATTCG
This sequence comes from Eurosta solidaginis, assembly GCF_040869045.1. Classification (NCBI taxonomy): domain Eukaryota; kingdom Metazoa; phylum Arthropoda; class Insecta; order Diptera; family Tephritidae; genus Eurosta; species Eurosta solidaginis. The sequence continues at coordinate 173,219,478 of NC_090321.1, read as the reverse complement.
TGAAATATACAAGTTTTTGGAATGTAATAAAATTGTGAGACTTTCATAGTGTATAACTAAAAAAATGTTTGAAATTAATAATTCGGCGAATGAAGATACTCGACCTAAATAACTTAGTTCTCGATTTTAATAATTGCCATAACAATCGCTTATATTATAGGCTGGAATTACCCACTTCAAATTTTTCATTCCAGCTCATTTTACGGTTAGTGTTTGATATGTTTTTTTAATCTATTGCTAAGGAAATCAAATATTGGTACGTAAAAATATATAATATATTTACATATAAAAAAGTAGATTTTGATTAGTGATGACATGTAGAACAAAGTATGTTATGCGGCATACTCGAAAATTGCCGATTAAAGCTCGGTCGCCCAGGTACTATTACTTATATACAGGCAATTATTGCTTATCGTAAGCAGCTATAAAACAGGCATTGTCATATAAAATATTTTCTTGCCAAATCTCCTTAAATTTGGTCGCTTTATTTTCGACATATGTATAGGTATTGCAGGCTTTATGTAGGTGTCAGAACCATTTCCAATATTTTTGCGCTGGCATATCTATAATAGCGATTTTACTACATTAATATATTGCCCACTTTTTGATGGTTATAACTTCAAGCAACTTTTTTTTAAAAGTAGGCGTGGTTCGTTAACAAATTTTTCTTAGATCTTAATAAAATACCAAAAACCATAATTCTGCAAAATTGCAAAGTGATACTAACTAATTTATAGCATACAAAATCTTAAAATTTTCTTCTGCTTAATGTTGGCACGCCTATTTTTTAAAATTTTATAATTACTTTATTATCAATTTTTTAATCTTCGTACTTTGCTGATTATAGTTTAGTTTTCTACGACAAGGATGTGGACTTTTTTGTTAACATTTGATCTTGATCAAGTTTTTAGGTGAGCTTGGTTGCCACCCGATTTTGTCAACTTAGAAAGGTGTATATTTAATAGAAAAGAAAACATATGTGCCAAATCCTCAATGAATTTTATTTTACGGCTTGCAAAATTTTAAATTTTCTTCATCTAAATGTAGGCAGTTATACGCCCATTTGCCAAAATGTTACCAAGTTTCTATTTCTCTTCATAAAATGGACCCACATATTAAGTTTCATCAATTCATCAGTCTTTGGTAATAAGTTTTCGCATTTTTTTTTCCAAATTTTGACAGAGATAGGCACACGCGTGGTCCACAAACCATTCGGTTTTATTAAACGGTTTTATTTAGCTTGACTCTGTGTAGCGCCCGGCTACTTGATAATCATAAGTAAGACCAATTGTACCTCATCAGGTTATGCTACGCCTCACATTTTTGAAATTTCACGCAAAAACACTTTTATTTAATTGTCTGATCAACGCCGTAGATTGACGAGGAATGTGAGGACTAGACCTAGGACCTACCTAATTATTTTCTAGCATTTAGTATTATTATGACTTCATGTAAGAATGGTTTTCAATAAAACCGTTTAACTTAAAATTTTTTTAAATTATTTTATTGGGCAAAGAATATAAACAATAGTAAGGATAACCTTCGTGCCAAATTTCATCATTATATCTTTCATGGCTTTTGATTTACGGCTTGCAAAAGATACAAATTTTTTTCTTATAAATAGCCGTGTTTTTTTACACGTATATGCGTCTAGGTTTATGGGTAAAAAAACGCTTATCGTCACTTAAGTAATGCTGAGGACACCCATCTAGCGGCTACAGAACATGTTGTACTGAAAAGCGGAGACACCATCTATGGTGGTCATTGTGCATAACCTAAAGCTGAATCGGTTGCGGTGAATAGTGAACACACACCATTTGTAGAGGTAATACATAGAGGTGAAACATAGAAACATATTTCAGTTGCATCTAAGTATAATGCGTATTGAAATTTAGGAGTACTAATTTTATGCGCAGCAATTTCAGAAGAGTAGATAAAGTTTAACGCTCATTAGTCGATATAAAATTCGAGCGTAAATTTATTAAATTGTTAAAAATGGTATCGGTTTGCGACCACGCTTACTTATATATAATAGTTGTGGGCAGTGCCACTCCCATTTTTCGAAATTTTACAAAATTTCTATTTTAGACAGAAAGTGAAATTGTCAAGCTCTAGCACATTACCCACCTTTTGTTATGAATTACTGCTTTTTTCGAATTTTTGATATCGATTTTTGATAAGAAGTGGGCGCGGTCGTCAACCAATTTTGTTATTTTCATAAAATTAATGTATATTGGCAAGGACAACCAACCCCCAAATGAAATTTTATATTTTAAATGGCTTAGTCTTATGGCTTAGAAGACTTTAAAATCGTCTTTTTCTTAATGTAGGCGGTGCCACGCCAATTTTCAAAATGTTTTCTAAATTTCCATATCTTATCATAAAGTGGTAATGAATTACTGCATTTTCGCATTTTTTTCCATTTTCCGAAATTGTCGATATCAAAATAGTCGGCGTTGTTATCCTGCGACTTAGCCAAGTCTCAATACCGATCTGTTCTGCGCCCTGACAAGCCACTAAACCAAATTTCGCAAAGATGTCATAGTTTATAGCTACGGCGAACGGACATGGCTAACTTAAAATTGTTTTCAATGCGGATAATTCTGAAACATGAAGGTCTATATCGATGTCGTTTCCCTATAACGTACTACCACTATAAAATCAAAGGGTTTAGACCCTTGTGTAACAGTGAACGTTGAGTATAAAAATTATAATTTTGTACTTTTGACAGCTGAGGGGGTTAAGATACTTGGCTTGGACATCATACGTGGTTCCAGGCTCTGGATCAGGGACTGGTATTAGTCTTAGACCGGCCATAGTGACGAATTGTCATACGTGATTAATTATCACGTCCTGCACAAGGTGCCCCTGCTTCTAATGATAATGGCGGATCTTGGGGGGACAACTCGATAAAACCCGCACCCCTGAGTCATTGTGCCGTGCTCAGGGGAGGGAGGACCCTGTTAAGGGTCAAGATCGGTACACAACGGTGACGAACTGGATTGTTAGGGACTTTGATTTTGACTATGTTTAGGAATTGATGACTTTGGGCTGGTAGGTGCGGTATTCTGCCACCTTAGTAGGTCGGAGAGAAACCCTATCGAAACGGCTGGTAGGCTAATGCTGCACCTGCCGACGTCCCGTTAAAACCGTGGCGGGCCTTAAAGTACGTTCCGGCTCCGTCACCATTAAGTTGGTGGTGTAGGTGCGGTTGAAGATTTTCCCGCTTTGCGTCCGGTCTGGCTCTGAACACATTACCCATAAGGTAATGCGTCATCCTTCGCGTGGCCTCCCTGCGTAGAATAGACAACAACGGGACCGTTGAAGGGCGACTACACAATCGGCTCCGGATAGCGGCCTTGAGGGGGGACTTCTTAGAATGGACACGAACACAAACAAAAAGGAGGGTAGGGGTGACGGCGAAGGTCGTCATGGTGCGAGGGAAGCGAGAGGTGCGGAGCGCGCTCCGAAGCAGATCGCTGGCAGCCGGGAAAGCTCACGGCGGTTAAAAAGGGCTGATCAGATGGATCAGCGCAGGGGTTTGGTTTCAACCCCCTTAGGTACGGGTAGTTCGGGTAGTGGAGGGGTGTCGAATCCGACACCCAATGCAGGCCCATATGGGGCTGTGACAGGGAAAGGTAGAGGTCCGGCGAATGCGACGGACCAGCCCAGTACCAGTAAGGAAGCCCTGTGGCGAGGATATTTCCCATCGGGAGCCCTGGGGTCGAAGCCTGCCCGGAAAGGTATGCGATCGGCGCCGCGTAAGAAAGATCTGGGTGATCGGCGCCTAGCTGAGAAGATCTTGGAGCACTACGGCGGAAGGGATGTAGCTCAGATTTCTGATAAGCATTCCCGGACGCTGGAGTGGGCCAGGAGCGTCGTAGCTTGCGAAGACCACACACCGGTGTCGAACAGTGCGGGTGAGCAGCAGGGTTTGGGGGTTAGGAAGCGGCAAAGGTCGGATGAGCGGAATGCATCAACGACAAAAAGAGCCCGAGGAGGTGGGGACGCAATTGCGCTTAGCCAAATAGCTAAACGAGCGGGCTCCATCACCCTCGGGGTCCTGGATAGGAGTAGGGAGGATGGTGCCATCTCCCGAGAGAAGTGGCCGTAGGTCGCCAGCGTCATATTAGCGGCCTATATGACCGCTGTTATGGAGAGCCCAGGTCCGCGGCAATGCTTCGAATACTCGGGGTGGTATCATGGATTTAGACTGATTAATTGTGCTGACGAGAGGTCGGCCTGTATCTTTAAGAAAATAATTTCTTTGGTTGGGGAGGTCTGGAGGGGAGCCAGACTCGAGACCGTGGAACGGAGGGATCTCCCCCTTAGACCGAGGGCTCGATTGTGGTTGCCTGCCGGGCCCTCTCAGCCGGATAAAATACTTGAGTTAATGCGTTATTGCAACCCGAACATTCCGACGCATAACTGGAGGGTCCTCAGAGTAGAGGAGGCTGTTGGGTATCGTCGGCAGGTGCTGATTCTGCTAAACGCAGAGTCCACCGGTTCTCTCTCTAACACGAGGGGGTTATCTCCTATAGTCTCGAGCGTGTGGTTATCAAAGTCTACCTCTCCTCCAGAGACTGTTCGGGAGGTGGAGGTGTCCGCAGGGGAGCCATTACCCATGATTGTGGATGCTGACCCCGCTAATTTGGACAGCGAAAGCACTGTTGATGTCCCGTCAATAGCGGGATCTGTCATCAATGCTAGTCGTCTGGCTGATAGGGCAGAGGAGGAGCTCCCAGCCTCCGAGGGCGAATTGTCGATGGCGGGATCCGTCATCAGTGTAAATCGTCTGTTTAGGGGGGAGGATGATCTCCTAGTCTCCGAGGGCGAAGCCGCCAAGGATGGGGTGCAGAAAAAGAAGAGTGGTGTTGATGGAAATCCGTCAAACAAATCTTCAGCATTCTAAGGCGGCTTCCGCAAACTAGTTGTTCTGTCTTGAGAAAGGCGGAGTGCATATAGTCCTTGTCCAGGAGCCGTGGCTGAGTAGTAACCTTGGTGCATGGGGAGGCATATATGCCTAGATCCTGTGTGCTTATTAAAAAGGAATTTAAAGCTTTTATTCTCTCTAATTTCAGCAATGCTGACGTAACCACGGTCTGCCTCGAGCGAGGAGCAACGAATTGTGGGTGGTCTCAACGTATATTCCCCATGGGGACGTAACGGGACCACCACCTGTGATACTGGGCGAAATCACCGCTGAAGCAAGGCGTAGAGGCGTTGGCGTAATCATAGGTGCCGATGCTAATGCACACCATAGCATATGGGGTAGCTCGGATACAAACACCACAGGTGAGTCTTTATTTACTTTTATTGTAGATGAGCGACTTTGTATATGTAATAGGGGGAATGACCCGACTTTTATTACTGCAGTAAGGGAGGAAGTCCTGGACCTCACCCTGGTTAGCAGAGAATTGGAAGATCGGATATCTGGCTGGAGGGTTCTCAACGAGCACTCATTCTCTGATCACCGATATATCCAGTTCATGGTGAACGAAGAACGTCCCGGTAAAATATATTTTAGGAACCTTAAAAGTACCAACTGGGACTTGTATAGTAGGAAGTTGGCAGAGCTATTGCCTGAGGTGCCTATCGTTGGTTCGGGCCTGTCCGAATCTGAGATAGACGGTCTGGTGGAAAACTTCACCTCGGCAAGCAATAGCGCCTTTCAACTGTCCTGCTCATTGAAAACTTACAGGGGGAAGGGCAAGCCGCCCTGGTGGTCTGTTTCTCTTGACGACCTAAGAGCGTCCAGTAGGCGGCGCTTTAACAGAGCTAGGAGGAGTAAATTACCCGCAGACTGGGAGCTCTATAAGGTGAGTCTGGGGATTTATAAATATGAAATAAGGATAGCCAAGCGAGATTCATGGCGAAGCTTCTGCGAAAACGTAGAGGTCTGCAATGAATCCGCGAGGCTTATAAAAATACTCTCTAGGAATCCCGCCCCTCGGGGGTATCTGAGAGATGATGGTGGGAACTGGTCGATGAGTAGCGAGGAGTCCATGAGACTTTTACTGGACAATCATTTTCCCGATGTCCCAGTTGCGCAGGGATCTTCGCTTGCGTGGTCGGCAGTTGCTGGCCATGCAGAAATGCCTGCCATCCCACTACGGGAATGTCAAATATCCTGGGCTATAAATTCGTTCAAGCCCTATAAGTCACCCGGCCCGGATGGCATCATTCCTGCGCAACTTCAAAGGTCTTTAGGGATTTCCTGCCGCTGGTTGGTCATCATCTACACTAACTGCCTCAGGCTTAACTATATCCCTAAATCGTGGCACACGGTTAGGGTCATCTTCATTCCGAAGGCCGGCAGGAGCTCTCATGTGTCACCTAAGGATTTCAGGCCAATCAGTCTCTCGTCGTTTCTTCTTAAGACGTTTGAGCGGCTGATTGACCTGTGCCTACGGGAAAGGATACCTGGGGGTATCGTACTGCAAAGGCAGATCGACGGAAACGGCTCTCCATTCGATTGTAAAGCAAATAGAGGGGTATCTAGAGCATAAAGAGTATGCTCTGGGTGCCTTTCTAGGAATCGAGGGGGCTTTTAACAATGTTTTACCGGGGGCAATCGGAAGAGCTCTGGTGGGTTTAGGAGTCGAAGCGGCTCTGGTTGAATTTATTAGCAAACTTCTATGCGGCAGAATTGTCGCAGCCGAGTGGGGAGGGGCCATAATTAGGAGGAAGGTATGCAGGGGCACGCCACAGGGGGGTCTTCTATCTCCTCTGCTCTGGTTTGTGGTAGTCAACGAGCTTCTTGTGGAGCTGGAAGCCAATGGTTGTCGGGTGGTTGCCTATGCAGATGACCTCGCTATCCTAGTCAGGGGCAAATTTCTGGGCACCCTGCGCGATGTTCTGCAGGGCTACCTGGATACTGTGGCTAGGTGAGCAGTATCATGTGGATTGGCGGTCAACTCGTGAAAAACAGAATTGGTTCTTTTTACAAGGAGATATAAGATACCCAACTTCAGAAATCCTTCGATTGGAGGGGTACCTTTGGTACTTAGAGACAGGGTTAAATATTTGGGAATTTTTCTGGACAAGAAGCTGTCCTGGAAGCCCAATGTGGAAGATAGGGCCAGGAAGGCCGCGGTTGCCTTGTACTGCTGCAGGGGGGCTATCGGAAAGAGATGGGGGCTCTCGCCAGGATTAGTACACTGGCGTTATGAGATGGTGGTCAAACCGATTCTGCTCTATGGGGTGCTGGTCTGGTGGAAAGCACTGGACATGGCGAGCACCTGCAAAATGTTAGTGTCAGTGCAACGGACGGTGCTAATTGGTATCAGTGGCGCTCTGAGAACAATACCTACTTTGTCACTGAATGTCATGCTGAATATACATTCAGTAAATATGGCGGGAAAGGCAGCCGCGGCCCGGTCGTTGGTCAGGCTTCGTGACATGGGTTATATGCTTTCCGATTTCGGATACTCTAGCCTTCTTACTAGTTTCGATTTTATCCCGGACAGGACGGATTATTGCATCCCGATAACCGTTCCCTATGTAATATTCACCCCAGTCGTTACCCCGAGGGAGGAGTGGGGAAGAGGAATTATCTGGGGGCATGGGACCGATTAACTTGTTCACGGATGGATCGAAGTTGGAAAGAAAGGTTGGCGGGGGTCTTTTGTCAAGAGCTAAATGTAAGCCGCAAGTTAAGTTGGCTGATCAATGCAGTGTATTCCAAGCGGAAGTTTCTGCGATTTTAACATCTACTCTGATAGTCAAGCGGCTATAAAGGCCTTGAGTTCAACTACAGTGCGATCGAAGGTGATCTGGGAGTCCTGACCTCACTTGCAACTGCATCAAATTATTTTGCGATTAAGATTATCTGGGTCCCGGCCCATGGTGATATTCCAGGTAACTGTCAAGCGGATCTCTTAGCCCGAATCGGTACAACTAAACTGGATGAAGATGGCTGTAGGGATTTCGGGATTCCACTAGCCACCTGTGGATTGCTCTTCCATAGCTGTGCCTCGAGTCAGCTCAGCAAACGTTGGGCGGACTCTGGGTCTTGCAGGGTAGCAAGATCTTTCTGGCCGAAAGTGGATGGCAGGAGGTCTGCTGAAATAATTGGATTCACTACGGCTCACCTATCGATGGTCGTTGTGGTTTTGACGGGGCACTGCCCCATGGGTATCCATGCGGTACTTCTCAATGTATTGCAAAATCCATCCTGCTGCAACTGTATGGAGGATGATGAGGTGGAATCACCAAATCACTTTATGCTTGATTGCCCAGCTTTTGCCAGAACTAGGCGAAAGTATTTCGGTCGCGACTCACTTGGATCTCCCGAGGAGCTATCCAAGGTTGAGATCGGGATCATTCGAAACTTTATCGTTGCTACCCAACGATTCTCTAAGTAGTTATATCTACGCCACCGTTATTTTAGTTTATTATATGTGGTACCACAACGGACCTTCATGTTGTCCAAGTGAGCTTCCTCTATCAGGGAACCTACCACCCAACCTAACCTAACAGCTATATTACTTTACCAAGCACTAACGTGCATTGATGATTTTATTGTTGATGCAGCAACGGACATTATTACCATACAACTTTCAAATGTTGCTGCATCGTCAACCACGTTTAAAGCAATGTCAGCAGCTGTTGTTTTTACAACATTGTTATTGTTTTTGTACAAATGTTTTGGCTACCTCTATTGCTACAACAAATAAGACACTGAGAGTTGTTGCTTCTCTTTGGTACTTTACAAGGCGTTGTCGTCAACATCTTGTCTGTTGAGTCTTTTAAATTGCAATTGGTTCCATTTTGTTGTTGTTTTTATTTTTGCTGGCTGGGTGTTTATTAAGTAATTTAGGTGTGTACGCATGTGTGTGTCGTATATGCAAAAGTTCACAACTGTTGATGTTTGCATATTTTGATGCACAAATAATTGGACTTGCAACTGAATGTGCGCATCAGCAAGAAGAATATTAAGAGAAGACACGAGTTTCAGAAAACGAGGAAAATTGCTTAAAAAAATGCACTGAATGTAGCAACGTCACTCGATACGATGCTACTCAACATTCAGAGGCTAACGTCAAAATGGCATTTTATTAGCACACAAATCATACACTTGCATTGCACCTCTCTAAGCGTATGGACCATTAGTAGAATAACATGAAAATAACCACGAAAGAGATGATTAGATTTTAGAATGAAAGCATTCGGGTAGTCAATTTAAATAAATATTAATATATTTTCTCCATATTCTGATTTAATTCTAAGTCGTTCAATTTCACTGCGGACGTGCATATGTATTTATGTAAAGCAGTTTTGATTTTTCGATGCATTACATTATTTATACTCTACAAATCCTTTTCGGATAGATAATAGCCGTCTTCTTTTTTTACATGTATATACGTCTATATTTGCGCGTAAAAAAACGCTTATCATTCCTAAGGTGTTTATGAGACTCATCTAGCGGCAATTATTGAAGACTACTGGCAGTGAAAAATCACTCGCTACAAAATTGGGTGTACTGAAGGCGGAGACACACACCTTTGTTGGTCATAGTGTATAACTTATAGCTGAATTGGATGCGATGAACACATCATTTTCGGTCATAGAAGCGGAGAATAGTGTAGAGATAAAATGGAGAGACATATTCAGTTGCAACTGAGTATAATGCATACTAATTGTCTGCGCAACAATTTGTTTAGATAAAGTTACACACTTAGCAGTCAAAAAAAAGAGCTTAAGTGCATATGTATTAGAGGTTTACGCCGATCACTTTATCGGCGGCGGCGGCGTAGGCTTTATTATATACCGGCGGCGTTCTTACTTTAAAAGCTTGATTTTTCTATTTAAAAAATAATATTTACGAAAGGTTTTGTTTATATGTATTTAAGGAAATCAACGTGTTGGCCATTTCGGAAATATCCGGGGGTTTTGCATCATAATCTCCAAGACTATTCAAACATTTTCAGGAGTAGCTCCTTGCGAAGGGATTGTCCCTCGTTCGCTTGCTCCAGAGAGGCTTCGAACCTAACCGCGGTCTTTGGAATTGGTACTGCTGCGTCTGCTGAAAAGAAAAAGGGATACATAAAATAGTCATACTTTTGCTTGTATATCTCGTGCAAAGCGTAGTTTCACCTAGGGTTAACTCCTAATAATCGTCGCGAACACAATTTCTTTAAATCATTTGTCGCTCCTTGGTGGTCACACATAAAGGTGACTTAGGGTTGCTTTTAATGGTCTATTAATACTCATGACTCACGTGGCACAGGGCGCCTTCAGTTTTTTCGGCTGTTTTTAAGAGCTACAATTCCCGATGTGTGAACAGTAGGAATCCCTACCACCAGTCGCTACCACGCCTCGTGAGCCTCACACCATATGATAGTACAGAAGCTATAGGACTGCGACTTCGAACTCATACCTTCGTCGACGTCACTTTCCTAGAAGCTCTAGGTGTAGCTCCGAAGACTTTCCAACGGATGCTTTGTCGCGCTATGCTCCCGAGCTACACCAGAGAAACACCTTGAAACGTTAGGGAGTGACTTTTCGGCCAAGGATGCCGCCCTCGAAAGTGGATGTCATTGTGACATGGGTGAAAATCGTGTAATCCTCGGCGCGTCTACATAATTAAAATTTTACAAGGACCCTGGATAAAATTTTTAAAATGTAGACCAAAGATTGCAGACGTTTGTGTTCACAACATTGATTTCAATAGTCTTCGTTAAATTAAATTTAGAATGAAAGTCGACGGATTTTAAGTTGAAAGTTGTTAACTACTGTTTTCCGGCCTTACGATATAAGAGCTCATTATGGATGACCACGTAGCATCAGTTTTCAGACAAGTTCGACTGTCCACTACGTTAGGGTAGTATCACACACGGTCATTAGCTCCACTGTCTTGGGAAGGCTTTTGCTTCACCACTTTGAGTGTTCTTGCGAAGGACAAAGCCTCACCTGGTAGATATATGTGCCTACGTTTTCACATTTGTAAAAGGAGCCGTAACGTGTAGGTGATATTTAAACTTGGTTGATAGGCTATAATCAATGTTATTCACTCCAAGGGACTAGTTTTGTAAAGGGCCGCCAACTTTAGGAAATGTCAAACCGGGAGACTTGGGTGTTAAGGATGAAGTGTGAAAATCAAAATTAACATTTCAGACGCTATTGTATAGTTTCGCAAATAAACAACAGATGCTTGAATGCAAGACTTAGTGATTTTTCAAACCCTTCTCATAATTACATATATCCTCAACTTAAGTAAGAATAATTTCAAAGGAGTGTTTATGCCCCTAGAACCTACCAAAGGATTTTGCATCGCTGATTTCGCTTATTCTTGAGGACAATTTAAAAACATGGTCGCCTTGGGTCATTTTATTTGAATTAATTGTTCATTATTAATTTTTTCAAAAATGCAAAGTGAGCGTATAAATTTATTATATAACTTATATTTTACTGTTCTGTTTTAATAACTTGCTGAATTGGGTGATGAAAAGTCCTTGTTAATCTGACATCTAAAGCGCATGTTATTTTAAATAACTTTTGAATAGTTATAAAGCATTAAATTTGGCAATTAGTTTCTTATAACTGGCAGTGATACGCATCCGCTGATACCACTTTCGACCATATCCGACCAATTTTCGACATGAACAATAAATGGCCTAAACAGTCTTAAACGAGTAAAAAATATAGTAACGCGCCGACGCCGCGCCGCCGCGCCGATATTTTGACATTCGGCGGCGGCGTGCGAAAAACGACCAAAATCGGCGGCGGCCGCGGCGTTTATCGGCGGCGTATATCTCTAATATGTATATACATGTAAAAAAGATACAGCTAATATTCTTGAATTTTGCGTTTGAAAATCAGTAAAATGGAATGCCACGAGCATTAAATAATATGAAAGCTGAATATACTATTTATACATACTGTAACGAATTTACTGCAATTCCTCTTATTTCAAATTCTCTGCTAAAGTTCGTATCGCTAAACTGTTGAATAAATAACTCCAATTTTCAGTAATGCAAAATGGCCTTTATTAAAGTATTTCACAATAACGTATTTCACATTAACACTACTATTGCTCGCCAGGTGGGTTCTTAAATCAAACTGATTGTCGCGCCTCTACTGTTGCTACCTTTTATAGTAATTGGTTTCCTCGTTGACATTTCTAGGAGGTTCTGTTCTAGAATCTACTAGTTGGTTATCTGCTATAAGTTTCTCAGCTATAACTACAGATGCACAATTTTTATAGCTCCTCTCACAGCTCATGCGCTGCGTGTTCGTACATACATGTAGACATAATGATTAATTTGGTTATGTGCATACAAGGCGCTGCTTAGCATCGGCTTAGAAATGACAATACCCCTTAGTGTTGCTAATATACGTAACACTGCCCTCCACCTAAGTCAGATCGCCCCGATCAGTCAAATCTCTCAATCTAACTGCTGCTAGCCTCTCCAAATGAACCACCCTTCTATTTCGTGGTTTCCCAAATATTTGTATGCGGTAGATGACATCACTGGTCCTCTTTAAAACTCTGTACGGGCCTTCCCAACTGCACCGATATTTGGATGGAACACCTTTCCGCCGGTGAGGGTTGTATAGCAGTACCAAATCTCCCTCCAAAAAATCTTCCGAGTTAGAGTTCTTTTCATGCCAGTGTTTCATCTTAAGACTCATTACCCTGGGCCGTTCCCTCACACTCTGTTCTTTAGCCAATGAAGAACTACTTCGCAGAGCTTGATCTTGACGGATTGACTTTGTATCATCATTATCGTCTGGACGTTTCACAGCAGTACTGCGCGCTGGCTTGAAACCACCCTGGCCTTCTTTCTGGAAAATTCCTTCAGTCATTTTAGTGCGTCCACTAGGTTTTGTCAATACCAGTGTTTTTCTCGCAGGTACCTTTGGTTTTGATTTGTTTGGCCCATTCGTTCCATCAACCCTTGCCAGATCTGCTGCCTTGGACTTTTGTCGTTTTTGTCGAATCTCTTTCACCAGCACTCGATTACTGCTGAACCCTTCTTCCAACCTGAAATTAAGTGGCACATCCTGGTTCTCATAGCGCATAATCTTTCTCGGCATATCGATCCTGATGTCACGGTCAACTAAGAATTCCACTCCCAATATGACTTCATCAACGATCTCCGCCACAACGAATTTGTGTAGAACTATGACACTCCCAATTAAGACTTCACATATCACTTCTCCCTGGACTTGGTTATAATCGCCAGTGACCGTACGCAACCTTGCTCCAGGTAACAGTTTTACTCTCCTGTTGACCAAGTCAGATCGTTCTTTTTCATCCACGTTCCCTCTGACGGTAAGACTGCTCTATTTTATACCAATTTGCGACTCAGATATCACAGGACATTCAGTAGCTGGAGCTAGCTCTCGATTTTTACATATGGCATGCTGTTGCTCATCTCCTCCCGCTTTGCGTTTACGGCCACCCAAGTTGGAACTACCAGGACCGGTGCTGCAATGTCGTGCAATGTGACTTGGGTTACCGCACTTGAAACACTTGATTGCACCATTATTCTTCTATTGCGTTCCTTTTAAAGCTTCTAAAATTGCGTCTACCAGCTCTGGCCTTTCTATCTACTTCCGCACGGCGTGCTTTGAAAACTGGCTTACACATAAGCGACGCTGTTTCCTGAATCAGAGCTTGTGACACCGTTTCTGCGTATGTTAGCTTTGTGTTCGCGTATGTAGCTCGCTTTGTTTCGACGTCCCGTATGCCATTTATAAAGCTCTGAATCTTTACCCTTTCAGTGTATTCCACGGGTGCGTCCGCATTTGCCAAATGAGCCAACCTTTCAACAAGCGAAGCAAACTATTGCAGAGTCTCATTAGCTTTTTGGCCACGGTTTGCAATTTTATTTGATATATCTGTTTCCTGTGTTCGCTTCCGTACCGCAGTTCTACAGCAGCCATCAATGCGTCATAACTGTTCCGTTTGTACTCTGGAATAGTCTGTAAGATTTCGACAGCTGGTCCTTTCAATGCTACGAAGAGTGCAGCAACTTTATCTTCAGCATTCCAGGTGTTCACTGTTGCGGTCTCCTAAAATTGTAGCTTAAAGACCTGGAAAGGAACAGAACCGTAAAAGGATGGTGTTTTCACCCTTGGATTACTCGTTGAAACTGCTGGGCCATTTAGTTGCAACTGCTCGATATGTCCTCTCAAAGAATTCACCTCTGCCTCGATTTTTTCTTCAAACTGCAAAAGTTTTGTATCTTGCGCCTACAACTTTGAGGAAATACGTCCTTCTTGCTCTTCCAGTTGAGCAGAGATCTGCGATGATGTCTGTGCTGAAATTTGCGCCAATATTTCGGATATACGCGTTCCTTGTGCTTCAATCTTCGATGTAATTTCAGATGACATTTCTACAATACGTGTCTTCTGTTCTTCCATCTTGGATGTTATATGGTTCTCCTGGGATTCCAGTTGGGATACCATATACGTCTTCTGTTCTTCCAGTTGTGATGCCATACATGTCTTCTGTTCTTCCAGCTAAGATGAAATTTGCGACGACATTGATGTTACTGTCGATGTTTGTGCAGATATTGCAGCCAATATCATGTTCAAGTATGTGCTGGTAACTGTCTGCGATGTTTCTTCCATTTTTGTTGTTTCCTCGCCATCAAGAGGGAAGACATACTCTTCCACGTTAATTCCTTCTCCTTCCATTGCCTCTCGAAGTCGTGCCTGAAGTTCGAGTTTAATACCGCTTGTATTCAATCCGCGGCTCTCCAACTCCTTCTTCAGTTGCTGGATCTTCAATTCACTGAACTTTGCCGTGTCCAAGTTGTATACAAAATCTTCGGAATTTATTCAACAATTCCTCTTCTGACACAAATCGTAACGAATTTACTGCAACTCCTCTTATTTCAAATTCTCTGATAACGTTCGTATCGCTAAACTGTTGAATAAATAACTCCACTTTTCAATAATGCAAAATGGCCTTTATTAAAGTGTTTCACAATAACGTATTTCGCAATAACACTACTATTGCTCGCTCTTAAATCAAACTGATTGTCGCGCCTCTACTGTTGCTAACTTTTATAGTAATTGGTTTCCTCGTTGACATTTCTAGGCGGTTCTGTTCTAGAATCTACTAGTTGGTTATCTGCTATAAGTTTCTCAGCTATAACTACAGATGCACAATTTGTATAGCTCCTCTCACAGCTCATTCGCGTGTGTTTGTGCGTTGCTTCTCCGCTGCGTGTACGTACATATGTGTAGACATAATGATTAATTTGGTTATGTGCATACAAGGCGCTGCTTAGCATTAGCTTAGAGATGAGAGTACCCCTTAAAGTTGCTAATATTCGCAACAATACATAAATAAAACAAAGTTTTCTTTTATCTGAGCCAATGCCGCTTAATTAACCATACCAAAAGCATGTTGGGAGGAAACTTTTTGGATGAGTGGAAAGTTACATCGGTAATTCCAGTTTTTAAATCTGGAAGTAAAAATGATCGAACTATCGACCAATATCTAAAATAACTAATGCTGCCAGGTAAGGTTAGGTTGAACTGGTCGGTCCATGAGGACCTCACATAGACTGATTGAGTCCGTAGTGTTACCAGAAGCTTGTTTTAATGACCAAACTGAAAAACCCTATCATTTTATAAAATAACTCCGTCCTCTCGGCAAATACTAGAAGCTTCCTAGGACTTAAACCACTTGCTGCTTCTAGATCTTACAGCTGTATCACTCCTAATAGCTGGAATCTTAGCCTGGCAAGTGGCATTGGCACAGAACGTGGCCGATCGTTTCCTCCTCCAACCGGCACTTACTACATCTGCTATCACTGACCAAGCCTAATTTAAAGGCATGTGACGCCAGATGGCAGTGTCCAGGCAGAATACCCGTCATGAGTCTACAGTCCTCTCTTTTTAATGATAGAAGTGATGTGTTTGTCTAAGGTTGTAAGACCTACATATAATTTTCGCCACTTTACAGCCCCGCACTTGAACCCGCGCTTTTCCCGCTTGATTGATCATGTGCACCCCTCGCCTTCGCTTAATCTCACCCAATCTAATTGGGACGTCTACGGAGCAAGCTTCAAGGGATGCGCCCTTTTTAGCTAGTTCGTCCGCTTTTTCATTCCCATCTATTCCCATATGCCCTGGGATCTAATATAGATGTATGCTTCTCCCTGTCCCGATTCTCTCCAGAGACTGCTTATGCTCTAACACGCATTTAGATGCTGTGCTATGCGAGGTTATTGCCTTAATTGCTGCTTGACTGTCAATATAAAAGTTAACACGGTTGCAGCTTAAGTTATTCTCTTCCAGGGTTTCTACTGCTTTGGTTACGGCTAATATTTCCGCTTGGAAAACGCTACGGTAATCCGGCAGCCTGTAGGATCTGCTTATTTCCGGATCAGCGCAGTATACCGCAGACCCTACTCCTTCCACTACTTTGGAACCATCGGTGTACACATGTATCGCCTCGTCCGCCATTTGCGCACCCTTGCGCCAACCGTGCACATCTACTGTGGCCTTAAGATCTCCCTCGAAGCGCAGATAGGGAATCAGGTAGTCTGTTCGTCTTGTGATTGATGATGCTATACTACTATGGCCATATTGTCGGCGCTCAAGCTGCCCCGAAGCACCGAGCCTGGTTGCGGTCGTTAATGCTTTGTTCTTTGCTACCAGGTCTAAAGGTGGAATGTGCAGAATGGCATACAGTGCAGCCATCGGTGTTGTTTTCAGGGCTCCCGTAATGCTAAGCATCGGTAGTCTGCATACCCCTCTAATTTTTTGAGGTATGTTGTTTTTTGTGTGGCTTTCCGTCAAACAAGATTCCATAGTATAGAATAGGATACTGCCAAATTGTTCGAAAAGATCATTAGCTCAAAGTTATCATTTGCTATCAAACCATACATATCGCTGTCCCAACATGGTTTTATACCAGGTCGATCTACAGTTACTAATCTAGCTGTTTGTTTTTTTTTTTTTTAATTACTGCAACTCAGCGTTTGCAGATGGTCTGCAAGTCCATTCCCTCTATACGGATATATCTGAAGCATTTGATAGAGGATCTCCTCATACTTTATTAATTCATAAACTACAGTTATTTGGGTTTCACTCATCATTTTTAGCCTGGGTGAAATCATACCTAACAAACTGAGTTAACTTTGTGGTTGCTGATGGTGTAAAATCATTCTCATATAGAGCAAACTCGGGGGTTCCTCAAGGAAGTATTTTTGGTCCCCTGATTTTTGTAATTTTCATCAATGATTGTTTAAAGTGCTTTACAGAGTGTGAACATCTGCTTTATGCTGATGACGTAAAGATATTCAAAAAGATAAAAACTCTCTCTGATTTTGAAACATTAGTGATTGAGGTAAAAAATTTTCAAGAATGGTGCCTTCGTAATAAATAAATAAAATTAAATGTAAGGCGCGATAACCTCCGAAGAGATCTAAGGCCGAGCTTCTCCTCCAATTTGCGTCGTGCTCCTTTTGATTTTCCCTACATATTGGCCGGACGGGACCTACATGTTTTATGCCGACTCCGAACGGCATCTGCAAGGCAGATGAGTTTTCACTGAGAGCTTTTCATGGCAGATTTACACCCGGAGCGCTTGCCAAACACTCGACCCCGCTTAGAAAAATTTTCTTCTAATTGAAAAATCTTATTTCTAAAATTTTAATGTTGCTTTGCCCGGGGTGTGAACCCAGGGCACACGGTGTGGTAGGCGGAGCACGCTACCATCACACCACGGTGGCCACCTTCGTAAGAAACTCTCTATTAATATTGATAAATGTTGTTCGGTTACCTTCTGTAAAATTAGCTCACCACTTCAGACTTCGTATTTTATTTCTGATACTGTCCTTAGATCCAGTAATAAAAGTTTTTGTGTGTATTTCTGGTTATCTTTGTGGTTTTTTTCAGGGTGGATATGGGAATGGCATTTAATCCTCAATTAATGAGTGATTTGAGTTAGTGACTGGAATCTTGTTCCAAAGTATATACATACTATAATTTATCTACAAATGATAAATGCAAAAATAACTAATATTTGCTTATCATTAAATTTTTCACTATGCCGTGTGTGTGTGGTCAAAAGGTTGATCGTGGTCAGCCGAAAGTATGTTGTGCGAAGTGCAATGACCTCTTCCACTTAAAGTGTGTGAGCATATCATCGACTGAACTCGAATTTCTTCTCGCATCAAACAGACATTTTTCTGTAAATCTTGTACGGCAGAGCGACGCACCTCTATACGTAGTCCGCCACCAAACTCTCTCTCTAGTGCCGTAAACAGTATCGGTAACAATATGAGTGCAAGTGAAAATATAAGTAACCAACAACTACTTTTGCTTGACTTTTCTAAAAATATTGAGGCGTTACGCGCTGAAAATGCTCTCATTCTCACTACAATGAATGCGTTAAAAGACGATAACATTAAACTTTCGCAAAAGCAAGATGCTCTATTTGCCGAAGTTCGCTCTCTAAAATCTTCGATTGTTGATAAAAACTCAGAAATCTCTACTTTATCATTGGAACTAAAGAATGTGCATAGTGTTGTTGCTGCTTTTGCCAATGGGCAAAAATCAACTCGTGCTAGTTCTTTACAAAAAGATAATAATAAAGAATTGACTGAAAAAACAAAGAAGTCATGCTCTCGGGTGCAAAACAACGCAGCCTGTAAATAAATCGGCGACTAACAATGTCTCGGCCTCTAAAGCTAAATAATTAGCTAATATAGCTAAACAAAATGCAAATACCAGTTCGGCTGCAACAACAAATCAGCGTGCTCTAATTGATGTGTCTTTGACAAACACAACCAGTAATGACTCTCAATCGCCTGCCATGCAAAGCAATAACACTATGACTGCAAAGAATGTGATGCCGTTGAAGTCTGCCAGTGAAACTGTGCATACTTATGCTGACGTCACTATTATGGAGAAAGGTAATAATAAACAATCTGCATCTGATGACGTTGCTTCCGCCAGTGAAACCGTGCCTACTTGTGCTGGGGTCATGTAATGTAACTGCTTGGTCCGGGGCGAGAAGGGTGGCGGTTAGGCATGGTGGTAGCCCGGCTGAGGCTCGTCGGCATTGAGGCGCGGTTCTTGCCACCTTCCTCAACCCACAGTCACAAAAACAAAATTATAATTATCATGCCTAGGGAGAAAAACATAGGGACCTGTAGAAGATAAGGAGAAGGAAAAGGAGAAGAGAGCAAGCGGGAGAAGACCGTCCGTGTCAGGTGGAGTCATCCCACCCCTCTTGTTCATGAGGCATGAACAACCTTGAACTCCACTTTGACTCCGATAACCGAGTGGAGTTCCCTTGTCCTGACGTTCGTCCGCCTGTAATGGTCTAGTCTAAATCACCGTCCGTCAGTGGGTTGCAACACCTAACTCATTCCTAGTGTGCCACAAGGGCGACACCCACACTAACACAAAAGAAAACTTAGAGGGCCTGCATTTTTCCTAACACTGTTTCAGCCAATAAATTCGAAATAACTCATTTCCTCTTTATACAAGTTTATTTTCACAAATTCTATGTTTACTTATATCTAGTGATTTGTATTGGTAATTCTAAATTCTATTATTTCTTATCCTGGTCTAAACTCAATCAAAATAACAAAAAGGATACTGCAATTACTGCATATAATATTCCAAGTAAAAAAAATGTCAAATAGATAACAAGAAAATAAAATAACCCAGATAGGAACACCCTTTTACTACAATCTTTAACTCTTGCTTGCATTAAGCAATAGTTACGGTGATCAATAAAATATGTAATATGGAAGGCAAAGAAACAAAAAAATAAGAGAGATTACAACAAACTAGATAGAGATTACCATTCATTATATATAACCATTCACGTACTCATCTCCTCTCGCTCATCTGCAGTCCAGGTACCAAGGCTGTAGCAGCGGGAGCTGAAAGAAAACAGAAACAAAGAGCAAAAAAAACCCTATTCCATGTACTTTTGCACTATTATATACTATTACCTCATGGAACTTTCAGTTCCGGTTTGTAATAGTAAAAACACGCATGCACATTTTTTGCGATCGTGTTAATTACCAAAAGAAAAACGTTTAAAAAAATAAAATAATGAACAAAAGTGAAAAGAATCGCGAGCTGAGTGCGAAACACGCTTTTAGTGAAAGTATTGTAGTAAGTATAAAAAAAAAACCAAGTGGTTAAAAATTAAGTGAAAAAAAAAAGTTACAAATGTGGAGAAAAAAAAGGAGGTGACACGTGTGTCATGTAGTTTCTCCAAGTGCGTGGAGTAGGATCCTCCTTTCACACAAAGAAAAATCCAAGCCAAAAAAAAAAAATGAAAAGGATTTCTATATTTTTTTGTCTGGAAATCGAAGTGAAAAGAAAAATATAATGAAAAAAAATTTAATAGAAAGAAATTAGAAATATGTAATAAAAATCGAAAAGATTCCTGTGTACCCACGGATTAGGGTGTGAGAAAAAAAATCAAATAAAAAAAAATTTTGGCAAATACTTAGTAAGTACCAAAAATATTGAAATATATATAAGCAAATGAAATTATATGTAGGTATGTGCGAAAAAAAAAGAAATGTGTGTGAAGTGGTTGATACATATGTGTGTGTGGTTTTGGGTAAGTTAAATATGTATGAAAGATGTGTATGCATATAAGAATGAGAAGATTCCAAAAAAAACTAACTTACAATTCACCAATATTTCAGGCTTAGGAGTTAAGGGAAATTCAGGGCATAAATCTTACAATCTAAAACATAATTTTTAAACAACAAAAAACCTAAATCAATATTGTCGGTCCCCTTCGTGGTAGTTTGGTGTTGTCGTATTTGCGGCGAATTCGAATAATGTGCTGAGTGTACTCTCTACCTTTGAGATGTCTTCTCACCACAGCCCTGCTGATGTAGCAATCCACACCAGCGACCAGCTATATATAACTCACCGCTAATCGTAGTTTGTGATATGATGTGATACAACGTGAAGTGATGTGATCTGATGTGATGTGATATGTTGCGTGCTCTTGTTCGGTGTGGTGTGATGTGATGTGCAGCCCTCTCTTTGCGTGTGTTTAAGTTGTGTTTGGGGATAATAGCCTGCTAATAGCTTTGGTTGTGTTTGTGCTTACCGTGTATTGGTGTATGTTGGTTTTACTATTTCCGTGTTTGAATGTTTTGTATCAGAAAGTATGTACAAATGTGGTCGTGGTGTTTTTGAGTGTTGCGTGGTTATTGTTGGTGTGGTTGTGTGGTGGTCGCCGGTGTGTTTGTGATCGGCAGGTGTGGTTGCTGGTTTGATGTTTCGTGGTTAAGGTTATGCGTGTACTTCTGAGGTTGTGGTTTTGAATGTGGATCTGCGGTGTAGTAGCTTATCTATGTTTCGGTGGTTGGTTGCAAATGCGTGTGGTTGTGAATATGGATGTATGCAATCTTTTGGTGCGGATGCGATTTTTCTTACTTTTTCCTTTTTTTTTTGTGGTTTGGACGAGTGAGAGTGTTTTATGTTGTACTGGTGGCTTACGTGTTCGGTGTGGGTTGTTGTAGCTATTGGTGTTTGTGACTCGGTGTGGTGTCTTTTGGTGGCTGTGACGCGGTGTGGTTTGTAGTTGGTGGTTCGGGTGCCTCGCACCGTTGCTTTAAGCGAGTCTCCTTGTGGTGATGCTAAGAAAAGGAAAACCAAACAATAAAAATATGAAGCGGGGCATAACAATGTCATATATAGCATTAATAGGCCATTTCTCCGGCGAACTTTAATGTTTATCCGCCCAAACATAAATCAATTTTCTTTCAAGATCATTTTCTTTACGGAGCAGACAAACTATGAAGTTCACTTCAGAAGATGGCACTAAATTCAATATCACTTTTGGGCTAGTCACTAAGGTAGATGTGTTTACTTACCGTTGGTGGATTTTGGTGCCTAGCACCGACGGTGGTGATTGGTTTCCTTTGGGGATTCCTTCAATGTAAACTATGGATGACAAGAGGGGAATGAGATAAATTATGCGGGCGTTAATGGAGGGTTATAGGCATGGGACTACTGTACTACTGTAGGGGATTTAGATACACGGGAGTGGTGGTGGTACTTACCGTTGCTGGTGGTGCTGGATCTGGTGTTGGCAGGAATACTATTTCTCTCTTGGATGCGGCACTTTTCACCGAACCGGTAGCTTGCGGTTTCGCACTTTGAAATTTTATCTCTTTATATACTTTTAATTTAATTTTTTTTTTCTTCACTTTCACTGCACTCGCGTTGTGGGCACCGTATTCAAGGCTTTGTGATCGAGAAGAACGGGATGTTGGCCCTTTTATAGACAACTTTTTCCTGTTGCCACTACCGTTTTCGGTTTACTGTCAACCCACTTTATCCCAAAGTCACTCAAAGTTCCTGGAAGGCTTCCAGCATGTTAGATACAACGATTGGTTCTATATTCACACACATACACATATAATACGCAGTTGCTCTGCAGACAATTGGCATTGTTATTTGCAGAGACAGTGGTGCGCGTGCGTGTAGGCGCACAGGGGCGTAGTTGTTAAACGGCTGTCGTTACAGGCTCGCATCCGCCGATGATGCCTGCGTCATGGAGCGTGTGCGTGAGAAAAATTCATAACGCAGCCGCCGATTATTCTTTATTCTGGCCCAACGTGTGGCCTCGACCCACTCCCAATGCCGGGCCTCACAGAGTTGTACACTTTACGCTCATATTAATACATATAAACATAGGGACAACTATTCTACTATTAAAATCACTGGATCTTAACACTACTTATCTAATGTATCACTGGTTAAGAAAATCTAAGTCTATATTGAAGGTTAGCCTAAATCTATATCACAGATGAATCTAAATCTATATCACAGATTAATCTTATTCTATATCACAGCAGGTTAATGTTGTTAGGCGATAGTGTCCATCGTCGGTGTAAAAAAAACAAATTTAAATGTATAAATACTAAAATAATCACACAAATAAATAAATAAATAAATAAATGAATCGATCAATAAATAAAAAAAATGGTTAATAAATACATGGTCAAGTCGGATACGTAGTCAGAGGTGTTGTTGGCCTAGAGAATTTCTACCGTCGTTAATAATAAATAACATACAACATGATTCATTGGTTACAAGGACTACATAGAACATATATCTTAAGCCGCGAAAATATCCATTCCGTGGTATACCCCGATTGATTTGCCGCTAGTATCTCCTAACTCGTACATCGAGTTACCAACGACCTTAAGTACAATGCACCTAACTTGCTTTGGTGCAAGTTTTGCGTTAAAATTATCTACTTTTGAACTTTGTTTAAAATTGCGGCGGTATACCATCTGCCCTACTTTAAAAGCTACTTCTCTGCTTCTGAGGTCGTACGTCTTCTTACTTTTCTCGTGTGCCAATTTAAGTTCCTTCATGATCTTTTCCCTGAGTATGTGCATCTTATATTCTGTTGTCTCTACTTCCACGTCAGTATCTTTCAGGGCACTCAATTTCCTGCATAATTCGTATGACGCGCCGTGTTGCATCATCGGGATTCCAAACACAGCTGCATATGGCGACGTACTTATTGCCGTATGTACGACACTGCGAAAGGCAAATGCTGCGTCGCTTACGGCTCTATCCCAATTCTTTTGGTTTCCTTTAATGTATGACCGGATGATTTGCAACACGGAGCGGTTAACCCTCTCTGCGGCATTCCCTTGTGGCGAGTAAAATGCGGTTTTTATGTGTGTCGTACCATACTTCTTCAAGAAGGAGGTAAATATATCTGACGTAAATTGCTTTCCGTTGTCTGAATGCACATACTCAGGTACTCCGAAAATATGGAACACGTCTCTCTCTAGATATTTCACGACTTCGGCAGAGGTGGCTTTTCGCATTGGCTTAAGAAAGACAAATTTTGAAAAATGATCTAAACATACAAATATAATACCATCACAAGTACGTGGGTATGGACCCATGAAATCGACGAACAGACGTTGAAAAGGGCGTTCGGTGAGGTGCTGATTTCCCATTGTTGGTTTGTGGAAGGCGTTTTGAGTTTTGTTTCCTTTGCATATTTCACATGCTTTTACATGTGCATGCACATCTGCAACCATACCGGGCCAATAATATCTTTCTCGGACACGTGATAGGGTCTTATGGATTCCACCGTGTCCAGCTGAAGGCGATCCATGTGCTGTTTCTACCAAGCTCCTTCGCAGCTCAGTTGGAACCCAGAGTTTCCAGGTATGGTCTTCCTGTAGTTCGTCTCCCCTGTTAAATTGTGTTCGTCTGTACACGTAGCCGTCTGAAACGCAAAGCTCTGGTAGTCTGTCTTTATTCTCCGTTATTGTCTTCTGTAGCTCGACGTATTCAATCGACTTAAAGGCTTCCGAGTTAATGTCGATGTCCAGTCTTCTGTCATTGACGTCGATTTCATCCATGCCCATTCGTGAGAGAGCATCAGGCACTACGTTTTGGGTCCCCTTACGGTGTTCTATCTTGAAATCATATGACTGTAGTTTTAGGCTCCATCTAGCCAATCGACCTGAAAGATCCTTTTGACCCATGAGCCATTTCAAGCTAGCGTGATCTGTTATCACCGTAAAAAGTAGACCCTCCACGTATGGCCTGAACCTCTTTATGCTGATTACAGCAGCGTAACATTCCAGTTCCGTAATACTGTAGTTGCGTTGCGCTTTATTTAGTTTAGCTGACACATACGCTATCGGTCGTTCGTTGTTTTCGTCGTCCAGTTGGAATAGTACTCCACCCACCCCGTCTGTCGATGCGTCACACTGTATGTAAAAATGTCTGTTGAAGTCCGGGTGAGTCAGCACTGGTGCCGATATCAGGCTCTGTTTTAGGCTGTTAAACGCCGCCTTTGCATCCTCCGTCATTGAAAATTTGTTTATGTTTTCTTTCGTCAGTCTGTCGTGTAGTGGTGCAGCAATCGTGGCATAGTCCTGTATAAATCGTCTATACCATCCAGTCATCCCCAGGAACCTTCTAAGCTGTTTCGGAGTTCGTGGCTCCGGAAAGTCTCGCATCGCCGCTATTTACTATCGTCTGTACGGATGCATCCGTCCCCGACCACGTATCCGAGATAGCGCACTTCCTTGTAACAAAATTTGCTCTTCTCAACGTTGATCGTCAATTTCGCATCACGAAGACATTTAGCTACAACAGATAACAAATATAAATGAGACGAAAAATCTTCTGAACAAACAAGTAAATCGTCTAGATACACAAACACTGATTCACGAAGGGAAGCGGGTATCACCTTGTCCATTAGTCGGCACATGCGCTGTGCAGCGTTACACAGCCCGAAAGGCATTACCGTGAAATGGTACAAGGGTCTCCCAGGTACAGTGAAAGCCGTCTTTTCTCTTGATTTCTTCTCTAATGGTATCTGCCAAAACGCGTCTTTTAAGTCGATGGCAGATATATAGCGGGTATTTTGTAGTCGGCTTAAAATACCATCAATATGTGGGAGTGGATAGGCATCTTTAATGGTGCGTTCATTAACTTTTCGGGCATCGAGGCACAGTCCGTTTTTGGTTCCTTTGATTACGAGGGACACAGGTGAGTTCCAGCAGCTGTTGCTCTCTTCTATTACTCCCATATCTAGCATGCGATCGAGCTCGTTGTATATTAATTTCTGTACTGCGGGTGAAATAGGATAATGCCTTTGCTTCACGGGTAGGTGTTCATCAGTGACTTCAATAATGTGTTCCTCCATGTCGGGTTTTCCCAGTCCCAGAACCGCAAACGACGGAAACTGCGCCTTGATGCCCTCTAACGCTTTGTTTTCCTCGGGACTTAGCATATGTTGCACCGCATCAAAACACAGATCACCCTCGGCGGGTGCAAGTTCTGATACGACAGCACTCTTAGACGTGTCACTTCGTCCCCTACCAACAACACTCAGTTCAAAAGCCTGCCAAAAATCAACACCTAGGTAGACCTCCTGCTGTAGACCAGGGACAATCAAGAACTCCAGATCCCGAGTCATACCATCCCACACAACTGGCAATGTAATAACCCCTTGCACGGGTGTTTCGCCCCCATTAGCCGTTCTTATGTGATGACCCTTGACTGGCAATATCAAATGCTCCTTTCCATTTAAGATTATATCTGCGTTTTTGCCTAAGCAACAAACTCCTGCACCTGAGTCTAACAAAGCTAATGCCTCTTGACCTCCTATCACAGTCCTTGCAAAAAATCGATTATCTCCTTTAACTGTCACTATGGTTGCTATTATCTTATTCCTAATCCTCTTAAAATTGTTTTTCTTTTCTCTCATCTTCTGTATTTTGGTGAAATTCCTATTCGTTATTCTATTATTCCGCTTTAATAACTCCTCGCAAAATATGCGCCTACGGGCTTCTTCATACCTTAATTTCCTGATGTGCAAACTATCTTTTCCTATCCATGATTTCTTTTCTTTTCCTACTTTATCCTGTTCTCCTACTATTTCTTCACGTTTCAAAATCTTGATTGCTTCTTTATCTAATTTATCTCTCGGCCTTCCGGGTGATCTTTCTTCTGGACAGAGTGCCCGGACATCTCTTCCAGACCCCGGTTTCCCGCCTCTGGTTTGAACACACAGAAGGACGAGTCACTACCACATGCAAAACACTTCATCAGGTGGAAAGAGGACTTACATTTACTGTCCTTTGCTGCTTCAGCCGGGTTTCTAATATAGTAGTCCACCGGCATTCCACAAGCAAAGCACAACATAAGGTGAAATGGTGACGAACAAAAAGTTTGGTTCTGGACACTACTAACACTTTTACTATTATTATCGGACGATCCACACACATTTAGATCGTGGTTGTACGACGAAGGATTGCAGGAAGGAGGGTTGGGTTTCGACAGATCACGCGAAGAGGCGGGACCGGGCTTCATTTTATTTGACCCTGTCATGTCCCTAGTGTTCCTATTGAAAACTTCTACTTCTGCCCCTGTTTCCCCATAATCGACCCCCACTTCGCTTACTGCTTTAAACCTGGCCCTATTTTCTTTCATGAGCTTCTCTGCTCGCTTGCACTCATGTTTCAGTTCAGCTAGGGTCGTCAACTTGGAGCTAAAAGTTAAATTTGCCAAGAATGGCTTAAGGTTTCCTTTTATTATATTCACCAACTCTGGCTCTGGAATTCTTGTTCTCAGGCGGAAGGTGAGATCATGGATATCGGCGTAAAACTCGTCGAAACTCTCTTGCGGGAGTTGCTTCCTGTCCATGATCTCGCGGATCACCTCGTAATCGGAGTCTGCCGATTTGAATTGGGCCAAAAGTTCCGTTTTCAGGCGAGAGTAGTCGAAGTGTGGATCATCTGCGTTATCTTCTAAGACCTGCCAGTACCATTTGAGCGCCGAGCCAGTCACTAAACAGTGAAAATCTGCAAGTACCTGCTCGTAACTCAACTGGTACTGCAATCTCATCCTCTCTACCCTAAAAACAAAACTTTCGACCGTCATTCCCTTCGGCGACCCATCGAACTTAAGGTTCCACTTAAGAAGATCGATCCGCTTTCTGCCGTAATTGTCCCTAAGCCTATCTTCCCTTAGCTGAGTGTTGCCGCTAGTTTCCCTACTTGCCCTTTCGTTGTTATGCCCTGGTGTTGAGGTAGACGCTGGAGGAGGTGCTGCTGCTGGTGCTTGCATCGACGACTCCACGTCTGTTACTCGATTATTTAGACGTGAAACGTCGGCTCTCATCTTACGGAACTCGTCCATTGCTTCTAGTACGATTTGGTTTTGCTGTGAGATAGTTTCCATGATCGCATTCAAATTGTCCATGCGATCTGCCGGCGGTGCAGTATTTCGTCGTCCCTCCTGCTCTTCATTTCCAGGTGGTCTCCGTGGTCTAGCTCCCCCGAATGCTCCTCCCGCCTGCTGATCCTCTCCCTGTTCGGACATCTCCAGCATAGACAACTTTCGAGAAAAACTAAGGGACCTTTCGGTGTCTTCTACTACTAGCGTGTTGGTCACAGCGAACTCTTTCCTCCCCCTGTCAATCTGCTCAAAATTTCCAAAAACTCTAGCAGAACAACGGTTAAGGAAATCGGTTGGCAGGAAGTCTACCGGAATCTCAATACCCGTGTCTATCTGTGTGAATACAGACCCAACTACCTGGTTCTCGAGTGCTCTAGAGATGCTTCGAGTGACCGGCCTTCGTCTATTGCTATTAAAAATCCCTAATCCAGGCCTTTGTATTTCTTCTTCCTCTTGTTGCCTATCCATGTACCACTGAGATGAGGTACACAAAAAGCAATCTAAAGAAAATTTGCCGAAGATGGTCTAAAGCTATTATTCAAACTTTTGCTTTCAACGAGAAAAACAAAAAAGGTTATTAATAGGATTGAAAATTCCCAAAAAAAAATAATTCTTTATATCAAACAACGAAATTCGCGATGTACAAAATCCCAAAAATTTTAAAATTAACGCAAAAAAACAAGCTGTAAATTAAAACTTCTAAGGATTTATATTTGACCGTTGTTATTTATATAAATGTACGTGTGTGTAAAGAAATATGTGTAAATAAAAAAATTCAAAAATTTACATATAGGAATCAGTTCAGTATCAAAATATAAAATGAATTACTATATGTGGAATAATATATGTATGTGTGTTCTGATAGAATTCGAATATAAATATGTACGCGCAAGTGTGTGTGTCGATTTCTTAAACGTATGGACTATTAAAATTTAGCGAGGTTGAAAATTCAGTATCCTCTACAGAATTCAAAACGTGGTAGGAAAAATAAAACAAAAAACTAGATTTATACAAGAAAGAAAAAAAAAAATAACAATTAAAATTCAGTACTGGCTCTAAAACTCTATATTTGTTTCGCTTAGTTCTATTGGTATTAGACTCGATTGTTATGATTAAGAAATTTTATAAAAAAAATAGTAAAGAGAATTAATGAGGAAATCAAAACTAAATATCCACCTTTAACTCCAATTCGGTGGCTTATAGTTTCCTAGAAACTAACTTATTGGAATAATGTAAAAAAAAACTGGAAAAGCAATGCTATAAAAATTCAAATTGTGTTTTTTTTTTTTTTTTCAAATGTTGATCTTAGCCTAAATGTATTTTGACATTTAACTCAAAAACTTATATTTCCTTTTTCCACAGAAAATTTATAAGTAGACTCCACAATTTTGGATTTGTTTTCCCCTTTTTTTTCTGTTATCTTTAGTAGATTAAAATTTAAATAAAAAGCTACAATGCAAAAAGAAACTGGTGTTTTCTTCTTCTTAAAACTTAATCAAATTCAGATTTAAATCTAAATTTAAGCTGCTCTCTGAATCTTTAAATTAATGCAAAGAAATATATAAATTGAATATGTATGTGTTAGTGGTTAGTGTGTTTTGGTGTTGACCTTGCGAAGGAATCGAAATTTAGGTCGGTGTTGCTAACGTCCGTCTGTTCCCTGTCCGAGGTCATGTCAGCTAATTCCCCATTAATGACCCTGTTTGGCACGTCTACGGTCAGAGCACCTGCTCCAGCCGTGGTTGCAAAACATCATTCTTTCTTAAAACCCTATGCTACCCCCAGTGGTCAAAAGCTGCAAGCCTCACATATAGGTGTTGCTGGAACATCTACATGCAGCTTGAGCAGCTTTGCACAACCAAAAAACCTCTTGGACTGTGCTAGTCTCGACTTCGAATACCACCTTATCAAGACGTTGAAATCGAAGAAAGGGAACTTCGAAGTCGGACTAACACTACCCCCCGTCTAAGTCACAAAAACAAAATTATAATTATCATGCCTAGGGATAAAAACATAGGGACCTGTAGAAGATAAGGAGAAGGAAAAGGAGAAGAGAGCAAGCGGGAGAAGACCGTCCGTGTCAGGTGGAGTCATCCCACCCCTCTTGTTCATGAGGCATGAACAACCTTGAACTCCACTTTGACTCCGATAACCGAGTGGAGTTCCCTTGTCCTGACGTTCGTCCGTCTGTAATGGTCTAGTCTAAATCACCGTCCGTCAGTGGGTTGCAACACCTAACTCATTCCTAGTGTGCCACAAGAGCGACACCCACACTAACACAAAAGAAAACTTAGAGGGCCTGCATTTTTCCTAACACTGTTTCAGCCAATAAATTCGAAATAACTCATTTCCTCTTTATACAAGTTTATTTTCACAAATTCTATGTTTACTTATATCTAGTGATTTGTATTGGTAATTCTAAATTCTATTATTTCTTATCCTGGTCTAAACTCAATCAAAATAACAAAAAGGATACTGCAATTACTGCATATAATATTCCAAGTAAAAAAAATGTCAAATAGATAACAAGAAAATAAAATAACCCAGATAGGAACACCCTTTTACTACAATCTTTAACTCTTGCTTGCATTAAGCAATAGTTACGGTGATCAATAAAATATGTAATATGGAAGGCAAAGAAACAAAAAAATAAGAGAGATTACAACAAACTAGATAGAGATTACCATTCATTATATATAACCATTCACGTACTCATCTCCTCTCGCTCATCTGCAGTCCAGGTACCAAGGCTGTAGCAGCGGGAGCTGAAAGAAAACAGAAACAAAGAGCAAAAAAACCCTATTCCATGTACTTTTGCACTATTATATACTATTACCTCATGGAACTTTCAGTTCCGGTTTGTAATAGTAAAAACACGCATGCACATTTTTTGCGATCGTGTTAATTACCAAAAGAAAAACGTTTAAAAAAATAAAATAATGAACAAAAGTGAAAAGAATCGCGAGCTGAGTGCGAAACACGCTTTTAGTGAAAGTATTGTAGTAAGTATAAAAAAAAAACCAAGTGGTTAAAAATTAAGTGAAAAAAAAAAAGTTACAAATGTGGAGAAAAAAAAGGAGGTGACACGTGTGTCATGTAGTTTCTCCAAGTGCGTGGAGTAGGATCCTCCTTTCACACAAAGAAAAATCCAAGCCAAAAAAAAAAAAATGAAAAGGATTTCTATATTTTTTTGTCTGGAAATCGAAGTGAAAAGAAAAATATAATGAAAAAAAATTTAATAGAAAGAAATTAGAAATATGTAATAAAAATCGAAAAGATTCCTGTGTACCCACAGATTAGGGTGTGAGAAAAAAAATCAAATAAAAAAAAAATTTTGGCAAATACTTAGTAAGTACCAAAAATATTGAAATATATATAAGCAAATGAAATTATATGTAGGTATGTGCGAAAAAAAAAGAAATGTGTGTGAAGTGGTTGATACATATGTGTGTGTGGTTTTGGGTAAGTTAAATATGTATGAAAGATGTGTATGCATATAAGAATGAGAAGATTCCAAAAAAAACTAACTTATAATTCACCAATATTTCAGGCTTAGGAGTTAAGGGAAATTCAGGGCATAAATCTTACAATCTAAAACATAATTTTTTAACAACAAAAAACCTAAATCAATATTGTCGGTCCCCTCCGTGGTAGTTTGGTGTTGTCGTATTTGCGGCGAATTCGAATAATGTGCTGAGTGTACTCTCTACCTTTGAGATGTCTTCTCACCACAGCCCTGCTGATGTAGCAATCCACACCAGCGACCAGCTATATATAACTCACCGCTAATCGTAGTTTGTGATATGATGTGATACAACGTGAAGTGATGTGATCTGATGTGATGTGATATGTTGCGTGCTCTTGTTCGGTGTGGTGTGATGTGATGTGCAGCCCTCTCTTTGCGTGTGTTTAAGTTGTGTTTGGGGATAATAGCCTGCTAATAGCTTTGGTTGTGTTTGTGCTTACCGTGTATTGGTGTATGTTGGTTTTACTATTTCCGTGTTTGAATGTTTTGTATCAGAAAGTATGTACAAATGTGGTCGTGGTGTTTTTGAGTGTTGCGTGGTTATTGTTGGTGTGGTTGTGTGGTGGTCGCCGGTGTGTTTGTGAACGGCAGGTGTGGTTGCTGGTTTGATGTTTCGTGGTTAAGGTTATGCGTGTATTTCTGAGGTTGTGGTTTTGAATGTGGATCTGCGGTGTAGTAGCTTATCTATGTTTCGGTGGTTGGTTGCAAATGCGTGTGGTTGTGAATATGGATGTATGCAATCTTTTGGTGCGGATGCGATTTTTCTTACTTTTTCCTTTTTTTTTGTGGTTTGGACGAGTGAGAGTGTTTTATGTTGTACTGGTGGCCTACGTGTTCGGTGTGGGTTGTTGTAGCTATTGGTGTTTGTGACTCGGTGTGGTGTCTTTTGGTGGCTATGACGCGGTGTGGTTTGTAGTTGGTGGTTCGGGTGCCTCGCACCGTTGCTTTAAGCGAGTCTCCTTGTGGTGATGCTAAGAAAAGGAAAACCAAACAATAAAAATATGAAGCGGGGCATAACAATGTCATATATAGCATTTATAGGCCATTTCTCCGGCGAACTTTAATGTTTATCCGCCCAAACATAAATCAATTTTCTTTCAAGATCATTTTCTTTACGGAGCAGACAAACTATGAAGTTCACTTGAGAAGATGGCACTAAATTCAATATCACTTTTGGGCTAGTCACTAAGGTAGATGTGTTTACTTACCGTTGGTGGATTTTGGTGCCTAGCACCGACGATGGTGATTGGTTTCCTTTGGGGATTCCTTCAATGTAAACTATGGATGACAAGAGGTGAATGAGATAAATTATGCGGGCGTTAGATACTACTTTGTTTCATACCTATCGTAAGGATAGGGATCCAATCAAAACGGGATGCCAAAGAGGTGGCGGGGTACTAATTGCCGTAAGACGTACCCTCCTTTCTTTTTCGTTCAGCTCCCTAATACTAACTCGCTACTGGACCAAATTCGTGTCTCTATTTGTGGGCTGTTTGGAAAGCTGTTTATTTGTGTTTTGTATATTCCGCCTTGTAGCAATGAGTCTCTGTACTGCGCGCATGTGAATAATATTTTTGAAGTTTACGAAAAAAATGTAAACAGTCATTTTTGCGTTTTGGGTGATTTTAATCTGAACAGGGTTGTTTGGTCAAAATTGCAAAATGACAATCTATTAACACCTATGAATGTCAATCATCAACATGAAATATATTTTTTAGATACTCTTTTTAGTGCCAACTTTGTTCAGATTAATTCATTTGTGAACCAGCTAAGTAACATACTGGATCTTATTTTTGTCGATGAAAATTTAATTTCTCACTTATCTGAGTGTCAATTTCCTATCTGCAAATCGGACATGCATCACGTACCCTTATCTTTATTATTAGAATTCATTGAATTTGTACCTAACAACAATACCACTCAAAATACTCCCTCCTACAATTTCAAAGATGCAAATTTTGATGCACTCAATTCGAGTATTGCTGAAATTGACTGCAAGTCTATTTTCTGTGCTAAAAATGCCTCTGAATGCTTTGAAATTTTTCTGCTGCAATTATCTGATATATTTAGCAGAAATCTCTCCCTTCTTCGAAGCAAAATACATAAATTACCCTGGTACAATACCGGGTTAAAAAAGCTTAAAAATCTTAGAAATAAGTATTTTAAGTTGTACAAAGCAACCAACGACTTTTCATTTAGATATCGATACTTATTATACATGAAGCAGTTCAATGTGCTTGATAAGTTTTTATATAATAAATACATCTCCCGTTTCGAAGAAGAGTTAAAGCAAAATCCCAAGGCTTTTTGGAACTTTGTCCATACAAAAAAAGGTTGCTCCAATATTCCAACCTCTGTCAATTTTAATGGCATTAGTTCAAAGAGTTTAGTGGAAACAGTGAACCCTTTTTGCTGATTTTTTCAAATCTAATTTTGTTGTTGACTCTAATATTTCTGATGTTAGGGTTGGTTCTGATACAGCTAATTCCTTGGACTTTGGCTCATTATTGGTATCGGAATCAGATATTATTATTGGCATCTCGTCACTACAATCTTCTTTAAAAAAATATATTGATGGGCTGTCTTCTTTTTTGGTTAAAAAATGTAGTAGTTCGCTATGCGTGCCGTTGTGCCATATCTTTAATGTGTCACTGTCCACTGGCGTTTTCATTGATCGATGGAAATTGGCTTCTATTACTCCAATCTTCAAGTCTGGAAATAAGAGCGAGGTAGCAAACTACAGGCCAATCTCTAAACTATCAACCTGTTCAAAACTGTTTGAGAAAGTAGTAAAGGAGAAGTTGGCTTTTGCTATTAAAGGAATAATCGATCCACGTCAGCATGGGTTTGTTGCGTGTCGCTCAACAGTGACAAACTTAGCTGTTTTTTCGCAATACTGTGTTTCTGCTTTTAAGGATGGGTATCAAGTTGATACTATATATACATATTTCTCTAAGGCGTTTGATACAGTGTCCCACAAGATAATTTTTGCAGAAAATTGAGTACATTGGTTTCCATTCAGCTTTTCTCTCATGGTTAAAGTCATACCTGACAAAACGAATTTTATTTGTTGAAATCGAGTATATGAGGTCGTATGAGTTCTTGGCAACCTCTGGGGTACCACAAGGTAGTATTCTCGGTCCAATCTTATTTGTTATCTTCATTAATGACATCGGCTTATATTTAAAGCATTCAAATTATTTACTTTATGCTGATGATTTAAAACTGTTTAGGCGTATCACCACTGTATCTGATGCATTGCTCCTACAGAGAGATTTGGATGCTCTTAATGTGTGGGCTTTTAATAATCATCTGAGACTTAACAGTAGCAAATGTTGGCATATCACGTTTTCTAGATCTACAAGTGCGCTTACGTCAACATACTATATCGCTAATACATATCTTGCCTCGGTCAAAGAATTTCGTGATCTTGGTGTCATTTTAGACTCTTCGTTCACTTTCGTTAACCATGTTAACTATCTTATACCAAAAGCGTATGCTAATTTAGCTTTTTTACGGCGTTATGCGAAGGATTTTAAGGACCCATACACTAGGAGTGTATTGTATAATTCATTAGTGCGATCTAAATTAGAGTACGCCTCTATCATAGGGAATCCCATTTACAGCACATACTCTGCTAGAATTGAAAGGGTTCAACGTAAATTCATTCGATTCGCCCTCCTACCCCTTCATTTTGCTAATCCCCTACCTCCTTATATAAACATGTGCATGCTTATAAATGTTATGCCACTGCATGTCAGACGCTCAGTACAACATTTAATGTTTAGTTACGATATTATCTCTGGTACTATTGATTGCTCAGCTCTGTTGGAGCAGTTAAATTTTCTAGTTCCTAGTAGATCTCTACGCTCTCATAATATATTCTACGGTGAAGTTCTGAGAACCAATTACCTTAGTTTTGCCCCTCTTACAAGAGGTCTCGAAGAGTTTAATAAAATTTCCAGAATGCTAAATCTTGACTTTGCAATGCCCAGGCCTTTGTTTAAGTTACGGATTGAGTCTTACTATCGAGAAAATTTATCTCATCCTTGAATTAATTTATTTTAGTTACTCAGTTTTAAGTTAATTTGCAAACTTGTAAATCTAGTCAGTAAGGTTTCTGCCATTGACTCAATAAATATGAATATGAATATGAATAATATGAATATGAAAAATCAAAGACTTGGTGTTGTATTTGAATAAAATTTTACATTCACTGAACATTTGGATTATGTCATACCTAAGGCCTATTCCTCGTTAGGGTTTATTCGGCGCAATAACTCTGAATTTAAGGATCCCTACACTAAAAAATTACTTTATAATACATTTGTAAGATCTAAATTGGAATATGCTTCCATAATCTGGAATCCGTTTTATGATGTACATACTAATAGATTTAAAAGGGTTCAAAAAAAGTTTTTAAAATTCGCCTTGTCCGGTATTAGGTTTGATTTACCTATTCCATCTTATGATTCTCGTTGCAAATTTATTAGTTTACATACTCTTGCCAGTGGAAGACTGATTTCCGGTTTAGCAGTTCTTCATGATATCTCAAATGGCTCTATAGATTGTCCATATTTATTACATTGCAAATGCTTAATGTTCCAACACGATGTCTGCGTCGTAATGATTTATTTGCAGTTGACCTTTGCAAAACAAAGTATGCTCAGAATGAACCTATTATCAGAATATTAACTATTCATAAACTTTTTATTATTAATTCTTAGTATGTAAGGTTTGTAAACCATTGTCTTAAATAAATAAATTAAAAATTCTTTCTAACATAATGAAAATTGTTATCTTCTAGTGACTTTTGGCTGACATGAGCGTAATGTTCTGGAGCCAAGTCCGTCAAAATATAGATTAACCATTATGGCGACATAGGAATGTTAGACGACGTTTTTGAAGCCAGTCTTTCACCCAAATTTCTGTGTTGATGGTTCCCATTGCGGAGAACGGCATGGACTTAAGCCCAATTCACAAATATCTTGCTAAATCAGACATTTCTGCCACACTTTTTTTCCGAACAGGAATGTTTTCTCCAGACTGCAAGCATTAGAATTGCTTACCTAACAACTTTCATATGTCCATTTTAATCGTTCATAACAACACAAAAAAATAAGGTTGGCAATTTGGTCTCAAGGAGCTTAGGTGCAAGGAAAACACCACTTGACGTCTGTTTTTCACTTCATTTTGGAACTTTTTTATTTTTGTATGTTTAGATATCATTTTTCTGCTTGATTCATGTAACTTGCCCAATTGTCAACATCTATTGTTGACATGGAACTGTCTAATTAGGGATAAAACAGTAATCTCCAATTGGGCGTACACTGGTACGTTTTGGAGGTCTCTTCTTGGCTTGTCCTTCACTAAGCCTTCCTGTGCTTAACCGTTCTTGGGTTAGTGCCATAGGATAGTCCTGTAAGTTTTATCAACTTTTTGGTTCTTTTTATCTAACATTGGGATTGTTCGTATTATTATTTTCGTCCAAATATACACAAATTTTTTTACGTAGCTCTTCCTTCTTACTCATTTTCCTTATTGTTGGGGGATTGACTTCCAAGGTAATATATTTTAAAAAACGCTATGGAACAGTAACTCTGAAATAATTTAAAGTCCGGTATGTTATCACCAATAATCTATAGGTAGCTTTAAATTTGCAATTTCTGTACCAGTTCTTATGCGGACTTTATGGTGTGATGATAGTTCCGAAGTTCCTAGGTTAAAGTGTCGGACAAAGCATAAGCTAAAATTAACAAAAAAGTTGTTTCAATTGTAATAAAGTTTTTCTAAGGAGGACCGTCTCTCGAAAGTAGTTTGGCCAACACTTCGAGCGTGTTTCTGTCATGCAAAGTTCTTCAGTAAAAATTCATTTGCCTAGTAATTGCCGTTCTAAATCAACATTAAACACGTTATCTCGCTAATTTGTAGGAAATATTTTAAATAAGCACGATGCACATTGGAAGAAAAACCTGGTGTATATCTCCTTGGAGATAAATCCAAATATTTTCTTTCGTAAGAGGATATTAAACAATTGCTGCCATAATCACCATGTCCTTACAAAATTTCCTTAAAATCTGTCGATTGTTTCCGGCATAAAACGTTTTTTGCTTAGGTTAACTTAAAATAGTGCACAGTTTGTCAAGATTCAGTGATAAAGTAACCTTGCTATGATACCCTAAGTTCAATTTCACCACATCAGGCATACATCAGCTGATGTCGCTCGCACGAGCTGATGCAAACCGGCGCGTGAGTGGCTCGGCCGAAAAATAGATACATAATTTTTGCAGACACCAGACCGGCCAATTGAGTTTTCCCAACTAAATATTTTTCTAAAATAATAAATACTAGTTTTACATCAAAATATTAAAAATACTCCTTTTTATTGTGTGCCGGGTGGATTATTCGATTTGTGCTAAGCTGCACATTCTCAGGAGGCAGCGTACCACTAAGCCCCCGGGAAATTGGAATCAACAATTTGGCATCGAGTTGGAATCAACAATTCAGAATCACATTGGGTAATTTTATTAGTAATTTATTTAACCACGTACATATTCTACAACCATTCTTCGGCTCAGATCTAGATATATTAGCAAGATCCATGCTTCTGTTAAATTGCAAAATTATATCAATGGCTTTTGATTAACGTCTTGCAAAACTCTCATGCATTTTCCATTAAACGTGGGCGTTACATTTTCAAGGAGTTTCGAACTACTTGGAAGATTTCAAGTTTTTGGCTCAGTGAAAAGTCTCGATAAAGCGCCCCTAGTTGAACTTTTAACAGTACATATGGAATTTTGTAATTATCTCGGCCCACGCGCCACCTCAGGCAATATTTTTTCCTGTTTTACACTATCGTTGACTTCTGTGTTTTATCCCAAATTTAAAATGTGCTTCTTAATTGAAACTTCCATGTACGTGTAAAGCCAACCTCCTCCATTTCCGTACATTTGTATTAAGAACTAGAGTACCCCGCAGTCTTTGTTCTGCACGAAAATTGGTTTTCCTACATTTAAAAATTGAGCCTCGCTTCCCGACTTCACTATCTATCCCATTATCTTCTACTCTGGCCTCTATTTTTATTATAATTCATATCCATCCATTATTCCATATGTCTGCCTCCCACGGCCCAACAACACATCCACTCCCAATCAAATTCCCACTTACACACCCACTCCTACTTCCACTAATAAACGTCACATTCCCTTCCCATTTCCAGTCCTAGTCCCACTCCCACTACAACTCCCTCTCCCATTCTCTCTCCCTCTCTGACGACAGTCTCCTCATACATATATGGAATCTCTATACCAAATATCGGAAACCTACCGATCGTTGACCGATCCTGGCCGACAGATTTCAATATCGTTTTTTGTCTAAACCTTTACGAACTTTAAGAATCTATATGAAACCAACGAAATTTTTAAAATCGTTTTCATTTTATTATTATTTCCTTTATATTAGGTCGGTTGAATGTCTGTGCGCATTTTCAATACAAATTTTGCAATCGATTTTACAACATGAAACTTCAGATATAGGTTAATACAAAAAGTAAAAAAAATTCGTCAGGTGGCGCACGGATCGAAATAATGAGATAAGAATTTGGAAATTGGGAATCTTAAGATCGATTTTTAAGTAATTTCTTAATGAGCTACAAACGTGAACCTTCACAGATAGGTTTTTATATTAAAGATTTTATGATAACCTCGTCAATCCATCTATCACGATCCCTGCGCCAGATCCCCTAGCGGGTTAGGTGATCAGAATATACCCGTGGTAGGTATGCCTGTCGTAAGAGGCGACTAAAATACCTGATTCAAAGGGCTGTGTAGCGCAACCCTTCAGGTTGCCAGCGCAATATGTAGCTTCTCCATACCCAATTGTCAACCTCACCTATCCGCGGCAAATCCTGTTTCAATAACAGACGAGGCTCTGGCGACCCCAAGCTCCTCATGGAACTTGGGGTGGGGAGGGAGGGAATGGCCTGAAGGTTTAATGTGGCCACATAAATCGTTCCCGAGATGGTCGGGCTAGCACCTTAATGGTGCTGTGGTACCGGATCGTACCGGAACTGTATCCGGCAAAGGAACGTCACATCGATAACACACCCCAAAGCCTACGGGAGCAACCTTATCGCTACAACAGCACCAACAACAACATCCCTGCGCCACCTAGTTAGTTCCTTTATTTCCTTCATATAACATGATCGTCGATTTCTGTGGTATAATTATTCATGACCCAAGCTTTGCGAGAATTAACCCTAAAATCGATTACAAGATTTCCCAGTTTTGTAGAGAAATGCGCAATAATGCATGCACCGAAATATGTTATTGTGAAGTTCTATTGAAATTTTGTGCAAATAATATTTTCTTCCATTTTCCATTTAATTTCCGCTGATGGAGGGTCAATACATCACTCACAGCTATAGACCACTCTTTAATATAAATTTGTTGGTTATACTTGCAGATATTTATGCAAAATTTCATCACCAAAAGTAGCGGGTACTTTGTTCGGGTATTTTAAAGTTTTACTGAATAGTTTGATGTCGCTTTTCTAAGGCAAATTTTATGCACTTATATCTCTGATTAATAATCACACTTAAATATAAATGAAAAAAAAATATTAATGCTTTTCTTATAAATGTAATGCACAATTTATCACCACAAATTAATCATAGCTTAGCTTAACAAAGAAATCTGGCAAAATGTATTTAGAGAAGTTAGAATAAGTCGTTACGTAAAAATTTCAGAGACGATAGGGCCTAGGTTCATATACTGAGAGTAACAACAATGAAAATGGTAACTCTTCAATATCTTATAATTAAATTTTATATGTATGTGTCCCATGGTCGTCCAAAATGTTTCACAACATTAACCCAATTTTCACAGCACGTTTTTCTAGCTTTGCACATTTTTGGAAAAGTAAACGAACCCTGCAACCTTTGTGAGCTCATTGGTACTGTAGAAAAATTACTCCACTACAGACATTGGACCCTAGCTGCCTGCCATGAAATTGAGGGAGCGTTCAATATTATAGAAACTTGCGCTATCGTCAAATACCTCCAAAGGGCTGAAGTAGACACCCACATATGCGGTTGGATGCAATCAATTCTGGAGGACATAACAATAAAGGCAGACATGGACCCGTTGAAACTCCCAAAACGTGTGAAGAAGAACTTTTCAGGGTAGTGTTCTCTCCCAACTACTGTGGGCGGTACCACTGAACGATTTATATTCGAGCTTGATAAGAATGGCGTAAAGGTAATAGCATATGGGACGACGTTGTTGACACAATCTCGGCAGCTTTTCCCACAGCTTTGAGTGAAATCCCTCAGAGTGTGCTTAATAGGCTAAATACCTTGGCGGCAACGACCGACCTTAATGTTGAACCATGCAAGACAGAACTGATACTCTTTACCAACAGAACCGAAATATCTCTATTTTGCCTAAGTTCACTTAACGGCAAGAAGCTCTATCTCTCAACTAGGGTTAAGTACCTACCTTAGAGTCGAAATAGACAACAAGCTAAACTTTAAATTCAATATTGAGAGAAGCGAAGACGTACATCGCCTACTACTCGTGAACGAGAATTGTTAGCAGAAACTGAGGACTAAGACCAAAACTTACGAAGGAGCTTTACAGAGCAGTCATAAAGCTCATCCTATCGTACGGCGCGTTGGTGTGCTGGCTGACCAGCTCTGGACAAGCAATGCCATCATATAAAATAAACAAAGGACCGCGGCAGCCTGTGCATGGGTAACAGGAGCACTTGCGTCATGTCCTAACCCCCCTTTACGAAGAACAGACAATAGAAAAAGATTTGGGAAATACGGTTCTTATTAAAGGGAGGGTGGTCCATAAAGAAAATTTGAAATAGGCCTGAATGGTATCCGAATTACAATCACATTTGGTTTAACATGAATGTAAACATAGTCTAGAAAAACTCACTCTAATGACGAATAAATTAGTTTTTTTTTTTTTTTTTTGTTATTCGAATTATAAATCTGTAAAGGAAAAAACACTAACATTTCAAAAGATCACGCGCACACAAAATAATTTTTGAAAGTTTAAATTAGTAAACTGTGAGTTTTCGAAAAAATTCAATCAAAAAAATATTTAAAAATAAATTATCTATCAAAGCATTTATTGAGAAACAATTTATTCACAAATAAATTCATTTTTAATAATTTTGTTACAACTAAATTTTATTCGAATTATTATCTAAATCAAAACGTATTGGAATCATGCCCAACTATGAATTTAAGAAAACGAGTAAAATGATGCTTCATAATTTGAGTTAATCCGGCATGAATACGTAGCAAAGTTTTCGAATGACCGTAAACTGAGCATTTCACAAAGTTTAATTTTTATATAACGATTTTGTACTGAACAGTTCAGTTTTGAAACAAATATGTACATATGCTTTTTTCTTCGTGTGTGGTGAATCTTACACAGTTTACCTGTGGGTTCTGGTAATATAAAATCAGTAATTGTTGCTTGAAAATGTTAATATCTAAGGCGTAAGGACCATCTCTAGCTTGTAACTGGAATTCACACAAATTCAGTAATACATACAAATTTTTTATACAATTAGAACACATGTTTCATTTGTTGCGCTAGTTGAAAAATGAATATTACGCAGTGCTGCAATGAGTTGAGCTGGTCTTGCAACTAAAATATATATACTATAAATACAATGGAAAATAAACGCTTTTGGTGCGAGTTTTTCGTTTTATACTGTGAATTACCAGCACTGTGGAAAATAAATAGTGTTTTTTTATACAATTAAAACACATGTTTCATTTGTTGCGCTACATTAAAAATGAATATTGCGCAGTGTTTTTGAGCCATGTGTGTCAAAATTTTCATTTGCACAAATTCCGTCGTTTTATATTTTCGCATGGCTTTTGTGTCATGTATGGGCCGTATAAGATTAAAACAAAAAAAAAAAGATTAAGTGATACACAATTTAACATCACTAGTACAACACTTAACGGCATAGCCATCTCTTGCAGTGTAATACTGTTTT
The DNA here is from genome assembly GCF_040869045.1 of Eurosta solidaginis. Taxonomy (NCBI): domain Eukaryota; kingdom Metazoa; phylum Arthropoda; class Insecta; order Diptera; family Tephritidae; genus Eurosta; species Eurosta solidaginis. The sequence goes on along the minus strand of NC_090321.1, from coordinate 173,177,234 downwards.
CACACAGAAACTTAATGATCTCATTTCACCTGCTAATGAAATCGTAAGTTTTTTGCTTTCACACAGAAGTAACTGCTCGATTAGTATGAAGGATGAGACAGACAATCATGGCGGAACGGTACAAAGTGGGAGCATGGTGACATACCTACAAACAAAAAAAATTCCATGTACTTGTAAATTCGATGGACAAATGTCAAAATCGTACTGCGCCGGTAGTTGATGTATTAAATCAAATAAAAAAGGTTATAATCAGCTGTTCGATGCGGCCACCTTGTATCGTTCCGCCATGCAGACAATGACATTTGCTTTGAAAACTAAGAAACGGAAACGGAAGCGGAACGCTGCCAACAGAGTTGCATTGTGCTTTTGACTTCATTAGGCATTCGATTAGCTACTAATGAAATAATAATAGATTCGAATTTTGTAGGGAAGATTGAGCTCAATAAGCGTCTTAATGTAGAAAATTGCCTTTATTATTCAATAAGCCGTCTGTGTGAAATTAGTATAAGAGTGGGTTATTGCTGGGAGAGCTATCTGTTTGCATGATAACGGCCATTTCTTATTGAAATTCTTTCTCATAATGATAATAATATTCACCGAATAGAGTATAATGTTTGCGGTGAACAACGTTGACTTCTGGGAGAGTATAATGCATGGTAGAGTAGAGTAAGCTATCGGTAACCTAACTATTTTTGTATAATGTTTGTTTCATAGCGAAATCCAGTTTCCTATTAAAGCAGAGAGCGAGTAAGCGGTAAGCCAATTCCTCAAATCAGATTTTGGTTGCAATTATAAAGCGAAGGTTGTGCGCTACGAAATAGTATCATTAGTAGACCATGTTTAAATTAATAAATATACTTATATAAAAAATTAAATAAATTATTTTGGTTTATATATAACATTTTGGAAAACACAAAAAAACTGATTATTTAGTAAATAATACACCTAGAATATTGAAATTTGACGCATGGATTGATATTGAGACTCATGACAAAAATTTGAAAAAAATTTTAAAACGGGCGTTGCACCGCCCACTTGTAATAAAATCAACTTTACAAATTTTATTAATCATAAATCAAAAATCATTAAACCTTTCGTAAGAAAATTCGGCAGAGGTTGCCTTTACTATAAGGAATACTTTGAAAAAAAATTAACGAAATCGGTTAAGGACCACGCCCACTTTTATATAAAAGATTTTTAAAAGGGTCGTGGGCGAATAAAATAAGCTATATTTGCAAAACAGAGCTTTATATCAATGGTATTTCATTTCCCAATTGGATTTATAACAATAAATAAGAAAAACTTGAAATTTTAAAAAATGGGCGTGGCACCGCCATTTTTATGACTAAGCAATTTTCTATGTTTCGGGAGCCATAACTCAGAGAAAACTGACTAACTCAGAGATCGGTTAAATACGACGCCCACTTTTATATAAAAGATTCTTAAAAGGGTCGTAGACGAAAATAATAAGCTATATATTAGCTAAAAAGAGAATTTCACTTTCTAAATTGAATTAAAAAATAAAATTGGAAAACACTTGGAAAACACTAAAAATTGCTTCAAATAAATATTTTCATATATTTAATGGAATAAGGGTAATCCCCGTTTAAAATCTCATGGAAAACACTGAAATTTTTGAAAATGGGTGTGGCAACGCCACTTTTATGACTAAGCACTTTTCTATGTTTCCGGAGCCATAACTCGAAGACAAATTAACATATCGTAATGAAATTGTGTACACATATTTCCTTATAGGAGAAAATATTTCTGGTAAAAATGGACGGGATGGGTTAAATACCACGGCAACTTAGATATAAGATAAGTTTAAATGGGTCGCAGACTAGAATAATACTCTATAACTTAGCAAAAAATAGTTTCCAATCAGTGATATGAGCACATATAACATACGACAATAATTTATCAAGGAGACGTTATCATAAAACTGTCGCAAAACATAGTTAGTGGCAGAAAGTGGCAGCTGATATTAATACTTCTGAATCTTATAACTTTGACTAATAAAAAGGTATAAGTCCCATAGTGAGGATTGGTGAGGAACCCAACTAAAATTTTTGCTGAATTTGAAATATTTGTGCATATAAATGCACTGGTGAAATTTTAAATAACAAAAAAAAAAACACAAGAAGCTAATGACACTAAAATTATTTCAAAATGAAATAAATACCTCTGACTTCAATACTCATTTTTACTTATTTCAATACAATAATATTTTGTGTATTTTTGGATTTTATTTTTAACTTGCTCACACTGCAAAAACCAACTAATACTATAATCTCATTTTTGAAGCTATTCTTAAAGAGTACAGTTCGAATACAACAAAAATGTTTATACTGTTTAAAAGGCTGTTCTAATAAGAGATACTAACGACACATTTGGTGACAAACTTTTCACTTTTATTTTTTTATTTTTGGCCTATGGAACCGACCACTGTGCGGCGCCTGCCTTTGGGAGAAGAGGAATGATCAGGTGGTAAACAATGTAAACTCCCTTAGTATTTTCAATTGGCGCAAGAGAGCGCGTCTTAGAAGACACTTGCGCTATTCGTGAAGTATCTACGCATGCCATAAACATTATTTTGATTCGAAACCGAACGCTTCTAACAGCAACCTCTTTAGGGTCCAGCTATGTTGACAATTTCTTCGGCCTTGAGTCTTAGAACGTTAATGACTATTTTTAGACTTCAGGATGCCCACTGCATTGGAAAATGTACTGTTACACTAACAACGTTTCTGCATGTGTGAATCTTTTAAATTTCTGACAATCACAAAAGCCAAAGCCGTAAATCTTTTAGAAAGCAACAAAACAGGGGCATTAAAGTTTTTAATTAGTTCAGGTGTTGCGTTTTTTTTTTACAATTACATTTTGAGTGTACATGAAATATATACTTACACACAGAGATATATTAAAAGTATGTAGCTTTATTTACTCTGAAGAAGGTATGAAGTAAAACATGTCTGCATAAATTAATAGGTGTTTTAAAATATTAAGCCATACTCTTAGACAGGCTCATCCAAAGTTTTGACAGGACTATACATTAAAATAAGACATAGTGAATTAATTAGGCGATGTAGATGGAGAGCAAAAGCAAAATAAGTTACAATGTGATGCTTTTACTTCTTAATCACACATACATATATACGTGAAATGTTAATTTCCTATAGATAGTCTCTAACATTAATTTAGCTTAGTGAACACATGTGTGTATGATAATTGCCTTAGCGAAAGAAATAGTTTTGGAATCTTTTCCGAGTTTTATTCAAGTCGTAATACGTAATGTGTACGCAATGCGGTAATTTAGTTACTAGAAAATAATGTGGAGGAATAAATGTTTTTCAAAGTGCATGTCGTCCCATTTGTTTTTAATCTGTCAAGTAGTTTTGATAAAGTCATATGTTCGTGAACTTCATTTGAGCAGTATTTATCCAGACCAAATCCGCTTGGCAATTTCTAACTGGAGCATTCCACGATAAGTACAGAACAAAACGTTAGCATTTTAAGGGTTTTTGTGCTTAATCCATAACAAAACAGTTTGCCTATTAAACGGTTTTATTTAGCTTGACTTGACAGGCCGGCCAACTGTCCGGCACGAATTTTGTGATTAAAATTTCAGTAACTTCCCGATAAGCTACAAACTAATAAGAAAAAAATCCGATAGGTGGCGCATGGGTCGAAATATTTAAAAAAAAATCGTATTTGTAGTCCAATTTGGCTTATTTTGGAACACATAATACATAAAGAAATAGAGAGCGATGCATGAAAAAAATCGCAGCCAGGTGGCGCAATGATCGAGATGTTGAAAAAAAAGAATATTTGTGGTCCAATTTGGCTCATATTTTGAACAAATATTACATATAGTCCGGTAGAAGTGCGATCAAAATACTTTAGAGTTCGAGGACTTAAATTGTAAGAACTTGTCAGGAAAGGGTCCTTGTAATAATGAGTCACCCAATGAACTAAATAGAATGAGAAATAATAGCCAATTAAGACTAAACACTTAAAAACTTGAAAACAAAATAATTAAAAAATTTGTTTTAAGTTAAACGGTTTTATTGCAAACAATATTTACATAAAGTAATCATAATACTAAAAGCTAGAAAATAATTAGTTAGGTCCTATGTACTAGTCATCACACCCCTCATCAATCTAAAGCGTTGATCAGACAATTACATAACAGCGTTGGGCGCGTTGAATTCATGAAAATACAAAAATAAAAGAAATTTTCAAAATGAGCGTGGCTCCGCCCACTTTTTCGATATCGAAAATTACAAAAAATTAAAAAAAGCCCATAATTCTATACCAAATACGAAAAAAGGGATGAAATATGGTATAGATTTATTGACGCAAAATATTACTTTAGAAAAAAACTTTGTAAAATGGGTGTGACACCTACCATATTAAGTAGAAGAAAATGAAAATCAAAAGCCCTTGGAAGCTTGGCAGGAATACTGTTCGTGGTATTACATATATAAATAAATTGGCGGTACCTGAAAGATGATGTTCTGGTCACCTTGGCCCACATTGTGGTCGATATCTCGAAAACGCCTTCACATATACAACAAAGGGCCACTCCCTTTTTAAGCCCTCATTAATACCTTTAGATTGATACCCATATCGTACAAACCACATTATAGAGTACCACTGGTCCACCTTTATGGCGTTATCTCGAAAAGGTGTCCACCTATAGAACTAAGGCCCACTCCCTTTGAAATAATCATTAACACCTTTCAATTGATACCCATATCGTACAAACGCATTCTAGAGTCACCCCTGGTACACCTTTGTGGCGCTGTCTCGAAAAGGCGTCCACCTATAGAACTAAGGGTCACTCCTTTTAAAATACTCTTTAATGCCTTCCATTTCACACCTTCATTTCAGGGTTACCCTAGGTTCATTTTTCTACTTGGTGATTTTCCCTTATTTTGTCTCCAAAGCTCTCAGCTGAGTATGTAATATTCGGTTACACCCAAACTTAGCCTTCCTTACTTGTTTTTAATTCGTATATATTCTTCAAAGGTCTAATGAAAATAAGGTACGGGAGACAAAAATGTATTATAATCTGAAGTCAAATGGTCGGAATTCTTAGAAGGTGGCACTATGCTGTTGTGCAAGCTAGAAAGCAAATATACAACCTCATTACACAGTTTATCGATTAAAGTTTTTTGTTATCAGTTGAGTACAGAGTTGCCACATCATTCATAACGAAACAAATAAAATAAAGCTTCGACACACATAAAATACATTACAAATTTCACAGTACGTATTGCCGAAATAGATTTGGAGCCAAAAGGGGCAAACATTTTTAAAGAAGGCCAAAAAAAGAGCGAGGAGCTAAACCGAAATTTTTGGAGCTAAACGCAAAAAAAAAGGGCTAGATCTGGCTCCAAAAGCACCAATATGGCCACACAGCTCACCTGAATGAAAACCAAAAAATATCATTATTGGAAGTTTTTTAGACCTATGACCTAGAAAAATGAGTGAAAAACTAAGATGGAGCTGAAAATGTTTTCACTACCAAGGCCGGTATCGTTTTATACGATCCGAGTTCGAAATAAATTTTTTATATCGGAAATGGTGAATTCTTTAAATGACATATGTTTGATAGTGGCCATACGTACTGATTAAATCCATGTTTTATTATAATTTTAATAGGAAGTTTGACATTTATAATAAACATTTGATTGAAATTGGTTTTTCATCCGTGAACACGATACGACCAAAGAAAAATAGTTCTAAGAAATTATATAACTTATCTGGCAACAGCAAGTTGTTTGCTTCCTATTTCTACTACTAATATTTTTGCAAAAAAACAATACAGTCAATGGATGTCCAATTCCATTTAGGAGCAAGATGACAGCAATTTTTCAAAAATTTTGTTAATCGAGCAAAGATCATGATTCAGTAACAAGAGGTTTGCTCGGCTGACATATTTTTTGACAATTGCAGCCATTTTGTTCCCAAATTCCAAACTGACATCCGTTAACTGTGTTGTTTCTTTGCGATCTTTCGAAAAATATTAGTAAGTAGTAGATATAGGAAGCAATCAGTTTACAAATACCCGATAAGTGCTGAACTGCATAGTTCCTTAGAATGAATGATGAATTTATTAGCTATTCCATGATCTATTAGTATAGCTGAACATAAGGAATTTTATGAAAAGTACGGACACCAAGGAATAATGCACATCCGTAAAACTATGAACATACGAATCCTAAACCAATTTAAAATTCTTCGTTCAACGTCAAAAACTCGGCTAGTGAATCGATTCACGTAAAAATATCATTAGTAGATAATGGAGATGCCATAACGATATGTACTCATTGGCATGTTAACTTATTCATTCCGTATGTTCGGAGCATTCGTCTCCATTTAAGAATTTGTAGAATTGTTTTATATTTGGAATATTCGGAACTCGTGAGCTAGTATCAAAAGAACGTGTGCCGAATATTCTAAATTAACGGTTTATCCGGAAAACTTCCATGAATACTTAAACGGAAAAGAGCTTTCCGAAATTTTAAAATAAAGAGGTAAGCACTCCTGTGTACCAGGAGCGCAAAAAAGTTTAGCTCTTCTGTCAAAGTCAAGGCCGGAATATAAAGTCCTAAGACAATAAACCATTTTCTTTTATTTTTTTGTCAGTTTATTGCTGCTGCTGAGTAGAGTATCAATCCATATCGTATGCCAGTTCGAAATCGTCCTATCTCAAAAAATTTTATTTAAATTTCCCATTTCACGATTTGTCACAAAAACGCCCTATAACAGAATTAGGTTGTAGAACATCTTATATCAGAATGCTTTTCATTAACGATCTTAGGCTCATATAAGAGGTTTTTGAAACACATTTTGAGATAGTGCATTCTTGAATAAAATTCTGACAAGAATTCTGGAAGAATGGCCAAACCAATATAGCACTTTATCAATTCACGGAATATTTAGTTGAATATGAATTATTTCCCCCAAATCCTGTTGGCATTTACAAATTTATTATCATAGTAATATAATACTAAAAGTAATTTTCTACTACAATTTTCGCTGAAGGGGATTGAATTATTCCCCGTTTTCCTTACTTCCTAAAAGCAACCCGTCCAGATTTTAAAATTTGGGAGTGTCAAAGCTCTGTCAGCATTGGAGAACAAACCTTTAGTAATTGAATCATGAGCAAAGCTTGTTATATCACTGTATACACTGACTAGTTATGATGAAGTCATAATTCGTTGAGTGGAAGAAAAGCAGAACTTAAGGTAAGGTGCAATGATCACGGTGTGTGCACTGGCATTTAGGCCCGGAGCTTCAGTTCCGTGGTATTCGAAAACGCGATCACTACACATCCCTGCTTTTCCCAGTCAGTGCCCAGATACAACAATAATTATATTTGCACATCGGTATTACTATCAAACTGAAATAAAAACAGAACCATCGTATTTGCCACAATTCGCCAATATGACTTACCCAAACTTACCATTCATGCCTGGCAGCTCGTTTACACACGTTTTCTGGCTGCCTCCATACCCACCCTACCAATGGCCTTTTTGTGTTGCTAAGGCCCCAGTACATAAAGTGCACTAAAGTCACACCATGCACCAATACATTACCACCGACATCGCGTTTGCCTCAAACCAAATAAAAACGAATCAGTTACCCATTGCAACAAATTATTATTTAAATCAAAACAGTTCAAAGTTTACATTCTTAGTCTTATTCATTCTAAACATAACTATTTTGATAGGGAGACTGAAAATCAAAACAATTTAATTTGCATACATATAAAATTATTATTAATTTAAATTTAAGTAGAGCCTCAGTTACCCCCGCCTTAACTTGACGATTTTGTGAATTACAAGCAAAGTTACATAAATATATGTATATATGCGCGTAAATATGTGCACACAAGAATGTGTATAAGGAGTAACGAAAAGGTAAACAAAACATTAATTAAAATGAAGAAATAATTCTCAACTGCGTATATTTATATACATATGTACGTATATGATTTCTTTTAAGATTAAAATAAAAAGATTATAATTACAAAAAAATCATGAAGCCAAATCACTTATTTGGTTGCAAGGAAGAAAATTAGAAAATCAAAAAGAAAAGGTTTGATTTATTTCGAAGTTTTATATGAACCTACACAGTATCGAAGGCCTTCTAACTTGCTGTCCCTACTCAATTCATATAATGGAAAGCCTATAAATTCGGAGATTCCCTAATTTTGGCTTAATTCTATAGCCAAATAAACAAAAAAGGTTTTAAACTAATAGCTTAAACATTACTCATATATATTTTTTCTTTTTTTTTCGCAAATGAGGGTAACCCTTACTTGATGTATTGGAATTCTAGGTATGTAAATTTGTACTTACAAGAAACAAAACCTACTCTCAATATCAGGATCAAACCAGGTTGCACCATAATCTTTCAAACATGTATGCTTACGATTTGACCCACTTTTGATTGGCACATGTGTTAGATCATATGTTTTTATACTCAGTTGAGCAGAGCTCACAGAGTATATTAAGTTTGATTGGATAACGGTTGGTTGTACATATATAAAGGAATCGAGATAGATATAGACTTCCATATATCAAAATAATCAGGATCGAAAAAAAATTTGATTGAGCCATGTCCGTCCGTCCGTCCGTTAACACGATAACTTGAGTAAATTTTGAGGTATTTTGATGAAATTTGGTATGTAGGTTCCTGAGCACTCATCTCAGATCGCTATTTAAAATGAACGATATCGGACTATAACCACGCCCACTTTTTCGATATCGAAAATTTCGAAAAACCGATAAAGTGCGGTAATTCATTACAAAAGACCGATAAAGCGACGAAACTTGGTAGATGAGTTGAACTTATGACGCAAAATAGAAAATTAGTAAAATTTTGGACAATGGGCGTGGCACCGCCCACTTTTAAAAGAAGGTAATTTAAAATTTTGCAAGCTGTAATTTGGCAGTCGTTGAAGATATCATGATGAAATTTGGCAGGAACGTTACTCTTATTACTATATGTACGCTTAATAAAAATTAGCAAAATCAGAGAAGGACCACGCCCACTTTTAAAAAAAAATTTTTTTAAAAGTAAAATTTTAACAAAAAATTTAATATCTTTACAGTATATCAGTAAATTATGTCAAGATTCAACTCCAGTAATAATATGGTGCAACAAAATACAAAAATAAAAGAAAATTTAAAAATGGGCGTGGCTCCGCCCTTTTTCATTTAATTTGTCTAGGATACTTTTAACGCCATAAGTCGAACAAAAATTAACCAATCCTTTTGAAATTTGGTAGGGGCATAGATTTTATGGCGTTAACTATTTTCTGTGAAAATGGGCGAAATCGGTTGATGCCACGCCCAGTTTTTATACACTGTCGTCCGTCTGTCCTTCCGCATGGCCGTTAACACGATAACTTGAGCAAATACCGATATATCTTTACTAAACTCAGTTCACGTACTTATCTGAACTCACTTTATCTTGGTATGAAAAATGAACGAAATCCGACTATGACCACGCCCACTTTTTCGATATCGAAAATTACGAAAAATGAAAAAAATGCCATAATTCTATACCAAATACGAAAAAAGGGATGAAATATGGTAAGGTAATTGGATTGTTTTATTGACTTGAAATATAACTTTAGAAAAAACTTTATAAAATGATTGTGACACCTACCATATTAAGTAGAAGAAAATGAAAAAGTTCTGCAGGGCGAAATAAAAAACCCTTAAAATCTTGGCAGGTATTACATATATAAATAAATTAGCGGTATCCAACAGATGATGTTCTGGGTCACCCTGGTCCACATTTTGGTCGATATCTGGAAAACGCCTTCACATATACAACTACCACCACTCCCTTTTAAAACTCTCATTAATACCTTTAATTTGATACCCATATCGTACAAACTCATTCTAGAGTCACCCCTGGCCCACCTTTATGGCGATATTTCGAAAAGGCGAACACCTATAGAACGAAGGCCCACTCCCTTTTAAAAATACTCATTAACACCTTTCATTTGATACCCATATCGTACAAACAAAGTCTAGAGTCACCCCTGGTCCAGAAAGGCCTACTCCCTCTTAAAATACTCATTAACTCCTTTCGTTTGATACCCATATTGCACAAACGAATTCTAGGGTCACCCCTGGTCCACCTTTATGGCGATATATCGAAACGGCGTCCACCTATGGAACTGAGGATTACTCCCTTTTAAAATACTCATTAACACCTTTCATTTGATACCCATATCGTACAAACGCATTCTAGAGTCACACCTGGTCCATCTTTATGGCGATATCTCGAAAAGGCGTCCACCTATAAAACTAAGGCCCACTCCCTCTTAAAATACTCATTAACTCCTTTCGTTTGATACCCATATTGCACAAACGAATTCTGGAGTCACCCCTGGTCCACCTTTATGGCGATATCTCGAAAAGGGGTCCACCTATAGAACTAAGCCCCACGCCCTTTTAAAATAATCATTAACACCTTTCATTTGATACCCATATCATACAAACAAATTCTAAAGTCACCCCTGGTCCACCTTTATGGCGATATCTCGAAAAGGCGAACACCTATAAAACGAAGGCCCACTCCCTTTTAAAAATACTCATTAACACCTTTCATTTGATACCCATATCGTACAAACAAAGTCTAGAGTCACCCTGGTCCACCTTTATTGCGATACCTCTAAAATGCGTCCACCTATAGAACTAAGGCCCACTCCCTCTTAAAATACTCATTAACTCCTTTCGTTTGATACCCATATTGCACAAACGAATTCTAGAGTCACCCCTGGCCCACCTTTATGGCGATATCTCGAAACGGCGTCCACCTATAGAACTAAGGCCCACTCCCTTTTAAAATACTCATTAACACCTTTCGTTTGATGCCCATATTGTGCAAACAAATTCTAGGTTCACCCCTGGTCCACCTTTATGGCGATATCTCGAAACGGCGCCCACCTATGGAACTAAGGATTACTCCCTTTTAAAATGCTCATTAACACCTTTCATTTGATACCCATATCGTACAAACGCATTCTAGAGTCAGCCCTGGTCCATCTTTACGGCGATATCTCGAAAAGGCGTCCATCTATAGTACTTAGGTCCACGCCCTTTTAAAATACTCATTAATACCTTTCATCTGATACCCATATCGTACAAACGCATTCTGGAGTCAACCCTGATCCACCTTTATGGCTATATCCCTAAATGGCGTCCACCTATAGAACTATGGCCCACTCCCTCATAAAATACTCTTTAATGCCTTTCATTTGATACACATGTCATACAAAGACATTCCAGGGTTTCCCTCGGTTCATTTTCCTACATGGTTATTTTCCCTTATGTTGTCACCATAGCTCTCAACTGAGTATGTAATGTTCGGTTACACCCGAACTTAACCTTCCTTACTTGTTTTTTTTATTCTTTTGACACTAACAGCAACATGGTACAATATTGAGGTAGGTAAGTTACATTTACTATTTAATAGTAATATGTACTTTCTATGAAGGAAAATTTCTATTTAATGAATTTGTACAGTGCGTATGAAATTGAATCGTCCTAACCAACTATTTATAACTAATCCTAAATTAATTATTATTAGGTTTACTAGTTATAATTCAATATATTTTTAAAGCTATTCTTCTTCTTCTTGGGTTTGTTTTGCCTACACTCAATGTATGTATTCCCTTTTATTTTCTTTTCTCTTATCAAAAAAAGAACGTTTATATGTATACATACCTATTTATGCATGCACATACATAAATTATTTCTAAATAAATATTTTAGGTTAAGTAAATTTTAATCTTTTGCAAATTTTAAGTGTTCATATGATTTAAATCAAGGTTATATTTTAGGTTAAGTTAAACTTTAAGGTCTCGAATATTTATAAATCCATGTGATTAGGAACTACGTTTATATTTTAGGCGAAGTTAAGTTTTAGTGGTTTGCATATTTATGTATTCATATACATATAGGTGGATGTTTTAGGTTATTATAAATTTATGATTTCGCATATTTAAAGTTCCATTTACATATAAGTTTATAATTTAAGTTGAAGTAAAATTTTGAATACTCAGGAGATTCCAACCATCACTGTTGATGAAGTGTACAGGTTCTTTGCTAGTACCGCCTTGGTGAAGTTTTCTGTGGATTTAGACAGGCTTTCATTGCATTTTTGTGGGTATTTATCTTATTTCTCTTGGATGATTATTTAATGGGGTGTATTAAGGGGTGCTTGTGATTCGCACAAGCAACCCACGTGGATTTATGACAAATGTATATCGTATGACAAATTGTTATTGAAATCTGAAGAAATAAAGAAAACAACACGCACAACGCGGTTTTAGAAAATGGGATATGGGCTTTAACTTATTTATTTTAATGAATCTAAGGATTTTTATTTAAAAAAAAATTAAGCCCTCATCAAGTTAAAATGCATGTACGTATGTACGCTAGTGGGCTCCAGCCCAAAGTTAAAGTTGAATGAAGAATTTTGGTTTAGTATGTTGTAAAAAAACAAAACGCGCACTGATTTTAATATTTTCTTGTATTATTAAAGAAAATCACTTTATACAGAAATATCACCTCTACCGAACTTACTTATCGTGTTAAAGGAGCACTTTTGTTTTTCGGTGTTGTCCGTCTGATATATGCAAAGGAAAAGAAAGATATATTTGCTGGCGGAAATGGAATCAACCAGGTGTGTCGATATTGTAGTACGTTATCATATTTTTTTCTCTTTTTTTGACGTTTGTTGGGTTACTGCAGGTATTGAGCTACAGACAGTGATGGCAGGAGAAAAAAAGTATCAAAAAAAAAAAAAATGTTTTTAACCGCAGCAGCAAACAGAAAAGCATAAACTGTTTTTGGCTGTGTACGTCGGTACAAGCTCTTGTGATGAGGAAATGCGACAACCAAACTTTGTTATATTAACCTTTGTGCAATATCACTTACTTTCCTCTTGAGATTTAATGCAATGCCTTCATACTGTTTTAAGTTTCCTTATTTGAATTATTTTTTTCCTTTCTATTTACGTTGATTTGTTGACCATTTGCTTCAAGAGTTCTATTGTATTTGGTTGGCATTTCCATCTTTGTCGCTATTTGCTTTGATTGCCCGCATTCCTTCAGCCAGTTATCGTTAATATTTATTGCTTACTCTTGCTTTATGACCGCTACTTTTATTCAGGCACTTACTTCCATTGTTTCTTTAGTTATGACGTTCGTGTTGAAATATTCTCTTCCATTTATCTTTCGTCCGACTGGTTTCATTATTAGCTCCCAAGTGTCGTTTACTTAATTTCGTTATTGTTTTTGTTTGCTGCTTTTGGGACGCGACGACTTGAGTTCCAAAGTTAATGCTTTATTTCCCTAAAGATTAATTAGATAATTTGTTGTCTGAGCACTAACGCCAATAATAAACGGCAATTTTGTCAAATACATACATATGTAGTTCTAGTCCACATTTTGCGCCTGAAGGTAGTACAAAAAATGTTTTTGTTTGTGCAATTGTAAACCCAAATATTTGTCGAACTTTTGCTTTTTCGTATTTTTCTTTCGGCAGAAGTCCTTTGTGAGTTTTTTTTTCTCTGCTTTATAACAAGGCGAAATCAGTACCAGGTGGTTTTATGCCATCAGCTTATTGTTTCTTCTTAATATTTTCCACAATATGTCGGCTAATCGAAATCAATGACAATTTTTTTTTTTGACATGGCATTCTTCTGCACTCCGAATCGGGTTGAATTTGCGGACAGGCGGACACATTTGAATGAACTCAGACCGCCATTCTTATCACTTCGGCACACTCAATGGTGGAGCCTTCTCTTCTCCTTTAAGGACTTACATTTTTGGGATTAGGACCTTACTAAATATATCACTTCATCTTCAGCTTCCTTTTATCTACAACGAGGTTTTTTTGCTTGTCGTTTGCACCGCCTGCATCACGGACAATACCACAAATCATTCGGAGAACTTTTCCCTCGAACACTCCAAGTTCCGTCTCATCTTCTGTCGACACCGTTCATGATTCCAGACCATACATAAAGAAAACTATGATAAGCGACTTGTAGAGCGTTATTTTTGTTCGTCAGTTGCCTGCTCAGTTAAAAGTGGCTCTTGTTGGTAAGGCGTGAATGCTCCTTTATTTCTTGATTGGCAGCAAGTATTTCCTTCTATCCTCATTTACCGTAAAACCCACTTTTTTTGCTTATTTAGCTAATCCAGGGAAAGCAAACTTACAGTGCGTTTTCAATATCATCATAAAAAACCAGCAGTTGTAAGTTCATATAATAGATTTTACCATCCCGGTTTAGTTCTGCTGCTAGAATTATCTTCTCCAAAATTATGTTAAAGAAAACGGACGAAAGGGTGTCAACTTGTCCGAAGCTTTCTTTGGTTTCGAATGGCACGGAGAGGTCTTTCTCACTCCTAATGGAGCTGGTGGTGTTGCACGACGTCATCTAAGAGAGCCTCATTATGCAGGGATCTTAGACTCAAATAGGGCAGCATGCAAGCAACTTCTTTTCGTAATTAGCTGGCGCCTTTTGATTTTTTAGACGGAGCAATGCCATACTTACTTCGTCATAGTCAAGTGCCGGAACTGGTTTTTCATTATCGGCAATTGGGATATCGCAAGCTAGTAATTGAAAGAAGTGTTCCATTCACAACTTCAGCACATTCGGTTCGTCAGTTATCAGGTCATCATTATAATACCTGCAGGAACCTCTCACGTTCTTCCCTCATCCGCCGGATCTTTTGGTAGAACTCTGAAGCTCCACGCACTCATGGCATTCTGCCTCACATTTGTATCTTCTAAAAAGGCGTCTCTCTTCCTTATTGGCCTTACGATAACGCTTCAATATACTGCGCATTGCCGCGTCCGTACACAACGTGGTCCTTTTTTTCCAAGGCAGTGCTAAATTGGTGAAAGCAACGGCGGTACGTAATGAGAGGTAAACATGCTCCCCCTGCTCGGTCACATCGGCAGATCGAAGATTGCTCTTAGTGAGCAGGTGTGAGAGCCGAGTGGACTTATCATTAGCTGTTTGTTTCGTGAGCAGCTTTTTGACGGCAAACCTTCCTTTTGTCACTCCGCGCATTCTCTTCAGTGCACAGAAACATGTACGCATCTTCGCCGCCACGAGGTAGTGGTCCAATTAATTTTGACCTCGCAGAGTTCGCATATCCAGAACACTGAGTTTACGTTTACCGTCGATCACTACGTGATCGATTTGGTTTTGTGTTCTTCGATCAGGGGAGAGCTAAGTAGCTTGGTATACTTTTTTATGTTAGAATTTAATACTGCAGATGACCCTTTCAAGAGCCTTGGCGAATTCCATCAGCCTTGACCCATAGGGAGGTATTACATGGTGAATGCCAAATTTTCCGACTGCAGGACCAAAGACTGGTTCTTTGCCCATCTGTACGTTAAAGTAGCCCATCATGAATTTTATATCAAGGCGGAGATATTGAAAAACTGCTCCTTAAAAAAATTTGTTTTTCTCATTTTCTTAGAAGTTCATTGCCATATGTGATGAGTATTTTCCTTTAAGACTAATAATTTAATCTGTCAAATGTAATGCATTTTGCTTTTCTATCTTCTATCATCTTCAATCAGCGAACCAGCAGCTAAATTCCTTTTTTGTCTGAGTGCATTGTCTTGCATAATTCATAAATTTCAATTTCAATAACCATCATAAGAATTATATTATTTTTACAGACTTTTATAAATATTACACAGCACACACCTACTTATTTACTTCTACTTTCTCATATATGTATGAATTTATAAATATGTACATACACACGCTACCACAATATGTCAATTGCATTTGCAATATTTTGTAAATGTATGGGTAAAAACATAGACATAGACACTAGGCTCGGTCGATTTTGTTCTGTTTGATAAATAAACAATTAATGAATTCTATTGTAAATTTTAGAAGTATTTATCCCAGGGACCATAAATCCAACATGGAATTGTAAATGTCTTTAGTAGAGTGATAATATCTTGAAATTTTACGGCTATTAATTGAATTTATCGTCGATGCCTTTTCAAAACTGTCTATTTGACGGCATTTGAATTTTACAGAGTGAAACTTATTTTAGAATATTTTTTCCCCCTTATGTGCTCTGTATAAGTAAAAGACCTTAAATGTCTATATGTGGCTTATTTAGCGGAGTTATGTATGTTATATACCTGTTTCCAACTCACATCACCATCTCCTTCATAGGTATGGGATAGTATGGCGAAGGCGTAGTGTGCAGGCGTTGTTATGCTGTATGGAGTATTATTATAATTTCTAGGCCTGAAATCACTGTAACATTTGTGCAGATCTATTGTGCATGACCTTTCAGCCTAATTTTGTAACTATAGGCTTTTGTGGTATCTAAGTACCTCTTAAGGCTTCCTACTCTATATCACATAGGGATTAAGAGTAACACCACCTAGTTGAGAGAGTCTCTGCCTAGCCAGAGAGACGCATTCGCAGAGAATGTGAGCCGGCGTTTCATCCTCCAGCCCATAGAAATGACAAATTTGAGTATCGGATAGATTTAACTTCCTTAGGTGATATCGTAGACCGTAGTGTTCCGTACCCAGTAAGATTTCTTATGTCGTCCCTGCTTAGATTAAGTTAGGTTAGGTTAAATTGGCTGCCTCCGCTGTCCGAGCGGAGACTCACATAGGCCGTTATGGGCCGTTTTGCTACCTCGGGGGGGCCCCTATTTCCTGTTACCCTACTTTCGAAGAAGAAGAAAATTTAGATCCTAGTGAGGCTAAACCAGCACGTTTGCCTAATGAAACGCAAGATGTCGTTTGGGTTTATAGATTCACGCTCCGCAAGGCACCCAAAGGAGTGTCTGTGGTGGCATTGGTGACTGGTTTTTGACAGTGCGGGACAGTGGCACAGATAGTGCTCTACGCTTTCTATCTCCTCCTCGTCCCTACAGCTGCGGCAGAAGTCATTTGTCTGCAGGCCCATATAGGCACCGTGAGTGCCCATGAGACAGTGACCTGTAAGAAGGTCCACTAGTGGGGTTATAGAGATACGGTTTAACAATATCATCGATTGCGATCTCTTTTCATCCAGCTTAGGCCAGATTTGCTTGGATATACTACATGTAGGTTCCTTGGCCCATCTGGCGTTTGCCTGATCCATGAAAAGAGATCGCAGGCAGTGTTTGCAAGTGTTTAGAGGAGGGCTGGCCCAACCCGCGGAAGTTAGGTTGGTGCCTTCCCAAGCTATCTCTTCCGCGGCGTAGTTTCCTGAGATTTCACAGTGGCCAGCTTAGATTAATGAGTTTGGCTGATATTTTCGTTGCCGGACAGTCAATGCCATGACATCTGAATTGTGTAGTTTCCCAGTTACTTAAAGCTTCCCTAGTGTGTGCTTTTGGAAGTACACAAAAGGGCTCTGGACCATAGAATGCTGCTATAGCACCCTGCTTTGCTAGGTAATCTGCTTGTTCCATTACCTTCATGTCCCTGATATCCGAGAACCCATCCCAACAAAACCTTGTTTTTGGCTCCCAGGTTATTAAGGATTTCAGTGCGGTCATCCATTTTTTTCGGATTTTGTGTCACGAAATTTGTTATGTTTTTGTAATGAGAATATTGTACAAACTTTCAAAAATTCGAAACTGATTTTCCTAGAGCTTTATGAAGATTCCTTTTCATCTGACTAATTCGACCTATCCTAGTGTACATTTACATACATACATACTTATGTGCAACTCACAAAAATTGAACGTTTTTTCCTATTATATGCTCTATCCCTTATTCATCAGAGTATGAAGTATAATAGAAGAAAAGGCAATAGCATAATTCTTTCCCTTTCCTTTCACACAATGTGCTTCATCGTCCATTTGTACTTCAACAACTTTGCATATGAAATACAGCTTTGATTCCTTTATTCCTCTCGGATTTTATGCATTTTCAGTATATTTTTTTCTTATCCTTTTTTTAGTGTTGTTGCTGCTAATGTTTAGTAGATGTATATAGTTCATTTAGCATCAGACATTTGAATTTCTATTGTTGTCTGCTGAATGTATTCCATTTATCTTGATGAATTGAAGCATCACACGCATATTCGCACATTCTCACGTTTTGCACTTTGTTGCAGTACACCAGGGCGTATGCGCAACTCATTTATATCTATTTATGTACATTAGACTGGGTCGATTTATTAACTTATATCGCGCCATCGATTTTTCGATAGGATTTGGGCTCAGGAAAAAAAAGCTCCACTACACATACCCAAAAAAATAATTTTTTAGCCTGCAAAATTTCAACGATTTTTTCGATTTTTTATGCATTTTTTTTATTTTAAAGGCTCCAAATCATTTTTTATGTATTTTTTTCGTGTCAATTGGCGAATGCAAAATTGGTAAATGCAGTTTTTTGAAAAAAAATTTCTTTAATGGAGATTTAGAAAAATTTTGGTCGAAAAATCGATTTTTTTTTGCAGGCTCAAAAATTATTTTTTTGGGTATGTGTAGTGGAATTTTTTTCCTGAGCCCAAATCCTATCGAAAAATCGATGGCGCGATATAAGTTAATAAATCGACCCAGCTTAATGTACATACTATTCTTTGTTGTCCCATTGGCATGCATGTGGCTCATTGTTAACGGTTTGATATATTTTCGATTATTGTATTTTCTCATGAGGTTCTCATTTCTCAGTTTTCCAAGGAATAATTTTTACTCGTTTCGTGTGGACAAAGGGTATAAGTCTTTCTTTGAAGCATATTGAAACTACTTTGAGATACATTTTCACCGATTTGGTTTGCATGCCAACCGAGTAGACTTTAAGAATGGAGACAAAGTTTAAGTGCTTTTGTATATGCATCTTAAAAGAAACACAGCTAATGTATGTGTGTATTTTTTTAAATGCTTCTGACAGCGAAACACACGCATGCACAAGTAGCGCTACGTTGGAATCAAATCAACTGCAAACTCCTTAGGATCTGTAATACATAAACGCCTTAGTCGTGTTTTTTTCGCTTTGACGGGAAAAAGCGTTCTATTTTACAACGGCTTAGGAGCGCTTAGCGAAATACATGCAAATATAAGCTAACAAACCATTCACTGTATTTCAGTAAGATTTTCCCAAGCTACTGCTTATACTTTGAAAATGATAATAAGCAGAGTTAGTTAAACTAACATAAAGAAAGGGTGCGGGGCAGGCTACCCACTTATTTTCAATTAAAAATATATTTTGATAACATTTTCCGACAGCTCCTTACTCTTTATCCGATTGCTTGAAATTTCATACTTAACTAATATATTACTTCAATATTTTATAGGACAATCTTGGTTTTGGGAAGCGGGGAAAATACCGGTCTTAAAAAAATATTATTTATGACACCACCCAGCTGAAATATGGTGCTAAGCTCTGCCTAGGTTATTATTTGGGATGCCTTTTCTCATTGAAGTGAACCAATGATAGACCTATTCGATGAAATACTCTTTATGAAGCGGTGTTATCTGTGCATAACTTAATATTGCATTTTTATGGCTTGTCTGGGAGAGGGGTAGGCGGAGTGGTAAATTGATCGGGTTGGGGAATTAGAGTTGAAGGCAAAACGACACTGAAAACGATAGGAACAATACAGGGACGTCGAGAAGGAGAGGAAAAACAGCGATAGAATAAGATGAATGGGATAAGGGAGATTAAGAGGAAGGTGGCACGGAAAAAGGGGGAGGAAATAAGGAATTAAGGACAATAAGAGCTAAAGTAGGAGAGAAAGGTATAGGGATATATTTAGAAGTGAGGAACGAATTACATGAACAGCTAGTGTTAAAGAATGTGGTAAAAGGGAGAGGAGAGTAGGTTTAGGAAACAAAATTATTCATTATAAATTTACACTTAACAAAAACGCCTACTTTCAAGGAGAGGTTGAGTTTCACTTCCGATTTTTGTCCCGAATTGGAAATTCTGACATCAGTTTTTACTTGGACATTCCAACGTAGAAAAAACCTCCATCAGCACTGTTTCTATTGTAGGGTTTCGACATTAATACTTTCCTATTTAACCAAACCTAAATTTAACTAACCGATAATTATTTGCCATCTCATTGATAATATTCCTTAAACAATGCACCCTGTAGGTTATGAACACAAATATATTCCCGCTATTTTTCGTATATTTGAGAGTGCTTTTTATTGCAATGATGTGAACAATGTCATCTGCAATTAGCATTTAATTAGAACGAAATACTTAATTAGGAGCTCGTAGCCACTCGTGTCTTGTTTATAAGTGCTTTGCTTAATTAGTTCAACATATCGATTTTTTGAGTTGATTGCAAGGCACGTAGTCCAACCTACTGTAATTAGTTGTTTTGGAAAAAAAATAACTTAAATTTAAAGTCAATTAATATACAGAATTGGAATGCACCTAAATTAAGATATCTCCCCTGATCAACTTCTATTACAGAATAAATTTTCAATAAAGCTACCAGCAGTAGCACTTTATAAATAACAGAAGATTACAGACTCAAAATATTTCACAAAGCTGGAAAATCGAAAGGCATTCATATACAATGTCTCAATATACACTGCCGCTGATTATGTGATATCAACAATCGCTGAATTGTAGAATAAATAACTCCAATAATCAGTGATGCAAAATGGTCTTTATTTGGAATACTTTGGGAGTAGTATTTCACAAATCTCCTAAGGTCTAGATTTTTCACGAACATGGAACAGTTGTATCGCATACCTGGTTATTTAGCTATATGGGTGTGTATGTGTGAGTAACAGCTTCTGCTCTTAGCTGATGACTACATATGTATGTGTATGTGAGATATTCTTCGTCGCTTTCTATATACGTGTGTAAATGGATTAATTTGATGTGTTCATGTGTAGCTGCTTGCTTTATAGATGTTGTTCATTTATTTACTAACAGCATAGTGATGCTAGCATTTGCCACAATACAATACTTATATATTATATTATATAATATTTTTCACATATTCGAGTGCTTCGTTACCCATTTCCTTCAAGATTATTAGCGTAAGGTCTTTTTAAGCTGAAAGAATATTTAAAAAACCATTAAAAATTTGTGGGATATAATATACCTCTGCACGACCCATTTTAAAAATCTCAACTCAAATTTGTATTTGCGTGCCAAAACACTACAATGCACTTATAGTATCGTACGCTTTGAGGGTCTAAACTTTTCCAAGTTTTGTTTTTTTCGTTGTCTTTCTATTCAAAATATGATTTTACAGTAATATGAACTTAAAGAAGTCCACTTCTGCAACTTAAATTTAGCTCTTCATATAAAATGGCATCTCTATCGATATTTTGCAACAATGTTAAGCTATTTATGACTTATTATTTCTTTGCACATTTTTCACATTGTGCGCAAAACTAATTTCATATCATTCTCAGTTGCCAAAAGCAAAATATTGCTTTATAGCGAAATTCTGCTTTCAACCAACAGACTCTAAATAGCTACGTAAAACCGTTGCTATAAACAAGAAAAGATTGCACCAAAGGGAGCCATAAGTTCTTTGTACTGATGCAATACAATATCCTGAAAAAAATTTGTTAACAATAATCGAAATAGCTTGAAAGGAAGAAGCAGCATTGTGAGAAATAGAGTTTGTTCTCACTAATAATTTGTTTCATAACATAATTCATTTGTAAGGCGTTTGTAACTGCCACGCCTCATATGAATTCGTAAATAATGTTTAAGTATATACATGTACAAATCGATACATATACAAAATAGTAACGATGAATTGAAGACCGGCTTTATAAGAAAATAAAAAGAAACTAAATCAATTTTAAGCATTTCCTTTATATAAATGGACAAAATTAGTGAAAAATGTGCCCTTATATAAAGACATATTCTTGCTAAACTTTGATTTCAAAATTTTGACATAGAAATTGTAAAACTATTTATGAGATATAATAAAACAATTTAAAACATTTTTTAAGTTAAACGGTTTTATTGAAAACAATACTTACATTAAGTAATAATAATAATAAAACTAGAAAATAATTCGGTAGGTGCTAGGTACGGTCATAACCGTTTAGACGGTTAAGAGCCAATTAAAATCATCACTCTAGGGCGTTGATCATTCAATTAAATAAAAGGATTGGGCGTGTGAAGATTCTAAAAATGTGAAGCGTAACTTAACCTGATTAAGGTTCAGTTGGTTTTACTTAAGACTATAAATGGAAATTTGACGCGTCCAACGCTTTTATTTAGTTGTCTGATCAACGCCCTAGATTGATGGGAACTGGTAATACTAGTACCTAGGACTTACCTAATTATTTTCTAGCTTTTAGTATTATTATTACTTAATGTAAGTATTGTTTTCAATTAAACCGTTTAACTTAAAAACTTTTTTCAAACTATTTTATTTTCAAGTTTTTAGTTTTTTCATTCTATTTATTTCATTTAGAGACTCATTATTATTATTATTATTATAATTTTTTTTTTTTGTATCGTGGCAGGTGGAAATGCTTTATGCACTATCCGGGTTGTTAAGCCTCGGTGCTACTCTCTGTAGCAGCGAGCCTCTCCGAGTGTAGGGCTCCCTTTCTTTTCCTTCATGGGCTACCCACTGAAACCTAACCTCCCACGGCCCGCGCATTTTCCGCACCTGGGACCGCGTTTAGCATAACTTCGGGTACGGAAGTGCGCTACGTGAGCTCTCTGGCTACTCTCACGTTATTGGGTTAAGCAACCATCTTGCCGTTTAGCGAGGAGAATATTCCTTGCATATCTGCTGACCATGTCCCATCTGTCATTTCCGCAGATCATTCTATGGATGACACTGCCTGGGTATAGGTCGCCTAGTGTTATTCCACTCTTCTTCGTTGTTGTGCGAAGTGATCGCATTCGAAAAAGTGGTGGCGTACGTCGTCTATGAGCCCACAATATAAGCAATTCGGATTTTCAACCTAACACATCCTGTGGAGGTATTCCCGGAAGTAACCGTGGCCACTTGAAAACTGTGTCAGGTAGAAGTCGACCTCTCCATGTGGCCGTTCTAACCATGGCTCCAGCTCGGGAATCAGTTCCCTGGTCTACTTGCCTGCAGTACTGCAGCTCCATTGCTGTTGCCAGCGTCGGATAGAATCTTTTCGCGCCTGCGCGGCAGCAACGTATCTGCATACTTTTCCTCGGAGATGGTAAATTGATTTCCTCTCCTCAGCGAGAAGATGCATCGGTATGGTTCCCGTTATAACAAGAACTGCGTCTGCGGATACCGTGCGGGAAACTGAGGCAATTCGGAGAGCCCCTCTGCATTGGACAGAAGTAATAGCTGCTCGGTACTTTCGGAATTCCACTGCATCCGCCCAAATTTCTGCACCGTACAAGAGTATAGAATCCGAAGCGGAAGCAAGCAGCTTTCTTATACATGGCCTTGGCCCGCCTGTGTTTGCCATTAATCGATTTAAGTATCCTATGGTCTGTGCAGTTTTCTCGCAGGCTCCTTGAAAGTATTCCGAGATGGTTAGCTTGCTATCTAGCCTCACCCCAAGATATTTCGTGGAGCTGCGTGTTTGTACTTGTTGTTCTCCAACCATCATATTCATAGTGGTGGGAATCCGTCTCTTCGTGAGGATTACGATCTCAGTTTTCGCTGTCGCGAGCTGAAGTCCATAGTCACTCATCCATCTATTTACACTGCGCATTACTCGGTTTAATTTAAGCTGCGCCAGCTCGCAGTTCCGTTCTGTAATTACGGCAGCCACGTCGTCTGCGAAAGCGACAAGAAAAGCACTTTATGGCATGTGCAAACGAAGGAGGATGTCATAGGAAGCATTCCAGAGGTCGGGACCTAACACCGATCCCTGGGCTGCTACGCCTGTTATCCTCACCTTTCTCTGGCCTTGATTTGTTTCGTACGTGAGCCAGTGATCTTTTAGGTAGTCCCTTAATATGGCTAGTAGATAAGGAGGTACCTTGAAAGAGTGTTTCAGCGCATCGAGCATGTCGTCCCCCTGACGAAATTGAAGGCATTTTTCACGTCCAGCGTGACCAGTAAGACAACCGGCCTAGCATGGTGGCACGTGGTTTCGGCTTTCCTTACCTTCGGCTATGGCATCTATTGTGGAGTGACCTTTCCGGAACCCATGCTGCCGATGGGACAGACCACCTCCATCTTCAATGGCTGCTATCAGCCGTTGTCTAAGGTGGCTTTCCATCATTTTCCTGGCCGTGTCGAGCATGAATAATGGTCGAAAAGATGACGGGGAGTTCGGGTCTCCCTTGCCTTTCGGGATTAGTACGAGGTGCGCTGTCTTCCACTTTGTAGGAAAGATCTTGGCTTCCAGGCATTTGTTATACATATGAAGAAGCAGCTCAGGACTGCTCTCAGCAGCCACTCTTATTGCTTCAGCTGGTATCCCATCTGGTCCAGGCGCTTTACCGGGCTTCATTCTATGTAGGGCCGCTTTTAGCTCACCTTCACTGAACGGCTGCACGTCGTAGTCTTCGTGGGTGACGTGGTCACCCTCTCTGCTTATGCGAGTGCAGAACAGAGCATCTACTATACTTCGCATCTTTCCCTCATCCCATACCCTTGTCCCCAAGGATCACAATCAACTTCTTTGCAAAGCTTTTTCCAGCTATCAAGTTTACTTTGCTTTACGGCGGCAAAGAAAACCTTTTTTGCTCTTTTGTATGCCTCCGCATGCTCTAGCGCGTCAGGCCTGCTGCGTGCGCGGGTTGCCAGCCTACGCTTTCTGTGGCACACCCTGCGTAGTTCGGTGATTTCCCTACTCCACCAGTGCATTTTTTTTTTACCTCTCCTAGGCCCTTTTCGTGGCATTGAAGTCTTGCATGCGTGGTTCAGGCAACGCATGGTGGCTTCTACCGTAGCGTTCGCCGCTTCGGCACTGTCGACTATCTGTCAAGCGCTCGCTTGTACAACAGCAGAGAACTTTGCAGCGTCAACCTTAGAGGCGTCCCATTTGGTTTTCATACGGGGTGGTCTCCCTGTCCGACTTTGCCCTGAGTCATTAAGATGGATGGTGAGATCCTCCATCACCCTCCATCCAGCAGATTTTCCGATACTAATGTAATATCAGGGATAGAGTGTCCATAGCCTGGTCGCCGATATGTCGGGGTCGTGCCGGTATTCAGAATGACCAATCCAAGTCGGGCAGCCATTTCTAGGACTAGCCTTCCTCTGG
The DNA here is from genome assembly GCF_040869045.1 of Eurosta solidaginis. Taxonomy (NCBI): domain Eukaryota; kingdom Metazoa; phylum Arthropoda; class Insecta; order Diptera; family Tephritidae; genus Eurosta; species Eurosta solidaginis. Next base: position 173,152,057 of record NC_090321.1, on the reverse strand, counting down.
AGTTAGTCTGGGGCATTCCCCACTCAACAGCCCTAGCATTGAAATCTCCAGCGACGACCACGTTACCGGTTTCATCACGCAAATCGTCTTCGAGTAGTTCTAGCTTATCTTTAAACCCTTTAATTGGATCGTTTGGGGATAGGTAGCAGCTCACTAGTGTGGTGTGCGCCACTGTTATTCGTACATAGCCGTTTCCGACAACACGGCTTCGTACGTGGGTGTCAGCATCTACGATCCAGATCGCAGCAGCATCTACGATCCAGATCGCAGCAGCACCTGTTAAGTCTACGTGCCAGTCACTCCTGACTCTATAAGGTTCGCTGATGATGGCATGGCTGGCTCTGTTTTCAAGAGCCAGTTGGTCCAGCAGACTATCGGCTAACCTGCTTCGGTTCAGGTTGCCTTGGATGAACCTGGTCACTTGCGCGCCTATTTGGCCTTTGCGGCAGCGAGTGCCTCCCTGAAAGTGCTGCATGCTCCATGTCATAAAAAGCACTTTGGAGTTTCCGTGCAGGCCGAGGCCTTGTGGTCACTCTGTCCGCACTTCCAGCAAGCACTGCTTCTATCAGGGCCTTTGCAGTCTGCTTTTTGGTGTTCGTAGCCTAGACACATGAAGCATCGCTGCACGTCTACCCTCTGTCTAAGCCTGCATTGCAGCCAGCCGATACAGATCTTCCCCTTGGCTAGTAAAAGGACGCCAACAGCTTCGTCCACTTCAATGGCTGCCATCTTCTGTTCACGCTGGTTTGCCGAGAAAATAGACACGCGGACCTGTTCCATCATTTCCCCGCCAACAGCTTTCCTAACAGCCTCGGAAACTTCTTCGGCGGTTGCCAGACAGTCCATGCCCAGCACCCCTATCCGCATTCGCCGGGTAAGTTGCTTGGTTTCTACCGCTTCTCAAACAGCGCTTCCTCCTGCGTAGCACAACTCTTGCATACTCGAGGAGGTCAACTTGACTTGTCCTCCCCGGTGTTGCACCGCATACGGAGGTTTCCCGCCCGTCATTGCCGTCACCTTGCTGTCCAGGGGTAGATGGGGTGGCATCTACTTTCCTACTATTGCGTTCGTCGTGGGGTATCCCTGGCCATTGCTGACCCGCCACCTTGTTTCTCTGCTGGTGATATTGTCGCATTGGTAGCGGCTTTTAGCACCGGCGATCGGAGCACGTTACTGCTCCTTTGAAAACCGGTTACGCCGCTATCACTATTTTTTTTTTTTTGTTTTTTTTTGGTTACGTGGAAGGAGGAAATGCTTTATGCACTGACCGGGTTTTTAAGCCTCGGTGCTACTCTCTGTAGCAGCGAGCCTCTGCGAGTGTAGGACTCCCTTTCTTTTTCTTCATGGTCTACCCACTAAAACCTAACCTTCCACGGCCCGCGCATTTTCCGCACCTGGGACCGCGTTTAGCATAACTTCGGGCATGGAAGCGCGCTACTTGAGCTCTTTGGCTACTCTCACGTTATTGGGCTAAGCAACCATCTTGCCGTTTAACGACGAGAATATTCCTTGCATATCTGCTGACCATGTCCCATCTGTCATTTCCGCAGGTCATTTTATGGATGACACTGCCCGGGGATAGGTCGCCTAGTGTTACTTCCACTCTTCTTCGTTGCTGTGCGAAGTGATCGCATTCGAAAAAGGTGTGGCGTACGTCGTCTATGAGCCCACAGTATAAGCAATTCGGATTTTCAACCTTGCCCATCCTGTGGAGGTATTCCCGGAAGTAGCCGTGGCCACTTAAAAACTGTGTCAGGTAGAAGTCGACCTCTCCATGTGGCCGTTCTAACCATGGCTCCAGCACGGGAATCAGTTCCCTGGTCCAATTACCTGCAGTGCTGCAGCTCCATTGCTGTTGCCAGCGTCGGATAGAATCTTTTCGCGCCTGCGCGGCAGCAACATCTCTACGTACTTCTCCTCGGAGGTGGTAAATTGATTTCCTCTCCTCAGCGAGAAGATGTATCGGTATGGTTCCCGCAATAACAAGAACTGCGTCTGCGGATACCGTGCCGTAAGCTGAGGCAATTCGTAGCGCCCCTCTGCGTTGGACAGAAGTAATAGCTGCTCGATACTTTCGGAATTTCATTGCATCCGCCCAAATTTCTGCACCGTACAAGAGTTTAGAATCCGAAGCGGAAGCAAGCAGCTTTCTAATACATGGCCTTGGCCCGCCTGTGTTTGCCATTAATCGGCTTAAGTATCCTATGGTCCGTGCAGTTTTCTCACAGGCTCCTTGAAAGTGTTCCGAGAAGGTTAGTTTGCTATCTAGCCTCACCCCAAGGTATTTCGTGGAGCTGCGTGTTTGTACTTCTTGTTCTCCAACCATCATATTCGTAATGGTGGGAATTCGTCTCTCCGTGAGGATTACGATCTCAGTTTTCGCTGTCGCGAGCTGAAGTCCACGGTCACTTATCCATCTTTTTACACCGCGCATTACTTGGTTTAATTTAAGCTGCGCCAGCTCGCAGTTCCGTGCTGTAATTACGGCAGCCAAGTCGTCTGCGAAAGCGACAAGAAAAGCACTCTCTGGCATGTGCAAACGAAGGAGGCTGTCATACGAAGCATTCCAGAGGTCGGGACCTAACACCGATCCCTGGGCTGCTCCGCCTGTTATCCTCACCTTTCTCTGACCTTGGTTTGTTTCGTACGTGAGCCAGCGATCTTTTAGGTAGTCCCCTAATATGGCTTGTAGATAAGGAGGTACCTTGAAAAAGTGTTTCATCGCCTCGAGCATATCGTCCCACCTGACGGAATTGAAGGCATTTTTCACGTCCAGCGTGACCAGTAAGACAGCCGGCCTAACTTGGTGGCACGCGGTTTCGGCTTTCCTTACCGCATTTATAACCTCGGCTATGGCATATATTGTGGAGTGACCTTTCCGGAGCCCATGCTGCCGATGGGACAGACCATCTCCATCGTCAATGGCTGCTATCAGCCGTTGTTTAAGGAGGCTTTCCATCATTTTCCCGGCCGTGTCGAGCATGCATAATGGTCGAAAAGACGACGGGCAGTTCGGGTCTCCCTTGCCTTTCGGGATTAGCACGAGATGCGCTGTCTTCCACCTTGTAGGAAAGATCCTGGCTTCCAGGCATTTGTTATACATGTGCAACAGCAACTCAGGACTGCTCTTAGCAGCCAGTCTTATTGCTTCAGCTGGTATCCCATCCGGTCCTGGCGCTTTACCGGGCTTCATTCTGTGTAGGGCCGCTTTTAGCTCACCTTCACTGAACGGCTGCACGTCGTGGCCTTCGTTGGTGACGTGGTCACCTTCTCTGCTTGTGCGAGTGAGGAACAGAGCATCTACTATACTTCGCATCTTTCCCTCATCCATCGTTTGGTTCGGTGGGCGAAATTTCCCCATTACTATTTTATACCCTTGTCCCCAAGGATCACGATCAACTTCTTTGCAAAGCTTTTTCCAGTTTACTTTGCTTTATGGCGGCACAGAGAACCTTTTTTGCTCTTTTGTATGCCTCCGCATGCTCTAGCGCGTCAGGCCTGCTGCGTGCGCAGGTTGCCAGCCTTCGCTTTCTGTGGCATACCCTGCGTAGTTCGGCGATTTCGCTACTCCACCAGTGCACTTGTTTTTTACCTCTCCTAGGCTCTTTTCGTGGCATTGAGGTCTTGCATGCGTTGTTCAGGCACCGCATGGTGGCTTCTACCGTAGCGTTCGCCGCTTCGGCACTGTCGACTATCTGTCGTGCGCTCGCTTGTACAACAGCGGAGAACTTTGCAGCGTCAACCTTAGAGGCGTCCCATTTTGTTTCCATACGGAGCGGTCTCTCTGTCCGACTTTGCCCTGAGTCATTAAGATGGAAGGTGATGTAGTTATGGTCACTACCCGTGAGATCCTCCATCACCCTCCCTCCCTCCATCCCGCCGCCTTTGACAGCAGGTTTTCCGATACTAATGTAATATCAGGGATAGAGTGTCCAAAGCCTGGTCGCCGATATGTCGGGGTCGTGCCGGTATTCAGAATGACCAATCCGAGTCGGGCAGCCATTTCTAGCACTAGCCTTCCTCTCGAGTTAGTCTGGGGCATTCCCCACTCAACAGCCCTAGCATTGAAATCTCCAGCGACGACCACGTTACCGGTTTCCTCACGCAAATCGTCTTCGAGTAGTTCTAGCTTATCTTTAAACCCTTGAATTGGATCGTTTGGGGACAGGTAGCAGCTCACTAGTGTGGTGTGCGCCACTGTTACGCGTACGTAGCCGTTTCCGACAACACGGCTTCGTACGTGGGCACCAGCGTCTAGGATCCAGATCGCAGCAGCACCTGTTGAGTCTACGTGCCAGTCACTCCTGACTCTATAAGGTTCGCTGATGATGGCATAGCTGGCTCTGCTTTCAAGAACCAATTGGTCCAGCAGGCTATCGGCTAACCTGCTTCGGTTCAGGTTGCCTTGGATGAACCTGGTCACTTGCGCGCCTGTTTGGCCTTTGCGGCAGCGAGTGCCTCCCTGAAGGTGCTGCATGCTCCAGACCCGGGAAGGTGGTCGACCTTCTCTGACTGGCATAAAAAGCACTTTGGAGTTTCCGTGCAGGCCGAGGCCTGGTGGCCACTCTGTCCGCACTTCCAGCAAGCACTGCTTCTATCAGGGCCTTTACAGTCTGCTTTTTGGTGTCCGTGGCCTAGACACCTGAAGCATCGCTGCACGTCTACCCTCTGTCTAAGCCTGCATTGCAGCCAGCCGATACAGATCTTGCCCTTGGCTAGTAAAAGGACGCCTACAGCTTCGTCCACTTCAATGGCTGCCATCTTCTGTTCACGCTGGTTTGCCGAGAAAATAGACACACGGACCTGCCCCGTCATTTCCCCGCCAGCAGCTTTCCTAACAGCCTGGGCAACTTCTTCGGCGGTTGCCAGACAGTCCATGCCCAGCACCTCTATCCGCATTCGCCTTGTAAGCTGCTTGGTTTCGCCCGCTTCTCCAACAGCGCATCCTATCGCTTGGATGAACGCTGATTTATCGCCGCAACGTGCAGTTTCGATAAGTACACTCCCGGATTTGGTTTTTCGGACGGAGCGTATGACGGTCCCTGTATCTTCAGGCCGAAGCTCCCCCGATGGCTCCTGCGACTTCGGCGTAGTTCTTTCTCTGGGCTGGTCTAACTATGAAAGTTGCGGCCCGTCTGTTTCTGGGCTTGCCTTTTCTTTTTGTCTTCTTGGCTTGCCCAGGTGGTGTCCTTTGTCCTTTCTCAGGGCGTGGTTTGGCTTTCCGGTTCCTTACGGTCGTCCAGGCCTCGCCCGAGATTGTCTTCGCAGAACCCTCATCGCACTTTTTCTTGGCCTCCGAGGCCCCCGGTTGCGAGCCAGAGTTCGTTCGTGCTCTTTTGTTCCCACGAGTCGCTTTCGGTTCTGTGTACTCTGCGCTTTTACCCTCTAATAAAGAGCACATGCGACTCAGTGTCTCTTCAAGTTGTGCCATGCCGTTCTTTATGTCCATCGACACATTCTTCTGTTTGGCCGCGGCAGCCTGCATGCTGCGCAGCACAACTCTTGCATACTCGAGGAGGTCAACTTGACTTGTCCTCCCCGGTGTTGCACCGCATACGGAGGTTTCCCGCCCGTCATTGCCGTCACCTTGCTGTCCAGGGGTAGATGGGGTGGCATCTACTTTCCTACTGTTTTCCCTAGCTTTTGTCCCCCCTTGCGTTCGTCGTGGGGTGTCCCTGGCCATTGCTGACCCGCCAACTTGTTTCTCTGCTGGTGCTATTGTCGCATTGCTAGCGGCTTTTAACACCGGCGATCGGAGCACCTTGCTGCTCCTTTGAAAAGCGGTTACACCGCTATCATTAACCTCGTTACTTTTACGCGTTTCAATTGTTTGGCTCATTTCTTTTCGGTTGGGTCTCCGCTCCAAGCCGCTATCTCCGCCCGATGTGCAGTCTCCGTTTTAGATTCCCGTGGTTATCTTTGCATGTGCAGGGAGGCCACGCGAGGGTTGACACAGGTCCTTATGAGAGTCTGTGTTCAGAGCCAGAATCCGGCGTAATTCAGGAGTCGTCTCAACTGATCCTGCACCACCAACTTAATGGTGACGTGGCTTCGAACGTACTTGGAGACCTGCCAAGGTTTTAACGAGACGGAGACGAAGACGATATTAGCCCACCAGCCGTTTCGACGAGGTGTCACCCTCGGCTACTAAGATGGTAGAATACCGTCCACGCCAGCCCATAGCAATCTTTTCCTCAACATTTTCCAGTTGTCGCCGTCAGGAACTTACTGGGCTCGATCCTATCACTATTATTATTATTATTATTATTATTATTATTATTATTATTATTATTATTATTATTATTATTATTATTATTATTATTATTATTATTATTATTATTATTATTATTACTATTATTATTGATAAGTTTGGAAGCACTGCGACCTTTCGGCAGATTTATTGTGCAAGACCTTTCAGCCTAGTGACTCATTATTACAAGGACTCCTTTCTGACAAACTTTGTTACAATCTAAGTCCTCAATACATAATCCTTCCAAATACTTTACTAGACTCGGCGCCACGTGCGCTTGTCCCTCCTCGAAGTCCAAAATATTTTGATGTCACATCTACTGGATTCTATGTAATATTTGTTCCAAATATGATCCTAATTGAAGCACAAATACGAGTTTTTTGAATATCCCGATACCTGCGCCACCTAATGGTGTGAAGTTTCACGTTTGTAGCTCAATGAGAAGTTACTTAAAAATCGATCCCAAAATTCCGAGTTTCCAAATTTGTATACCTTTCATGAAAATGAAATGGTATATTAAGTTTGTCACGAATCTCAAAATTGTAAGTCTTTAAAGGAAAATAGATAGACCCACCATTAAGTATACCGAAATAATCAGGATGAAGAGCTGAGTTGATTTAGCCATGTTCGTCTGTCTTTTTGTATGCAAACTAGTCCCTCAATTTTTGAGATATCTTCATTAAATTTTGGTAGGCGGGCCTATTTAAGTGTACGATTAGACAATTGTTGGAACCGGCCGGATCGAACCACTATAGCATATACCGATGTTTCAGAAAAGAGTATTTTTGTCATATCTTCATCAATTTATTATATTGAAGCTTCAAACTTCACCACATGCTTTCGTATATTGTACGTATTTTGCAAAAAATGGATGAGATCTGTCGAATAGGTAGCATATATCCCCACAACCGATTGTTCAGATAAGAAGATTTTAGTAATTACGGCGCGATTTTAATAACTAGAAGCTTCAGGTTTCACCAAATGCTTACGTATAGAGTATTCATTGTTATCTGAAAAAATTTTATAGATCGGTGGTATATATATAACCGATTGTTCAGTTAAGAAACTTTTAGTAATTTCTGCCCCATTTTAACAGCTATAACCTTCATCATATGCTGTCGTATATAGCACATGTTATTGTCTGAAAAATTCAAAAAGATCGGTCGTATAAATAGCATATGTCCCCTACAACCGATTGTTCAGATGAGAAATTTTTCGCAATTTCTACACTATTTTAACAGGTAGAAGCTTAAAATTTCCTCAATACCTACGGTTACGTCATATATTGTTGAAATAAATGATTCATGGTCATAGCTATTTCACGCAGACCACACAAAACGTGAAACGTTGCATCCTCACACAAAGTACCTACCTATTTTATATTATATTTATTAAAAAATGGGATAAGATTATTGTTAAGCCTCATTCATGAAAGTTATGAAGCCTTCGGCAAGTCCCCGTCCTTACTTGTTAATTATTACGATCCCTGCGCCATCTAACGGAATTTTTTCCCTTTTGTTGCACTGTCTCGGTGTTTTAACCTATTTGTAAATTTTCACGTTTGTAGCTCAATGAGAAGTAATTTAAAAATAAATTGCAAGATTTGTATTGAAAATGCGGACAAAAGTTCAACCGACCTAATATAAATGAAATAACGGGTCTGAAGAGGAGGCCAAGGAACATGCAAAATGTAACAAAGACGACGATTTGAAGCCATACTCCTGAAGCCGATGCCCAGGGGGAAATGAAGGTAAATATTAGCTAACAAAAAGTTGGGTTCCAATAGTGGTTGATATGGCAACACTGCATGACTTTGCCATCACTTATTAACAAACTTTTTTTTAGTAAACTTGGTGGTAGTTACTTTAAGAAGTTCCGTACAATAGTCGGCTATTTGTAAGTTTAATTTAGCAAAGGCTAATTTTTTTCTGCAGGGTGATTTCTTATTATAAATAAACAAATGCATGCCTCGACAATTTCCGAAGGGATTTTAGGCCGAACTTCTCTTCCAATTTGCGTCGTGCTTCCTAATTTTCCTATATATTGGCTGGACGGAACCTACATGTTTTAAAATAAAAAAATAATAAAAATAGATGTAAGGCGCGATAACCTCCGAAGAGATCTAAGGCCGAGCTTCTCTTCCAATTTGCGTCGTGCTCTTCTTGATTTTCCTTACAAATTGGCCGGACGGGACCTACATGTTTTATGCCGACTCCGAACGGCATCTGCAAGGCAGATGAGTTTTCACTGAGAGCTTTTCATGGCAGAAATACACCCCGAGCGCTTGCCAAACACTGCCGAGGGGCGACCCCGCTTAGAAAAATTTTCTTCTAATTGAGAAACCTTATTTCTAAAATTTTGATGTTGCTTTGCCCGGGGTGCGAAGCACGTAGGCGGAGCACGCTACCATCACACCACGGTGGCCGCCACCTACATGTTTTACGCCTACCAAAAACGAGAATCTGAGTGCTAATTACTACCTAAGGTGGACAATGTTTAAAAAAATTTTGTTTAAAATCGAAACAAGTAAGGAAGGCTAGACCTAGGGTAACCCTGGAATGTCTTGTTTGTACGATATGGGTATCAAATGAAAGGTGTTAATGAGTATTTTAAAAGGGAGTTGTGGTGGTTGTATATGTGAAGACGTTTTCAAGATTTCGACCAAAAAGTGGAACAGGGTGAACCGGAACATCATCTGTCGGGTACCGCTAATTTATTAATATATGTAATACCACGAACAGTATTCCTGCCATGATTCCAAGGGCTTTTGATTTCGCCCTGCAGAACTTTTTCATTTTCTTCTACTTACATTTTCTTCTTCTTACTTCTACTTACTTCTACACCTATTCACACCCATTTTACAAAGTTTTTTCTAAAGTTATATTTTGCGTCAACAAACCAGTGCAATTACCATGTTTCATCCCTTTTTTTCGTATTTGGTATAGAATTATGGAATTTTTTTCATTTTTCGTAATTTTCGAAATCGAAAAAGTGGGCGTGGTCATTGTCGGATTTCGGTAATTTTTTATACGAATACAAAATGAGTCCAGATAAGAATGTGAACTGAGTTTAGTAAAGATATATCGATTTTTGCTCAAGTTATCGTGTTAAAGGCCGAGCGGAAGGACAGAGGATCTACTATGTATAAAAACTGGGCGTGGCTTTAACCGATTTCACCCTTTTTCACAGAAAGCAGTTAACGTCCTAGAGTCTAAGCGTCTACCAAATTTCATAAGGATTGGTAAATATTTGTTCGATTTATGGCATTAAATGTATCCTAGACAAATCAAATGAAAAAGGGCGGAGCCACGCCCATTTTGAAATTTTCTTTTATTTTTGCATTTTGTTGCACCATATCATTACTGGAGTTGAATGGTGACATAATTTACTTATATACTGTAAAGATATTAAATTTTTTGTAAAAATTTCACTTAAATTTTTTTTTTAAGTGGGCGTGGTCGTTCTCCGATTTTGCTAATTTGTATTAAGCATACATATGGTAATACAAGTAACGTTCCTGCCAAATTTCATCATGATATCTTCAACGACTGCCAAATTACATCTTGCTAAACTTCTAAATTACCTTCTTTTAAAAGTGGGCGATGCCACACCCGTTGTCCAAAATTTTACTTATTTTCATCACTTTATCCGTCTCTGGTAATGAATTATCGCACTTTTTCGATTTTTCGAAATTTTCGATATCGAAAAAGTGGGCGTGAGTTTTCCGATATCGTTCATTTTAAATAGCGATCTGAGATGAGTGCCCCGGAAACTACATACCAAATTTCGTCAAGATACCTCAAAATTTACTCAAGTTATCGTGTTAACGGACGGACGGACGGACATATCTCAATCAAATTTTTTTTCGATACTGATGATTTTGATATATGGAAGTCTATATCTATCTCGATTCATTTATACCTGTACAACCAACCGTTATCCAATCAAAGTTAATATACTCTGTGAGCTCTGCTCAACTGAGTATAAAAACTTGTTGCATTGCCTCGCCGCTCTGAACTGCGTGAAGTTACAAGTTTGTACCTAAGTGAAAAGGATCTGCAAAATTGATCATAGCGTTCCCCCTCGATCCATGCGCTCCCTATGGGATTTTTTTTGCGATAGGTATTCTTCTTCTTTTTCCATCTGAAATACGTTTACAATTTCAACACTCTAGTTTACCGAGAAGCTACTAAAAAATTTACAGCAAGATTTTAAAGCGACTTGACTTGAAAACTTTGTTGTTGTTGTTGTTGTAACAGTGCTTCACCCCATCCAATAGGTGCGACCGATCACAAATTGCCATCAATGTGGGATGCCGATCAAATTATACCACTTTATTGTAATTTAGTTCATGTTTTATTTAAAAATTCGATTGTTCAGTTACATGTATTTACATGTATGTTTGCTTAGCTTATGTTTTAATTATAATTTATTAATAAAATATGGTGATTCACACACAAAGTTTATGCACGAGTTAAGTTTAGTGCGCGTTCGGTATGGCCTTCGGTTTTGCCCTAAAAATTTCGGCTTCAATTTAAGACCCGCCCCAAATTGTGTTCGCTTGATGGCTACTAACTCGTTTTGTCGGTATTTCTTCTCCTTTTTCCGGTTCCTATTAAAGGATTTACGGTTTTCCTCCTGTATTTTCCTGATATTTTCTTGTGAATTCTTACGCATGTTTTCCCGCTCTTCATCCAACTCTCTTATGCCTTCTTCATCCAACAACTCAGCTAATCTAGTATCGCTAACTACTCGCATCTCAACGCCGGTCAATAATTGAAACGGAGAGAACTTGGTGCTTCTTGGTGGTGTACTATTTATTGCTTGCTGAACTTTTTGAATATGTTTATACCACTGACCAGGACTTTCAGCACATAGCTTTGACAACATTGGGATGATGATCTTGTGGATTCGTTCCACCTGCCCGTTCCCGCGCGGAACACCGGTGGCTATAGTAAGATGCTCTATTCTTTCCTTCTCGCAATATTCCCTAAAACTATTTGAAATAAACGCAGCACCTCTGTCTGAAATAATGCGTTTGGAATTTCCAAATACTGAAGCCTGCGATTTCAATTTGTCTATGACTGGATCTGCTGCAGTGGTTCTGGTGGGATACAGCCAGACAAATTTTGAAAACGCATCAACTACTACAAATAAATAACTGTACGACTTAGCGGTCTAAAAACAAGTATGCGATTAGTTTCATTCACGGTTAGGAACACAAAATGTCAAAATATTTCTTGAGCCTTCCGTGAAATATTTTTTCTTATCTACAAACAACTAGAGTACTTAAAATGCGTGCTATAAAATTGGTATTTATGAAAGTATTCTGCATATGTTTTATTCTTGCGTACTTCGACAACTTTTGATTTTAATTTTTCATGAAAACGTTAATTTGTACATTCGTTTTAGCTTTATTCAATACAAAACTATTTTGCTACCGATTTCCACCATTCGAAAATTCACCACTATTTCTATACGAATTTTACATATACATTGAAACAGAACTATTCAATATTTATAAAATTTTTTGCATGAATATATTTTATTCATTCTTTGTGTTTTCCTCAAAAGAATACATTAATCAAAGCAAGATAGGCATATTTATGACTTTAGTTGGAGTTTCTGATATTTGCAAAATGAATACTATTAAATCTCTTTCTTTCTGTTTTCTTATGATAACACATTGATTGAACTGAGATGGAAATGTTTGTCCTATTAATTTCGGTTTTAATTTAAACATTAGTTTCTACTTCGTTTCTTCTGTTGGTTATGCTATTCTACATGCATTACTACTCTACTCTACTCATCTGCGTTTGTTATCTGCTGCTGCTGCCCACAATACTTCTTTGAAAAATTCTGCTGCAACTCGCTCCGTTTCGTTTCGGCCAACGCCACTCCAACTTGTTGCACAACAACTCCAACACAATTGTTTCGATACAATCACTTAGCAACTGATTCGTTTCGCTCGTGTTTACAACCTTTGCCACACGATCTCTTTCAAAATTTACGATATTCGGCCACCGCCACGTAAGTACACTGCCAACAACAACTTCAGCACATGAATATGCAAGCAATCATCCCTTTGACGAGTGGATGATGCACTTTTACAATATATTTGCCATCGAAAATTTTTGTGTCTAAATTTCTTCACCAGCGCATGTGAAAATTAAACGAATCTCGTTTTATTACGCACAATCCTCAAATTTTGCAACAACTAAATGTACAGGCGCTAGCGCTTCACACAATCATGAACTTTCGCGTCGATTCTATCTCACGTATGACACCATTTGTGGGATGCCTATCAAATTATACCACTTTATTGTAATTTAGTTCATGTTTTATTTAAGAATTCAATTGTTCAGTTATATGTATTTACATGTATGTTTGCTTAGCTTATGTTTTAATTATAGTTTATTAATAAAATATGGTGATTCACACACAAAGTTTATGCACGAGTTAAGTTTAGTGCGCGTTCGGTATGGCCTTCGGTTTTCAACTAACTTTAAAATATCGTCCGTTGAGAAATGTATGTATCTACTTTACTTTGTTTCGTCTAGTTCGTTTAGGTCAAGCCTACAAGGTTGCATTTAGTTAGTACTGTCGTCCACTCCTGGTTGCCATTCCCACATCAATGTCCTCTAACGGTAGTCCAAGGAAACTTGCTGTTTCAACAGGGGTGGACCATAATGAGAGGGGTGTTAGAGGCGTTGGTTCCACATTACAATTAAAGAGATAGTTGGTGTCATGTGGGGACACATGGCAAGAGGGGCATACATTTTGTATATCGGGGTTGATGATGGATAGGTAAGAGTTTAACCTGTTACATTATCCAGATCGAATTTGAGCTAGAATGACTCGCGTTTCCCTAGGAAGAGTGCTTCCTCCTCTGCTAGTTTTGGGTATTGTTTTTTGAGTACAGGATTCACCGGGCAATTCTTGAAAAGTTCCACATACATGAGCCTTGCATGTACCCCGTTAGCCAATACTTATAAATTTTTGACTTTGAAGTTTGTTAGTGTTTGATTTTCAATGTAAGATCTAAGAAGTGTCGGCACTTTTGGATTTCATTTGTGATTTTGAGCTTTAATTTGATATTGATTCGAATTACTTGGCATTTATTTGAGAGCAAATACGTTTATATATGTCTTGCTTTTAATTTTGGAAAAATTAAGTCCAATATCTATAGATCGCATGTGCTTAGTGATGTATAATCAAGGCTTAGTTGCAAAGTCAAGTCAAAACTATGCTAATTATTAATAATGCAAACCTAAGTCTCGTACTAATTTTCTCGAACCGTGTGCCACCTATCGGCATTCTTATTATTCTGATTAAACCTCCGATTAGCGGTGAATAAATTCAACACATCTAAGCGTTGTCGTCTGGCCAGACGAAATTTGACACTTTGAACTTTATCCAAAAATATTTAAGTTTTGAAGAAATCTCGTCGCACTCTGTGATCACCCAGAAATAAGTTTGACTTTTTATTGATAAACTTTGAAATGAATACGACCTATGAGGTCTAATAGGCTTAAAAACATGTTCGTCTAGCCAGACGACAACGCTAAAATGTGACATAATCAACTTTGGTACAAAAAAAAAAAAGATAAAATAAAGAGAAAAAAATATCGATTTCCGAATTATTATAAAGACCGCCTCTAAACTTAAAAAGTCACTAAAACTTTTCATGATCGGGTGGGTAGAAGTAAAGTTATACACGAAAATATAGCCTTCTCGAAAATTTATCGCGAGCTTCCATCTAATCCGTACAATTTTATCGAATATCTATGTAGATCCCTGCGCTATGTGTTAAACTTTCAATGAAATATCAAAGCCCGATTTTTCAGCTGTTTTTGTCTAAGGTGCATGCCTAAGCGTACTTCCGACAACTTCTAGAAGCGTTTCTGCTCAACAGGCTACATCATATGTCCGCTGTTTCTCCTCTCACACAGCACCTCCAAATTCTTCAGCTGCTCCAACCCACCACACGATCTTCATAGCATGGTTGGAAGCAATGCCGAGCTCGATCATCTGCCCCATTCCGCCCTCCTTTTCAAGCAAAAGCTCTCGAATAGATTCATAAACCTCTGGTAATTCACCCTAAGTGCTATAAATGCCAATATTGGTGCAACGTCGGTACAGTACAGCATTTAATCGAGAATAGGGTCCTGAAATAGTTCCGAAATGATAACGAAAATATTATTTAATAAAATGGAAATATATTTACTTTTTTAAACTAAAATAACAAATTGTTTTTGTTTTATCGACCTATTGATAAAGGATGCAAGGTTTGATTTGAGTCGAGGCCAGAATTGCAACAGATGGTGGAACGCTGATTAGATATAAGTATGTAGTTGGTAAAGAGAGATACAAGTAGCAATTTATAAGTAAAACAAACCACCGCTGTATAGCTAAATGGTTAGCGCAGCTTGCCTAAAGCGTACTAATGATGATGGTTCAGCACCTTTCGAAATAGATCTATCTGCGCAGCTATGGCAGGTTGTCTGAAAAATTTTCTACTTACTATTTCAAAAACAAAATAACATTTTTCTAAAATAACAAGTGAAAAGTAGAAAGCTAAATACTACCTAATAGTTTAAACATCATTTAATCTTACTTATATGGGACTTTAAAAAGAGTTTAAATTAAGTTTAGCTATCACAGAAAACTGAAGCTTGGGCTTGAATGACCAATGAAGTTAAACTTTCACTGAAAAGCCGGACTTAAGCATATTTTAAATTTCATATTTCTAGCCCACCAGTAAGTTACTTAAAACCGATTCCATACTTCCGGATCTCGTATGAGTTTTCTAAATATCCATTGCGCCATATGGCGGAATTTTGCTCCTCTGTTGTTGCATAGGGACAGTGTGTGTAATACGATTGTCAAACGGATATTTTTAATTGTTTTAACATATTGGGGCAAATATTAGCATCACTATGCTGTTAGTAAATAATCACAACATAAATGCAGTAAGCAGCTAAACTTTTTTACATGCACACACATAACCACAGGTCGAAGTGAAGAGATATCACACAACACATGTAGTCATCAGCCGAAGTTGTTACTCACACATACAGACGCATATTGCTCAATTACCATGGAGGAGATAAAACAGTTCTAGAAAGCGAATAGGTCTGGAACTTAGTGAAAATATGAAGACGAGGCAACAGAGAGTATACAAGCAGCGCAAGCTGAGGAATGACTAATTAGTTTGATTTAAACACTATTAGTGGTGAAGTGAATTATAAATGTGAGGTACTCCCAAAGTAATCTAAAAAAGTAATCTAAAAAAGATTAGTTTACAATACTGAATATTGGAGTTATTTATTCGATAGTTCCGCGGGAATGTGCATAAATATCAGAAATCCCCAGAATTCGTTACAATTGGTGCCAGAAGGGGAATTGTTGAATAAATTGCAGAGAACAAGAAGGACATTGCTAAGTTTAGTGTATTGAAAATTCAGTAACTGAAAAAGGAGTTGGAAGCCCGAAGATTCAATACTACTGGCAATAAATCTGAGCTACAAACACAACTAAGGGAAGCTATGGAAGGAATCAATGTTGAAGAGTATGTCTTTCATCCTGATAGCGACGAGACAACAACAAAAATGGAAGAAAAAAACGAAACACCGGCGGCAGTGACAAACACAGACTTGAACACGATATTGGCTGCAATATCTGCACAAACATCGACAGTGACATCACAACCGGAAGAACAGGAGACTCGTATAACAACCATGGAAATACAGTTAGAAGAACAGATGACATATATGGCCGAGAAGTTGAAAGCACAAGAAATTCGCATATCTTCGCAACTGTCAGAACAGGAACCAAGGGTACCATCAAAACTGAAAGCGCAGGATGCAAAAATCGCTCAATTTCAGGCAGAAGTCGATGGTTTAAAGGTCGTATGGAGTAGTTACAAACTAAATCGCCCAGATGTTCCAGCGAGCAATCCGAAGTTAAAGCGCACATTTTTTGACGGCTCACTTCCTTTCCAGATATTTAAGCTTCAATTTGAGAAGATGTCAGCAGTAAACAACTGGAATGTGGAAGATAAAGTTGCTGCACTGTTCGTGGCATTGGAAGGGCCTGTAGCTGAAATCTTCAGACTATTCCAGAGTATTGACGGCCGCTGTAGAGAGAGGTTATGGAAGAGAGCATAGAAAACAGATATACAAAATTGAGTTGCAAAACCGTTACCAAAAAGCGAATGAGACTTTGCAGGGGTTTGCGTCAGATGCTGAAAGATTTGCTCATCTCGCAAATGCAGACGCACCCTTAGAGTACACCGAGATGGTTAAAATTCAGAGCTTTATAAATGGAATACAGGATGTCGAAACGAAACGAGCTACATATGCGAATCCAAAACCAAAATGTGCTGAAACGGCATCACGTGCACTCACGCAGGTACAGCCTCACTTTTGAGTAAGCCAGCGTACAAATACTATCGTGTAGAATTAGAAAGGCCAGATTGATTACTGAATATACAGGGGCTATGACGGAACCATGCATATTCTGCGTAATGCAAAACTTTGGCGAAAGCATACATGTATAAGTGGGTTGGGAGAAATATGGGCGAAGGATATGAGTGAATAGTTTCTAAATATATCTAAATATTTAAATCTTATCTAATATTTTAATAAGGCCCTAAACTGTGTTTATAGTTTTAAGTCTCTATGTTATGGGGAAGTTACTTACTGCTCTCAGGACACTCACGATCCCACCTAACGAACGTTTTTATACTCAGCGTGCTTTGCACACAGAGTAGTTTAACTTTGTATAACGGGTGGATTGTACAGGTATAAAGGAATGGAGATAGATATATACTTCCATATATCAAAATCATCAATATCGAAAAAAAATTTGATTGGGTCATGTCCGTCCGTCTGTCCGTTAATCTTCCTATACTCGCCCCAACTATTGAAGCATATATAATGGCGCATGGTCTCACAGACCGATAGTTCATACCCTTACAATATATTTTTTTACATTTACAATATATTTTTTTACATTACAATTATTTTAAAATTTAGGGTATAATGAAACAAAATAGTGTGCATAGTACTTCATTTATTAATTATTTTACAGGCTTTCAGTCTATCACAAATCAGTCTTCAAATTTGAGATATTTTTCTTAAGTAATAGGAAAACAAAATAAAATGTGAACTTCTTCTTAAAAGCAAAACAAACTTCATAATAATAATAAAATACATATCAAAGTAAATATTTATCTACGTTTGGCTTAGTTTTGAGCCTCACCATAACAATCAGGGCATACTCGCGTGTGTCACACGGACCGATTGCCGCCAAATTCTACAACACGTACGATTCGCACGAACGCAAAGCGTGCACTAAAACGAAGTAAGCCACAAATCCGACAGCTAGCATAGAGGTCGGCTTCTCCAGATTTTCGTGCATAAAAATAATTACCAAAATGTATTTCGTCGGTCTCAGAGACCAATGCGCGAGTATAGGATGTTTAGCACGATAACCTGAGTAAATATTAAGATATCTTCACCAAATTTGGTAGACGAGCGTATCTGGAACCAGAATAGAAATCGAAATGACAACCACGCCCCCTTTTATATATAATATTTTGGAAAACACAAAAAACCTGATTATTTAGTAAATAATACACCTAAAATGTAAAAATTTGACCTGTGGACTGATATTGAGACTCTTGATAAAAATTAAAAACAAATTTTTTTAAATGGGCGTGACACCGCCGACTTGTGATAAAATCAATTTTACAAATATTATTAATCATAAATCAAAAATCGATAAACCTATCGTAACAAAATTCGGCAGAGAGATTGCCTTTACTATAAGGAATGCTTTGAAGAAAAATTAACGAAATCGCTTAAGGACCACGCCCACTTTTATATAAAGGATTTTTAAAAGGGTCGTGCACGAATAATGCAAAATGGTCTTTATTAGACTACTTTAAAAATACTTCACAATAACACTTATACTTCGCAACTGATAGCGTGCTTAAATCAAACTGACTGCTCATGCCTCAGCTTGTGCTGCTTTTATACTCTTCGGTTTCCTCGTTCGCATATTTCTAGGCGTTTCTTCTTCTAGAATTTACTACTTAGTTACTACAGATGCACGTTTATAGCTTCTCGCATAGCAATATGCGCGGGTATATGTGATTGTATACTTTTGTGAGTATCTCAGATATATGCATGTATTTGTGGGTATCTCTCCGCTGCTTGTATGTCCATATGTGTAGACATACAGCCCTATTCTTGAATCCAACATATACTCGATTTTCGTAAATTCTACGAGAGTACATTTGCTGAATCCATCGAAGTTCGGAATTCCTAGAAAGCCTTCATTGAACACACTTGAACTGTAAATTTGTTGAGTTTCATCCAATTTTTCTACGACGCATATCAGCTTGCGGGAAAAAGTAAAATCATTAAAAATTCAGAATAAAAAGGCATATTAAACAGACAAAATGTAAGTATATTATTAAAAGTGATATGTATACTAATTAGATTACAATCTATTGTTATAATAGGTCAAAAATTGTCACAATTCGCCAACAATGTTCCCTCTTATTTGACTTATTGCAGCAGCAACCTGAAATGGCGCAAGGCTTTACAAAGTGCCCGTAGGAGGAGGTTAACAAATTTTGGGAAAACATTGCAAAGGAGCTAAATAGTCTTGCGCCACCAACAAAAGATGCATCTACCTGGAAAAAAAGTATTGCTTTTGTAATACACTGAAAGAAATGGTGCTATTAAAATCAACAAATCGGTTCTGTTGTTCTTGACTTAACGGAGATTCGGTGAAATTGATCGAATTACGGTTGCTTCGACCGAGTTCTTTGTCAAACGAACAAATTAGTTTAGTCATTTCAACAGAAGAGAAATTGTTGCTCTTATGTTAACAAAATTTTGTAAAATTGACAGATTCCTGGTCAATCTAACTGATTTTTCTGTTAACACAACCGATCTCGCTGGTCATTTCAACAGCGATCAACAGTCAATACATGAGCAAATTTCAAAGAGAATTTTACGGTCACTGCGCTCTTTACTTTGTACTTATGACGATGGTTAAACTTGTTAAAAAAAATACCAAAATAAGAAAACCAACAAATCGAAAAAACACACAAAATGCGAAAAAAACAAAAAAATTGTTTTTCAGTTATCAATACAAAACGAAAAACCTTTTTTGAATTTACTGTGCAAAAAATTATGAGATACCGGGACACCTATTTATCGGGTACAATTTTGCAACTTCTCCTCCAAGCGAAATGCAAAATTGCGCCCTCTTGCAAAAGTTTTGTTTGAACGAACATTATTTTTCCAAAGTTAGTAACATTTTGTTCAAGTTTTTACGAATTTTCACTCACCCGAACGAATTTAGTAAGATAATAAAAACGTTCTTTTTAATGTTGTGTTTCCGAAAACATAAAATTTTGAATTGTTTTGGAATCGTTTCAACTTAAAGTGTTACGAAAATTAAACTTGCCGAATTACATGTAAAGTTACTCCAGTGGTGAATTACCTTCTAGCGATTTGATTCTTTACTTTTCTATAACTTACAAGTTCTCTATTTAAAATGTAATGTCAAATATTTATACAAGTTTTGTTCGAAACAATCAAGTGTGGCAACTACATGCGAAAAAAGAAATTGAGAATGAGCTGAGCTGCAACCGAAAGAATTGAGAATAACTTTTGTGACTACTATTTTCATTTCTATTTGCAAAGCGAAGTTCAAAATTATAAATTAAATTAAAAAATATTAAATTTGGTGAAAGTGCGTTTAACAAAACAAAATAATAATGTGTATAATGTTTAATGTGTGCCAGCATATTTGATGTAAGCCCAATTGACGTTCGGTTAGTAGGCGCCACCGTGGTGTGATGGTAGCGTTCTCCGCAACATCAAAATTTTAGAAATAAGGTTTTTCAATTAGAAGAAAATTTGTCTAAGCAGTATCGCCCCTCGGCAGTGTTTGGCATGCGCTCCGAGAATATTTCTGCATTGAAAAGCTTTCAGTGAAAACTCATCTGCCTCGCAGATGCCCTTCGGAGTCGGCATTAAACATGTAGGTCCCGTCCGGCCGATTTGTAGGGAAAATCAAGAGGAGTACGATGCAAATTGGAAGAGAAGCTCGGCATTAGATCTCTTCGGAGGTTATTGCGCCTTACATTTATTTATTTATATGGGAACATAGGTACTTTCTTACAAGCTGTCGCGACAGCTTTTTTTTTGTTCACTTGACTACTAAAACGGTCAAATACGAATCAACGATTTGTGCGCAGTTTATTCAACATCTTGTTGCGATGGATAAAAGTTAACAGAAATTTCGGTTGAATTGACCCGTATTTCGGTTAATTTTACCAGCATTTTTCTTTCAGTGTCGTATGCATGTGTATTGTATGTGATTTCATTGTTTGATTTTGTGTTAGGTATATTTGGACTGGAAGTCGTATGTAAAACGCAAACTCTTGTAAAATAAAAGGAGCAGACAGCCACAGCAGGCGGAAGAAATCGGGAATATGGCTTCACACATTTGGAAGAAGGCTTAAAAGAATTAAATTAAAATTAAATTACTAAACTATTAATTTTAATTTTTAAGGGTGTTATAATAATGACAATTATTACAAAGACTATAAAACATGATTACACCCTGAAATCTATATTTTTCGTAGAAGTTCCTTTTTACGCTACGTTTCTCTTCGTTGGTGTATCAATTATGAACATAGCCGCGTTTGGAAAATTAGTAAGGCATCTTTCAAAACTTTGGAAAATGTGGACTGACACATCGGAGAGTCAAAATCTTTTCCAACTCCATGCTGATAGCTACCTTCCGCAAAAAAAATGTAATACCGATTCTAGGCGTATTATAGAACTCATTGAAGATGACCCACCGAACGCTGTATTTCCTTCATTTATTACACCGAGCACGTAGGTAAACGCAGCCTTGTTTACGCGGAAAGTTTTTATAAAACTAAATTTTTTAAAACCTTTATAAGTTCATTAAAACACGGATCCTTTCACTTACATAGCCTCTACTAATCTCAAGATTCCTCGTAGTTTTTAAATCACGTCTTTCTTGCTCATTTTCTTCCAACAAAACTGCAAATGATATGGATTCCATTTTAAGAATTAACTTTTTTTAAATGATATTGTTACGAATATTAGCGAAACTAAGTGGTGCTGCCAACTCTAAGCCGATGCTAAACAGTGATATCATGCACATCCATAGATCAATCATTATGTATCTACTACATAACCGAATCAATAATTGCGTCTACACATATGTACGTATACGAGCAGCGAAGAAGCAATGCACAAACACATGCATATATCTTATCTGAATTTCTCACAAGAGAGGGCAATAATTTGTGCAAGTATTACTCAAATGAGAAGTTATAAACGTAGTTGTGGCTGGCGATTTTGTAGCTGAAACTAACTGGAAGCTGAAGCTTTGTAGCTGAAACTAACTGGAAGTATGCAATGAGAAATCAAACAGTATAAAAGGCGCGACAGTAGAGGCGAAGAGTGAGTTTCATTTGAGCTATCAATCAGTTTGGTTGTTAAGCAAGCTAGTTATAAAGTATAAGTGTTGTTGTGAAGTACTTTAATAAAGGCCATTTTTCCATTATTCAATATTGGAGTTATTTATTCAACAGTTTAGTGATTCGAACTTAGCAGAAGGGCAAATAAGAGGAATTGCAAGTAAAATCGTTACAATATAATGAAATTTTAAACTAAAATTTAATTTGATATTTTCTATTTACAATCACTCAGCTAAATTTGAATAACCAAAATTTCACATTTTATGTTGGCAGCACTTTTTTCGGTTTCGCATGAGTTCAGTGATAGCAAATTCTTCGTATTCGTAGCGGAGGGTTGTATTCGTAGATTTTCTACGATGGATTCAAGAATAGGGCTGATAATGATTGATTAGTTATGTGTATTGGGCCAAGTTTTATAATTGTATAATAGTACTTTTTTGGAGCTTTCTGGCCGGCTTTCCTTTAAAATAAAACAAATGTTTACTTCGTCATCCTACGCGTTTCGACGCTGTATTGCGTCTTCCTCAGGGATTTATCTTTTTGCTACTTAATGCACAAATTTTGCATGAAATTTAAATATAATATCATTACATCAGTAGATAATAACCACACAATATAAAAACACTGGTACATCATTCCCTCTCAAAAGCTAAACATTTAATGTCATCCCTTAGTGTTGTTAATGTTCGTCACAATATCAATGGTATTTCATTTCCCAAGTCGATTTATAACAATAAATAGGAAAAACTTCAAATTTTAAAAATCGGGCGTGGCACCGCCCCTTTTATGACTAAGCAATTTTCTATGTTTCGGGAGCCATAACTCGAAGAAAAATCTACATATCGTAACAAAATTGGATGCACATATTTTCCTTATAGCAGAAAATATTTCTAGTAAATTGGACTGTAAGAGGAAATGGGGAGACATTTTTGTTTTAAACGGGCGATGCCACGTGTTATGTAAAAAGTAATTTATCTGAAATGAAATGTACAATTGAAACTCACGCTGAGTATATAATGTTCGGTTCACCCGAACTTAGACACCTTTACTTGTTTTCAGTTCAAGATGCATTGCCATCGGGTTCTAAAATCGATTACAAGATTTTTCAATATAGTACTGAAATTAACGGACAAATATCACTAAAAAAATAAAAAAAGTGTACACAGCCATAGCTGTTAAGATGCCCGAAGCGAAAAAATTGGGATGTTATCGTGAATAATGAACATTGCGCCCAACTAAGACCGCTCGCCTTATAGAGATTAGATCATTTCGGAAGAATTCATTAATTATCAAAGTTAAACAACAATGTTTAAGAAAAAATGTTTGGTCCCAGCAACGATTAAGTTCTTTACAACTCTTGGTATATTTGTTATTGTGTTTATCGTTTACTGCATTCCCAAAAGTTATTGAATTGATAAAAAAAAGTCTGCAATGACCGCGGTATTAAAAGTCAATCAACTTGAAACCGCCTTTTCGCTCAACGCCTCCTACATATATATATATATATATTTGCAAACAAAAATATCAACAAAATACAAGTAATCAAGCAAAGCATGAAATAAATAGTAATGAAATATTGCCTCTACCGGCCACTGATTTTGCTGCTACAGCCAATTCCTTTACCATTGCTCTCTTTGCGTTTCCTTTTTCGCTGCACTGGTTTGCTGAATTGGCCGTAGTCTATTTGGCCCACAGTTGTATTCCCATTTACAACGTTTGGCAAAACTCCCGAAATTTACAAAAGCGCTCAAAAACAAACTGGGCAATATATCAACTAAATTGGACCGATCTCAACTGAACTGAGCTTATTGTGCAACAATTTCATTTCAAAGAACGGAAATACATCATGTAGCTTACTTAAGTGAAGTACGAAGAAATGAACAGTGTCGAAAAGCAATAAAGCACGCATTCAAAACGTTTTACACTTTTATAATTTAAAAAAATTTTTAAGAAATAGTATACACTACAGAGGCAAGATATCGAACCGGTTTTTCTAACGTTTTCGGAAAATTCGTTTTGAAACCGCTCGACATGCGTCTTATCACAATTTTTTTTTAAACATCAATAGAGTTATACTGCAAGCTGATCTATAAATCTGCATTAATTGAATCACAATCAAAGCAAAACAAAAGAAAGATTGTAGAAAAACATACAGTAAGTACACTAGAGAAATGCTTCTCTTAAGAGTAGGCAGCCTCCTTCCAGCTTCTCTCCCACAGGCGTTTGACGATTATAGTGCTATCCGAAAGTAGATTTTTCTTTCATTCGCATAATATGGTATCAATTTTAGTTTCCAAAGTGATTTTTACCAGGTTCTCAGTCCCATATAACAATATCCTTGAAGTGCTCCCCGCTCAACGATTTTTTCAAGATTCGTAATTACGTTGGAACAAATATTGAAGGTGTAAGTTTTTAAAGATAATAGTAATATAAATATACAAAAACAACAAACAAAAATTTAACAATTTCGACGAACTTTTAGGGGCTATTTCAAAATCAACTAACTTATTTTCAAGTTTTTTCTTAATTTTACAATTTACAAAGTCTGTACAGCCACGTCCCATACGAAAAACAGAAATAGCTCACCACGCTAAAGTAATTTCCATAGTATAAGGTATATCTAAAGTTGCTCATATATGATACACGAACGTATCGGACACGTTACAAAATTGCTAACATGAATCATGTATGATACATGGCACAGGGAAGCTGTTAGGATACTTCTGTTAAATGCATAGGTTGCACATCACAATTGAAAAGATGTTTGATGTTTAACAGTATATAGAAAGAAGTTGGGCTAGATTGGCACGGGTCTCCCTTGATAGTCTGCTTTCTTCTTCTGCAAGGGTTTGATAGGGTATATTTGTAACGATATTCGCCGGGTGTGATCCATCGAAAGTGTATACTGATTCTATGTGGGATAAGCTAGGTGTTCAAGCGAGAGTAGGTTTTGTCATATATTGAGTCAGTTTCATTTTGAGTGTAGAGCAAAGCAATATTGTAAAGAAAACGCGAAGGCGACAATAAAAATCACTGAACTAAACAATAAGCGATGTCTTTTATATGATAAGCGAAAACATTTTGGTCCATCGAGCCGAAGGATACATTATTTACAGTCAACTTCATCGGAAAAAAAGTTAAAAAAGTGTTAAATAAATCGAATAGTGACGTATTAGATACATTTTTTAGTTAGCAGCGAAAATTTTGCGCAAAATGAGAACGCCTGTCAGGCCTTTATGTATATAGGAATGCGAGCGTGTTGTATTTGTCTTTGAATGTGTATCCCTGAAGAGCGGAATGGGTTGTTTTTTTTTTGAAAATTGTTCTCTGTTGCTCTTAGCTCATGCTACGGCGTACGGTGGATAAAAAAATATTCGCCTGATTGGGTCGTTTAAAGTTATCACATAAATTTACCGATTTGGCGGCCGCCGTGGGGTGATGGGAACGTGGTCCGCCTACTACACCGGGGATCCTGGGTTCACGCCCCGGGCAAAGCAACATCAAAAATTTTAGAAAGAAGACTTTTCAATTAGAAGAACATTTTTCTAAGCGGGGTCGTGGCTCGTCAGTGTTTGGCAAGCACTTTGAGTCTATTTCTGCCATGTAAAGCTCTCAGTGAAAACTCATCTGTCTTGCAGATGCCGTTCGGAGTCGGCATAAAACAAGTAGGCCCCGCCCCGCCAATTTTTAGGATAAATTAAAAGGAGCACGACGCGAATTGGAAGCGAAGCTCGGCCTAAAGTCTCTTCGGAGGTTATCGCGCCTTACATTTTTTTAATTTTTTTTTACGTATTCATTTTTGATTTTTTTTAATTTTCACTGTGTGTATATGGATGAGATGAGTAGTGGAGAGCAAGATAATTTGATATAAATGTTGCTCAATACCACAGCGAAAATCCATATAAGTTTTGTATTATAAAGTTATCTTGCTCCTTAGTGCTCAGCGAAGAGGAATAGCGGAGCGTATTAAATAGCATTGCTCGACAGTGTTGCCATTTTGGTGCTTTTGGAGTCAAATCTAGCTCTTTTTTTTACGTTTAGCTCCATAAATTCGGGTTTAGCTCCTAGTTCTGTTTTTGGCCCTTTTTAAAATGGTTGCCCATTTTTGGCTCCAAGTCTATTTCGGAAATACGTATTGTAAAATTTGTAATGTGTTTTATGTGTGTCATCGACAAACTGTGTCACGAGGTTGTACATTTGCTTTTCCAGCTTGTGCAACAGCATAGTGTCACCTTCTAAGTGTTTCGACCCTTTAATTTCAGATTGTAATAAATTTTTGTCTCCCGTACCTTATTTTCATTATATCTTTGAAGAATATATACGAATTAAAAAAGAAGATAAAGTTATAGACGAATTTATTGAAAGAAAGATTCGTGATATAAGTCGCGACTTCATAATTAAATTAATAGAGCAATGAAGACAACGCTTGCCGTAAAATATAGAAACGCTTAGCAAAATAGATTTATTTTCAGTTAAAAACACATTGAGAATTGTGAAATCTCAATTGTTTTCATATTTCACAAACCGAACAATAGCAATCAATGTCCAATGAGGAAGCCAGTCTCGGAGTATTCAGCACTTTCCTTTCGATAGTGTCAGATGGACAATTGAATGTTGCTAGCACGATGCAGGGAGTAGGGATCGACCCCAATTACAGTTTGTTGGCTACGGTACAAGTACGTTTGGTAAATCATGGCGGAGTTGTGTTAAGACTATGTGCGTTGTGCGATACTGGTGCACAGATAAATTTAATTAATAAATATATAGTCAGACATAATCAAATCCATATGCACCGAACACTAGTTGGTGTCTCTTCTGCTTTAGAGACTGAGAGTCATATCTATAACAAATCAATTACGGTGTATTTGATGTCACTTTACGCCGATGAATTGTGGATTCCTGTCACGTGCATAGTGGTTCCTTCGGTTGTGAGAGGAAAGCCATTGCCCCAAACTCAAATACAGATGCCAAATTTACCAACAAGTGGTGGTCAAATTCGAACCATGTTCAACGATCTCTCAATTTAGAATCTGACAATAATGACAATTGGCTCAATACCCATTACGAAGCATCTGTGCTGGGTATAAAATGGATTCCTTCCACGGACGAGTTGTCCTTTGCCGTGAAGTCGCTAACTGATGTAGATCCTGACAATTGGACTTAACGTACGATTTTTAGTATCACTCCGCGGACTTTGACCCCAATGTGTTGGCATCGTCGTTTATAATAAAAGCCAAGATTTTGCTCCAAAGGATCTGGAAGGAGAAATTAGGGTGGGATACGATCTTACCTGAACCGCTAAAAACTATGTGGCAGAAAATATTTTCCCAAATACATCAATTCAACAACGTACGAGTTCCGCGTTGGATTTGGTTTTCACGACGACTTTACATAGTGTTGCATGGGCTTGCCGACGCTTCATTTCAAGCATTTGGGGCAGCGACATATGCAACGTTGCTGGGTGATTTAATGCAGCGTGTAGTGACAATTGGCGAAACACATCATAAGATCAAAATCCATTCGACTTACTGCTGGTCCTACTCTATGGTAGCATTATGCTGGTTAAAACGAGATAGTGCCTGTCTGAAACAATTCGTGGCAAATAGGGTACTACAAATAAAGAGAAACACAACGACTTACAGGCGGAGGTATGTGCCCATCGAAGCGAATCCAGCCGATCCAATTTCCAGGGGTGTGTCAGTGGACGAGTTGATTACTTCCGAGCTATGGTGGAAGAGGCCCCAATTTCTAGGGCTCCCGGAAGCTATGTGGCCGAAGCCACAAAATGAGGTACATGAAAAAGTATGGACAAGTGTGAATAATTAATGCCGAGTTAGGGTTAGTCGAGAATAAAGGGGGGCAGATTATCAGCCTATGGCCGATATGAACGAAGTAGTAATAAAAGACCAGTCATTATTATATCTGTATCCGTCCTATACACGAGTAATCAGAGTAACAGCTTGGGTGTTTGGGTTCGTGCGAAATTGTCGACCACCATCAGCAACCAGACGGAAATCACATTTAGAGTTTAGTGAGCTCGACGACGCGCTAGCAATATGGATAAAAAAGAACATCGCGACCGTTTTGGGGACGATATACGGCAGATGGAACACATTGGACAAGGTGAGGGTAATGGTAAAGGGCTCCGTCTGTCAAATACGATCGAGGCATGGACTCCATTTCCAGCGTAATACAGCCATACTACTGGGAAAGGGAATTTTAGTTTGGCTAATAGCACATTCGACACACTTGAAGCTACTACATTTCGGAGCACAGCAGATGACGGCTGCATTAAGGCAAAAATATTGGATCATAGCGATG
Source organism: Eurosta solidaginis (assembly GCF_040869045.1). Taxonomy (NCBI): domain Eukaryota; kingdom Metazoa; phylum Arthropoda; class Insecta; order Diptera; family Tephritidae; genus Eurosta; species Eurosta solidaginis. The sequence continues at coordinate 173,123,942 of NC_090321.1, read as the reverse complement.
CGGGCATTAGCAGGTCCCTGATCAAACACTGTGCAAAGTGCGAACGGCTAAAGGCAAAAACGTGCGATAAAACGATGGGAAACTTACCAGCTTGCCCAATTTTGCATTCGGGAGTAGACTACTCAGCACCCATCCAGGTACGGCCAGACCGTCGCAGAGGCAATGTGGTTATAAAAGGTTATATCGTCGTCTTCGTTTGCATGGTATCAGAGGCGGTCCACTTAGAATTTGTATCCGATCTGCCCACCAGCGCATTCCTAATGGCGTTTATTAGCTTTACATCTCGATATAGTCACTGTCCGCAGCTCTGGAGAGACAATGGACCAATTTTGTTGGTGCAGAAATAAAGCTGAGTCGAATGCTGCAGACTTGGCGCGGTTCAGATCTCTTTGAGAAGTTATCAACACGGCAATCCGAGTGGCATTTTATTACCCCATCAGCTCCTCATCAAGGTGGGTTATGGGAAGCAGCCGTGAAGACAACCAAGTACCATCTGGGTAGTGGGAGCCTGACTATTAACCATAGAAGCTATGCAAATCTCCAGGTAACCTTAAAGTTTGTCCATAAACCAATTCCGCAGGAGTGGACCTTAAATCTTCCTTGAAACAAGAACGCAAGCCCAATAAAACTGTTGGCAATTCCTCCGACCAATTGCTTGAACTACCGCGTGCAAAGACTGAATATTTTAATAGCCGATGAAAGCGTTCTATCATTCCATTTGCTTGTGGATGATATGATGAAGTTATAACTAATCCACTCCCTATACATCTTGCGAGTTCAAGAAAAGTACTCGAAGTGAATTGAGCACCTCGATCAGTTGTTCTTTTGAGCAATAGATTTTGCTGTAATTTCTTTTAAAGGATATGCCTCAGGCCATAGAGTATTTCTATCAATTATTGTTAGGATATATCGAAATCCATTTGAAACTGGTAAAGGACCTACAATATCGATACGCACATGATCAAATCTTCCTTCTAGAATTATTATCTTCTGAACTGGAGATTTAACATGTCTATAAACTTTAGATTTTTGGCAGTCTACACACGACTTCGTCTATTCATTTATTTGTTTATTCATAAATGGCCAGAAATACCTAGATGTTATTAAATGGCGAGTAGATCTAATACCTGGATGACTTATTGAATGTATTTATGAAATACATCCGAACGTATACTATTTGGTACATATGGTCTTGTCAAACCATTATTTTCTTCACAATAAATATTAAATTTTAAAAGAGGTATCTGAATACCTTGAAGATTATATGGGCACGGAGAGTTCTGAAGAAGCTTCCTATGTTATCCCTACCAGAAATATGTTGTACGTCATTTGTGAATTGAGAGATATATTCAAGATGTCTAATTTGACGAGGACTTCTGTCTGTTTTCGAATCGAGCACGTAGATTAAGGGTTTGCGATCAGCATACACAGTAAAATTTCTCCCCTCTAAAAAATGTCTAAAATGCTTAATTGTTTGATAAATCGCAAAGAGCTGCCGATCAAATGCGCTGTACCTTGACTCTGCACCTGTTAATTTCTTTAAGAAAAATTCTAAGGGTTCTAGGCAATTTTTAGTGTGTTGTTGAAGAACAGCACCAATAGCTATTGTTGAAGCATCTGTTGAAATTGAAAGTCTAGCATTAATATAAAATGGTTTAAATGAACTGATGTCGCAAGTACTTCTTTTACTTTTATGAAGTTTGTTTTAGCATCAGTATTCAAACAAGAATTTGACTTTTCTTCTGCAATGCATTTGTTGCTATTGTATGTAAAGGACTTAATAATTTTGCTAAATTTGGAATTCAGTGATGATAATAATTTATCATACCAATAAATTTCTGCAATTGCTTAACTGTTTTAGGTTGTTCAAATTCGCGTATAACCTTTACCTTTTCTCCTGTCGGTTTAATTCCTGCACTAGATGTATTATAACTCAAGAAATTTATTTCAGAAACACCAAATATACATTTATTTCGTTTAATATTTACCCCCGAAGTCATGAAGTCTCCTAAAAACGATTTCAAGATCTAAAATATATTGTTCCTCATCGCTACTTGCTATTAAAATATCATCCAAATATACAAATACAAAATATAAATCACCCAGCACTTCATTAATAAAACGTTGAAACGTTTAGGCTGAATTGTGAAGACCGAACAGCATCCTAACAAATTCATACAACCCAAATGGTGTAGTGATAGCAGTTTTAGAAATATCATCTTCTGACATTGGTATCTGATGATAAGCTCGTACCACGTCAATTTTTGAAAAAATGTTTTTTTCACGAAGATTCATATTCAAATCATGAATATGAGGAAGCGATTACCTCGCAGGAACCGTAACAAAATTTAACCTACGATAAACACCACAAGGTCTCCAGTCATTCACTTCTTTTTTAGAAACTAGATGCAACGGTGATGCAACATGTGATGAAGAGGGGCGACAAATTCCTGATTTAACTAAAAAATCGGATTCACTCTTTGCAATTTTAAATTTAATGGGATCTAATCGACGGGGTTTTGAAAAAGGTAAATCCCCATGACATACAATTCGATGAACGGTGGAATGTTTAACCGGTTTTGTATAATCCGTCTCTGACAAAAGAGAAGGATATGATTTAAATAATAGTGTTTATTTATTATCAATTGAAAAAAGGTTTGGTAAAGAAATTTTTTCGTAGCTAGAAATTGCATCAACAGACATTTTAGTTAAGGGATCAACAAGACGGTTATTTTTAAGATCAATAAGAAGTCCAAACTTTGCTAGAAAATCTGCTCCTATGATTGTCTTTGTTATATCAGCTATAACAAAAATAAACGGGAACTCTCTACGTAAAGACGAGTTCACATTAACAAGTTTTTTACCGAAAGTTTTGATACTACTTCCGTTAGCAGCAGTTAAGAATAAGTCAGAAGGTTTTTTAAATGCTTTGAATTTTGACGATGGTAGCACAGATATTTCTGCACCACTGTCTATAAGAAACTTCAATTTATTATTCTTATCATAAATAAACAGACGGCGTGCAGAGCAATTCTTTAACCCATCATCTGCCGTAAAAATGAGGGGTGAACTTAGTTTCCCATAGAATTATACGAACATGGTTTCTCACATCTTCTCGCCTTACTATCAAAACGATAATGATATTTACATATCCAATCACGCGATACTGATCTATTTCGTACGAGATTTCGACTAAATGGTCGTGACTGCTTTTTTTGATTCTGAAACGCTTGTCGCATTGAACAAACTTCAATTTGCAGCTTAGAAACATTTTCACACATTGTTGAGGTAATTTTGTGAGAATTTTCTATCTCTTTTTCAAAATGTATGTCTTTTTGTTTTTCCGTACTAAAAACATACATTTCATTTCGCTTACTAGTCTCCCACATATCATCAGCACGTTTTACTAAGTCAGTAATATTTTGTATATTAGATGAAGTTAAGGCTATGTTTAAATTTATAGGTAATCTTCTAAACCAAAGTTGTTTAATGAGATCAGATCCGAAACATGATCCGGCATGAAGAGAAAGATAGCGGTATAACTCCGATGGTTTTCTATCGCCAATATCCGCATCAGACAAAACTTTATCTAACCGTTCTTGTTCAATTAAACTTCTCTTCAAGTTTTCATACTTGTTATCCACCTACTAGCATTTTGAATAACGTCAAACACTGTCATTATTGTTTCTTGTGATAACGATATTATTAAGTATTCATATTTTGATATCAGAACTTATTCCTTTTGAAGCAAATTGTGTTTCAATATGAACAAACCATGCTTCAGGACGTTCTATCCAAAAATTAGGCAGTTTGATCGAAGCAGCATGTATTTCAGCATTGGTTTGTGTTATAATTGGTTACTGTGTCTGTGTTTCTGATTGCGTCTGTTGTGGTGTTTCCTGAGATGTTCTAACCATCTGTCTGGAAGAATCAGAACGTGTAGTTGTCATTTTGATTTTGAATTAAATTAAATCTAAACTAAACAAAAATATATAATTTAATTTAGTAAGTAGTATATCGTTAAGATATTTGATTGATAATACAGACACAATGGTGTAGAAAAGCAGCTTTAAAATTTGTGTTAAATTATTCCAAATTATGCTCCGATATTAAATGTTGGCGGTTGAAAAACGGTTGTCGATTTTTTTACTGATCACTTCCAATTACAATTGTTGATATCTTTTTACTGATAACTTCCAATTTCACGGTTGTCAATTCCTTTTTTACTGATCACTTCCAATTTCACTTAGTGCAGAGAATAGTTGCAGCTAAAAACTATTGCAAATTTTATACCCTTTCTCATATATGTATTTCAAACATCCTGAAGTATTTGAAATCATTCTTAATTTTAGTTTTAAATATGTTTGGGCTTGTAATTCATGATATTAAAAATGGCTGGATCGCCAAATATAGTGAAGCTCTTTAATATTTAAAATATCAATATATTTTAAATATTTATTTGCGTAAACTAAAATATTTTATATGTCTTTTATTTTAAAAATATCTCACAAGTATAATTTCATTTTCAATCATTCAAATCTTATGTATCATTAAAATCAATGTTTATAATAAACAAAAAAACAAATAACAAGTAGTTATTAAACAAAGTATATATAAATTAAAAACCATGCAGAGACACTACAACCGTATCTTTATTCAGCAATGGACAATCAACAACAATAACACTCCCCAAAAATCTTGGCGAGTATCTTTATTGCTAGAACGACAACAATTTATAAAATATCTTCAATTTTGCTTGCAGACAGATTGAAATCACTTTTTCGAAACACTTTTATAAGTTAATCATTAATATTTCTTTCCGTTTCTGAACCTTTCTTGTGCGGCACTCGCTGTCATGCGGCTTACAGGCCATCCTAATTAAAACGCACTGCGCAGTTTTCTGTAAAAAATGTTTAATGTGCTGGCCTGTAAAAATAATGTGTGTAGTGTCTGTACAAACTATCTACGTGAAAGTTCGGCTGATATTCCATAAAAGTATTCGGAAATGGAAGCAAATGCTGACGACAAGCTTAACTTTTATTCGTTTTCATATTCCGTTTGCAGTAATTTTGTGGATCCGTTTTCCCACTTACGCATGCTAGGCGTCTCCGACATGGTCGCCGAGCCTAAAGGTTACTCACTAGAAGAAAATGCAGGCCTGTCAAAACATCGCTCTCAGAACCGCTACGGGCTGGGCTGTCTTCTTATGTCCCCAGAACACCACCTATACAGTGAGGCGAAAGTACTCCCCATTAGGGAAAGAAAAAAATGATGAACAAACAGTTTCTGTTGAATATCCAGAAATCTAGACATCTCAGCAGACATCTGATTGAAGAGGCACTAGCTACCAGGGACTTTAGAAGTCATCTCTGGTAGCATTATAAGAAAATACGGCACCTGAGAGCTCAGCCGCATGTAGAAGATAAATACAACACCGTTCTTAAAGTTAAATACTCTAAACCAAAAGAAGAGGAAAGCAATCTTTCTAGGGAGACGCGCGTAACCCTAGCTCAATTTCGATCTGGATACTGTTACAGGTTAAACTCGTACCTATTCAGAATCAACTCCGAGATATATAATGAACGTTCTGCTTGCAACATATTTCCATATGAAACCAACCATCTTTTTAATTGCAATGTGGAGCCAATGCCTGTAACAACTCTCTATCTGAGGCTCATCTCTGTTGTAACAGGAAGTTTTCTTGTACTCCCGTTAGGGGATATTAACGACATCTTGTGAGTGGTCGCACCTATGGATGGGGTGAAGTTCTGCTACAACAACAACAATAGCGGAGCATATGTCGGTAAAGCCCTGACATGTTTTAGTACGCTTTAAATATGCTTTTGCCCAAAAAATTTTGATGCGTTTTCCTACTTTGATGCTTCCCAAGTATGTTTTTGGATGCAATTTTCGGGGACAGTTTCCTTTAGTTATCATCGTTGGTTTCGACTTAAGAAAATTAGAGGACAAATGAAATTAAATCCCAAGAAGTCTAAAAGAAACTAAAAGAAGTTTGAAATTTACTTTTGGAAACGTAATGTTCAAAAGAATTAGTGTAGTTTTTTGTCAGAATGTGCCAAAAGGTCAATCAAAAATCTGAAGGAAATAGAAAGAGACGCAGGATGAAACCACGATATATCATCTAAAATCAAGTGATCGTTTGTTTGATTTCTTTTTATACTCAGTTGAGCAGAGCTCACAGAGTATATTAAGTTTGATTGGATAACGGTTGGTTGTACATATATAAAGGAATCGAGATAGATATAGACTTCCATATATCAAAATAATCAGGATCGAAAAAAAATTTGATTGAGCCATGTCCGTCCGTCCGTCCGTCCGTCCGTCCGTCCGTTAACACGATAACTTGAGTAAATTTTGAGGTATCTTGATGAAAGTTGGTATGTAGGTTCCTGAGCACTCATCTCAGATCGCTATTTAAAATGAACGATATCGGACTATAACCACGCCCACTTTTTCGATATCGAAAATTTCGAAAAACCGAAAAAGTGCGATAACTCATTACAAAAGACAGATAAAGCGACGAAACTTGGTAGATGGGTTGACGTTATGACGCAGAATAGAAAATTAGTAAGATTTTGGACAATGGGCGTGGCCCCGCCCACTTTTACAAGAAGGTAATTTAAAAGTTTTGCAAGCTGTAATTTGGCAGTCGTTGAAGATATCATGATGAAATTTGGCAGGAACGTTACTACTATTACTCTATATGTGCTAAATAAAAATTAGCAAAATTGGATTAAGAACACGCCCACTTTTTAAAAAAAAATTTTTTTAAATTCAAATTATAACAAAAAATTTAATATCTTTACTGTATATAAGTAAATTAAGTCAAAATTCAACTCCAGTAATGATATGATGCAACAAAATACAAAAATAAAAGAAAATTTCAAAATGGGAGTGGCTCCGCCCATTTTCATTTAGTTTGTCTATAAAACTTTTATTGCCATAAGTCGAACAAAAATTTACCAATCCTTCTCAAATTTGGCAGGAGCATAGATTCTATGACGGTAACTGTTCTCTGTGAAAATGGGCGAAATCGGTGGAAGCCACGCCCAGTTTTTATACACAGTCCACCGTCTGTCCTTCCGCTCGGCCATTAACACAATAACTTGAGCAAAATCCGATATATCTTTACTAAACTTAGCCCACGTACTTACCTGAGCTCACTTTTTCTTGGTATAAAAAATGGGCGAAATCTGACCATAACCACGCCCACTTTATCGATATCGAAAATTACGAAAAATGAAAAAAATGCCATAATTCTATATTCTATAGGGATGAAACATGGTAACTGGATTGGTTTGTTGACGCAAAATATAACTTTGGAAAAATCTTTGTAAAATGGGTGTCACACCTACCATATTAAGTAGAAGAAAATGAAAAAGTTCTACAAGGCGAAATCAACAGCCCTTGGAATCTTGGCAGGAATACTGTTAGTGGTATTGCATATATAAATAAATTAGCAGTACCCGACAGATGATTTTCTGGATCACCTGGTCCACATTTTGGTGGATATCACGAGAACGCCTTCACATATACATCTAAGGGCCACTCGCTTTTAAAACCCTCATTAATACCTTTAATTTGATATCCATATCGTACAAAAACATACCAGAGTCACCCCTGTCCCACCCTAATGGCGATATCTCGAAAAGGCGTCCACCTATAGAACTAATGCCCCCTCTCTCTTAAAATGCTAGTAACACCTTTCGTTTGATACCCATATCGTACAAACATTCTAGAGTAACCCCTGGCCCACCCTAATGGCGATATCTCGAAAAGGCGTCCACCTATAGACCTAGTGTCCACTCCCTCTTAAAATGCTCAGTAACACCTTTCGTTTGATACCCATATCGTACAAACATTCTAGAGTCACCCCTGGCCCACCCTAATGGCAATATCTCGAAAAGGCGTCCACCTATAGACCTAATGCCCACTCCCTCTTAAAATGCTCAGTAACAGCTTTCGTTTGATACCCATATCGTACAAACATTCTAGAGTCACACCTGGCCCACCCTAATGGCGATATTTCGAAAAGGCGTCCACCTATAGAACTAAGGATTACTCCCTTTTAAAATACTCATTACCACCTTTCATTTGATACCCATATCGTACAAACACATTCTAGAGTCACCCTGGCCCACCCTAATGGCGATATCTCGAAAAGGCGTCCACCTATAGACCTAATATCCACTCCCTCTTAAAATGCTCAGTAACACCTTTCGTTTGATACCCATATCGTACAAACATTCTAGAGTCACCCCTGGCCCACCCTAATGGCGATATCTCGAAAAGGCGTCCACCTATAGACCTAATGTACACTCCCTCTTAAAATGCTCAGTAACACCTTTCGTTTGATACCCATATCGTACAAACATTCTAGAGTCACCCCTGTCCCACCCTAATGGCGATATCTCGAAAAGGCGTCCACCTATAGACCTAATGCCCACTCCCTCTTAAAATGCTCAGTAACACCTTTCGTTTGATACCCATATCGTACAAACATTCTAGAGTCACACCTGGCCCACCCTAATGGCGATATCTCGAAAAGGCGTCCACCTATAGAACTAAGGATTACTCCCTTTTAAAATACTCATTACCACCTTTCATTTGATACCCATATCGTACAAACACATTCTAGAGTCACCCTGGCCCACCCTAATGGCGATATCTCGAAAAGGCGTCCACCTATAGACCTAATGCCCACTCCCTCTTAAAATGCTCAGTAACACCTTTCGTTTGATACCCATACCGTACAAATATTCTAGAGTCACCCTTGGTCCAGCTTTATGGCGACATCTCGAAAAGGCGTCCACCTATAGAACTAAGGATTACTCCCTTTTAAAATACTCATTACCACCTTTCATTTGATACCCATATCGTACAAACACATTCTAGAGTCACCCTGGCCCACCCTAATGGCGATATCTCGAAAAGGCGTCCACCTATAGACCTAATGCCCACTCCCTCTTAAAATGCTCAGTAACACCTTTCGTTTGATACCCATATCGTACAAACATTCTAGAGTTACCCTTGGTCCACCTTTATGGCGATATCTCGAAAAGGCGTCCACCTATAGAACTAAGGATTACTCCCTTTTAAAATACTCCTTACCACCTTTCATTTGATACCCATATCGTACAAACACATTCTAGAGTCACCCCTGGCCCACCCTAATGACGATATCTCGAAAAGGCGTCCACCTATAGACCTAATGCCCACTCCCTCTTAAAATATTCAGTAACACCTTTCGTTTGATACCCATATCGTACAAACATTCTAGAGTCACCCCTGGCCCACCCTAATGGCGATATCTCGAAAGGGCGTCCACCTATAGACCTAATGCCCACTCCCTCTTAAAATGCTCAGTAACACCTTTCGTTTGATGCACATATCGTACAAACACATTCTAGAGTCACCCCTGGCCCACCCTAATGACGATATCTCGAAAAGGCGTCCACCTATAGACCTCATGCCCACTCCCTCTTAAAATGCTCAGTAACACTTTTCGTTTGATACCCATACCGTACAAACATTCTAGAGTCACCCCTGGCCCACCCTAATGGCGATATCTCGAAAGGGCGTCCACCTATAGACCTAATGCCCACTCCCTCTTAAAATGCTCAGTAACACCTTTCGTTTGATGCACATATCGTACAAACACATTCTAGAGTCACCCCTGGCCCACCCTAATGACGATATCTCGAAAAGGCGTCCACCGATAGACCTAAGGCCCACTCCCTCTTAAAATGCTCAGTAACACCTTTCATTTGATACCCATATCGTACAAACAAATTCTAGAGTCAGCCCTGGTCTACCTTTATGGCGATATCCCTAAATGGCGTTCATCCATAGAACTATGGCCTATTCTCTCTTAAAATACTCTTTAATACCTTTCATTTGATACACATGTTATATAACCACATTCCAGGGTTACCCCAGATTGATTTTCCTTATTTTGTCTCCATAGCTCTCAACTGAGTATGTTATGTTCGGTTACACCCGAACTTAGCCTTCCTTACTTGTTTTTTTGCGATTTTGACGTATATGCTTAAGATATCCACACTTTTCTTATCCAAAATGAATACAAAAAATTATAAGAAAAGGAAAAACCTTCTAGAAAAATAGACTTCATGATTTTCTAAAAACTTCAAAAATATAGGAAGAGGCAAATAAGTAATGAGTCTTGTTAAAAGTTTTAGAACACTTTTTAAAATATTATTTAATTTAAGCTTCCAGTCTGAGGAAAAATGTCCGACATGAGGACATCTATACTGGGTCCCAGGGCATTTGGGAATAGATGGGAATGAAACAGCGGATAATCTAGCAAAAAAGGGCGCATTCCTTGAAGCTTGCTCCGTAGGCATCCCAATAAGATTGGGCGAGATTAAGAGAAGATTAGAGGTCAGTAATATTTTGTATATTAGATGAAGTTAAGGCTATATTTAAATGTTTAGGTAATCTTCTAAACCAAAGTTGTTTAATGAGATCAGATCCGAAACATGATCCGGCATGAAGAGAAAGATAGCGGTATAACTCCGATGGTTTTCTATCGCCAATATCCGCATCAGACAAAACTTTATCTAACCGTTCTTGTTCACTCAAAGAGTGACGCTCAATTAAAATTCTCTTCAAGTTTTCATACTTGCTATCCACCTACTAGGATTTTGAATAGTGATAGACCAAGCGAGAAAGGCTTGGGTCCAAGCGCGGGACTGTGAAGTGTCGAAGATTATGTGTAGGTCTTAAAACCTTAGACTAAAAAAGTTGCTTCTATCATTAAAAAGGGAGGACTGTAGACTCATGACGTTATTCTGACTGGACACTGCCTTCTGGCATCACATGCCTTTAAATTATTCTTGGTCAGTGATAGCAGATGTAGGAATTGCGGCTTGGAAGAGCACGTTTCGATAGTTTCGAGCACGCTTTGTGCTCATGCCCTGCGCTTGCCAGGCTATGAATCCAGCTATTAGGAGTGATTCAACTTTTTTTTATATTTATTTTTTTCGAAGACGCTCCGACCAAGAAAGTATTTCAGACGACGCCGCAGTTTGGAAGCAGAGGAAGTGGAAGTCCTCCACCGAGATGGAAGAGCCAGGTGGAGGAAGACTTGATCTTCCTTGGTGATTCCAATTGGCGTCAGTTATCGTGAAACTGGAATAGCTGGTGTGGCTGGTTATGAAACGGCCAAAATCGCTCAGGCGGTTAAGCGTCAATTAATGATGATGAGGACTTAACATATTTTTATTTGTCTGTATTATATAATCAATGTAACTTTCAGCAATTAGAACAAAGAATAGCATAATCTAAATACAAAGGATAAAAAGAACGTAATTCACTTTTACAACCTAATCCTAAACTGGTTTCTAACTAAAATCAAATTTGTAGTAAAAGTTAATTCCCTGAAGAGACAAAAAGCAGGGCTGAACGGTGTACTAACAAAAGCTTGATATATTTTTAAATGTATTAGTTCGAAACCGTGTCCCTGCAAGAAAAATCTCCTGGTTTTAGTTAAGTACAAGAACAAAAACATTTATATTAGCATTTAGTGCAAATTTCGGCGTAACACAGCTTAGTGTCGATATGTAAAATTTAACTGCTACTCGGATGCATGTAATGCAGAGGTGTACCTCTTGCACTTATCCACAAAAAGTCATGATATTAATATGCCAACAGTTGCTCGTTGAACCCCGACAAATATCCTAAACTCGCAGTAGAGGAAAGCAGCATCTTCAGGGAGGCACCTCGCTGCAGCTTAACCTCGATCTGGATAATGTAAAATGTTAAACTCTTACCTATTTAGAATCAACCCCGATATACGCAATGTACATTCCGCTTGTAACGTGTCCTCCCATGACATCAGTCATCTTTTTAATTGCAATGTGCAACCAACGCCTCTGAAACCATTATCTCTTTGATCTAACCCTGTTGAAACAGAAAAGTTTCATTGGACACTCTTAAGAGCATACTGATGGCACATTTTTAGTGATCGCACTAATTGGATGTGGCTAAGCCCTGCTGTAACAACAAAATTCAATTAACTGGGCGACTACGCTTATAAAATATTTTTAACTAATTGAAAAACGCCATTTTATATATACCCAGGACCTTTGGTGTGGTGGGCGGAGCGGGCTACAACCATAATACGGTGGCTTTAAAACTCATACAAGGCAGCAAGTGAACTTTACTGATTTTTTTGCAATAGACGGAAGTTTAGCCTATTTAACAAGTTTTCCACCAAATTCTCGTATATAAATGAAGAAGACATCGCTTTAGGATTTAACTTGAATTGCAACTTGTTAGATACATTCAAACAAGTAGCCAAAACTAAAATGAACAAAAGTGGGTGTCAGCACACAAGTGAAGAAGTGCACTCAAATAGATCTCCACAAATTTTGTCGAAACGTTATACTTTCATTTGACCCTGAGAAACTTTGCTCTTTCAGTGAATTCACTATATCACAGTGCAATTCTATACGTACATCTATACATTAGGGTGGCCCTAATTTTCCAAAGTGTTCCGATTCTTGATCTCACCACCTAGAAATATGCGAATATCCTAAAAACTAGAATATAGAAAGTTCTAGGTCAATCGAAAAAGGGCTAGAGGTGGAGCAAAGAGCTTGAAATCCTGAAAAATTTCGAATTTTTATAATTTCTTAAATTTGGTCAACCTTACTTCATTTGTTATGGGAGAGACGTAATTTATCGTGTTATTAGTAAGTGCTAGAGATATTTGGCTTTCAAATAAATCTAAAACAACAAAAATTGGTCAAATAATAATAAAGTTATAAAATAAGTTATGCCTTAAACACGGTGTCATTACTTCAAGAATGTGTATATAATGAGTGTACGTAAATGAGTTCGTTTCAAATTTTTTTTATTATAAACTTTTTTGAAAATACATTTTTAAAACATATAAATATATCTTGCGAAACTTTAGCTGACACGTATATAATATGATATTATTTCCTAGGATCTAATTAATGATGATTTTTTATGTGATTCAAATTGGTTTTTGTAATCAGCTACAACTTGCAATAAATATTGTTTTTCTTCCTCGTCATTTGTAAGTTTTCTATTATATTCTTCCATAAGTTTTACTCCCCGTTCTGCTGTATCGTTAACTACTTTTATATTTATAACAGTATCCTTAGCTTGTTTATCTAACCAAAGCTGAACATAGAATCGTGTAATAAACGCGCGCATAATTGCTATCGAATTCTCTTCATACTCCGTTACTTTAAACTGTTCACAAAATAAATAGATTCTTAAGAAATACAATGCCTTAGACATCCGCCGTGCATGACGAGTGGGCCCTGGTACACGAAACTTTATGCCGTCACTTGCTCCTAGACATATAGCGTTAATTCCAATAATTCCCTATAGTCATCTCTTACTATTTTCTTTTTCAACTCTTCCTTAGAGAAATTTAGAATATTATCTTTGCAATCGCTTAAAAGTAATTTCAATTCGTTATTTTGTAGCAAATCTTTAAAACTATATTTGCCGATGTTATTTCCAACTTTCTTGAAATCGCCGAAATAACTGGACGTCCTTACTAGTATTTGCTGGAAAATAGCTCTCAGCAAAACTTCATAAATATGATGACGACAAGGTAGATACAAAAGCTTTCGCTAAATTTTTTTTTCTAATAACGTTGCAGCTCCTATTATAACGCTTGTGTTAACCGATGTCGTATCAAAACAACAGGCCACAATATCATCCTTCAGATCCCATTCAAATAACAGTTCATCCAACTGTTCGCCATTCCTGTATGTAACAACAACTGGAAGTCGTTTCACCCTTTCACGACCTGTTATTTCTGAAAGTGGTTTTCCATCCCAATGCAAAGTGCCGCATTTATATATTAAAAAAAAACCTACTATTCAAAATTTGTTCATTCAAGAGCAGTATAGTTTTCATAAGAAAACGTCAAAGAAATTTATTCTAGTTGTTTATATATATATTTTCATTTCTTTATACTTTTTTATAAGCTTTTATTTACTTTCACTTTTGTTGTCTGTAATGGAATCTTGCAAGTTAAATTTGATACACTTCCCGGTGTCCGATTGAGCTGAAATTTTGCACACATGTATAACTCCGATGACAATGCAATATTACTTTGTTAGAATTCGATAAATTAATCGATAGCACAGTTATCGGTAAAGATTTGTATTTACTTTGGCATAACAGCCTAAGTCCCATACAAACACGCCGGTACCTATCCGTGGATTGTGATATTTGGACGTGGTGAATCACGTGTCACGCGTGGTGAATCTCATCGCTTGCGAAAAGCGGAGACACAACCCTCTGTTGTATTTCTGTGTATAACCAACATATCTGAATTTTTAAGGCCGTTTAACCCTGTAATCTTTTCTGTAATTTATTTTGCTTTTGGAAAAATTACCTATTTGAAAAAAGCTGGCTGAAAAATATTGGCATAACAGCTTAAGTTAAATCAAGAATGGAAAATCTTTGGAAAATTTGAGCAGATGTGGCAATTTCGAGCGTCCGTTGAACGAAATATTGACAATCTGCTGATCATCGCTAAGAAATTAGCGACATTCCATCAACTAAGCAGCACTTTAGCAATACTACTGTTCTTATTTGGCCGCTCAAACACACAAATATTAATTGTGCATTAAATCTAAAATATACAAATACACCATAATAATTTACACGGCCAAAGCCATAATAATTCACACGGGTCATCAATTCTTTCTCTGATTCAAAATCTGAACTACCAGCGCTACCGTCAACAGCTCAGTGTCATCACTGCCAGTAGCGCCAATAACACCAAACTCGTGCCTGACACACAAAAGTCGTTTCACTCAATAGCGCAAGTAAAATGTACTACGCACTCACTACTAAGAAGCGTCAAAAATTCGCTTGGAGTAATTTCGTCAATGAGCTACCATTGAGCTGGCACCGCATTGGCGCTGGCGCCTTGCAATTTACATCACTAAAATTGCGCGAATGCCCAGGCTCATGACTTCAGTACTTATATTTACAATGCTTTAAACTTTAAATACACCTCTGAAGTTGCTGCGCATAAAATGTGTACTAATAAATTCCAATACGCATTATACGCAGATGTAACTGATATATGTGTTTTTGTTTCACCCCCTATACTTATATTTAAAGCTTTTATAAGAACAAGCTTCTATTACTTGTTAATAAAACGAACTAAAAAGTAAAAAATAAAATTAAAGAAAAAAAAAACTTTTTTAAAAATAAGCTTTTATTATTTTGGTTAATAAAATTAACTAAAAAGTAAACAATAAATTGACTCTAAAGAAATATAACACTTTATAAGTTCATTGTATGCTTAAACGATAATTAGGCTTTTTTGTCTGCGACAAAAAAATTCTATATTGTACATAATTATATATTTTTAACATTAAAACTTTACACCTAAATTATTAAATCTTACAGTTTATATCACAGTCCTAATTGTTCTAATTTTAAATTTCTTTCGACATGCTTGTTGCAAAAACAAGTTGCAGTACAGGCTTAAATTTGTTGTGGTATCACACATTTCCAAAGAAAATTTATAAAAAAATATATGTGTATACTTTTTTAAATAAATAAACTTCAAGAATGGCTTCAAGGGATATGTGTATTTGTGTATAAAAAAGTTTATTTGAGCGTTTTTTTAACCGAATATCACAATTCACTGATAAACACATTTGCACAGACTTAATTTACTTTTCATATTTGTTTGTCGAAAGCAATATATATTTTGCCATGTAACTCTGTTACTTATCGACCAATTTTGAAGATTGTAGCCACTTTAGAAAAGTAAGAAAATACAGATTTTATTACGGTATGGAAAGGCAGTAGATTTAGAATATTTACTTTTATTATTATTTTTATTTATTTTTAGAAATATGGAAGCCTGAAGCAAGAAATTGTAAAAATTCGTAATTTTTCAGGATTTTAAGCCCTTTGCGCCACCTCTAGATCTTTTTTGATTGGCCTAATACTTTGTATATATTCATTTTTGAGCTATTCGCATATTTTTAGGGGGTGATATCAAGAATCCAAACACTTTTTTTTCCCTCCATACAACGAAGGGCCACCCTAATATACATATGTGTATGCTTGAAGCATATGAATCTACCCTGCAAAAAATGCGCTTAGTCTAGGATGAGTCCGGGTTGAGTCGCAAAGGAGTATGCGACTAATGCCAGTTTTGATCTCTTTGTGTTTATTGAACTGTTCCCTTTTGTTTGAGCATGTCCTATGAAGAGACTAATTGTACCCTTTTATACCCGAATCGGAAATACCCCATTTGTACCCATATCGGAACGAATGAAGACTAATCTCGTTTCTCATCAAAAAGTGTTAGTTTTCGTATGGTACGAGGTTATGTACATTTTAAACGCAATATTAAAACAAAAAATTGTTAGATCCATCTATGGAAAAAAAGTATTAAGTCGCCAACTCATTCCAAGAGATATGGGTCGACGATAAATGGAATATATGATCCAAGTCATTTAGGTTCGGTATAGGCCTCCGCATTTTCCTTAAATAATTCGAATCAATCACCTAAAATTCTGTTTTATTTAACTCACCTCGTTACCGCTATTTTTTATATTTCTTAAAATGGGCTACATAGATTTCAATCTGGCTAATCCGAATTGTACTCAAAAGTCATTAGAGGGGATCAATTACATATGTCCCAATGTAGACAAAAGAGATCAATCGGAGGCCGATCTCTTTCGGGATTATTCGCACTATTTTTTGCAGGGTATGTTCCCATTACAGTGTACTTTTAAGTTCAGAACTTGCAAGTAACAAATTGTCCCGCAGATTTTCTAACACGAGGCGCAGTCAGCAAGAGCTTGCTTTGGCAAGTATATAACGGCAGTTGAATATAATTGGTTATTCTTATGTAATCCCTTTGGAAATTTGTATTTCATATTTTTCACGCTTCTCTATCCATTTGCAATGCGGTGAGCTTCCTTAAGCTTTAAACACAATTTACTTTATTTTGTCCTCAACTTTTCTAATTAATTTATTGCACGAGTGCTAACAAAAACTCTGCTATGCACACATATATATGTATGTATGTATACAGTGATGCACAGAAGTCTACATACACCTCTTATTTGCTTTGTATAGAAAAGATTAGAAGATTGCGGTTTCAGTGTAATCCCCTTTTTAATTGTTTTACCTAAAACAAATCTATTTTTGGACATACAACAACTAAGCTGTGGCGAAAAAGCGCAATATTAGCGCTGAACAAGCAAGGAAGTCTAAGTTCGGGTGAAACCGAACATTACATACCCAGCTGTACACATGAAATGCTGTTGTTGTTTGTTTTGTATGCTTAATAGCGTTACAAGGCTGCGCAATAATACATATACATATGGTTCTATTCTGAACTACTTTTCCTTTAAAAGAAGCAAAAAGGATACAGAGGCTAACACCAATGACCTTGAGCGGGTAATAATGCGGTTTTCCTTCAGATATGGGGATTTCCCTACTGTTTATCTTAATATATAAAAAACACGTGTCACACAATTGAGGCCAATGGACTCCTAAACTAATGAACCGATTTTGAATTTGTTTTGCACACCGTGTGTAGTTTGATCTAACTTGAAATATAGGATAGGTCTCTAGGGTCTCGAAGTATAGGCCAAAACGTGGACCTGGGTACCCCTAGAGTGTGTGTATAGAATATGGATATAAAATGAAAGCTGTTGATGAGTGATTTAGTAGAGGGTAATTTTCATACCCCTGGGTAACTGGAGTCTCGACATATAGGCCAAAACGTGGACCTGGGTACCCCTACAATGTGTGTATAGAATATGGATATCAAATGAAAGCTGTTGATGAGTGCTTTAGTAGAGGGTAATTTTCATACTCCTGGGTGACTGGGGTCTCGAGATATAGGCCAAAACGTGGACCCGGGCACCCCTAGAATGTGTTTATACAATATGGATATCAAATGAAAGCTGTTGATGAGAGCTTTAGTAGAGGGTAATTTTCATACTCCTGGGTGACTAGGGTCTCGAGATATAGGCCAAAACGTGGACCCGGGTACCCCTAGAATGTGTCTATAGAATGTGGATATCAAATGAAAGCTGTTGAAGGGTGCTTTATTAGAGGGTAATTTTCATACCGCTGGGTGACGTCTCGAGATATAGGCCAAAACGTGGACCCGGGTACCCCTAGAATGTGTTTATACAATATGGATATCAAATGAAAGCTGTTGATGAGTGCTTTAGTAGAGGGTAATTTTCATACCCCTGGCTGACTAGGGTATCGAGATATAGGCCAAAACGTGGACCCGGGTACCCCTAGAATGTGTCTATAGAATGTGGATATCAAATGAAAGCTGTTGAAGGGTGCTTTATTAGAGGGTAATTTTCATACCGCTGGGTGACGTCTCGAGATATAGGCCAAAACGTGGACCCGGGTACCCCTAGAATGTGTTTATAGAATATGGATATCAAATGAAAGCTGTGGATGAGTGCTTTAGTAGAGGGAAATTTTCTTACTCCTAGGTGGCTAGGGTCTCGAGATATAGGCCAAAACGTGGACCCGGGCACCCCTAGAATGTGTTTATACAATATGGATATCAAATGAAAGCTGTTGATGACTGCTTTAGGACACGGTAGTTTTCATACCTATTGGTGACTAGGGTCTCGAGATATAGGCCAAAACGTGGACCCGGGCACCCTTAGAATGTTTTTATACAATATGGATATCAAATGAAAGCTGTTGATGAGTGCTTTAGTACAGGGTAGTTTTCATACCCATTGGTGACTAGTGTCTAGAGATATGGGCCAAAACGTGGACAGGGGCACCCCTAGAATGTGTTTATACAATATGGATAACAAATGAAAACTGTTGATGAGTGCTATAGTACAGAGTAATATATTATCCAGAGACGGACTGGGCCTGGGATTAGGACTAGGACTGGGACTGAGACTCGGAATGGGATTGGGACTGGGACTGGAATAAAATACATACCACCTTCTGGGACAGGCAATAAGGGATGCAGAAGAATGAGAAGAAATTGAGAGAAGATAAACGAGAAAAGAGAGAAGGAGATTGAGAAAAAGATAGAATGAGACGAAGATGGGGATAGATGAAGCGAAAAAGACGGAGGGAGGAGTGAATAAAAGGATTAGGAAGAAGTAAAGAGGGGGGAGGGCAGAGTCAGACGGAAAAAGCTTATTAAAATGTATGCAGATTGTCCAAATTTAGGGCAGGACAACGTCTGTCGGGTCTTCTAGTTTTAAAATAAAGATATAACAGAACAATAAACATAAACACACAAGTGTCATCATACTAAAAAGCGTTATTACAACGAAAGGACAGGGTTATTCACGAAATTTTCCAACTTTTACTATAAATAGCTTATTACCTGCATCTACGCACATTTACAAAATCTATATATATATGTATATAAAGAGGTGTACATTTTGATTGTCACTCCATAACTCGAAAACGGCCTGACAGATTGCCATGAAATTTTTAGGAAAGATACAGGAAGGAGAGATGATGGTTAGTTGATTTTGAAATCCGAAATCGGTTTAGCCTTATATATATATATAAATCAAATTCTGTGTGTGTTCGCTATGGAAACGTATTTCCCACACATCAATCATCACCAAATTTTGGTTATGGGTTCCTTCGATCAACGGGAAGGTTTTAGGCTAAAAATAATTTCGATATATAAAAGGGGCGTGGCACCTCCCTCACAAATGGAATCTTTAGTAATGCATAACTTTGAAGGTATACATGCCAGAACATTTAAATTCAGTAAGGAGTTATATGAGGTCAATCCCTAACACCACCAAGAAAAGGCGGAATTGGGAAGAAGAGGGCGTGGAACCTCCCATTCAAATGGAATCTTTGGTACTGCATAACTTTGTAGGTATACATGCCAGAACATTGAAATTCAGTAAAGAGTTATTTGAGGTCAATCCTTAACACCACCAAGAAAATATGGAATTGGGAAAAAGGGGGCGTGGCCCCTCCCATACAATGGGAATATATTATATTGCATATATCTGGATGTCGTAATGGTTAGGATAATTATAATTGGTAAGGAGCTATGTGACGTTAAGTCCTAACACCTCCAGTAAAATGTGGAATGGGGAAAAACTATGGCTGCCGTACAAACTTAAGTTATTTTAACACCTAAAGTTTAACTGCATTGTTGAGTTTGGCTGTTATGCCTTTTGGACGTTTAGTAATCTGGCGCTGTTAAAAAAATTGTTTAGCTTCAGTCTACCTACATCTTCTATAAAAATCAAATTCTGTGTGTGTGCTCCATATGAAAACGTGTTTGCCATACTTCGATCATCACCAAATTTTGGCTCGAGGTTCCTTCGATCAAGACGAAAGTTTTTCATATTTCAGAATCAAGAATTTTAAATTTAAATGTTTTTGTTTTTTGGCTATGCGAAAGAACTATCTTAGCTCCCAAAAATGATCATGTTAACAAAATCAATGATCGCTTTCAAAATAAGTTTCCTGGTGAAGTGACGAAATATAAATCGATCGACACAGTTACAGATGAAGATAAAATTGTGAATTATCCAAACAAATTTCTATACTCCTTAGAACAAAAAGGAATGCCTGCGAATATATCAACTTTGAAAATTGGCTCACCAGTCATACTTCTTCGGAATGTAATCAAAGCAACAATCATCAGCGGTAAAAGAACAAGAATAAAATGGTTTAACAGAAAATTTCACCAAATATGCGTTCAAAATTCAATTCAATTTACAGAACAATAAATTAAATTATCAACAAACAAAATAGAAAAAATAACGCAACATCCATTCGATCTCGGGCGTTACAACGTGCGCTTGACAAAGCTAGTCTTTTATATAAAAGAAGGCGACTTAACCGATTTAGTCCATTTTTACTGAAAATATTTCCGGTTAAACACCAAATTTTTCGTCGTGTTATGGCTCCATGCATTGTAAGAAAGGGCAGTGCCACGCCCATTTTTCAAGATTTGAATTTTTTCCCATTTCGTGTTATAATGGCACAAATACGATTGGTGCAAAACTATGTTTCGATAAGATTTAATTTATTAATTTTGTCTACGACCCTTTCAAGTCATTTATATAAAAGTAAGCGCGGTCCTTAACCAATTTTATCCATTTTTGTTACGATATGCAAATTTTTCTTCTAGTTATGGCTGCCGAAACATTGAAAACTGTTTAGACAAAAAAGGGGCGGTGCTACACCCACTCAAAAATTTTTGTGTTTTCCAATTTATTGTTATAATTCAATTTAGAAAGTAAACTTCTATTTATACAATGCTCTTTTTCTCAAATATATAGCTTATTGCTTTCGTCTACGACCCTTTTAAAAATCTTTTATATACAAGTGGGCGTGGTCTTAAACCGATCTCGTCCATTTTTTTATAGATGTTTCCTGCTATAGGGCAAATTTGTGTACCCAATTTTATTACTATCCGTTAGTTTTTCTTCGAGTTATGGCTCTCGAAACATAGAAAATTGCTTAGTCATAAAAGGGACGGTGCCACACCCATTTTTTTTTTTTTTTTATTTAAAGTTTTTCTTATTCATTGTTATAAATCCAACTAGGCATATAAAGCCCTTTTCTGCAAAGATATAGCTTATTTTATTCGTCCACGACCTTGTAAAAATCTTTTATATAAAAGTGGTCGTGGTTCTTAACCGATTTCGTTAAGTTTTCTTCAAAGCATTCCTTATGGTAATGGCAACCTTTCTGCAGAATTTTGTTACGATAGGTTGAACGATTTTTGATTTATTATTAATAATATTTGTAGATTTGATTTTATCACAAGTGGTCGGTGTCACGCCCATTTTAATACATTTTTTCAAATATTTATCAAGAGTCTCAATATCAGTCCACACGTCAAATTTCAACATTGAATGGTGTATTATTTACTAAATAATCAGGTTTTTTGTGTTTTCCAAAATGTTATATACATAAAAAGTGGGCGTGGTTATCATCCGATTTCACTCATTTTCATTACCAATCTATTCCGGGTCCAGATAAGATCGTGTACTAAATTTGGTGAAGATATCTCAATACTTACTCAAGTTATCGTGTTAACGGACAGATGAACGGACGGACATGGCTCAATCAAATTTTTTTTCGATACTGATGATTTTGATATACGGAAGTCTATATCTATCTCGATTCCTTTCTACCTGTACAACCAACCGTTATCCAATCAAAGTTATAATACCCTGTGTACAAGTACAGCTGGATATAAAAAAGTGTACATACAGCATCAAGTTTTCTATGCTGAGCTAAACATTAGGTACTGTTTACCTAATTTAATCCTATATTGATGTTTGTTGCTGACCTAACCTAAATGTCCAGTTAGAAACGTATGCATGGCAGTATAAATATAAGTTAATTTATGTTTCACACATGTGGTTTCTCGGGGAGCATGCATACCCTATAACAGCGTTGGAACTATTTCTGCACGCGTAGGCCTGTATTAATTCCGAAAGCATTCAAAAGCACCAGGAGAGCATGCGTACATTCAAATGCCTGATTCGGACGTACAAAAGCACTAATTCCGCATTTATGAACTGGCATTATTGGAGATAAATAAAAATATACAGTAACAGTAATCATTCATAAGATCAGCAGACGTGACGGCATATGGAATTACTTGAAATATATGGACAATTATTATCTACATGAGTCTTGCCAATTTGGTGAAGTCACACCTTCCTCATGAAGCTCCTCACAAAAAGTCAATAACGACGAGCCGTCCCGAGGTCAAACGGTTATAAATTTTTTAAGACGATGAAGAAAAATCAGAGAGGTCTCAAATTTATACATGAAGTAAAATTCATGAAAGTGTATTTTTACAAACATTCGATTTCATTGATACAATATGCATATGTTGTTGTTGTTGTAGCGATAAGGAGACCCCCCAAAGGCTCCAGGGAGTGCTATCGATAATGATGGTTATTTGCCGGATGCAGATCTAATACGTTCTGGTAGCAAAGCACAATTAAGGTAATAGCCCGACCATCTCGGGAACTATTTGGTATGACCACATGAAACCGTCTAGGCCATCTCGCCCTTCCAATCGCTAGATCCACGAGAAGCTTGGTTTCGCCAAAGCATTGGCTGTTAAAGAAACATGATTCGACGCAGACAAGTGAAATTGACAATTGGGTTGTAGAAGCTATAATTTGTGCTGGCAACCCCTTGCATATCACAAGCATGCTTAAAATATTTTCCTCCTGAGTATTCATGAATTACTCATACGCTTTCACTCATACAGAATGCTTACTTTTTGTGCTAAAAACTGTATAGTTTCCCAGGCTTTAATAGTGGTAACACCCTCGCCATTATCGATTTTTCAGGGACGACAAAGTTGAACAAAGGCTAGTTGAAGACAATAGGCAAGTAACTGAATCTTTCATTGCCAAGGTTTTTTAGCATAGGCAAGGCAATACTGGTTTTAATTTTTGGCATGTTTGAAGACTTCTTCAACTTCTTTATGTGCGCGTTCATTGACTTGCCATCTAGACTAGTCAACCAAGCATTATATATTGCCGGCAGACACTCTTGAATTTCTTGTTGTTGTTGTTGTAGCAATGCTCGCCCCACCTAATAGCCGAGACCGATCACAAATTGTCATCAATATCCTCTAATGGGAGTCCAAGGAAACTTGCCGTTTCAACAGGGGTGGACCATAAGGAAAGGGGTGTTAGAGGCGTTGGTTCCACATTACAATTAAAGAGATGGTTGGTGTTATGTGGGGACACATTGCAAGCGGGGCATACATTTTGTATATCGGGGTTGATTCTGGATAGGTAAGAGTTTAACCTGTTACAGTATCCAGAACGAAGTTGAGCAAGAGTGACACGCGTTTCCCTGGGGAGTATGCGTTCCTCTTCCGCGAGTTCTGGATATTTTTCTTCAAGTACTGGATTCACCGGGCAATTCCCGACATAAAGGTCCGACGCCTGTCTATGGAGTTCACCAAGGACCTGCTTGTGTTTTTTCGCTTCATACGGCTGGGTTCTCAGGTGCCGTATTTCCTCAAAATGCTTACGGAGATGACTCCTTAGGCCCCTAGGCGGTGCTGGTTCGTCAATCAGATGTCTGTTGGGATACCCATGTTTCTGGGTATTCAACAGAAACTGTTTGGTCAGCATCTCATTTCTCTCCCTGATGGGGATTATTCTCGCCTCATTATGCAGATGGTGTTCGGGGACATAAGAAGACAGCCCGTGGCGATTCTGAGAGCAGTATTTTGGCAGGCCTGTAGTTTCTCCCAGTGGGTAGTTTTTAGGCTTGGCGGCCATATGGGTGACGCGTAGCACGTAATCGGCTGGCTAATTGCTTTGTGTGTGGTCATGAGCGTTTCTTTATCTTTTCCCCCGGTACTGCCAGCAAGGGATTTGACGATTTTATTACGGCTCTGAATTCTCGGAACAATTGCGGTTGCGTGCGCACCAAAATGTAGATCCTGATCAAACGTCACACCCGACAGCATGTATTAACCAAAAACAATGGATATTTTCTCATTGTGCTTTTTCGGATCTAAAAAGAGACTTTACATTTGACCATAGTTTACTAATACCGGCGAAGAGGCTTCAGTTCTTTAGATGTTGCTCGCGTTCCGCCCGCTTATTCATTCACAAGCTGTCCGGTTTGAGGGTCCCCCGCCTATTGTTGTCTCACAAGGTCAAGTTCTATCCCAAAGTTTGCGGTATTCAGATTTGAGGAAATCGATTTATTGTTCCAGCGCCAGGAGTATGGGTAGATGGTCGCATACCAGGGTTGTCATAGGCTTCCAATTAACGTATTTGATGAGTCCTGAGCTGATGCTTGAAATTTCTGACGACCTATCATAATTTATTTTCACACGCCTGTAGAAGTCTCCGTTCACTGTCCAAAACGTCTAATGAAGGACTTCTTCTATTTGAGAACGAGCATTAATAGCAAAAACAATATGAGCTTAGATATCAAACAGAGAATAATTCTTGCCAACAAGTTCTTTTTTGAACTAAGTAGGGAATTGAAAATTGTAGTATTTCCTCGGCGAACATAAATCGCGCTCTAAAAGTTGCTCATCATACCTGTCCTGATGTATGGCTCGGAATCGTGAACGGTATCGAGAGAACAAGGCTCTTTGAGTGTTCGATAGAAAAGTTCTCCGGAAGATGAATGGTCCTATTCCTGATACCGATGCACTATGGCGCCTTTTGAGTTTTTTCTTTGCAAAAATTATAACTTTTGAACTATTTTTGAAGATATTTTAAAGATTTATACTGCAGCTGAAAGCAAATTACTTAGACTTTAGACATTTTTAAAATACAGGGTGCCATAGTAACATCGTGCTTCACAATAATTCATCAAATTTGAAAAATACAAAAAAAAAAAAATTTGTTAAAAACTGAAGGACAAACTTTGAAATTTTTTTATGAGGATGTATTTGAACATGAAATCAGATAAACTTATGATTTGCATGAAGGAGTGTGGCTCTACCCACATATGATTAAAAGCTTTGTCTTAGTAGCAAGGTTATCAATCTCCACCAAACTTGATGGACGCATTACTTCTCTTAAGATATTATACTCTTATAAAAGTGAAATGTGTACATAAACATTGGTTGAAAATTCGTGTATAAATTTACTTACATATTTTTGAAAAATTCAAAAACCAAATATTTTATTAATACTTAACTACGAAAAATTATTAAAAGTTGTTCAATATTATTGTATTTGAGCCAAAGATGGAAAACTAATAAATTTTTGAGCTTTGCCAACTTATGATAAACAGTTTTATCTTAATAACTGTTTTACCAATTTAATTGATTTCTTTAAAAATGTGTTACTCTTCTGATAGCCCAAGCCTAAGCTTTAAAATAAATATACATAAAGGGTGCTTCAAAACTCATCTTAAAACTTGATAAATTTTAAAAAGATGTATAACCGAAAATTATATGATTATAATTACTAAATGAAATAACTGTATTATTTATAATATATAATAAACTTGTATTTATTGATTTTTTTTTTTCAATAAAATAATAAAACTAAGTACTAAATAATTTTTTGGCTGTGATAGAAAAAGGTGGATCATTTATTTAATCTTAATCACTTGAAAATATATCTAACAAGGAAACCTTTTCTGAGATAAAGGTGTCTCTAAGATCTTTTTATGGATCTTACATGCCTCATGGATAATATGACTGGATCAGAAGAGTTGGCCAACATGTTGAAAAGGTCCTCGGTTTGTTTAACTCGTAAGATTTTGCAAGCGTTAGTCCTTCTATATCTTTTGTAGTCCTTGTTTTTAGATTCCTGAGCTTCTTCAGATAATTCTCCTAATGGTAAACACTGGTATTCTATTAAATCTTTTCCATGGGCCAAATTTTTATGTACCGTTGGTGTGAGCTTTTTCTCAGGATTCTTTTGAAGCAGCAGCTCTGCAGTTTTCGATGCATTTTCTCCAAATTTAGGTCCATTAACTTTTTCATGGCAATTTAAAATATTTAAAATTACTCCCAATCGTTTGACAATATCTCTATCGACTCCAGTAATGCGAGCAGTCATTTCATCGTGTTCAAAAAATCTTCTTGAGGAGTCTCCATTATTTGTATTGCCGTATTCATACTTTGTACAGTTAACTCTCAAGCCAAGCTTTTTATAGAATGCAACTTGAAATATTTTTCCTTAGATGTTGCATTGTCGTTGAAAACTTGTCCTTGTGTATGAGCCAGTTTCAAAGCGAATTCCATGCACCTTATCCTCGCATGCAATATTCCATATTCATAATTTAGTTCGTCAATAATTGAATCATCAAGATTTTCAAAGTCTTTTTGACTCTTCTTACAGATTGGACATTTCAGTGTAGATAATGTGTTTGTTAGTAAGTTTAAAACTTTTCCATCTACCATTGTTAGAAGAAAATCATGCTTTATGGTAATAGCATTCCCGTCTTCTATTTCAATTATTGTTGGTTCTAATTTTGCGATTTAATTTATTATATTGATTTCCTTTTTTTCACTAAAATTACAAAACTAAGTACTAAATAAATTTAAGTTGCATAGACGTATGATCCATTAAGTTTTCGAGCTCAACTTCAGCTGATACTTCGGCTATTTTGGCTCTTGGAGGAACTGCTTCTTTCTTGGCTTGAGTGATTTGTTTGTATCCAGGGAAAAGATCGGCATTGCGTTGCAATAATGACTCACGCAATATATTATATTTATCCTTCCATAACACGAGATCTATAAACAGCGCCAAAAGCTCTTCAGGAGTGTATCTCCTATGTAGCGCATTTCGGGGTGTGGAAATTCTGTTTTTGATCCTTCTCAGTCGCACTGGACTTGCTAGCGCAACTGCTCCTATGATATGAGACTTTGTGTTTTCTTCGTCCTTTTTATATTTAATAGCCAATGCTTCAGAAAGATAAGTCGTGGCGATAGTGCTAGTATAATATGACAGCTTCCTTTTCCTTGTGTAGGTCGAACATTCTTCTATGGGTTTTGTTGGTCTTCCTCTAGTTCGATTGGTTGATGTGCTAGGCATTTCTTCGTCCAAAAGTCTTTTACCAGCTAACCAGCTTTCATGCTTACTTATAAAACTTGAAGTAGCTTGCCATTTTCTTTGTATTGGAATGTAGAGGAAGCCAATTTTTTCTTTCAAGTCTTCGTCTTCTTTGTTGCATGCTTCATTTGGTAATTCTGTCATAATAGCCTCAACGCACTCCTCTTTTGTCTTTGCAGCTTTGAAAACCTCAAATAGTTTTTTAGTTTTCTAGAGACATATTAAAATTTACCACTAAATAAATAGAATACTTTATTCTATAGACTCCAAGAAACGACATCATGGAGACCTTTTTTGTCCTTTTTTTTATTTTCCATCAAAATTCCTATAAATAGACGTTTCGAAAAACAGGTCGATTTGACAACTTTTATAAAAAAAAACAAGTTTTATGTTTTGCTTCCACCTAGAATTAAATATCCGTTCACAATAATACAAGAAAGCAGTTGCAGGAGATTTTATTTACAGACAAAACAATTTTTAATACAACAAAAAGAATAAAAACCACAAATTTTTCTAAGTGTTAAAAATTTATCAATTTTGAGCGGCTCTACCTCCTAATTATAATTTTCTGTTTAATAAGAGTTATATATTCGTATATTTGGCCACCGTGGTGTGATGGTAGCGTGCTCCGCCTACCACACCGTATGCCCTGGGTTCGAACGCCGGGCAAAGCAACATCAAAATTTTAGAAATAAGGTTTTTCAATTAAAAGAAAATTTTTCTAAGTGGGGTCGCCCTCGGCAGTGTTTGGCAAGCGCTCCGAGTGTATTTGTGCCATGAAAAGCTTTCAGTGAAAACTCATCTGCCTTGCAGATGCAGCTCGGAGTCGGCATAAAACATGTAGGTCCCTTCCGGCCAATTTGTAGGGAAAAATCAAGAGAAGCACGACGCAAATTGGAAGAGAAGCTCGGCCTTAGATCTCTTCGGAGGTTATCGCGCCTTACATTTATTTGTTTTTTATATTCGTAATCCCTGGAAAATTCTCTATTAAATACATGTATTATCGAACGCTTTTGTGAAATTTTTGATTTTTGCCAGGCTTTTCGGGCAGAGGCGCCATAATGCGACGGTGAGTACCGAAAGAGTTATAATGATGAGCTGTTTGAGCTCTACTCTTATATGGCGATAGTGTAGCGAATAAAAACCCACGCTGGCTAGGTCGTATTATGCGAATGGAGGAGAACACTCCGGTATAGTAAGTATTTTGACCGGCACACCAGTTTGGAAGCAAAGAGAGGCAGGTGGATAAAGACTTTACTTCCCTTGGTACTCCCAATTGGCATTTGTTATCGCAAAACATGGATAGCTGGCGTGAATTGCTTGGAAACAGCCAAAATCATTCAGAAGGCTAAGCGGCAATTAATGGTGATGATAATGGCTTATTTTACACAACTGGACAAACGTTATTAAAATTCGGTAAAGCATGATTTTTGTGACAGTGACTGTGAAAAATGCAATATCAGTTGAAAGCCTCGCCTACTTAACACGAAAACTGAGAAAAAATGGAGATATCTTCATTGAACTTTATAAACCCACGTCCACCTTTCCGCATCGAAAGTTTATTAAAACTGGGATGATTCAATACCAAATACTAATGACGTTCTCTTTTCTGAAAAAAAATTTTCCCTTATGTTGAAATCTGAAATTTTAACTTTTGAACCGGGCCATATAGCGCTATAGCAAATGATTCTACTTGTTGGTTAGGAGACCCATTTTCTTATTAAGTGAAATTTTAGTAAAATTTGTAAAAATAGTCGCGGCATCGCCTACATTTATAGTCAAAAATATTTGATATGATTTTGAAATTTGGCACGTGTATGGTTCTTGGTATTTTATATAGATCCGAGCAAGGTCATCTTACGACCACGCCTAAAAAAATGTGCCTAAAGGTAAATGGTATCACTATCAATATTGGTATGGTAGTGAAAAAAACAGAATTAATAAAAAATAAATAAGCCCTTCAAATTTCGAACAAAAATAGACGAATACCAATGAAAACTTGTGAATATTTATGTAAGTAATATATCTAAACTTTAATATTTTATAATAATCGTGACATCTCTTTTAAATTGTTC
This sequence comes from Eurosta solidaginis, assembly GCF_040869045.1. Classification (NCBI taxonomy): domain Eukaryota; kingdom Metazoa; phylum Arthropoda; class Insecta; order Diptera; family Tephritidae; genus Eurosta; species Eurosta solidaginis. The sequence continues at coordinate 173,094,289 of NC_090321.1, read as the reverse complement.
CTCCTTATAATTGTGAGATTACACAGCTGGGTATGTTATATTCAATTTCACGTTAACTTATAAATTTAAGTTTCCTTTTATAAAACCTATTCATTAGGGCGTGTCGATTTAAAAATCGCTCATTGCTCTGTGAAAATCGTATTCTAGGGATCAAAATAAGAAACTTTGCCGAAGGAACCATACCTCTAAAACGAATTCTGATGCCCCCATTTGGGTCGAACTTTTGGGTAGGGGCAATTTCAATTCTACCTGCTGTGTCTTATGGTGGCTTAAAAAAAACAACACAAGCAATTTTACGTTCTGCAATTGTGTCACAGTGATACCTTCATTTTTTAAAACGGTTGAATAAAAAACCCACACAACTATGTTTACGACATGCAAATGCATCACAGTGATGTCTTGGTTTTAAAAGGGGGTTGTAAAAACGCTAATTTTTAATAATTGTTTTTTATTTTTTTTTCTATTACTAAGTTAAATTCATTTTTATACCTTTCATGAAAATGAAATGGTATATTAATTTCGTCACGAAACCGAAAATTGTAAGTCCTTAAAGGAAAATAGATAGACCCACCATTAAGTATACCGAAATAATCAGGTTGAAGAGCTGAGTTGATTTAGCCATGTCCGTCTGTCCGTCTGTCTGTTTGTATGCAAACTAGTGCCTCAATTTTTGAGATATCTTGATAAAATTTGGTGAGCGGGTGTATTTGGGTGTCCGGTTAGACATTTGTCGGAACCGACCGGATCGGACCACTATAGCATATATCCTCCATACAACCGATTTTTCAGAAAAAGAGGATTTTTGTAATATCTTACCCAATTTAACAGATTGAAGCTTCAAACTTCACCATATACTTTCGTATATTGCACGTATTGTTGCCTGAAAAAATTGATGAGATCGGTCGTATATATAATATATATCCCCCACAACCGATTGTTCAGATAAGAAACTTTTCGCAATTTCTACCCCATTTTAACAGCTAGAAGCTTCAAATTTCACAAAATGCTTACGTATATAGCATATATTGTTGTCTGCAAAAATCATAGAGATCGGTTGTATATATAATATATATCTCATACAACCGATTGTTCAAATAAGAAACTTTTCGCAATTTCTACCCCATTTTAACAGCTATAAGCTTCAAATTTCACCGATTGCTTACGTGTATAGCATATATTGATGTCCGAAAAAATCATTGAGATCGGTGGTATACATAGTATATATCTCATACAACCGATTGTTCAGATAAGAAACTTTGCGCAATTTCTGCCCCGTTTTTACAGCTAGAAGCTTCAAATTTCACAAAATGCTTACGTATATAGCATATATTGTTGTCTGAAAAAATCATAGAGATCGGTTGTATATATAGTATATATCTCATACAACCGATTGTTCAGATAAGAAACGTTTCGCAATTTCTACCCCATTTTAACAGCTAGAAGCTTCAAATTTCACCAAATGCTTACGTGTATAGCATATATTGATGTCTGAAAAAATCATTGAGATCGGTGGTATACATAGTAAATATCTCATACAACCGATTGTTCAGATAAGAAACTGCGCAATTTCTGCCCCGTTTTAACAGCTAGAAGCTTCAAATTTCACAAAATGCTTACGTATATAGCATATATTGTTGTCTGAAAAAATCATAGAGATCGGTGGTATATATATTATATACTTCATATAAACTGTCATATTGACCCCTTTTTTACGGCTAGAAGCTTCAAGATTCATCAAATTTCATCAAATAGTTACGTTTACGTCATATATTTTTGAAAGAGGTGATTCGTAGTCATAGTTTTTACATGCAGACCACAAAAAAACGTGAAGCTTTGCATCCTCACACAGATTACCTACCTATTTTTTATTTTATATTTATCTTAAAAATCGTTTAGATATGTTCAAATTTCACCAAATGCTTACGTGTATAGCATATATTGTTGTCTGAGAAAATCACAGATACCGGTGGTATATATAGTATATATCTCATACAACCGATTGTTCAGATACGAAACTTTGCGCAATTTCTTCCCCATTTTAACAGCTAGAAGCTTCAAATTTCACCAAATGCATACGTGTATAGCATATATTGTTGTCTGAAAAAATCATTGAGATCGGTGGTATATATAGTATATATCTCATACAACCGATTGTTCAGATAAGAAAGTTTTCGCAATTTCTACCCCATTTTAAAAGCTACACGCTTCAAATTTCACCATATGCTTACGTATATAGCATATATTTTTGTCTGAAAAAATCATAGAGATCGGTGGTATATATATTATATACCCCATATAAACCCTAATTTTTGCCCCCTTTTTACGGCTAGAAGCTTCAAAATTCATCAAATTTCATCAAATAGTTACGTTTACGTCATATATTGTTGAAATACGTGATTCGTAGTCATAGTTTTTACACGCAGACCACAAAAAACCTGAAACTTTGCATCCTCACACAAAGTACCTACCTGTTTTTTAAATTTATATTTATCTTAAAAATCGTTAAGGTATGTAGATCTGTTCACTATATATTTCTTATCTTATTCATCCGATTATTCGGAGATTACGAGCGGGATAAGATTATTGTTCAGCCCCATTCATGAAAGGTATGAAGTCTTCGGCACAGCCGAAGACAGTCCCGTTTTTACTTGTTTCATTTACATATGTTCTGACTAAATAAATTTCTAAAGAGAAAAATAAACTCCAAAAAGAAAAAACATAGGCATTTCAAAGTTGGATTTTTCAAAATTTGCCCCTACGACCCAAAGAGGGGGACATCAGAATTCGTTTTGGAGGTATGGTTCCTTCGGCAAAGTTTCTTGTTTTGATCCCTAGAATATGATTTTCACAGAGCAATGGGCGATTTTTTGCTTCCCCATAAATCGACACGGCCTACTATTCATAATCCAAAAATGTATAGGACATATCCTTGATTTTATGTCCTTAACACCTTTGCAACAATCATTATCAAAGACTTATTTGTTGTTTTTGTTTTGAAAACTATTGAATACAACTCAATAAGAAATCACTCAATCCGCATATTAATTAAAAAATCTTCCATTGATGTAAAGGTATAGTTCAAGCTAAGCTGCATTATTTGGCAAACCTCGGAAACTTGTATCAATTCCAACTTGTAGATGAAGAATATGTATAGCATTGGGACAAACAATAATTTCATACCAACAAACATATCTATGTACATATTTGCATGATGATAATTCAGCAATACGTTCTTATACAGAATACTTGCATTGTACAGCAGTTACGTTACAATAACCGTTATGTGAATCGCATATACCCAACACGTATCGAATACATGAATTATGCACATGTGCACTTGCATGACCAGAAGGAGTCCGTCAAAAGTCAGACCCAGATTGTCTATCAAAGCTTTGCCTCAGATTGCCTTTTTGCTTTTCATTCCATTGTGTGTTGTATCTATGGCAAACATTATTACAGCACGAACGTGCTTGGAAATATTCTCCAATATATCAATACAACTATGTACAATACCCAAGCACGCAAATATACTTACAAAAAGGTTTATAGTAGTTTATAAACAAAAAGGATGTTGATTAGGGTTGTCCTTATAAATCAACTGTTTTGAGTGGAATACTTTTAAACGGTTATATAAAGTTTGATCCTGGCAGTAAACGATTTGTTTTTTTATTAACCTTAGACTAGAAATAAAATTTCGGTGGGCATGGTCTTCAACCGGCTTTTTTTTCATCCCGTGTATACATTTCAAATTGATTCAACTGTTTTTGATTTACGGCTGGGAAAACTTGTAAGTTTTCTTCTTTTCTAGTTTGCGTCATAAAGTCGAGATTCTCAGCAAACTCCATCACTTTGCAAGCCTTTGGCAATAAATTTTAACATTTTTCCATATTTTTAAAGGTTTATAACGAAAATATGGTCGCGGCTATTTTTCGTTTTCCCCCGTTTTTAATTCCAATCTATGCAGGACCAATAAAGAACTTAGGAAATCTAAAAGGGCTACCTGGAGAGAACACTGTGGGAAGATTAATGATATTCTCGCAGCAGTTCCACCACAAAAAGCACTTTCAAGAGATTCCAAAAGTGTAATTAGCACTTTGAATAAAAAAAAGCAACAGATGGGACCAATCAACCGACAGAGACATATAAACTCTTACTTAAAACTCACTTTACAGACCTCATAGTAGGCTATCAATCACCACCTCTAATTTAATTTTTGCCGACCATCAGCGGTAAAAAAGCCTAGCAACAAATCTCACTACTGTCCAGCAAATGCAATGCGCCTTGTCTACTTTCAGCCCATTCAATTTACCGGATGGTGTTTATCCTTTTCTGTTATAGCAAAGGATAAGTCGTATAGCCCCGGCCTGATTCAATTTATAGAGCGGGCTTTAAGATAGTATTTATACCAAAGCCAGGGAAGCCCGAGCTTCGCCCTCGTCGTATCGACCAAATAGCCCTAAGCTCGTTTCTCTAAAATGTATGGAGAAAATCTTAGGTCAGCATATCAGGTAGGCCAATCTAAATAAACTCGCTCTGTGTAGCAGTCAGTTTGCCTAACAGTCAGGGAAATCCACGGAGACGGCTATTCATAGCGTCACGGTATAAATTAAAAAGGCTTTAAAGTAAAAAAATATAGCCCTCTGCACTTTCATTAGCATATCATGGGCTTTCGATAACCTAACTCATCAAGCTATCGAACAATCTATGACTAAGTAGCCAACTCCAAAAAAATTTTGAAAAACTCTAAACACACCATACGTTTTTAATATATTTTGAAATTCAGCAACTCAGAACACAGAACAGACAGGTATAAACTAACATTCAAGAATGCGCCCTCTAATCCCAGCTAATAAAGCATTGATGCATTCTCCTCTGAAAAAATTAAAAATCAGCTTAAAGAGCCACATAAATAACTAAACGGGGCAGTATCGTGTATTACGATTCAAAAACCATTTTATAAAATAACCAGTGGCCCGGAAATGGATTCATGACATATTTGACCTAAGAGCAATGCGTACTTCAAAATTAATTATATTTTCATAAGAAGATTGACATTTTTATTATAATAGTTTGTATGACTGGTTTTCGATCCGTGACTGTATTTTTACTCGATATCGCCCCTAAGTTGCAATGTTACGTACCTCCGTTAAGCACTTATAGAGCAAAGCAACGGTCGTCACGCCATAAGCGCTTTCACGCAATTGTTTTTGTAAAACGCTTACGCAAGCACACCGAATAGACAAGCGAACCACACATCCCCGCGCGCACGCATTCTATCCTCTCGCCAACAACCGAAGATAGTCTACTGTGCCCATTAGGAACTAAACTGCTATAAATTCGTGTTAAATGACTTTTGAAGTAATATTTTTGGGTTTATTTTTGATTCACCTCTACGAAAACAATAAAGCTTTGTTTGATTTATTTAATTGAAGGCACGTAGAAGTATTTTTTAAATACATTCAAGAAAACAATGCGATGCGTTTTAATTTTGAAAGCTACCAAGTCTGACTCGGCTTGTGTACGTGCCAGCGCCATCTCTGCTCGCTGATTGGTTGTCTTTATTTTTTGGAGAAATCAAAATGAAGAATAGACATGCACGGACAAACATTTAATAGAATATATCTATTTATATTTATATATTTATATTTATTTATTTATAAATCTTATAAAATAAAGTCGCTAAATGCCATGTATGCACATAACTTCACACAGAATGATTCGATTATAAAACGATTTTTTGCATTGAAAGCTCAGCTACGTGAGATGGTACAGTTAATATAATTTGAAGGTATATATTATAGGGGCGTGGCAAATTGCCAAAATGTAGTAAAAAATCATAAAATTTTTGTTTGCACAGCTATAACTCATAAACGGATGAATGGATTTAAAAAATTCTACTTTTCCGTAAAACTTTGAAATATTTACTTTCGATCTGCATCAAAAAAAAAAAACTTGATTCCTTTCCTATTGTCACAACACTAGTTGTTAAAGTTTTAATTATTACTTTAATAATTCATTTTGTCAGGATTTACAGAGTTTAATATATATATATGATTAATTTCAATTATTTAAAAAGGATACGAGACGCAAACGCGTCGAGCGCTTACGAGTAACTTCAACTAACTAACTTCTTCTTCTCTTCTTCATTCGGTCAGTAATGGTTCAAATGTTCAGGGTTACCAGATTGGTTGACAGCTCGGCCCGATGTCTGTAGATTGATCATTTTCGTTATCATATAAATTATCGTCGCTATCAGATAAATTATCATCGCTGAAGCCATCGAGTTCAGGTGGCATTGAACACCAAGGCTTAATTTTGTCGGCGGTATAGACTGATGTAAACTTCTTTTGGCTTTGTTGCATACCATCGATGTCGGTAAGAAGGTAACGATCCTTTCCAAGAACTTTCGCTATTACAAAGGGACCACGGAATTTGGGTTCGAGTTTACGTGACTCCCCTGTAGCAGATGGTTCGTTCTGTATCACCACCATATCGTTAACGTTGTAGATGGAGGGGGTTTGTGCTTATTATCGAAGCGCTCCTTCCATCTTTGTCGCTGAGTATTGGTTGAGGACATAGCATTGTCCCGTTTTTCTAATGTCGTTTCTTCATTATCATCGTCGATTACGGCGGCTAAAAGTTTATTATGTATTATGTCGTTTAGTTTAAAATCGAATATTAGTTCGTTGGGAGAATACCCAGTTGTCGAATTTTGTTGTGAGTTGATTGACCATTGTAGATTGCGCAATTGGTCGTCCCATTCTTTCGGATTCGAAGACGTTGTACGAAGGTAATTTAATATAACCTGATTTGCACGCTCCACTTGACCGTTAGCGCGTGGAGTTCGTACCGCAGTTTTTATGTGTATTACGTTGTTTTCATTGCAATATTTTACAAACTGTTTGGATGTGAACGCAGTACCACGATCCGTTACAATTCGAGCAGGGAGACCAAAATAACTCGAAATCTCGTTTAATGCTTGAATGACAGGTAACGTTTTTGTACTACGGACCGATTTTACGACGATATATTTGGTAAATGCATCACTTATTGCAAGGACGTACATATTACCGCGTTTACTCTTAACAAACGGCCCCAAGTGGTCGATATGTAAGAGTCTAAATGGTATAGGTTCGGTTGGTTCGGTGTATAACACACCTTCGGGGTTTCCTCCTTTCGTTTTGTTATAACAGCATTCTATACACGATGCTACATAATCTTTGACGTATTTTCGCATTTTCGGAAACCAGAAATGTTTAAGAATGCGTTGAATCGTTTTATCAACACCAAAGTGTCCAAAGTCATCACGGCAGTATCGACCTATACGCCAACGTACAGCTTTTGGTACCACATAAAGTAACTTGTTGTCTACTCGTCGATATAATCTGTTTCGTTCAAAAGAATATTCTTTTCGGAATTGTTTCGCTTGGGTGGACACAGTTTCATCCCTTAGAACTGAAATTATTTCTCGTATGTATGGATCTTTTAGTTGCATTGTCAACAACCAATCGTCGTCAACTACGTCAACACGTTGTATTTTGTCAGCCGGGATAGGAGCACGGCTCATTGCATCGACGTGAGTCATTCGACTACCTGGTCGATGTATGATCTCGTAGTCATAATCCATCAAACGGACTAACCATCTTGAAATGCGTGGTATTGGTGGCGTTTTAGCTTTCAGGCTCGAAATAGCAGAACAGTCAGTAAATATTTTAAATGACTTACCCAGTAGATAAATGCGAAAACGTTGCAATGCTTCCACAACAGCCAATACATCAAGCTCGTAACTATGATAGGTCGATTCAGCCAGTGTGCAGTGGCGGATAAAATACATTACAGCTTGCCAACCGTCGTGATCACGTTTCGATTGCAATAGTACTGCTGCGATTCCTATACTGCTTGCGTCGGTATGCACCTGATGTTGCTCATTAAAATCGTATAGAGCTAACACTGGTGTACTACATAATTTATTAATTAACGTTGAGAACGCGTTTTGTTGAGCTTCGCCCCATTCAAATTTTTCAGCACATGCTTTCGTTATTAGTCTTATTAACGGACGCGAGATTAATGAATAATTTTCGACGAATTTTCTAAAAAATCCGGTTAACCCGAGGAAGCGGCGAACTTCCGTTTGCGTATTTGGTATTTTAAAGTTCTTTATTGCTTGTATTTTCCGATCACCTGGTTTGATACCATCGCGTGATATTTTATGTCCGAGAAACTCGATCTCGTCTTTTAAAAAACCACATTTGTCCAATCTTAACGTTAGACCGTTCTCGTTTACGATAGAGCGATGCGCGAATGGCAGTCTATATGGTTTCATATTAATTGGCGTATCAGATAGCAATGAAATATTCATTTTAACTATACTCGTTTTACCCACTGAACTCGATTCAGCAGAGAAACATCGATCATGTTTTCGTAACATCTTATTTAATTCACCGAATTCACCATCTGTGATGCTTAGAATTTCGTTATTTGGTTTTTCGACTACCCACATTTCTTTTCCTTTGAATACGAATTGTTTGTTAGCGTCATATATTACGTTAATACCGATTAGCACTGGATAATCAATCATTTCATCATCTACGATTAGCATTTCCGTCTCGGATTCGTTTCCGTCTATATTAAGCATTACATTCAGTTTGGACGTACATTTATATGATGCTCCACCGAAACCTTTTAATGTAACACAACATTCACCGATTTTTCCGATTTTATGCGCGAGTGATTTTCTTATTAACGTTCTACTGCTACCCGTATCTATAAAATCATTTGTCTTTACACCATTTATTTCAATATTTTTAATTATAAAATCACTTTTGATTTCATTCACGGTGTTACAATTTTCTTTCGACGTTTTTACTTTGCAATTGTTTGTGGAGTGCCCCACTTTCGAACACTTTGCACATCGTTCGCGTTTTTGTGGCTCAGGACAGTTTCGCGACAAATGTCCAGCCTTATTACAATTGTAGCATATCGTTGTTTTTCTCTGATTCTCTATTTTCGTATTTGCCTTTGTTGGCTCTTCGTTTTGTTTTGCATTTGCAAAATTCGTGCTTTTCAAATTATTGTGCTTACAATAATTCACAATCGCTCGTAGCAATTCACTACATGTTTGATAATTATGCACAGATACACACTGCTTTAAACCGTTTTCGTTTATACCATTAATTATGTATTTTATTATTGACGCATCGTCAACTTTACCTCGGCGACCAGTCGCCAATACACGATAGTAAAATGCTTCTACACTTTCACTATTATTTCTTTTCATGCTCATAAGTTCCATATGAATGTCCGCAGCATTCAAAGAACATGGAAATTCGTTTAGAAATTCGTACACAAAATGTTGCCAATCTGTAAAGATTTCCGCACTGGCATCTATCCACATTTTTGCAACACCTTCTAGTTTCGTTTGTATTGCATACAATAGAATTTTATCTTCCCAACAATAAACACTACGCAGTTGGTTAACACGATTTATAAATTGTTCTGAATTTATTATCTTTTTACACGGATCGTACGACGGTAGAATTGCAATTATATCACGAACGTCACCGAAAACTGAAATTCTCTTTCTATTATCTTCTTTGTTTACATTTACAAATTCTTGCGACGTTATTTGTTCTTGTCTCGTTGGCATTGCACTTATTCTTATTTCGTTACTGTTCACACTCGTTTGCTGTATTGGATATGAATTTGTCGCTTCATTTCTACAACAAAAATTTTGTCCGTTACCGATTGAAATTTCGTTTGACCATCTCGTTGGTATTTCGACATGTTGTTGCGCGTTCATGTCGGTTAGCATTGTATCACTGCGCGGTAGGTTAGCGTTGACTGCGTTTGCGGCAGAGAATGTTGGCTGCGGCGTTATCGTTTGCGCACCCCAATGAACGTGTCTGCTGCCACTTGCGCTAGCCGTTGAATTATGAATTTTCTGCTGCTCTTGAACGTTTGGCAGAGAAAATGCGTTGTATGGAGTTGTATATGTATGAACTCCGTATGACGTTGTTGGTACAATATATGCATTCGAATTTCCATATAAACGTTGACCATATACGTCGGTCGATGGAATTAGCATATTCGATTGCCCTTGTACGTTGGGCAGAAAAGACGAGGAGTACATAGGCGTGCTACCATAAAACGTCGGTAGAAAAACGTTTGATTCTGTACTTCTACACGCAAATCGTGTTTCGTTTTGCAAAGGTGCCATTATCGCTGCACTATTTGCCGTAGTTTCGATGCACGAATATGAGGATGCAGGCACCGTCATTGTAACTGGCGATGAGCTACTCAGTGGCCTGTCTTCATGCTGTGTATGTACGAAGGAAGATTCGACTTCCTGACTATTTTTGCTTACGTTTGCACTATCATTTAAAGCACTTGTGAAACGTTCCTCACTGAAATGTTCGCATAGTCTTTCCACGAGTTGCGATTTATTACCGGCGGTGGATAAACCGATGTCTCGCAATTTTCGACGTAATTGCTCAACTTTTAAATCACTGAATTTCGGCATCATGATTTATTTTATCAACCCTACCGATCGACACAACACATGAAAATTCACGTTCGTATGCGTGTTTCAGAATTTCACAATTTTTCTTAGCTTTTTAACGAAGCGCGCAAGCACAAACGAATGGTGCTTAATTTTATATTACATTTGAGCGTGTATTTCACTTTTGTAGTGCGCGAATTCAGCTCACTTCTGAAAATTGTCACAACACTAGTTGTTAAAGTTTTAATTATTACTTTAATAATTCATTTTGTCAGGATTTACAGAGTTTAATATATATATTTGATTAATTTAAATTATTTAAAAAGGATACGAGACGCACACGCATCGAGCGCTTACGAGTAACTTCAACTAACTAACTTCTTCTTCTCTTCTTCATTCGGTCAGTAATGGTTCAAATGTTTAGGGTTACCAGATTGGTTGACACTATATCAATCAAATTGTTTAAACAAAAGTAAAATTTTTATCAAAAAATGCGTATGTGTGTTTGTTCGCTGTGAACTGTCCGCGCTAATTGCTTTTGAGTGATGCATGATGTGACACATACATACGTACATATATAGCATTCGCTGCGTTATTTAACTTCGGGCGTAGGTTTATAGGTAAGTATGGATGTACATCATCGCTTTTTCTGTCCCTATGTCCATTTGAATGCTTAAACCTTTAAAAATACGCAACGGATTTTGATGCGCTTTTTTTAATGGATAAAGTGTGATTGAAGAGGAAGGAATGGATGAACATATTTGGTTGAAAATTGGTGGAGGGGTAGCTTAAAACCAGGAGACAGACATAGCATAATTTTTATCCCGTTCTGGCTAGGGTATTGAGACCAAAACGTGCACCTGGGTAATCCTGGGATATGTTTGTACAGTATGGGTATCAAATGGAAGCTGTTTATGAGTACTTTAATATGGGCTATTTTTCGTACCCGAGGGTGACTAGGGTCTCCAGATATAAGCGAAAATGACGATGCGGGTACCCCTAGAATGTGATAACAAATGAAAGCTGTTGATGAGTGCTTTAGTACAGGGTAGCTTTCATACCTATTGGTGACAAGGGTCTCGAGAATGAGGCCAAAACGTGGACCCGGGTACCCCTAGAAAGTGTTTGTATAATATGGATAACAAATGAAAGCTGTTGATGAGTGCTTTAGTATAGGGTAGTTTTCATACCTATTTGCGAAGGGTCTCGAGATATAGGCCAAAACGTGGATCAGGGTAACGCTAGGATGTGTTTTTACATGGGTATCAAATTGAAGCAGTTGATGAGTGCTTTAGTACAGAAAAATTTTTATACCGCTGGGAAGGTCCCAAGATATAGGCCAAAACCTGGACCCGGATATCAAATAAAAGCTGTTGCTGAGAGCTTTAAAATAATTTTCATTGTGATATTCGATTTAGTCGCATCAACCAGGCAAACCTGATAAATATGCATGCGAAGCCGAAATAAATACATGAATTAATAATACCCACATAACTATTTACATATGTCCTATTCGATTTGCCTGGCAATAAGGAATGAAGAAGAATGGAAAAACTTGAGAGAAGAGAAAAGAGGGAAGGACAAGGAGACTGAGAAAGAGATAGAGTGAGACGAAGATAGAGATAGATGAAGCGAAAAGATGGAGGGAGGAGTGAATAAAAGGAATAAGAAAAAGTGGGGAGGGGGCAGAGTTAGACGGAAAAAGCTTATTAAAATGTATGCGTATAGACCAAATTTAGGGCTATTTAGGGCAGAACAACGTCTGGCGGGTCTGCTAGTTAAATAATATAATAAAGTTTGCTTAAACGTTGATTGCTTTATCGTATTTTTTATGAGTGCGTAAATGCGCAGAACGTAAACTATTTCATCCCTCTGTTGGCCAAATCCTGTAACGTACATGCGCAGACCGTATTTTTTAATTTTGAAGTAATAAAATAAACTTTGAATATCCCTAAAAAATAAAATATATATTTAAATTTTTTTACAGTGTACTTTTTACTAGGTCCGTTGCCATTTTTTTTTTTTTTTTATTTTTGAATATCAATTTTGTTTCAAAGTAGGGGTGGTCACGCTTCCATTAGAAGTTACTGACGATCGCTGGTGCAAAGCTTCAACTATTATTAAAATTAGGTTAATAAACGATTTTATGGGAAGACTATTTTCTTAGTAGCTTAATAATTTAACTAAAGATTAAAAACAAATATTTGTTTTAAACTCTTTTCCAAGTAATAGATTAAAATATTTCATTAAATTTTCCATAGAAAATAATTACTTATGTATGTATGTATATATATGTGAAAAATTAATTATTTATCGTAAATCGTTCACTTACTTACTTAATTGGCGATTAACCGTTTAAACAGTTATGGCCGTTCAACTAACTCTGTTAACTGGCGCTCTAAAACCATCATGTGTCCCAATGAAACCAGGCTTCTCCTGTAGACGCAATTAATCTATTCTGAAATTTTTTTTGCCGGGTCGTTGACGGGCAGCGGTTTGTCTAGCGTAGAGATCTAAATTGCTCAGCTACTGAAGTGATATCATCAGCTGAGCATAATACTTGAATTAATAAAACAGGAACAAACATATTGTCCATTAATTATTAAAAGAGGCATTAAATAAGCAGTCCTTTTATAGAAAAAAGGGAGTCCGAGCTATGAAATGTTTTTGAATGGGTACACACACCGAAAAGGTTCGTTTAGTTCAAAATTAGATCTACATTGTTTCAGAAGGGTAGGTTGTAAGTGTCTCGTAGTTTGAGAGGGAACACAAGAGTTAATTTCGTTCAGAAGGAATGTGCTTATAATCGATCCATTAGTAGTTTTGTCATAAATTTTACACGAAATAATAATATTTCCCTTGCACTAGCAAGATTTGGAAGATTCATAAACTTTAATCGATTGATGTAAGGTGTAAAATTATACAAAGAGATACATTGAAAATTTCCTAGCGCAAATAACAAAATTATTTTATATTGATTCGATCATGTCTGCATGGACTTGATAATGCGAATTCCAGAGTACTGAGCCGTATTCTAATATTGACCTTATTAAGGTTATAAAAAGAGCTTTAGTTGGGTACGGGTTATTAAAAACACCGTTGGCTTTTTTCAATGTAGCATAAAATTGAAGACTGAAACTAAGTTTGGAATCCACCATGGCTTCCAAATAAACAAAATTATTTTTAATTTCTAGACTACAGTTCTTAACTGTAAATGAAGATGGTAGCAAATTTCCCCGATAAAATTACATGAGTTAACATTTTTTAAGATTTAGCGGCATATAATTTACATTACACGAGGTAACCAAGTGTTTTGAGTCCATTTGAAGCAAGAAATATTCCTCAACCGAGTGAAATTACTTCCCGAATTTATCGATTGTTTTTATTTTTAAATTATGTCCCCCGCCAGATCATCTTACTGCAATGACTGAATTGGAACTTCAGTTATCAGTAGCTTATGATAAAAAGGGCTACGTATATACCAAATTTCAAGCATATCGAGGTGAATGGCATTTGCTCAAATAGATTGGTCCATGGTCCACTACCACAAAAAAGCTTCTTAAACGTACCCTCCGGGTTGCTGTAAAGCTGTCCTGTAAATTTTAATAAAATCAGCGGGGTGGTTTCGCAGGTCACAAGCTGCATACAAATATATACACTTTTTACACAGTATTTCATCAAGATGTGTTCTGGAATACAAATAAGCATTGGAAAAGCTTCGCTCAGGCCTGACCATACATCTTTACTTCGTTCCCTGTCATAAAGGGATAGAAAGTTTCGAAAAGGCCAATGGGTTGGCGAAGGCGGGTTCTGTACTCACTGAGTCGACGATAGACCTCCCAATCCGTTTAGGGGAAATCGAAAGGAGAAAGGAGTTGCATATGATCCATCAAGCAGGAAAGGCGTGGAAAACACGCAGGGCTGCAAAATTTCATGTGCAAAGCACACGATATTAGACTCACAAAGTAGCTCATATCTTTAAAGAGAGAAGAAGTAAGGCTCACGATGGGCATACTAACTGGACACTGCCTTCTGGCGTCACAGCTTCTAAGTAAGGCCTCGTCAGTAACAGCAAATTTAGTATGTGCGAGCAGCAGAAATAAACGGTTCGGCACATTCTGTATTCGTGTCCTGCGCTCGTCAAGTCAAGGTTTCTGTTATAAGGGGCGGCAGAGTTTCCAGATCTCGAGGTAGGGTTAGTCCTAGAAAACTTCTAGTATTTGCCAAGGGGAAGGAGTTATTGTATAACATAAGTCCTGAAGCCTCATTGGGATCTTCCGTGCAGTCGTCAAACAAATTCTGGTAGCACTGTGGACACATTCAGTATATGTGAGGTCTTTACTGACCGGTCAGTTCGACCTAAGTACTTAATACCATGATTCTTTAGAAAAATGTTTGGCCTTTTGGCAAAGAATTGGATGGCACTCCGATTATAAAACCGCCATGAAAATAATTTCTACAAAACACATCTACCTCGCAAATGCCTTTTAAAGTGCCGGACGGGCGCATTCGTAGGAACAAATTCAAAGTAGCACAAAAATGAAAGATGTTATCTATATCTCGCCAGTTTAGAACAATTATTATTATATCCTGCTGAGATGAGGAATGAAAGTGTTATGTCAGACAGCATATTTTTTATATTTTACCCTATAATGTTGTTTAGAATCCAAACACCGAATTTATTTTTGAAATACACTGCAAGCAGCTTGAACCACGTTAATGCTCATATATTTACATATGTATATAACATAAACCAACAACACAAATATGTCGTTTACATTATATGAAGGTGAAAATGGATTTCGACTTTTGGATTTTGGAACAATTATGTATCTATTATAAAATAATATGACTGTGCTTTGTATGTATGTATAACCACACGTACATAGATTTCTGGTAACGTGCGATAAGATGCCAGCAACTGCTGATGCCATTTTGGTCATACTCTTTGGGATTACGTCATTTGAGGTATTTGGGTGTTTTGATATAATTTGAGTAATGCGTGCGTGATTTGTAGCGTGTAACGGTTATTAAATGATGAGCAAGTGCATCAGCTTAATGCGGCAAACTTAATCGTTTGCATTACAACAATGTCTGTTTGTTCCATTGTTTGTATGTTTGTAATAAAACAAGCTTTATTGCAGTATCTACGTGAACATTTGCTTGCTTGTTCGGCTTACATGAGCAATATAATAAAATATCATTTAAAAAAAAAAAAAATATGCTAATATCAGCAATAAATTTTGAAATTATTATATCCTGAAAAAATGGCCATTTGAGATGGTTCATTACGTTTTTATTGGTTAAGACCTTATTTTTGTGTGACATTTTGAATCGTTTGCCAATAAATTATAGTAATTGGCGACAGCACTTACTTAACCACTAACCGATCTACCACACCAAAAACACAAATGAATGGATACCACCTACCTTGATGACAAACTAAAATGTGCATAACTGCTGCTCCATCTGCGTTTGCAGGTACATATAAATATAATAATGGTATACTTACCTACATTGCCAAAACCGAATAAAAGCTTAAAGCAAAAAATGGAAAATGCCCCACACAGCAATTGGATCACAGCCATAAACTGGCAGGAAAATATTCGTGCATACCCAAGTGAAACACATTGAATGATGTATTTGAGCATTGATGGGGGTAATGCACTAAAAGTTTAGTATACTTATTTTGAAAGTATTGAAACTTTCAACTAATTCACTTCGCTAATAGGTGTGGGGCTGAATATTTATTACTACCTTCGACTTAATCGATGTAGTAATAGCAAAAGTGTCTTCCATTATATTAAGTTGTCAAAAGGTGAGTTGCTCTTAGCTCTAAATACCGAAAGTGGAAATTTTTTTAGCTTTGAGCAAATTTATTGATAGTGAAAAGTTTTTAACTCAAAACGCAATGCACTACGCGAAAACCTGCCTGCGAGTCCGTACAAAAACATTAAGTCCAGAGCGATTGCCTTGGCCTGTGAGCTATGCTACCGAAAAATTTTGCTCAACTTAAACGTAGTAAAAGGGCTACCTATAAAGGGCTACCTATATACCATATTTTAGGAATATCGAATTGAGAATAGAATTTGTTCGAATATATCGGGTTCTGTTTCACTTCCCGGAAAAAATGTTCGTAAATATTTATCTAAGCAAAGGGATACCTATATACCAAATTTCAGGCAAATCGAAAGATGAACAAGGTTTCTGATTTTGAATAATTAACAATGCTCTATTGACTGGGGTGTGCTTTTCAATGGGTTTCGTGTTACGGAATGTTTTGAGCCAATCATAAACATCGTACTGGAAACATGTCGGGCTATTTTACCACCTAAGAAAAACTCTTGTCGCAGGATTCCTTGGTACACCAAAAAGAAATTCAAGATTATAGATATTGAGAGAAGAGATAAAACGAGATTAACATTAGAAGGGCTTCGCATACAACAAAAAGTAAACAAAACGATGAATTTCAAAGAAGATGTGGATCACATAAACTGCGCCTACGCGACTGCAATCAATCACAATGTACGAGGCAATGGACGCAGTCGAACTTTCTAAATGTGCAGAATGTTGTGTTGTTTATTGTTGTTATTGTTTTAGTCACAACTAAATGATATTTTAATGTCTGTAATTATACAAATTAGTGTAAGTGAAATATTGATGAATGTTATTTGTTGTGAAAATATTAATAATTTTCATTTTTGTTTTATGTTTTATGTTAAATAAACCAGGCTCCCTGAAGAAGATGTAGAAAACATCGAAACGCATAGGAGAACAAGAAAAACCATAGTTTCTTTCTTTCACTAACGGCCTTAAAGCTCTGAAAATCAAAATATAGAAATTCATAAATTTGAGAGACAAATTTCATAAAAGGTTATGTCTTAAAATGGCTCTTCTTATCAGGACTTTTACTTAAAGTATCCGAAGAAGTTCACATCTCTTAATAAAACCCTCTAAAGAAATTATGTGCGCGAATTCATGAGTATCCCTAAGACTCTTTGGCGATACGTAAATTCGAAGCAGGCTTGCTCAAACATTCAAACGTTGTAATCAAAGCATTGCGCATAATTTTATGATAATAGAATTCATAAATTGTTTTTTGCAAATGATATTTTTATGTAGCGGCTTGTAATACACACACACATGTGAACATTACTATGATCACAAGCAATAACAAGTTAAATCGATAAAGCACAATATTAAATAAGTCTCATTTTTTAGATGCGTTTCTTGATGTGGATTAAAACAAGGATTTCCTTTATACACCTACCAGCAGAAAGGCAAAATGCTAATTGGTTTATTTAATTATTTATGCTTATATAATATTAAACACAATACACAATTGCACAGAAATGTGTTGAAAGCAAATCAAATTATTCTGTTTAAAGATTTTTATCTCAACTTATAAATAATAAGTAAGGGTTTCTAAGTTCGGGTGTAAGCAAGCATTATATACTCAGCGTGAGTTCCAATTGTACAGTTAATTTCAGATAAATTACTTTTCTAATCCTAAACAAACGGTTCACAAAAAAGAAGGGGAGTCTAAGTTCGGGTGTAACCGAAGTTGGATTTACGCTGCTGTTTATTTTACATATTTATTTACACATCTGCATTTTAATGAAGCATACCTAAACTTGCAGCTTTCGATATGTCTCAATAGTATGACTTTGGTAACAAAACGGTTGATCGTAACTGCATACACGTATCGAGATAAATATAGACTTCCATATTTCAAAAAGCTCAGCATGAACTGATTTAGCTGCATCCGTCCTTTCGTCTGTCTATGATCACTATAGCTTGATATTTAAGATATTGGTATATGGGTTGATGCAATTTGACACGTGGCTTCCTTGCAACTCATCTCCCATCGCTTTTTAAAATGATTGAAATCGGATGATAACCACGCCTACTTTTTATAAAGATATCATTTGGAATATGACATACCATTTAAAAAAAAAACACGAAAAACCTTATTATTTTGTAATTTATACACCTAGGATTTTCAAATTTCATCTAGGCCATTTTTACTAGAAATATTTGTTGTTATGGCCATAATATGTGTATCGAAATTTGTTACAAGGGATTTATTTTTTTTGAGGCTCTAGAAATTGTGTGTAGTGCTTAATTAAAATAGGGGCGTTGCACCACCCATTTAGCAAAAAAAAAAATTACAATTTCCGCTTACAATACAACTTCGTAGGTGAAATATCATTGATACAAAACTATTTTTGGGTAAGATATGGCTCCTTATTCTAGATTTCGACCCTTTTAATCATCTGTTATAAAAAATTGGAGTGGTTCTTAACCGATCCATTTTTGCTAGAAATATTGTCTGCTATAAAGAAAGTATATATTCAGATATTATTACGATATGTTAAATTTTCTTCGAGTTATGGCTCCCGAAACATAGAAAATCGCTGAAACTAAAAAAGGGGTCACGTCTATTTTCAAAAATTTTAATATTTTCTAACTTTTTGTTATAATTCCATTTAAAAATTAAAGTACCATTGATATTAATAAGATTTTTTAGCAACTGTATAGCTTATTATATTCGCATACGTACATTTTAAGTCCTATATATAAACGTAGGTGTAGTCCTTAACCGATCTCTTACATTCTTTCTGGAAATATTTCCTATTATAAAGAAAATATGTGTACCCAATCCTATAATGATGGGTTAATTTTTTTCGAGTTAGGGCGCCCGAAACTTAGAAAATTGCTTGGTCATTAAGGAGCGGTTCCACGCCCATTTTCCAAATTTGTTGTTTTCCCCCTTTTTCTTGTTATAATTTCACTTTGGAAATAAAAGATTGTTGATATAAAGCTTATTTATTGCAAAGATATAGCTTATTTTATTCATATACGACCCTTATAAAAATCTTTTATATAAAAGTAGGCGCGGTCCTTAACCGATTTCGTATTTCTTCGAAGCATTCTTTATAGTTAATGCAACCTCTCCGCCTAATTTTGTTATGATATGTTTAACGGGTTTTGATTTATGATTAATTATATTTGTAAAATTTATTTTATAACAAGTGGGCGGTACCACGCCTATTTTCAAATTTTTACCAAGAGTCTCAATATCAGTCCACACTTCGAATTTTAACATTCTAGTTGTATTATTTACTAAATAGTCAGTCTTTTTAGAGGACTTTTTTGTATGTAGGCTATTATGGATCCATGTAGTGAAATTAAAAATCCAGGTTTTTGAAAATTTTTCTTAGCTTCATTAGCATTAAGTGAAAAATTTTCAAAAATATATGCGAGGCCACAGAGGGTATAAAAGCAGTGCATGCTGAGGGGCCAACACTCAGTTTGAATTAAACACGCTATTGGTGAAGTATAATTGCGAAGTTCTACTCCGAAAGTAGTCTAAATAGATGCCATTTTGCAATACAAAATATTAGAGTTATTAATTCGACAGTTCAGCGATCAGGGCATTCGTAGGAAGAGCATAGTAATTAGAAATTCAAAAATTCGTTACAATATGTAAAAAGCGGGCGCGGTTATAATCCGACTACGCTCATTTTAAATAACGATCGGAGATGAGTGCCAAGGAACTCTTATATCAAAATTTCTATATCTCAATATTTACTCAAGTTATCCAAAGACATACGGGTGGACAGACAGACAGACGGACGGACGGACATTTCTAAATCAATTCCTTCTTTCATCCTGAGAATTTTGATATATGGAGTTCTATATTTATCTCGGTTCGTTTATGCGGTTCCGATCAACCTTTATTTTACAAAAGTTAATCTACTCGGTGTGCAGCGCACTCTGAGTATAAAAAAATAAATACAAGGGGCTATATACCTCCGAAGATATAAAGCCGAGCTACTCTTCATATTTGCTTTTTGCTCCTTTTAATTTTTTCTTCAAATTGGTAGGACGGAACATACATGTTTTATGCCAACTCCGAATGGCATCTGCAAGGCAGATGAATTTTGACTGAAAAGCTTTTTATGGAAGAAATATAATCGGAGTGTTTGCAAAACTACTACCCAGGTGCGACTCCGCTTAGAAAAACATTTTTTAATTGAAATAACTTCTTTCAAAATGTTTGACGTTGTTTTGCCCGGGATCTTCGGTAATGTACGCCGCACTCGCCACCACCACACCACGGCAACGCTAAGGGGGATCTATATCAGAGTTCAATCGAACAATATATACTCAGCTGTGGAATTCAGCAATTATGTTGCAGTTACTTTTTCATTGAAGTCAATATGTCATCGTTCTTGCCGGATCTATATACCGGTAATTTTTTCGACCATGTAACCACATTTAATATGTGGCGCCCCTCGCACATATTGTTATCCTCCAAGCAGATCCTTGCAGCGGGACTGCTCCCGGTCCCAAAGCAATGGTTTTACTGCGTGTGTCGCACACGAATCTTTTTGGAGCGACCACGATCGTGCAAGTGTGTCGCGTACAAAGGATGGTTGTATCGCACGGGACGTTCTGGGCTAGATCACAACATCTTTCGACCCCTTCACTTTTACAAATATTTTGAAGCACCTTGCTTTTACGTCTAAGGGCGCCCTGCATTCTGCGCCTTAGCGCCCCTACTATGTTCTAGCAGCTCCGCTGGTTAGCACGAGGAAGCATATACCTGCTACAACCAACGCCCTACGACGTCTCCAGCTCACACGGCCGCTTTAACCTACAACCTCAAACACTATAGCATGGTAAGTAGCAATGCCGAGCACCAGCCCATGTACCGTATGCTCCCTTTCAGGACTGGCACATGAGTAGTTCAGGGAAATATACTCTTAGTCAATATCATCCTGCACACCGTTTACCAGTACAGAATATATATGCTTGGGACATCTGCCCAATGCACTTCCAGTTTCGATGGTGCCATTTTCCTACGTGTTCCGGGCTCAGCAACGGAAATCCGCCGACACGTTTAATGGCGCCATGCTGGCACGCCGCACACCCAGCTACCCCTGGTACCCCGATGCCTACGTCCAGTCCCAGGGCCCCAAAACCACTTGCGACCTAGCCTTCCTCAACCAGGCGCATTCAGAAATCTCTTACCCCCAGAATAACGACGTCTTCTCCGCCACACTTCAGAATACTGCAGTTAAACTGCAATGCGTTAGCAGGAAACATTACAGAGGTATGACTATATGAAGCAGCACAATATCCAAATTGTTGCGATTTAAGAGACAAAGCTTACTAAAGCCGTATTAACCAGCTAACGTAGGTAGGAGAATCAAATATTCCGATATCTCCCCTATCGCCAGTAGCTAAGATACTCGAAGCCATTATGCTCCCATATTTCTCTGCAAACTTCCTGGTCCCTCAAGTTCCTTCGCCTCGTTTAACAATGTGGGCAAGACAAATGTGAACCATATTGGACATCCACGTCGCTGGGATTGCGTTACCGACTGTGTTCCACTGGATGTGACGTTCGATTAGGACCTATATTTTAGTGGGCATGTACCCGCAACTGTAACTTAAATCTAGAGCCGTAATAAAATCCTCCAATCTTTTGCCGGCAGCACTTTGGGCAAAGATAAAGAAACGCCTCTAACCACGTATAAAGCAATTGGCCGGTTGCTTGTATGCAACGTGTATCCAATATAGTCGCCGACCCTAAGAGTTTCACACTGGAAAAAAGTACAGGCTTTTCAAAATACTGCTCTCAGAAATGCCCAGGGGTAATCTTCTTATGTCCCCAGAACACTGTATACACAGTGAGGCGAAAGTATCCCCCATAAGATATAGAAACTATGTTCTGAATAAACAGTTTGCGATGAATGTCCAGAAAGCTGGGCAATCCAACAAACATCTGATTGAAAGAGCCTCGAATCCCAGGGACTAAATAAGTCATATACGCAAGCAGTATGTTTAAATATGGCATTTAAGAGGTCAGCCGTATGTTGAACAAAAAAAAAAAAAAAACGAAGATGTCCTCAGTGATGTACGCAAAATGGCGTCAGACCTATTTGCTAGGAATCGGCCAGGCAAACCCCATACTTACAGTCAAATACCCTGATCATGCATTGGAAGAAAACACCGCCCCCGGAAGACGCGCATCTATCTAGCTCAACTCAACTTGTGGATAATGTAATAAGTTCAACCCTTACCTATTTAGAATAAACTCCTATACATAATGCATTCCCTGCTTGCAATATGTCCCTGCATGACACCAACTATCTCTTTAATTGCATTGTGGAACCAACACCTCTAACACTTCTCTCACTCTGGTGCACCCCTGTTAAAACTGCAAGTTTCCTTGGACTACCGTTATAGGATATTGATGAAAATTTTTCAGTAGTTGCCCCTATTGGATAAGGCGAAGCGCTGCTACAACAATGATAACAACATTATACAGGGAAAGCAACTGGATTGTCAAAAAATTTTCACGGGTTCAGATTGCAACAACACAATAAAACTTTCAAAGTAAGAAACAAAGCTCAGCTGCCTTAAAACTTATGCTTCGCTTGAAATATATATTTAATTGGAAATGTGTATTAAAGGGAAAGTAAAGCGCTGAAACAGTTTTTGTATTAAGACAAAATCATCTATAATATAAAAATAAGTCGGGTTTTCCTACCTGACGTTATAACTCCAGAACGCACAAACTGATTTCCTCGGTTTTGCATAGCAAAGAAAATTCAGGATCGAAGCACAGGGCCTCGAGATATAGGCCAAAACGTGGACCCGGGTACCTCTAGAATGTGTTTTTATAATATGGATATCAAAATAAAGCTTTAGTGGTTTAGTAGA
The DNA here is from genome assembly GCF_040869045.1 of Eurosta solidaginis. Classification (NCBI taxonomy): domain Eukaryota; kingdom Metazoa; phylum Arthropoda; class Insecta; order Diptera; family Tephritidae; genus Eurosta; species Eurosta solidaginis. The sequence continues at coordinate 173,071,053 of NC_090321.1, read as the reverse complement.
GAGTAATTTTCATACCCCTGGGTGAAAAGGGTCTCGAAATATAGGCCAAAACGTGGGCCCGTGATAGATAGTGTTTCTACATTATGGGTATCAAATTGAAGCTGTTGATGTGTGCTTTAATACAGAGTAAGTTTTACACCGCTGGGTGAATAGGGTCTCGACAAATAGGCCAAAATATGGACCCGGATACCACTAGAATGTGTGTGTATTATGGATATCAAATGAAAGCTGTTGCTGAGAGCTTTAAAGTAATTTTCATTGTGATATTCGATTTAGACGCGCCAACCTGGCAAAACTGATAAATATGCATGCGAAGCTGAAATAGAGACATGAATTAATAATACCCACATACCTACTTACATACGTCCTATTCGATTTTCCTGGTATATAAATTTGTCTATATTAGTATTTACGATGCTTTTTTCCGGGAAGTAGACCAGAGACTGACTGGGACTGGGATTAGGAATAGGACTGGGACTGAGACTGAGACCTGAAGTTGGACTGGGACTGAGACTCGGAACAAGATACATACCACCCTCTGGGAATGGCAATAAGATACGAAGAAGAATGGGAAAAACTTGAGGGAAGAGAAAAGAGAGAAGGAGACTGAGAAAGATATAGAATGAGACGAAGATGGAGATAGATGAAGCGTAAAATACGGAGGGAGGAGTGAATACAAAGATTAGGAAAAAGTGTAGAGGGGGGAGTGCAGAGTTAGATGGAAAAAGCTTATTAAAATGTATGTAGATAGACCAAATTTAGGGCAGAACAACGTCTGCCGGGTCTGCTAGTCTTAAACATAAAAACTTAATTTCGTTAAAATATTAAATGAATAAAATTGAATGAAGATATAAAGCGTAAGTTATTCTTTCTGCTGCGTGGAATAAGTGCCAATTAAAACTTCCGTCAACGAAAAGTCATGCGCGCTCAAGTTTACTCAATATATCGGCTTTTCTTTTTCAACTAATTGTTCACACTTTTCCCATAGCTACTAATTTAAAGAACGTTCAAAGTTTGTTTTCAACGCTCTCTGACAACGTGTGTGTTTTCTTTTACATAGCTATATATACCCTGCAGGGAATATGAAACATAAAGCAAAGGAACAGTTTAATTATTGCCCCCGACCTGATGCGAATCCCATACAAAGCACGCCAGATATAGCTACACTTTCACAAATAACGCTAAAGTCTGAGCTATATGTATTTAAATTATTTAATAACAAGTAAGGAAGGACAAGTTCGGGTCAAACCGAACATTACATACTCAGCTGACAAATTACAGCTTGCAAAACTTTTCAATTACCTTCTTTTAAAAGTGGGCGGTGCTACGCTCATTGTCAAAAGTTTTACTAATTTTCTATTTTCCGTCATAAGGTCAACCCACATACCAAGTTTCATCGCTTTATCCGTCTTTGGTAATGAATTATCGCACTCTTTCGGTTTTTCGAAAATTTCAATATGGGAAAAGTGGGCGTGGTTATGGTTCGATTTCGTCCATTTTATATAGCGAACTGAGATAAGTTGCCAGGAACTTACACGTCAAATTTCATTAAGATACCTCAAAACTTATTAAAGTTATCGTGTTTACGGGCAGATCATTTTGATATATAGAAGTCTATATCTATCTCGATTAGTTTCTGCCATTACGGGGTACCGTTATGCGAACAAAATTAATACACAATGTGAGCTCTGCTCAGCTGAGCGTAAAAACATGCAACTAATTTCATACCACCTGAGGCTGAACCAGTCAAGAATGTGTTTAAAAGGCCTGCCAATTAGTTTGACATCGTAATGTTAAAACTGCCAATTGAAAGCACTGTGAAGGGACCAACTAAGAACAATTACTGTCTCTTCGTGCAAAGCTGAAATCCCGACGCGATTTTGCAACCCATATTGCGGAGTTGAATAAACTTTCTCGCTAATTAACCGCTTAAACGAAAATGGCGGTCAGAAAAGACGCCAATTGGTCACACCAAGGAATTTCAAATAATTTTCCACATGATACCTCCAGCGGAGTGGGGGCCACCCTCTTCCTCTGCTTCCTTAAGCGGGTTACGCTTGTGTATAAAGTAAATTTTCATCGGTATTCGCGGTCGCCGACGCATAAGGGCTCATAAATCTTTCCAAGAACTCTTTTATAGAGCTGGCTCATCTAATGCTGACATATTCCACGCTTCTGCACCATTTAACAGGACTTGTATGACAAGTATCTTGTAGAGCATGATTATCGTTTGCCGAGATAGGGCTTTACTTTTCAATTGTCTGCCTAGTCCAAAGAAGTATTTATTGGCAATAGTTATTCTTCGCTGGATTTCAATGCTGATGTTGTTGTTTGTGTTAATGCTTGTTCTCAAACAATCGAAATCTTTTACTACTTCGGAAGTATTGATGTCAACAGTGGCGTGGTTTCCAAGGCGCAAATGTGCTGACTCTTTGCTAGATGACAGCGGGTACTTCATTTTGCTTTCACTCAGCATCAAGCCCATCTCTATTGCTCCATCTTGCAGCTTGGAGCAAGCAAGAACTTACAGCGTAGGTGCTCAGGTTGATGATATCAATGTCATTAGCAAACGCCAGTAACTGCACGCTTTTATAGAATATCTTTTCAGAGCGGTTAAGTTCTTCAGCTAGTATTATTTTCTTCGGCATTAAATTAAAGAAATCGCACTTTAGGGGTCATCCTGATTGAAACCAAGTTTTGTTTCGAATGGCTTTGGTATTTTGCGCAGCCGTATAAGCTTTTCGGGACAACCAAATTTAGATATAACGCCACACAAGAAGCTCCTTTTTGTGCTGTTAAAGGCGGCTTTGAAAGTAACGAAGAAGTTCTTTTTCGCGGAGTTTTTTCTAGGATTTGGCGCATTGTGAAAATCTGCTCGATGGTTGATTTACCAGGCCTGAAGCCGCGTTGATAAGGTTCAATCAGCCGATTCACGGCGGGCATCACACAGTACGCTTGACAAGATCTTATATAGGATACTAAGAAGGCTGATTCGGGGATAGTTTGTAGGATCCCCCTTCTTGCGGACTGGCCTTGTTGTTTTCTAATCTTGTTATCGCTATTTTTACGTCATCAGAGGCGGGTGGGGGAATATTCATTCTATCATCATCATTTGCTTGATCGGGTTTGTGTTGTTGTTTTTTAACGACATAGATACTCCGCGAAGGTTTTGGAGGGTGTAATCGATGTTAATGGTCTTTTGCCGGCAACAAGCACCAGGTATCAGCTCAAATATCTCGGGAATTATTAATAAGGCCACATTACACCTTCAAGGGCATGACACTCCCAACCCCCTAGTTCCATGTAGAGCTTGGGGTCACCATAGCCTCATTTGCTAAGTATGTGTATGATACATTCATATTTTTAACAGTATTACACTCGCGTAAATGAGGTTAACAACTGAGTTGTGGAAGCTCTGAAGCTATAAAGCTTTTTTTGTGCTTATCAACCCCTTAAATGCCGCAGGATCTGGTTCATCACCTTCTCTGGGCGTTTCATAGCTCTCTCCATTTGATGCACAGAGAAGTGTTCGCTCCATAAACTAAGCACCCTCTGAACATCGGCTACCAGGTCGCCGTTTTAAAGGTTTATAGAAGTTTTCCCCGGTTTTACAATCTTGTATTTGTTGTCGCATTTTTTTTCTAAAATAAAATATATATGAACAAAAAGAACTAACTATGCCAATTAATTAAGGGCATGAAAAATGTGAGCTTTACTTTATGTTATACAAATTTCGCCACTTCAATATACGTACAAAAACACCAACACATGCACATGCCTATTTGGCATAAGACGAGCAATGATAATAAAGAGACAATTTAAACTTTGAAAAGTTTAGGCCAAAGTTTCAGTTCAACCAAACCAAACGTTAAATATGTAGAGCACCACGTTTAAATAAATGCATGTAATATGTTTTATGTACTTTCTATACAAAATTATATATTTATATAGGATTATATGTATATATTTTTTTTTATATTTTCTCATTTACTTCTCGTTCAATTAAGCTTAAGTCACAAAAACTCTGTTGGAGCTTTTTAAATTGGAAGAATTGTTTGCAGTAATTTCGCAAAATGCACACGCTCATATTAGGTCCATTATTTAATTTTCGTAAACGTTTGTGTGTTTCTAAATACGTATGTTAGTGCGCATATATGTTTGTGTGTATGTGGGTTTGATTGGTGGTAATGCAATTCATTTCTGTTGCAACTTCAATGACTTTGGTGCGTGCGCAAGTAAGTGTAAGAGTTGTGGTTAGAGGAAAATCGTCGATGTGTAAACTGTAACACTCTTTACTTCCTCATTTCGTATTACATGTCACACGCATTCATACATACATATATACGAATCCATGAGTGCACGTTGCAGTTTACAAGTAACGGCGCTAATATGATTACCCAAACTATTTTACTCGTTCGTTTCCCTCCCTGTCACTTTGAACGGAAATTAAACACACTGCTAGCGCGAAAGAAGGAGCTACAGATTGAGAAGTAAACTCGCACTGTTTAAGTTTTCTAAAGAGTCAAGTCAAAGCAAAAACAAAGTTATAGAATAAAGAAAGCTTTATATGAGCCGATTGCGTTTAAAATTGTGCGTGCATGAGGAAATACTGTTACGGGCTTCAAAATGAAAGAAAAATCTATATAGGTTGTATTATTTGTTCTATTCATCAATGATATTAGTAGCTGCTTTCCTTCGCAAATTTTTTCTTTTATGCCTATGACCTCAAAACATTCGCAAAAGTCCAAGATGCCTCCGATGAAGCAAAGCTCCAACGCGTTATCAACGCAATTCATTCATGGTGTCTTCATTCTCGTTTCTCGTTGTTCGATAAGAAATTTCTCGTGAGTCTCGCCTTCTCGCGAGATTCTCGAATCTCGAGTGACTCGTAAGGCTCGTAAGTCTCGCCAGCTTCTCTACATTCAATTTAATCGATTCATCGGTTGTTTTATATACATGGAGCTTATGATTTCTTCTGGAACACAGGCAAAAATTTCCACAAAACCACAACTAAAAACACCGAAATGTATAGAATACTGCCAATGTAGCAACTGAATTGAAAGTCGAGAAGCTCGCGAGTATTACGAGTATTTCGAGATTCGAGAAGCCTTGTTCTCGATGTCTCGTTAGAAAAATAAAATATTGTGAACAATAATAAATATGTTTTGAGCTAAATGTCATTGGAAGGCAATATAATCAACAAAAAATTCACAAGTAAAAAAAAACCAAGTGTATACTGTCCATACAGCAATTAAGTTTATGTCGAGAAGCTCGCAAGATTTACGAGTACTTCGAGACACGAGAATCTTGCTAGAAGTCGAGTTCTCGATTTCTCGGGTCTCGAAAATCTCGGTTGTGTTTGAGAAGAAATAGTAAGCTCTACTTTAAACATAAAGGAATGTTTTAAAATGACATTTGCAAAAATTTTGCATTTTCGAAGTACGTCCTATCGCATTTCGTATACTGTCCTGCAGAATGTTGGGGAAGTAAAGGACCTTGGAGTTATTTTAGACCCGAAACTGTCTTTCAACAAACATGTGGATTTCATCATTGGGTATGTTTCTAGGTTTTATTCGTTGGAACTGCAGCAAGTTATCATACCCTTATAATCTTAAAATATTGTAAATAACTTTTATTCGCTTACCTTGAATATGCAGTTTTTATCTGGAGGCCGTATAACCAGGTATAAATAAAAAGAATAGAATGTATTCAAAAGGTGTCTATTAATTTCCCTTTACGGCCCTTCAAATTTGATAGCCTCATTCCACCCTACTCATCCCGTCTTATGCTACTTGACTTACAATCTCTCGAAACCCATAGGTCAATCTCATCATTGACTTTCATATTTAATATTATACATGGTACCAAAGATTGTTCTTATCTTCTGTAAGGGATTACTTTTAACATTTCAATGCGAAATCTTAAAGTCACCTATCCTTTTTATTGCTTCTCTTGCAAGATCTAGACGCGAATTTAATATTTTATCTCAGAGTGTTTCCTTTGATTTTTCCGTGGGAAGACAAGCTTGTTTGAGTACTTTAATCTTTTATTTAAAGTAGGTATGTTTTATTTTTTAAACTACACAGTTTTTATTAGTCTGTAAGAAATGTTCTTTCATAGACAATATTCATTAAATAAATAAATAAATTATTGTAATTATATTTATAAGGCTTCGATGCACTGTGGCCTATTTTTATATCTATTATAGTTGACCTTCTAGCATATTAATGACTTGCTCTATATCAAGAGTAGATTAAAAGCCACGACATCTAGGTAGGAGAATTTCTGCCTTACCAGAGCGATGCATTCGCAGAGAATATGATCCCGCGTTTCATCCTCCAGTTTACAAAACCAACATCCTTGCGTGTTGGATAGGTTTAAATTACTAAGGTAATATCATAGACTACAGTGCTCTTATAGTACCAAGTGAGAGTTCGTCAGTCTTCTATGCTTAAATTAACGAGATTTGTTGATATCATCGTTGCTGGGAGTATAAAAAATTCGGCTTGTCATTTCAATGGATATTTAATCCTCATACTTCTGATTTCCACAGTACGTTCCTTTGTGAGGCCTCACCTCAGAAGACCTCTGGACCATAGAATGCTGCTGTAGCTCTTCGGATGACGATTTTCTGAACTTTTTCCCCTGAAAGTGGCTGAAAAATATCTACGATTTTTTCTAACTCATTCAGCTTGGTTGTCACATGCGCCTGAAATTGAAACTTATTTTCAATTTCAGTTTAAGTTTCTGTTTCAGTTTAAGTTAGTTTTTAATTTATGTGGGTGTGCAACATAGAACTGAAACTGAAATTTAATTTCTTAATACCATGGCGAAACGACACAAGGTGGCAGCATGGTAAACATACCTACAAACATAAATAAAAATTCCATGTACTTTGTTTTTGTAAATTCGATGGACAAATGTCAAAATCGTACTGCGCCGGAAGTTGATGTATTAAATCCAATAAAAAAGGTTTATAATCAGCTGTCCCATGCTGCCACCTTGTATAGTTGCACCATGCTTAATACATTTCAAATTGTCATTTTATAAATTCATTGCTTGAAACAAATGGAAAATTTGAAATTTCGAATTGAATTTATTTGAGGAAGATTTTCGTACCTATTCCTACTAAAAAAGAAGAGAAGAACATCGCACATATTATACAAGGAAAGAGCGGAAGAAGGTGCTCAAAATACTTTGATTGAACGGCATATAATGGATAACGAGACAAAATTCAAAGAATATTTTAGATTGATTCCGTCGCTTTTTTTCAAAATACTGTATGATATAAAAGAAGATTTGGAGGGTACACCAACAACCTGGGTGCGCAAGTCAATTACACCAAATAACAAATTATGCATTACGTTAAAATAGTTAGCTACTGGTGAAAGTTTTAGATCGTTAGCATTTCAATACCGGGTTCATCATTCAACAATCGGTAGAATGGTCGAAATATGTCTTCGTGCAATAATAAGTCATTTTTTGGAAGTAGCGATGCCAAAACCAACGAATATTTTATTCAAAACAATCATCGATGAATTCTTCCTTAAATAAAATTTCGCTAATTATTGTGGCGCATTTTATGGAAAGCACATTCGAATCAAGTGCCCACAGAGAGCTGGCTCAGCTTTTTTCAATTACAAAGATTTTCATTCTATAAATTTATTGGCAATAGTTGATGCGCATTGCAAGTTCATTGCGGTAGACGTTGGCTCATATTGAAGAGAAGGAGATGCAGGCATTTATAAGAAAAGTATAAAGGGCAAGTTAATAGACGACGGTAATTTCAATATTCCACCTCCTGCAGCTTTACCATCATCTAGTGTCATATTGTCAAACGTTATTGTTGGCCATGAAGCATTTGCTTTGTCCAATAGAATGACGAAGCCATACCCAAGAGCACAGTTACTAAATGACTCAACAAAAGCAATCGAGCAAGACGAACAACTGAAAATACATTTGGCATCATGGCATAATATTTTCGAATTTTCTTCACACCAGTTCAAACCACACCCGAAAAAGTTGATAAAATCATTGTGGCTTCTTGTATTTTACATAACATGAAGCGCGAGCAAAAAATACCATGTCCTACAGAAACAGCATTTAATATTAAATAAAAAAAAATAAAAAAATATAAGTTTACCATCAGAAATATTTCTTGGTACACAGCTTTAGAAGAGTTAAAACGCGAAGCGCTAATGAAGGAATCATCGCCCGTTCCAACTTCATTTGCCATATTTTATGATTCTGTTTGCTCACTGGGCGATGCCAACGACGAAATAGATCTGAAATATGTGTTATTAAAAATATAATGTATAAAGCATGGTTCAAAGTATAAAGTGGTATAAAGTGTGTAATGTATAATATGTGTAATTCGTTAAATTGATCATTTACTCACTATCTTTTCACAATCGATATTTGAAGTAAAAATGAAAGCGCATCTTCTCGTGTTGATGTTGATGTTGACGCAGCAGAACCTGTTTTTTTTTTTTTTGCTTTGGAATGAATATAATAGTCACGCATTGCGACCCATTTCTTCTTCACGAGTTCAGCTAGAAGTGCAATTAATTGATACAAAAATCAACAATACAAAAATATAAAAATGTAGAAATACATACCTACCAGCCAATTTCAATTCCTTGGCCAGTTGCAACCATAAACGGTTTTTCGCTTCACTATCGCGAAACATTTTATGTTTCATATTGTACAAAATCTCGTTTGATTTGACAAAATCTATTATTTTTTCCTCTTCCTCCTGGCTGAATTTAAAGATTTTCTGCATTTTTTACAAACAAATAAACAAATAGTAATAAAATTACATATTTTGACGTTTCAGTAGCTGTCAGCAACAGAAGGAAATCAAAAGTACTAATTTCAGTTTCAGTTGCTAATGTACTGAATTCAGTTTCAGGCGTTGCCAGAACTGAAAATTCAAATTTCAGTTTCAGTTTCAGGCGCACGTGACAACCAAGCTTTAGAAAGTCCTTTTTTGCGTTGTAATGTTCGAATGCTTCAAAAATTTTAAAGCCGGAATTATGCTGACTCAGATTCGAGTTCACCACGTCGAAACTGTCGAGAAAGTTTAAACCTCGACTGAAGTGGAAATGAATGACGTAACTTTCTTTACAATAAATATATATGAATTACGACTTAAATTTAAATTGATATTCAAAAATATTGCTTCCTTAGACTCCCGTAAGAGGACTTTGAAACCAATTTGTGAGAGGTTACGCTTATTGAATGGGGTGAGTCATTCAATAACGCAAATGTGTTAGGTTGAACTGACTAATTAAAAAAGATCTCACATAGACTGAATGTGTCCATAGTGTTACCAGAATATTTTCGACGACCAAACGGAAGAACCTCAATTGGGTGCCAGGTTGACGTTATATAATAACTCCGTTCTCTAAATACTAGAGGTTTTCTATGACCTATGTAGCTCAATTGCTGTCCCAAAATCTGACAGCTCTGCCGCGCGTAATAGCTGCTCAACCATTCCTGCCTGCAGGTTACACTTCCTACATGTGCTGTAACTGTCGTGGCCTAACTTATAAGCATTTGCCGCCAGAAGGCAGTGTCCAGTTAGTATGCCTATCGTGAGCTGTTAGTCTTGCCTCTTTAGAGATATGAGCTGCTTTTTGAGTTTTATATCATACGATTTGAATATGATCTTAGATATTTTGCAGCCCGTTCACGCCATTCCTGCTTGATGGATCATATGCAACTCTTGACTCCTTTTGGATACACTCAAAGGAATCTGCCGTCGACATAGTGAGTGCTTTACACTCCTTTGCCACCTCATAGATTTTTCATTATTTTCTGTCCCTTTGTGAACGGGATCCCACTATATATCTAAAGTCCGGATTGAGCGAAGTTTCTGCAATGCTTATTTGCATTCCAGGTCAATTCTTGGTGAATTAGTGCGTGAGCTTATTGCTTTAATCGCAATAATGCAAGACGAAATATAACTACGAAGAGATTAAGGCCGATCTTCTCTTCCAACTGGCGTTTTGTTCCTTTTAATTTTTCATATGGGGACTACATGTTTTACGCCGAATCCGATCTGCAAGGCAGATGAGCTTTATTGAGAAGCTCGAAGTGTTTAGCATATCTCTGCCGAGGAGCGTCACCGCTATGAAAAACTTTTTTCTAATTGCAAATTTTGTTTCTAAATTTGATACGGCCTTTCCCAGGAATTGAACCCATTACCTTCGGTGTGGTAGGCGGAGCACGCTACCATCACATCATTTCTGCATCCTGGCTCCAGTCCTCAACTGTTTGGCCATTAGGGTTGCAGGCGGGATGTGTAGAATGGCATTGATATATTTCTCACTCGCTATATATAGTTTTATGTGTAGCTGTCCACCAAACAAGTTCCCATAATAACGTATGTGTTTGAAAATTGCCGTAAATACCCCATGAGAGAGTGTGGGTGGGCTTTATTTTTCTTGTAGGGTCATCCCTCCAAGCTAGGGCTTCATTCTGTATTGCGAATGATAGCGCAGAAGAACGATTTGCCTCCAAAAGAGAATTGACACTTTGTCCTTAGTACCTGCCAATTGGGGAGCTTAGATCGGCTATGCCCTAAATTTTACTGGTCTCCCGTCGAACGAACCGCCTAAGCAATAAGCTTTGGTGATAAAACCCCACCCTGTGGCATTCTTCTGTTTACAGATTTTGTTACCCCGTATAGACCCCATTGCAACGTTACCAGTTTGCAGCTTATCATGGAGCCGATTTAGGGCGTATTCCTGGTGTTCGAGGGCCTTCTCTTTATTCATGACCACCCTATGCAATCCAAAATCGACTGACTTGCATTTGGTGTAATCATATCGCAGGGAAAAGAATAATTCCTAATTCATATTCCATTTTAACTTCACTTATTTGGTTTTTGAGCAAAAAAGATATCAAACTGTTAGGCCTGTAGTCTTTCAGTTGCAAATTATACAACAACAACGGATACAAATTCAAGATTCTGAAAGACCTTGTCAATCAAGGAAGTAGCAGAAAAAAATGAACTACAATGGAATAACTCAATAAATGCTACTCTGTTCTGAGTAGGTAATTGAAAAGTAAGGTTCCCTGTCCATAAATAAAAAACAATGATTTATAGGTCTCTGATCGTACCGATAATGATATCTGGCTCGTAATCACGGACGGGATCGAGGGGCCGCCAGAGGATTCGAAAGAAAAGTTTCTCTCGTTTATGACTAAGGTATGTAGTTACGAGGGAGATTTAGTGATGAGCTTTACGCAGATACGATTATAGCGCATCGAGTAAAGGCGCACGGGCTTCTTAGCTATGTTGCAGCACATTCTTTGTTTGTGGCCTGCGCTAGCCTGTTTAGTTTGCCAACTATTAGAGCTAAATATATTTCTTTTGTATTTGAGAAGAGGGAATTTTTTTTCTGAAAAGCAATTTTTTTTATTTTTAACTTTTGACACGGCAATCACAAACGGTCAGGGATTTCTAATGACGAAAAACTTAACACTATAAGTGTTAACTGTAAATGCCTCTATGTCGTTATGTATGTAGTTGCCAGCGAGCTTAAAATAAAATCCGTTGTCCGCTAAAATGAAAAAAATGGGTCAATGAGGACATTGATGGCATTGCCCTTGACAATGATTTCATTCTCTCTCTACTTTTCACACCAAACATCAAGTCAACCTTCACTTACTTCATTTACGTTTATTGTTTATGGATATATATATCTACCCAATAGTAAATTTAACTAGTTCTATACTTGCAACGGCGCAGCAGGTATAAGCAAGGATGAAATTTTCTAAAATCCCGAATGGTCTGTAAAAAATAATGCCGAATAGCCAACAGCAGTACCATAACATGAATATAGATTAATTGAAAAGATAATAAGAACCATAAATTTGCATAAATATAATATTAATAATAATAATTGGTGGATACCAAGATTTAGTGGCGTGCCCCACCTACCCCACCGAAATTTAGGAAAACGTTTTTATACTCAGCTGAGCAGAGCTCACAGAGTATATTAACTTTGATTGGATAACGGTTGGTAGTACAGGTATAAAGGAATCGAGATAGATATAGACTTCCATATATCAAAATCATCAGTATCGAAAAAATATTCGATTGAGCCATGTCCGTCCGTCCGTCCGTCCGTCCGTCTGTCCGTTAACACGATAACTTGAGTAAATTTTGAGGTATCTTGATGAAATTTGGTACGTAGGTTCCTGGGTACTCATCTCAGATCGCCATTTAAAATGAAAGATATCGGACAATAACCACGCCCACTTTTTCGATATCGAAAATTTCGAAAAATCGAAAAAGTGCGATAATTCATTACCAAATACGGCTTAAGCGATGAAACTTGGTAGGCGAGTTGAACTTATGACGCAGAATAGAAAACTAGTAAAAGTTTGTACAATGGGCGTGGCACCGCCCTCTTTTAAAAGAAGGAAGTTTAGAAGTTTTGCAAGCTGTAATTTGGCAGTCGTTGAAGATATCATGATGAAATTTGGCAGGAACGTTACTCTTATTTCTATATGTCTGCCTAATAAAAATTAGCAAAATCGGAGAACGACCACGCACACTTTTTAAAAAAATTTTTTTTTAATTCAAATTTTAAAAGAAAAGTTAATATCTTTACAGTATATAAGTAAATTAGGTCAACATTCAACTCCAGTAATGATATGTTGCAACAAATTACAAAAATAAAAGAAAATTTCAAAATGGGCGTGGCTCCGCCCTTTTTCATTTAATTTGTCTAGGATACTTTTAATGCCATATGTCGAACAAACATTTACCAATCCTTGTGAAATTTGGTAGAGGCTTAGATTCTAGGACGATAACTGTTTTCTGTGAAAAAGGGCGAAATCGGTTGAAGCCACGCCCAGTTTTCATACACAGTTGACCGTCTGTCCTTCCGCTCGGCCGTTAACACGATAACTTGAGCAAAAATCGATATATCTTTACTAAACTCAGTTCACGTACTTATCTGAACTCACTTTGTATTGGTGTAAAAATGGCCGAAATCCGACTATGACCACGCCCACTTTTTCGATATCGAAAATTACGAAAAATGAAAAAAATGCCATAATTATATACCAAATACGAAAAAAGGGATGCAACATGGTAATTGTATTGGTCTATTGACGCAAAATATAACTTTAGAAAAAAACTTGGTAAAATGGGTGTGACACCTACTATATCAAGTAGAAAAAAATGAAGAAGTTCTGCAGGGCGAAATCAAAAGCACTTGGAATCTTGGAAGGAATACTGTTCGTGGTATTACATATATAAATAAATTAGCGGTACCCGACAGATGATGTTCTGGATCACCCTGGTCCACATTTTAGTCGATATCTCGAAAACGCCTTCACATATACAACTAAGGGCCACTCCCTTTTAAAATACTCATTAACACCTTTCATTTGATACCCATATTGTACAAACGCATTCTAGAGTCACCCCTGGTCCACGTTTATGGCGATATCCCGAAAAGGCGTCCGCCCATAGAACTAAGGCCCACTCCCTTTTAAAACACTTATTAACACCTTTCGTTTGATACCCATATTGTACAAACGCATTCTATAGTCAACCCTGGTCCACTTTTATAACGATATTCCGAAAAGGCATCCACCAATAGAACTAAGGCCCACTCGCTTTTAAAATACTCATTAACACCTTTCATTTGATACCCATATTGTACAAACGCATTCTAGAGTCACCCCTGGTCCACCTTTATGGCGATATCTCGAAACGGCGTCCACCTATGGAACTAAGGCCCACTCCCTTTTAAAACACTTATTAACACCTTTCGTTTGATACCCATATTGTACAAACGCATTCTATAGTCAACCCTGGTCCACTTTTATAACGATATTCCGAAAAGGCATCCACCAATAGAACTAAGGCCCACTCGCTTTTAAAATACTCATTAACACCTTTCATTTGATACCCATATTGTACAAACGCATTCTAGAGTCACCCCTGGTCCACCTTTATGGCGATATCTCGAAACGGCGTCCACCTATGGAACTAAGGCCCACTCCCTTTTAAAATACTCATTAACACCTTTCATTTGATACCCATATTGTACAAACGCATTCTAGAGTCACCCCTGGTCCATCTTTATGGCGATATCTCGAAAAGGCGTCCACCTATAGAACTTAGGCCCACGCCCTTTTAAAATACTCATTAATACCTTTCATTTGATACTCATATCGTACAAACAAATTCTAGAGTCACCCCTGGTCCACCTTTATGGCGATATCCCTAAATGGCGTCCATCTATAGAACTATGGCCCACTTCCTCTTAAAATACTTTTTAATACCTTCCATTTGATACACATGTCATACAAACACATTCCAGGGTTAGCCTAGGTTCTTTTTACAACATGGTGATTTTCCCTTACTTTGTCTCCACAGCTCTCAACTGAGTATGTAATGTTCGGTTACACCCGAACTTAGCCTTCCTTACTTGTTTCAATTAGAAAAAAATTTTCAGGCGACGAAAACTTGTTTTTATATCCAGTTGTATTTGCGTACAAGGAGTTTAACTTTAATCTATACCTAGCAGTTGTAAAGATATAAATTATTCAAAATGGGTTAAGACTTTCTTATGCAATCTAAAAATTTTCCTCAGAATATGAATTTAGGAAGAAAATAAATATCGAAAATCGCTTACATTTTCCATGTTCTAAGGCAGCTACATATTTACATAGAGTAGGTGCAACTGGACGGTCAACAAAGACCTCACATTGGCTGATGTTGTACAATATGTTATCAGAATTTATTGGACAGCCAAACGGAAAACCCGAATAAAATAAGAAGGCTTTTGCTATGAAATAACTTTGCCTTCATGAGAAATACTAAAAGTTTTCTAGAACCTAGAACTTCTATATTTAGAGATAAGTGTTTTCTGCGAATCTAATGTAATGAGATTTCCACACTGTCAAAGGAATATGGCAGCCCCGCACTCTCCTTTTAATTTCTCCCAGCAGTACCATATATTCAGTGAGTACTGCACTCATATTTGCTAACTAATTAGATTTTTCGTTCTCTTCCATCCCTTATGACCAAAAAGCCGGTATATCCGCGCCTGGGGAAAGTCTTTCTTATGGCCATTTCCATTCCTGGACACTACTAGATGAAATGGTGTGTGACCTCGTAGTACTAATGGCCCGCTGAACACAAATATATACATTAACATGATTGCAACTTAAGCACAATACATCCATAATTTCTGCCGCTGTCTTGTTTAACACAATTTGAGCCATAAGGACACTGCAGGCTGCCGTGTGTACTGGTAGCGGGCTCCGCCTTTCACACCGAAGATCTTGAATTCAAGTCCCAGGCAAAACAACATTAAAAATTTTGAAAAAGTTTTTCTAAGCGGAGTCGTCCCGCGGCGGTGACTTTTAAAGCACTACGAGTGTAATACTTCCATGTAAAGATTTTCAGTGAATCATCATCCACCCTGCAGAAGCCATTCGTACTCGGCGTAAAACATTAAGGCCCTGTCCAGTCAAAAGGAGCACAAGGCAAATTGGAGGAAAAGCTTGGCTTAAATCTCTGCGGAGGAATATCGCGCACTGTATTTATTTATTTCCGACACTACAGTGATCTGGCAGCCTTTACGATGTACTTACTTCTTGGGGTACTCAGTAAACAACAAACGCGAACCCTTACGTTAATTTGGAACCAGCTATATTATGGCATCAAGGTATCTTTCGAGGCTCGGTAGAAACGACGCTTAAAGGTCTACAGGCTGGATATGTAGAATGGCATGCAATGCTACTGTCAAGGTAATTTGTTCGGCTCCTGTTATGCATATCATTTATAGGCGTAAGAACCTTCTTTGTGTGGCTGTCCACCAAAATAAGACCCCTTAGTAAAGGACAACATCCGTAAATTCCCGATGAAGGAGTTTTGGCTTAAGGCTTAACTTGCATCTTATCATCCGTTTGCAAGCATACTACCTCAGGGGCTTTCTTCTCCCCCTATTCCACATTCATTTTCCAGTTAAATTTACTACCTGTGCATATTTTTCTTACAGGGCTCCTCCTGGTATGTCAGGCCTGGTTCATTTTGGGAATATTTATTTCCTAGTGAACCCGACGACAGATAGATAGACCCCAATTTCTAAGCCTGCTTGTTTATTATCCGTAGTAAAATATTACATTTACATCATTACTAATTAAAAAGGAATACAGCTTGGGTAAAACTTTAACTCCACCACCTGTAAATTTTTGTAGTCTCCTGCTGCTTACAATAATTCTGTAGAAAACAAAATATCTGACAAAAACTCTGAACTTTAATTGTCTTACTTTTTTTGAACTAGTTCAATTACAGTCAGTTATTTCGTAATAATTTTTCTGAGAGGGTCCAAAAATATCTTTAAAATAATGTGTGTAAGGTGCTACGTCTTTTATAACTTTTTATTTAGTTTCTTTGAAAGTCATTTTCAATAAACTTTAGAACTTTGTAAAGCTCCTGACAGCACATTTTTGTACAAATTTATGTTTTTTCCTTGAAAATAATATCGGAAATGTAGTGATGAAGGGTGCAGCTTGAAATACGTGAAAATATTCTATACATATCTATGCAACTTTAGAACAATAATATTCGAATTTTTCTGGCATTAGGGATTAAATGAGCTCATCAAAAAAAAAAAAAAAAACCTTGGTATATGGCATCACGAAAATATAGGATTTGAAACACAGATGAAACATTTTATGTCTCTTGAGCAATATGAACACATTAAGTTTATATCAGTTTTTTACTGGACCTCCACTTCAAGCTTCATCCTTTTTCAGTTGTTTTTGAGCATATTACAACGAACAAGTAAGGATCTCTAAGTCCGACCTGTCATATATTTATATAGAATATATATTATATATATGTACATATAAGATAGATTTAAGGAAGAGTATCGTGAACATAAAATACTACGAAAACTGAAACACACTTTCAGCTGATGCAAAAAAAAAGTAAAACAACAAAATTATGATATTTTATCACATTTTTACAAACTGTGATGCCGATATTATAGGATTTAGATTATTATTCCTGAACAGTACTAATCATTTTGCGTAGTTCGGCTTTAATTTAAGAAGCAAAAATTCAAAGTTTTCACAAATTTCTCACCAGAGGGGAGAAGGGAGAGATTGCTCTTATTCCTCCATCTGGATTCGCCACTGATATAATGTATACATTAATAAGCTTCTGACAAATCAACCTAGTTACATATGTATGTACGACGTACATTGTACGTATATATTTACTTACCTAATTTTTGTCCCAAAGCAATCTTGAGCTGGTGCGCTTCTAGATAAACCATACTTCATTTTGCAACATTCGCAAGTACTATAAAGATAAACAGGTCGCTGGTGATAAGTTTTGTTCTAACTAAGCAGATGAAAGCTCAAGAAAAGTACAACTATTTTGAGTACTTTTAAATGTTTCCCTTAAGACAATGTTGCCTCCAAATAACTTAATTAATACGCAAATAATTACAATAAAAACATTCTCACACTATATAAAAATATGTATTACAAATTTTCCAGCTCTTATTATTTGTAAAGATTGTGAAGAAGCTTTCGTTAAACTATCAACAACTTACGTACATTTGTATTCGTTTAATTTTGTATGTATTTGTGACTTCTTTGTAGAGTTGTGTAACGAATCATTCATCACCCTAAAGAAACCAAACATTATTCTTAAAATAGGGGTTCGTCAATGGAAAACATTAATAGATACTTACTACGTTTTCGCTTTTGAATTCCTTGTTGGCTAGCAGTAAACATTAGTTTCAGCTAAGTTGTTGCACATTGAAATATTGTATTGAAACCGCTGTCAGTGTTCCCAACCAAGAATATTTATTGCTACACATCTGCGTTTATCTTCATATCTATGTAAATATATTATTGGGAAGCTTGGCAGTATAAATAGAGGGAGAATGATCACAACAACAAGTGTTGTATTTGAAAAGTAGTAATTAATTTTATTGATATAAATGGAGGGAAAGTTAAAGAAAGAAAAAGAATGGAAAACTTTTCAGATATAACAAGAATGATGTAAGAAACTAATTATTTGAGACAAAGTAAATTACTGCAAAAATTGTAAAAACAAAGTAAACTCAAAATATATTTCACAGTGTGTGTAAGTGTAAATCATGCAGCAATCGTTCTTGGTACCAAGTATAGTTGAGATGTATTAAGAGAAGTGTTAGGAAACTCTGCCATGACAAAACAAAATAACGTAACTATTATTTTGAACATTGTGAATTAGAGACTTGCAGACATCTAAAGATATTTAATTCGATCATCCCTATTTTCCTATTGTTTAAGTGATTTGTGCTCACTTAAATAGTTTTCCGTTCCTTAGGTCACTAACCGTTTCAAAAGTGACTTTCGGTCACCTAACCAGTTGTATGACTTGCGCTCATGCAACCCTGCAGGAGAAGTAGACTGAATTTGCCATCCATTACTTCCAATCAACACTCATTGGAGTTGTCTTCCAATGACGTGATCTTCTATAAATACAAGTGCAATCCGTAATTTCGCTCTCTTCTTATTCGTTGTCATCAACTAGTCAGATGGACATATCGTACATCGTTACTCTAATCAATCATCAGCTTCTAGAAAGTCGAAGTCGACCAACTAAGTGCAACCATCTTCAAGCAGATTCAATCCATTCAACAAATCACCAATCAAATCCATCTTAAAGGAAGTATCTGAAAACAGTATCGTTAGTTTGTTAATTTATACTATTCAACTCACGCACTTGTGTTTACATTTGCCAATAGCCTTGCGGGATAGTCATCGGAACATATAAGTGCCATCGCGGAAGAAGGCCTTAAGCGCATCATTCAATTCATAAAATTCATTTTATAAATATTTGACTCAAACCTTTCAAATATAATTTTCTTGAATACATCAATGTCTATTGCTAGTTTTAAGTGTTAATTTTCAATAAATGTATGATAATTGAATATAAATCACTTTTTCATCACTGCCTTTAACAATTGCCTATTAATCCAGCAGTTATCAATTCAGTCATTATACGTATCGCTTTACTTGCATTCTGGGTTCTGCTAGTAATAGTAACATTGTTCTTCATATATGTACTTCATGCACCAAATCCTCTTTCTCTTCGGGTCTGATGTTCAAAAATGCTTGCTTAAGTACTGCGCTGCAAATTTATTTTAAACTTTTTTAAAATTATTAAAGGTAGTAGGTCAAATATTAAGCACTAAAGGGTCATTGGCAAGCTATCAGAGATTCCTTAAGTCTTTCTACATATTGTTACAAACCAGCATCATAATCAGTTCTCTTCCCCTATATCTCAGAGTTCAGCAAAGCTTTTGGTTCCGTCATCCATGAGCTACACATTCAAAAGCTTAATTTACTTGGATTCCCCTCCGACCTTTTAATTTGGCTGACAAGCTACATGCCTTTCTAATAGGACTCAAAAATTATGTATTGTTCAAATGTAGTCTATCGGAGTTGTTTGAAGTCATATAGACCCTTCCTCTTTAGCCTGTTTATAAACGAGCTACCACAGATTATCGCACATTCCCATACTTTAGTGTGTACGTATGGTGTAAAACTTCTTCAGGCTGATTTGGATTCATTCTTGTGCTAGTGCACAATGAACTTGCATGTTTTAAATTGCTCTCAATGTGAGCATATGACACATCACCGGGTGAAGCTAGTTTTGAAATGTCATATGCTTGATAGTAGCCTCTTCGAGCGTTTATCTATTGCAAACGGTTAAGATATTCTTTTTGATTTGAAACAGATTTTTAACACAAGGAGTTCGGTGTAATTGGATTTGTTAAAAAGTCGGCTGAGAAGTTCGAGGATCCATAACTCACTCGTTTGTCTCATAAGTTTGTACGTTTCTTTCACAAAATATTTAAAAATTACTTTGAATCAGAAAAGGGCCATGATTACCTACAAATTCAGCCATTTTGCATAGTACTTGCTGATCTTGTTCAAAATACAGAATTTAAGAGTGCAACACGAGGGTAAAATTTTTTCCAGAACAAAAAAAACTCCGTAAGATTCTTTACACTTCATTCGTCCATTCAATACCTGAGTACTGTTCATGCGTTTACTGCCTATATTTCAACATAGTATCGTATTGAGTCAGTAAAATGGCAATTTTTAATTTTTGTATTAAGAGGCCTTAATTACGACTCAAATCTTTACCTTTCTACCATATAGAAGCAGGTTTTTTCTTATCAATTACACTGTCTGGAAAATCGATGAATATTACTAAGGATATTGTTTCTCCATTTCTGGGGGTCACCTTTGACACCAAGCTCCTCTAAAAGCAAAACTTCGACTCCAAGGCAACTAGGACCACGAACTTCATCATGGTATGCATAACCTATAGCCTGGACATCGAGAACGGCTCCAGCGACGACGGGGCAAGCGCTGACAAGACTTCAACGACTGGCATGTGTGTGCATCACGGAAGCAACATGGAAGAACTGAGAGAGAAGATCTCAATCTCTCAACTACCGTGGAATGATATGCTCAGACAAGTAGTTTTTTATAGAAGGTATAAAGTAGAAATGGATAGCATTCAACCGCTACACAAGATCGTATGGTACACAGATGGATTGAAGACGTCAGAGGCGATTGGAGCCGGAGTCCTCGGACCCAGAGTCAAAATATCAGTACCTCTGACAGCACACCCGAGCATTTATTAAGCTCAAGTATTCGCCATAAGTCAGTGCGCTGACCTGAACTGCAGCGCGGATACTTCAATGAAACAATTTCCATACACAGTGTCGGTCAGGCCGCATTCACGGCAATTTCGGTGTTCGCAGTAAAGTCAGCATTGATCCTTGAGTGCGTAGAAAAGCTGAATCAATTAGGATCACGCAATGTAAAACGGTTGGCCTGGGTTCCAGGCCACAGGGGAGTTGAAGATAAAGAGCAGGCGGACAACCTGGCCAGAGAGGCAGCAGCTGCCCGATCCATCGGTCCCGAGCCGTTCCTGCCAGTTTGTCCACAGAAAATTAGCGGGCACTTATTAGTAGAAGAAAAGGAAATGAGAGAAGAACACTGGCGCAATACGCGTAGTTTGAGACAATGTAAGTTACTGTTAGGAGGTTATAGTACAAACCGCTATAGAGCAAAGATAACCTAAGCATCCTAACAGCTATTCTTACAGGCCATTGAAGACATACTAGGGCATATTATCGAATAACACATGCCGATTTTCTGATCGATCAGCGGAGCATTCCCACAATCAATCCTTCAAGCCAAGAGAACTGCTAGGGTTCATCAAGGAAGTCCGCTTGGATGAGGTGCTGTGAAGGAGATGAGGGCACAATAGATCAATGGTCGCAGTGTAATCCTCAATAATTATCTATAATTCAAATGGAATCTAGTACATCTCAACAACATATGCAAAACATACGTCATGTTACTTCTTATGCACTCAGATAGCCTACCATTTATTATTACTCAAAGTTTCGCCACATTTCTACATAAAATTTTTTAGTAACCCAAAGTTCATTAAAGAACAGGGTGTACGGGAAAGGAAAGCTAAAATTCTTCAAGTAAAAAATCAAAACGCATAAAAATCGGGAAATCCAACAAAAGCAATGCTTGAAGGTATGCCAAAGGGCGCGAAAGTCACGTTTTGGCAATAAAAACCAACTAATTTAAAATTCACAAAGAACCGCTAACTCTATGAATGTCTGTGAAATGGCAACAGCAGCGAAAAATACAAAGTAATTCCATATACCTAAGTATTTAGATATTTTCTAGGGATAGTGATTTAGGGATTATTTATTTTCTCTTGACATTCTAGGGATTCAGTCTCGAAACTAAGACTGCAAGCTGCGGACCTAAGAGAATATTGGCGCTGCCAAATGCTCAATTTCATACAAGCTAAGACCCTATACGCGTAGAGTTACGAGATCCAAATATCTTTTTTATAACGTTCCATATAAGCTGGGATACGACATCAAAGGCTTCAATTTGTTCTCAATAAATAATACAATATGGCGGTGAAAATATATTTTTTTCGAGACATACCCCAAGTTGTAGATCTAGGAGTGGATGGTTTCCCAACTCCAAGTTGTGACTTCTTAATAGTCATCGCATAAGCAAATTTCACTGGAAACTGGGCTTAAACTGAAACTGAAAATCGGTTGAGGTCAAGGGAATTCTAGCAATATCTCCCCTGTAGCGGCCCTTTTAAAATCCTTGCCATTAAAAAAGTTACTCATAAGCTTCTTCGCAATCAGTCTGGATACATTCATACTGTCATAAACATTTGCTGAGTCTTATCAAAAACTAATTTAAATTTTTAAAAAGGGTAGCAAAACTCAATTTTTTTGTTTAAACTTACTTCATGCCATTGCCAAATTCGAAAATTTTAGTATTTCGAGATTTAATTTTTTATTTAATTGAACTTAAGTTTTTTAAAATGTGGGAACACTCAATTGCGAGGAAATACTTTTTAAATCCTATTGAGCAGCTTTAGATTGTTCATTGTGGTTTTATTTTATTTTATAAAAGCTTACACAATTACAGAAGTTATTAAACAAATGGCTTGTGAAAATGAAATATGGATATGCAGTCATGTTGGAACAACATCAGCAGCAATTATTTAGAAAAAATCATTGCAATGCTCTTTGATAAACAACGTTTTTGGTTTTTCCGTCTTGACTGAAAATGAATAACGCTGAAGGCTTACCAACTCTTGAACATCCAACGTAAAGCTGTCCGTGGGAAAAAAATGGATATTCCAAGTCTAATCCACAGACTTGGAAAGATTGGCCTTGCCCTTTATTCATAGTTGTGGCAAAAGCAAGTCGCACGGAAAGGGAATTCGTGGGATCAATACATCTTCACCTTTGTATTTTCCCGATAAATTGTGGCTTCAATGATGTTATTCATAAGCGTTTTCACTGCACGTCTGGTGCGAATACACAGTTTTGGTTGACTAATGTTACGAAGCATTATCACAGGTACCCCAATTTTGAGCTCTAAATTATGTACCGGCAGTCCCGGCACGTCGAGTGAATTTAGAAATTCTGTTAGATAGTTAACAACATCTTCTTAATAGATGACAGTATCTACTGACTTGTATGATACCAAGTCTCCAATTATTTGCGACTGAATATTTGCATTCATTTCTTTGACATCTTTATTTTTTCCTGCCAAAATAGCTCTTTCACTTAACCAAGCATGATTTTTGTACTGCTCTCTTAAATTGGGAAAGACCTTCGCAACCAATTGTTCTTTGGTTTCAGTAAATTGGCGAAAGCTTTGGAGTAATGTTATCAATCCCATATTGTCAGCACAAATTTTACCATCTCCAATAGCTAGAAATTGTTTGGAAAATAAAGCAGCTGTTGGTTCCCCTTGCAGTTGAACACGAATATTCGTTTCAAGTTTAATTGTTTTTACAAACCTCCACAAATTGGAAGATTTCAAAGATCCATTTAGTTCATCAGCAGCAGTAGATTTTGGGATAACTGGCAATGTCTGCCGAAAACCACCGGCTAACAATACCAAAACTCCACCAAACAAATTTTGATTTTGTCGTAAATCTTGTAATGTTCTTTCCAACGCTTCCAATGCCTTCTAATGAGCCATGATACATTCGTCCCATACAATTAAGGCACATTGTTGCAAAAACTTTGCCATTCCAGACGTCTTTGAAATTGTACATGTCGGATGATCAATAAGTGAACATTTAAAGGCAACTTAAGTGCGGAATGCGCCGTTCGACCGCCATCCAACAAAGTAGTTGCGATTCCAGAGGACGCTGGTGCTAATGCAATTCTATTTTGTGATCGTAAAGCAGCCAAAAGCAAAGAAATTAAAAATGTTTTTCCAGTTCCTCCAGGAGCATCCAAAAAATAAAATCCACCAAGCGCATTGTCGACATCATACATAATTATATCATAATATCGTTTTTGCCCTGCATTCAGCTTTTGAATATTTGCATGAAGAAACGTTGCCAATTCATTGGTATCGAAATTTCGTTCGCGTTCCACTTCTTGATTTAATAAACCATGCATTGGTCGATTGGGCGAGGCCATACCAAGTTGTTCCAATGTTTTATTAGCCATCGAAAAACACGTACCTTCAATTAAAACCAATGCTTCATTATATATTTCTCTAGTAAACTCCTAATCTTGGTTTAAAGTCATAACACGCATTCGACGCAAAATATCTTCGCTCATGCAATCCCGATATTTTCTCCATAACTCAATTGGGTTTAATGGGCTACATGTTGATATCAAAATTGAAAACAATGTTCTTATTTGATGTGGAGAAGATGTAAGATACGCATCATTAAGCGCGTTATCCCAATTTGTATCACGCTCAAGTAAGTGCAATCTTTGACAGGCCTCACGATACGTCACGCACAAATTTCCATTGACCGTCCTCAAATCTTCAAATTAAGTTGAACCGCGAATATTAGTTAACAGCATACGTAAATAGAAACACTCAACATTGTTAGGATGCACGGTATAAATTCTTCCTAAAGTACTTGTCTAAGCTTTGGTGATTCGACGGGCGAATAGCTTTTTTGTTATTATATTATTTGTTTTTAAGTGGGCTGTATATTATTTTATTAAGAGAGAGGTAGCAACAGCCTGTTACACCTTGTATGTATTCATTGGGACGAGCACTGGGGGCTCCAAGGTATTGGCTGCGGGTTGAGCCACTTTGCTTTGCTTTGAAAAACCCCGCTTTGGGATAAAAAATATAAATTATGTCTTTATAATATTTCACTACCCAGTTGAGAATTGCAAGCACACTCAATGGCTAATGAAACAAACGAAAGAAAAATGTTCATAGTTTAAGTCACTTAAACAGCACTTGTAAAAAACATATTTGCGAAGCCATGAACTGGTGTTCCTTGTTTACGTCTTTGAAATTCTTTATTCGATGTAAAGTATGATGGAACTTCTGCATATAACAACGTTTTTGCAAATACGTCATTTTGGCACAATTTGAAGAACGCAGTGAGGGTTGTCGGCGGTGGATTTGGGGCTCTTTGGGCAGCGTTTTGATCCGTGAAATACACACGTTTTTCATTTTCTAAATGAATAGCTAAGTGCATAACGGTTGGATACCTTTCATGTATCGGAAAAGAAAAAAATGCGCCATATTGCTTCATTGCTACTGATGTATCGACCCATTTGATACTGAAGAATTTCGTCATTTCGATTTTCATTCACAACACCAAAGACGGCCATATCCTTGCCTTTATTCACATACTTGCAAATATATTTAATAGACTTCACCGAATTGCAATATTCAACTTTTACGTGGGCCTTGAAGGTTTTAAGCAACAATGGTGAATAAGGAACGATCCAGCGATTATCAACTTCCAAGTCCTGGTTTTGTAACTTAATCATTGTTGATCTTCCATTATCATCAGTTGATCGACGACGGTACAAAGGGTATCCATCATTGCCGCTTACTGTTTCTGTAACCAATGACTTAGGATAACGTTTCGAGCACTTTCCATCAACCATATATGATGAATTTCTATTTTTGTCACCGCATGGACCATGTATCATATTTTTATGACCACTTCATATAGCTCAGAATCTACGGTTTGATCAGGAATTTCAGCAGATATTACGCTGTCAATTTCATTTGGTGTTATTTTGTTCTCCACCCAAACTAACATATGCGCGCGTGGCAAACCTCTTTTCTGCCATTCAACGGAAATCATCCAGCATCGAACCTCACCAAAGACTACAATGAAGTCCACAAAAGCTTTTAGTTTTTGTTTAAAAACACGTGTCGTTATATCATGACGCTCGGAAGGTATTTGACCATTAAACAAATGTTCTTTGATCTCATCCCATTTTGGATTACATGTGAAGGTCAAAAATAAATCTGGACACCCGTAAGGCGAACATAAGTCATCGCATCCTATCATACTCATGCATATGACGCGTACTACCTGTGTAGGTTGACGGTAAAATTATCAAATGGCCAATATCATTCATACTAACATCATTATTTCTTGCATCACGCAAATTAATGTATTCTTCCGATCTTAACTTTTACTGATTGAATCTTATAAAATTTAAACGTTCTGTCTCAATCTTCGCATAAATATCAACAGCAAATTGGTGAGATAACCTTCGACAATTAACAATATGGTTATATTCATTTTCACGTAGCATTAATCAGTATGAATAGTAATTCATGGCGCTCACTTTCTTAATTGGAATACTTTCACCTGTTAAGGAGATAATGTGAAGTGTTTATATTT
Source organism: Eurosta solidaginis (assembly GCF_040869045.1). Taxonomy (NCBI): domain Eukaryota; kingdom Metazoa; phylum Arthropoda; class Insecta; order Diptera; family Tephritidae; genus Eurosta; species Eurosta solidaginis. Next base: position 173,044,793 of record NC_090321.1, on the reverse strand, counting down.
ACATAAAATACAAAAAATAAATCGGGCTGGCTTCTTAAATGTACAATTGCAAAATTGTATGCTATTGACAACAGTGCCCTCTGGTTTAGACCTACATCAATATTACACATGGCTTTTATATTAAGTTTATTGATGCGTTATAAAGCATAATATTTTGCAAATTTTCTTTGCAAGTAATGTTATGGAAGTCAGCTACAGAAATGCTTATTATCAACTTTACTGGGATTGCAACGCATCACAAGAACGATGTGTTTCACAAACACGTTCGGCACTGCAAAACAATTTCGCGTGATGGAAATTCCTCTCTAACCATTACGATGGAAACATCATCAATCGCAGGTGCGTTAAATCTACCTGGATGTTGTCCATATGGTACTTTATCTGCATGATTGACAACTTTATGGTTATCCGATGGCATTCGATCGAGTGCTGTTTCAAATACTCGGACCAATTCATTTTCTTGATGTAAAAATATCTGCAGCCGTTCCAATTTCTCTTCTGACGTTCGATTGAATTGCACATCGACGATCCAACTCGACAATCGAATTGCCGATAAAATATATTTGCAAAAATTGTTGGTTAATATTGGGCAATGGTAATAATGATCCTATTCGATTATTAATTTCCCCTTGAATCTATTTGAAAGAAAGTTGCAATTTATAACCATTTATTCAATTAAACTATGATTAAAAGTGCATACATATTTGTACATACCTGTGTGGACAACGAAAGCAGCAATATTTAAGAGAATTTTACTTACACGTATTTTTCTCATTAAATATATGTACATAGTTGTGTTAAATTTCGAAAAAATTTCAAATTTTGATATCATATTACATAGGTTTCTTAAGCCCAATTGCTAAATAAATATTTATATTTTTAACACAGAGCTGACGTCAAATGTGGGGTTAAATTCATACATTTTTGACAAATTTTCAAATTAAATTTGAGCTACAAATTTAACTTACCGTTCAGCAAGTGGGCCTTAAAGTATCTATTCATTGAATATTTACTCTAAAATTACCGATATTAAATTTATCGAGGAAAAAAATTTAAAAGTTGCTGCTATATTTTCACACATTCACCGAAAATAATTTAGCTGACATCACGCGCCTAATTTACCTCGAAAGTCGGTATAAAGTCATTATGTATTATATTAGTTGCGCCAAACGACGTCATTTGGAAGCGCGAATTACATATATGCTTGTATATTTTTTAAAAAATGCTTCGATTGTCCTATTGCTCCGGACATCTATGAAATCAAAGACTCAGATGGAGCTTGCAACACCAGCACAACCCCACTTCTTCAGTTTTGAATTTTTTCGCACCACAATACCGACAAATTTTGTTCATTGTGCCAATGACAATGGATATGTGTGAACCCTAATCAACCGCGGGATCGCATTCGAATGCGACACGTTCTAAATTGTTACGGGTTTGTCTAAGTACCCGAACACTCAAATTGTAACGTTCACTCCTATTATTAAATCGATTACGAACAACCGCACTACGCTGCATCCTTAATCTGTCACTTCTATTACGTTCTTCCCTTTCCTTTTCACTTCGAGCAGAACGTAACCTTGCATTATTTCGGTCATGTCCGCCTACATTAAATCGTTCGCTTTATTCTTCTGAGCGGTTAAACAAACGTCTAGCATTACGGGTACGACGACCGATATTGCGTCGTATTGGGGGCATAATTAGTGCTCACTGAAAAATTAACTTTAAACTTGAGAAAAAAGAACCAAAAAAGTATTATTATCAGCACCAAAACACAATTCACTTTTTATTTATAAAATTTTTAATAGCTGTCAATCACTGAATCCAATGTTTACAATTTTTTTTAAATATTTTTCACTCGCTAAATGTATTTTCTAAATTTTCCAATGTTTACTATGTTTTAAACATATCTCAATCATTGCATTTTCTTTTTAAGTTTCCGCTGGTTCACATGTACATACGTACTTATTTTTTAATTAATACGCGAGCTAATTTCAATGAAAGAAGAAAAAACGTAAACCCGACGAATTTTGCATGACAATTACTGTTACTTGTGGTGGGGTGAAGTGTGATGAGGTGAGATGGGCTGCGGTTAGGTGTGGAGAGGTGTGGTGAGGTGAGGTGGGGTGTTGTGAGGTGAGATGAGGCATCTATCATTAGGAACGTTTCCTTTCAAAGCACTGATGCATTTTCCAAACGCAAGCCAAATCGGCCCAACAATTTAGTAGTTTGGTGGCATACAAAGTACTGAAAACGCAATAAAATTGGTCAGCCTGGTCCACATTTTGGTCGATATATCTTTAAACGGTTCATGTATTATTAATACCTTTAATTTACTACCCATATCGTATAAAAGAATCCTAGGGTCACCCGTAGTCCACATTTTGGTCGAATTTCCGGGAATGGGCTCACGTCCCTGTTAAAACTTCCATCAATAGCTATCATTTGATACCCATATCGTACAAAGATATTCTATGACCTATATCTCCAAAAGCCGGGGTTGGGACTCCAGCGCTACACGTGGAGTTAATTTATGGTAGGAACGTTTTCCTTTAAAGCGCTGACACATTTTCCTAACACAAACCAAATCGGTTCAGCGGTTTGGTAGTTTGTTGGCATACAATGTACTGCAAACGCAAGAAAAATACGAAATCGTGAGATCTCAGCTTTCCGAATTTTTCAAACATTTTTGATTTTTTTTTATTTACACACCTTCCACAAAGAAGATCCAAGAAACTACTTTTTACAGAATTGAGATCGGCTTAGCCGTTTGGGCAGGCATCGCGATCGTACGAAAGACATGTCATTTTTATATATATAGATGTATATAAGATAATAAATGTTACGTATACGCACCGGTACCCATCTTTCAGGGTGATACGGGTCGGTTTACATGCACGGTTAGCCTAAATTTTAAACCATTCATCGGTTTAAGCATTTTTTGAAGCTTTTGAGATACCTCTCAACTTACAACTGTATCTTTTAATTATATTCGGCTTAGAATTTAAACTTATTTGAACAATTAGGCTGAAGTTTCAAAATGATTTTAATACAAAACCAAAAAAAGTTTCTAAAAACAGAACTTGTAGAATCTATTCGGTTTGAAACAATCTCAGAAGGTTTCAAAAACCCTAAAGTAGATACTTGAAGACTTCTGGATTTAAAACAACACTCTTAAGTTTAAAAATGTTACTGAAAATTTTATATTAAAAAAATTCACTTTCTTTATTATAACATTTTGTTTTACAGTTGTGATAGCTCAGTTCGAAGGTCAGTTCGAACCCTTGCAACTGTAAGGAACCGGAATGAGTTAGGTGTAAGTGAAGACTTCTATAGTCTGAAATTGAAAGCCAGTTCTGCGCAAAAACATAAACAAGTTCAAGATCTATGCTCAAATTTTAACCGTATTTAATGGGATGGTTTTAAATTAACAGTGTGCTTATTTATTATAATTTCAATATTTTTCTATTGCAAATCTGAAATCAAATTTCCAAGCCATACAAGCCTAAGTCAGACATACATATAAGGTTTTGAGAAGTTAAATATTTTTTTTTTAGTTTATAATATATTTTATATCAAAAATTTAAATGTCTTTTTAGCTTAATGAAAAAAGTGGGAGTACTTAATTTCTACAATTTGTCATTAATTTTGTTCGCATAACGGTACCCCGTAACGGCATAAACTAATCTAGATAGATATAGACTTCTATATATCAAAATGATCTGGGCGAAAAAAGAAATTCATTTAGCCATGTCCGTTCGTCCCTCCGTCTGTCCGTAAACACGATAACCTAAGTAAATTTTGAGGTATCTTAATGAAATTTGGTACGTAGGTTTCTGACCACTCTTCTCAGATAGCTGTTTAAAATGAGCGAAATTGGACTATAACCACGCCCACTCGGTATCAAAAATTTCGAAAAACTGAAAAAGTGCGATAAATCATTACCAAAGACGGATAAAGCGATGGAACTTGGTAGGTGGGTTGACCTTATGACGCAGAATAGAAAATTAGAAAAATAACGGAAAAAGGGCGTGGAACCGCCCACTTTTAATAGAAGGTAATTTTAAATTTTGCAAGCTGCAATTTGGCAGCTGAGTATATAATGTTCGCTTACACCCGAACTTAGACATCCTTACTTGTTTTCATTTTCTTTCAAATAAAAACAACTGATATTCGAGCGTTACATAAAGAATATTCCAGTGAAAAGTTTTCAAGGAATTCACGCCGATTTTTAAACTAAGTAGATACTTGCTTGCTCTGCAGTCTCTAGCAAGCAATTTTAACAGACTATAATTATGTGTCTTCAGTCGTTTCGTTTAAAATTAATAAAAGGACAATTTTTTTAACTTTTAAAACTCACACATATCGTTACAATACCTAAATCTAAATGTTGACATCCCTAATTGTATATATGATTTCTGTATTCATGTATATGGTAAACGTAAGCAAAAACAATTCCAAGAAACTAAGAACAAACAAAAAAGTATGTAAACAAACAAAAGTCAATGATACACTCGTGTGACTAACGGCGATGGTTTGATCTGTGTAAACGACACTTTTCTGTATTTTTTTGTGACGTTTCCATTATTGCCCCAACGAAACGTACAACAATATTGTTGACAAGTCAACCCAAAATTTGACCATATATATATACATACATACATACATACATATTCATACATACATACAATTTCAAACGAGATACAATGTTTATTTTGACAAGCTTGCGTAGGCCACGAAGGGGCAAAAAGATGATGAAAACGAATTGTGCTACTGAAATTTTTTAATGAATACACATAAGTTTCGTTATTTTTGTTATTGGCGGTGGCACAAGTGTGTGTTTGTACCATTGTACTATTTTTGTGAAAAATGTAAACAAAATAATTTTCTTCTTTGGTTATGAAAAGTTTTGAGTTAGCGATTGGAGAACAAATTAAAATATTGTCTATACTGCCGAGTTTCCAATTCAAATATTGCGACACATGAAATCATAAAGCAGTAAAAATTTGCCATAGCTTATTCGGGTCGTAAGTGAAAAAAAGTTTAAGTTTTGGTGGAAGTTAATATAGATAGTTAAAAAGTATTACTCGCTTACTTACTGTGGCATAACACACTGATTTAATTTGCACAGGCAAGCGGAAAAACTCAATATCTGAGCCAAATTTGAATCAATTTGCGTAAAACTTTAAACTAAGTGATTTTCAGGATCTCGGGTTTTTATGATGATATTAAGCCAAATAAAACTTACACTTTACTCTACTAGAACTTAATGAAATATTAATCTGCCTTCCAAAAAACCTTCTTGGTAGTTCGGTTGAAAAGTTTGAAATTTTGTTAAAAGATCTTTGAATAATCTTTGGTAATGAAATGACGAAATTATTATTGCAGCTATTTGCGTATAGTTTTATTTGTCTACATTTGAAATAAAATAATTGAAAAATTTTTTTTTAAGTTAAACGGTTTTATTGAAAACAATACTTACATAAAGGCCCGGTTTTTCAACGTAAGTTCAACTCAGTTTGTCAGTTAAACTACGCTTAAACCTACACTGCAGTTTTTCAGTCTACTTTAACTGAAATTTAATCTGAGCGTAAGCGGCCGATCTGGGAGGTATATACTCTAGTTAACATATCAGTTATTTGCGTTCGTTTGAAATGGCGTCGAATATACCCAACAACCATTTGGGATTGAGTAACATTAGAGCTCATGTTGATACCGAGGCATACTTCTTCAATATTAAGAGTTGTTTCGAGACAGTGGCCCAACTTGAGAATCATAGTGTACTCACAAAAGAAGAAATTTTTCATACAGCAAAAAATCCTGTTACCTGAAAAAAGGATAGTTCCCAACTTGTGGTTCTCTAACTGAACTCAAATGTAAGATTGCAATGCTGTAGTATTTTCACGAAAACAAAACATATACAGTTTATTCTTGATTAATTGCGCTTCATTACTGCTATCAACCGGATGTTTATTTTTCACAATACACAGCTGTTGGTTTTGGTGGTACCACCTTTGAGATCTTTTTTCAACTCCACCTCTATCCGATATCCAGTGTACGATGTCAACTAGATTAATGTGTTGGATATTCATTTGAGAACTGTACATTTCCCAAAATCTCTTAAGGTTGGATAATAATTTGATAATGATAATAACGTTGGAGATCAAATCGAGAACTTCAAATTTTACAAAATGTCTCAAAGGTTGGATAGTGACTGGAAAATGAAGTTGGATATCAACTCCAGAACTATCTGGTTTAAGAATAATTAAACAATGATGTTGGATATCACCTTCGGAACTAGATATATATTTCGCTGGAGAAATTTTTTTTTCCATGTTTGTTGGGTAAACAAAATCCGGCTGTTGCCGTATCTACAAATTATCTAGAAAATAAAAAACCAATGTTTCCGTACAAAAGGCCTACCCCAAAGGCGGCCTTAAGCTGTTACTGAAAAACTGATCAGTAGCTTAACTGGAGTTTAAATTTGACAACAACTGAAAAACCGGGCATAAGTAATAATAATACTAAAAGATAGAAAATAACTAGGTAGGTCCTAGGTAATAGTCATCATACTCCTCATCAATCTAGGGCGTTGATCGGACAAATAAATAAAAGCTTTGGGCGCGTGAAATTTCTATAAACGTGAGGCGTAGCATAACCTTATTAAGGTTCAGTTGGACTTACTTATACATATATGAAAATATGGGTTGTAAATATATAAGCGGTTGACTATCAATAGAAATTTGACGCGACCCACGATTTTATTTATTTGTCTGATAAACGCCCTAGATTGATGCCTAGTACTTTTAACGATTTTTTTCATATGTCGCTTTCCATCCATATATGTAATATGTGTTCCAAATAAAACGCTGATCGGAACACAAATACCATTTTTCTTTAATAACTCGATCTGGCGTGGCGATTTTTTTTTTTTTCATAAGGCGCTATTCATGTTTGTAGTTATTATGTGTTCCAAATATGAGCCAAATCGGACCACAAATACAAATACGATTGTTTGAAATATTTCGATCCATGCGCCACCTATCGGAGTTTTTTTCTTCTTGATGCATTGTCACCGGGTTCGGAACAATATTTCAAGCTTGTAGCTTATCGGGAAGTTACTCAAATTTCAATTACAAAATTCTGTTCGCTCGCTACACAGAGTCAAACTAAATAAAACCGTTTAAAAAGGTAAAACTAATACTAAACTATTGAACTTGGCTTGGACCAAAGTGGAGGTTTTTTGTAGGGCCTTTAAAATCAAACTCCAGCCAAATTTTTAGTTTTAGTTCGCTTTATCACGTAAAAATGGGAGCAGTATAAAAAGAAAAAAAATTATTTCTATTCTCTCGAAATAAATATAAAAATACAGTTAAAATTATTCGCCAATGGCATAACATATGTATAAAACAAACTTTAAAGAAAATTATTAAATAATATTTACTCAGCAATATATATAAAATCTCAGATTTTTCCTGCAGGCCATGATTCAATCACAAGGGGTTTGTTCGGTTGACAATATTTTTGACAACTGAAGCCATCTTGTCACCCAATTGAATTGACATCCTCTAGCTGTGTTGTTAACAATTGTCAGATAAATACTAAACTACATAATCCTTAGTATTATTTTTCCAATTTTAAATCTTATGAAAACTTACTTGGTATTTATTTTCCGATTTTGTTGTAGATTTATTTCATATACCAGAATTTACAAGCGTGGTCGAATAAAGGAAATTTTCTGAAAATCACCAACAATAAGGAATGCTGTACTTTCATAAACCAATGTAAATCGAAACCTTAACAAAAATTATAACTCGTGGTTGAACGTCAAGAAGTCGAGTAGAAAATCGACTCATGTAAAAATCCAATAGTTAATAATAGAGATGCTATAACGAAATAACGAACTCGTTGAACGTGTTCGTGACATTCTACGTAAATACTAACTAAATCGTTTTTATATATTGGAATACTATATATATATTTGGCACACTCGCACCGCGTGATGCAGTATCAAATGACTGTGTTCCGAACATTCCAATAAACTGTTTATCCGGAATGATTCCATGAATACTTTAACGGAAAAGATCTTTCCGAAGTTTAGAATACAAATACAAATGCAATTCCTGTGCAGCAAGAGAGGACCCAAGCTGAACTCCTCTTCTATCAAAGTCTAAGCCAGAACTAAAAGCTCTAAGAAAATCAGCCCTTTTTGTGAGGTCTTGTTTACTACTCACTGGAGTATCACCGTGCCAGTTCGAAATCACTTTCTCAAATTTATTAAAAAAACTTATTTCAGCATTCTTTCCAAAGCGTTCATAATGTGGTTGAAGAATGCCCTATCTCAGAATTTTTTTCATAAACGTCTTATCACATGTCAAGTGTATTTATTGAATTTGTGCTCACATAGGACATTTTTAAACAAATCTGAGATAGAGCGGTTTTGAGCAAAGCTCTGAAGTACAGCTTTCTTCTAACAAATTCTGAAATAATGACAAAGTAAAAAATTATTAAAAATTTACACAAAACCTTTTGGCACTTAGAAAGCTATTAACAGTACCAATATATTACTTGAGGTACTTTTCTACTACAATTTTCATTGGAGGGGATAGAGTTATTCACATGCCTTCCTTCCTTCGTAAAAGCAACCCGTCCTGATATTAAAACTTGGGAGTCTCAAAGCTCTGCTGACATTAAAGAACAAACCTCTAGTGATTAAATCATAGCTGCAGACTATATACCAAGGAGTGAAACTGAAATAACCATTTCAAAACCACCTTCGAATTAGCTGAGCAAAAAACGATATGCGAAAAATTAATTTTGCAATTTCTACATTTAAAATTGTTTCCACTCTTGAACCACTGTGCATCATTCTCGGTCGAATCGAAGTAAAACTACAATGCCCTTCAAAATTTGGACTGTTGATTTTTCCGGCTAGCATAGCTTGGACAGTTTATCACAGCTTAAATTTTTCGTTGTTGTTTTGCTTTGTAATCACTAATACCACTTTAGAAAAAACTTGTTAATTTTTGGCTTATGTTTACTTCCTTAATAAATGTGGAGAAACGTAAAACCTTAAACACAAAGCTGCTCATTGATTTCTTGACCAATTAACGTTCTGGAGATTTCAGTCAATTTGAAAACTGAAAAAAAAAACAAAACAGAAAAATTATTTAACCCTAGACGGTCGTCCTTCGTCAAAATTACTACGCACGATCTTACTTTCACTGTAAATATTGTGACGAATATCAATAAGGGATACTACCATCTCTAAGCCGATACTAAGTGGTCACTTGTATCTACATAAACAAATCAATCATTATATCTACACATATGTACGTACACGCAGCGGAGAGAAACGCACAAACACATGCATATATCTTATCTGAGATGGCCACAAAATTAGGCAATCATTTGTGCAAGTATCACTCACATATACACGCGCATATGAGAAGCTATAAACGTAGTTTATAGCTGGTAACTTTATAGCTGGTAACTAAGTAGTAAATTCTAGAAACGCCTAGAAGTATGCGAACGAGGAAATCGAAGAGTACAAAAGAGCGCAAGCTGAGAAATCATGGAATCAGTTTGATTTAAGCAAACTATTGGTTGTGAAGTATCAGTGTTATTGTGAAGTACTTTAATAAAGGCCGTTTTGCATTATTGAATATTGGAGTTATTTATTCACCAGTTTAGCGATACGAAAGTTAGCAGAAGGTCGAAAATAAGCGGAATTTCCCTAAATTCGTTACAATATGTTTTTATTGTTCGCGTTGATCTCCGCTTTCGTACAGCGCTAGTCGCACGCATACAGAGGAGCGCGCAAATCGTAAGTAGATTTTTTTTCGGTTTTGTTTTATGGCGTAGTCAAATTGACGAAAGATGAGATTTATGTAACTTTCTGAGTTTTACGTTAAAGGGCTAACAAAGTCAGTATATTGCTCGAATAGAAGTAATGCGATGGACAACTGGCTTACATCCATACCTTTGGCTCAGTCGTTAGGAAATCACCCGTACAATTTAACAATAGTTGGCACACTCAGATTAAACAAAGCGGAAATACCTTCTGAATTATAAAACAAAAAGGGACGTAAATGCAGAACGTCTATGTTTTTCTACGAAAAAAATTTAACTCTATTATCCTATAAACCAAAACCTAGCAAAATATTCAATCTTCTGTCATCTTACAATGAAAAAGGTACTATTAATCCCGTTTCAAATAAGCCAACCATGGCTGAGTTTTAAAACGAAACCAAGGGGGGAATATACAGTCTGGAGCAGATGTGCAGCGCAGTGAGTTCTTCAAGAAAAACGAACAGGTGGCCATTGTGCCAATTTTTGGTATGTTGAACATTTCCTTTATAAATTCGTATGTTATTTACACATACAATATATTTAAGTCGGACAAAAGCCTTTAAAAGGGTAGATTTTATGAAAAAGCTTTTCACTAGCCTTATAAATAGTCATTTAGATGACAGACTTATTATGACAACTATTACCACTACGATAATAAATTGCATACTAAGTTTAGGTCCTGATCATGCTACAAATGGATCTGAAAATATGATACCGGCAACAGAAACTAAAAAACGGAAGATTTGTGCCATGTATCCTTCTTCCAAACGAAGAATGACGAAGGTGGTATGCGCAAAGTGCCATAAGCACCTATGCGGAGAGCATAAAGTTGATGTTTGTGCCTCCCTTATTATCTGAGGTTAGAACTTTAAACGCTGCTTTTCCTATTTAGGTTTAATTATTTAGTTTTAAGAAACTTAAAGACTTGTATGAGAGTTCCTTCGACAAATTGTGATTTTTTATTTTTTAAAAGGTAATGCCTTAAAGGTGAATCCAATTGATAGAAAACTGTGAATTATTAATATATAGGTTTTCCTTTTTATTTTTGACATATGTTTATCAATAACGAAATAATAACGGAATAATAAGAGGCGTTCGATGTTTCTACTCACACCTTTCTGAAAATTGATTTAAAATAAGTCGTGGTCATAATGACGAAGGATGACGTTAAAGTAAAAAAAATAAGGACGACCGTCCAGGATTAAAAAATTTCAAATTTACAATACCATGATGAAAATACCTTCAAGATATAGCCGTTTCTGAAATTATTGTCGCACAAACACAAAAAAAAAAGTTTCAAATTTCTCAATTGCACACATACATATTTATGTTTTTCTCAAACAAAAACAATTTTGTTTGAAATTCTTTTTATTTTTTTTGGCCTACTGATAAGGTATTCACCGTTCGATTCGAGCTCAAGGCCGCAGATAGATCCATAGATCCAGCGGGCCTAAAGCGTACCGAAGATGAAGGCTCTGCGCAGCTATTGCAGGTTGTCTGAAAATTTTTCTACCTACTGTTGCAAAAATAAAAAAAACTATTTTTCAATTTAGAAAAATTAAAAAAACAATAATTATCATAAAAATTATTGCTCTGGTCTTGAGCTCGAATTACAGTAACAATTTCAATATTTTACTTTGGTTATTTTTTGATTTTATTTTGTTTTGAGATTGATTTTCAAATTTTACATTGCGCAAAAACTTAAAAAAAAAATCATAACCGACCAGAAAAAAGAAAGGTTATACCTCGAAGTGTTTTTATCATAGTCAATACTAACACATTGATGTATTATGAAGGGATGCTCAGTTTCGATTTGGTAATGCGGTAAATTTAAAAATTTTTTTATTATAACAACTTCCCTGTCCCCATACAAAGAGCTTTAAGAATGCCCCACGTCCATTATTTTTTTGTATTTCTTTATTGAATAATATGAATATTTATTATAAAATATTATTTTTATAAATAATTTGACATATATTTACCTTATTTTGGCTATTTTATTTTGTGAATCTAATGTGACTCCTGAACGTAGCAAAAACAATTTTGTTTACCACGTTCAATGAGTCACATGTGAACATATAGGACCATAAGAAATAATTTAAGTTTTCGAATCACAATAACGGTAAGTTGATATATAAATGTCAAAAGCGTGTATTAGTGTACTTTTTTGCTTAATTGAAGTTAAAGTATATACAAAAATTGAACAAAATGAGAAAAAGGTATCAGAAAAAAATTTCGAAATTTTCTTTCATTTTCCTAAAGTTTAGGTCTTTTGATATACGCTTACATAGAATTCACAAATATATAGCGACGCGTTCATACCAAGAAAGCGTCTGAAAGTTGTATAAAAAATGAGTCACATGTGACTCATGAACTTATTTCAATACGACCTTGTGAGTCACATATGACTCACTGGACAGGGAAGTTGTTAAGTAATGGGAAGGCTGACTATATGCGTATTGATGGAATTCGAATGCAGTTAAGAAGCTTAACAGCTTAAGGTCGTAACAGTATAGTAGCCAACCAATTGGTATTTTAAAAGGGAGTGGGCTTTAGTTCTATAGGTGGACGCCTTTTCGAGATATCGCCATAAACGTGGACCAGGGGTGACTCTAGAATGTGTTTTTACGATATGGGTATCAAATGAAAGGTGTGATTATCTAAAACGTAGTAGGCCTTAGTTCCATAGGTGGACGCCTTTTCGAGATATCGCCATAAAGGTGGACCAGGGGTGACTCTAGAATTTGTTTGTACGATATGGGTATCAAATTAAAGGTATTAATGAGGGTTTTGAAAGGGAGTGGCCCTTAGTTGTATATGTGAAGGCGTTTTCGAGATATCGACCAAAATGTGGACCAGGGTGACCCAGAACATCATCTGTCGGGTACCGCTAATTTATTTATATATCTAATACCACGAAGAGTGTTCCTGCCAAGATTCCAAGGGCTTTTGATTTCGCCCTGCAGAACTTCTTCATTTTCTTCTACTTGATATGGTAGGTGTCACACCCATTTTACAAAGTTTTTTCTAAAGTTATATTTAGCGTAAATAAACCAATCCAATTACCATGTTTCATCCCTTTTTTCGTATTTGGTATAGAATTATAACATTTTTTTAATTTTTCATAATTTTCGATATCGAAAAAGTGGGCGTGGTCATAGTCGGATTTCGGCCAATTTTTATACCAATACAAAGTGGGTTCAGATAATTATGTGAACTGAGTTTAGTAAAGATATATCAATTTTTGCTCAAGTTATCGGGTTAACGGCCGAGCGGAAGGACAGACGATCGACTGTGTATAAAAACTGGGCGTGGCTTCAACCGATTTCGCCCTTTTTCACAGAAAACAGTTATAGTCCTAGAATCTAAGCGCCTACCAAATTTCATAAGGATTGGTAAATTTTTGTTCGACTTATGGCATTAAATGTATCCTAGACAAATCAAATGAAAAAGGGCGGAGCCACGCCCATTTTGAAATTGTCTTCTTTTTTGTATTTTGTTGCACCATATCATTACTGGAGTTAAATCTTGACATAATTTACTTATATACTGTAAAGATATTACATTTTTTTGTAAAAATTTCACTTAAAAAAAATTTTTTTTTAATTGGGCGTGGTCGTTCTCCGATTTTGCTAATTTTTATTAAGCATACATATAGTAATAGAAGTAACGTTCCTGCCAATTTTCATCATGATATCTTCAACGGCTGCCAAATTACAGCTTGCAAAACTTCTAAAATACCTTCTTTTAAAAGTGGGCGGTGTCACGCCCATTGTCCAAAATTTTACTTATTTTCTATTCTGCGTCATGAGTTCAACCCACCTACCAAGTTTCATCGCTTTATCCATCTTTGGTAATGAATTATCGCACTTTTTCGATTTTTCGAAATTTTCGATATCGAAAAAGTGGGCGTGGTTATAGTCCGATATCGTTCATTATGAATAGCGATCTGAGATGAGTGTCCAGGAACCTACATACCAAAAATGTCAAGATACCTCAAAAAATACTCAAGTTATCGTGTTAACGGACGGACGGACGGACGGACATGGCACAATCAAATTTCTTTTCGATACTGATGATTTTGATATATGGAAGTCTATATCTATCTCGATTCCTTTATACCTGTACAACCAACCGTTATCCAATCAAAGTTAATATACTCTGTGAGCTTTGCTCAACTGAGTATAAAAATTTAAATTGCGCTCATGTCATTTTAAACTTAAAATCGTTTTTTGAGATAAAATAGTGTTTAAGTGGATTAAGAGAGACTTGAAATGATACTTAATTTAGATTCATGTTTAAAACAATAAAACTCTATTTTATTTCGACTATGACTACGGGCCATTGTATTTAATACACAAGAAATATTGCCCAAAAGTTGTGCAAGGCTGACCAACGAAAGGAGCTTATGGCGAAGTTGAACATTATTGTCATGACGGCGTATTGTTGCATGAGGTTGGGGATATCAATCATAAATGTCTTTTGTCAGCAAAATAGGGGATTTAACGTAAGGGGCTTAAATGCTGAAAAGGTAAACTTTTTTGATACGTATTCGAGCCATCGGAAGTTATATGATATGCGTAACAGAAACTTGGTTTCTAATGCAGTTGGAAAATGCCTATTTTTATATCAATAATTAAAGGCTGCTGAGAAATTACAGGATATAAAAAAATGGGGAAATGCGGCAATTTATTATGAAAACGATATTCATATTAAACCTATCTTAAAGTTCGAAAGCTTTGCTTGCAGAGTTGTATTAAAATCCGTATAAAGCTTCAATCTTTTATGTGTACAATACAAATGAAAATATTATTCTTCAATCGTTTTTTGTTACTTCGTTCAGGATATTGGTACTGTTAGCTTGTTAGATGAGATTGTTTGACAACATTTTGTGAATATGCGTGTACTTACAAGACATTGTGCAAACAGTTCACTTTACTACTTTATCACATCTAACCCTAAGGCTGTTCTTAAATTTGACCAAAGTTATTTTATTTCAGACCATGACTTGTTGCTTTGCACCCTTGGTTTGCATTTTGGTTGCTCTTTTACAAGTATGTTACATACATTTAAAAATTTCGCTCTATTAATTATAATGAGCTATTTTCTGATCTGTCAAGAGTAAATTCTAGCACCACCGTTGATATTGTGACGAATATTAGTGACACTAAGTGATATTCCCATCACTAGTCTGACGCTAAGTAAATGAAGCCACAACAACAATAAAGCAGGCAGTTACTTGTATCTACATAAACGAATTAATCATTATGTCTACACATATGTACGTACACGCAGCGGAGCAGAGACGCACAAACACATGCATATATATTATCTGAGATGCTCCCAAAAGAAGGCAATTATCTGTGGAAGTGTCACTCACATATATACGCGCATATGAGAAGCTATAAACGTAGTTTATAGCTGGTAACTTTATAGCTGGTAACTAAGTAGTAAATTCTAGAAACGCCTAGAAGTATGCAACGAGGAAATCCAAGAGTATAAAAGGCAGCAACAGTAGAGGCACGAAAATCAGTTTGATTTAAGCAAGCTATCAGTTGCGAAGTATAAGTGTACTTTCAAGTAGTCTAATAAAGACCATTTTTGCATTATTCAATATTGGAGTTATTTATTCAACAGTTTAGTGATTCGAACGAGAGTGGAAAATGAATAGGCCTGAGCCTAAGTTGAATTTATATAAGACTAGCAGGATACCCGGCGTTGCTGGGGTTGGGCAGATACTAATCTAAATAAGAAGGTGTATTTTCACACATTTCTTCCCGTTACTCAAAGTAAAGCCATCAATATATAATATTTTATTGATATCCTTCAAAATGTATCTCCCAATTTTTCTCATTCTTACCCTTTATAATTTCCTTATCTATCCCTTTTCTTTTTTTACACCCTCTAACTCTCTCCTTCTTTTTTCTTAGATCGCTCATTCCTCTAATATATGATTCTTTGCTTTATTTTTCAAATTTTATTTTGTCACACACAACTCATACTCAAAATCTCACAACTTTATCAAAATATTTTAGCTGCACAATTTTTGTCTATCATCTCATATAGACAGCTATTTTTACAATGGAATCTTATATTTAATAAAAACTTTTAAATCACTCAATGCAATCGCTTTAACTTTTTGTGAATTCAATGCTATGACCAAACAAAAGTTCTGCTTTTAAGTACGTACATGGCGTATAAGTAACTTTTGCTGACATACAAAATTTGTCGCACCACCCAGTGGCGTACGTGAAATGGAAAAAAAAATTGAATTTAAAATTCTTAGTTCTGAAATATGAAAAACCTTCGTCTTGATCGAATGAACCTATAGCCAAAATTTGGTGATGATCGAAGTGTGGGAAATACGTTTCCATAGGGAACACACACACACACATAATTAGATTTTTATATATATAGATGTCAGAAACACGGCAACAAGAATTGTTCGAGCTCAAAAGTGTAAATACTTAATTCTCCATTACTCCCTTATAATACTTTTTGGAGTAATGTGTAAGACTTACGTGTATTTGGCAAGGACAAAATTCGAATTAATTTGTCTGATATTTTAACTGCCTTTTCATCTGAGCGTTACTTAGATATCTCGTTAGAGTTTTCGACTGCGTCTCAGAGTGATATTGCTAGATGCATTTTTTTTTAAATAAGATACCAAATGGTTTGAAATCCCGTTATAAAGGAACAAGAACCCACAGTCGGAAATCGAGGCAATAAAGAAAATAATGAGAGCTAAAACCCCTGGGCAAGTGAACTGATGAAACAAATCCACTGAAAAAAATATAGATTCTACCAAACCCATCCGAACAACTTAGCCAATTTTCTACCGATACTTTATTTCGTTGAGATAATCGAGTGATATTCTGTATGGTATATATTGAAGGACTATTGATCAATTTAAATATGAACAAACATGTCTTAAGATACGAACAATGAATTCACGTCATTTCATTCAATCGTCACTTGTAAACAATCAGCTTTTCATACGTATGCAATGAAAACTTCAACCAAAAGATATTAGGTAGTAATACTATTAAGTTTTCAACTCGACCCAAATAAACCTTTTAAATAAAGTCACTTTATCATCAGGTGATCCATTATATTTGTAATTTTGACGTCTATGCAGAAGATATCACATTTGTCTTATCCACAGTGGTACATGGCATGGCTATATATACATATGTTCATGTTATATGGTACAGTTGGTATACTGTGTGAACAAAGAGCCCAATACCTGAAATCAAAAGAATTTGTGTTGTTACGAAAAGAAAACAGCACGAATGTCGACAAAAGTATGGTATCATAAGTTCATCAATGGGCAAAAACGTTTTAAAAACTCTAAACTGCATGTACTTCTGATTCAATACATCAATAAGTGGACAAACTTAAGCAAATATAGCTCTGGCGTCATTGTAATTATTGTCCGGCGGATTAAATATTTTTTTGATCAACTAGAAGTTACAACGTTATACTGATTGCTTTACTATTATTTTTTTTTTTATTTCCTTGATACCTATCTCTGACATTTCTGTTAAGTAAATTACAAAAACATATATCGCTTCTTTAGGAGCATAGTGCAAAAATGAGTTCTCTCCACCGAGTTCTGTTATGGGCTTTTCTCTTGAGCTCTCTCCATGACCCTTCCAACCGACATTCGGCGTAAACTGTGCTAATCCATGTCGTCCGGGGTCGTCCCCTCCGCGGTGTTCCTTGTGGTTTCCAGTCAAGCGCCCTTTTTGCTATACACGATTCGATTTTTCTTTTTATATGGCCAATCCATTGCCATTTTTTCCGCTTTATGGTTGTTTGAATCAGCTTAGTGCTCGTCTGTCTTAAAACATCTTCATTTGAAATAATTGTGGGCCAGAATATACGGCATATTGTGGGCAAGCATTTGTTTGTGAAAACCTGTAGTTTACTGCTGATGAGTTCCATCACTTTCCACGTTGCAGAACCGTATAGTAGCACTTACTTCACGTTGCTGTTCGTTGCTGTTGAATATTTTAAGTTTAGTGCTGCGGCTGAGTGTGCTAGATTGCCGCACTTTTCTCAGTTTTTGAAACGCCACCCAGGCCTTAGCTATTCGTGAGCATACATCAATTTCAGCTCCGCCATCACTAGCTACTATACTTTCGAAATAACAGAACTGAGAAACATTTTCAATAGTTTCGGTTGTATCGTCAATCAGAACTGTCAGATCTTGCGTGCTTTGTGTTGGGAGCCGCATGAGCTTAGTTTTCTTTACGTTTATTTTCAGTCCCACTTTGCTCGCGTTTTCTATTAGCTTGTCGATCTTCATTTTAATACCAGTAAAAGAATGCGACAGGAGACATATATCGTCCGCATAATCCAAATCATTTAATTTTTTGCGCAATTCCCACTTAATGCCATCTGCCGCTGTTCGATTTGTTTCAGCTAGTACGCCATCTAGCATAAGAGTAAACAGCAGCGGCAAGAGAACGCAGCCTTGGCGAACGCTTCAATCCAACGCTTCAAATTGCGTTGTTATATAGTCCATTATTAACTTAATAATTACATCCGGTACTCCGTGATGCCGCAGTGCACTCCAAATAGCGCTTCTATGTATAGTGTCGAAAGCACGTTAAAAGTCCACAAAGAGTAGATAAAGAGGCTTTACTTTAAGTATACCAAATGTTTTCTGTGTACTCCAATAATATTCCACGTGGGGAGCTTTATAATAACCACTTAATATCAAAATTCCTCTGAGACGATATATATTCATTTTTGTGTTGGCGACGAGCATTTTCATTGTTTCTTCGTTGAAGACCTGCAGAAGCAATTTAAATAGGAATAAAATATTCAGACTCACTCATAGAATCAACAATATACATTGCTTTGTTGCGATTTCACTCCTGATTAATCAGCATGTTCAAATTTAGAATCAATACGTTTGGGTTTCTTCCAGTTTGGTGTTCCGGAATCTCTTCCCGTGTACTTAATAGTGCTTTTTGCCGGACAAGATATCCAGCATCAGGTATTCCAAATAAACATGATAGCGTCGACGCAAAATCTTCCACATCTGATTCACGCGAGACTTTCAATTCCCACATACACACATTTTCATAACTTCTGTTACCATCTCATTATCGCCAATTAGTTCTTCGTCACTCAGTAAGTAAGTAAGTGAATAAGTTAGGACTACTGTGGGAGTAGTATAATACTCGCGTACTTTGCTAAAGCGTGGTAAAACCAAACTGATTAGTTATTCCTCAACTTGCGCTGCTTTTAACTCTCTGTTGCCTCGTTCGCATATTTCCCCTAAGATCTAGACTTTTCACGGCATGCCTTCTGAAACAGTTCTATTTCATACTTGGCTTACCTCATGATAACGTGATGTGTGAACGTTTCTTTTTCTTGTGTTCATGTACATAAGTGTGGCTGCTTACTTTATTGTTGTTTTGCATTTATTTAGTAGCAGCATAGTGATGTGTAGAACTGCTAATATTCGCCACAATAGCATTGTTATTTCATGTTAAATTAAAAAAAAAAAAATAGCAAAAACGTGGAAAGAAATAAATTTTAATTCTCAAACGTTTTTTTGAAAAATTATTATTTTGCATACTTTTTCTTTTAGCTGTCCTGATTTAAAATAAAACAACACACAAAAAATCTATGGCAATAATTATAAGCCCGAGAGTGTAAATTATAATACAAAATCAAAATTTTTATTATTTTTTTTTTTTACTGTAGTTACGATTCTTTAAAGTTGCTACCGCGAAAACGCAACGACGGTAGAAAATGGGATTAACTAGTTTCTGAACACGTTTTAAGCGGCATGGATGCCATTATTTACACAACTTATTCTATTTTTTTCATTTAGGCGTATTAATTTTTAAACCAAAAACTTTTGATTTAGTACATTCCTTTGATTTGTCTGCAATAAAACATTAATCGCAATTCCATTTGATTAACACCAAGAAGTTGTAAGCGAACCTATTCGGAATGTCCATAAGCGACCATAGGAAAAGTTCAAAAGGAATGACAATTTAATGAGGCGCACTAAATTTATAGCAAAACCTAAGACACAAATATTTACCTTTGAACTCTGTCGCCTTCAATCCGCATACTAGAAGTAAAACAACGAACATAAGTCACATATTTTCCAAGGAATGTATACACGCACACAACAATGCAAATAACAAATTCTTATCACTGGCAAGTGTTCAATGGAATGAAAGTTGCTTCTCTCTCCCTCCATTCCATTTTTGTTATTTGGACAATCGCGGTGTTATTGCTGCATCGGCAGTTTAGTATAGACACGGTTAAATTTAACAGATTTTTTTTTTGTTGCTGCAAAATTTTAAGTCCAAGCAGCTGCTCCTGAAATGGAAATGGCTTTGAAATAATTACGCTATGACTTGAATTCCCTTGTAGGGGTTTAAGTAAAATGTAAAGCAGAATCCATTATTAAGCAAAATTGTGTTTACCTTATAAAAAAATTTCAGCTTTGTTGGCCTTGAACCAAACATCTTTGGTACGTTTGCATAGTATTCTACATAAGCGCAAATTCCAACTGACCATTGCGAACTCATAAAGGAGAGGAAGAATTCCAAAAGCAACCGTTAGACCCAGTTTTTATGCTGTCCATTCAAGGTAAATGAATAAATATCAAACACTGAAGAAGTCGACAAGAATTTATTGATGCACTCAAAGCCCATACTCCTGGTGTTAAACGGCTGGTGTGATTATGCGATTAACTTCCTTGTCTATGTATGCGATTAAGTATGCTAGGGTGCGCTTTATTTTGCAATTTTATCCTAAAAGCGAAATCGCTCTTGAAGTGTTCTTAAAATGTAAGCAGCTTTAGTTATTATATTTATGCCGGGTGCAAATCACTGTTCATTTCTTAAATATCATAAAGAAAACCATCTGATGTGTATTTACCATTTAATGTGTCCCTGAAGCAGTGGTCGGTGCACCATAGCTCTATTGAGCCAGACTTGCTTCATATTTACTCTCCACTGTTTAGTCGCTAGCGAGACAGTTACAAATTAACGCTGAAGACGGCTGTTGCACACGGCTGTCACACAAATATTAAGAATACCTGTGAGAAATGTTATGATGGGGCAACATAACTGGTAAGACGGCCCTTCCATAATTAATTCGTCACCTAATTAATTATTTTAACAAAAGTTGAGTTTTTTTGTTTAATAATTTTAACAAAAGCTCATAAATTTGTTTCGGGGGGTGAATTTAGTAAGCGTTATGGTAGAATTACCAGGTGAAATATATGAAAAAAAAACACAAAAGACGCACGCTATCTGAAACGGTAGGGACGCATTTTCAACGGTCAAAAATGGTAAGATTTTTACCCGCTTTGCAAAAATAGAAGGAGAAAAATAAATACCTTGCTACGAAAGCCATTACAGAAACTGTTTTTCAGCTGTTTGGCCAGCTTATGCCAATTCAAAAGGGGATACAGAGTACCACTGCGAGTTTACATTAGAACAAGTAAGGAAGTCTAAGTTTGGGCGAAACCGAACATTACATACCCCGTTGTACATTTGAAATGCTGTTGTTATTTGTATTTTGTGCTTATTAGTGTTACAAGGCTGCGCAATAATAAATATACATATGGTTCTATTCTGAACTAATTTTAGTTTAAAAGAAGCAAAAAGGATACAGAGGCTAACACCAATGACCTTGAGTGGGTACTAATGTAGTTTCTCTTCAGATATGGCGATTTCCCAACTGCTTATTTTAAAATAAAGATATAACAGAACAATAAACATAAACACACAAGTGCCATTATACTAAAAAGCGTTATTACAAAAAAAGGTCAGGGTTATTAACGAAATTTTCCAACTTTTACTATAAATATCTTATTACCTGCATCTACGCACTTTTACAAAATCTTTATATAAAAGAAGGCGATTTAACCGATTTAGGACATTTTTACTGAAAATATTTCCTGTTAAAAGGCATACAAGTGCACCAAATTTTTCGTCGAGTTATGGCTCCAGAAACGTTGGCAAATGCATTGTAAGAAAGGGGCAGTGACACGCCCATTTTTCAAGATTTGAATTTTTTCCCATTTATTGTTATAACGACACAAAATACGATTGGTACACAACTATTTTTCGCTAAGATTTCGTCTACGACCCTTTTATAAATCTTATATATAAACGTGGGCGTGGTCTTTAACCGATCTCGTCCATTTGTTCTAGAAATATTTCCTGCTATACCAAAAATTTGTGTACCCAGTTTTATAACGATCCGTTAATTTTTCTTCGAGTTAAGGCTCCTGAAACATAGAAAACTGCTTATTCATAAAAGGGGCGGTGCCACGCCCATTTGTTTAAACTTGAAGTTTTTCCTATTTATTGTTATAAATCCAGTTGGGAAATGAAATACCATTGACACACAACTCGTTTTGCAAAGATATAGCTTATTTTATTCATCCACGACCTTTTAGAAATCTTTTATATAAAAGTGGGCGTCATTCTTAACCGATTTCGTTAATTTTCTTCAAAGCTTTCCTTATGGTAAAGCCAACCTCTCTGCCGAATTTTGTTACAATAGATTTAACTATTTTTGATTTATGATTAATAATATGGATATGGATTTTATCAAATTTTTATCAAAAGTCTCAATATCAGTCCACGTCAAATTTCAACATTCTGGGTGTATTATTTACTAAATAATCAGGTTTTTTATGTTTTCCAAAATGTTATATATATAAAAAGTGGGCGTGGTTATCATCCGATTTCCAATCTATTCTGGGTCCAGATAAGCCCGTGCACCAAATTTGGTGAAGATATCTCAATATTTACTCAAGTCATCGTGTTAAGGGAAATACCGACGGACGGACGGACGAACGGAAATGGCTCAATCAAATATTTTTTTACTATACTAATGATTTTGATATATGGAAGTCTATATCTATCTCGATTCCTTTATAACTGTACAACCAACCGTTATCCAATCAAAGTTATAATACCCTGTGTACAATTACAGCTGGATATAAAAACCAATTTGGCCACTTAAATTGAGATAAGCAGTAAAAATCAATTGATGCGACCAAAGCAAATTGACCTCAACTTCAACTGCAGTTGAAACTTTCATTGAAAAAAACGGACATAAAAGGTAGAGGTGTTTTTCAACTAAACGTTGAACTTTACTGCCTTTTGAGGCACTTAAATGGGTTTCGGGTTCGATGAAAATTTTACAATTTTACGGTGATCATAATACTTTTAAATGTGCTCCATCCCTAAAACGCCATTGTAATTTTCATTTTCCCTGTTGATCTTTCGTTGGGAGTCGGAAGTAAAACAGATGATATATAATACATAATACATAATACAAACTTGATCGAAAGATCCCCCAAAAACTCTTGACAGTTGAACTCCTGATGTATTACTAATATTACTAAAATATGTTAGGGAATGGACTAGCCCCGTGGCAGTCGGCCTAGAACCAGAATATTCTGATCCGAAGTAAGCCGGACTCATATATTCTAAATTACAATTCGTAACTGTAACATTCCAAGACCACTAATATTGTAAGACCACTAAGATGGTCTGATATTTAGGGCAAAACAACAACAGTGAGCTAAAATGTTTATACTCAGCGTGTTTTGCACACGGAGTATACTGTATTTGGTAACATAAAGCTTGATCGTAACGGCATAAACGAATCAACGCAAATATAGAATTCTTGTATCAAAATGCTCAGAATGAAAAAAATGATTTCCGTCCGTGCCTTCGTCTGTTTGTGATCACGAAAACTTGAGTAAATATTTATATATCGTATTGAAATTTTGTATGTGGTTTCCTTGGCACTCATTTCCGATTGGTATTTAAAATGAGTGAAATTGGATGATAACCACGCCCACTTGTTTTTACATATATAAAAATTTGGAACACAAAAAACCTGATTTTTATGTAAATAATACACCTTGAATGTTGACATTTGATTGTTGGAGTGATATTGAGACGCTTAGATAACTTTTGGGAAATGGATTGGCATCGCCCATTCCAAATCTTCTGCTAAAGTTCGAATAACTAAACTCTTGAATAAATAACTCCAATATTCAATAATACAAAAATGATCTTTATTAGACTACTTGAAATTACTTCACAATAACACTTCACAACCAATAGCGTGCTTAAATCAAACTGATTGGTCGTGCCTCAGCTAGTGCTGCTTTTATACTCTTAGGTTTCCTCGTTGGGATATTCATATATCCACATATATGTTGACATAATGATTGATTTTTTTATGTGCATACAAGTCACTGCTTAGCATCGGTTTAGAGGTAATAGCATCCCTTAGTGTTGCTAATTTTCGTCACACTGCCCTTCACCTAAGTCTGATCGTCCCGATCAGAAAAATCTCGCAATCTAACGCTGCCAGCCTTTCCAAATGAACCACTTTCATTTTTTCATTTTTTTTCATTTCATTTCCCAATTACACTACAATTTCAGGTACAAATCTTTTTTTCGTTTGATTGTATAACAGCACCAAATCTCCTTTCTGAAAACCTTCCGAATTAAATGCTTTATCGTATCTGGTTTTCATCTTGTCACTCAAATTCTTGGTTCGTTTCCTTATCAGATCGTGTATTTCTCTCAGCTATTCCTCCAAAACACCAGTGGATTTCTTGACATTTATCTCCGCATCGGCATCTATCCCAAACTTCAAATCAGCTGGCAGTCGAAGATCATTGCCAAAAATTACTTCTGCAGGGGTTTGGCCCGTTGTCTCAGGCACTGCTGATCGGCAAGCCATCAAGAATAATAGTATGCGGGTATCCCACTCATTGTGAAACTTGTCCACTACTTTCCTTAAATGCTCCTCCAATGTTCTTTTGAATCGTTCCACCATACCATCGGACTGAGGATGCAATGCAGTTGTCATTGTTTTTCGAATGCCCAATAATTTACACATTTCCTGGAACGCAGCTAATTCAAAATTCCTGCCTTGGTCAGAATGTAACTCTACTGGTACACCATACCTTGCGACCCAATTCTTTATAAACACTTCTGCTACTGTTTCCTCTTCTTGATTTGGGATTGGGTATACCTCTGGCCATTTGCTGAAATAATCCATAACCATCAGTACATATTTGTTTCAGCAGTTGCTAGTAGGAAATGGGCCTACGACATCCATAGCGATCCTTTCAAATGGCGCACCTGAGTTATATTGCTTCATCTGGCCATGACTTCGGGTTTTAGGCCCTCTCGCTCTGTTGCAAACCCCGCAGTTCGCAATCCAATCAGTGACCGACTGACGGCAACCAACCCAATAGAATCTCTGTTTAATCTTCTCGAGCGTCTTCGTGATTCCAAGATGACCTCCGCTTGGACCATTATGCAGCTCGCTGAGCACGTCAGGAATCCTCTTTCTCTCGCAATGGGACTCTCCTTTCTGTTGTGATCCCTTCAGTGTTTCCAAAACTGTGTCCACCCAATCTGCCCTTTCTACTTCCCCACGATGGGCTTTGTACGCTGGCTTACTCAAAAGCGAGGCAGTTTCCTTAGTCAGTGCATGGGATACCTATTCAGCAAATGTTGGATTTGGGTTTGCATATGTAGCTCATTTCGTTTCGACATCCCGTATTCCATTTATAAAACTCTGATTTTTACCCTCTCGGTGTATTCCACGGGTACGTCGCCATTTGCTAGATGGGCCAGCCTTTCGACATCCGATGCGAACTCCTGTAAAGTCTCATTCGATTTTTGGTAACGGTTTAGCAACTCAATTTGGTATATCTGTTTCTTGTGTTCGCTTCCATATCGCCTCTCTAGAGTGCTTATCAATGCTTCATAGGGGTTTCCGTTCATACTCTGGAATTGTCTGTAAGATTTCAGCTGCAGGCCCTTTCAATGCCACGAAGAGTGCAACAACTTTATCTTCAGCATTCCAGTTGTTCACTGCTGCGGGCTTCTCGAACTGTAGCTTAAATACCTGAAGCAGCCGGACGATTAAGTTGCAACTCCTGGATACGTCGTCTCAAACCATCCACTTCGGCCTCGATTTGTTCCTCAAACTGCATTATTTTCTCGTCCATACGGGCTTCCAGTTGTGCAGAGACCTGCGGTGATACATGTGCTGAAATTTGTGCCGACGTTTCGGATATTCGTGCCCCTTGTGCTTCAATTTTAGATGTTATTTCTGACGACATCTCTGAGATACGTGTCTCCTGTGATTCCAGTTGGGATTCCAAATATTTCTTCTGCTCTTCCAGTTGTGATGACATATTTGTGATGACATTTCTGTTACGCGTGCTTCCTGTGCTTCCACCTTGGATGTTATACGTGTCTCCTGTGATTCCATCGTGGATGTTATATGGTTCTCCTATGATTCCAGTTTTGCCGGTATCTGTGATAACAAAGCCAATATAGCATTATTCTCACCGCCTGTGACTGGACTCGGACTTCCGTTCTTCTCTTCAATTTTTTTGTTGTCTCGTCCCCATCATGATGAAACATCATCCACATTAATTCCTTCCGACTCCATAGCGTCTCGTAGTCGTGCCTGAATTTCGAGTTTATTGCCGGTTGTATTCAATCCACTGCTCTCCAACTCCTTCTTCAGTTGCTGGATCCTCAATTCACTCAACTTTGCCATGTCCAAGTTGTATTCGCAATCTTCGGAATTTATTCAAATATTCTTCTTCTGACAGCAATTGTAACTAATTTGGTGAAATTCCGCTTATTCCAAATCTTCTGCTTACGCTCGAATCACTAAACTGTTGAATAAATAAATAAATAACTCCAATATTCAATAATGCAAAAATGGTCTTTATTAGACTACTTGAAAGTACTTCACAATACCACCTCACAACCAATAGCGTGCTTAAATCAAAATGATTGATCGTGCCACAGGTGGTGCTGCTTTTAGACTCTTAGGCTTCCTCGTTGGCATATTTTTAGGCGTTTCTATATCTAGAATTTACTGCTTGTTGTTTACCAGCTATAAATTTATCAGCTATAACTACAGATGCACGATTATAGCTTCTCGCATAGCCATATGTACGTGTATATGTGAGTGATACTTCCACCGATGATTGCCTACTTTTGAGAGTATCTCAGATATATGCATGTGTTTGTGCGTTTCTCTCCGCTGCTTGTATGGACATATGTTTGTTTTTTTTTTGTTTTTTTTTTTTTTGTTTTTTTGTAGCAAAGTTATAATAGCTAAAATAAAAATAAAAAGTTTAACATTATGAAGTATAAACTAACGAATGCATAATATATGTATGAGACAGTGTAGGTATTAGAAAAAGTAAGAAATTTTTTATTTTAAGCTTAACATAGTGACAAATGTCATATCTATCAAAAATATTGAAACATTAGTGCAGTGGGGTGACTGCTAAATACTGAAATTAAGTTATAATTTTTTTTTTTAAACCTACATATGATTTTTAGCCTAATTACAAGATGCTACTATTGGAAAAGCTAAAAGTAAGTAAAAGAAAAAATAATGGTGTAGGTATCCAAAATAAAGTAAAGAAAGTTACTGCTATTATTTTCTTTTAGTCTCTGTTATTAAGCTGCTTATTGAATAGGTCGTAGCAAAACTTCGATTTCATTATGAGAGAAACTCAGAAGAAAGGATTTCACACATTTTGTAAATTGTAGAATATTCCTCATGACCCGAATTTCGGAGGGTAGCATGTTGAAGAGTTTCCTGGATAAAATTGTATAAAATTTTGTTGAGTGTGTGGTTCTGGAAGGAGGTACAATAACTGTAGGATGAAAGTCTATCCTAAGGTTATAAGTTTCCGACCTCATACTATGCAGATAACCACAACTAATGAAAAAGATTTTTAAAACTTTAAAATAATAAAGGTCTCTTATTGGAAGAATCTCTAGACCTCTAAAAAGCTCTCTTGAGGGATGAAGTCGATTCACATTAGATATTTTACGAATAACGAATTTTTGTAAAACTAGGATAGACTGAATTTTCTTAAAGGCTGCTCCCCCCAACAGCTGATACCATATAACAATTTCGAATGAAAAAGCGCATAATAAACTGTTTTAAGGGTATAGTTAGAGCAGCAATCTCTGAGATGATAGAAACATCGTAAAGAATATTGGATATAATGCTTTAGGTGGGATATGTGGATGCCCCAGTTCATATTTTGGTCTACAGTTACACCTAGATACCGAAAGTCTTCAACAACATCAATTATAAAGCACTCGTTATTACAAATAGCGAGCGGATTAAAAATACCATACTTAGCCATTTGGTACGAATTATCGTGGAGAAAGAGACGCTCACAACTTGAGGAGTGGAAAACAATGTCTACGTCTGGCCTTATTTTTGCATTCAAGCTAAAAAACATTAGTTTGGTTTTATTGCTGACAAAGAGCTTGTGTTTAGCGAACCACGTTCTTAAAATATGTACACCATTATTTATGCTACTTATCAAGTCGAACGTATTTGATGAGTCGTAAGCTATCGCTAGATCATCTGCAAATGCAGTGACCTTCCCCAAGAATGGCATGTCAAAAATTGAATTTACGTAAACCAGAAATAAAATAGGACCGAGGACGGAACCTTGTGGAACGCCAACTTTAATTGGATTAGAGCTGCTGTGGGTTCCGCAGACTTTAACGCGTTGTACTCTTCCAGTAAGATACGATTTGAACCACTCATGTATAAGTCCTCGAAAGCCAGTATGATATAATTTATCAAGTAGAATTACATGATCCACAGTATCAAAAGCTTTTGTGATGTCAACAAAAAGACTCGCGCAATGTTCTTTACTGTCCAACTCTTGGTGAATAAATATACAAAAATCTAATAGAGCATCCTCGTTTGACCGGTTGGCTCTAAATCCGAACTGTCTTGGGCTGAAAAAGCTCTTGCTTTCAAGAAATAGCAAAATTCGGCTTTTAAGGGCTTTCTCGAAAACCTTAGAAATGGAAGGTACTAATGAAATTGGCCTACAATGGTTTTTATCTTCCCTTTTACCCTTCTTGAATAGAGGAATAATAATCGCGCATTTCAAGTCTTCTAGAAAAGTTCCTGAGTAAACACTAGCATTGAAGAGATGTTCCAGAATATCTAGTAGGTTAAGGGCTATATTTTTAAGCAATTGATTGGAAATAGCATCATGACCACAAGAACCGGAGTTGTTAAGTTGTTTTATTATTGTTAGGATCTCAGAGCCAGAGAAAGTTTCAAACAAAAAACTATTGCCTGAAGTAGTTCCTTCCCTACCTGACATCACACAATTGCAGGAAGAGGCATTAGATTGACCGACTGAAACAAAAAAATCATTAAATATATTAGATACAGCAGAGGAGTCGTCAATGATGTTGTATGATCACTTAGAGCAATAGACTTCTCATCACCGATGCCGTTTGGGTTGATAATACTATTAACCCTGGGACTTATACCCAAGTACAG
The DNA here is from genome assembly GCF_040869045.1 of Eurosta solidaginis. Classification (NCBI taxonomy): domain Eukaryota; kingdom Metazoa; phylum Arthropoda; class Insecta; order Diptera; family Tephritidae; genus Eurosta; species Eurosta solidaginis. The sequence goes on along the minus strand of NC_090321.1, from coordinate 173,015,546 downwards.
GTGTGGTCAGTAGCTACTTTGGAGTGATGTAGCTCCTAAACTGATAAAGATATTGACTTGAAATTTTTCATCTAGGAAAACGAATTAAATCTACGTCGATTGGTGTCTTATTTGTCATGCTAGGTCCATGCGTTGATGAGATATAAGCTTTCAAAGTTGACACCTACGACTTCTTATACCCGGGTACAGGTGTGGCCAGTAGCTTTTTTCTCTCGTTTTTTCTCATTTTTTGAAGGAAAAAAATTTTTGTTTATTATTTTCTTTATAAAATATTATTTTATTGATTATTTCTTATAACTAAATATGCAAACAAGTTTAAATTATTCAATTGTCTTCATTATTTTCACAAATATTACATGTAAATATATTTGAAGAATGCTGTATGCATATTGGGCGCTGATATATTCTGCACATGTTACGCGTTCGTCTTCTGTGTTGGTCATGGATGTAGCAGAGAAAAGAGCTTCCAACCTGCTGTTTCTCTGGTTTTGCACCAGCAGCTGCAGACGTTGATGGCCTATTGTCAGCACTTTCTTGCAAGGCCATACTTATGAAACTCGCGCCTGCAATTTTTGTGTTGAAGTTCCGTATCACTTGCTGATTAACCGACCGCTCTTCAATTATGGGCATAGACAGTTCCTTGGCGAGCTGGCGAAGAAATCTCTTACGCTTCGCATTGGTTCATCTGATGTTGGGATTATTCTCATAATATATGATGTACGCTGCCAATGCCCTCAAATCAATCATATTGAAGAATAGGGACAACGGCCAAAGCTTTGTCATCCTTTGGCAAGTATATTCTCTAAGCAATTGGTCCATCACGTCCACTCCTCCTTTTGTCTTGTTATAAAACTCGATCATTTCTGGTTTGCCGCTTTCGCCAATGTGATCATCGTCATGCATAGATGATAGTAATATAACTGCCTTGTTTTTTTTTTGGCACATAGGAGCAAATGGATATGTTGGGCCTAAAACCGAATTTACTTGACCTCTCTGCACGATCTTTGTGTGCCAACATCTCCTTTGGTATGTAGGGCTTATTTTTCCGCAGAGTTCCAACTGCCGTCAAATTCATAGATGACAAGCTTTCCAGTAGATTTAGGGATGTAAAAAAATTGTCCATCGTTATATTTCGGCCGGTTCCATGAAAGCGGCTTACTAAATCCTTGACCACGCGTTCACCCTGGTTAGTTTCCCGTCCCGTAGGTGCTTGGCCAGTATATATTTGTCCATGCAGTGGATATGCGTTTTTGGCATCACATACCCACCACATTTTGATGCCATATTTTGCCGGTCTCGATGGGATGTATTGCGTGAAACGGGTGCGGCCACTACCACAGCTCGGATATTGGTGCAGCTTTGTCAGTTACCAAACGTTGTGCCCGTGTGTTGCCATCGTCAAACCTTATAAACCGCAGTATGGCCTGAAAGCGGTTAATGCCCATTGACGCACGATATAATGGACCATTTTCCACCGACCACAAGTCCGGCGCACATTCGGCATTGCTGTGGTTAGCGCCAGTCATAATAAGCACTCCAATGAACGCATACATTTCGCTCAAAGTAACCTTCTTCCATGTTTTTGGTTCCGCCTCTGGATGTTTTGCGTTTAATTCCGCATATGTAGCTTCTGCTTTTTTGTTGGTGTAGCGTACTATAATATCCACCATTTCCGGAGTCATAAAACATTTATATGTATTGACTATTGATATCATAGTAGTTGATCTTGCGGGCCCACTTCGCTGTCGCAAAATATTTTGTTGCCTAATTTGGCGTGCAAGTCGTGGCTGTGAGCTCCATATGGTACTATCACGTGCTACGAATTCAGCTGCATGCAAATTAATCTTCTCAGAATCATCTGCAGCATCGGGTTCATTGTCAGATTCTTCGTAATCAGCCTCATCTACCTGGGCATTTCCAATTGTGTAATCAGGGTCTTCTACATCCGATTCAACCACGCCATCTGCTATTGCTACTTGTTCGCTTTCATCCCCTTCAGGGTCGGAAAATAATTCATCATCTGAGACTTCGTCAAACAGGTTTTGTATGTAGGTACTGCTCTTTTTCAGCGTCAGATAATCTATATAAAAATAATTAATTTTTATTCCATTTATGAAATTATATTTAAGTTATTTGTATTTACCTCATATATTGATTCGAAGACAAATATTCCATGTTCCTTCTGCTATCCATGTTGTAATATTTTAAATTTTTTCTGACTTGTTATTTTCACAAATATAAATCAACAAATATAAAGAACGCTTTACAATGAATATAAACTCGCAAAACTGCCGTTTATATAGCTGCAACCCTTAAGTTTCTGGAAGCATTTCTTACCTGCCAGGCAGTTGGATTAAATGTTGTTTGTCAGCAAATTCTAGCAAGGGTACAATATAATGTCTTCTTCTAAATAATTAAGAGTGCGCAAAAAAGGTTGTATTCTAAAAATTCTAACAACAATGGAAATTATTGACTTCTTAGAAATAACTTAGAATGCGCGCAATTCTTAGAAGCAGGCTAAATGTTCGTAAGACAGTCAGCTACAACATTGCATTAAAAAAAATAACTTGTTTCTCAGAAAAAATGAGAAAAAACGGGTAAAACAGGCTACTGGCCACACCTGTACCCGGGTATAAGAAGTCGTAGTAAAAGTTGGATATAAGTCCTAGGATTAACAATTTCCCATTCCTTCTTTGTGTTGCCGCTACATTCTAGTAACCTATTACGAAAATAAGTATCTCTCTGCGACTTAGTATTCTTTTGTAACTGCTTACACAACTTTTTATACCTGGAATGGATCTCTTGATTATTTGGGTGTTTCCCACACTTTGCACCCAGTCTATTCTTAAGCTTTGTCTTCTTGATAAGGTCAAAACTTATCCAAGGTTTAAGTTTAATTTTATTTTTTCGTGGAGCGCGAGTAAAGCTAGCAAACTGGATATAATTTTGAAGCAATTTTAAAAATGTAGAGTACGCCTTGGATATGTCAGTCTCTAAATAAACATCAACCCAATCCTCTTGACGTAATTTTTTATTTAGTAGCGAATAGTTAATTTTTGTTATTTTTGGTTTTTCCTTTTTTTTCTTGAAAGGGAAATCCTATATTGACACCAGTCATGGAGTGATCTGTAATATTCAGATCCAGATTAATACCAGTGAAGGTGCACAAACTGTTGGAATGGCAAAAAATACGATCCAAGCAGGTGCCAGAAGAAATCCTTGTTGGTTCGTTTAAATAGGAAATAAATCCGTTACTCGCCATTAATGCTAGATAGTTCTCAGAACTTGCATTAAATTGTAAAATATCTAAATTTAAATCACCTAGTATAACTGCAACACTCGATTTTTCATTAATTAAAAGGTTTGATTCCTCCAGAAAGGATTGACTAGATTCAGAGTGAAACCTGTTTGGATGTTTTGATGTTTGTCCAGACGTTTGTCTTTGTGACTCAATCACGCAAGAACGGCTGAACCGATTTGGATGAAATTTTGCACACATATAGCCAATAGTCTAGGAGGATCTACTAGCTATATATTTTTCAAAAGGGGGGCGGTCCCCGCCCCCTAGGAACAGTTATAATTTAATTATTGTATTTTTTAGTCTTTGCGACTGAATCACGCCAGAACGGCTACACGGATTTTGATGCACTTTGGGACACAGACAGTAGTCTACTATCGAAATTTTTTCCGAACATGGAAAGAGGGGTGGGGGTCCCACGACATCTTCGAGCAATTACTTTTTAATAATTTTTACACATTATAACTTTACGTATACGGGCCTTCACCAATATCACAGACTCAAGGGGTCAAATAATTCGAGGGCTTACAAAGTGAGCAGTGACACCCTCCGTCTCCCTCCCCCTTCTCTCCACCTCTGGTGTAAAATCTATAAATTGTTATAACTCAAAATAAATTTTCTCCAAAATAAAGAGTTTTTGGTATCTGGCACATACAGATCGAGATCTAAACAATTTTGGAAAAACGATCAGTGGTCCTCTCCTTCTCCTCCCGCCATCCGCCCTCCTTCAATTGTTTTTATTAGCACGCTTTTATTAGCTTAACCTGTATGTTTCAATGTAGCTCTTCATTCGCTCCAATGCGCCTGCTGCCTTATTAACATGGTTTTATAATTAGCTTCACCTTATTTGTAATCCCGTAAGGGTCATATCGAGACCCTTCCGGGATCATTTCTGGATGGTTTTCGGGATCCGTCCGGTATCCCGTTGGGGTCATTTTGGGACTTTTTCGGGATCATTTGGGGTCCCTTCCGGTATCATTCTGGATGGCTTTCGGGATTCGTCCGGGATCCCGTCAGGGTCATTTCGGGACTTTTTCTGGACTAATACCGGATCATTTGGGGACCCTTTCGACATCATTCCTGGACGGTTTTCGGGATCCGTCCGGGATCCCGTCAGGGTAATTTCGGGACTATTAGGGGATCATTTGAGGACCTTTCCGGCATCATTTCTGGATAGTTTCAGGGATCGGTCGGGGATCTCGACGGGGTCATTTCGGGACTATTTCGGGATCATTTGGGGTACCTACCGGGATCACATCTGAATGGTTTTCGGTATCCGTCCGGGATCCCGTCGGGGTAATTTCGGGAATTTTTCTCGACTGATACGGGATCATTTGGGGACCCTATGTTCTATGTTCTATCATTTCTGGATGGTTTTCGGGATCCGTCCGGGATCCCGTCAGGATAATTTCGGGACTATTAGGGGATCATTTGAGGGCCGTTCCGGCATCATTTCTGGATATTTTTTGGGATCCGTTCGGGATCCCGACGGGGTCATTTTGGGGCCCTTTCGGCATCATTTCTGGATGGTTCTCGGGATCCGTCCGGGATCATTTCGGGTCTATTAGGGGATCATTTTAAGACCTTTCCGGCATCAAATCTGCCTAGTTTCAGGGATCCGTCGGGGATCTCGACGGGGTCATTTCGGGACTATTTCGGGATCATTTGGGGTACCTTCCGGGATCACATCTGAATGGTTTTCGGTATCCGTCCGGGAACCCGTCAGGGTAATTTTGGAACTATTAGGGGATCATTTGAGCACCTTTCCGGCACCATTTCTGAATAGTTTTCGGGATCCGTCCGGGATCCCGTCGGGGTCATTTTGAGAATTTTTCGGGATCATTTGGGGTCTCTTCCGTCATCATTTCTGGATGGTTTTCGGGATGCGTCGGGGATCCCGTCGGGGTCATTTCAAGACTTTTTCTCTACTAATATGGGATTATTTGTGGACCCTTTCGGCATCATTTCTGGATGGTTTTCGGGATCCGTCCGGGATCCGCCCGGGATCATTTCGGGACTATTAGGGGATCATTTGAGAACCTTTCCGGCATCATTTCTGTATAGTTTTCGGGATCCGTCAAGAATCCCCTCGGGGCCATTCCTGAACTTTTTCGGGACTAATACGGGATGATTTGGGGAGCCTTTCGGTATCATTTCTGGATGGTTTTCGGGATCCGTTTGGGAACCCGTCGGGGTTATTTCGGGACTTTTTTGGGACTAATACGGGATCGTTTTGGGACCCTTTAGGGGTCATTTCGTGAATTTTTCTGCAATATTACGGGATCGTGTGGTGACCCTCTCGGCATCAATTCTGGATGCGTTTCGGGATCCGATCGGGATCCCATCAGGGTCATTTCGGGACTTCTTCGGTACTATTTCGGGATCATTTTGGGACCCTTCCGGGATCATTTCTGTATAGTTTTCGGGATCCGTCCGGGATCCCGTCGGGGTCATTTTGGGACTTTTTCGGGATCTTTTGGGGTCCCCTCCGGCATCATTTCTGGATGGGTTTCGGGATCTGTACGGGAACCCATCAGGGTAATTTCGGGAGTTTTTCTGCAATATTACGGGATCATATGGGGACCCTCTCGGCATCAATTCTGGATGCGTTTCGGGATCCGTTCGGGATCCCATCAGGGTCATTTCGAGACTTTTTCGGGACTATTTCGGAATCATTTTGGGACCCCTTCTGGTTAATTTCTGGATGATTTTCGGGATTTGTCCAGGTTCCCGTTGGCATCATTTCGTTACTATTTTGGTATGATTTTGGGACCCTTCCATGATCATTTTTGGTCTCTTCTTAACCGGTAGTTCAGCACACATGCCTTTTTAAATTATGAGCTTTTATGGCCATGGATTTGCTGCAAATTATTCCAAATTAAAATTTAAAAGATAAAACATAATCTATTTTTAAGTGTTTTAAATGAATCCTGTAACGAACTGTTATAACTGTTACACTTTTTGTAATATTTTAACCAACTAAATACCCGCAAAGCAACACAATTGTCGTTTAAAAAATTCTCTTTGGTTTTAGCTAATTGTAGTTTCACTCCTTTGTTCTATGAGTAGTAATTCTTTCACCGCTCTCATATCAGTTAATTTAATTTAAAAGCAAAATGTATTTCTTTTTTAATTCGAAAAAACTGTATTGTACTATTCATGAAAGCGTGCCTTTCAGCTTGTCTTTTCATTTATTTCCTTTTTTTAATAAATTACAAAAATAAAATACATTAGACAAAAATAATTTTTTAACAGATAACTTGATAAGCAGGCTAACTTGAATAGCACATATATTTTATTTTATCCTTGCGGACGGGGCCGCGGGTAAAGGCTAGTATATCCATATTTCGGATACAAATATTACATCTGGGTAGACTGGAAATGTTTCTAAGTTGCACAGTAATGAGTCGAAGTTCTGCTGTAGACTACGAATATTTTGATGAATAATATAAAGAGCATTTCTATCAGAAATAACCTGATCTACAGAATTTAAAGGGCTGTTAATGATGAAGTTGTTGGTGCTGTGTAGGCATAATGATTGTATTGCTTATTTGCATACAAGTCACTGCTTAGTATCGGCATAGAGATGACAGTATCCCTAAGTGTTGCTAATATTCGTCACAATATTATTAATCATAAATCAAAAAACATTAAATCTATCATAACTTACTCAGAAAGGTTGCTTTTACTATAAAAGTGATTTGAAGAAATTAACGAAATCGACCATGCCCGCATTTATTTATATAAAATACTTTTAAAAGGGTCGTAGATGAGTAAAACGATTTAAGCTCCCTTGGTCCAATTGGCGCCGGTTGGCAGAGAGGAGAAGCGACTGGCGCATATTGTTGGACGGCTATAACCATTTAAAAGGTTAAGCCCCAATTAACAAAGTAATAAGACGAATAAAATAAGCTATAACTTTGCAAAAAATATCAATGGCATTTTATTTCCCAAATGTAATTATAACAAAAAGCACGAAAATTAAAAATTTTTTTAAAATGGGGGTGGTACTGCCCCTTTTTTGACCAAGCAATTTTCTGTGTTTCGGGAGACATAACTCGATGAAAAATTAACGGATCGTATGAGGTGGGTTTTGTCGAAGGCTGAGGTAGCACTCAGTCAATCCAGGGTCAAGTAGAGGTCCCACAAACCCCCACTTAATAAGAACACAGTTGTTATGTGTTAATGACGAATACACACACACACACACGGCTTGACGGGTAGTGAGGGCAGCAGATTTCCGTGCGAAGATGGCGGGGGAGGGAGGCGAGCGGCGGCTAACGGTCGTTGTAATAGCAGAGGGGTCGGCGCGGCTGTCGAACGGCGGGATCAGCACGGCGGCCGGACGGCGGACAGATTGGTACAGCGGTATGCAGTGGCGGGATTAGCACGGCGGCTGGACGGCGGACAGTATTAGCGGACGGATGGGTGTAGTGGTATGGACGCAGTGACGGTACCAGCGAGCTGGTTGGACGGTGGTGAGGTAGCAGCGGTTAATGGTCGCCGTAGCAGCGGCGCAACGGCGGAAGGATAGCGACGGCAACAACAGGGCAACGGAGCGCGTACCAGTGGCGTGGCCAAGACGGGGTGTCGGTGCGAACGTTCTACTTGATTACCTTTTCGGGGGGTTGCCAGTAGCGGCGGTTGCGGATGGCGGCTTCCTGCGAGGTGGCTGTCACAGTTGCGGCGGCGGAGGGACCTGCGAGGAAACAATAAGAGTTCTGGTTAATGCCGATCCGCTAGCTGGACACCACCGCCTCCATGCCCGCACGAATGCAGGGCTGGACGCGGAGTTGTACCAGCAGGAATTCCGAAGGCCGATCCATGGGCTGAGGGGAAGTGCACCTTACGGCACAGCGGTAGCCCCTTTAGCTGCTGGACCGGTCGACGGCCGGCCCGGGGCGGAGGGGAAAAGGGCCGGATGGTCATAAGGGGGCGAGCCCCCCCCCCCACCTAGCTGGGACACGGGCGAGAAAACCATAAAGGTGAAGACCCGGTGTCCCCGCAAGTGAGGGTGACCCGTTCCCTTACAGCGCCCTTTCCACTCCGTGGTGTGGTTGGCTCACTCGCCTCCAGTGCTGGCTCGCTAGCTGGACACCACCGCCTCCATGCTTGCACAATGGCAGGGCTGGACGCGGAGTTGTACCAGCCGGGTATTTGTAGGTCGAACTAGGCTGAGGGGAGTGCGCCTTGACGGCACATCGGTAGCCCCTTTAGCCGACGGGTCGCCCTACTGCCTAAGCCAGGACTGAGGGGAAGGGATCTATCGGCCGAACGGCGGCGAGCCCCCCCCCCTTTCTTGGCTGGGACACGGGCGAGAAAACCATAAAGGCGACGACCCGTTGTCCAGCAAGCAAGGGGTGACCAGGGCCGGGGCGGCACCCCCTCTCCCTCTGGAGGTGGGATTGGCTCGTTCGCTGCACATCGCTCACCCCGTGGTTGCACACTAAGATAAGGTGCCGGGGGGGCGGTGCACCAGCTCTGTCCTTGCCGGTTCGTAGGCTGCGAGGAGAGACTGGGGCCCGAAGGCACCACGCTACGCAGCTGCCGAACCGGGTCGGCTGGAGCCTTAGCTGAGAGGAAGGGGCGGGGTAGCCCTAAGGCGGCGGGCCCCCTTACATAGCTGGGACACGGGCGAGAAAACAATAAAGGCGACGACCCGTTGTCCCCGCAAGCAAGGGGTGGCCAGTGCCAAGGTAGCACCTCTTAAACTCAGCTAGTCAGGAGGAGTGACTGGGTTGCTTAATAAAGCAACCACTTCCTCTGACTAACCTGCGAGGAATGAAGTGACAACAGCCAATTCATTCTCTTTTATACTGCTTATGCTATGATGCGAGTGAGAAATTAACCGCTAATTGGGTACTTCAGTTTGCCATTTACTGTGAGTTGGCGTACCGAGTGCATATTATTGTTATCGCCAAATGCTATTCGCATGTATTGGTATGTAGCTTCTGATGTTGGCTACCTGTTAATGTACTCTGTATGTATACTCTCAGGCGTAGGTGAAAAAGGGTTAGAGTGGGGGTCTCAGGCGTAGGAGAAAAAGGGTTACAGTGCGGGTCATACTATTGTCACGCTATGTTACAATCGTAATAAGATATTTCTAGTAAAAATGTACTGGATCGGTTAAAGACCACGCCCACTTTTATATAGTTTAAACTGACTTATTTTGTTTTGTTTATTTTCCGACAGGGTGGATAAATGATGTATATTGGAATGATTTTCCGTCATTCCTTGTCAAATTTGGTTTCGAGACACACCAGTTTCGGCGTTGTGCCATCATCAGTGTCGATTTTCGTTCTCTTCGATGCTTAAACTCGCGTTGAGTGTATAATGTTCGGTATCACCCGAACTTGCTTTTTATGCAGAATAAAAGTAAACATTTCAAAGTTGTAATTAAACTTGTAAGAGATATCGCAATAAAGTGATGTTTTTTTATTTCTAGCAGCTTAAAATCAAATTTGATGATTGCTCACCAGATTTTCTTAAGTTTCCACGACTTTTTTTGCATTTCTTCATATTATATAAAAACTAGAAGACCCGGCAAACGTTGTCCTGCCCTAAATTTGGCATATCTGCATACATTCTAATAACCTTTTTTCGTCTGACTCTGCCCTCCACCCTCTTCACTTTTTCCTAATCCTCTTATTCACTCCTCCCTCCGTCTTTTTCGCTTCATCTATCTCCATCTTCGTCTCATTCTATTTCTTTCTCAATCTGCTTCTCCTTCTCTCTTTTCTCTTCTTTCAAGTTTTTCTCATTCTTCTTCATATCTTACTGCCAGTCCCAGAGGATGGTATGTATTTTATTCCAGTCCCAGTCCCAGTCCCACTCCGGGTCTCAGTCCCAGTCCTAGTCCTAATCCCAGTCCCAGTCCATCTCTGGATAATATATTACCCTGTACTAAAGCACTCATCAACAGCTTTCATTTGGTATCCATATTGTTTAAACACTGTCTAGGCATTCACTGGCCCACGCTTTGGCCTATATCTCGAGACCCTAGTCACCAAGGGGTATGAAAATTACCCTTTACACAATTAAAAACTCTCCTGAATTAAAAAAAAAAAATGTCATAGCACCTCTAAAGTATATCCCCACCACCTGAAAATATGAGTGCCACTGCTTATAGGTAACATTTTATTATTAGGTATAAACAAATAAAAAAATGTGCAATTAAATAATATTGCGACCATAAACTGAGATAATACCTACCCTATCTCTCAAGATAGATCAAACTACACATGGGGTGTAAAACAAATTCAAAATCGGTTCAGTAGTTTAGAAGTTCATCGCGGCCAAAAATGTTGTGACACGTGTTTTTTATATATTAAGGTAACTGTATGAGGTGGGTTTTGTCTAAGGCTGGGGTAACGCTCAGTCAATCCAGAGTCGAGTAAAGGTCCCACAAACCCCTACTAAATAAATACACGATATTTATGTGTTACGAACACACGCTCACACGGCTGGAGATATTAGGCGGGCAGCAGCTTTCCGTCGAAAGATGGTGAGGGGGCCGAGTGGCGGCTAACGGTCGTTGGAGTAGAGAAGGTTCGGTAGGGCGGTTGAACGGTCGGGTAACGGACGGACTGGTACGGCGGTACGGAAGCAGCGGTGGGATAGAAGCAGCAGCTTAACGGCGGTAGGATGGCAAGCGGCCAGTGGCTGGAGTAGCAGCGGCGTGACGGATGCAGCAGCTTAACGGCGGTAGGACGGCGAACTACCAACGGTCGTCGTAGCAGCGGCGGGACGGATGCAGCGGCTTAACGGCGGTAGGATGGCGAACGGCCAACGGTCGTCGTAGTAGCGGCGGCTGAATGACGATACGGCGAACGGTCAGTGGTTGGTGTGGCAGCGGCGTCGCCAGCAAGGCGGGATGGGCACGGCGGTAGTATGGCGGACGGCCAACGGTCGGCGTAGCACCGGCGGGATGGAAGCAGCGGCGGTACAAGAGGGGCGATGATTCGACGGCAGCGGCGGTGGGCTACGGAGCGCGTACCAGGGTCGTGGTGAGGGGGGAAGTAGACTGGCGATGGGGTTTACCTGGACAGCGGCGGCTCGTTCCGGGCGGGGTCGGTTGACGGTATCGGATTGATCGGTAGTCCTTGGCCGGATCGGTAGTCCGCGGGGTCGGTCACCTGGGGAAGAGACTGTGAGGACTCGTTAGTGCTGGTTTCACCGCTGGACACCCCCGCCTGCCTACTTGCACACTAGCAGAAGGTGCGTAAAGGAGGCGGAGTTGTACCAGCCGGGGCACCGTGGGTCGACCCGTGGGCGGAGGTGAAGTGCACCTTAACGGCACAGCGGTAGCCCCTGTGCGCACTCATCGGCTCACGGCTGAAACCAGAGCTATGGAGAGGGATCGTGCGGTCGTTCGGGCAGCGGGTCGTTCCTTACCGGACCAGGGCAACGGAGGGAAAAGTAGCCCGAACACACCGCTATCGTCGTCCTGGTGCAGCAAGGGGTGACTCGTGCCACGGCCGCACCCTCTTCTCCTTAGCTAAATAGTGGGAGTGGTCTCACCGCTCCGGCCAGCCTATTAAGCCAGAGCTGAGGGGGAGGGGGGGAGGGGGGGGGGTGCTTTGGGGCCGCTCAAGCACCAAGGTGGGCGACGGAGGGAAAAGTAGTCCGAAGACACCACTCGCGTCGTCCAACCCTGGTGGAGGGTGACCCGCGCTATGACGGCGCCCCTGCCACGCAGCCCGAGCTGAGGGGGGAAGGGGGTATTTGGTCATTGAGGCAACGGGCCGCTCAAGCACCCAGGTGGGCGACGGAGGGAAAAGTAGTTCGAAGACACCATTCGCGTCTAATAATATCATGGATTACTGTGCGGGGTCATTTGCTTTTTGGCACGGTCACCCAGATACCCAAAATGTATTGCTATCATTTATAAAAATAGCATTTCATACCGCGAAAACATGCCAAAATATTTCTAAACAGAAGAATAAGTACCCATACTTAGTAGTTTAAAGTGGCATGTGTGGGAATGTGCGTTATATGTAATGTACGTTAACATACGAGTATGTACTATTGTGTGTGCAATAACTACCATCTCAAAACTACATAACTACATGCACCGTTCTCAAAAATGTTCATATCATCTTTTGACATTTTCATTTTGTCATGCCATCCTTTCTAACAGCTTTTGCCAGTAAGCTTTTTAAAACTTTTTTCGACTAAATTCCTGTCGTGTGAACTCAATTAAAGTGACGTGCAAGTAACAAATTCTTGTGATGCCTACTGAGCAAAACTTTTCTAAGGATTTCCGTTGCTTGAAGTTACTAGGGAGGGAAAGAATGAAGAAGGCTCAACCATTATATCACTTCTAATAATTCTATATTCTAATGTGCCGACGGGCAAAAAATTTTTATTGAAAGTAATAATGTGACAAAGTTAGCTAAGAATATTTTGACACAGGTATTTTTTGGATATCTAATATGTTATGGTGAATGTGCGCGAAAAAATTGGCATTTTTAAAGCGAATAGAAAAAGCTAGATATTTATACTGTCACTGTCAGCATATCCGGCGCTGCTTTTGTTGAGCATATGTACAGTTCTTTTCACAGATATATCAGCACTTACTTCCCAGTAGGGGAAATCCCTACTTCAAAACTGGTTCTTTTTCTATAGTTCGGAACTAAATACATATTTCCTTTTGAGAGCAAGTTGGTTTATTGGCACTATTTCAATAGTGTTAAAATCTACAGTTTTTATACAGTTCTTTTGTTGGTACTATTTCGTTTGTCCCGAACAGAAGAGAAATTCTATAACTCTTCTCGCAGCAGCCGGTTCTATGTACCGGAGCGACTCGGTATTTTTTTTTCAGCCAAGGGCTGTCATTTCAGTGTAACCCCATTTAATTTGTTACGTCTATCCCACAAATGGTCATACTCGGAGCATCTTCTTGCAGCTGGACTGTTCCATACTCTCCTGTTCCGTGAAGGTTTTGAACCTAACCCCGGTCCCGGTTGTGGTTCTGCTGCATATGTCGGAAAAGGATCTACCTCATATAGAACCCTTTCCCGTGTGTCACGTTTAAAAGATGGTTGCCCTATAAAGCGGCAGCAGCAACTTTCCCCTGCAGGCCATCTCAACTGTCAACTGTTGCTCGAGCCAAACAGCTCCAACACATCACTACAATGTACGAAGCATGGACAGAAGCAATGCCGACCACCAGCCTTTACGCCCTTCCACCCCTCCTTTTCCGACAGATACACACGTGTGAAGGATTCATCAACTCCTAGTCCCCCATACCATGTGCTCCGTATGCCAGCTAAGAATATTTATGATCGCGACATCGGTCCAATGCAGTTCATGTCTTGGCCGATGCCACCTTCTTAGATGCTCCGCACCGTTTGCGCTGGTTCGTTGCACCGTGCTGCCAAAACACAAGTACCAACCCATCGACACCAGGTACTCTAGCAGTAGTGGGACAGTACACTCGACAAAGCCTAAAACCTTCAAGGAGTATCTACCGATTTCTACCTCCCAGAGTGACGACCGAGGCCGTCGTAGGAGTCATCTGGGGCGAGCTTCGGCCTGAAAATACTAAACTAAATCGGGGAGTGTACTCATCGAAACTGGACGTTGCGGCGATAAATCAGCTTTCACTCAAGCGATAGGAAGCGCTGTTTGTGAAGCGGTCTGTTGGCTTCCGCTTCAGATTCTATACTTTTGTAAGGTGCAGAAATTTTGGCGGATGCAATGAAATTCCGAACGTACCGAGCAGCTATTACCTCAGTCCAAAGCAGAGGGTCGCTACGAATTGGCTCAGCTTACCGCATGGTACCCGAAGGCGCAGTTCTTGTTATTGCGGGAACCATCCCTTTTCGCTGAGGGGAGGAAATCAATTTATCACCTCCGAGGAGAAGTACGCAGAAATTTTGCTGCCGTGTAGGTGCGGAAAGAATCTACCCGACGCTGGAAACAGCAATGGAGCTGCAGCACCGCAGACATGTGAACCAGGGAAATGATTCCCGAGATGTAGCCATGGTTAGAGCGACCACATGGAGAGGTCGACTTCTACCTAACACAGTTTTTAAATGGCCAAGGCTAATTCCGGAAATATCTCCACAGTGGGCTCATAGACGAGGCACGGCACACCTTTTTCGAATGCGATCATTTCCCAGAGCAACGGAGATATAACACTAGGTGACATAACTCCGAACAGTGTAAGCCATAAGATGACATGCGAAAGTGACAGATGGGACATGGTCAGCAGATACGCTAGGAATATTCTCCTCGCGAAACGGAAAGATGGTTGCTTAGCCCAATAACGTGAGATTAGCCAAAGAGCTCACGTAGTGCGCTTCCTTGCCCAAAGTTATACTAAACGAGGTCCCAGGTACGGAAGAAGGGTAGACCGTGGGAGGTTAGGTTTTAGTGGGTAGCCTAAAAGGAAGTCCTACACTCGCAAAGGCTCGCTGCTGTCGAGTGGAGCATCGAGGCTTAACAACAAGGTTAGTGCATAAAGCATTTCCTCCTTCCACGTAACAAAAAAAAAAATAAATTTGTTTTATTTTATTTTATTCTATTTTATTTTGTTTAATATAATTTGATTCAATTAATTTTATTTTATTTTTTATATAATTTAAATTTATTTTATTTTATTTAAGTTAAGTTTTTTAATTTAATTTAACTTAATTTAATTTATATGTATTTAATTAGCGAGCTTTGCTCATATTGCTATAATTTAATTTAATTTGATACTATTTTTTTTTTACTTTATTTTATTTTATTTTAATTTAATATAACTTTATTTTATTTTATTTTTTGCTTTTATATTTTATTTATTTTTTATATTTTTTATGAAATTTAAGTTTATTTTATTTTAATTCATTTTATTTTATTTTTTTATTATTTCATTTTGTTTTATTTTATTTTATTTTTAATTTCATTTAATCTTGTTTTATTTTATTTTATTTTATTTTGTTTCATTTTAGTTGAATTAAGTTTATTTAATTTTTTTATAGTTTATCTTAATTAATTTATTAATTTTAAAATTTTTTATTTATTTTATTTACTAACAAAAACTTACACAAGATTGTTACAACCAACAAAACGAGTATATATGATTATTCTCGTTTTGTAATCACTTTGAATTTCAGCAAAGAAAATTAAAGACTCACTCCTATTTGCTGACTCACCCTCAACTTATACTTTCAACAAAACCATTCTGTACACATTATTCCTTCATTTGCTCGCGAGCTCAAATCTGAGTTCGTTTAAACGATGCCTGCTGGTTTTCGCAGCATAACCCTGCAAAAAATAGTGCGATATATCCATAAAGGGGGCGGTCTGCGATTGATCTCTTTTGTCCACAGTTGGGTACAATTGATTCCCTATAGTCTGTGTCCACAGTTGGGTACAATTGATTCCCTATAGTCCCTTTTGGGTATATTTGGCATTAGTCAGTTTGAAGTTTATGTAGCCACTTGGAAAAAACAATATAAAATAAACAGCAACGAAATGAATAAAATAAAAAGATTAAATGTGATTGAGTAGCATTATTTAAGAGAAATTAGGAGCTCTATACCGAACCTAAAATAATAGGGCCATATGTTTCAATATCGTAATATTTGTTTTGTTTATATTATTCTACAACACCAATACAAAAAAAAAATTAAGAATATTGTATTGTGAGTTTAAAAAATTATAAATCCGTAAGAAATTCCGTACGGGTAGAAAAAGGTCTTGTCCGACAGTATCCATAGTCGAACAAATTTTACTTATGTGACTCTGGCTCTAGGGGCACGAAGAAAATATGTCCGACACTTCTCGTATGGATAAAAAAAGGCCCAGTCGAATACTTTGCATAGGGGTAAAAAGAAGAAGTGTCGAACAGTAGAGAAAAGATCTGTCCGACAGTGCCTGTAGGGGTAAAGAGAGGCCGTGTCGAACAGTACCCAAACTGGTAAAAAGAGGAAGTGTCGAACATTACAAAAAGGATATATCCGACAGTACCCGTAGGGGGATAAAGAGGACCAGTTCGACACTACCCTTTCAGGCATAAACAGGTACAATTGGTCTATCCGTAGGACATTCTCAAATAAAGGGGAACACTCCAAACCATATAAAGAGATTAGAACTGGATATAGCCACATTCTCCTTTGTGACTCGTCCCGGATACATCCTAGACTTGTCTCATTTTTTGCAGGGCAACAACATCACACACGATTATCGTCGGTAGCAACCGTGACAGCAGTCTCATTCCGCAGTTCCACTTATTTCAAATCTTCTACTAAGGTTCGAATCACTAAACTGTTGAATAATTAACTCCAATATTGAGTAATGGAAAAATGGCCTTTATTAAAGTACTTCACAATAAATAACTCTACTATTGCCCGACAGATAGCGTGCTTAATCGAAAACTGATTGTAGCGCCTCTACCTTTGGTGGTTTTATACTCTGTGATTTGCTCGTTGCATCTTCTAGGCGCTTCCAGAATTTACTTAGTTACTGCCATATAATTATAACTACAGATGCACGTGTATAGCTTCTCATATGCGCGCGGATTTGTGAGCGACACTTCCACAATTACAATTGCATACTTTCGGGGCAATCTCAGATAAGATACATGCATGCGTTTGTGCACTGTTTCTCCCTGCGTGTACGTACATATGTGTAGACATAATTTGTTGATTCGTTAGTGTAGATACATAATGATTGATTTATGGATGTGCATGCAAGTCACTGCTTAGCATCGGCTTAGAGATGGCAGTACCCCTTAGTGTTGCTAATATTCGTAACTCTGCCCTCCACCTAAGTCTGATCATCCCGATCAGACAAATCTCCCAATCTAAACGCCGCTAGCATCTCCAAATGTACCACTCTTCTACTCCGTGGTATCCGAATGGTTTGCATGCGGTAGATGGTATCACTGATATTCTTCACAACTTTGTACGGGCCTTCCCAACTGCACCGAATATTGTATGAAACACCTTTCCGCCGGTGAGGGTTGTATAGCAGTACCAAATCTCCCTCCAAGAAACGTTCCGAATTAAAGTTCTTATCATGCCATTGTTTGATCTTACTACTCATTACCCTAGGACGTTCCCTCACACTCTGTTGTTTGGCCAATGAACTACTTCGTAGAGCATGCGCTTGACGGATTGGCTTCGCATAATCCGTATCTTTCCCACATTTCACAAAAGTAGTGCGCTCCGGCTTGAAACTAACCTCGCATTTTTCTGGGAAATCCATTGCTTCGTTTTTGTGAGTCCATTAGGTTTTGTCAATGCCAGTGTTTCTCTCGCATGTACTTCTGATTTTGCTTTATTTGGCCCATTCGATCTATCAGCCTTTGCCTTTGACTTTAGTGGTCTTTGTCGAGTCTTCTCCACCAGCATTCGACTACTACTGACCCCTTTCTGCAAACTGAAGTTAAGTGGTATATCCTGTAGAACTGTGACCTTTCCAATCAAGATTTCACATACCTCTTCTCCCTGGACTTGGTTATACTCGCCAGTGACCGTACGCAACCTTGTTCCAGGTAACAGTTTTACTCTCCTGTTGACCAAGTCAGATCGGATTAAGGAATGAGATGCGCCCGTATCTACAGTCAGAACACGTCCTTTGATCCACATTCCTTCTGACGGTAAGACTGCTCGATGTTCTACCAATTTGCGACATAGATATCACAGGACATTCAATAGCTGGAGGTAGCTCTCGATCTCTACATCTTACTCGCTCTTCCTCATCCCCTTCAGCTTTGTTATTAAGACCACCAATGCTGCTGAAACCACTAGGATCAAGATCGCAATGACGTGCAATGTGCCAGGGCTTCCCGCATTTGAAGCATTTGATAACTCTTTCACTCCGCTTTTGCGATCCTTTTAGCGCCTCCAATATTGCGTCTACCCACTCTGGCCTTTCTACTTCCACACGGAGTGCTTTGAAAACTGGCTTACACAGAAGCGACGCTGTTTCCTGAATCAGAGCATGTGATACCGTTTCTGCGTATGTAGCTCGGTTTGTTTCGACGTTCCGTATGCCATTTATAAAGCTCTGAATCTTTACCCTTTCAGTGTATTCCACGGGTGCGTCCGCATTCGCTAAATGTGCTAGCCTTTCAACATCCGACGCAAACTCTTGAAATGTTTCACCAGGCCTCTGGAAGCGGTTCAGCAACTTCATTTGGTATATCTATCTCCTATGATCAGTTTCGTATCGTCTCTCTAGAGCGCCCATCAATGCTTCATAACAGTTCCGTTCGCGCTCTGGAATGTTTTGTAAAATCTCAGCTGCAGGCCCTGTCAACACCATGAACAGTGCAGCAACTTTATCTTCAGCACTCCAGTTGTTCACTGCTGCGGTCTTCTCAAACTGAATCTTGAACACCTGTAAAGGAACAGAGCCGTCAAAATATGGAGATTTTACCTTTGGATTGCTTGCTGAAACCGCTGGCCGATTTAATTGCAACTCCTGTATACGACCTCTCAAAGCTTCTATCTCAGCATCTACTTTGTCCTCGAGCTGCACAATTTTTGTATCCTGTGCTTCCATCTTAGATGTTATACGTGTCTCTTGCCACTACAGTTGGGATGCTATACGTGATTCCAGTTGGGGTGTAATATTTGTATTTTATTCTTCCAGTTCTGATGAGATGTTGGTGGATATTTGTGATGACATTTCGGACATTTGTGCCGATATTGCAACCAATATCATGCTCAAGTGTGTGTTCGCCATTGTCTTCGGTGTTTCGTTTTTCTCCTCCAATTTTGTTGTCTCATCGCCATCAAGATGAAAGATATACTCTTCCACGTCAATTCCTTCTAATTTCATTGCCTCTCGTAGTCGTGCCTGAGTTCGAGTTTAATGCCGGTTGTGTTCAAGCCACGGCTCTCCAACTCCTTCTTCAGTTGCGGGATCTTCAATTCACTTAACTTTTCCATGTCCAAGTTGTATTTGGAATTTATTCAACAATTCCTCTTCTGACACCAATTGTAACGAATTTACTTGCAATTCCGCTTATTTCAAATCTTCTACTAATGTGCGAATCACTAAACTGTTGAATAAATAACTCCAATATTGAATAATGGAAAAATTACCTTTATTAAAGTACTTCACAATAAATAACTCTACTATTGCCCGACAGATAGCGTGCTTAATCGAAAACTGATTGTAGCGCCTCTACCTTTGGTGCTTTTATACTCTGTGATTTCCTCGTTGCATCTTCTAGGCGCTTCCAGAATTTACTTAGTTACTTCCATAAAATTATAACTACATATACACGTGTATAGCTTCTCATAGGCGCGCGGATTTTTGAGCGACACTTCCACAATTACAATTGCATACTTTCGGGAGCATCTCAGATAAGATAAATGCATGTGTTTGTGCACTGTTTATCACTGCGTGTACGTACATATGTGTAGACATAATTTATTGATTCGTTTGTGTAGATACATAATGATTGATTTATAGATGTGCATGCAAGTCACTGCTTAGCATCGGCTCAGAGATGGCAGTACCCCTTAGTATTGCTAATATTCAATATCTTACTCTCTATCTTAAAAAAAAAATGTAAGGCGCGATAACCTCCGAAGAGATCTAAGGCCGAGCTTCTCTTCCAATTTGCGTCGTGCTCCTCTTGATTTTCCCTACAAATTGGCCGGACGGGACCTACATGCTTTATGCCGACTCCGAACGGCATCTGAAAGGCAGATGAGTTTTCACTGAGAGCTTTTCATGGCAGAAATACACCCGGAGCTCTTGCCAAACACTGCCGAGGGGCGACTCCGCTTAGAAAAATTTTCTTCTAATTGAAAAATCTTATTTCTAAAATTTTGATGTTGCTTTGCCCGGGGTTTGAACCCAGGGCATACGGTGTGGTAGGCGGAGCACGCTACCATCACACCACGGTGGTCGCCACTCTCTATCTTACTCTCTCCCTTTTATTGTTCTTCTGCGTCTCCTTCCTTCTATTCCTCTTTTCCTTCACTTCTTTTCTCTCTAGCCCCCTCTCCACAATTCCCGCTCCATCTATATTAATATATCTATCTTCCTTAAGCTCTTTCTCTTTCTGAGCCATTTATTAATATAGGCAAATTTACATACCCAATTTTAGGCAAATCGAATAGGACGTATGTTAGTATGTATGTGGGTATTATTAATTCATGTCTTTATTTCAGCTTCGCATGCATATTTATCAGTTTTGCCAGGTTGACGCGACTAAACCGAATATCACAATGAAAATTACTTTAAAGCTCTCAGCAACAGCTTTCATTTTATATCCATAATACCACCAACATTCTAGGCGTTCACAGGCCCACGTTGTGGTCTATATCTCGAGACCCTAGTCACCCAGGCTATAACGATTACCCTCTACTAAAGCACTCATTAAGAGCTTTCATTTGATATCCATATTCTATAAACACATTCTAGGGGTACCCGGGTCTACTTCTTGTCCTATATCTCGAGACCCTAGTCACTCAGGGGTATGAAAATTACCCTCTACTAAAGCACTCATCAACAGCTTTCATTTTATATCCATATTCTATAAATACATTCTAGGGGTACCCGGATCTACGTTTTGTCCTATATCTCGAGACCCTAGTCACTCAGGGGTATGAAAATTACCCTCTACTAAAGCACCCATCAACAGCTTTTGTTTGATATCCATATTCTATAAACACATTTAGGGGTACCCGGGTCCACGTTTTGGCCTATATCTCAAGACCCTGTCCGTCGACGGCAATCAAGCCTATGTGCATAGCACGCGTGAGGTATACGCAACTTATGTGAAAGTTTGAACAAAATCGACCGGCGCATCTCTTCAAACAAAGGCTATAAACTAACACACATTTTAGGTTTTCTTTTTATACTCAGCGTGCTTTGCGCACAGAGTATATTAACTTTGGTTCGAAAACAGTTGGTTGTACAGGTATAAAGGAATCGGGATATATATAAACTTCCATATATCAAAATCATCAGCGTCGAAAAAAAAATTGATTGCGCCATGTCCGTCCGTAAATCCGTCTGTCCGTTAACACGATAACTTGAGTAAATATTGAGATATCTTCACCAAATTAGGCACACGAGCTTATCTGGGCCCAGAATAGATTGGTATTGAAAATGAGCGAAAGCGGATGATAACCACGCCCACTTTTTATATATATAACATTTTGGAAAACACAAAAAACCTTATTATTTAGTAAATAACATAGAATGTTGACATTTGACATGTGGACTGATATTGAGACTCTTGATAAAAATTTGAAAATTTTTTTTTAAATGGGCGTGGCACCGCCCACTTTTGATAAAATCAAATCTACAAATATTATTAATCATAAATCAAAAATCGTTAAATCTATCGTAACAAAGTTCGGCAGAGGGTTTGCCTTTACTATAAGGAATGCTTTGAAGAAAAATTTAGGAAATCGGTAAAGGACCACGCCCATTTTGATATAAAAGATTTTTAAAAGGATCGTAGACGAAAAAAATAAGCTATGTCTTAGCTAAAAGAGCTTTGTATCAATAGAATTTTACTTTCTAAATTCAGTTATAACATTAAATTGGAAAACACTAAAATTTTTGAAAATTATTTTGGCACCGCCCCTTTTATGACTAAGGAGTTTTCTATTATTCGGGAGCCATAACTCGAAGAAAAATCAACATATCAACATAAAATAATAAGCTATAACTTAGCAAAAAATTGTTTTGAATTAGTGATATTTCACTCATCAAGATTTGTTGAAAGAGGAAATGGGTGACAGTTTTTTAAACGGGCGGTGCCACGTGTTATGTAGAAAAGTAATTTATCTGAAATGATATTGTTACGAATATTAGAAACACTAAGGGGTATTGCCATCTCTAAGCCGATGCTAAGCAGTGACTCTATGCACATCCATAAATCGATCATGTATCTACATAAACGAATAAATCATTATGTCTACACAACACATATGTACGTACACACATAAGAGAAGAGATGCACAAACACATGCAGATATCTTATCTGAGATGCTCCCAAAAGTATGCAATTGTAATTGTGGAAGTGTCGCTCACAAATACACGCATATGAGAAGCTATATACGTGCATCTGTAGTTATAATTATATGGTGGTAACTAAGTAAATTCTGGAAGCGCCTAGAAGATGCCACGAGGAAATCACAGAGTATAAAAGCACCAACGGTAGAGGCGCTACAGTCAGTTTTGATTAAGCACGCAATCTGTCGGGCAATAGTAGAGTTATTTATTGTGAAGAGATAAACGAAACATCGCAGACAGTTACGAGCACAGACTTGAACATGATATTGGCTGCAATAACTGCTCAAACATCGACAGTGGCATCTCAGGTGGAATCGCGGGAGACACGTTTAACATCCAAGATGGAAGCACAAGAGGCGCGTATTTCAGAAATATCGACACAGATTACATTCAAGATGGATTCACAGGAGACACGTATAGCATATCAACTGGAATCGCAGGAGAACCGTATAACATCGAAGATTGA
Source organism: Eurosta solidaginis (assembly GCF_040869045.1). Lineage (NCBI taxonomy): Eukaryota > Metazoa > Arthropoda > Insecta > Diptera > Tephritidae > Eurosta > Eurosta solidaginis. The sequence goes on along the minus strand of NC_090321.1, from coordinate 172,992,798 downwards.
AACACAGGAGGCACGAATATACGAAATGTCGGCACAAGTATCAGCGCAGATCTCTGCACAACTGGATGAGCCAGAAGGACGTATTCCTTTGAAGATGGAGGCGCAAGACATAAACATTTTGCACCTTGAGGAAAAATCGAGGCCGAGGTGGATGCTTTAAGAGGTCGTATACAGGAGTTGCAACTAAATCGGCCAGCTGTTTCAGCAAGCAATACGAAGATAAAAACTCCATCTTTTGACGGCTCTGTTCATTTCCAGGTGTTTAAGATTCAGTTTGAGAAGACCACAGCAGTGAACAACTGGAGTGCTGAAGATAAAGTTGCTGCACTATTCGTGGCATTGAAAGGATCTGCTGTTGAAATCCTACAGACTATTCCAGAGGGCGAACGGAACTGTTATGAGGCATTGATTGGTGCTCTAGAGAGACGATATGGAACTGAGCATAGGAGACAGATATACCAAATGGAGTTACTGAATCGCTTCCAGAGGCCTGGTGAAACATTGCAAGAGTTTGCGTCGGATGTTGGAAGGCTGGCCCATCTTGCAAATGCGGAAGCACCCGTGGAATATACTTAAAGGGTAAAGATTCAGAGCTTTATAAACGGCATACCTAACATTCGCAGAAACGGTGTCACAAGCTCTGATTCAGGAAACAGCGTCGCTTCTGTGTAAGCCAGTTTTCAAAGCACGCCGTGTGGAAGTAGAACGGCCAGAGTTTGTAGACGCAATATTGGAGGCGATGAAAGGATCGCAAAAGCGGAGTGAAAGAGTTATCAAATACTTCAAATGCGGGAAGCCCGGTCACATTGCACGTCATTGCGATCTTGGTTCTAATAGTTCCAATAATGTAGGTGGCCGTAAACGCAAAGTTGGAGGAGATAACCCAGAGTGTGTCAGATTTAAAGAACGAAAATTTTTCCCAGCTATTGAATGTCCTGTGATATCTGTGTCGCAAATTGGTAGAAAATCGAGCAGTCTAGCCGCCGAAGGAAAGCAAGGAGCGTGTACTGACTGTAGATACGGGCGCATCTCATTACTTAATCCGATCTGACTTGGTCAACAGGAGAGTAAAACCGTTACCTGGAGCAAGGTTGCGTACGGTCACTGGCGAGTATATCAAGTCCAATGAGAAGTGGTATGTGAGGTATTAATTGGAAAGGTCACAGTTCTACACAAATTCGTTGTGGCGGAGATCGTTGATAAAGTCATATTGTGAGTGGACTTCTTAGTTGACCATGACATCAGGATCGATATGCGGAGAAAGATTATGCGCTATAAGAACCAGGACATACCACTTAACTTTAGTTTGGAGAAAGGGTTCAGCAGTAATCGGGTACTGGTGGAGAAGACTCGACAAAGACCACGAAAGTCAAAGGTAAAGGTTGATGGATCGAATGGGCCAAATAAAGCGAAACCAAAAGTACCTGCGAGAGAAACACTGGCATTGGCAAAACCTAATGCACACACAAAAACGAAGGAACGAATTTCCCAGAAAGAATGCGGGGGTAGTTTCAAGCCGGGGCGCACTATTGTTGTGAAACTTGGGAACGATACTGATTATGCAAAGCCAATCCGTCAAGCGCAAGCTCTACGAAGTAGCTCATTGGCCAAACAACAGAGTGCGAGGGAATGATCCAGGATAATGAGTAGTAAGATGAAACGCAGGAACGACAAGGAAAATAATTCGGAAGATTTTCGGGGGGGGGGGGGGGGGGGGGGGGGGGGGATATTTGGTACTACTATACAACCCTCACCGGCGGTGTTCCATCCAAAATTCGGTGGCAGTTGGGAAGGCCCGTACAAAGTTGTGAAGAAGATCAGTGATACCATCTAGCGCATACAAACAATTGGAAAACCACGAAGTAGAAGAGTGGTACAATTGGAGATGCTAGCGGCTTTAGATCGAGAGATTTGTCTTAGGTGGAGGGTAGTATTACGAATATTAGCAACACTAAGGGAAACTGCCATCTCTAATCCGATGCTAAGCAGTGACTGTATGCACATCCATAAATCAATCATGTATCTACATAAACGAATAAATCACTATGTCTGCACATATGTACGTACACGCAGGCAGAGAAGAGATGCACAAACACATGCAGATATCTTATCTGAGATGCTCCCAAAAGTATGCAATAGTAATTGTGGAAGTGTCGCTCACAAATACACGCATATGAGAAGCTATATACGTGCATCTGTAGTTATAATTATATGGCGGGAACTAAGTAAATTCTGGAAGCACCTAGAAGATGCCACGAGGAAATCACAGAGTATAAAAGCACCAGCGGTAGAGGCGCTACAGTCAGTTTTGATTAAGCACGCAATCTGTCGGGCAATAGTAGAGTTATTTATTGTAAGTACTTTAATAAAGGCCATTTTGCATTAGTAAACATTGGAGTTATTTATTCAACAGTTTAGTGATTCGAACTTAGCAGAAGGTTGCAAATAAGAGGATTTGCAGTAAATTCGTTACAATATATACAATTGAAGCTCACGCTGAGTATATAATGTTCGATTATGCCCGAACTTAGACAGCTTTACTTGTTATATATAAGTCTAGTTCTGAACAATAAACTCCCTTTATGGTTTGAAGTGAAGTAAGCTGCCTTTACCTGGCTATAAATCATATATCAAAGTTATAGCATTGTGGGTTCAGCTGTCAACAAAAAGGGAATGTGTAATCTGTGTCGCAGGTTTTCTGTTCTCTAATGCAGCTTTATTGATAGCGATAAGAACAACTCTTACCTTCTGTTTATTCCTATTAAAGGAAATTTTAATATTAAACAAATAAGAAAGGCTAAGTTCGAGTCTAACCGAACATTACATACTCAGTTGAGAGCTATGGAGACAAAGTAAGGAAAAATCTGTAGGAAAATTAACCTAGGGTAACCCTGGAATGTGGTGGACCAGGGGTGACTCTAGAATGCGTTTTTACAATATGGGTATCAAACGAAAGGTTATAATGAGTATTTTAATAGGAAGTGGGCCTTAGTTCTATAGATGGACGCATTTTCGAGATATCGCCATAAAGGTGGACCAGGGGTGGCCCTAGAATTTGTTTTTACGATATGGGTATCAAATGAAAGGTGTTAATGAGAATTTTAAAAGGGAGTGGGCCTTAGTTCTATAGGTGGATGCCTTTTCGGGATATAGTTTTAAAGGTGGACCAGGGTTGACTATATAATGCGTTGGTACAATATGGGTATCAAACGAAAGGTTATAATGAGTATTTTAAAAGGGAGTGGGCCAGGGTTGACTATATAATGCGTTGGTACAATATGGGTATCAAACGAAAGGTTATAATGAGTATTTTAAAAGGGAGGTGTTCGCCTTTTCGAGATATCGCCATAAAGGTGGACCAGAGGTGACACCAGAATTTGTTTGTACGATATGGGTATCAAATGAAAGGTGTTGATGAGTATTTTAAAAGGGCGTGGGTCTTAGTTCTATAGGTAGACGCCTTTTCGAGATATCGCCATAAAAATCAAATCAAATGAAAGGTGTTAATGAGAGTTTTAAAAGGGAGTGGGCCTTAGTTCCATAGGTGGATGCCTTTTCGGGATATCGTTATAAAGGTAGACCAGGGTTGACTATAGAATGCGTTGGTACAATATGGGTATCAAACGAAAGGTTATAATGAGTATTTTAAAAGGGAGTGGGCCTTAGTTCTGTAGGTAGACTCCTTTGCGCGATATCGCCATAAAGGTAGATCAGGGGTGACTCTAGAATTTGTTTGTACGATATGGGTATCAAATGAAAGGTGTTAATGGGAATTTTAAAAGGGAGTGGGCCTTAGTTCTATAGGTAGACGCCTTTTCGAGATATCGCCATAAAAATCAAATCAAATGAAAGGTGTTAATGAGAGTTTCAAAAGGGATTGGGCCTTAGTTCCATAGGTGGATGCCTTTTCGGGATATCGTTATAAAGGTAGACCAGGGTTGACTATAGAATGCGTTGGTACAATATGGGTATCAAACGAAAGGTTATAATGAGTATTTTAAAAGGGAGTGGGCCTTAGTTCTATAGGTGTTCGCCTTTTCGAGATATCGCCATAAAGGTGGACCAGAGGTGACACCAGAATTTGTTTGTACGATATGGGTATCAAATGAAAGGTGTTGATGAGTATTTTAAAAGGGCGTGGGCCTTAGTTCTATAGGTAGACGCCTTTTCGAGATATCGCCATAAAAATCAAATCAAATGAAAGGTGTTAATGAGAGTTTTAAAAGGGAGTGGGCCTTAGTTCCATAGGTGGATGCCTTTTCGGGATATCGTTATAAAGGTAGACCAGGGTTGACTATAGAATGCGTTGGTACAATATGGGTATCAAACGAAAGGTTATAATGAGTATTTTAAAAGGGAGTGGACCTTAGTTCTATAGGTGGACTCCTTTGCGAGATATCGCCATAAAGGTAGACCAGGGGTGACTCTAGAATTTGTTTGTACGATATGGGTATCAAATGAAAGGTGTTAAAGAGTATTTTATCGACCACAATGTGGACCAGGGTGACCCAGACCATCATCTGTCGAGTACCGCTAATTTATCTATATCACGAACAGTATTCCTGCAAAGATTCCAAGGGCTTTTGATTTCGCTCTGCAGAACTTTTTCATTTTAATTTACTTAATATGGAAGGTGCCACACCCATTTTACAAAGTTTTTTCTTAAGTTATATTTTGCGTCAATAAACCAATCCAATTACAATGTTTTATCCCTTTTTTCGTATTTGGTATAGAATTATTGCATTTTTTTTAATTTTTCGTAATTTTCGATATCGAAAAAGTGGGCGTGGTCATAGTCGGGTTTCGGCCATTTTTAGTACCAATACAAAGTGAGTTCTGATAATTACGTGAACTGAGTTTAGTAAAGATATATCGATTTTTGCTCAAGTTGTCGTGTTAGCGGCCGAGCGGAAGGACAGACGGTCGAATGTGTATAAAAACTGGGCGTGGCTTCAACCGATTTCGCCCTTTTTCACAGAAAACCGTTTTCGTCCTAGAACCTTAGCCCCTACCAAATTTTACGGCATTAAAAGTATCCTAGACATGCCATGCCCATTTCGAAAATTTCTTTTATTTTTGTATTTGTTTGGCCCATATCATTTCTGGAGTTGAATGTTGACATAACTTACTTATGTATATACTGTAAAGATATTAACTTTTTTTTTAAATTTGACTTTAAAAATTTTTTTTTTTCAGTGGGCGTGGTCGTTCTCCGGATTTGCTAATTTATATTAAGCATACATATAGAAATAGCAGTAACGTTCCTGCCAAATTTCATCATGATATCTTCAACGACTGCCAAATTACAGCTAGCAAAATTTCTAAATTACCTTCTTTTAAAAGTGGGCGGTGCCACGCCCATTGTCCAAAATTTTACAAATTTTCTATTCTGCGTCATACGTTCAACTCACCTACCAAGTTTCATTGCTTTATCCGTCTTTGGTAATGAACTATCGCACTTTTTCGATTTTTCGAAATTTTCGATATCGAAAAAGTGGGCGTGGTTATCATCCGATTTCGATCATTTTCAATACGAATCTATTCTGGGTCCAGATAAGCTCGTGTACCAAATTTAGTGAAGAAATCTCAATATTTACTCAAGTTATCGTGTTAACGGATAGACGGACAGACGGACTGACGGACATGGCCCAATCAAATTTTTTTCACATACTGATGATTTTGATATATGGAATTCTATATCTATCTCGATTCCTTTATACCTGTACAACCAACCGTTATCCAAGTAAAGCTAATATACACTGTGAGCTCAGCTCAACTGAGTATAATAAAATTTTTTCATAACAAAATTCAACTCCGAAAGATCCATCCTAACGCAGATAGGATTTTGTTCGAAAACTATTCATGACATACATACATAACTAAACCCTTTCTACACACAGCTCTGATTAAATTGTTTTAAGTATATGTTTTTATAAACTGAATTGTTTTCTTTTCAATCGATTAGTTTCTTTCGTTATTGAATTTTAAGCTGTTGAAATAATCTGAAAAATATTTATCTCATTTTGGTTAATCCCATTTAAATGTCATTCGATCCCATATTTTTTAATCGTCAAATGCAATACAAATTTCTTTGCATTGATTTATTTTTATACCTTTCATGATCAGGGCAACGAACTGAGTTTATATAGCCTTGTCCGTCTGTCCGTCCGTCTGTCTGTTTTAACGCAAACTAGTCCCTCAAATTTTGAGATATCTCAATGAAATTTGGCACAAGGATGTATTTTTGTATTATATTAGTCATTTGTCAGATAAGACGATTTTGGTCATTCCTGCCGCAATTTGGAAAGTATAAACGTGAAACTCGGTGATATATATTCTAATATATCATAGAAGATATCCTGAAAAAATCACTTTGATCGGAGCTATATATAGTTATATCCCATACAACCGATCGTTCAGATAGAAAGGTTTTTGGCCATTTCTCCCTTAATTTAGAAAGTATAAACATGAAACTCGGTGATATATATTTTGATATATCATAGAAGAGTTTCTGAAAAAATCACTTTGATCGGAGCTATATATAGTTATATCCCATACAACCGATCGCTCAGATAGAAAGATTTTTGGCAATTTCTCCCTTAATTTCCAATATAAAAACACTAAATTTTGTGATATTTATTCAAATATATCGTAGATTTCCTTTAAAAATCGTTTCGATCGAAGCTATGTATAATATATATCCCATACAACCGATCGATCAGATAGAAAGATTTTTGGCAATTTCTCCCTTAATTTCCAATATAAAAACGTTAAAGTTGGTAATAATTAGAATAAATATCATAGAAGATTTCCTTAAAAAGTCACTTTGATCGGAGCTATATCCCATACAACCGATCGTTCAGATAAGGGGTTTTTTTGCCATTTTTTATATTTATCTTAAAACCGTTTAGGTATGTACATCTGTTCACTATATATTTCTTATCTTATACAGTGCATTATTTGGAGATTAAGAATGGGATACGATTATTGTTCAGCCCTATTCATGAAAGGTATGAAGTCTTCGGCACAGTCCCATCCTTATTTGTTTTATTTTTAGCCACAACCGCTGGCCATAAAATAATAACAAAATGGATATTCATTGCAACAAATTAAGCGTTTTTCAACTAAAAAATTCAATTACAAAGACGTGTGAAAATTTCAATTGTTGAGTGTAGAATATATATATTGCTTGCCTATAAATAGTAGCAGTATATATTTATTTTTTCCAAAAAATCAGATACAGAATATGACTTATGCTTTTGCTACATCACAGCAACAGAATGTGTTGTGTGTCACGTGTTAAATAAAAAACTATCGAGCCACAAACACTCATTTAATACAAGTCCCTAATTTTAAAGCTATCCGCGATAAACTTCGCCAGAGCCTCGAAATTAAACCCGTTTAAACTGCCAACAACCTTGGCTATATCTAAAGTTCTTTCACCAAAGCAAAGGGAACGAATTTTGTTATATATCGGACATGTGCCAATAAAGTAGAAAACATTTTCTGGTCTCTGCAATTTACATACAGTGCAAAGTGGACACGATTTATTTTTATAGATTCTTGCGTTTAGATTCAACAAACCCCCGTGCCCCGAGAATCAGACCGGCTGCATACGCACTGTAATCATCAGTGAAATACAAACTCTCCAACGGCACTAGGGCCGGGTAAAGGTCGTGGGTAGTAGACTTCCGAGCCATTTCGAGTAACCTATTTCTATTATACTCATCCAAGCGTTCTAAGAGCGAGGAAACGAAGGTCTGTATATTAGCTGATGGATGAAAGGTAGATTGACGGTATTGGCAAGTTCTTTCCAAGTGTTTATCAAGGAAATCCTCAGGTTGGCAATCTCCTCCGCTAGAATACGCGGAAGTCTGTCATGTGATAGGCTAAAGCAACGAGCGATATAGAGCATGCCCAGGCGAAGCGTATGTTAATATATGGGTTGGAAGCCTGTTTCCAGACGCAACATGTAGTTTGGCGTATTAGAGGGAAGGAAGACAAGCAGATGCGAAGTTTATTAATATAGCTCAGCCATGTTGCGTTAATAGCGTTTTTTTGAGCCCAAATGTTTATTAAAAGATAGTTGACAAATGAGTAGCGCACCTAAGTATTTGTATTCGTTACCTACTTCAATAACCTCGCTACAGTAGATCCATTTCCATAAGCCGGTGGCTCTACCACCTTTCCTAAATACCATTATTTTTGACTTGTTCAAGTTGACAGTTAGTGCCCGTTGACTACAATAGTTGTAAAAGGAGTTTATCATTTCCTGTAGTTGTTGAGGTGATTCCACAAGCAAGGCCAGATCATCTGCGTACACAAGCACCTTCAAATTAATGTTCTTTACCCTGACACCCCGCAAATATTTATTTGGGTCATTTAAGTACAAAGAGAATAGACCCGGCTTAAGAGGCAGCCTTTCCAGCTTGCCTATAAATATACCACATTCAATACTTAGAGCTTTTTTGTTACGTCCCTGTAGGGTAGCACCAAATTAGAATTCTCCAAAAGAAAAATTTGTACAAACTAGTAATTAAAAGCTGCATAGAATATATAGAAGGGCTTATAAGAAAGTGACTTATCGAAGAGTAATTGGCTTGTGATAAGTGTTTTTAACGAGCTATAGATGATAATCGTTTTGTTATGAAAGTGTTGTAAATTTCCTATCGGTAAAAACGCTCCCAAGAGTTTAATCGTTTAATCGAGCTTTTTATCGATTCTTTAAATTAGCGAAAATATATCATTTATGCAGTAAAAAGTTATCCATTTGATGTCAAAAATTAATCCAGTTGATGTCGAAACTTTAACGATTTGCTATCGAAAAGTTACAAGTTTGTTATATAAAAGTTATCGATTTTATATCAAAAAGTTATCGATTTGGTATCGAAAGGTTATCGATTTTTTTTAATTATCGATAGATTGTCAAAAAATTTCTGATTTATTAGAGAAAGCTATCGATTTACAACAAAAAATTATCGATATGTTGTGCTACAGTTATTGAATTGATGTTGAAAGGTTACTGATTTGTTACCGCAATTTGCTGTTGCCATATTGCAGATTTTTTATCGAAAATATATCGACTTGTTTTCTAAAAATTGGCGATTTGCTATTGGAAAGTTCACGATATGATAGGAACAAGTTATCGAATTAATATTGAAGTGGCATTGATTTCTAATCGCAGTGCTATCGGTTTGTTATTGACGACCCATCGGTTAGTCTCGAAACAAATATCGATACAACTCCAATATTTAATCCATGACACATCAGTAAAAATCCAACAAGAAACCAAAATAAGTCGATGACTAGGCGAATACAAACTGCATTCATATTGAAATTGAAAAGATGGTTGTTGTACTATGGGGACATGTAATTTGCAGAATATACATGGTGTGTATCGAGGTTGATTCTGAATAATAAAGAGCTTAACTTCAGTACCAGTTTCGGATATTGGACTCCGATGGCGGGATTCATCGTTATTTGACGGCTTAAGATTTTGCCGCCTCTCTGCCGATGAATGCCTGTTAATTAATTTTTGGTTCAAGATGCTGAAATCTTGTGTACTGTATTTCTTTAACGTTATACTCTTTCCTTCATGGGAATGGAGCCTTTTCAATCAGATTACTGTCAGGATGCCACAATTTTCGTTTTTTCTAATTTATGGGAATTTTTCCCCTTCCCTCTGTAGATGATCTTCTGGCGACATAAGAAGCCATCCCGTAGAAATTCTGAGCGCTGTGATTCGACAAGCTTGCAGTTTCTTCAAGCGTGTTCCTTTTAAAATCGGCGACCACACACGAGATGTGTATCACACAAAAGGGGGGCTAGTTGCTTGATAGGTAGCTATCAGCGTTGCTTTGTCTTTGCCACAAGTACTGCTAACGAGGAACTCCAGAATTATTACTGTTGTAAACTTAAGATGGGACTGCAGCTGCATGCTCGCCAAAAATGCTTACCATTATCGAACGACACTCCCAGTATTTTCGTTTGCCCGGCAGTCCGTAGCATAACGCCAACGAAATGGATTGTCCACATTGTAATAATTGGTAGGTGACATTTATATGTTAGGTATGGGGAAAAAACTGGAAAGATATTTAATTTGATAGGAGAGCTCATCAGTGCAAGGGCCACGACCCGTTTCCATTATTGTGCAGACTTAGGCGTAGGAAACAATGGTAACTTCTTTCGGTGAAGAAGGAAGCTTCGGTATGTGAAAATTTGCCTTCTGGGCGAAAAAAGAATTTCATTTAGCCATGTGCGTCCGTCTGTCCGTTAACACGATGACTTGTGTAAATTTTGAGGTATCTTGATGAAATTTGGTATGTAGGTTCCTGGACACTCATCGATATTTAAAATGAACGAAATCGGACTATAACCATGCCCAATTTTTCGGTTTTTCGAAATTTTCGATACGATAATTCATTACATTTTTGACAATGGGCGTGGCACCGCCCAATTTTAAAAGAAGGTAATCTAAAAGTTTTGCAAGCTGTAATTTGGCAGCCGTTGACGATGTACATATATGTCCTAAATAAAAATTAACAAAATCGGATGACGAACACGCCCACTTTAAAAAAAAAAAATTTTAAGTCAAATTTTAGTTGATATTATTTTTGTTGCTCTTTCGGCCTTTGAATTGAAATAATTTTAATAATCTTAAACGAGCTCTAGGCCACACATTAAATAAAATACACACACTTGTTGTGTATATTTAGGTCGATATTTCGATTTGAATTTGAAATCATCTTCAGGAATTCTTGACTTCACCTAGTCGGCTAGAATTTAAGAAAAAATTGAATATGTTTACAGTATATAAGTAAATTATGTAAACATTCAACTCCAGTAATGATATGGTGAAACAAAATACAAAATAAAAAAAATTCAAAATGGGCGTGCCTCCGCTCTTTTTCATTTAATTTGTCTAGAATACTTTTAATGCCAAAAATCGAACAAAAATTTACCAATCCTTGTTGAATTTTGTAGGGACATATATTATATTCCGATAAGTGTTTTCTGTGAAAGTGGGTGAAATCGGTTGAAGCCACGCCCAGTTTTTATACACAGCCGACCGTCTGTCCTTCCGCTCGGCCGTTAACAAGATAACTTGAGCAAAAATCGATATATCTTTACTAAACTTAATTCACGTACTTATCTGAACACACTTTATCTTGGTATAAAAAATGGTCGAAATCCGACTATAACCACGCCCACTTTTTTGATATCGAGAATTACGAAAAATTACAAAAATGCCAGAAATGAACAAGTAAAAATGTCTAAGTTCGGGTGTAACCGAACATTATATACTAAGCGTGAGCTTCAATTCAGATAAAGTACTTTTCTACATAACACGTGGTACCGCCCGTCTCCCCATTTCCTCCCACAATAAAACTTGGTAAGTGAAATAGCGTTGATTCAAAACTATTTGTTGCTAAGTTATAGCTTATTATTCTAGTCTACGACCCTTTTAAATTTACTTTATATCTAAGTTGCCGTGGTTTTTAACCGATCCCGTCCATTTTTATTAAAAATAGTTTCTGTTATAGGGAAAATGTGTGGGCAAAATTTTATTACGATCCGTTAATTTTTCTTCGAGTTATGGCTCGCGAAACACAGAAAATGGCTTAGTCATAAAAGGGGCGGTGCCACGCCCATTTTTTTAAAGTAGAAGTTTTTCCTATTTATTGTTATAAATCTACTTGGGAAATGAAATACCATTGATATAAAGCTCTTTTTTGCAAAGATATAGCTTATTTTATTCGCCCACGACACTTTTAAAAATCTTTTATATAAAAGTGGGCGTGGTCCTTAACCAATTTCGTTAATTTTTCTTTAAAGCATTCCTTATAGTAAAGACAAACTCTCTGCCGAATTGTGTTACGATAGGTTTAACGATTTTTGATTTATGATTAATAATGTTTGTAAAATTGATTTTATCACATGTGGGTTGTGCCACGCCCATTTTAAAATTTTGTTTTCAAATTTTTATGAAAAGTCTCAATATCAGTCCGCACATCAAATTTCAATATTCTAGGTGTATTATTTACTAAATAATCAGGTTTTTTGTGTTTTCCAAAATGTTATATATATAAAAAGTGGGCGCGGTTATCATCCGATTTCGCTCATTTTCAATACCAATCTATTCTGGATCCAGATAAGCTCGTGAACCAAATTTGGTGAAGATATCTTAATATTAATATGGCGGCCACCGTGGTGTGATGATAGCGTGCTCCGCCTACCACACCGTATGCCGTGTGTTCACATCCCGGGCAAAGCAACATCAAAATTTTAGAAATAAGGATTTCAATTAGAAGAAAATTTTTCTAAGCGGGGTCGCCCCTCGGCAATGTTTGGCAAGCGCTCCGGGTGTATTTCTGCCATGAAAAGCTCTCAGGGAAAACTCATCTGCCTTGCAGATGCCGTTCGGAGTCGGCATAAAACATGTAGGTCGCTTCCAGCCAATTTGTAGGGAAAATCAAGAGGAGTACGGCGAAAATTGGAAAAGAATCTCGGCCTTAGATCTCTTCGAAGGTTATCGCGCCTTACATTTATTTTTTTTTTATCTTAATACTTACTCAAGTTATCGTGTTAACAGACAGACGGACGGACGGACGGACTTGGCTCAATCAAAAATTTTTTTCGACGCTGATGATATTGATATATGGAAGTCTATATCTATCTCGACTCCTTTATACCTGTACAACCAACCGTTATCCAATCAAAGTTAATATACTCTGTGCAAAGCACGCTGAGTATAAAAAAGGGATGAAACATGATAATTGGATTGGTTTAGTGACGCAAAATATAACTTTAGAAAAAACTTTGTAAAATGGGTGTGACACCTACCATATTAAGTAGAAGAAAATTAAAAAGTTCTACCGGGCAAAATCGAAAGTCCTTGGAATCTTGGTAGGAATACTGTTCGTGTTATTACATATAAAAATAAATTAGCGGTACCCGACAGATGATGTTCTGGGACACCCTGGTCCACATTTTGGTCGACATCTCGAAAACGCCTTCACCTATACAACTAAGGCCCACTCCCTTTTAAAACCCTCATTGATACCTTTAATTTGACACCCATGTCGTACAAATGCATTCTAGAGTCACCATGTCCACCTTTATGGCGATATCTCGAAAAGGCGTCCACCTATAGAACTAAGGCCAACTCCCTTTTAAAATACTCATTAGCACCTTTCATTTGATACCCATATCGTACAAACACATTATAGAGTCACCCCTGATCCACCTTTATGGCGATATCTCGAAAAGGCGTCCACCTATAGAACTAGGGCCCACTCCCTTTTAAAATGCTCATTAACACCTTTCGTTTGATACCCATATCGTACAAGCACATTACAGAGTTACCCCTGGTCCACCTTTATGGCGATATCTCGAAAAGGCGTCCACCTATAGAACTAAGGCCCACTCCTTTTCAAAATACCCATATCGTTTCGTTTGATACCCATATCGTACAAACACATTATAGAGTCACCCCTGGTCCAGCTTTATGGCGATATCTCGAAAAGGCGTCCACCTATAGAACTAGGGCCCACTCCCTTTTAAAATGCTCATTAACACCTTTCATTTGATTCCCATATCATACAAACACATTCTAGAGTCACCCCTGGTCCACCTTTATGGCGATATCCCGAAATGGCATACACCTATAGATCTATGGCCCACTATCTTTTAAAATACTCTTTAATACCATCCATTTGGTACTCATGTCATACAAATATATTCCAGGGTTACCCTAGGTTAATTTTCCTACATGGTGAACTTCCCTTATTTTGTCTCCAAAGCTCTCAGCTGAGTGTGTAATGTTCTGTTACAACCGAACTTAGCCTTCCTTACTTGTTTTCATTGTTATTATTAATATTCGTAGTTTTTTGTTTTGTCGAAAATTTATTGACAAGTCATGACATACACTTATGAGTTAAAAATGGAAGAAAGAAATTATTTTATAACTTGCATAGTTATGTGATTACTTATTTTGTTTTGTAACACATTTAATTAAAAAATATTTGATTAATGGGATTCTTGGAAATTTTCATCAATCACTGTGCTTCGATTTCAATGTTTGAATAATTTTTTTTTTATTAAATCGAGATCGGATTACAATGTTTGCATTACAAATATGAATAACTTCCTAAAATTTTGATTTATTTAAATCATACATATGTACATAAATGTGTAGCGGAAAAATATTTAAATCACTTGCTAGTTCCTTCTTTCCCAAAGCAATAGGAGTGGTGAGACTCACCTACATCCATATACATACACATGATTATGACAGATGATGCATGATGTGTACATTGATACATAGATAGTTGTACGGATGTGTATATACATACAACATATGCATAGATATATGTGAAATCAAAATGTTAAATTGGCTTAGCTGAACATACACATTAAGTATTCCAAGTCGCTAATGTTAATGTTTAGATATGACGATGTGTGTTGGATTAAGGGAGATCCTCTTCCTAAACGTAATTTCATCTTAGCAGTATAATATGCTTTAAATTATGACTATTATGAGGATAGGGTAACTATAACGAAGTAGATGTAGAGGAATACTTGAGGTAATTAAAATATATGTGTTACAGTAACTTTGTGCGTATATACATATGTATATCCAAGATTTAATTGTAAAATGATATCGTGAATGGGGTGAAGGAAATTTGATTTCTCAAACAATTATAGAACAAAGTAATTTAAATTTAAATGCAAAGCATCGACCTATTCATTAAACTCAAACAACAAAAGTTACTCATACGCCACTTCGGCCTATAACAAAACTATGGTAGTATTTGAAATTAAGTCTTGATAATTCGTTCGGAAAGTTTTTCGCATATTTAGCTTCCTCTGAAAAGCGAAAATTTCTTTAAGATGGTTTAAGTATCACAAAATCCAGGAATCTACGAGAAAATAAATCGACAACTGCTACCAAAGAATCAAGTAAAAAATACCGATTTTGATTTTTTGTTGTTGCTGGTTTTGGATTTTTGGGATACTCAGGCCATCTTATAAAAAATTTTTACTTTTCACAGCCAAAGACACGAAAAGCTCTGCAAAACCTTTCCTAGCTACTTTTATTAAAAAAAAAAAAACACAACTATTAACTTGGAAATAATCGGCCATTGAAAAACTCCGCTATATTTATTGCCAACGAAAAAAGATGATGTGTGAGTCGTAAATCACCTGCCGGTTATTTGTTCCGATAACGATTTGCTTTATCGTGTTTTGCTGATTTAAAAATGAAAAAGGAAGTTTGAGTTGGGCTATCACATATATGTAGTGCAGTAATTATTCGCGCTCACTTCGCACATATTTCTATTATCTTTCATTTAGTAGTCGCTGAACAAGCCGATTGGAAATATAACAAGTAAGGAAGACTAAGTTCGGGTGTAACCGAACATTACATACTCAGTTGAGAGCTATGGAGACAAAATAAGGAAAATCACCATGTCAGGAAAATGAACCTAGGGTAACCCTGGAATGTGGTTGTATGACATGTGTATCAAATGGAAGGTATTAAAGAGTATTTTAAGAGAGAGTAGGCCATAGTTCTATGCATGGACGCCATTTAGGGATATCGCCATAAAGGTGGACCAGGGCTGACTCTAGAATGTGTTTGTACGATATGGATATCAAATGAAAGCTGATAATGAGTATTTTAAAAGGGAATGGGCTTTAGTTCTATAGGTGAACGCCTTTTCGAGAAATCCCCATAAAGGTGGACCAGGGGTGTCTCTAGTTGTACGATATGGGAATCAAATGAAAGGTGTTACTGAGCGTTTTAAGAGGGAGTGGGCATTAGGTCTATAGGTGGACGCCTTTTCGAAATGTCGCCACTAGGGTGGGCCAGGGGTGACTCTAGAATATGTTTGTACGATATGGGTATCAAATGAAAGGTGTTACTGAGCATTTTAAGAGGGAGTGGGCATTAGGTCCACAGGTGGACGCCTTTTCGAGATATTGCCATTAGGGTGGGCCAGGGGTGACTCTGGAATGTGTTTGTACGATATGGATATCAAATGAAAGGTGGTAATGAGTATTTTAAAAGGGAGTAATCCTTAGTTCTATAGGTGGACGCCTTTTCGAGATATCGCCATAAAGGTGGACCAAGGGTGACTCTAGAATGTTTGTACGATATGGGTATCAAACGAAAGGTGTTACTGAGCATTTTAAGAGGGAGTGGGCACTAGGTCTATAGGTGGACGCCTTTTCGAGATATCGCCATTAGGGTGGGCCAGGGGTGACTCTAGAATGTTTGTACGATATGGGTATCAAACGAAAGGTGTTACTGAGCATTTTAAGAGAAAGTGGGCATTAGGTCTATAGGTGGGCGCCTTTTCGAGATATCGCCATTAGGGTGGGCCAGGGTGACTCTAGAATGTGTTTGTACGATATGGGTATCAAATGAAAGGTGGTAATGAGTATTTTAAAAGGGAGTAATCTCAGTTCTATAGGTGGACGCCTTTTCGAGATATCGCCATAAAGGTTGACCAAGGGTGACTCTAGAATGTTTGTACGATATGGATATCAAACGAAAGGTGTTACTGAGCATTTTAAAAGGGAGTGGGCATTAGGTCTATAGGTGGACGCCTTTTCGAGATATCGCCATTAGGGTGGGCCAGGGGTGACTCTAGAATGTTTGTACGATATGGGTATCAAACGAAAGGTGTTACTGAGCATTTTAAGAGGGAGTGGGCATTAGGTCTATAGGTGGACGCCTTTTCGAGATATCGCCATTAGGGTGGGCCAGGGGTGACTCTAGAATGTTTGTACGATATGGGTATCAAAGGAAAGGTGTTACTGAGCATTTTAAGAGGGAGTGGACATTAGGTCTATAGGTGGACGCCTTTTCGAGATATGGCCATTAGGGTGGGCCAGGGGTGACTCTAGAATATTTTTACGATATGGGTATCAAACGAAAGGTGTTACTGAGCATTTTAAGAGGGAGTGGGCATTAGGTCTATAGGTGCACGCCTTTTCGAGATATCGCCATCAGGGTGGGCCAGGGTTGACTCTAGAATGTGTTTGTATGATATGGATATCAAATTAAAGGTATTAATGAGGGTTTTAAAAGCGAGTGGCCCTTAGATGTATATGTGAAGGCGTTCTCGCGATATCGACCAAATGTGGATCAGGTGATCCAGAAAATCATCTGTCGGGTACTGCTAATTTATTTATATATTCAATAACACTAACAGTATTCCTGCCAAGATTCCAAAGGCTGTTGATTTCGCCTTGTAGAACTTTTTCATTTTCCTTCTACTTAATATGGTAGGTGTCACACCCATTTTACAAAGTTTTTTCCAAAGTTATATTTTGCGTCAATAAACCAATCCAGTTACCATGTTTCATCCCTTTTTTCGTATTTGGTATAGAATTATGGCATTTTTTAATTTTTCGTAATTTTCGATATCGATAAAGTGGGCGTGGTTATGGTCGGATTTCGGCCATAATTTTATACCAAGATAAAGTGAGTTCAGATAAGTGCGTGGGCTAAGTTTAGTAAAGATATATCGGTTTTTGCTCACGTTATTGTGTTAACGGCCGAGCGGAAGGACAGACGGTGGACTGTGTATAAAAACTGGGCGTGGC
The DNA here is from genome assembly GCF_040869045.1 of Eurosta solidaginis. NCBI lineage: Eukaryota > Metazoa > Arthropoda > Insecta > Diptera > Tephritidae > Eurosta > Eurosta solidaginis. The sequence goes on along the minus strand of NC_090321.1, from coordinate 172,975,185 downwards.
TTCCACCGATTTCGCCCATTTTTACAGAGAACAGTTGACGTCATAGAATCTATGCTCCTACCAAATTTCAAAAGGATTGGTAAATTTTTGTTCGACTTATGGCATTAAAAGTATTCTAGACACACTAAATGAAAATGGGCGGAGCCACGCCCATTTTGAAATTTTCTTTTATTTTTGTATTTTGTTGCATCATATCATTACTGGAGTTGAATTTTGACTTAATTTACTTATATACAGTAAAGATATTAAATTTTTTGTTAAAATTTGAATTTAAAAATTTTTTTTTTAAAAAGTGGGCGTGTTCTTCATCCAATTTTGCTAATTTTTATTTAGCACATATATAGTAATAGTATTAACGTTCCTGCCAAATTTCATCATGATATCTTCAACGACTGCCAAATTACAGCTTGCAAAACTTTTAAATTACCTTCTTGTAAAAGTGGGCGGTGCCACGACCATTGTCCAAACTCTTATTAATTTTCTATTCTGCGTCATAACTTCAACCCATCTACCAAGTTTCATCGCTTTAACCGCCTTTGGCAATGAATTATCGCATTTTTTCGGTTTTTCGAAATTTTCGATATCGAAAAAGTGGGCGTGGTTATAGTCCGATATCGTTCATTTTAAATAGCGATCTGAGATGAGTGCTCAGGAACCTACATACCAAATTTCATCAAGATACCTCAAAATTTACTCAAGTTATCGTGTTAACGGACGGACGGACGGACATGGCTCAATCAAATTTTTTTTGGATCCTGATTATTTTGATATATGGAAGTCTATATCTATCTCGATTCCTTTATATATGTACAACCAACCGTTATCCAATCAAACTTAATATACTCTGTGAGCTCTGCTCAACTGAGTATAAAAAGTGGCTATACTTTATATGCGATTTTCAAGAAATATATTTTTCAAACGAAATTTCATGCGCAGAATCTTTTAATTGTTTAATGATAGCAATATCGTTATTTAATTTTTTGTCAAACCCAAGCTATAAAATAAAATTTTTCTGTCATATTTACAAATTATTTTTTGAGTGTGAACAAACATGCATGCATACGGTTCGTCTCGTTGCTTGTTAATCAAGGTTCAAGGAATACTGCCTGGCAGCCTTGCTAGACATAGCAGGAGTGTTCAATAACATCAAACCTGACTCAATCATTAAGGTACTGACTGATCTGGGCATCGAATCTCAGCTGGTGGGTCTTGTGCACCAATTGAAGCTATGCAGGTTAGTACAGGCAGAACTTGCAGGGGTATCGGTGAGCAGGTTCGTCAGTAGGGGAACTCCCCAAGGTGGAGTTCTCTCCCCTCTGCTGTGGGGCTTGGCAGTGAATCAACCGCTAAGGGACATTGAGGAGGAGAGGGGCTGTAAAGTTATAGCATATGCTTACGACCTTGCATTGGTGATAATTGGGAAGTTTCCACAAACTCTCTGCGATATGATGCAGGTGGAATTAAGAAGGGTCGAAGCATAGGGTGTTGATAATGGGCTGGGCGTGAACCGAAATAAAACTGAACTCTGGTGCTGGAAAAGACAGTGCTTAAGTTAAATGAGTCCGCCAACTATCTAGGGCTCACACTTGATAAGGAATTGAACTGGACACAAACACCACGGAACATGTCCGTAAGGCCACGGTTGTTCTCTACACAAGTAAAGGGGCAATTGGACGGAAATGGGATATGTTCCCTATGATAGTGCATTGGATATACACCGCCATAATTAGGCCAATATTGCTATACATTTTGGCGGTATGGTGGCCCGCCCTGAATAAATCCTAGACGGTTCTTGCTCTTCAAAAGGTGCAAAGATCTGCACTATTATCCATAAGCGGAGCCATCCGCACAACGCTAACGGAGGCTGTGAATGTAATACTGTACCTAATACGCATAGATATAGTAGGCGTAAAATATGCAGCATGTGCAGCTTTAGGCTGAGGAAACTGGACATCGTGTCACTGCAACCATACTGGAATTCTCGACAAATTTTGCATACCAGAATGGACAGATTTATGCCGCATATCAACTTTAACAAGGGATACGAGATATTAATCCCTGAAAGGTAACAGTGGGTGAATGACCCTGATTGGCCCACTAACAGCATTTAGATCTACACAGATGCATCTAAACTGGATAACAGGGTCGGAGGGGGTGTCTATTCCGAACGATTGGACATACAAAGATCGTTTAGGCTTCCGGATCACTGTAGCGTATTTCAGGTGTTGCTCTGATGTGAACGGCAGCCACTTGCACCTAACATAACCTAACCTATTTGGAAGATATTATGTATAACAACAAGTAATGAAGGCTAAGTTCGGGTGTAACCGAACATTACATACTCAGCCGAGAAATTGTCTTTTTCACGGATACATATAAATGGTAATACTAAAAAGTTGAGCAACTTGCCTTTGCTATCTGTCTTCAGCTGATCAATTTGAACATTTTTTAAATTTGAAAACTTGGTCAAATTTGAACGCATTTCTTTATAATTTTTTTTTTGTAAATCACCTCTGAAATATTTTCGAAGCGCTCTTAATTATTTTCTTTATTCTTAGTTAATTTCGTTCATTTAAATAGCGATCTGAGATGAGAGCCAAGGAATCTACATAGCAAATTTCATTAAGATACCTCAAAATTTTCTCAAGTTATCGTGTTTACGGACAGACGGACGGACGGACGGACGGACGGACGGACATTGCTTAACGAATTTCTTTTTCATCCTGATAACTTTGATATATGGAAGTCTAAATTTATCTCGATTAGTTTATACGAATACCGTTATGCGGAGAAAATTAATATTTTCTGTGAGTTCTGCTCATCTGTGTATAATTATAGCTGCGTTGGTTTCGTTGGGCTTCGTAGATGGTTTATAAGTGGTTCTTAATTCCATATCACATATGTTTTTGAAATATCGACCAAACTGTAGACCAAGGGTGACATTTTTTGGAAATTTTTTCCTTCATGCTTTGTAAAATAAGGGAAAATCACCATGTAGGAAAATTAGCCTAAGGTAACCCTGGAACGTGTTTGTACGATATGGGTATCAAATGAAAGGTATTAAAGAGTATTTTAAAGGGGAGTGGGCCTCAGTTCTATAGGTGGACGCCATAAAGGTGGACCAGGGGTGACTCTAGACTGTGTTTGTACGACATTGGTATCAAATTAAAGGTATTAAAAGGTAGTGGCCCTTAGCTGTATACGTGAAGGCGTTTTCGAGATATTGACCAAAATGTGGTCCAGGGTGACCCAGAACATCATCTGTCGGGTACCCCTTATTTATTTATATATGTAATACCACCAACAGTATTCCTGCCATGATGGCAAAGGCTTTTGATTTCGCCGTGCAGAACTTTTTCATTTTCTTCTACTTAATATGGTAGGCGTCACACCCATTTTACAAAGTTTTTTCTAAAGTTATATTTTGCGTCAATAACCCAATCCAATTACCATGTTTCATCCCTTTTTTCATATTTGGCCTTTTTTTTCATTTTTCGTAATTTTCGATAAAAAGTGGGCGTGGTTGTACTGGCGTACGTGCCTGAGAAAAAAAAAAAACATATTCGTCATAATGATTATTCCGAAAAAAACCAAACAACTTACGATAGGGTATATATCATTTTCCCCTTGTCAATTAACCCAATTTGTACTAAAAGTTGTGTCATTCCGAACACTTCCTTCAATGACATTCATGAAACAGCTGATTTGCCAGTCTTCAAAAATTGCCCACTTGAGTTTCCGGAAAAAACATCCTTCTTTTTCTTTTTGGGAACGAACGTGTAAGGAGGTAAGACCAGCAGAGATACGCCAACATAATCATGAGTTCAAAACCACGTTTAATGATATAACCAAACGATATAAATATATATATTGACGCGGTTATATAAATATTATTTAAAGTAGTAAATAAAAAGTGTGCGCTTCAAATATTTTAATCGGCAACGCGTGTTAAATCTCTGCTGGCTACAAGGCTGCAACCACCATCCAGATTTTAATTAGCTGCTACCACCATCAAGACTCGGAAACCACCAGGAGGAGGCCGATCCTCTGCGAATCAGCACCATCATCCTACACCAGGAAGCCACAAATTCGTGACACAGATAAATAAACATATTTTCTCTCCCAAATATATTGCTTTTTTTATCCTAATTGAATTTTACTGCTCCCAAAGTAAAATATTTTTAACTTTGCTGTGCCAATAAATGTTATGTTAAATTAAATATGCACCAAAGTAAAAATAACTTAACATTATATATACGTGTGTGTAAACACGTGCACACACTAAACTAATTGCGATAAAGGTGTTAACATTTTATATTCCCACGAAGGAAATTATACATTAATTTAAAGAGGAGAAAAAGAAAAATCTTAAATCGCGCTAAATATTACATAGGAATTTGCTTTCTTATCTAAAGAAAACCAAAGGGTAATTTAGTAAAGAGTTACCCCTTTTAACTTATTGTTAACTTAACTTAATTAGGTCAATGAAAATAAAATCTAATTAGAACAATAATACTTGTTAAATTATGACTAAAATAAGAGTGTCATTTTGGCATTTTTGAGGGCCAAAATAATTATTAGTCTCCCTCAACAAGAGTTGGTTTTCTGCTTTTAGTTTTCTCTTAAAGTCTCGATTTCAATGCACACATACATTTTACATATTTATACACATGCATGCTGTCACGTGATTTAGGAGATCATCACATTTAGTGATCCCTCCCTTACTATTCTTCTGCTTTTCAATTGAAATTCTTGTCGATTTGTTTCATTTCATTTCTTACAATAACTAAAAATATGAATACTTATTAGGGTGGATAGGAAAATAAATAACATATGCATATACATATGAAACAAACATAAACCTAAGATTTCAGCGCACACAGCAAGGAGGCCTCTTCGCTACGTGGGACTGCTTTATTGACACCAATGTAAGTGATATTGAATTATTATTTTTCACTAATTATAAAAACAATTTTTTTTTTTCATCCATATGTACCTATATACGTGTGTATATACACAAGTGCGGTTGTACCCGCGGAATTAGTGTACTTAAATTTCTTTTACGTTTGGTTTACTGTCCTGATCTTCTCTTCTAAGTGATCATACATGCGATGATACGTACATATGGAGGAGCTTAGTTTGTTGATCTACATACATATACAACTATGCAAAGATTATGAACGAACTGGAATTCATTCATAATATAAAGAATTTCATTTTTTTTGATTCACTCAAACTTTCTGCCAACATTGTTTTTATTTGAGAACCAAACGTGGTAGACTCTGTAATTCTTGGTTTGCTCCTTTCCTGTTTCTTTGCGAAAACCAATGCATGTGTATGTAGGTATGTAATTCGAACATGAAAATTACATACTTTAAGAATATAGGGCAATGACCAAATACGATACCAGCTGTTGAGGTAGGTTAGTTATTGTCTTTTTGTATAAGACCCATCAAAAAAATGTGTTAGTAGTTAAGTGATAGAAGCATATGTGAAATTTGAAAGTTGAGTTTCTTCTCTTAGAATCCTAAGTACCATAAGCACATAATTATGCCTTGAATGTAAATAAATATAGTTTTTATAATGGATTGCTAAAATAATTAGTTTGGTCTGATCGAAGGAAGTGGGGGGTGGTCTAATGGGGCCTTATAACCATCTTAAAGGCCAAGGTAGGGTGGGTTTAGAGCAGCCGAAATCTATATATGTGCTGCAAGGTGATAAGGGTTGAACACGTAAGTACGCTTGTAGAAGTAAGATTCAGGTGGTAGTTTTCTTTACGTTTAGTGTGCAAGTATAAATATTTCTTGTTAGGACTGTAGAATAGGGAGAAGGTATCTTGGTCCTGTAGCTGTTTGAACTACCCCGCCCCAGGCTGAAGCTCCGGGAACAAGCCAGTGCACACGCGGCAGCTACAGGAGGCATCTCACAAGACCTTCTGAACGATACTCAAACGTTTCATAGCACCCTTTTCACAGGTACCATAACATGGTCATAGTCGAATTTCGGCAATTTTTTACACCAAGATAAATTGAGTTTAGATAAGTACGTGAACTAAGTTTAGTAAAGATATATCAATTTTTGCTCAAGTTATTGTGTTAAGGGCAGACGAACAGACTGACAGACTGACGGACCGACGGAAAGACATGGCTAAATGAATTTCTTTTTTCGCTCAGATCATTTTGATATATAGAAGTCTATATATATCTCGATTAGTGTATGCCGTTACGGATTACCGTTATGCGAAAAAAATTAATAAAACATTAAATTTTGCGTATTTCAGAAGCATACAAATGATCATAAGTAGTTTCTACATACCTGGAAGCGTGGCGAAGCCTTGCTCAACCATGGCCAGCTAGTATATTATATAGCCGACAAGTTTATGTTTGTACATTTTTGTCGAAACAGCTTTCATAAAAAATTCTTGATAGAACAATATGCAATGGTATAGTTTCTTTTTACTCGTTCATCAAATGAAAAAAGAATATAAAACTCGCATTGCCTTACAATAACGTTACCATTGTCTAAATTTATTTTTATGTCACAAATATTATTGTGCAAACAAATTTATGAATGCGCAATACATATGTACTTACCTACACTAGGGTATGCCGAAATATCCGATGTTTTATATTATTGAACTGCTATGGAATAAACCAAAATTTTAACTCATATTTGAAAGGATATGCTCCCTACATTTTTCCATTTACACTATCTATATCTTATCAGTAAAAGAACACTAAACCAATCACTTCCTCATTATTAATAGGCTAAGTGCTCTTTTTTATTAGTTTTATTATTAAAAAAAAATATCAAAAATACATAAAGTTTTTATAAAAGCTATGTAACTTACAGAAAATTTATTTATTTATTGTCATTAAAGCAGAGATTTAGTGAGTATGTTATAGTGGTACCTAGCATCAAGTTTCCTGTGGCCTATCCAACTTTGTGTTGTTTTTGGTTCATCCTTCTATACACACATATATTTTTACTTCGTTATAAATTGCCCACACAATCATCCATTTCACTGAAAAAATTATTGTTAACTACGACACAGGTCGGGTGCCAATAAATAACAATATTTTATAATATTCTTCAAAAGATGAGTAACACTTATTAACAAAGAATAAGATATACTTAGGTAAGGTAAGGTTGAATTGACCGTGAGGACCTCCTAATAACTGAAGCCTTAGCTTGCCAGGCACAGGGCATGTGCAAAAAACGAACCCTATCGTTTCCTCCTCCAACCCGCTCTTCCTATATCTGCTATCACTGGCTAGGCCTAAATTTAAAATCAGGTGATGCCAGAGAGCAGGGTCAGGTCAGAGTACACCGAAAGAAATGGTGCTAGTAAAATCAACAAATCGGTTCTGTTGTTCTGGACTTAACGGTGATTCGGTGAAATTGATCGAATTATGGTTAATTCGACCGAGTTATTTGTCAAGCAAACAAACCAGTTTAGTCATTTCAACAGCAGAGAAATTGTCGCTCTTAAGTTAACAAAATTCTGTAAAATTGACAGATTCCTAATCAATGTAACTGATTTTGCTGTTAACGCAACTGACCTCACTGGTTATTTCAACAGCGATCAACAGTCAATACATGATCAAATTTCAAAGAGAATTTTACGTTCACTGCGCTCTCTACTTTGTACTTATGACGATGGTGCCACTTGTTAAAAAAAATAACAAAATAAGAAAACCATCAAATCGAAAAACACACAAAATTGGAAAACAACAAAAAACTAGTTTTTCAGTTATCAACACAAAACAAAAAACCATTTTTTGAATTTACTGTGCAAAAATTATGAGATACCGGGACGCCTATCTATCGGGTACAATTTGCAACTTCTCGTCCAAGCGAAATGCAAAATTGCGCCCTCTTGTTGCAATAGTTTTGTTTGAACAAACAGGATTTTTCCAAAGTTAGTAACATTTTTTTTTAATTTTTACGAAGTTTCACTCACGCGAACGAATCTTATAAGATAATAAAAAACATCCTTTTTTAATGTTGATGTTTCCGAAAGCATAAAATTCTGAGTTGTTTTGGAATCGTTTCAACTTAAAGTGTTACAAAAACTAAACTTGCCGAATTACATGTAAAGTTACTCCAGTGGTGAATTACCTTCTAGAGATTTGATTCTTTACTTTTCTATAACTTACAAGTTCTCTATTTAAAATGTTATGTCAAACATTTATACAAGTTTTATTCGAAACAATCAATTTTAGAAATAAAGTTTTTCAATTAGAACAAAATTTTTCTAAGCGGGGTCGCCCCTCGGTAGTGTTTGGCAAGCGCTCCGAGTGTATTTCTGCCATGAAAAGCTCTCACTGAAAACTCATCTGCCTTGCAGATGCCGTTCGGAGTCGGCATAAAACATGTAGGTCCCGTCCGACCGATTTGTAGGGAAAATCAAGAGTAGCAAGACGCAAATTGAAAGAAAAGCTCGGCATTAGATCTCTTCGGAGGTTACCGCGCCTTACATTTATATATTTATAAGGCAACATAGTTACTTTCGTACAAAGCGGTCGCAACAATTTTTTTGTTCATTTGACTACTAAAACGGTCAATTACGAATCAATGATTTGTGCGCAGTTGATTCAACATCTTGTTGCGATGGATAAAAATTAACGGAAATTTCTCTTGAATTGACCCGTATTTCCGTTGATTTTACCAGTCTCTTTCTATTAGTGTATATTATGTAACCGACATGTTAATGTTTGTACATTACATTTGTACAGGGTTCATAAAAAATTCTTGATAGAACAATATGCAATAGTATATTTTCGTTTTACTCATTCATCAAATGAAAAAAGAATATAAAACTGAAATTGCCTTACAACAACGTTACTCTTGCCTAAATTAATTTTATGCAACCAATATTATTGTGCAAACAAATTTATGAATGCGCAATACATATGTACTTACCTACACTAGGGTATGCCGAAATAGCCGATGTTTTATATTATTGAACTGCTATGGAATAAACCAAAATTTTATCTCTTATTTGAAAGGATATGCTCTCTATATTTTTATATTTACACTATCTATATCTTCTCAGTAAAAGAACACTAAGCCAATCACTTCCTCATTATTAATAGGCTAAGTGCTCTTTTTTTATTAGTTTTATTATTAAAACAATATCAAAAACACAAAGTTTTTATAAAAGCTATGTAACTTACAGAAAATTTATTTATTTATTATCATTAAAGCAGAGATTTAGTGAGTATGTTATAGTGGTACCTAGCATCAAGTTTCCTGTGGTCTATCCAACTTTGTGTTGTTTTTGGTTCATCCTTCTATACACACATATATTTTTACTTCGTTATAAATTGCCCACACAATCATCCATTTCACTGAAAAAATTATTGTCAACTGCGACACAGGTCGGGTGCCAATAAATAACAATATTTTATAATATTCTTCAAAAGATGAGTAACACTTATTAAAAAGGACGTGTGGCACTCGGGTACTGCCACGGTAAAGCTATTGCATATTATCAACTTATGCAATTATAATATTTATGCAACATTTTGTTTTCTTTGATATTAATTCAAGTTTTGTGGTTGATATTAATTCAAGTCAAAATTTTTAAGCGTGGGGACCGATAAGAAAACAATTGTTTTACTTTTATTGAATAAATGAGAAGTTAATATTGGTTAAACAATTTTATTACTATCTTACAAGATATGTACATACATAGGTTATTCAGTAATATTTATAATGGAAATTATAGGTTTATGGTAACTGAAATAGGAAACAAACGTTTGAGACTTGATATCCTCTAAATATCTTGAAAATACCGCGTCAATGGTGGCCCCATATTTTGTTGTGGATCCTTTTGGATCATTATTTATTTTCAAATTGAATTTTTCAAAAAGAAAACTTTTTTATCAGCGAAATTGATGTTAAAATCGCCGGCCAAGACAAGTGGAAATTTATTAGCATTTGTACCAAGTATTTTTGCCCCTTCTTCAGAGTACTCCAGTAAAGTGCGATGAATAAAATGCTCTACCTCGTCCAATTTTGTATTCGGAGAAATGTAAATTGCTACCATGACAATGTGTAGACCATTTCTAAGTTTGCATAAGCACGCACAAACATCTCCAACAAATGAGCACCTAAAATTAACATCGCTAACGTGTGCAATATTTATTACAATATTCGGAGTCATAATATTAGTAACGTTATTATTATTTTGGTAAATAGCTACACCACCCTTTGGAGCAGTATCTCGTTTGAATTGAAAAATACATTTGAAATTAAGTATTTTAATAGGATTATCACGCGTCATGCAAGTTTCGGTAAGAAGTAAGACATTTATTTGTCTCGTAACTGAATCTTGTAAATCGTATTTGTGACTATTTAGACTTTGGCAATTGAAAGTAATTATTGAAATGCCATTTCTATTACTAATGAAATCTAAGACACTTTAAGCTATCGTCTAAACACTATTTAAAGACAGTCTTTTGAATTCTTGCAACAAAGATGCAGTCGATGCAGCCGTTGCAGCTTGCTTTCGATTATGATAAAACTTAAATGCGGCATTATCGTTTTTTGTCGTGATATACAATTTTTCAATATTTGTCACCCGAGAGAGCGCAACATAAACGAGTTACTGAGAATGTGCTTTATTATACTCATATACTATTTCGTCAAAAGTTCCACCTTGCGACTTAAGCGGGAGTCATTGGTGCCGTATGTCGTATCGCTGTAGTCGTATCCCTAACGTAATCAGCTGTTTATCGTTACGATGGTAAACCAAAAACCAATTGGTTGGCTACGACACGGTTACGACCTAAGCGGCACCAATAATCGATTGCATTGATTCTCATAAGGTTGGTCGAATCAGCTGTTAAAAGGTTACCGATACGGTTCCCGATAAAGCACCAATGTCTCCAGCTTTATGTATAGTTAGAGCAAGAGCTGAAGCTAATGGAAAATGTTTGCGTTTGGCTATACACTTTCTATCCGATGTTAATGAAATATTTGCTGTTCGTTTGGTGTTTCATTCAATTTTACGGTTACGACCTAAGCGGCACCAATAATCGATTGCATTGATTCTCATAAGGTTGGTCGAATCAGCTGTTAAAAGGTTACCGATACGGTTCCCGATAAAGCACCAATGTCTCCAGCTTTATGTATAGTTAGAGCAAGAGCTGAAGCTAATGGAAAATGTTTGCGTTTGGCTATACACTTTCTATCCGATGTTAATGAAATATTTGCTGTTCGTTTGGTGTTTCATTCAATTTATTCAACAACACCTATTAATAATTACAAAGATTAATATAATTCAATTTCAAGTTACTCGACACGTCTGGTCGCTAAGAAAGTATAAGAAGAATAATTACATAGCAAGATACAATGAAATGTCAAAATGTATTGTTGTGGTTGTTCGTTTACTACTCCGTGCTAGTCGTTGATAGGTGGCTGGCAGAGCTGCCACAGTACTCCCCTTTTAATGACGAAGTCACTGTTGGTTCAGGAATCGTACGCGCCTTGACTTCTCGTATGTTCGAGGGATCGGTTTCGTAGCTGCCTCATCGGAACTGGTATCTGTATCTTCACGTATGATGAAAGCTGGCTTTAATCTGTCAACCGATACAGCAACTTTCTTGTTATTCATCTTCACGTTAAAAACTCTATCAGTGGGACGATCTATAACCTTGTAGGGGCCGGTGTAAGGAGCTTCTAAGGGCTCTCGAACTGCATCTGTTCTCACCAGTACGTGTGAACAGTCATATAAGTTTTTGAGCAAAAATAAACTTTTCTTCGAGTTATGATGAGCAGCTGGAATAGGCCGAGTGTTGCGCATATATTCGCGGTGCTTTTCCAGAAAATTTTGTGGATCGATAGTTTTGTCTAGGTCTTCAAAAAACTCATTAGGTAATCTGATTGGACCACCATACAACATTTCTGCAGTGGAAGCTCGAAGATCCTCCTTATAGCATGTTCGTAATCCGAGTAACACGGTCGGTAGTAGATCTGGCCATGGAGTTGCTGGGTCACACATGAGCGCTGTTTTGAAGGATCGATGCCATCGCTCTATCATCCCATTAGATTGGGGATGATAGGCTGTGGTGTGTATGCGTTGACATCCGATCATGTTCGTGAGAGCTCTAAAAAGTGCTGACTCAAATTGTGTGCCCTGGTCAGTCGTGATGGTCTTTGGACAGCCAAACCTAGCGATCCAATGAGTCCAAAAAACTTTTACTATAGTCATCGCAGATATGTCTTGCAGGGGAACGGCTTCGGGCCACCGTGAAAATCGGTCGATCATAGTCAAACAGTAACGATAATCGTTTACCTGGGGCATTACAATGATGCCAATGTGCACATGATCAAACCTGTTGTCCGGCATGTCGATTTTATCCGGTAAAATGGAGTTGTGTCTATGAATCTTTGCTCGTTGACAAGGTAAACAAGCCTTTGCCCAAAGCGCCACGTCTTTGCACATCGAAGGCCAAACATACTTTTTTCGTAGTTGTTTTAGGGTTGCCTTACCACCCGGGTGTGAAAGTCCATGTACCGATGCAAATATTTTGTGACGCAACTCTTTAGGTACGTATAACCTTATATTTCCAGTAGAAATGTCGCAGTAAACGCTGTTGCCTTCGAAATGCATTGTCTGTAACTTTAACGAAGTGCTTCCCTGTAGAAGTAGAGGTAAATCAATATCTTTGGCCTGTGCATGCGCAAGCTCCGAATAATTTACGCTGGTTGGCATTGAAATAGCATTCAGACGTGACAGGGTGTCAGCTACTACGTTAGAGTCACCGGATACGTGCATAATCATCGTAGAGAATTGCGAAATGTAGTCCAACTGTCTTAACTGTCGCGGTGACGCTTTCTCGGGCTTCTGCTTAAAGGCGTGAATAAGTGGCTTATGATCTGTCTTGATGACGAACACGCGTGCTTCCAACATATGTTTAAAATACCGTATGGCTTCATAGACGGCCAGAAGCTCTCGATCGTAAGTGCTGTAATTCCTTTCAGTACTAGTAAGTTTTCTTGAAAAAAACCCTAGAGGCTGCCAAATGTCATCGCAAAGTTGTTCTAACGCCGCACCGATCGCTATGTCTGAAGCATCACTTACCACTGCAAGCTTTGCATCTGGAGCTGGGTGAGCCAAGATCGTAGCTTCTGCTAAACTACGCTTGCAATCATCAAAAGCTTTGAGAGTTTCACTAGTCCAGTTGATTTTACTTTTGTCATTCTTTCGCATGTTGCGTGTGAACTCGCTCAATTGCGACTGTAGTTGTGATGCCTTTGGAATACACCGCCGATAGTAGTTGATGATACCGAGAAATCGGCTAAGTTCGCAAACTGTGTCAGGTGGTTTGTAATTCCTTATGACTTCTACTCGCTCGGCGGGTGGACGTACACCATCGCCGTTGATGACATACCCCAGAAAATTTACTTCAGGTTTTCCAAGTTGACACTTATTCACATTAATTGTCAAACCATGCCGCTGTAATATGGAAAAAACTGTGTGAAGGTGATCTTCATGCTCGCGTACTGACGTGGACATTACCAGAATATCATCTATATATACGTACACGAAATCGATGTCTTTAAAAATACCGTGCATGAACCTTTGAAAGGTTTGAGTAGCGTTCTTAAGCCCAAACGGCATGTAGAGAAATTCATAAAGCCCGAAAGGAGTGCAAACTGCAGTTTTTTCCATATCCGTTTCGCACATGGGGATTTGATAATATGCGCGCACCAAGTCAATTGTAGAAAAAATTTGTTTTCCATATAATTTCTCTGATAGGTCATGGATGTGGGAAATTGGGTATCGATCTGGAATGGTGATCGCATTTAATTTACGATAGTCCCCACAAGCTCGCCAACTTCCCGACTTTTTTTCGACCATGTGGAGTGGACTTGCCCATGGACTTTTTGATGGTTGGCAAATACCCTGTTCGAGAAGAAAATTAATTTCATTCTTTGCACTAGAAAGCTTATCCCCAGCTAAACGTCGCGGCCGATCGGCCATTGGATTTCCCTTTGTTTCTATATGGTGTCTTACGTTATTAACGCTACTATTATTGTTGAATTTACGTGAGGGTTTTGTAATCTCTACAAAACGTGTTAAAAGTCCTGCAAAATCGTTAGCGCTGTTAACTGTAGAAATATCAAACTCGGCAGTGTCGACTAATTTTCCGCTTGTGGTAAGACCAGTGGTCCTGTCAATAAGACGTTGTTGATTTAAGTCAATTAATAAATTATAGTGAGTCAGAAAATCTGCCCCACTAATCGCTATATGAGTATCAGCAATGGTAAACGTCCAGTTGAACGATCGTCTTAACCCTAAATCTAGTTTGAGGATATGGTTTCCGTATGTCTGTATGACTGTTTGATTAGCAGCATACAGCTGAAGCTCATTTGGCTTTAATTTTAAATTAGTGAATTTACGTGGTATGACGGAAATAATCGAACCCGAATCTACTAGGAACTGGAAGCAATTGTGACGATCGTATACATGTAGTCTTGTTTCATGAAGTGAATCATCACTCGGTTTAGTTCTGTTGCTGGTCCTGTTATCGCTGCTACCCACCAGCGGAACTGGCAGCAGCGGCTCTAGTTTGACGAATTAGTGTACGTACAATTTGGACGACAGTTGCGTGCTTTATCGCCAAATTTGTTATGAAAATAACATAGATGTTTCCCTCCATCATTACTAGTTGTTGTTTTGTCCCTACTGGAGGAACGAGCCCGGGAGGTTTAACGTTTTGTCGGATTATTCTTAATTTTGTTGATGTCGATCTGCAGTTTCTTGACCGACTCAGATAGTGACTTAAGTGTATTGACAATTTCCCCCAAGGAATTGCCGTCGCTCGACAACGCGTTAACTGAAGACGAAACAGCACTTGATACGTTTCCTTGTACCGCTATCATGTTAAGAGAGTTAGAGCTGACTGCTTCTAACATCTTGTCAGCAATAAGCGCTAATTTGCCCAGATCGTCTTCTTTCCATACTGTTAAAAGTGGGCGTATAGAATTGGGCATTTGTCCTAAAAACAATGTTCTAATAACGGCTGCACTGCCTGGGTCCGGTGCGAGGCGCTGCATGTACGATAACATCTCAGACGGCTTCATACCCGCAGTGCCACCGCCTTGCAACAATCGCCGTAATTTACTCTCTGAAGATTCAGAAAATTTCGCTAGTAACCTACCTTTAAGAGTGGTGTATTTATTTTCGTTTGGGGGTTGAGTTACAAGATCTTCTACTGCTAACAGAATTTCTTGATCGAGATGTATAGTTACCCAGTCAAACTTATCGGCGTCCGAAGTAATGTCGCTCAAATGAAATGATCGCTCTAGTTGTGCGAACCATAACTGCGGATTCTGTTTATTGAAATTTGGTACGTGCATACGTTGCCAGTTTACTCTTGTTGACAAAGGCATGTAATTGTTTTGCAGTGATTCAATGCTTGTTTGAACTTGCTGCAATTGCTGCTTTACTTCGTCGCTCAATTCCGCCATCACACTGTCATGAAATAAATCTTCTTCACTCGAATCTTTATTTGTAGCACTACGCAAATCGTATCGGCCGGCATGCATAACCCTAATTTTGCTTGAGTTAAAAATTGCCGATTGAAAAAAACTCGTTCAACCGCAACATCAAAAAGATAATATTCTAGAACGTTCAAAATGTTCTTTCTACGTTTAATGTGTGCATTCGCTTCTCGCTCATTCGTTGAACGTTGCTTTTCAAAATATTCTGTGCCGATGTATGTGTGTATACGCTTCCTCGCAAATTCGTTGAATTTCGTGTTGGGAATTTTCCGTGGTTTTGCACTATCGTTGCTAAAACGCTTTGCAAACGTGTCGAAAACTGAAAAATCTTCTTGTTGAAGATCACGTCGGGGTCACCACTTTGGTGTTTCATTCAATTTATTCAACAACACCTATTAATAATTACAAAGATTAATATAATTCAATTTCAAGTTACTCGACACGTCTGGTCGCTAAGAAAGTATAAGAAGAATAATTACATAGCAAGATACAATGAAATGTCAAAATGTATTGTTGTGGTTGTTCGTTTACTACTCCGTGCTCGTCGTTGATAGGTGGCTGGCAGAGCTGCCACATTCGTAATTCAATGGGTACCATCTACAGCGCAGTAGTGAAGATAAATGTACACAAAAGACAACAACCAATATTCGCATAAATAGATCCAATTGTATGTCATCAGCCTGTTGCTAACGCCGAAAATTTTGCTGTTATTAACAGATGTTATTCCATGATTTTATGTATATATATCAGTTACGGTTTTTTTTGATTCAGTCGCCACGCTCAAAGCCCGAGGTAAAATCTATGCAATAGCTTAAAATCAAAAGGAACAACTATGTACGTATTTACTGTACTAAGTTCAACAGCAACAAAGGCAATTATGTACAGCGCGTGTGTGTTTGTTGGTGTGCATCATCTAGCATGCAGGTCATCTGACATCTGGCGGTTACCAGTGCCATCTACAGCGCAGTAGTGAAGATAAATGTACACCAAAGACAACAACCAATATTCGCATAAATAGATCCCATTTTATGTAATCAGCCTGTTGCTAACACCGAAACTTTTCGAACCTTTTCGAACCTTTTTTGACAAATATCCGTTACGGTTTTTGTTGATTTAGTCGCCAAGCCCGCGATAAAATATATGCAATAGATTAACAAAGAATAAGATATAAATAGGCAAGGTAAGGTTTAATTGACCGTGAGAACCTCCTAATAACTCAAACCTTTGCTTGCCAGGTACAGGGCATATGCAAAAAACTAACCCAATCGTTTTCTCCTCCAATCCGCTCTTCCTATATCTGCTATCACTGGCTAGGCCTAATTTAAAATCAGGTGATGCCAGAGAGCAGTGTCCAGTCAGAGTACTAATCATTAGCTTACCCTCCCTTCTTTTTAAATATAAGAGAATAAGTGACTAGTGCGCCTTGTTCGACGCCCACAACCGTTTAAACGGTTAAGCGCCATTTAAGAAGAAGAAGAGCTGTTAAAATGGGTCAGTAACTACGAAAAGCTTTTTATCTGAACAATCGGTTGTGGAGGATATATGCTATATATACGACTGTACTCATCAATTTTTTCAGACAACAATATTTGCAATATCCGAAAGCATATGGTGAAGTTTTAAGCTTCAATATGATAAATTGAGGAAGATATTACAAAATTCTTCTTTCTGAAATATCGTTTATAATATATAATTGAGGGACTCGTTTGCATATAAACAGACAGAATGACAGTGCACATGGCTAAATAAACTCAGCTCTTCATTCTGATTATTTCTGCATACTTATTGATGGGTCTATCTATTTTCCTTTAGGGACTTACAATTTTGAGATTCGTGACGAAGTTAATATACCATTTCATTTTCATGAACTTCAATATGATGGAATTTTCCATATATTTAATATGATGTGTACATATGTAGGCTACGGCTGAGAAGTAGGATCCGGAATAATAATTTGAATGATGTTATGAACTAAATCGACTTGGAATTGATAATAAAGAAGCTTCTGAAAACCCCAGGACCTGGTGTTTTGGAAATTTTAATTTTTTTTTTACTTTCCTTCCAAATTTGCTAGAAACGTAGACCACCAGTTACATTAAAGTTAAAGGAAAATAGGTTTAAGCTTTTTTCTTGCCTCCAGTTGAACTTTGAAACAAATAGGAATAAAGTTAAACGCTAGTTAATTCTGTACTCCTTTTTGTTGTTAATATATCAATATATTAGAAGCCCAGTAACAACTAAGATTTGATGTCGCTAAAGTAGCCCATGATAGTGTGTTCCTTAATTCAGTGCCACATATAGTCTATATGTAGTTCTTTTTGATCAACTTTAACGCATATTTTTGAGTTAATTACTGTTCAAATGAAGTTTAACGATATCTCTTTTATACTTTCTCCTGATCACCGTATTTGTGTGGAAAATTATCAGTTTGCATTTGCTTGATATATGTAAATGTGATATATTTCCTTTTTTATTTTTTATTTACTTGACATGTTCTCACATAAAAATTTTTATTGACTAATTTATCATATCAGTAACTTTTTCATCAATATAAATGATAATTATATATCAAACAGCCCAATAATTGATAACAACAACAATAATTATCATTCGCAGCATGAATAACTACAAAAATATGTTATCAACACAGCACAATAAACATGTAGGAAGCACAAAACAAACAAATGTATGTAAAATTGTAAAACTAGAATATATTTGGCTGATTCCATGGAAGTTCAGCCGTCACAATCACAAACTTCTTTGTTATTGAATTTTCGATTTTTTTTTTTTTAATATAGAACCCCGTTCTCAGTTAGCATGATCACTTGAAAAACATGATAACAGGGAAATATGCGATAATGTTGGATGAACTTTTGTGGAGTTAGCCATATAAAAAAATAAATAAAAGTAATGCGTCATAATCTCCAAAAATATTTTTGGCTGAGCTTCTCATCCAATTTGCGTCGTGCTCCTTTTAATTTTTCCTACAAATTGACGGGACGGGACCTACATGTTTTTGCCGACTCCGAACGGCATCTGCAAGACAAATGAGTTTTCACAGAGAAGCTTTTCATGGTAGAAATATACTCGGAGTGCTTCCCATATCACTGCCGAGGGACGACCCCGTTAGAAACATTTTTTTCTAATTGAAAAAATTTGTTTCTAAAATGTTGATGCTGCTTTGTCCGGGCGTGCGTCTTGCCAATCATCAGCATGACTTTCGAAAACTCCATAGCACTATCACTGCTCTAAACGCCATTAGCACGCAAATATATTACGTATTAAGGAGACTATTCGTTGCGATAATCCTGTCAAAAGCTTTTGATACGGTCAACAATGGCACGTTACTGCAAGGCCTGGAAGGGTCCTCCCTTCCTCCAAGTCTCAAAAGTGGCTAGCGAATTATCTGCGTGGTCAGCAAGCATCGGTGAAATTCAGGAACATAAGACCTAAACCCAGAAGAATTAAACAAGGATACCACAGGCTGGCGTCCTATCCCCGATTTTGTTTAACTTCTACATATCGAAGCTACCTTCACCACCAGAAGGAGTCACTATCGTTTCCTAGGCCGATGACTGCACAAAAATTGCCACAGGCCAAGGCCCACATGTCGATTAGCCTTGTAACAAAATAAACAATTAGCCTTCTAATATCTCCACTTTTTCGACTCGCGAAATTGTCACCGACGAAATCATCGGTGACCTTATTTACAACATGAACGCGCCAACTGTCGACCATATTGAAAATCCACGTCAATGGCATTACGCTACCAACTGTATTACACCAAAAAATCTTGGGTGTAACGTTCGATAAGGATCTATATTTCGGAGAGCATGCAATCTCAATTGTTCCTAAAATCCAGCGCCGTAATAAAACCCTCAAATCTCTTGCCAGCAGAACTTGGGGTAAAGACAAAAAGAAAAGCTCATTACCACTTACAATTGGCCGGCCGATTGCATGCTGCGTGTCCCCGTTATTGTCGCCAAGCCTAAAGGTTACTCACTGGAATAATATACAGGCCTGCCAAAATACTGCCCTCAGAACCGCCACGGGCTGTATTCTTATGACCCCAGAACACCACCTACGCAATGAAGCGAGAGCACTCCCCATTAGGGAGAGAAATGTTGCAAAAACAGGTTTTGTTGAATACCCAGAAATCTGTACATCCCAACACACATCTGATTGATGAGGCTACATCACCCAGGGGCTTAGAGGTAACCTCTGTAAGTATTATGAGGAAATACGGCACCTGAGAACACAGCCGTATGAAGCAAGATATCCAAAAACAGGCGTCTGACCTCTATGTCGGGAATTGCCCGGCGAATCCTGTACTCAAAGAACAATACCCTAAACTTGCAGTAGAGGAACGCAATCCCCCTCGCGCGTTACTCTGGCTCAACTTCAATCTGGATACTGTAATAGGTTAAACTCTTTCCTATCCAGAATCAAGCCCGAAAATGTATTTCCTGCTTGCAATGTTTCCCCACATGACATCAACCATCTCTTCAATTGTGGTGTGGAACCAACGCCTCTAACATCCCTCTCACTATGATCCACCCCTGTTGAAACTGTAAGTTTCCTTGTATGCCGGTTAGAGGATATTGATGACAGTTTGTGATCGGTTGCACCTATTGGAAAGGGCGAAGCACTGCTACAACAACAACAACAAGGAATTAACTCAAAACTAAACAACAATTAAAGCAAATATCAGATAAATTTTCTCGAGAGCAAGACTCAATACCAAACTTATAGAAGGATCTGGGTAAATCACAGTAAAGTAAAAGCCATCTGGAACGATTATTTAACTCTTCAAGGCCCCATGAAAAAGGGTAATAGTTGTTTCTATTAAAGCTGCCTCTATTGAAGTTTAACCTCAACCTCTGGGCGAACTCTATTCAACTTGCAAGCATTAGTTTTCTAGACGTACACCGGCATGTTTGAACGTCGCACTACATGAGTATTTGTTACTTGTATTCTGCTATTGGTTTCATTATTTATAGTAGGGGATGCGCTGTAAGGCCATTGAAATCTTATCGTATAGGCTGAGCAATTGACAGCATTTAACAGGACCGCTTATATGCTCGCAGGACAGATGTCATCAAGTATCATTAATTGCACTTCATGTCCAAACAAAAAAGCTAATTACATTCAGAATAGTGATTACGCGAATTGGCATGTGCATCGAATAAAAAATTGGAGATATCGAAAGGTATGTTTGTTTACAATCAATTAATATTTGGAGACTTGCATTAAGAGAATTTGGGTATACAAAAGAGAAAAGTTTTCGATTTTCGAATTTGCGAAAAACCTCTCAGCCATAGGTAATATGCTCGGTGGAAATTAAGAGATTAACCGCATAACTACGACTGCGCGAACACCGCAACTCTACAAAACCAAAACAGCTGAGTGTCAATATAGATGAAGTGTGTACATATTTGCATATGTGTGCCTGCGTGTATGCGTAGCTGTCATTTTGACCGTACATTGCCTTTTTTCTTCAACAACAGCTACTATCAAGTACACAATGAAAACGCCAACAGCTCATTGCCGCACAGTTGAATTGAGAAGTCGAGTAGTTGGTTTGATGTTCGGCGCATGTTGAGAGGTGAATAAATCGTCAATAAAAACTACCGCAAGGTTCCTAAATAGTACGGTCGCTTGGACGGACATTCGCGTTCGGTTGAACAAATACTATATTTATTGTGCTTTCCCATTATCTATTCTAGCACAACAAAAAAAAAAAAAAAAAATCATACAATTTACGTTTCGTTTGTGTTTTTGTGAAATAAAAATATGTTTAAAGTTATCAAATGTGTATCAGGAAAATCAATTTGCAAATTGACGAACACTGAAAGTTAAGGTTTGGAAGTTACAACATATTAAAGTGGCTAACTAATCGCAAATACAAATTGAAGTGTTAAGAATGTGTTAGTGTGGCATGCAATGTGTGCGTAAATGGTTGTCGGGTATACATATATATATACATATATACAAAACCTATTCTGCTCGTTGGCGTGTGTGCGTACAAAAAAAAAAAAAAAACAAAAAAAACGAAGTGTCTTTCGCTCAACGCTTGACTTTGAAAGCTTGGAATTGATTAAATTTAAGCAAAAGTCAAAAAAGAAAAAAAAGAAATAAATGAATACTCACATATTTCGTATACAAACAAACATAC
Organism: Eurosta solidaginis; assembly: GCF_040869045.1. Lineage (NCBI taxonomy): Eukaryota > Metazoa > Arthropoda > Insecta > Diptera > Tephritidae > Eurosta > Eurosta solidaginis. The sequence goes on along the minus strand of NC_090321.1, from coordinate 172,953,491 downwards.
ACATACATATATGCATTTACGCAACTATGTACAAATATACCTCCTTATATTACACACAAGGACTCGCAACTAGTGAAAATTTTAAACAGAAACGAGAACCAAAATTTCTTAGGCAATTTCGTAATACCAATTTACAATGAAAAATATCCTATTTTCAACAAACTTCGTCTCCTCTTTCCTCCAACGTAAAAGTAAAGAAGAATAAGTTTAATAAAATCAGCCGGTGAGTACATTTTATTTATGCTGATAAAATATATTGAAATATTTCGTAGTGAGAAATTTTGGATTAGATATTTGGTAATGTTATTTAGTCAAACATGATAAACTTCGGGAATGTGACCGCCAAATTTTTAACTTAGCTTAGTTAAGCCTACTAGTTAAATTTTTGGGAAACAAATTAATCAAATTGTTGAAGGAAACAAGTGAGAAAGTCTAGGTTCCAAAGAAATGGAGAGATTTGTACCCACCATTGCATTTTTAATAAACACAATAATGTTTTTTTATTAATGTTAGACAGTCCCAAGAAGTTTTTGTGGAAGCACTATTTTTCAATAAAACTAATAGTTTCTTCCTTAAAAAAAATTTACATAATTATGTATATATATTGAGGGCAGTGTTTTAAATTAAGGTTAAATGGACGAATATTAATATAATTTGATCTTTATTTAGTGAGCTTGAATTCTGTACTAATTTTATAAAGTTGTACAAAATGTTAAAAGAGCGAAATACAAAATAAACTTAAAATATGCAAAAACAAAACTGTGTGAAGATGTATAAAGAAGATATCGTAAATTCCAACACTCCCTCTCGATATCTTCTAAACACAAATAATTAATTATCTTTTGATATTCCAAAATTGGAAATTAGATTTTTATGCTTTTCGACTGACAACGGATTGGTTAACTGATCTGCAAGCTGTGCATCAGTATGTATATACAGAACATTAATTCCTTTTTGTTCCTGCATATCGCATGTATAAAAATGTTGTGTATCAATATGTCGCGTACGCTTTGATGAATGTGGATTCAATACTAAAGTGATTGCTTGCTGATTGTTGCAAAAAGTCGTTGTTGGCTGACGCTGTGCAATACCCAAATCCGATATGAGCTTCCTTAAACAAATAGCAATTTTAGCTGCTGAGCATAAAGGCACAAATTCGGCTTCAATGATTGACGTGGCTGTCAGTGTTTGCTTTCTTGAACTCCATGCTACAGCATCGTTGTTCAACAAAATAACGCGGCCTGTGGTGCTTTTCCTAGTATCTAGGTCTCTAGCCCAATCAGAATCGCAGAAACTAATTAGCTTATTCTGATTTTTCTGTGACAACGAAAATGTTATACCCATATTGGTAGTACCTTTCAAATATCTAAAAATACGCTTCACCCCTTTCCAATGAGTTACACTCGGCTTTTCCATATATCGACTGAGAACACCAACTGCAAAAGCAATATCTGGACGCGAGCATACCATAAGGTACATCAACGAACCAATAGCTTCCCTGTAAGGAAAAATTTCATCATTGACAATGCTCTCGGATTTTGTGTAACTTACTCCAGGTACTGTTGGGGAAGAGATAGAAGAACAATTAGTGTGATTGAAACGATGAAGTATTTAATTTATATAAGCAGACTGATAGATCTTTAATCTTCTCTTCTTTCGATCCCGCTTAATATGTATACCAACGAAAAACTCTGCTTCTTTATATGTTATGCAAAATTCTTTATGTAATTTATAAAACATATTTACAATTAAATTTGTGTCATTTCCACAAAGCAAACCGTCATCAACGTAAAGCGCCAGGTATACAATAAAATGCTGCGATGTATACGTAAACATACACTGATCAGTTGATGATTGTGTAAATCCGCTACTAAATAAAAATTCGACTATCCTTTTGTTCCATTGTCTGGAAGCCTGCTTAAAGCCGTATATCCCCTTTTTTCGCAAACAAACTTGATCATTTACTTCAAATCCATATGGCTGCTCCATATAAATTATGTCATCTAAATCTCCGTGCAAGAACGCGGTCTTGACGTCAAATTGATATATTTCAAAATCCTCAGCTGCAGCGATTGATAGTAAAATTCGTACTGAGTCATACCTTACTATGGGTGCATATATTTCGTCGTAGTCTATTTTAAATTTTTGTGAAGACCCTCGTGGTACAAGTCTGGCTTTGAATTTTTCGATTTCTCCCTTCGCATTTAATTTCCTTTTAAAAACCCAACGGTTCGTAATAATATGTTTATCAGGAGTGCGGGGAACTAATATCCATGTTTTGTTATCTTGTAAGGACTGCAACTCCTCATCAATAGCTACTTGCCATTTTCTGGCATCTACGCTGTTCATTGCATCTTCGAGATTATTTGGCTCAAGTTGTGTCAAATAGACCTCAGCGCAATTAAGTTTTTCATCTTCTATATTGGATTTCTTCCTCAAACGTGTGTTATACGGGCTTCTTGGTAATGTGGGTCTGGAATCTGCTGCGATCCCAACGTTGTCATTACTTTGATCTTCTTCATTAGGTTCTTCGACTTGATTTTGTGGCATATCGTTTTGGGTATATATTTCTGTGGTTTCATGCAAATCATTTTGCTTTTCATTAAAAATCACATCGCATCTTATATACATTTTCCTTAAAACAGGCTCATAGACTCGGTATGCTTTACTATCATCGTTATAACCAACCATAATACATTTCATTGAGTTTTTCTCCCATTTTGTTTGCTGATCTTGTGGTATATGCACTGCAGATAACCTTCAAATGCTTAACACAGGGTTTGCGTCCAAACCATAGCTCAAACGGACTGACTCCACCAATTACTTCTGACGATATTCGATTTCTAAAGTACACAGCCGTAGAATAATCATCTTTTAGTAACATAAAATAATTCGCTCCACCAATCGAAGGCGAGCTCATTTTTCCACATAAATCTACATGAAACGTCTCACCAGGAATCTTGGATCGATTTGTACTAAATTTGTTGAAGCTTGAGCGATGTTGTTTACCAAAAACACAACCTTCACAAAATGGGTTATCACCATCAACAGTGTCAATATCCAGCCCTTTGACGATGTTGTTGTTGTTCATTTTACGTAAAGTGTCATAACTGACGTGACCTAGACGTTCGTGCCAAATCTTTATTGAACTTGCTGTGTTTAATTCAGCCACATTCTCAGGTTTCAAGTTCATCCTATATAACTTATTTTCACGATATCCATCGACCAAAAAACTATCAACTTTCTTAAATATAACACGCTGACCACCTTTAAGAAAAACTACATCAATACCTTTTTCTGTAGCTTGTGAAATTAACACGAAATTTCTATCCAATTCGGGAACGTAGAGTACATTTTTGAGTATATAAACAGCGTCGGCCTTAACCGGGTTTAATACGCGCATGACGATATCACCTTGGCCAACTGCATTTAACTTTCTGCGATCACCAACTCGAACTTTGCAAAAGTCTTTTGGGAAGGTTGTATAATTTTTAAAGGACTCCCTCTGAAAGCACATGTGATCTGATGCGCCCGAAACAGCATACCAATTACTTTTAGCGTTGTCATTCAACATACTCATTAAATGCGACTGAAGAGTAAACAGTTCTTCTTCATTCCTTTTTACATCATGGGATTTTGTTGTTTGTTTTTCAATCATCATATTTTGCCTATCACTTTTTCTGCGGTTCGATGTATGATTGCGTTCGCTGTCATAGCGGTCCGAATTATCTCGCGCCTTTTTATAACACTTTCGCGCACAATGCCCTGACTTGTTACACTAATTGCATTTGCCTGGTTTCTTGGTTCCGTTGTTGCTTTTAGTTTCATTGCTTTTGATTTTGTTTCTGCTTATTGCATATGCCGCACCGGTGTTACCTATTTGCCCTTGAGTTGAACTGCCTTCTGTTTTCCTTAAATTCATTATAGCTTCTTCGTTATTAAGATGATCCGTTAATTTTTCAATGCTTTGATCAGTACTTGGCACTGCATACCATGCAGTTCTCACGTGATCGAACTTTGGAGTAGGCTGCTTAAAATTTTAGCAATAACCATTGGTGTTTTCTGCTCAAAGTCTTAATCTTTTAGTCGTTGTGCCAGCGAAGTTATGCTTGCAATAAAATCGGAAACATGTTCCGATTTTTCCATTTTCAAATTCATAAATTTTCCTAAGAGTACTTGGGCTGATTGTTCACTTTTCTCCGCATGTACGGTTTTCAGCCTTGCCCACATTTGTGCAGCAGTTGAGCAATCGCTTAAGTGCTTGAGCTGCTCCAACTGCAAGCCACGCATTAGGAAAGCTTGCGACTCTGCATCCTTTTCATCCCAGGCCGTTTAATTTGTGGTAGGTCGTGTAATTGTACACAATATGTACGGTTTAAGCTTATTTTCCGTCATATAAATTTCCATTTGTCTCTTCCAAAGCTGATAGTTGGTACCATCAAAACGATGAATTTGATATACTCTTGATTCTGCCATATTTGTGGCCATTTGCTGTACACACTCAGAATATTCTTTCTTTAGAGAATTTTCTTATTTAACGGGTATATTATCCACCCAAATTTTTCTTTCGACGCCGGAGATATTAATTACAAAAATATTCGTTTCGTCCATAAATTTAATATGTATATGTAAATCACTCTAAGCACCTGGGCCCATAACCTATTGAGGGCAGTGTTTTAAATTAAGGTTAAATGGACGAATATTAATATAATTTGATCTTTGTTCAGTGAGCTTGAATTCTGTACTTATTTCATAAAGTTGTACAAAATGTTAAAAGAGCGAAATACAAAATATACTTAAAATATGCAAAAAAAAAAAACTGTGTGAAGATGTATGAAGAAGATATCGTAAATTCCAACAATCTATAAAGGACCACTCACGAAAACTATGAAAAGCCGAGTACATTACAATGAATTTCCCCTAAGGAGATTATGGACGAAATATATTGAAAATGTGACTCTATCCAAGTGAACGACCAGGAAAGGCCACTTAACACGCTGATGGGAATATCGCCATGAGAGCTCTTTTGAATACATTTAAAATTGTTTCCGTAGATTGGAGGATAATATAAACAATAAAACTAAAATTTCATGGGTCCACCGTCACTTGAAGTCAAATTAAGAAGATGGTCCCTGGCTAGAATAAAAACAGTTCCTTACCATGAAAAACCTTCCCTCCACTACGCTGGTTCTGCGACTGAAGAAATTGGCCTCGGAACGACTGGGGACGAGTCATATTCTCTGATTAGCGCAATATATATATAATACTAGCAATACCCGGCGTGCGTTGCTACGCCAAAGAAAAACATCTGAATTTGATTTTATCATTTAAGAAAATTATTATTTATCTTAATGCTAACGGATAAACAATATTTTTGGTTTTTTCATTAGGTGGTAAATAAATAAATTTTTTGGTGATCCGACTCGTGAACAGGCGACGTATAATTGGCCATGTGAAAAACACGAATTTATCAAATCCAAGCCAACGATAGTTAGTGATTGCCCTTGTGCTTTATTTTTGTTCAAGTCGAAGATTTCGTTGGGCTTCCGTTTCATCGTCTCTGGAGGTAGAAGCTCTCACACGATTTTGCTCAAGTCGAGATTCCCTTTGCTCCAGTGTTTCATCTTCTCTGGAGGTTGAAGACCGTATACGACTTTGTTCAACTCGAAGATTTCGTTGGGCTTCCATTTCATCGTCTCTGGAAATTGAAGCTCGTATACGACTTTGTTCAACTCGAAGATTTCGTTGGGCTGCCGTTTCATCGTTTCTGGAGGTAGAAGCTCTCACACGATTTTACTCAAGTCGAGATTCCCTTTGCTCCAGTGCTTTAGCGTCTCTGGAGGTTGAAGCTCGTATACGACTTTGTTCAACTCGAAGATTTCGTTGGGCTTCCATTTCATCGTCTCTGGAAATTGAAGCTCGTATACGATTTTGTTCAAGTCGAAGATATTGTTGGGCTTCCATTTCATCTGCTTTCTATTCCATCAAGTGTCTTGTTTTGAGCGTTTTTCTTCCAAGAGATGCTTTCTTTGGTGGCATTACTGCTTTTTTTTTTATAAATTTATGTCAATAATAATATTTCGTATTCGTATTCACTACCGTTTGTGCAGCGTCTTAATTTGTTATGATATAATGTATTAGTTGTGCGACTTTATATACTCTCCGCAGGTACTTATCATACGAATGTATGTATATGTATTTAGGAAAATCTCAAAGGTAAGATCATTATTTAGGTAAATGTTATTTTGTAATTACCTAAAACCTTCAAATAAAGGCTAATAGTATATTAGTGGAAGCAATTTCCAGCTTCAAAATTTAAACTTTCAAACCCTTTGTTACTCGGGTAAAAAACCTTTTTCTGTGTAAGTATTCTATTCATGAATGTTGTGAAATGATATTTGTATAGGAATATAGGTGAAGCAAATTATGCATTCTGGAGTAAACACTACAGGCATATGTATATGTGCGAAAAACAATAGTTAGTATACATTTGTTAGGACCTCTATTCTATAAAAATTATGCTATATTTTAATTAAGACAAAATGCTACTAATTTACAAAACTCAACTAAATCGCATTACGAATATTATATTTAATAATAAACGGGTTTTTGGTTCACATTCCAGAAGAAAAGTTATTGTTTAGAATAGGTCGGTCCCGGGTCCAGTTCCCGGAAGAAAAATTATTGTTATTTTAATCCAGGCATAACGCTACTTACATATCAAATTTCAAGCAAATCGAGCTATATATATGATAGTTTAGAATAAATCGGTCCCTGATCCACTTCCCGAAGAAAAATTATCCGACATTTTATTCTACATATAACGCTACCTACATACCGAATTTCAGGCAAATCGAGCAATATATACTATAGTTTAGAATAAATCGGTCCCTGGTCCACTTCCCGGAAGAAAAATTATCCGACATTGTATTCTAGATACAACGCTACCTACATACCAAATTTCAGACAAACAGAGCCATATATACGATAGGTTAGAATAAATCGGTCCCTGGTCCACCTCCCGGAAAAAAGACTTTTCACAAACACTTTCCGGGTTCCTGCTAAGTTATCCTAAAAATTTCATGGCAATCTTTCTATCCGTTTTCGAGTTATGGAGTGAAAATAAAAATTTACACTTCTTTTTATATATATATATAAATATATATATAGATATGTATTAAATTTAGATTTGCAATGCATGGTTAGCCCCAAAAATACAAAATTATGGATTCACAACGGCGTTCAGAATATTTTGCTACTACAGATGCACGTGTATAGCTTCTCATATGCGCGTGTATATGTGAGTGACACTTCCACAATTATAATTGCCTACTTTTGGGAGCATCTCAGATAAGAAATATGCATATGTTTGTGCCTCTCTTCTCCGCTGCGTGTACGTACATATGTGTAGACATAACGATTGATTCATTTATGTAGATACAAGCGACTGCCTGCTTTATTGTTGTTGTGGCTTCATTTACTTAGCATCCTACTAGTGATGTATCACTTAGTGTCACTAATATTCATCACACTGCCCTCCACCTAAGTCTGATCGTCCCGATCAGACAAATCTCTCGATCTAAATGCTGCCAGCATTTCCAAATGAACCACTTTCATTTTGGTTCGTGGTTTTCCAATGGTTTGTATGCGGTACACTACATCGTTGATCCGTTTTATAACTTTGTATGGGCCTTCCTAATTACACTGCAATTTCGGGGACAAACCTTTTTTACGTTGTGGGTTGTATAACAGCATCAAATTTCCTTCCTGAAAACCTTCCGAATTAATTGCTTTATGGTATCTGGCTTTCATCTTGTCGCTCATAATCTTTGCTCGTTGCCTCACAAGATCGTGTATCTCTCTCAGCTCTTCTTCCAAGACACCAGTGGATTTCTTGACATTTCTCTCCGCATCGGCATCTATCCCGAACATCAAGTCAGCTGTCAGTAGAAGATCATTGCCAAAAATTACTTTTGCAGGGGTTTGGCCCGTTGTCTCATGCACTGCTGATCATTAAGCCATCAACAATAATGATATGCGGGTATCCCACTCCTTACGGTAATTGTCTACTACTTTCCTTAAATGCTCCTCCAAGGTTCTATTGAAACGTTCCACCATACCATCGGATTGAGGGTGCAATTCAGTTGTCCATGTTTTTCGGGTGCCCAATGATTTACACATTTCCTGGAACACAGCTGAATCGAAATTCCTGCTTTGGTCAGAATGTAACTCTATTGGTACACCATACCTTGCAACCAAATTGTTTATTAACACTTCTGCTACTGTTTCTGCTTCTTGATTTGGGATTGGGTATACCTCTGGCCATATACTGAAATGATCCATAACCACCAGCACATATTTGTTTCCGCAGTTGCTAACAGGAAATGGACTTGCGACATCCATAGCGATCCTTTCAAATGGTGCACCTGAGTTATATTGCTTAATCATTTTGGTTTTGGGCCCTTTCGCTCTGTTGCAAACCTCGCAGTTCGCAATCCACTCAGTGACCGACTGACGGAAACCAACCCAATAGAATCTCTGTTTAATCTTCTCGAGCGTCTTTGTGATTCCCAGATGACCTCCGCTTGGACCATTATGCAGCTCGTTGAGCACGTCAGTAATCCTCTTTCTGGGAACAACTATCAGTTTCTCCTTGCATTGACCATCCTCACTCTCCCATACTCGATGCAAGCCACCGGATATCAATTCTAAACTGTTCCACTGTGCCCAATATGACTTCGCAATGGGACTCTCTGCTGACATCTCCTCTCTATTTGGCCTTTCGTTTCGTTCGAGTCCTTGCATAATATGTGACAGATCTGTATCTTCTAGCTGACACTTCCTTAGTTGTTCCTTGTCCCATTCATCTGTACATGTTGTAGTAATTAGCAGGACATCTATAATGTCTTCTTTAGCCTCGGCTTTTGAACAGTGCTTGCATTCCAAACTAATTGGTCTTCGTGACATTGTATCAGCATTGCCATGGGTACTACCTTTCCCATGCTCAATGGAAAAGTCATAGCTTTGCATTCGCTCGATCCTCCGTGCCAGTAGTCCTTCTGGATTACGGAACTGCAAAAGCCATGTCAACGCTGCGTGATCTGTTCTGACGCGGAATCGCTGGCCGTTGAGGTACTCGTGAAAATATTTAATGCACCCTACCAATGCAAAATCTCTCTCCGTATAACGTAATAGTTCCTCTCTGGTTTTCCAATCGAACGGCTGTAATATAAAACTACATTCTCCTGTCCATCGACCGGTTGTGATAAAACACCTCCTATAGCATATCCTCTCGCATCTGTATCTAGAATAAATGTTCCTCCTGGAATCAGATATGCCAACATTGGGGCAGTGCGCAAACGCTCCTTCAATGTTTGGAAAGCCACTTCTTGCTCCTTCTTCCATTCAAAAGCTTTATTTTTTCTTGTAAGCTCATAGAGGCTATGGGCTACGCTGGAAAAGTTTGGTACAAATCGGCGGTAATATGTGCACAACCCAAGGAAACTTCTCAATTCATGTAGGTTCTGTGGTCTTGGCCAATCCTTTACAGCCTCTATCTTTTCGTTCGCAGTGCAGATACCCTCTGTCGTTACCTTGTGACCCAAATAATTTACTTCCTTTTTAAATAGCGCACACTTTTGGGGACTTAGTTTCAGACCAGAGCCAGCTATTCTCTGGAAAACTTCCTCCAAGTTTTTAATATGTTCATTAAAGTTCTTGCGCAATACGATGGTGTCGTCCAGGTACACCAAGCATGTTTTCCAAAGTAGTCCTTTCAATACCTGATCCATGAATCTCTCAAAAGTAGCTGGTGAATTACAAAGTCCAAAAGGCATTACTTTAAATTGCCAAAGACCATCTCCGACGCGGAAGGCTGTTTTCTCTTTGTCTTCCTCCTTAACCTCCACTTGCCAGTAGCCATTTTTCAAGTCCAGTGTGGAAAACTATTTCGTACCAGAGAGCGAGTCCAGAGTGTCGTCAATTCTTGGCAATGGGTAGCTATCCTTTTTCGTGACGTCGCTCAACTTGCGGTAGTCCACGCAAAACCTCATTTTCCAATACTTCTTCTTCACAAGTACCACAGGTGAGTTCCATGGACTAGCTGATGGTTTGGTGACACCGCTGTTGCTTATTTCTTGTACGGTGTGACTCATAACTTCCCGCTTCGCCAGTGGAACACTACGAGAAGCTTGACGTATCGGCCTCGGGTCTCCAGTGTCAATTTGATGTTTCACAACATTGGTGCAGCCTGGTTTGGAACCATCCTGATCAAATATGTTTGCGTGCTTTAGGAGCAGATGCTTTGCCTTACTCTGATAATCTTCCTCTAGCCCCTCCGTCCATGCTGTGATGTCATTTGAAAGATCAGTATTACTAGATGAAACGTGTTCGTGGAGCTGTTAACAGTTAATAGCTACTTTAGCCTCTTGGTATCTTCCCAATATAGCACCTTTGGTCAGTTTGAGTGGTGACTTGAACTCATTGAGTACTCTTGCCGGAACACGTCCATCGTATTTTGTCATAGCAGGGGTTTTTCCTACAAGTATGTTCGGTGGTGATTTGTTTGCTGCTTCGACAACACACAATTTGTTTCTCCCACAATCTCTATCAACCTTTGCCCAGATGACTGCTTCTGATTTTGGTGGTATTTGCTGACTCTCTTCCACCAGCACTCGTTTGCTGCTGTAGCCTCTCTCGTAGCCGAAATTAAGTGGCACATCCATGTTCTTATATAGCATCGTCTTGCTTTGTATATCAATCTTGATGCCTTAGTCGATTAAGAAGTCCACTCCAATTATGCTTTCATCAACAATCTTTGCCACTATAAAATTGTGTACTACCGCGACGTTCCCATTTGCGACTTCACATGATACTTCTCCTAGAACCGTGGTGTTTTCTCCAGTGGCTGTACGCAATATTGCTGCAAGCAATGATCTTTTCTTCTAGTTGACTAAATCCGCTCGAAAAATGGAATGAGATGCACCCGTATCTACAGTTAGTAAACGTTCCTTTCCATCCACATGCCCACCGACAGTAAGATTGTTTGACATTCTTCCAATTTGCGAGATAGATATTATGGGGCATTCAATTGAGGGAGCCAGCTGTCGCCCCTTGCCGTTGACTCGCTTTAGTTTAACGATTGATTGGTCTTGGAGATTTGCTCATCTCCTTCAGCTCTGCGTTTACGGCCACCCACATTTTGGAACTATTGGGATTGGTACTGCAATAACGTGCAATGTGCCCTGGCTTTCCACACTTAAAGCATTTGACGGCACCATCGTTTTTCTGCTGCGTTCCTTTTAATGCTTCCAAAATTATGTCTACCCAGTCTGGCCTTTCCACTTCCACGCGATGGGCTTTGTATGCGGGCTTACTAAAAAGTGACGCTGTTTCTTGAGTCAGTGCATGGGATACCGTTTCTGCGAATGTGGGTTTTGGGTTTGCATATGTCGCTCGCTTCGTTGCTACGTCCCGTATGCCATTTATAAAACTCTGAATTTTTACCCTCACGGTGTACTCCACGGGTGCGTCCGCATTTGCCAAATAAGCCAACCTTTCAACATCCGAAGCAAACTCCTACAAAGTTTCATTCGCTTTTTGGTAGCGGTTTTGCAATTCTATTTGATATATCTGTTTCCTGTGTTCGCTTCCCTACCTTTGTTCCACAGCAGCCACCAATGCGTCATAACTGTTCCGTTCGTACTCTGGAATAGTCTGTAAGATTTCGGCAGCTGGTCCTTTCAATGCCACGAACAATGCAGCAACTTTATCATCCGTATTCCAGTTGTTCACTGCTGACGTCATCTCAAACTGAAGCTTGAATACCTGGAAAGGAACAGAACCGTCAAAGGAAGGAGCTTTTACCTTCGGATTAGACGTTGAAGTGACTGGGCGGTTCAATTGTAATTCCTGGATCCTATATTTCAAAGCATCCATCTCTGGCTCTATTTTATCCTGTCGACCACTGAAGCCTTCATCAGACTGGGTTAGTTTTTCTTCCATATGCGCTTCCAGTTTAGATGATATACGGACTTCCTGCTCTTCTAATTATGTGGAGATCTGAGATGATATCTGTGCTGAAATTTGTGCCGAAATTTCGGAAGTACGCGTTTCCTGTGCTTAAATCTTAGATGTTATTCGTGTATCTTGGGATTCCAACTATGATGACATATACGTTTTCTGTTCTTCCAGTTGAGCTTCCATCTTGGATGTTATGTGTGTCTCTTGCGATTCCAGTTGGGAAGCCATATTTGTGGATATTTGTGATGATATTTCTGTTATGCGTGTTTCCTGGGTTTCCATTTTTACCAATATCTGTGATAGCAAAGCCAATATTACATTATTCTCGCCGCTTGCGACTGGACTCGGACTTCCGTTCTTCTCTTCAATTTTTGTTGTTGTCTCGACCCCATTAGGATGAAAGACATCATCATCAACATTAATTCCTTCCGACTCCATAAAATCTTGTAGCCGTGGTTTAAGTTCGATCTTATTGCCGGTTGTATTCAATCCACGGGCTTCCAACTCCTTTGTAAGTTGCTTTATCTTTTTGTATTCGAAGTCTTCGAAATTAATTTAACAATTCTTCTTTTGACACCAATTGCAACGAATTTTGTGCAACTCCTCTTATTTGCAACCTTCTGCTAACGTTCGAATCACTAAACTGTTGAATAAACAACTCCAATATTCGATAATGCAAAATGGTCTTTATTAGACTAATTTCAAAATAACACTTCTATTGCTGGCCAGATAGCGTCCTAAATCAAACTGATTGTCGTTCCTCTACTGTTGCTGCCTTTTATACTCTATGATTTCTCGTTCGCATACTTCTAGGCGCTTCCAGAATTTACTTAGTTACTGCTATAAAGTTATAACTACAGATGCACGTGTATAGCTTCTCATATGCGCGTGTATATGCGAGTGACACTTCCGCAATTATAATTGCCTACTTTTGGGAGCATCTCAGATAAGAAATATGCATGTGTTTGTGCGTTTCTTCTCCGCTGCGTGTACGTACATATGTGTAGACATAATGACTGATTCGTTTATGTAGATACAAGCGACTGCCTGCTTTATTGTTGTTGTGGCTTCATTTACTTAGCATCAGACTAGTGATGCGAGTATCACTTAAAAAAAAATAAATGAAAGGCGTGGGAACCTCCGAAGAGATGTAAGGCCGAGCTTCTCTTCCAATTTGCGTCGTGTTCCTCTTGATTTTCCCTACAAATTGACCGGACGGCACCTACATGTTTTATGCCGACTGCGAACGGCATCTGCAAGGCAGATGAGTTTTCACTGAGAGCTTTTCATGGCAGAAATACACCCGGAGCGCTTGCCAAACACTGCCGAGGGGCGACCCCGCTTAGAAAATTTTCTTCTAATTTACAAACCTTATTTCTAAAATGTTGATGTTGCTTTGCCAGGGCATACGGTGTGGTAGGCGGAGCACGCTACCATCACACCACGGCGGCCACCGTGAGTATCACTTAGTGTCACTAATATTCGTCACAATACCATATGGAGTGACTTATTAACAATTCAAAAAGCTGACTGCGGTCCTGTCTGCTCAAAGGGAGCAGATACCTAGTCAGACCTTCTGAGATTGATATCATCATGGGGTTTGCCCACCTACAGCCCATAGATACTTCCCAACCTCGATTTCGCAAAAATATTAATAAAGTCTCTGGCCGCTACTTCGGTGGCCAAGGAAGAAGTAAAATAACTGCTTGCAGTCCTGGATATGCATTTACAAAGCCAATACTGACTAAGTGTTCTCGAGGAATCCCATGTGGCCTAGTACACAGAGTTTAGCGAGTTCGTTATGTCTGGCATTTTAGTTGACCGCAACTTACAATTTTGAAAAAACTAAATACCTTAACAACGCTTTAAGTGCAGCTTGTGGCTGCCACTGAAAACGAACCCACTCCTACTTCTTTATCTCTAATCCATTACATAGTTCTTGGCCTTGAGAACTGCAAATGCGTGAGTTTGGTATACAGAATCATATTCCCTGGGAGAAATGCGTAGCTTGTTACATTGTGCCCGAGAGAACTTAACATTAAATAATATTCTCAGTAAAGGCAATGGTTGCTTGAGGCATTGGCAAGACACAAGTGTTTATATTGCAGTCCTTGAGTCATTTTTTTGTACCAATCGGAGTTATGTATATCACCAGCCGTTCTTCTTTACCCATAATGGGGCCTTAGGGGTCTCCTCTTGCATAAAGACCGAAGGGGATGACATAGCAGCCGACCAAGTTCGTCATTACGTTCTCAAGAGGAAAATCTCGTTATTTTGAAGTTTACTGAGCTTCTTTCTTCTACTATTGACTGAAAGTATCTCTGCAGCGAATCACACTAGTTCCAAATTAGCGCAGAACTGTTGCATTTAGAAACAGTACTAGATCTTGCTCTGCCCCGTCAGAGTGTTTCCTAATGACACTTTTAACCTCGTGATGTCCTAGTGAAGAGAACAGCACTGTTAGCGCTTCCTTACAAACTGTCACAAGATAAGGTTTGTGTAAAAAAACAAGTCCCGTCATCTGTTATTAATGTTCAACCCCTAAATAATGGTTTAAACGCGTAACTTGCTCCGTTTCTGCTCATTTGGGAAAACCTCTTCGGCAGAACCGTGGTTACTGAAGTTGACATTCAAATGGGAAAAACAACTCTTCTCAAACTTAGACTTCCATTAAAACCAAGTGCCAAGACCAATATAATGAAAGTGGTGTTAAATAGGCCTCCAACCCAGCTGATTGTGTGCCCATCGACATCATCCACAGGTATTAAGGAAAACATGCCATAGGCGCCTTTTTTTATCCCCGGTACATTGTTGCATTGTGAGGCTAGGCCATTTTCAGCAGACGCTTACGCCAAATCAATCATTTCAGTAACCAGAACAACATCAACATCTTGCCTTAGCACAGAGCTGCACATATATACTACTGAAAGTAGCGTTTTCAAAGGCGCACTTATGTCTACAAATATGCTCAAGTTTAATTCTTTGTTAGAGCCTCACCAACCAGACTCTTCAAGGCCGGCTGCCATGATTTCCTAAACTGAAAATCAATTAGCTGCAAGTCCAGCATCTCGCAGGACATTAAAGAAAGAACCTTATCATATTTATAGACCTAAAGTTTGGGGGTATATTGCAGTCATCCCTACGTAATAAATTCAAAATCAAGTGTTGATCATGTCTGCAGGAAACATTTATTTGTAGAATAAAAATTTACTCAGTACTTCTTTTGAATACATAAGGTAGGTTACTATCCAGAATGCGCAATTTTGAGCTATCGAAAGAGCAAATTAGATATCTGATGCCATCTTCATTCGCCACAGTTCTGGCGATGAAACAGTTGTAAGTTGGATTTTATGCCTCTTACATTCATGTTCCCTATTATCGAGGGAGTTGAATGTTTGGTCAACTGTTACCCAGGAAACGAGATTCTTTAAGAAAACTTTGCTGTTTATTTATTTAAGCACTTTTTTGAGCTCTGCGGCTTCACTTAAAGTTTGAATACCAGTGTAAGCTATTTCTTTATGCGCCTTCAACTGTCTTAAAGTTGATGAATGTAGGGTATGCTTTAAGTCATTTATCATTATTATTTTCCAAAACTTTGCGAATCACGAAAAACTGTTGGGTTGAAAATTCATGAATTTAAAAATTATACTCTTAAAGTTCAATCAACATGTCGACCTTGAGCTTCAGTCGTTTGCACATTACGTTAGCTTTAACTTTATGTAACTAACTTGAGCTCTTGGAAGTTGGAATGGAAAGACCATAAATTTAATGCTTATTCCTTTTTGAGTTGTCAATGTCTTTAGAAATATTTTCCCCTCTATTGAAATTATATTCAGTATCCATAGAAAGAGGAAAGAAAGCAGTATCGCATGTTTTTCTTTTGCCAGTGGCATTGATATTTATCTTTTTCGCGATTTATTATCAAAATTCGGGTCAAAAGTATGCTTATGATGTAGCAAGGTGTTCTTAAATGTTTTCTGTACTGAAGGTAAGCTATGCAAACGGCGCGTCTATGGTATGCTGTAAGGATGAGTACAAAATATAGGCATAAGTGCATTAATATGGAAAAAAATCAGTAAGGAGACAAATCGACATATATAGATACCACGAATAACATCCACGTCTTTCAGAATTTTACAATTTTTGTACGTATAATATCAAATATAAGAAAATAAATTTTAAAAAATGGTACGCAGTATTTCTGAAAAACAGCTTCTTGCGTTATCTGCCTTCCATGGAATAATCCTTAGCTGATTCAGTACTGTATACGCCAAACATCATCGCTTTTTGTCATATATTGGAACTATATCGATTCTTAATCGAAAAATTTTCGGTATGCTATCTATTTATTATCGAAGAATTTTAAATTTTTCGTTGGAACGAATTCAACTTTTTATTAACAGGCCGACGAAGGTTATCTCACAGAGCCCGGAATTGTATGTTCCTGGTAAAGTTACCCCTGTTGTGGTTCAATTTCAACATATGGGCGCGGTACATATAATTTAAAAATATTAGTTTCCCAGACATACACCTGCATGTTTACACATCAAACTTCACTAGTGCTTGATACTCACGTCTTTTTCAACCCCCTTTCTATTTTCCATTTTTATTGCATTGTCTCGGCGTTCTGAACTTTTTATGTGTGCAGTTTCAGGTGTAAGGGTTAATGTCAAGTATCTTCAATTGAACTTTTTGTGATATTTATTGCAGGCCCTTTGCCTTCTGAAATACACTAATATAGTCAAGTATCCAGCTTGCCCGGAAGTTACTTAAAACTCGACCACAAAATACCAAAGCTCGGATGAGGTTTTTAAATATCGGGGTTGTAGGATGCCGTTAATTAAAACAAAGAATAACCACTCAGTTCAACAATATTTAATATTATGAATTCTAAAATACAATTTTTCAAATTGAAAACCATAACACGTTACAATACTAGGGGAGCTCAGGATTTTTTGGAAATGGTCTAGCATCATGTTAGTTGCAAACTGGTGTAGTATTTTTACACAAAACACCAAAAACATATACGCATTTTCTACGTCATGTCAACTACGCAATATCAAAAATCATAGTTTCTTTTTTCAACATAGTATAGGAAATCGGCAACTGTCAATATAAAACAAAATGTGAAAAGAAAAATGTATTTGCTATTGCAACGTTTCCAATATCGAATGCACAAAACTCTGAACTGCCTTAATATTTTCTTATTGAGTCATGGACAGCTGCTCCCCTTTCAAATATATTTAGCATGTAAAACAAGTGTATGCTCTCTTGAACATATTTACACAAACATATAATAATCAAATTAAATCCAAAGTATATTTTGCTATCCAATCACCCCGGAATGCCATCAATGCATTTCTATTCCTGGACTCACATTTGCTTTCGCAGCATTTAAACCTTTTTGGATTAATGAATAAGTTAAGTTTTTGTTGTTATTCCTTTTTGGTAGTCTAGAGTAATTATTACTTTTTGCATTCTTCATGCGAAATAATAAAATTTAAAAGCCTTTCGCAAGTGCATAATAATATTGAAAAGCAAAAAAATGAAAAGGATTTCGAAATGCATTCCTCAGAATATTGCAGTCCAACAAATGCAATCCCTGGAATAAAAAAGACGAGCAAAAATGGAATTATTAGTCTGGAATGCAAAAAGGATCTATGACCAAGATTTTTATTTTTTATTTTTTTTCAATATTTTGGACAGACAAGAAATATTTGGAATTCTCTGCAGCTGCAATCACAATAGTAACTATTAAAATTGGATGCCATTTCTTAAAAACTCTGATTGACATAAATAAATATTTTACAAATTGGAAGTTCTTATATTCGCAGATTTAATTCCAGCCGGAACAAAACAAAATATACAAATACATATTGTAACTAATTTCTGGAAATTCTAATTAATTTGCACCTTCTGATATCGCTCGAACTGCTGAATGGCCGAATAAATAACTCAAATATTCAGTATAGCGATATCTCCTTTATTTACAACTCTACTGTAGTAGTATTACTTTACAATATTCGCGTACTTCACTAAATGCCTGTAAAGATCAAACTAATTGATAATTCTTCAGCTTGCGCTGCTTTTATACTTCTGTTGCCTCGTTCGCATATTTTTTTAAAAGGTCTAGAGTTCTCGCGAATAGCTGCTTATTTATTTTTCTTGTGTGTACCTGATATTCACGTCTTATCTTCTAGTTATATGCGTGTGTATGTGTGAGTAATAATTTCACTCTTAGTTTCTGCCTACATATATGTATGTTATGTATGTGAAATATTCTCTGTGCTGTTAGCTTCGCTGTTTACATGTATGTGTGGCTGCTTGCTTTGGTGTTTACATGTACATATGTGTGGCTATTTTCTTTACTGTCATTGTGCATTTATTTAGTAGCAGCATAGTGATGAACCGAAATTCTAATACTCGCAGGAAGGTGTAAATGGGTTAACTACATTATTAATCATTTAAAACAAAACTTTCTACATAAGACGTAAAATAAAATATGTTACACAGTTCAAATATACCAGCATTCATACTACAGGATCTCTTCACTACCCAGCGATAGTTTTACTCCCTCATGCTGCATCGTCATCGGGTTCTGAAATATGATTCAAATTTCAAGACACTAGATCAAGGGTCGCCAAAAACAAGGAGTACTTCCACTGTTACATACGCAATGAGAGGACAAATTGTGTTATGAAATATGTATCCTGCACTTGATCAAAGAGCAGTTACTAACAAATCTATTTTAAGAATTTATAATTTTTGTGCTAAAATTTGCAGACAAGCAAGTAGGGACTTAAAAAAGTTAATAATAATCGCTGATCAGAAACAATATAGGTATATATCCACTGCAAAATGAGCAAGCCCTTAGCAGTAACATTAAAACGTAGACTTTCAGAGGTGTTATTATCGAAAATTCCATTAATTTCATTAAGGATTTATTGTGATAACTATCTATGAGAATTATCTAAAGTTAATTCTTAAGGTAATGTGGAGTAAATTCGAATTACATACACCCTGGCGTATACGTAACATTTCAACTCGGTTGACTTATTAATGGGGCGCGCTAAGTTGCTGGTGTTAAAGCATCTGGGTATTAATATAAACGTAGTATGTATGCACATACAAATGTACATTAGACTTATAGAGTAAGTTCGTTTTCTTTCAAACGAAATTCTACGTACACTAATAATTTTATTATAATAACTTATGTTATTTATTGCAGTTCATAAGGAAAAAATGCCATTAGCAAGAGCCCTTGACTGTGATCTCGCGCTCACGTTCTGTTCTTGTTGTGCTAACAGTGCTTCACCCATTCAATGGGTGTGACCACTCACAAATTGTCCCGAAAGTCCAAAGAAATTAGCAGTTTGAACAGGAGTGGACCATAGGGAAGTTGGTGTTAGAGGCGTAGGTTCCACATTACAATTGAAACGATAGGTGACGCCATGTGGGGATACCTCGCATGCAGGACATACATTACGTTGATTTAGGACAAGTAAAAGTTTTACCTGTAACATTATCCGGAACAAAGTTGAGCCAAGGTGACTTTTGTTTCCTTTCGTAGTGTGCTTTCTTCTTCTGCAAGAAAAGGACAGTGTAAATTGATAAAGGGGGTAACCGCTCGCGTTCTGAAAAAAACGTTTACCGGTTCAGTAAGGATATAGCCTAGGGCTTTCCTATGCTCGTCTGGATCAAACGGCTGTGTTTGCAGGTGCCGGATTTTGGTCATAGTGCTTATGGGGATGTTCGGTTAACCCTCTTGGCAAACATCTTTGGGGTGACTCACAGTCGGTAGCGTGACACCATCGACGTGAACTTCCAATATTTGCGTCATCTCTTCCTTCCACGTCGTAAGGAAAGTGACCGTAATTGGTATAAAGACAGGTTACGCAAGGTGAAGAAAAAATAAAGACTGGGGATATAGCTGTCTTTTCTTGAAACTAATACGTTTATTGGATGGCCAGTTTCCATTGCCATTATCGTGCAGTTTTTGGTATAGGAAATTATTGTAACTCCTTCTGGTGGGGACGGGAGCTTTTATTTGAAGAAATCAAACAGAAGCGGGGATAAAATACCATCTTTTAACTTCTCCTAGGCTTTGATATTTCTTTCCTTAATTGAAACGACGCTTGCTGACCATTCAGAACATCCCCGGTCTATCTTTTTAGACAAGGGGGAATGGGTGAACTTTCTATGTCTTGAAGTAGCGTGCCGTGGTTGACTGTGTCAAAATCTTTTGACAGGTCGAGTGCCACGAGCACCGTCCTGTGATGGGGTTTTTCTTGCCTTAGTCCATAATTTATGGTGTTTAGCGCGGTGGTAGTGCTATGCGTTTTACGGAAGCCATGTTGATGGATGCGTGTGTTAGGTAGTATTTTTCCTCAGCGCTAAGAGTTTTAGCATAAGCATGGCTATTCCGTCTGGGTCTATTGATTTAAAAGGCTTACTCTTGGCTTCTTCAACCTCGGTGGCGGTGGCGGTAATGGGCGACACGTCTAGTTTGTGCTTATTTGCCCGTCTGTTTGCACGACGTCTTACCTTTTCTACAGAAGGATGCATTACATCTTGTCGGCGAAAAGCGCTTGGACATTTCTTCGAGTCCGACAAAGTTTTATTGACAAAAGCGATGGATATTTTATCAATACATTTTTTGCATCCCTTTGCGTTCTCGTATACTTTAACGAAAATTTGTAAGGTGTCGTTGACGTGCTAAAAATTGGGACGCGTAGTTTAACACGTGACAGAGCATCCATAGATCAAGCTCACAATTGCGATACATCTTATTTGTTCCTCCCTCCGAAAATCGAATTCCCTCTACTTTTGTTTGGCAGGATTTCTTATGAAATTAAACCACACAATTTGATTCCCTTGACGTAATGCTTTCTGTTCCTCGCCTCTACAATAGTGAAACCAGTTTAGAATTGCGAACCTTAAGGTTCTCAGCTTTGAGTCATTTGAATTAAGACCTTATTTATTTGGTATAAATGAGCGGCTATTACCACTAAAAATAACAACCGGTAAAGACGATGGCGGCCGCCGTGGTGTGATGGCAGCACACCGAAGGTCCTGGGTTCACGCCCCGGGGAAAGCAACATCAAAATTCTAGGAACAAGGTTTTCAATTAGATTAAATTTTTTCTGAGCGGGGTCGCCCCTCGGCAGTCTCTGACAAGTACTCCGCGCGTGTTTCTGCAATGAAAAGCTCTCAGTGAAAACTCATCTGCCTTACAGACGCCATTCGGAGTCGGCATAAAACAGGTAGGTCCCGTCCCCCAATTTGCAGGAAAAAATTGGAAAATTAGCTAAGCCTAAAATCTCTTAGCAGGTTATCGCTCCTTACATTTATTTATTTATTTATAAAATCCAAAGTTCTCAAGGTTGAACTTTGTTTTTTTTGTAGTATGCATACAATGCGGCGTTACGAGTAGTATTATTTGGTAAATCCGATATTTATATAAGTGCTTAAACTATTTAGCGTTGTATTGGTGCTTTCGATATAAGGACATGCATACACGGTTTTCGGTGGCCGAATGTTCGCGACTAAGTAAGGTAGCTGCTTGATTTTCTAGTTTCTTATTGATATCTTGGCATTCTGCTTTGACGTGTAGGAAAAGACTGTGAATGTCGACCATAACGTCCCCCTTCTGAACAAGAGCTTAGAGTCTCTAAGTGTCAACATTTGTTATACTCAGCTGAGCAGAGCTCACAGAGTATATTAACTTTGTTCATATAACGGTACCCCGTAACGACATAAACTAATCCAGATAGATATAG
Organism: Eurosta solidaginis; assembly: GCF_040869045.1. Classification (NCBI taxonomy): domain Eukaryota; kingdom Metazoa; phylum Arthropoda; class Insecta; order Diptera; family Tephritidae; genus Eurosta; species Eurosta solidaginis. The sequence goes on along the minus strand of NC_090321.1, from coordinate 172,931,691 downwards.
ACTTCTATATATCAAAATGATCTGGGCGCAAAAAGAAATTCATTTAGCCAAGTCGGTCCGTCCGTCCGTCCGTCCAAAAACACGATGACTTGAGCAACTTTTGAGTAATCTTAATGAAATTTGGTATGTAGTTTACCGAGCACTCATCTCAGACCGTTATTTAAAATGAACGAAATCGTACTATAACCACACCCACTTTTTCGATATCGAAAATTTCGAAAAACCGAAAAAGTCCAATAATTCATTACCTAAGACTGATAAAGCGATGAAACTTGGTAGGTGGGTTGACCTTATGACAAGGAATATAAAATTAGTAAAATTTTGGACAACGGGCATGGCACCGCCCACTTTTTTGAAGAAGGTAATTTAAAGGTTTTGCAAGCTGTAATTTGGCAGTCGTTGAGGATATCATGATGAAATTTGGCAGGAACATTACTCCTATTACTATATGTGTGCTAAATTAAAATTTGCAAAATCGGATGACGAACACGCCCTCTTTTAAAAAAAAAATTTTTAAGTCAAATTTTAACAAAACTTTTAATATCTTTACAGTATATAAGTTAATTATGTCAACATTCATCTCCAGTAATGATATGGCGCAAAAAAATACAAAAATAAAACAAAATTTCAAAATGGGTGTGGATCCGCCCTTTTTCATTTAATTTGTCTAGAATACTTTTAATGCCATAAGTCGAACAAAAATTTACCCATCCAATGTGAAATTTGGTAAGAGCATTACATCTATGATGATAACTGTTTTCTGTGAAAATGGGCGAAATCGGTTCAAGCCACGCCCAGTTTTTATATACAGTCGACCGTCTGTCCTTCCGCTCGGCCATTAACACGAACAAAACTTGAGAGAAAATCGATATATCTTTACTAAACTTAGTTCACGTACTTATCTGAACTCACTTTACCTTGGTAATAAAAATGGATGTAATCCGACTATGACCACGCCCACTTTTCGATATCAAAAATTTCGAAAAATGATAAAAATGCCATAATTCTATACCAGATACGAAAAACGGGATGAAAAATGGTGATTGGATTGTTTTTTTGACGCAAAATTTTACTTCCGAAAAAACTTTGTAAAATGGGTGCGACACCTACCATATTAAGTAGAAGAAAATGAAAAAGTTCTGCAGGTCGAAACCGAAAGCCCCTGGAATCTTGGCAGGAATACTGTTCGTGGTATTACGTATACAAATAAATTAGCGGTACCCGACAGATGATGTTCTGGGTCACCCTGGTCCACATTTTGGTCGATATCTCGAAAACGCCTTCACATATACAACTGCCACCAGTCCGTTTTAAAATACTTATTAACACCTTTCATTTGATACCCATGTCATACAAACACACTCCAGGGTTACCCTAGGTTCATTTTCCTACATGGTTATTTTCCCTTATTTTGTCTCCAAAGCTCTCAGCTGAGTATGTAATGTTCGGTCACACCCGAACTTTGCCTTCCTTACTTGTTTTTATATGGTTCTTTTGACGACCTACTTTTCTTAGACATATACTTGATTTTGTGTTTACCTCTGCATTTGCGGTAGGTCAGGGATTAGGGTTTTGTATTTATTTATTTTGCCCTGTGTTGGATTGTATATCTTAAAGAAATTTGTTTGAATTCCATATCCTTCCATATCCAGGATAACACATTAGGGTGATAGAAAAGATTAAGACTGAATTTAGCCGCCAATGTAACAGAGATGGTGTAGTTGTTGCCGGGCGGTCGTCGCCAATGACCGTGCCCAGTGGGTACTTTCCAAAGAAAACTAAATTGTGTCCTGAAATTAAATATAACAGAAAATCTATTTATAAAATTCAATTCATTTAATTAATTTAATTTTAATTTAACTAATTAATTATATCTGCCCATCTACATACATATACCCATGTAAGGGGATACAAGTTTTCTTTTGGCTTGCTTGGGAGATATGCCCGTCAGGCATGCGTGGGAAAAAAGTGTATATTCTCTTACCTCTTTTAAAATCTATTTGTTGAAAACTGCTTCCAGGTCTTTAGACGTATCGCGGAAATTTTCGACGCGCACAACTTTTTCAAAATTCGAGCTAATTATTAAGTCTTTCACTTGCGATTAAAAGCGCGCACTTCACTTTTGGTTATTACCACTTTCACTTGATTTTACTTGCACTGTTGAAACAAGACTTTGGCCCGTTGACTCATTTTCCCCTTCTTATACCCACCGCCGTGGCCAGGAACCTTACCCTGAAACGGAAAATTTTTACCATTACATGCCAAACTTTCTTTTCGGCTTTCCCGTATTTTTCATCTATACGTTCATAAAATCATGCACTCATACATTCACCCGCTTACCGCTCCACCTAACCAACACCTACCCAGATACATTTGGTTCATTCCTTGACCGTTCACACTGATGCATTCACGCGCTAATAGCCTTGTACAAATACACATCCACATACATACCAGAACAAAACAAACACATAGGTGCATGCCATTCGTCAATGCTGCTAGGCTGTTAGCAACACGGTGACTGCTGATAACAAAATGATGCCAATGCGCAACATTTTACTTCCGGAGCAACATTGTGTTCGTTATAAACACAATGTTGTCATTACGCGAAGTTGTTAGTTAGTGGCAACATTGTGGCTGACACACGCACCTAGACACAACACACAGATACACGCTACCATTTCATTCAAGCCAGTATGGAGTCAGGCTGTCGTTACATAATCGGTCCAAGCAGCCCAGCTTGGTTATCGCCTTCTCACATTAGCTCACCAGCTATCCAGAGGATACTTGGCCGCAAGCGGCCGGAAGTTGTGAGCTCGTTGAGCCGCAGGCAAAAGAATCAACCTGGCCATTACCGGGTGAGTGGCGATCAGAAGCCTTCCTCACACACGTGGACTTCTACAAACGGCTCTATCAATTGAAAGGCGAGATTTGCACATAATCAACCCAGCAGGAAAAGCGTTGACCTAATCGCGGGGCTATAAATTGTGGAAGATCATGCGTGACCAACGCAACCTTACAACTTTACACCTTATAATAACCAAGTTACTCCCATCATTAAAAAGAGGGGACTGTGGATTCACGAAGGGTATTCTGACTAGACACTACTTTCTGGCGCCACATGCCTTTAAATTAAGCTTGATTAGTGATAGTTTGGGTTTAAAAAAGTAACGAACATGTTTTGTGCTCGATCCCTGCGCTTGCCAGGTTAAGACTCCAGCTATAAGGACTGATACAGCTGTCAGATCTAAAAGCGGCAAGTGGCATTGGTCTTAAAAAGCTTCTAGTTTCTACCAAGAGGACGCATTTATTATATAAGATAGGTTCTGCTTTTTTGATAAGTTTTCTCAGATTGGTCGTTAAACAAACCACTGGTAAGACTACGGACTTATTCAATATATGCGAGGTCATCACAGACCGGCAGTTCGACCTAATCTAGCCTAGGATCGCTTTTTTGAAATTAAGTAAAACCATTTAAGCTTATATTACATTAACAATAAAGATATTTTATGCTTATAGATTAGAGATGACGCTCACAACATATCACCCCGTGGCGATACGAGAAAATAAGAAAACGAAAACAGAGGGATACCAGTAATGATTGAAAAGCAATGTACTCTCAGACAGTATAAGGAAATTGATATAACGTAGAGCAAAAGTAATAACACCAACCAATTACGAAGAAGAACACCATTAAAAACAAATATTATAGAAATATTATGTATGTATATAATGATATACATGTGTATGTGTACAAAGCAAATCACCAAAACTTAAAAAAAGATATGAGCTATCTCAAACTTAATCAATAAAATCATCAAATATATGACTTGTGCCATTACCAGTGAAATCACCGTTACAACTAAACGAATCATCACTATCTCCCACAAACCACAACGTTGCTATAAAACAATATGTTGGGTGATATAATTTTGCCATCAATCGCCACTTGGAGTACAGCACAACTGTTTTATACTGACTTGGTTGTTGACATGCCTGTAGTCCAGAGTGGCGCTACTAAACTGAATGCACCTCCATTGCAAACTTACAACACTTACAACGACAAACCGTATAGTAATGCCACATCAATGTTATCCGATGTCAATGAAACGAGCGCATATCACATTATTTTGAATGGTACAAGTGGCAACATCAGCAACAGCGACATTTTGTTAGGCATCGGCGATGTTGCCGAAAACGATCGTTTCATTATATTCAATGGCAGCACTGGTGAACAGAATGGCAGCAACAGATTTAGGGATGTATTTGATGACCAGCAGCGGATACTGGATGAATTTGTTGGTAACGCTAATGGAACGGGGACAAGAGATCCAGCGGTGGCGTTGGCGAAAATGGTTGCTATGTCCATTGTGTTGGGGTTGCTCATCTTCATAACAATAATTGGTGAGTACAAGATAAGATAGTGTACGTACATTGGAGTTTGTAAAAATTTTAACTAGTAGTTTCAGCCTGACACCATCAGTGTAGTAATATTGCTGAGGACCTTGGAAAATTGCGTTTTGCTCAAAATAGATTTTTTAATAAACTGATTTAGAAATTTAAATTGTTTGTTAGATATACATACATATGTATGTATGTCATTATTCAATTATACCCAGTTGGAAGGAAAACTATTACAAGCTAACTTCAAGTTGGTTAGAAAGAAAAATATGCTAAGGGTGGTTATTTGTGCGTTCCTTTTCAGGTAACTACTAGTTAACTCATTTTACCGAAAAATAGGTAAGGCTCCTACCAATTGTTAAACCTGACTGTTATAATGAAAACCATTGCTATCTGTGGTACATCTCATCGAACTTAAAACCAACTTAAGATGCGCAAAATAATATCTGGGCATTAGGTTAGGTTAGGCTAGAGAGGCCACCGGTGCGAGCACCAGTGTACTTAGGCCCAAAAAGGTCCAATTATCATACCACGTGGCACTGTCCCCTACTCAAACCAAGAGGTCGATACAGCAAACTTCAGGAGTTTCTTAGGTTCCAACTTAGCTAGATCACAAAGATCACCAAAGAAGGGAGATGCCAGAGATTTCTTCCTCTTGTGCCAAAGCGCGGGACAATCGCACAGAAAATGTTTGAATGTTTCTATCTCCTCTTCTTCTTTGCAGCTTCTGCAGTAATCATTATAGGGAGCACTTAGCCGTTATGCGTGCCTCCCGATTGCTATATGGCCGGTTATAAGTCCGACCACCAGGGATATGCCCCCCTACAAAGAAGAAGGAGACTTTTAATGCGTCTGACCCCCCATTCAGGCCACACGAGCTTATAGTGGTAGCAGGATTCAAGATTTCCCCATATCACACCCGCTTCCTTAAGCAAAATCCCTTTCAAAATGAGCTTACAGGTAGCGAGCGTCATGCTCAATCATTTCCAGGAGGACGAAAGCGGAACGGATGTGCCCCCTCTTGCAAGTTCATCAGCCATCTCATTGCCCGTTATATCCGAGTGTTCAGGCTCCCACATCAGACTGAGGGAAGTTTGCTCAGCTATCTCGATAACAGATTTGCGGCACTCCTCTACTATCCTGGACATACATATGACCGATCCAAGTACTTTTAGTGCAGCCTGGCTGTCAGAGTAAATACAAATTTGGATATAGCCGTGGGCAGCCTTCCCCCCAGCAGCCTCATTTATAGCAGCCACCTCCGCCTAAAAGACGCAACAATGATCGGGTAGACATATACATATACACTAAATAATAATTTGTATTTAATACTACTGGTTATCGATTTCACATTAAATACTTTTTCTATTTAAAAAAAAACACTTAAAAATAAGTAAAAACTCTAAGTTCGGGTGAAACCGAACATTACATATCCAGCTGTACACTTCAAATGCTGTTGTTGTTTGTTTTGTGTGCTTAATAGCGTTACAAGGCTGCGCAATAATACATACACATATGGTTCTATTCTGGACTAATTTTTCTTCGAGTTATGGCTCCCGAAACATAGAAAATTGCTTAGTCATAAAACGGGCCGTGCCACGCCCATTTTTTTAAATTTGAATTTTTTCTTATTAATGTTTATAAATCCACTTGGGAAATGAAATTCCATTGATATAAAGCTCTGTTTTGAATAGATATAACTTATTTTATTCGTCCATAACCCTTTTAAAAATCTTTTATATAAAAGTGGGCGTGGTCCTTAGCCGATTTTATTGATTTTTCTTCAAAGAATGTTATACATATAAAAAGTAGGCGTGGTTATCATCCGATTTCGCTCATTTTCAATATCAATCTATTCTAGGTCCAGATAAGTTAGTGTACCAAATTTAGTTAAGATATATAAATATTTACTCAATTTATCGTGTTAACGGACAGACGGGCGGACGGACGGACATGGCTCAATCACATTTTTTTCGATACTGATGATTTTGATATATGGAAGCCTATATCTATCTCGATTCCTTTATACCTGTGCAACCAATTATTATCCAATCAAAGTTATAATAACATGTGTACAATTACAACTGGGTATAATAAAAAGGCAATAATAATTTTATGTATTTAAACATAATACCGAGTGTTGATAATGGGCGCTTTCAACGAACACAACTTTTATTGATACTTTACAAAGATGCTTCCGCCAGTTGAGTGATAGAAATTTCGTTTTATTAACGACGAGTTGAGCCAACCGGCAAATGAAGTATTTATAATTTTATTAAAATACTAGAAGACCCGGCAGACGTTGTTCTGCCCTAAATTTGGCCTATCTGCATACATTTTAATAAGCTTTTTCCGTCTGACTCGGCCCTCCCCCTCTTCACTTTTTCCTATTTCTTTTATTCACTCCTCCCTCCGTCTTTTTCGCTTCATCTATCTCCATCTTCGTCTCATTCTATCTCTTTCTTAATCTCCTTCTTCTTCTCTCTTTTCTCTTCTCGCAATTCCTTCTCATTCTCCTGCATCCCTTATTGCCTGTCCCAGAGGGTGATATGTATTTTATTCCAGTCCCAGTCCCAGTCCCACTCCGAGTCAGTTTAATATATATAGATTTTTATTCTTCACACTTCACTATAATATTAAAACGAAATGCAGATATTCGTTGCTTTTGAAATTCGGCTTAAAAATTGCACATAGAACAACTAAAGTCTCTCGTGAATTAAAAAAAATGTCTTAGTACTTCAAATCGCAGGCCCCCTCAGAAACCCCGGGCCCCCCTCTCGCCGGCCCTGGTGATGTGCTATATATATATATGTATGTAAAGTTAAATAAGCAAATATATCCATACCAACTGAAAAGAGGTGCACCACTGCGTATACACAACATTTTAATATTACGTATAAACAAATACAAAAAATTTGCAATAAAATAATATTGCGACTATAAACTGAGATATAACCTATCCTATATTTCAAGTTAGATGAAACTACACACGGGGTAAAAAACAAATTCAAATCGGTTCAGTAGTTTAAAAGTCCATTGGCCTCAAACCTGTGACACGTGTTTTTTACATATTAAGATTTTAATAATATTGAGGGGAACATTTTTATTGAATGTCAAAGAACTGCCAAACATCGGGATAAACATGTTGAGTGAATTTACCGAAAACAATGTATGCTCATTAATTTAACGTAAAATTTCCAACATTGTGGAATCAAAAATACTCAACTATGCATTCAAAAAGTTACAACTCAACGATTGACGAACAGTTGCCAGTTGCTCCGTCATACAATACCGATGCCTATAATTAACAAGCAATATTGAGTAATGTACCAAGAAGGTGTGAATTTCAATTGACCCTGCCATTTAGAAGCAAAAGCAGGTGAGGCGTCCTGAGTAGGGAGAGGTAGCTGAAAGAAAACTTGACCTCACTTGGTGCGCCCATTTGTCATTAGGGATAGTTGGCGTGACTTTTTACTAAACGGCGAAAATCGATTAGGAGGCTAAGCGCCAATTAAGGATGATGATGATGTTAAGTAGAGCAGTTTTATTGATACGTTTTTGACTACTCAGCACTTTTTGAATAACGAATGACCAAATAAATTCTGATATATATTTCCATCCCTCTTCACTAACTTAGTGCTCCAATTTTGTTTGAGGAAAAAATCGAAGCTGAGGTGGATGCTTTGAGAGGTCGTATACAAGAGTTGCAATTAAATCGCCCAGCTGTTTCAGCAAGCAATCCAAAGTAAAAACACCATCCCTTGATGGTTCTGTTGCTTTCCTGGCCTTTAAGCTACAGTTTGAGAAGACCGCCGCAGTGAACAACTGCAATGCTGAATATAAAGTTGCTGCTCTATTCGTAACATTGAAGGGGCCAGCAGCCGAAATTCTACAGACGATTCCCGATGGAGAGCGGAACAGCTATGAAGCATTGATGGCCGCTGTCGAGAGACGTTATAGAAGCGAGCATAGAAAACAGATATACCAAATTGAGTGCAAAACCGTTACCAAAAAGCAAATGAGACATTACAGGAGTTTGCTTCGGATGTTGAAAGGTTGGCTCATCTTGCAATTGCGGACGCACCCGTGGAACACACTGAAAGGGTAAAGATTCAGAGCATTATAAATGGCATACGGTACCTAGAAACAAAGCGAGCTACATACGCAAACCCAAAGCCAACATTCGCAGAAACGATTTCGCAAGCTCTGATTCAGGAAACAGCGTCGCTTCTGTGTAAGCCAGTTTTCAAAGCACGCCGTGTGGAAGTAGAAAGGTCAGTGTGGGTAGACGCAATATTGGAGGCACTGAAAGGATCGCAAAAGCGGTGTGAGAGAGTTATCAGATGCTTCAAATGCGAGAAGCCCGGTCACATTACACGTCATTGCGATCTTGATCCTAGTGGTTGCAACAGCATGAGTGGTCTTAATAACAAAGATGACAGGGATGAGCAAGATCGAGTAAGATGTAGAGATCGAGAGCTAGATCCAGCTATTGAATGCTCTGTGATATCTGTGTTGTAAATTAGTAGAAAATCGAGCAGTCTTACCATCAGAGGGAATGTGGATGGTAAAGAACGTGTACTGACTGTAGATACGGGCGCATCTCATTCCTTGATTCGATCTGATTTGGTCTACAGGAGAGTAAAGTCATTACCTGGAGCAAGGTTTCGTACGGTCACTGGCGAGTATAACCAAGTTCAGGGAGAAGTGATATGTAAAGTCTTGATTGGAAAGGTCACGGTTCTACACAAATTCGTTGTGGCAAAGATCGTTGAAGAAGTCATATTGGGAGTGGACTTCTTGGTTGAAGGGTGATGCGTTATGAGAACCAGGATATACCACTTAACTTCAAATTGGAGAAAGGGTTCAGTAGTAATCGAGTAATGGTGGAGAAGACTCGACAAAGGCCACGAAAGTCGAAAGGAAAGGTTGATGGATCGAATGGGCCAAATAAAGAGAAATTAAAAGTACTTGCGAGAAAAATACCGGCATCGACAAACCCTAATGGACGCACTAAAACGACTGAAAGAATTTTTCAGAAAGAACGCAAGGGTGGTTTCAAGCCAGCGCGCACTACTGTTGTGAAACGTCCAGACGATAATGATGATGCAAAGTCAATCCGTCAAGTGCAAGCTCTGCGAAGAAGTTCATTGGCCAAACAACAGAGTGCGAGGGGAAGATCAAGAATAATGAGTAGTAAGATGAAACGCAGGTACAATGAGAACAAAAATTCGGAAGATTTCTTGGAAGGAGATTTGGTACTGTTATACAACCCTCACCGGCGAAAAGGTGTTCCATCCAAGATTCGGTGCAGTTGGGAAGGCCCGTACAAAGTTGTGAAGAAGACCAGTGATACCATCTACCGCATACAAAACACTGGGAAACCACGGAGTAGAAAAGTGGTACATCTGGAAATGGTAGCGGCCTTTAGATCGGGATATTTGTCTGATTGGGACGATCAGACTTAGGTGGAGGGCAGTGTTTCGAATATTAACAAAACTAAGGAGTGCTGCTATCTCTAAGCCGATGCTAAGCAGTGTCGTGAATTCACATCAATAATTCAATCATTATGTACTTACATAAACGAAACAATAATTGCGTCTATACATATGTACCATGTACGTATACGAGCAGCGGAGAATCAATGCGCAAACACATGCATACATCTGAGATACTCCTGAAAGTATGCAATGAGAGAAGCTATAAAATCGTGCAATTGTAGTTACAGCTGAGAAGTTTGAGAGTTGCTGGCAACTGGTAGATTCGGGAAGCGCCTAGAAGATGCCAACGTTGAAATCAGAGAGTATAAAAGGCAGCAAATGTAGAGGCGCTGGAATTCAGTTTGAGCTGAGCTATGAAGCAGTTTCGATAAAGACGCTATCTAGCGAGCCATAGCAGTATTATTTTGAAAGTAGAGTTTCATTTGAGCTATCAATCAGTTTGGTTGTTAAGCCAGCTAGTTGCGAAGTATAAGCGTTATAGTGAAGTACTTTAATAAAGGCCATTTTTCCATTATTCAATATTGGAGTTATTTATTCAACAGTTTAGTGATTCGAACTTAGCAGAAGGGCAAATAAGAGGATTTGCAAATAAATTCGTTACAATATTATATACGTGTATACCGATGGTTCCAAATTAACGGAATAGTTCAGCTCTGCAATTTACCATGTCGGTCAAGAAATAAGCAGATCTCTGAGGCTGCCAGATTACTCCACCGTATTTAAGGCGGAAATCAAAGCCGTGAAGGAAGCAGCAGAAGTTCTGAAGGAAGCTTGTTTAAGCTGCTGTCGCGTCAATATAAATATTGATAGACAGGCGGTGCTTAAAGCAATCGTCTCACAGAGTCCTTCATCAAGAAGTTTTCTGGAATGCAAAGAAGCATTGAAAAATATTCCCTCAGGTCGAATCATATATCTGTCCTGGGTTTCCTGTAGTTAAGGGATGGAAAGCAACGAAAAGTCCGATGATTTGGCAAAGGAGGGTGCAGCACTCGCCGAGTCAATGGTAGATGTTGCAATTCGTTTGGGAGGAAAAAAAGAAGACAATAGTTTCATATGATCTATCAATCAGAAAAGCTGTGCGCAGAAGACAGGGGCTGCAAAATTTCAAGATCATGTGCAAATCCTACTGTGTGAGACTTATAAAATGGCTCGCATCTCTGAAGAGAGAAGACGTAAGGCTCACCATGGACACACTAACTGGGCATTGCCTTCTGGCGTCACGTGTTTATAGGTTAGGCCCCTTCAGTACCAGCAGATGTAGGAAGTGTGAGCTGCAGGAAGAAATGGATGACCACATTCTCGTAATCTGCCGCACACATTCCTCCTCTCAATACATCTACGGCTGCTGTAGTAATAGTATAAGATTCGATACCCATACAAACGGCGTGTGAACATTTCAAAAAGTAATCATTGAGATCTTTTACCAATGCGTGACAATTTCAGGGTCGAAAGAGAGTAAATGTGTCCTATATCCTTCAAAGGTCAAACAAACCTTTGTAACTCGTATATAGAAAGCGGTGATCATCTGCAGTACGATGTTCCAGCATTAAAAGATACACCAAGCTACTTGGGTGTCTCCTGATCAAAGAACACGAAACGAAATCGTTCATGTTGTGATTGCACTCTCGCATGAGAGCACTTTACGAGGTCCAAATATCGACTCAGACGACAACCTTGTGGCAGCCAAGATACGTACACGCCTCTGTGCGGCAAAGAAAGTGCGCGCGGTGACACAAGAAAATTTTTCCGTCGTAAAGCTGCTCATAAAACAGATAGCTGGTGATTACTCTACTCTGCTCCCACACCTGCTGTGGGTGCATATTTCTCTCTCACTACGTACCGCCGCTGCTGCCATCACAAGAAGGAAGGGATATATCTTTTTAGAAGAAAAAAAGGTGGGGAAGAAGGGCGTGAGTATGATGAACTGCAGGTGCTGACTAAAAGGAATAACGCTCAAAAGTTCGACCAAAAAATCCGGCGTATGACGGAAAGATTCCAGCAGAAATGGCGTACAGAGTGTGCTTTAGTTGTGGAGGGAATACTTTTCCTCATTGCGAGTTAGCGGGGGAGAAGACGTTGATGGAAAACACGTTCCGACACCCAATTATGACGAAGTGAGAACGGCAATATCCTTGTTAAAAATCACAAGCCTGGTAATAAGCCGCCGAGCCATTGAAAAACTTGGGCGGAGAGTTGGTAAAGAGCATGCGTCTACTCCTATGCAAAATATGATGAGCGCATTCCTCCGGATTGGAACTTTAGTGTGAGCTCTGCCCAATCCACAAAAAAGGCAGTCTCGCAAACTGCGCCAATCACAACGGAACTACACTGCTTAAAACGTCTTTTAAGGTTCTATCTAGCATACTGTGAGATAGACTGTAGCCCATAATAAACATACTTATTGGACCTTATCAGTGAGGCTTCAAACCTGGTTAGTCTACTCTCTACCAGATCTTCACGATACGCCAGATTCCTGAGAAGACTTACGATAAGTCAATCGAAACTCACCACCTTTTTGTCCATTTCAAAGGAAAAGACGAAATACTTGCTGTTCTGCATTCGCATTTCGGCAGCCAGTTGACCTGAATAAATTCGAGACTGAAGGATTTCTTCTATTTAGGAACCAACATTAACGGAAAAAACAATGTCAGCTTAGAAATCAAACGGAGAAGAGCTCTTGCCAACAAGTGCTTCTTTGAACTGAGTGGGCAATTGAAAATTAAAGTGGTCCATCCACGAATGAAAATGACGCTATATTAGTCGCATAGCTGTCCTGATGTATGGCTGAGAATAATGGACGGTGCCTAGAGAGCTCTTGGAGTGTTCGAGATAAAAGCTCTCTCAAAGCTTTATGATCTTGTCCGGTATGCCGACGGCGATTATCGGGCGAGTTATAATGATGATCCGTGTGAACTTAACTCATATATAACTATAGTGCAGCGAAGAAAACACCAAAAGCTTCGCTGGCTAGGTCCTGTTATGCGAATGGACGAAGACGCACCAGCCAAGAAAGTATTTTAGTTGACACCGCAGTTTAGAGGCAGAGGAAGGAAAAAACGTCCACTGAGTTGGGAGTGGGAGTGGCAGTTGTAGGAAGACTTGACATCCTTTGGTTCAACGGCCGAAATCGCTTAGGCGGTTAAGTGTTCGTTCTCGCACGGAATTCGAATGAGTCCATAGGTATATCTACCTAAACATCTTCCGTAAAGATGTGGTATCCCGTAACCCTCCCAACTACCTCATCAGCTCTACAGTTGCCTTCAATATCCTTAGATCCAGGTACCCATGTAAGGCCGATATTGAAGTTTTGGGTCAGCTCATAAAGAGATTTGCAGCATTCGATAATCGAATTTGTGGTGTCGAAAAATTAGTTGTTGTGAAAAAAACACAACACCTACCTTCCCGGCAAGATTAGAGTCCTCGGAAAATTTGTTTATGGCATCCTGAATAGCTTGTTGCAAATTTGTTGTTTTCGTATGCAAATGCAGTGATAATGTTTCAGGAAGTGGAGGCAAGAGCACTGCTAATAAAGCCCTCCGAATTTCTTTGGAGTTTCTGTACCTTTTAGCATGACGTGACTCGCAAGCTCTTTAAAGTCATACTGATTGTCTCGGAAGACACAATAATATAGGCATCGGCTCGTTCCAAGAACGCCACCAGGGTCTAATTATTTTTTGCATCCAAATCGGTCAAAGTGCCGTTTTGTTTAACGCGCTGTGTTATGAATAATTGAAATAAAACATATATTTACTTAATCTCCCGTTTTATTAACCTTTGTTTACTTGTGGTATTATGTTAAGTGTTATGTTAAGGTTAAACTCTCATCAACGAAACGAAAACGAAAGTCCGCTGAAGTCAAACCAGTATAATGTCATATTTTATGTGTACATATGTAAGTGACGGGTATAAAAGTGTCATTAGCATATATTTCATTCTGTGTAGGCAGTGGTATATGTATGTATTTAAATATTTTTTTTACATTATATATTTATAAATATATAAATATACAATATTTTTATAAATAATGTGCGTATGTATGTATCTATCGACGTGTGGCTATAAATGAGGATATGTAGGTGAAAAGACGTTGACAGGAAATCGTTTGGGGGATTATAAATACATACATACATATACTGTCGTACGGTATACGTATTTGCAATACATGAATAACAATACCAACAACTGCATATCACAATTAATGATATTACAATCAAAATATGTAATTTTGGTATCGATAATTTTCTTTCGATAACAGTCATATTACCATAATAACTTTTTTTAAATTCATAACTTTACAACACTTAATAAAAAAAGGAAAGATATTTTAAATATGACTGTTAAGTTTCCATTAAGGTAAGTATATCGCCATAGATGTTACCCAGCGTTATGTAAACCATCGCCGATATGTCTTGTGAAGCATTTCTTGTAATGCGTTAGGATTGTGTTGTTGTCGTAGCGATAAGGACACTCTCCGAAGGCCTTTGGGAGTGTTATCGATGTTGATGGTCCTTTACCGGATGGAGATCCGGTACGTTCTGGTACCAAGCAAGACCATCTCGGGCACGATTGATTCATGAGCAGTTCGGGGTCGCCAGACGCTCGGCTTTTAATGAAGCAGGTTTCGCCACGGATATGTGAGGTTGACAATTGGGTTGGAGAAGCTATATTTTGCGCTGGCAACACGTTCAAAGGGTTGCGCTACACAAACCCTTTAAATCTATTTGGTGTTTTAGTCGCCTTTTACGACAGGCATACCGCGGGTATATTCTAACCCCCTAACCCGCTGCGTAAGGATATTTTCATTCCACGGTTGGTGCAAATAAAAATAAAATATCTTTGATAAAAAAAACCATTGCTCACCCATTGATCACCATTCAACTACTTCAAACTCCATTATACCTTTGTTTGTTCTTCCTTTCCCTTCATTTCCTTTTACTTTATTTTAAGATATTTTTTTTATCCCTTTTAACTTTATTGCGTTTTTATTTTATCTTATTTTATTTTATTTTGTTTTATTTTATTTTATTTTATTATATTTTATTTTATTTTAATTTATTTTATTTTATTGTATTTTATTTAATTTTGTTTTTATTTGATTGTCAACAAACATCGAAAAATTACCGTAACCCATTTTAAAAAATCTCGTCTGTTTTTGTAAACACATTGAATATCAGCAATGAAAATTACACTTTCCTCATATCTGCTAATTTTTGCTCTACACATACTTTCAACAAAATAACTATGTATATTAGACTCGGTCGATTTATTAACCGTTATCATCGATTTTTCGATAGGATTTGGGCTCAGGAAAAAAAGTTCCATTACGCATACCCAAAAAAATAATTTTCGAGCCTGCGAAATTTTTTCGTTGTTTTTTTTTATTTTTAAGGTTTTTTTCATGACCTGCTAAAAAAATGTTCATGTATACCCTGTCCGACCCAAAAATTTCCGCTAAAAAAGTTGTCAATAAAAGTTTTTTGAAAAAAAAAAAAATATTTTTAATATTAATATACATACTTTTCGTCAGTATTTGCTCTGATACGATTTTCTTTTTTTTTTACGATTTGCCGAGATCAAGTCTGAGTACTCAATTTGTTTACATGAGGTCTGCTGCTTTTCTCAACACAAAAACATTATATTATGCAAAGCAAATACACATATCGTCCATTGTGTCAACAGATTCTTAAAGTTTTAATACGTGTTTGGTATTTGTGGGTGGTGTAATTTTTAAGTTGATAATTTTTCTTTATATTTAACTGTATCGAAATGATTTTATAGGCTCGCTCTAGTTCTTGAGAAAACCTTTCGATACATTTACAGTTTTTTATACCTTAGATTTATAGTTTGGCTTTAATAGTACAATAAAGTATTTGTGACTTTGTTGATATTATCAACCATTTATTTCATTTTAGTAACGAAAAATATATGTATGATTCTTAACAAAAAACTATTTGATGTTCCAGTGAGTAATCCATTAAGTTTAATACATTTTGGGTTATCAGATTTCACAACTGTTATAAATACTCAAGCTTTTAAGATAATATATGATAGAAGTCGGTATCTATACATCCTTTATTGCACAATATATATGGTCAATACGTCAACAATGTTCGTGTGTGTAAGCTCATGTCTTATGTGGTATGCGGCGTGTAACCACATCCTGTATGATGTTGGGTATTTTTGACTTTAGTTTAACAAAAAGTCATTAAGTGCACCAAAGGAACACATGGTAATATGTATAAGAATGCTTCCAGAGCATGAGTGTAAACGAGCAAACAGTTTATATTTGACTTTCACTTTTTGTATGTATAAAATTGTTACGAATATTAGCAAAACTAAGGGGTGCTGCTATCTCTAAGCCGATGCTAAGCAGTGACGTGAATTCACATCAATAATTCAATCATTATATATCTACATAAACGAAACAATAATTGCGTCTACACATATGTACCATGTACGTATACGAGCAGCGGAGAGTCAATGCACAAACACATGCATATATCTGAGATACTCCTGAAAGTATACAATGAGAGAAGCTATAAAATCGTGCAATTGTAGTTACAGCTGAGAAGTTTGAGAGCTGATGGCTACTAGTAGATTCTGGAAGCGCCTAGAAGATGCCAACGTTGAAATCAGAAAGTATAAAAGGCAGCAAATGTAGAGGCGCTGGAATTCAGTTTGAGTTGAGCTATCAAGCAGTTATTGATTAAGCACGCAATCTGGCGGGCAATAGTAGAGTTTCATTTGAACTGTCAATCAGTTTGGTTGTTAAGCAAGCTAGTTGCAAAGTATAAGTGTTATTGTGAAGTACTTTAATAAAGGCCATTTTTCCATTATACAATATTGGAGTTATTTATTCAACAGTTTAGTGATACGAACTTAGCAAAAGGGCAAATAAGAGGATTTGCAAGTAAAATCGTTACAATATGACTGTACATGCATTAGGGTGATTTGACTATTATTTTGATTGCGCTGCTTTTATACCTTTCATTGGCTCGTTATTTTCTACCAGGGTCTAGAATTTTCGCGAACATCCTTCCCAAATAGTTGCTTATTTCTTTCTCTTTTCTGTATCTCATATTGGTTTTGTCTATATTCATCTATATCTGTAGTTTATATAATGTTATATTGCTGTGCACATGTATTCATAGTTGTTTCCTCTCTTATCGGCTTACATTGTTGTTGTCGTTGAGCGGCATTTATTTACTAGCAGCATAGTTTCGTATCCAAATTGCTTATATCTTAGCCGCAGTATGTATATATAACAGGTTCCCTATCCCATGCATAATATATGATTCATATTAGAAATTTTCTACCGTGTCCGATACGCTCGTGTATCATATATGAGCAACCTTAGATATACCTTTTACTATGGAAATTACTTAAAAGTGGTGAGCTATTTCTGTTTTTGTATGAGACGTGGCTGTATAGACTTTGTAAATTGTAGACTTAAAAAAAAAAACTAAAAAAAATTAGGTGATTTTCAAATAGTTCCTAAAACTTCGTCAAATTTTTTTTTATTGTTTTTGTATATTTTTTTACTATTATCTTTAAAAATTTTATACCTTCAATATTTGTACAAACGTAATACGGATCTTGAAAAAAATTGTTGAACGTGGGTCACTTCACGGATATTGTTATATGGGACAAGGAACCTGATAACTATTCGTCACATTTTCCACTTTTTTTTTAAATAAGTTATGCTATAAAACAATTTGTTTTTATAAAATAGTAATAGAGAGAACATGTAATTTTTTCAGAAAATCAGACTGTATAGAAACCCTAACCTGAAGTTTTTTTGTGGAGTATTTCTTAAGCGTATTTTATATATTCAAAGCCGTTACGAATTTAATTTTTATATATGTATGTTATGTTTTTTCATTATAATATGATTTCCCAAAAACAATTGTACAAGTAAATAAAATACGCATAATAATTTCAATGTAATTTTTAACATCAAACATAAAGTCTTTCAATTTTCACTCAGTTCCCATCATTACATTTTTATGAAAATCAAGCCAGGCCTAATGTTTTTGAATTTTTTTTTTTAAGCCTACACGATTTGTTTTAATATTGTATGTGAACAATGCCGGTCGGGCAACTTTTTTAAAAAATAAAATAAAAAACAATTTAGAACGGGACTGTCTTCGGCTGTGCCGAAGACTTCATACCTTTCATGAATTTAGCTGAGCAATAATCTTGTCCCATTCAAAAAAAAAAAAAAAAAAAATTCGTATATCCGAATAATCGGCTGTATAAGATATGTAATGTAGAACAGATATACACACATACTTAAGCAACATTTTCGAAAAATAAAAAATAGATCGGTACTTTGTGTTACGATGCAAAGCTTAATGTGTTTTCGAGTCCGCATTGGATAGCTATGACCACGAATGATTTATCTGAACAATATTAACGTAGTTTATATGCAAATCGTCATCCTGATCAATTCGGTATACTTATTGGTGGACCCATCCTTTCTCCTTAAAGGACTTAGATTTTGAGATTCGTAACAATCTTAGTATAATATTTTATTTTCATGAAAGGTATAATTATCATTATCTCATAATTTGTAGGTTTGTTGTTTTTAAATAAAGCTCGTAAAATCAGCAAATCAGGTTTTTTTTTTTTCTTGAATGACCAGACCCTTTATCGTGTTATGTGATCCGTGATCGAATTCAATTATTTAAATAGCAATAGCACTGAAATAGTGATTGGGAATGAGGTAATACGTGAAAAATAAGTAACAAGTACTTATAAGATACGCAATGTATTATCACAGGTGATCGTATAACACGATATCAGCCCAGTTATTCATTAAAATTGGTCGCATTATCGTTAATTTAACTAAGTTTTTTGTCTAGAGGAAAAAACTAATGATCATATTAACAGAAGAAAAACTGTTGACTTAAACTTATAAAATTCTTATGATCCCTAAACATCGCCTACATAGCGAGGCCAAAAAGCTCAATATTAAAAAGCATAACGAAATGCTGAACATACAGCTTTTGCTTAATTGTTACAAACCTGGACACCCTAGCAAACAACTGCTTGTTCTAGCCCCGCCTCCAAAAGGCTTAGAGGACATCGCCATAAGCACTACGATCAGATCCTGCATATGCCAACACACCCGTTCGATCCAAGCAAGCACAATCCACACAGAATCGGTAAACGCCTTTGCAGGACGCACCTGGTGAATCCCGTTATCAATATACAATATCTTTTCTTGCAGATGAAGAAAGCACACTACCAAGGGAGACACGGGTCGCTCTGGCTAAACTTCGTTCATAATGTAACGAATTTACTACAATTCCCCGTATTTGCAATCTTCTGCTAACGTTCGTATCGCTAAATTGTTGAATAAAATATTGAGTTATGGAAAAATGGCCTTTATTAAAGTACTTCACAATAACACTTATACTTTGCAACGAATAGCTTGCTTAATAACCAAACTGATTAATAGCTCAAATGAAACTGATCTATTACCCGACAGATAGCGTGCTTAACTGAAACTGCTTTTAGCGCCTCTACCGCTGATGATTTTATACTCTGTGATTTCCTCGTGGCATCTTCTAAGCGCTTCCAGAATTTACTTACTTATAAATTTCTCAGCTACCACTACAGATGTATAATTTTTATAGCTTCTATCATACCCCATGCGCTTGTATGTGTGAGCGACACTTCCACAATCACAATTGCATACCTTTAGGAGCATTTTAGATAAGATATCTGCATGTGCTTGTGCGTTACTCTCAGCTGCGTGTACCTACATATGTGTAGACATAATGATTGGTTCGTTTATGTAGATACATAATGATTGATCTATGGATGTGCATACAAGGCGCTGCTTAGCATCGGCTTAGAGATGGCAGCACCCCTTAGTTTTGCTAATATTCGTAACACTGCCCTCCACTTAAGTCTGATCGTCCCGATCAGAAAAATCTCTCGATCTAAACGCTTCTACTTCTTGGTTTCCCAATTGTTTGTATGCGGTAAATGGTGTCACTGATCTTCTTCACAACTTTTTACGGGCCTTCTCAACTGCACCGAACGTTGGATAGAACACCTTTCCGC
Organism: Eurosta solidaginis; assembly: GCF_040869045.1. Classification (NCBI taxonomy): domain Eukaryota; kingdom Metazoa; phylum Arthropoda; class Insecta; order Diptera; family Tephritidae; genus Eurosta; species Eurosta solidaginis. The sequence goes on along the minus strand of NC_090321.1, from coordinate 172,911,718 downwards.
CGGTGAGGGTTGTATAACAGTACAAAATCTCCCGCCAAGAAACCTTTCGAATTATTGTTTTCATCGTACCTGTGTTTCATCGTACCACTCAATACCCTGGTTCGTTCCTTCACACTCTGTTGTTTGGACAATGAACTACTTCATACAGCTTGCGCTGGACGGATTTGCTTTGCATAATCAGTATCGTTCCAACGCTTCACAACAGTAGTGTTCCCTGGCTTGAAACCACCCTTGCATTCTTTCTGCGAAATTCTTTCCTTCGTTTTAGTACGTCCGTTATGGCTTTTTAGTGCCAGTGTTTCTCTCACAGGTACCTTTGGTTTTGATTTGTTTGGCCCATTCGTTCCACCAACCCTTGCCCGATCTGCTGCCTTTGACTTTTGCGGTTTTTGTCGGATCTCTTTCACCAACACTCGATCACTGCTGAACCCTTCTTCCAAACTGAAGTTAAGTGGCACATCCTGGTTCTCATAGCGCATAATCCTTCTTGGCATATCGACCCTGATGTCATGGTCAACTAAGAAGTCTACTGCCGATATGACTTCATCAACGATCTCCGCCACGACGAATTTGTGTAGAACCATGACCTTCCCAATTAGGACTTCACATATCACTTCTCCCTGGACTTGGTTATACTCGCCTCTGACCGTACGCAACCTTGCTCCAGGTAACGGTTTTACTCTCCTGCTGACTAAATCAGATCGAATCAAGGAAGGAGATGCGCCCGTATCTACAGATAGTACACGCTCCTTGCCATCCACATTCCCTCTGACGGTAAGACTGCTTGATTTCCTTCCAATTGGTGACACAGATATCACAGGCCATTCAATAGCTGGAGCTAGCTCTCGATTTTTACATCTGGCATGCTCTTGCTCATCTCCTCCAGCTTTGCGTTTACGGCCACCCAAGTTGGAACTACCAGGACCAAGATCGCAATGATGTGCAATGTGACCGGGCTTCCCGCACTTGAAGCATTTGATAACTCTTTTACTCAGCCTTTGCGATCCTTTCAGCGCCTCCAATATTGCGTCTACACGGCGTGCTTTGAAAACTGGCTTACACAGAAGCGACGCTCTTTCCTGAACCAGAGCATGTTATACTGTTACTGCGAATGTTAGTTTTGGATTCGCATATGTAGCCCGGTTCGTTTCCACATCTCGTATGCCATTTATGAAACTCTGTATTTTTACCCTCTCAGTGTATTCCACGGATGCGTCCGCATTTGCAAGATGAGCCAATCTTTCAACATCCGAGGCAAACTCCTGCAAAGTCTCATTCGCTCTTTGGTGACGATTTTGCAACTCAATTAGGAATATCTGTTTTCTATGCTCGCTTCCATAACGTCGTTCTACAGCAGCCATCAATGCTTCCGCTCTCCTTCGGGAATCGTCTGTAGGATTTGAGCTGCTGGCCCCTTCAATGCTACGAACAGAGCTGCAACTTTATCTTCAGCATTCCAGTTGTTCACTGCTGCGGTCATCTCAAACTGTAGCTTAAAGACCTGGAAAGGAACAGAACGTCAAAGGATGGGGATTTTACCTTCAGCGTAAACTTTGACGTTATTGGATGGTTCAATTGTAACTCCTGAATACGATCTTTTGAAGCATCTATCTAGCCTCCATTTTATCTTGTCGACCACTGAACCCTTCCTGAAACTGCGTTAGTTTCTCTTCCATACGCGATTCTAGTTGTGCAGAGATCTGCGATGATACCTGTGCTGAAATTTGTGTCAACATTTCTGATATACGTGCCTCTTGTGCTTGAATTTTAGATGTGATTTCTGACGACATTTCTGAGATACGTGTCTCCTGTGATTCAATCTTCGCTATTATACGGTTCTCCTACGATTCTAGTTGTTTCTCCATCTTGGATGTTATGCGTATCTCTTGTGATGTCAGTTGAGATGACATTTGTGACGACATTTCTGAAATGCGTGCCTCCTGTGCTTCCATCTTGGATGTTATACGTGCCTCCTGTGATTCCAGTTGAGTTTCCATCTTGGATGTTACTGTCGACGTTTGTGCAGATATTGCTGCTAATATTGTGTTCAAGTCTATGTTCGCCATTGTCTGCGGTGTTTCGTTTTTCTCCTCAATTTTTTTTGTTGTCTCGTCGCCATCAGGATGAAAGACATACTCTTCCACGTTAATTCCTTCTGCTTCCATTGCCTCTCGTAGTCTTGCGGGAAGTTCGAGTTTATTGCTGGCTGTATTCAATCCACGGGCGTCCAACTTCTTTTTCAGTTGCTGGATCCTTAATTCACTTAACTTCGCTATGTCCTTGTTGTGCTTTGCAACTCTGGAATTTATTCTACAATTCCTCTTCTGACACCAACGGTAACGAATTTACTGCAATTCCCCTTAGTTGCAACCTTCTGCTAGCATTCGTATCGCTAAATTGTTGAATAAATAACTCCAATATTGAATAACGGAAAAATGGCCTTTATTAAACTACTTCACAATAACACTTATACTTTGCAACTAGCTTGCTTAATAACCAAACTGACTGATAGCTTACGTGAAACTGATCTATTGCCCGACAGACAGCGTGCTTAATCAAAACTGCTTACAGCGCCTCTACTCTGTGAATTCCTCTGGGCATCTTCTAGGCGCTTCCAGAATTTACTTAGTTAGTTATAAATTTCTCAGCTACAACTACAGATGTATAATTTGTATAGCTTCTCTCATACCCCATGCGCTTGTATGTGTGAGCGACATTTCCACAATCACAATTGCATACCTTTAGGAGCATTTCAGATAAGATATCTGCATGTGCTTGTGCGTTGCTCTCAGCTGCGTGTACCTACGTATGTGTAGACATAATGATTGATTCGTTTATGTAGATACATAACGATTGATCTATGGATGTGCATGCAAGGCGCTGCTTAGCATCGGCTTAGAGATGGCAGCGCCCCTTAGTTTTGCTAATATTCGTAACAATACATTAACTCTTAAACTCGTAGCTGTTCAGAATCTACCATGACATACGCAATATATGACCTGCATGCGATGTGTAAAATTACACCAACCATATTTATATATGTATTGTGGAACCTACGCCTCTAACACCAATTTCCCTATAGTCCACCCCTGTTGAAACTGCTAGTTTCCCGGGATTCCTGTTAGAGGAATTTGACGACAATTTGTGAGTAGTCCCACCCATTGAATGCAGCGAAGCACATAAAAACCGTTTATCTCAATCAATAGATTCTCAATCCATCTATGTTATTTTTATGTTAAAAGAGATATATCTGTAATGAAAATAGCCACTGTTATATTTTAATAGTTTTCATTGGTATTGTGCGAATATTAACATTTCGATAGATAAACATCAGACGTCGGCAAACAGTAAACAATTGTTCGCACTCAATTCACACGTATTCTTATTTTCTTCCGTTTAGTAGTCGCTGAGCATTTGGCGAAGTAACATCGGTTGTAAGCGTTGTTCGCAATGTTGACGAATGTTGTCCATATGTATATATATGTAAACAAAGCAATACCCCATATTCTACAAAAAAATGTATCTTAGGATAAGCCATTATTTTACTGAGTAGAATTGGCAAAATTAAAAAAAAAATAATAATAGCCGTGTTTTTTAACACGCGCGTATACGTTTCGTTTGCGCGTGTTAAAAAACGCCTATCTTCGCTTAGATAATGCTTAGGAGACCCATCTAGCGGCTGTGGTAAAACAACTAGCTACAGCAACAGGGTGTACCGAAAAGCGGAGACGCAACGCTCTGATGGCCATAGGGTATAACATATAGCTGAATCAGTTGCGATGAATTGTGGACACACATATAATACATAGAATTAGTGTACAGGGTGAAACAAAGACACATATTTCAGTTGCATCTGAGTATAATGCGTATTGAAATTTAGTAGGACAAAATTTATGCGCAGCAATTTCAGAGGTGTATTTATAGTTTGTCTCTTAGCAGTCAATATAAAGTTTAAGCGTAAACGGATATACGCGTGTTAAAAAACACGGCTAATAATAATAAACGATTTTGTCTTGGTGCTTGCTAATAAGCAAATGAACAATGCAAAACAATGCATCAAATTATGTGCGCGATCATCCAGCTTCCACCAACACATCAGCATTTTCATTTTTCCGACTTCTATGTTGCTACCATATATATAATACTTCTATATCAATACCTTCCTATCTTCCTAATGTGCAAATTTTCTGTCAATCATTATTTGCTGAAACTGTATAATGTATGTTCTGCGCATGCGCGGGCTTTGTTAGTGTTAGTGAATTGTATTAAAAATAAAAAATAAAATAAAATAAATGTAAGGCGCGATAACCTCCGAAGAGATCTAAGGCCGAGCTTCTCTTCCAATTTGCGTCGTGCTCCTCTTGATTTTTCCCTACAAATTGGCCGGACGGGACCTACATGTTTTTTATGCCGACTCCGAACGGCATCTGCAAGGCAGATGAGTTTTCACTGAGAGCTTTTCATGGCAGAAATACAATCGGAGCGCTTGCCAGACACTGCCGAGGGGCGACCCCGCTTAGAAAAATTTTCTTCTAATTGAAAAATCTTATTTCTAAAATTTTGATGTTGCTTTGCCCGGGAGTTGAACCCAGGGCATACGGTGTGATAGGCGGAGCACGTTACCATCACACCACGGAGGCCGCCGAAATTAGTGAATTGAATTGTATTAGCGTGTTTAAAAAAAGTTTTAAAGGGGTTCAACGGGTCACTATCCCCTTTACCCAACTTCTACATACTAATTGTTATAAGATCTCAATTTGAAAAAGTTCTGCAGGGCGCAATCAAAAGCCCTTGGAATCTTAGCAGGAATACTGTTCGTGGTATTACATATATATATAAATTAGCGGTACCCGACAGATGATGTTCTGGGTCACCCTGGTCCACATTTTGGTCGATATCTCGAAAACGCCTTCACATATACAACTAAGGGTACTTCTTTTTAAAACCCTCATTAATAACTTTAATTTGATACCCATATCGTACAAACACATTATAAAGTCACCCCTGGTCCACCTATATGGCGATATCTGGAAAAAGCGTCCACATATAGAACTAAGGCCCACTCCCTTTTAAAATACTCATTAACACCATTCATTTCATACCCATATCGTACAAACACATTCTATAGTCACCCCTGGTCCACCTTTAGAACTATGGCCGACTCCCTTTTAAAATACTCTTTAATACCTTCCATTTGATACCCATGTCATACAAATACATTCCAGGGTTACCCTAGGTTCATTTTCCTATATGGTGATTTTCCCTTATTTTGTCTCCAAAGCTCTCAGCTGAGTATGTAAAGTTCGGTTACTCCCGGTTCCTTGAACAAACGATATATAAACGATTTCAAAATTTTACTTATTTTGAGTTTTTTTAATGAAGTAAATTTTTAATGAAGTAAACAAAATATGAGTAGGTACTGGGCTGGCTGATATTTGTGTTGAAATAATATACATTTTGTAAATTTTTTTCTAACATACTGTTTTTCGTCCATGCTTTTTTTTCGTTTCAAAAAACGGCTAAGGGCTCATTTACATACGTATATCTGCACACTCAACGCGAATCGGTAATGCTACTCTGAGGAGTTCTTAAAACAATAAAAATAGCCGAATAGCCTAATGTACAATATTGGTAGAAGCAAGACGGCTTGTTGAAATATACATATATCTAAACCCCTTTTTTACAAAAATTAAACGACAGCCTTGAGATTTTGTCTCCTTCTCTCGTTGTATATCTGTACTGTAATTTTTGACAGGCTGCACAGTTCAGTAGTAGCGATATAGAAGTATTACATATATGGTTGCTACTAAATAAATGCACAACAACAGTAAAGCAAACAGCCACACATATGTAGTACATATAAACAGCAAGGCTAACAGGTAAGAGAATATTTAACATACATACATGTAGTCAGCAGCTAAGAGCAGAAAGTATTGATTGATGAGCCAACACCGCCTAGGGGCTTAAGGAGTCATCTCCGTAAGCATTATGAGGAAATACGACACCTGAGAACTCAGCCGTATGAAGCAAAAAAACACAAGCAGGTCCACAGTGAACTCCACAGACGGGCGTCGGACCTTTATGCCAGGAAATGCCCGGTGATTCCAGTACTCAAAGAACAGTACCCAAAACTTGCGGAAGAGGAACGCACACTCCCCAGGGAGACACGAGTCACTCTAGCTCAACTTCGTTCTGGATACTGTAACAGGCTAAACTCTTACCTATCCAGAATCAACCCCGACATACAAAATGTATGACCTGCTTGCAATGAGTCCCCACATGACACCAACCATCTCTTTAATTGTAATGTCGTACCAACGCCTCTAACACCCCTTTCATTATGGTCCACCCCTGTTGAAACAGCAAGTTTCCTTGGACTCCCGTTAGAGGACATTGATGACAGTTTGTGATCGGTCGCACCTATTAGGTGGAGCGAAGCACTGCTACAACAACAACAACAGCTGAAAGTATTACTCAGGCAAAACTAGAAGGCAATCGTGTATATCAGATACATAAAGGAGGAATAAATATACAGCTGTTCGTGAAAAGTCTAGACCCTCGGAAAAATATGCGAACGAGGCAACTGAGAGTATAAAAACAGCACGAGATGTGGAATAATGAATTAGTTTGAGTATTGTAATTTTGAAGTACTACTATGAAAGTAGTGTAAATAAAGAATATTAAGCTATACTAAATATTTGAGTTATTTATTCGACAGTTCAAAGATGAACTATAACAACAATTGCAAGATAACCAAGAATTCCCAAAACTCGTTACAGTATTTTTAGGTTGACATTAATAACTGTTAGTTAACACACCAATATTAAGACCACAGTAGTGCGATGGTAGCGTACTGCGCCTACAACCTCGAAAATCCTATGATAAAGGCCTGGAAAAAGGAATATCCTTATCATTAGAAAACAGTTTTTGTTTAGATTAAGTTAACAAAGCTGTGGATTGCATTTGATGATTTATTTTTTTGTTGATTTGATTGTTAGATTGGTTAATTCAGAATCAACAATTTGTGCGAAGTTGATTCAATCGTTATTTGCGATGGGTAAAAGTTATGAAAAACATCGATTGAGTTCACCCGTAAACGGGTTGATTTTAGCACTTTTGTTGGGCCGATGGGGTCTAAAGAGACCTACTTAGAGCAGATACTCGGGAATGGCGCAGAGAGAACAAATTAGCGTCGTTTGCAACTGCTTACCAAGTTTTTTGGGGATAAGTAATAACCTGGCTGTGAAAAGTTAAACTAGTAAACAACCATTCTAGTTCTTTTCTTGTATGTGTTACCAAGAGTTGAGCCAGTTTTAACACAAGTACGTTGGTTTATTGAAAACCAACCATTTACACTCATTTTTATCCATACAACCTGAAGGGACGGATACAGTCTGTATACGTAGCATTTTTACATTTTTGGTATAAATGAGTTACTTAAACAGCAAATAGAAAAATAGCAGTGTCAATTTCTATAAAATTTGGTCAATAACATTATTTCTAGAAAACTTCTATGCGGTTTGTAACTGAAACTACATACAAACATAAAAGCGAAGCTTATATAAGCGCTTTAAAAAGGTTCAACATATGTTTTTATCAGGCATGCTTAACCAACGAACCGACATCATTTCGTTACGATAATTAACGTTAATAAACGAAACAAAGTCATTTCGTTTCGTTTATTAACGTTAAGAACGTCAAATTAACGAAATGATTTTGTTTCGTTTTCTGCCACATCAAAACGAAATCAAATCGTTTATGTTGATTATTAATTTCAAACTATGCTGGCAAAACTGATTGGTGGCGGAGTCATTAAAGGTGAAAGCATTAGCCAAGCTGGTTGCAACTTTTCTCATGAATTTTGACAGTACGAACATTTATCAGAGTATTTTTGACATTACCACAACGAATTACACATACAAATTACATGGAGTTTGTGTGTGTATGTCCGCTCGCTGTTACCACCTTACGGCTTCACCATGGCTATAGCATTGCCAGCACAATTCAAACATAAAGTATCACGTTTCTGTTAACGTTTTTAACGCTAACGAAAGCTTTTCGTTTCGGTTAAAAACGAGATACAATTTATCTTGATAATTTCTTTATCGATAATATTTCGTTTCGTGTTTCAACGGAAACTGTGGAAATTTTTTGATAAACGATTAGCTTAACGTTAAGGTGCATCCCTGGTTTTTATATTAGTAAGCAGCAGGGCCGTAGAGAGAAAATCCGGGCCCAGGACTAAACAATTTACGGGCCCCCTATAAAAGTCCACTAATACATTTGAGTAACTTGAATTAACGACGTCTCATTCATGAATCATTATTGATGGATTACATCAAAAAAAAAATTTTGGCACATGAACTAAATGAATTTTGGGCTAAGAGCTGACAATAAAATTAACACAGAATATTTACTATTTATACTATTTTGTTGTAACGCAGAAACAAAATTGTTTTTTAACAGCCACATATTGTTTCAAATAATCTTTTCTAGTTATTTGGTAACATTTTAATACATTTCTGATAAATTTAATAATGATTATAAATTTTAATTATTCAATACAGAAAGTTCGGATATCAAAGAGTGGCTTTACTTGCTTTTTTCGCAGCAAAATTTTTATAATAATATCAAAATTTAACTGTTTTGCCAAAACGGATTCAACACAAAGCGTGGAAAGTCTTGAAATTCGCTCTTGACATGAACATAATCTATGAAAGTTTTTGATTCTTGCAAGGACGCTGACGGAACGTTCTGCATTAACTACAGTGACAGGTATAGTGCAAAAGATGCGTAAAGCAATACAAATGTTGGGGAAAATTGTATACAGATTATGAACATATGTAGATGGCATTTCGAAATTCCAATGGTGGCAGACCTTTATCAAAATTTGATTTGTTGCTTTCGAATTGAAATGGAGTTAGCGCAAAATGAACGTAGTCAACGTGACTAGCATTAGGCATAGCATCAACGATAATAGCAAAATACTTGGCTTTCTTGCCTTGATCTAATATAGTTTCTCTCACTTGCTTTGCACACATTTCTATAAACTCGTTCTGAATGTCTGGAGAAAGATAGTGAACTTGTAAACGTTTGTGCTGCTGTTGTGAAATCCTAACTTTCTCCAACTGATCTCTAAGTATCGGATCATAATTGCTTATGAGATCTTAGATGCCCACAAAATGTCCATCGTTTCGTTCACCAAGATATATACCTTCGCCTTTGAAAGCTAGACCTCTTTCACCCAAAAATAAAATAGTTTCCAAAATTCTATATAAAGTTTCTTTCCACTATTGAGTTTCAATGATTAGCTGGTCACTGATAAGTGTATCAATTGTAGCCTCCTATTGAATTAGATTTTGTAAAGATCGCCACTGAATATAATATTTAATGTGATCTTGAGTATTTTCGTGTGATGAGAGTTTATCGTATAGCTTCTTCCATACCTGGAATTTCGAATATCCGCAGAACAAATTTTAGGTCGATTTAAAGTATTGGTGCTTAACAGATGCCATGGTAGGCAATAAAAAGCATTGCTACTGGTACTCCACACTAACCAGTCACGCCCCACTTTTTCTCCATTTGGCAAGATTCTGTTTAACAACGAGGTAGGAAATGCCTCATCAGACAATCACGTGGAAAAATAACAGCACACTTTTGATGATCTCGACGAATTATTTCGTTGACTTCTTCAGATCGCAAAAACTCATTATTCACGGTACCGATATCGAGTCGTTTAAATAATCTGGACTTTGATACAGAGTTGGTGGTATTGTTGGAAAACTTTTTGAAGATGAACTTTCATCAGTGTCACCACGAAAACTTTACGATTTCGAATTCATGTAAACATATATTTTTGTTTGATGCTTTTATTGTCTCCTCAGGCCCAGGCAAAAAATTATTAGCAATGTTCGTTGCTTTTGAAATTCGGCTTAAAATTTGCACATGGAACAACTAAAGACTCTCCTGAATTAAAAAAAAATGTCTTAGTACCTCTAAATCGCGGGCCCACTGAGAAACCCCGGGCCCGGGGTACCACAGGGTGGTGTCCTATCCCCACTTCTGTTTAACTTCTACATATCAAAGCTATCTTCACCACCAGAAGGATTCACTATCGTTTCCTATGCCGATGACTGCACACTGGCATTATCACCGACTAAATCATCGGCGACCTTATTTACAACATGGACGCAAATTTCGACCATTTTGAACATCCACGTCAATGGCACCACGCTACCGACTGTCTTACACCCCAAAATCTTGGGTATGACATTCGATCAGGATCTACATTTTGGTGAGCACGCTGCCGCAATTGCACCGAAATCCAAGAGCCGCAATAAAATCCTCAAATTTATTGCTGGCAGTACTTGGGTAAAGATAAAGAAACTCTCATTACCACTTACAAAGCAATTGGCCAGCCGATTGTATGCTACGCGTCCCCGATATGGTCGCCAAGCCGAAAGGCTACTCCCTGGAAGAAGCTACAGGCCTGCCAATATACAGACCCAGAACCGCCACGGGTTGTATTCTTATGTCCCCAGAACACCATCTATATAATGAGGCGAGAATAATCCCCGTTAGGGAGAGAAATGAAATGCTAACCAAATAGTTTCTGTTGAATACGCAGAAACCTGGGCATCCCAACACACATCTGATTGATGACTTTATTCTGCGCAGGGGCTTAAGGAGTCACCTCCGTAAGCATTATGAGGAAATACGGCACCTGAGGACACAGCCTTACGAAGCTAAGAAACATAAGCATATCCTCAGTGAAATCCACAAACAGGCGTCGGACCCCTATCCCAGGAATTGCCCAATGAACCCTGTACTCAAAGAACAATACCCAAAGCTAGCAGAGGAGGAACGCACTCTCCCTAGGGAAACGCGCGTTACTCTAGCTCAACTTCAATGTGGATAATGTAACAGGTTAAACTATCTATCCATAATCAACCCCGACATACAAAACATAAGTCTTGCTTTTAATGTGTCCCCACATAACACCAACCATCTCTTTAACTGTATTGTGGAACCAACGCCTCTAACACCCCTCTCATTATGGTGCATCCCTGTTGAAATAGCAAGTTTCCTTGGACTCTCTTTAGAGGATATTGATGAAAATTTATGATCGGTCGCACCTATTGGATGGGGCGAAGCACTGCTACAACAACAACAACAGAAAGTTGTGACCGAAATATACCTGACAAGAACCTATTCCATCTTCGGGGAGTTTCTTTATCGCTGCAACAATATAAGAACACACCATCCATTTAGGGAGTACAGCCAATTTTGTGCGTTTTTTAACCCAGAACTACCGTAAAGTAGTACAATAATTGATTTGGGATGACTTTACAAATACGGATTAACTAAGTACGTCAGTTCGTCAATTAGTATGATACTCTTAAACCAAATGACTAGTTTATCTACTGGATCTAATTGTGCTGTGTAGAAAAATAGTGTTCACGTAATATTCTGGAAGTAGATTTGACTGGATGATATGGTTATGTATGTGTCATGCATACAAGCACATAAAATGGCTAAAGTGTCAAAAATGACATAACATTTATTGCTACAAGCCTACACGTTTGTTTTCACTTCCTTTTGGTATCACTTTTTATTTACAAAATGCAAATAAGTCTTTTATTATATATGTACTTGTAAATATATATAGTTGTATGATAAATCCAAAGAAGCGAATTAGACAAGATAAAAAGATAACTGAACACTTTATTGTAGCCAACCGGCCTTTTATACGCAAAGAAAACAACGGCACAATAGTATGATTATTATTCTGTTATGACAATGAAAACCACATAGAGATGATACTTTGAGTAGACGGTAGTATATAAGGCGGTCAGCACATACTAATCGAACTGCACCCACTCAATCTCGTACATCCTCCCCGGCTGAGTCCTGTGGACTTAGGATTCCTTCGCTAGATTCGACAATGCGGCGTACCCGCTGGATTGGGCGCTGACACACATGTTTGCGATGGAAACCTCTTTCGAATGTGCTAAATTCTATGGTGAACACACGTACCAATCCATCGCTCCCCGGATGTGCCTCAGTAATGCGACCAATTCGCCAACGGGAAGGTGGTAGTTGCTCATTTTGAATAGCTACGATGTCACCAACCTGCATATTAGGGGTAGGTCGCGCCCATTTGCTACGAACCTGCAGCTGTACCAAGTACTCCTCCTCCACCGTTGCCAAAAATGTTGGAGCATGCGCTGCAGTCGCTGATAATACTTGAGACGGTTGTCAGGTGCATCTGAATCACTGGCTTCTGGTCGTGAATTCAATGGACGACCGATAAGGAAATCCCCAGGCGATAGCGCAACAGCACCTTCAGGATCGTCATGGACAGCGATAATCGGTCTCGAATTGAGGCATGCCTCGATGCGCTCAAGCAATGTACTAAGCTGAGAGTAGGGGAGTACTGTGTCACCAATGACGCGCTTAAGATGCTTCTTGGCGGAGCGGACCGCAGCCTCCCATAAACCTCCTTGATGTGGCGCTGAAGGAGTTATGAAATGCCAATGGACACCGGCATCCGACAGTCGTTGTTTGGAATACGTGTTGTTCCAGTTCGCCAAGTCAGATTGGAGATTGTCACTATAGAGATTGGTACAATAACCTCGGCGACTGACAAACCTATCGAAGACATCAAGAAATGCTCTGGTGCTTAGGTCCTCTGCCAATTCAATGTGCACAGCCTTGCTACACATGCATATGTAAATCGCTGCATATGTCTTTGTGGTGGTCTTAGAGCATTTGCCGCCATGGCGGACTAGAACAGGCCCAGCGTAGTCCAACCCACTGTTGGAAAATGGTGGAGCAACTTACACGCGGGAACGAGGAAGATCAGCCATTTGTTGTTGTTGCATAGCCCGTTGATGTAACCTGCAAACTTTACACTGATATATACAACGCTTTACCAGAGCTCTCACGTGCACAATCCATAATTTCCGACGAAGATACTGCAGCATCTCTCGTATACCACCATGCATAGTTACGTTATATGCGTTGCGCACCAAGAGGGTAGCCAATGTGTATTCCTTTGGCAAAATTATGGGGTGACGCTGCTCGTAGGGGAGATCTGCGTTTCTCAGTCGACCACCAACACGTAGAACTTCATCGTCACCCAGCATGGGATTCAGAGGGAGCAACTTGCTTGAGGCAGAAACACTGGAAGAAGCTCGCAAACGATAAATTTCTGACATGTAATATTTACCTTGTGCTTCGCGAACGAGCAGCAGCAATGCTTGGCGAATCCCTTCTGCTGATATCACTGGTGTACGCCAATGGGATCTACCAGCTGGTCGAAATCGTAATACATAGGCTGTTTTGTGCAAAACTCGCTGTAGTGTGCTAAACCGGTCAACAAGTGGAATGAAGGCTGAAGAATTGTTGGCATACCGAACCTGTATTGTCGGAGTTGTGGTAGTGCAGAGGAGTGCTCGAATTGGTCTCAGCTCAGAATCGTGTACCTGTTGCTCTACGTTGTCGAATGTGTGGGATTCTTCCTGATCGTAATTACCATTATAAATTATGCTTGGCCCGTTCCACCACAAAGGCCAATTTTTGAGCGTTGCTGGTGTCATGCCCCTACTGGCACAGTCGGATGGATTGTCCTTTGTACGTATGTGATGCCAGTCTGGAATATTAGAGTGCTTCTGAATGTATGCCACCCGGTTTGAGACGTATTGCATCAACGTATGAGGTGATTTGCGGATCCAGGACAGAACTATGCTGGAATCGCTCCAATAAACGCATTGATTTTTGTTGAGCTGAACCGCCTCTCGTACGCTGACCATAGTCATTTTTAGTAAGTGTGCGGCACATAATTCTAGCCGTGGAATCATCATAGTCTTGAGTGGGCTCACCTTTGTTCTCGCTGCGACTAGTCTGATCTTAACCTCGTCATCTGCGCCGCAACTGCGCGAATATATAACAGCAGCATACGCTCTCTCGCTGGCATCGCAGAAACCGTGGAGCATGATAGCTGCCGATCTTGACATCCCAATACATCGTGGTATGCGCAATGATGTGATCGTTGGTAGGGTGCTTCGAAACTTGAGCCACTTCTCTCGGAGTTCTGGTGGTAAGGGCGTATCCCAATCGATCTTGGCTGCACATGTTAGTTGCATCATTATCTTGGCTGTCACTGACATTGGAGCCAAGGGTCCAAGAGGATCGAAGATTTTAGCCACCTCACTCAACACCTGTCGCTTTGTGGGAATAAGATTACCATCTTGCAGCGATACTCGATAAAGAAGCTCATCATTAGAAGGTTCCCAGTGAAGTCCCAAAACCTTGGCCTCGGCGTCGCCCAAGCTGAGTGCTGAAGTGGATAGTTCAGCGTTAGATATCGCTGCAATCACATCGGAAATGTTGGATTTCCATTTACATAGCCGAAACTGACCTTCATTCAATATTGTGGAAATATCACGCGCTATAATGATTGCCTCATGTGGTGTATCAGCGCTATCAAGTAGATCATCTACGTAGAAATTGTGAAGAATACTCTCCCGTGCTCGACTGGCTCGCTTTACGTCAGGCACAGCGAATCGGTTGTCAACGGCGCACAAATTGAGAACGCTAGTCGCATTGAAAGGGCTGCAGGCCATACCATATGTTATTGTCTTGAGTTGATACGTACATAAGGGGTCCTTTGGATTTTCTCGCCAGAGGATTTGTTGCCAACAGCGATGCCTCGGGTCGATTTCAATCTGTCGGAACATCTTCTCGATGTCTGCCGTAATAGCCAAACGAAACCGGCGAAAGCGTAGAAGAATATCGAATAGTGGATCTTGAACTGATGGTCCAACCAGCTGAGTGTCGTTAAGGGATATACCATTGCTGGTCTTTGCCGAAGCATTAAAAACCACACGGAACTACGCAGTGACGGCGTGGTATAGTATGAAATAGCCATGACAGCTGTCATGCCCCTCGTGTGCGATCTTCTCCATGTGCCCGAGTCCCTCGTACTCGCGCATAAACTGCACATATTTACTTCTTAATTGCTCATCTTTGCCCAGACGCCGCTCAAGATTGAAAATACTACGAATTGCATTGATGTACGACTCCCCGAGTCGTGGCGCATTTGGAGTGAACGGTATCTGAACACTACAGTGACCATCAGGTTTACGTTATACGGTCTTTTGAAAAATCTCTTCGCAGATGGTTTCTGTAGCTTTGGGACGAGGTGCTTCCTCCAGTTCCCAGAAGCGTTGTAGAATCTCATCAAGCCGCCCTTCTGCTATAATAATTTCGGACTGGGTGTCCAAGGCTACAAGTGACGAACAGCGTGGTGACGTAGGTCCGCAAATGACCCAACCAAGACGCGTGTGAAGAGCACATGGCTCCTTGGGCCCACCGATGATAGTGTCACCCAGGAGAAGCATAGCCAAAATATCAGCTCCAATGAGCACATCGATAATACCTCTTGTGAGAAATGTCGGATCCGCAAGTGGAATACCATGTAAATGCTTGTACTGGCTAATGTCTATTGGTGACGATGGAATAGTTGAAGTAATGTCCGGTAAGATGTGTGCCTCAAAGCAGCACTCGAACTTCGCATCATGATAAGAACGCATAATTAAAGTCGTCTGTCCACGCGATGCAGTGGAGCTCTGTGAACCGATACCCTCCACAATGAGTTTGGATCGTCTTCTGTGGAGACTCAAACGGTTAAAAAATGACTCCGTAATGAAGCTTACCTGAGAACCCATGTCGCATAAGACGCGGCACTCCACCTCTTCTCCCACGCTATCTACCACTAAGGCTTTTGCAGTTGCCAGAAGAACGATTCCCTCGGAATGTGCCAGGAGGGACTGAACAGCGTCAATACGGGGTAGTACTTGAGGAGCGGTGGTGCAGGCTCTCGATGATGATTGCAATACCGTACTTGTGTTTGTTGGTGCCCGCTCGCTTGTCGAGTTGCCCTTACAAAGCAATGTGTTGTGTTTCGCTTGCAATTGTTGCAATTGCCCGAGGTACAATCCCTGACAGAGTGACCTGATCCCAAGCAATTAAAGCAAGGCGATGTGGCTCGGAGCACCGTGGGCACGTAGAGCGCATATTGGCAGTTGAAGATTTCGGTGTCACCACATGTGAATGTACAGAACGGTTAGCTGCATAATGTCTTAACGGCGCAGTGGAGCTCATCCTCAATGTGTCAGCATATGTCTCGATCTCCACTAGCATTTTCTGTAACTGTGGAAGCGTATCTGAGTGGTTGAGGACAGTCCAGTGAGTCACCGCTGATATGGGTAACTTTCGGAGAACTATGGGATATACGATGGCATCCCATTGATCTGTTGCCAATCCCAGCACATTTAGTGCACGTAGTGTGCTTCGTACCACGTCGATAACATTTCGAACATTACGTTGCGTTAGAGCTGGATGCTCGGGCAAGTCTAATAAACGATTCACATGAGACTCAACCAACCGCCTTGGATTGTCGTACCGCCGCTTCAACTCTGCCCATAGCTGTTCATAACCTCCAGTGTATACGCCACCAACCATAGGCACGGCCTGGGCATCCACGCACTGTCTCAACCGGCTGAGTTTGTAGGTATCGTCTAGCTCAGTACGATTGTGCACCATTGATTCGAAAACGTCTTTAAACATCAGCCAGTTTTCCTGCTTACCATCGAATGTAGGTAGCTTCACAGGATCGAGCCGGTGGTCCATTTGGCAACGACTAGACGCAAAGTTTGTTGTTGTATTTGCAGCAACACGAATACGCTGCAGTTTTGTAACTATGCTGCCATGTATGGTCTCCACCTGCGCTAGTAGCTGCTCATGTGCATCAAGCTCTTCTGAGGTGGCTTCTCCCACTAAAATGATGTGGTTTTCCATAAAGCGATTGTAATGGCTGGCCAGCGTAGTGATTGTGTGTTCTATCTGTACATCGTCCGGCCTATACCCTTCAGCGTCCACCTCTGCTTTGATGCGCAAAATACTGCTCCTTGCGGATCTCCTTATGTTGATTGCTGCCATGGTTGTACGCTTGCAAATTTGGTAGTTCGCAAATTTTAATTAAATTAAACAAGCAAACTAAACGCAACTATACAAACATATACGATTTTAAAAATACTGAAAACAATTAACGCGTTTGCACTGCTCACAGGAGGCACCAAAAAATGTATGATAAATCCAAAGAAGCGAATTAGACAAGATAAAAAGATAACTGAACACTTTATTGTAGCCAACCGGCCTTTTATATGCAAAGAAAACAATGGCACAATCGTATGATTATTATTCTGTTATGGCAATGAAAAACACATAGAGATGATACTTTGAGTAGACGGTAATACATAAGGCGGTCAGCACATACTAATCGAAATGCACCGACTCAATCTCGTACAATAGTTCACTAGCTTTTACGAACACTTTATGTAGGTATGAGTATAAATTTGAATACATACATATCACATTAAAAGCACTGACATTTACAATCATTTTCCTTAGCTGGCAGCCATGGCAAAGTTCATGTTTTTATTTGTTTCCTGACCCTGAACAAATGTTAAGTGCGAGCGGCGATGAAAGCGTTGAAATGCAGAAAATTTAACAAAAAAGACTATCAAATTGTTTTTTAAATTTATTATTCATATACATACGATTTATTTACCTATATGTACATGTATATATGTATGTATATTTTTAAATATTACATTACTTTATAAAGATTACTGACCTCTATAAATAAGTACATCCTCGATTATGACCATCCATGCCATGAACTTTGTACCCAGCAAAAAAAATTATCGAATGCCAAAAGAAGCTAACTAACAATTGAAAGTTTTACGGGATTCCGAAAAGTAATCCACTACAAGTTAAATACAAAAAGTCTGCTACTTACTGATTCGAAAGCCATGCAGCGTTGCCACGGTAACCACTGTAATAGAAACAAGTAAGGATGGGACTTTCATGAATGGGGCTGAACAATAAACTTATCCCATTCGTAACATCCAAATAATCGGCTGTATAAGATATGAAATATATAGCGAACAGATCTACATAAGCGAGTTTTAAGATAAATATAAAATAAACAAGTAACGAAGGCTAAGTTCGGGTGTAACCGAACATTACATACTCAGCTGAGAGCTTTGGAGACAAAATAAGGAAAATCACCATTTAGCAAAATGAACCTAGGGTAACCTTGGAATGTGTTTGTATGACATGGGTTTCAAATGGAAGGTATTACAGAGTATTTTAAAAGGGAGTGCGCCATAGTTCTATATGTGGACGCAATTTCAGGATATCGCCATAAAGGTGGACCAGGGGGACTCTAGAATGTGTGTTGTAATGTGTAGTGTAAATGTGGGCCAGGGAGGCCCAGAACATCTTCTGTCGGGTACCGCTAATTTATTTATAAATGTCATACCACGAACAGTTATCCAAGGGCTTTTGATTTCGCCCTGCAGAACTTTTTCATTTTCTTCTACTTAATATGGTAGGTGTCACACCCATTTTACAAAGTTTTTTCTAAAGTTATATTTTGCGTCAATAAACCAATCCAATCACCATGTTTCATCTCTTTTTTCATATTTGGTACAGAATTGTGGCATTTTTTTCACTTTTCGTAATTTTCGATATCGGAAAAGTGGGTGCGGTCATAGTCGGATTTCGGCCATATTTTATACAAAGATAAAGTAAGTTCAGATAAGTACGTGAACTAAGTTTAGTAAAGATATATCGATTTTTGCTCAAGTTATCGTGTTAATGGCCGAGCGGAAGGACAGACGGTCGACTGTGTATAAAAACTGGGCGTGGCTTCAACCGATTTCGCCCATTTTCACAGAAAACAGTTATCGTCACAGAATCCATGCACCTACCAAATTTCACAAGGATTGGTACATTTTTGTTCGACTTATGGCCTTAACAGTATTCTGGACGAATTAAATGAAAAAGGGCGGAGCCACGCCCATTTTGAAATTTTCTTTTATTTTTGTATTGTGTTGCACCATATTATTACTGGAGTTGAATGTTGGCATAATTTACTTATATACTGTAAAGATTTTAAATTTGTTGCTAAAATTTGACTTTAAAAACACATATAGTAATAGTAGTAACGTGCCTGCCAAATTTCATCATGATATCTTCAACGACTGCAAAATTACAGCTTGCAAAACTTTTAAATTACCTTATTTTAAAAGTGGGCGGTGCCATGCCCATTGTCCAAAAATTTACTAATTTTCTGTTTTCCATCATAAGTTTAACGCACCTACCAAGTTTCATCGCTTTATCCGTCTTCGGTAATGAGTTATCGCACTTTTTCGGTTTTTCAAAATTTTCGATATCGAAAAAGTGGGCGTGGTTGTAGTCCGAATTCGTTCGTTTTAAAATGAGATCTGAGATGAGCGCCCAGGAACCTACATACCAAATTTCATCAAGATACCTCAAAATTTACTCAGGTTATCGTGTTTACAGACGAACGGACAGACGGACAGACGGACGGACGGACGGACATGGATATATGAATTTCTTTTTTCACCCAGATCATGTTGATATATAGAAGTCTATATCTATCTCGATTAGTTTATGCCGTTACGGATTACCGTTATGCGAACAAAATTAATATACTCTGTGAGCTCTGCTCAGCTGAATATAAAAATAGGTAGGTACTTTGTGTGGGGATGCATCGTTTCAGGTTTTTTGAGGTCTGCATGAAATAGCCGTTAAAAGGGGGCTGAATGACATTTTTTATAGGGTATATAATATATACACCACCGATTTCTATGATTTTTTCAGACAACAATGTATGCTATATAGGAAAGCATATGGTGAAATTTGAAGGTTCTACCTGTACAAATGGGGCAGTAATTACGAAGAGACTTACCTGAACAATCGGTTATGGGGGATATATGCTATATATACTACCGATATCATCCATTTTTTCAGACAACAATTAGTAGAATCTACGAAATTCGGTGAAGTTTGAAGCTTCAATCTGATAAATTGAGAAAGATATGACAATATATATATACATGCTATAGTGATCCGATGCGATCGGTTCCGACAAATGCCTAATCGGACACCCAAATATAGCCGCGCACCAAATTTTATCAAGATATCTCAAAAATTGAGGCACTAGTTTGTATACAAACAGACAGACGGACAGACGGACATGGCTAAATCAACTCAGCTCTTCATCCTGATCATTTCAGTATACTTATTGGTGGGTCTATCTATTTTCCTTTAAGCACTTACCATTTTAAGATTCGTGGCAAACTTAATATACCATTTCATTTTTATGAGAGGTATACAAATCAAAACGAAATACTACTTCTAAGTCAGAAAATTATATAAAAAACAATTTTTGAATATAGTCAAATATTTTTCTTTTCACACTGTCTGCATGCTATTTTTATACTCAGCGTGCATTGCATACAGAGTATATTAACTTTGAATGGATAACGGTTGGTTTTACAGGTATAAAGGAATCGATATAGAAATAGACTTCCATATATTAAAATAAAAAAAATAAAAAAATACCAAAATCATCAGTATCGAAAAAAAATTTGATTGAGCCATGTCTGTTCGTCCGTCCGTCCGTTAACACGATAAATATTGAGATATCTTCACCAAATTTGGTACACGAGCTTATCTGGACCCAGAATAGATTGGTGTTGAAAATGAGCGAAATAGGATGATAACCACGCCCACTATTTATATATATAACATTTTGGAACACACAAAAAACCTGATTATTTAGTAAATAATACACCTAGAATGTTGAAATTTGACGTGTGCACTGATATTGAGACTCTTGATAAAAATTTGGAAACAATTTTTTTAAAATGGGCGTGGCACCGGCCACTTGTGATAAAACCAATTTTACAAATATTTTTAATCATAAATCAAAAATCGTTAAACCTATTGTAACAAAATTCGGCAGAGAGGTTGCCCTTACTATATGGAGTGCTTTGAAGAAAATTTTACGAAATCGGTTAAGGAGCCCGCCCATTTTTATATAAAAGATCTTAAAAGGTTCTTGGACGAAAAAATAAGCTATATCTTTGCAAAAAAGAGCTTTATATCAATGGTATTTCATTTCCCAAGCGGATTTATAACGATACATTGGAAAAACTTCAAATTTTAAAAAATGGGCGTGGCACCGCCTCTTTTATGACTAAGCAATTTTCTACGTTTCGAGAGCCATAACTCGAAGAAAAATTAACATAACGTAATGAAATTGTATACACATATTTTCCTTATAGCTGAAAATATTTCTAGTAAAAACGGGCGGGATCGGTTAAAGACCACGCAACTTAGATATAAAAAAAGTTTAAAAGGGTAGTAGACTAGAATAATAAGTTATAACTTAGCAAAAAATAGTTTTGAATAAATGATATTTCACTTATCAAGTTTTATTGTAAGAGGAAATGGGGAGAATTTTTTTTGTTTTAAACGGGCGGTGCCACGTGTTATGTAGAAAAGTAAATTATCTGAAATGAAATGTACAATTGAAGCTGACGTTAAATATATAATGTTCGGTGACACCCGAACTTAGACATCTTTACTGGTTTTGAATACAATTTTTTATTTATTATTTTTTTTTTTTTTTCAATGTATAATCTGTTGTATGTCGCTGCCACCAGTTTACAACGCACCCTACGCCGCCGAAATAGTGATCGGCGTAA
The DNA here is from genome assembly GCF_040869045.1 of Eurosta solidaginis. NCBI lineage: Eukaryota > Metazoa > Arthropoda > Insecta > Diptera > Tephritidae > Eurosta > Eurosta solidaginis. The sequence goes on along the minus strand of NC_090321.1, from coordinate 172,890,068 downwards.
AGCTCCACTTGGTAGAACAGCACCTTCCAAAAACTTCACATTCACATTTATTCATATTATTATATACGTGTACCCGTTTAAATGCACGTACTTGAACCAAGATATGCAAATTTAATTTTAACAGTATTTTGTAAGTGAGTTCTTAGAATCAGTGATTCAAAATCACTAAACCTCACTAAGTGTCATCACGATATACAAGTAAAAAGGGCAAAGTTCAAGAAAATGTAAACGTGCTTTTATTTACTTGACATGTTTATAGTTTTTTCATCAACAGTGCATTTGTAAAATATGCTCAAAGGAAATGCTAGGGATTACGAGAACGAATCGAAAGCTATAAAATGAAATTTTTTGGCTTAATACATAGAGGCTATAATTTTCATAAACACAGCTTTTTCTTAACCCTCAAGGCTTGATAGACAACTGCGTAGTACTCCTTATGTAAAATATGTACAAAAGGTATCAAGACTTTAGGGGAGTTAAAACAATCACTTCATGCTATTGTCAAGGATGACTCGATACCGATTTAATGTTTATTATTACATATATACGAATGTGTATTTATTGAATGTAAATTATAAAAGTAATTAAAAAGTAGTACATGTATGAATATAAAAATTATGATTTGATTAATGCGGCATACAGTCGCCGGTATCGTTTATACGTCCGCTCGCTACGAAATAACACCACTAACTAACTCGTACTTGACAGCTCGGCCTCTCCTGACCCCTCGTCCGTCTCGTACGATGCCAGGTCACCTTCATCAGTAATGTATAGTTCAGGACCAATAATGCGCCATTGCCTCATATGATCGTTGCTCACCACGTTGCAATAATTTCGCTGAGTTACTGCATTATCTGGCAAATCTTCCACTACATATCGTTCAGAGTTCAAAACCTTCGTTATAAGGATCCTTGAATGACGGATCAAGTTTGTGGGACAAGCCCGTTGCTGTGGGTACGTAGTCAAGATACACCAAACCTCCCACATTGTATTCACGCGGTTTTGTATGTTTCTCGTCGTACCTCTCCTTCCACCGATTACGCTCTTTGTTGATGTTTACTAATGCTTCCGAACGTTTTTCCTCTACACTGATGTCATTACATTCAATGTTGTCAGGTATTGCTTGTGTCACCCGATTCTGGGAAACATCTCTCGGGTTGAAGTTGAAAATCAGTTCATTTGGACAAAACTTATTATGATATGACATTGAGGGTTGATAGACCATTGAATAGTAGATAAGGTCAAGTCCCAATCCTTCTCTGTCTTGGTACTGCATTTGATTGCACTAAGTATCGTCTTGTTGACCCGCTCTGCCTGTCCATTGGCCCGAGGAGTTTTCACAGCAGTTTTCGTATGTTGAATACCATATTTGTCAGTGAAGTGTTGGAATATCCTGGATGTGAATGCCGTACCCCGCTACATGTTGCGCCGGAGGTTTTGGGTGCTCCGCTTTTAATTTGAGGTTGTTGTACTTGATTCAACTGCGCTGTTGTTGTTTGACTTACCGTCTCCGCCATGCTGGTTACTATATCACGCAATTCTTGGAATTTATTCTGCCAAATCGTGTCGTTGTTTTGCAGATCATCGACTTCTTCCTCGTCTAATTCATCTGCCTCGTAAACTTCTATCAGCTGAGCAACTTTGCGTGTCTTATTGCCAGGAACTGGTAACCCTTGTTGTTGCAACAAACGATTTAGCTGATCCACCTTAAGCGTTGAAAACTTAATTTTACTTGCCATTATTCCGCGTTACACCAATTTTTGGTCTCCGTTTTTCGCCACGATGATTCGTGCTGCAAAAAAATTACCAAAGTTGCTGGGTTGTGTTGTGAACTCCCCAAGGCGAATTCAGTACCAGGTGTTGTTATCCCAATAGCTGATTGCTTCTTCTTAATTATTTTCCATACAGCGCCTTGTACTTTAATATTGTTATGAATATTAGCAAAACTAAGGGGTGCTGCCAACTCTAAGCCGATGCTAAACAGTGATATCATGCACATCCATAGATCAATCATTATGTATCTACTACATAAACGAATTAATATTTGCGTCTACACATATGTACGTATATGAGCAGCGGAGAAGCAATGCACAAGCACATGCATATATATTTTCTGAATTGAGGTCAATAATTTGTGCAAGTATTACCCAAATGAGAAGTTATAAACGTAGTTGTGGCTAGCGATTTTGTAGCTGAAACTAACTAGTAAGTTCTGGAATCTAAAAGCCTGGAAGTATGCAATGAGAAATCAAAAAGTATAAAAGGCGCGACAGTAGAGGCGAAGAGTGAGTTTCATTTGAGCTATCAATCAGTTTGGTTGTTAAGTAAGCTTGTTGCAAAGTATAAGTGTTATTGTGAAGTACTTTAATAAAGGCCATTTTTCCATTATTCAATATTGGAGTTATTTATTCAACAGTTTAGTGATTCGAACTTAGCAGAAGGGCAAATAAGAGGATTTGCAAGTAAATTCGTTACAATATGTCAGTTAATCTAAATCAATTAAAATTTTCTTTTTAATTGACATTCTTCTGCGCGGCGAATTGGTTGAAATCGCTTTGCCACCACCTGGTATGGATTCGCCTTGGAACTCCCACTTCAATTCCCAACACAAAGCATTCACATACATACAGACGTGTGATTCTCTTACTGGGATGAATACTGTGAGCGTCTATGCTCAGTCCCTCTCTCACTATTCACTGCTGCTCTCGGTTGCTACAAAAACTGTGTAGCAAACAGTGTTACCAGGTGATGCAAAAAAAGAAGCTAGATTGGCACAAAAAAAAGGTTAGAAAATGCTAAATTTAAAAAAAAAAGAAGTTAAAAAAATGCCAGAAATTTTTTGTTTAATTCATTAAATTTTTTTTATATTTTAGTTTACACATTTGTAAATAAAAACTTATAAACATAACTTAAGAATAACTTCCTGTTTCAAAACATATCAGGCACATTTCCCTTGACTAGCACATGGAATTACTTTAAATGATTGCATATGTGTATATACATAAAAAAATATTACAAAATAATTATTTATATAAAATATTCCCCGTCTGAAGAATCAGAAGAGCATAAGTCTGGGTATAAAGTTTGGCTATTTACCATAGATATGAGATCATCGGTAATTTCAAAGTCATTACAACATTTAGATAAGCGTTTTAACGAGCATCTAATATTAAGCAGCGCATTAAGCATATTAATTTTAAGTTTGTTCCTTAATTTAGTTTTCAAAATTTTCATGCCACTAAAAATTCTTTCAACCTCCGCGTTACTGAGTGGTAATACTAAAAAACTAAATATGAATTCGACAAGTTCTAAAAAAGGAGGTTCGTTTAATGCATCTTTATGTTCTCGGACTTCCGACCAAAATTCCATGGTGGAGTGTACATTTTTCCATTGTATAGTTATAAGTTTTCGCCACTGTAGCTCTATTAATGCTATTTGACTTGAGGAATAACTATACTTCTCTTTTTCAAAGTAAGAAAATACATCTGGCTTTGACATTTTCAACGAATTTTCAGCAGAAAAAGAATTAATATTTTGTAGAGAACTCATAACTATTAAAATTATTTTATTTTAGAAATTTTTAAAAATAAATTCGGAGTAAAAAAGGCTAGAAAAAAGTCACGAAGCTAAACCCGAAATTTCGAGGCTATCCACCTATGGAACTAAGGATCACTCCCTTTTAAAATACTCATTAGCACCTTTCTTTTGATATCCATATTGTACAAACAAATTGTAGGGTCACCCCTGGTCCACCTTTATGGCGATATCCCTAAATGGCGTCCACCTATAGAACTATGGCCCACTTCCTCTACTCTTTAATGCCTTTCATTTGATACACATGTCATACAAACACATTCCAGGGTTTCCCTCGGTTCATTTTCCTACATGGTTATTTTCCCTTATCCTATATTGTATTTTGTGTGCTTAGATTATGTTAAAAATTGTGTTAAAGTTTTTGGTGTGGTGGAAGTGACCTACTAGAATTTTGTGAAGCTCCGCTGCTTTCCACTGAAGTTCGCGCATGCAACATCTTTATCTTCAAAAATTTTGTATGCTAGCGGAATTGCTCTGCCGCTGCGCAATTGGCTTTGTTGTTGCTGATTTTTCTATAAGCCTTCCGCGATTTACAACCAGATTGACTGAATTTTGTGTGTGTTAGTGCAGTCGGGTGGCTTCGTGACACACGTATTTGTTGTCGGCTACACGTTGATGAAAATCAAAAATTTTTGATTTTTTCATTTGACGCTAGCTTATTTGATAGTCGCGGGGTGTGATTGACAAAACGCAGTGTTGTATTTAGTTTGTGTCGACATTCAAAATGAACAAGTGCGCGGAAGAACAGCAATTCATATTAAAATTTATTGAAAATTATCAATGTTTAGCAGCTTTATGGAATGTAAAGCTTTTATTATTATTTAATAAAATTTTTATTAATTTTTTTATTGTTAAATAAAACTGCTGTAGTTGCAAGTAAAAAAAGTCATCATCCGATGACGGCATATTCACGTCCCTACGCTACGGTTTCTCAATGCAAATGTTGATTGATGGCTTTTTATTTGATAGTCGCGGGGCAAGCGTCAAATACCCGACACGCACACATACAAAAATTCAGTCAATCTGGTTGTAAATCGCGGAAGGCTTTATGAAAAAATATACTTGCAACGGCTGGTTCAATTTTAAAATTTGCGTGGTTTGTTTCTGCTTCTGCAATTTCACGTTGATTCTTTTGAAATTTGTTCGCGGTACCCTTCTGATTGTTGTCAAGGATGACTCGATACCGATTTAATGTTGATTATTACATATATACGAATGTGTATTTATTGAATGTAAATTATAAAATTAACTAAAAAGTAGTACATGAATGAATATAAAAATGATTATTTGATTAATGCGGCATACACTCGTCGGTATCGTTTGCACATCCGCTCGCTACGAAATAACACCACTGGCTAACTCGTACTTGACACTTTGGTGCCGAAATTTGTTATTTTATAAAACAATAAGTACTCAAAAAATCCACACGCATTATAGAAGTTAACCTCTTAAATGATTAATAATAAATCTCACATATATTTGGATTTAAAAAAATCAACCGAAATTAAAGCCCCACCAAACGCCTATACTTTGGTACAAATACTTAGTTTGGGCTTAGTGCAACTAAATTTTGCCATTTGTCTCACATATCAGTTGGGATATGGAAACAAAACTTTTCCAAGCTAAAGACCTAGCAAAGAAACAGATCTTTCTATACAAAAATTAAACTAACATATATGTAACTAAGGTTACAAACAATAATCGCCTGAGTCAGATCCTTTTACATGAGCGAATATTTTTTATGACCATATATGGTATCTAAAATCAAAAACTTATTGGACGACATAATTCTGTTTGGACAGCGTTAATTAACAGTTTGTTTGTAGTACCGTTTAGTTTTGATATTGTCTTATTTCCACGTACTGTGGGATTTAGTCCCGTTGTCGGCTTAATTTTTTTTTTATTTCTTCATGATTTTGCGAGGGATGATCGAACTTTTGTGAACTACATAGCTTACTTAAGCTTTCGCTGCAGTCCAGAACCCAACCTGCAGGGGAAACCTTTATGATCGCTTTGCCCGCATTACCCGTTTGTGCTTTGGGGGCGTTTCTGAGGGGGCCCGCGATTTAGGGGTACTATGACTTTTTTTTTTAATTCAGGAGAGTCCTTAGTTGTGTAGAGGGTAATTTGCATACCCCTGGGTGACTAGGGTCTCGAGATATAGGCCAAAACGTGGGCCAGTGAATGCCTAGACAGTGTTTAAACCATAGGATATCAAATGAAAGCTGTTGATGAGTGCTTTAGTACAGAGTCATATATTATCCAGAGACGGGCTGGGGCTGGGATTAGGACTGGGAAGGATGAGAAGAAATTGAGAGAAGAGAAAAGAGAGGAGAAGGAGATTGAGATAGAATGAGACGAAGATGGAGTAGATGAAGCGAAAAAGACGGAGGGAGGAGTGAAAAAAAGGATTAGGAAAAAGTGAAAGGGGGGAGAGCAGAGTCAGACGGAAAAAGCTTATTAAAATGTATGCAGATAGGCCAAATTTAGGGTAGGACAACGTCTTCCGGGTCTTCTAGTACATTTTATAAAATAAAGTCGGCAAATACCTATGTATTCTTATGACCTTGCGCACAAGTCACCGATTTGAAAACGGGTGTCCGCATTTTATAGCTGATCAATGTAAGATTGAATGAATCTACAAATCCATTATAATAAGACCAAATTGCCTTAAATCAAAAATATATTGTTGCAAAAAACAGGCAATTTGTGTAGTTGTTCGCTGTAAACCAAACGATCAAACAGCTTTCAGCGAGAGCGTTTCTCCACAATAGAACCAATACCAACAGAGTTATGCCACTTTTAAATATAATTATCTGTATGAAGCAAATGTTAAAATAAAATGTATTTAGATTCATCCGTAAAATTTTAAATTTGTTGGCTACAGCCTATGTGAACTATGCTAAGAATATGAATGTTTTATACACGGTTCTTCGCAGGTTAATCACCAAACCCGATTAAGAACGCATACAGGACCAGTGCTAAAATTGCTTCTTTTCTAGATTGACATATCAACGACTGAGTGGAAGATCACCATATCTCGGCTGGCGTTTAGAAAATTTCAGTAAAACCGCCGTAAAATCGAATTATTTCGCAGAACGAATGCAACACATTTGAGTCTGAGATAGGACGGTGCAGGATAGTTTAAGGGGATATCCACACTTGGGTTAATAGCATGTGGTGATGGGCAAAGAGAAAGTGTGGGCGAGATAGAGGCTGAAAATAAAAGGGAGAGAGATAAGCAGAGAAATAATTAGGGAAGAGGGAAGGGAATAGGGAGAAGGGAGAATTGAGCATGATATGGACAGGACGAGTAAAAGCAAAGAATAAGACAAAAACTTAGTGGAGTCTGCTAGTAACAACATACACAAACTCCCAGGTACCTAAGAATTTCACTCATCATCTACGACGCTCCCCGAATTGAGAATGGTCTGAGCTCTGGGAGGTTAGGTTAGATTGAACATAGACTGAATAAATCCATATTGTAACTAAAAGTTCGCTCAACTTCCAAACTGAAAAAAACGTATTAGAAACCAGGACCAATATTACAAAGGAACTCCGTCCGCTAGCTTTTTAAGATATTTGGTACGTGCTGCTCTTAGATCTGATATCTTTGGCACTCTCAAAAGCTTGAGTCTTAGCCTGGCACACGCAATCCATTAAACGGGGCATACAACGTGTTCAATTGTGCTCTCCCTCATTCCGCACATCTACTATACTACTGCTGAGGCCTTATTTGAAAGCTTGTGAAACCAGAAGACAATGTATAGTCAGAATACCCATCATAAGCGTATCTACAGTCTTCTCTTTTTAATGATAAATGTAACTTTTTTAGTCTAAGGTTGCAGATTATCTTCAAGGCTTTGCAGCCCCGTGCTTAGTTCCACTCTTTTCCTGCTTGGTCTATCGTACGTAACACTCGCCTTCTTTTAATCTAACCCAATTTTTTTGCGACTTCTACGGTGCATCCTTCGAGGGTTGCACCCTTCTTAACCAGCTGATTCACTCTTTCCTTATCATTTACTTCCATCAGCCCAGGGACCGAACATAGATATATACAGTATCCGGGATACTTTACCTCTATATCAATAGGACATATTGAGGATTCAGGGGATTCCAGTTGTTTCGAGAGATTTGTATAGTTTTAAGTAATCTTCTTATAATCAAATATATATTCTTAAAACAATCGGAACTAAAATACAATAGGTCATGATTCCTGGTTGGAACAGTTCCCCTACCGGACAAGCGCGCTGATATAAGTGCACAGTAGAATTAGCAGCTTTATTTTGGTTTAATTTAGTTTTATTTAATATTTAAACACAAAATTCATAAGATCATTGGAATTAGGTTAAGGACATAAAAGCTATCCAATGGTCGTGTGAATGAATAATTTAATGCTTAAGCAATATATTTGACAATATTTTTTTACTGATTACTAATCAAATAAATTTTTCCAACATTTTCATGCTCACTCTGAAATAATGCGGATAATTTAACAATACTACATTATTCAACACAATCTAATTTGATGAATAAACATAAAAAAATTGTGGAAACGAAAAACGATTTAATGTCTTTTTATGGTTGTGAATTAAAAATGTGTAAATATGTAATATAATAAATATCAACGCGCAATATTAATCCAAATTAAACTAACAAAAAAATTTTAAATACCACAAAATACCAACAACTATAAAATTGCAAATTGAAATCATAAACTTTTACCGCCCACGTTATCAACTATAAAATTAACAAAATAAAATAAAAATCTCAAACTTGCAACTTTTTAAACTTTAAACAAAAAAATTCAACTTATGCAACAACAGGCAATGTTTTTGTAATTGCTGCAATTATACTCGAGCGCAACCTACAGAATGTGGCTAATTATTTGGTTGTATCGCTGGCAGTGGCTGATTTGTTGGTGGCGTGTCTAGTGATGCCACTCGGTGCGGTTTACGAGGTAAGTGTTAAGCGAAGTTTACATAAATTGGTGTCAGTTGTTGACGAAAGCTGTGAAACGAGGAAACAAAAACAAACTTTTTCTCATTAATTACACCCAAAAAAGTTGTCACAAGTTCAAGGAAAAAAAAAAAATATGAAATATTCCCCCAAAACCATCAAAACGGTGTCTTTTCTCTTTGTGTTACTTTTTGCATTGCACATTTAAAGGACTTTACTTTCCTGATGCGCATTTAAACTGCCAAAATCATAATCTTGATGGCAGCTTAGATGCAAATGCGCTGCATCTTTGTTTGAGGGCATCTTTTTTGAGGCCATTTTTCTTCTCGAGGCCGCTGCTATGGGATGCCTCTAAGATAATATAGCAGCAACGTGAGAAAACATGTAAATGCATACTGAAGTCATAAGGCATGCTTGATTGTTGTTGTAGCGATAAGGACACTCCCCGAAGGTTTTGCGAATATTATCGATGTTGATGGGCCCCTACCGAATATAGATCTGGTACATTTCGGTAACAATAACCATTAAGGTACAAGCCCGACCATCTCGGGAACGATTTATTATGACCACAAAGAGCCTTCTAGGCCATCACATCCCCACTCTCTAGTTCCATGAGGAGCTTGGGGCAACCAGAGCCTTGGGTGCTAAATAAACAGAATTCTTCACGGCTAGGTGAGGCTGAAAATTGGGTTGGTGAAGATCTAAATTGCGCTAACAGCCTTTTGAAAGGGTTGCGTACAAAAATTCTTGAATCATTGAGCATTTCAGTCGCCTCTTGCAACAGGCATACCTGTCGCGGGTATATTCCAAACCCTCTAACACACTGGCCATGGGCATGCTTAATTGAGCAGCAGAAGAGGGGTTTGATCGGGAAAATGCTAAAAAAAATGGGCATGGTTGGTTGAACATTTACACCATCAAACCCCACTTCTGCTTCATTAGTGAAACTAGTTTCTCCCGAATCAATAGCTAATTCGTGTTTCAAATAGTCACCAGAAGCTATTGCGAGAGGATTTAGGGTATTTTAAATCTTGGAAGTTGTTACTAACTGGGATTTAGTTTCCGCCAACGACTTATTATCAAACTATGTAATTAAGCTTTTTCGCCTGCACTCCACTCTATGCCAAAACAAGGAGGCTCTCTCCTGAAATGTTACACTGGACATATAACGCTTTTGTGGATCCAATATGCTTCCTTAAGCAAACTGCATCGACTAGTTTGTATTAGCATAACGGGTGCGAGAAGAACGTATCCTACTGATGCACTTAGTACCTTAGTCGGAATATCTCCGATCATCATTATTATAATATAGAAAGAGGCAACACTTGCTGCGCTAAAACTTCAAAATATCTCCACACTAAATAGCGAAAACTCAACAGGGCATATGAAAGTAATGAGGAAATTCATAACAAAATTCTGGAGCTGGGATCTTTGGGCCGAACTTCAAGATATGATACCAATGGGATGCTATCCCACCTTTCAGGCAGAAATCCATGCAATATAATTTTGCGGTAGATAAAGTCTAAAAAGTGGATTATCCTTGAGAAGCATCTTTATTATGTGCATGCCTTGTAGTCTTAAACAATTACTTCTGGTAAAAGATTTTGGAGTCAAAATCACGTTTTGTTAGAATGGGTTCCCCAGCATCAGAAACAAATGAACAGGACGACTACCTATCCAACAGGGTTAGGTTAGGTTAGGTTAGGTTGGGTGGTAGCTTCCCTGATGAGAGGAAGCTCACTTGGACAACATGACGGTCCGTTGTGATACCACATATAATAAACTAAACCAACGGTGACGTAGATATAACTACTTAGAGAATCGTTGGGTAGCAACGATAAAGTTCCGAATGATCCCGATCTCAACCTTGGATAGCTCCTCGGGAGATCCAAGTGAGTCACGACCAAAATACTTTCGCCTAGTTCTGGCAAAAGCTGGGGAGTCAAGCATAAAGTGATTTGGTGATTCCACCTCATCATCCTCCATACAGCTGCAGCAGGATGGAGTTTCCAATATATTGAGACGTACCGCATGGATACCCATGGGACAGTGCCCTGTCAAAACCCCAATGACCATTGATAGGTGAGCCTTAGTGAACCCAATTATTTCAGCAGACCTCCTGCCATCCACTTTCGGCCAGAAAGATCTTGATATCCTACAAGACGTAGTGTCCGCCCAGCGTTTGCTGAGCTGACTCGAGGCCCAGCTATGGAAGAGCAATCCACAGGTGGCTAGCGGAATCCCGAAATCCCTACAGCCATCTTCATCCGGTTCAGTTGTACCGATTCGGGCTAAGAGATCCGCTTGACAGTTACCCGGAATATCACTATGGCCCGGGACCCAGATAATCTTAATTGTAAAATAATTCGATGCAATCGCAAGTGTGGTCAGGCACTCCCAGACCACCCTCGATCGCACTGTAGTTGAGCTCAAGGCCTTTATAGCCGCTTGGCTATCAGAGTAGATGTTAAATTCCCTAACCGTAGTAGCGCTGGATAGCATTTCATCCACCGCATCCTTAATCGCAGCAACTTCCGCTTGGAATACACTGCAGTGAACAGCCAACTTAAACTTGCGGCTTACATTTAGCTCTTGACAAAAGACCCCCCGCCAACCTTTCCGACCAACTTCGACCCATCCGTGAACAATTTAACCGGTCCCTTGCCCCAGATAATTCCTCTTCTCCACTCCTCCCTCGGGGGAATGACTGGGGTGAAGGTTGTATAGGGAGCGGCCACCGGCATGCAATAGTCCGTCCTGTCCGGGATAAAGTCGAAACTAGTAAGAAGGCTAGAGTGTCCGAAATCAGAAAGCATATAACCCATATCACGAAGCCTGACCAAAGACCGGGCCGCGGCTGCCTTTCCCGCAATATGTACTAGATGTATATTCAGCATGACATTCAGTGCCAAGGCAGGTGTTGTTCTCATAGCGCCACTGATGCCGATAAGCGCCGTCCGTTGCACTGACACTAGCATTTTGGAGGTGCTCGCCGTGTACAGTGCTTTCCACCAGACCAGCACCCCATATAGCAGAATCGGTTTGACCACCATCTCATAAAGCCAGTGTACTACTCCTGGCGAGAGCCCCCATCTCTTTCCGATAGCCCCCTGCAGCAGTACAAGGCAAGCGCGGCCTTCCTGGCCCTATCTTCCACATTGGGCCTCCAGGACAGCTTCTTGTCCAGAACAATTCACAAATATTTAACCCTGTCAGTAAGTACCAACGGTACCCCTCCAATCGAAGGAGTTCTGAAGTCGGGTATCTTATATCTCCTTGTAAAAAGAACCAATTCTGTTTTTCCCGGGTTGACCGCCACTCCACATGATTCAGCCCACCTAGCCACAGTATCCAGGTATCCCTGCAGAACATCGCGCAGGGTGCCCAGAAATTTGCCCCTGACCAGGATAGCGAGGTCATCTGCATAGGCAACCACCCGACAGCCATTGGCTTCCAGCTCCACAAGAAGCTCGTTGACTACCACAACCCAGAGCAGAGGAGATAGGACACCTCCCTGTGGCGTGCCCCTGCACACCTTCCTCCTTATTATGGCTCCTCCCCACTCCGCTGCGACAATTCTGCCGCATAGAAGTTTGCTAATAAATTCAACCAGAGCCGCTTCGACTCCTAAACCCACCAGAGCTCTTTCGATTGCCCCCGGTAGAACATTGTTAAAAGCCACCTCGATGTCTAGAAAGGCACCCAGAGCATACTCTTTATGTTCTAGAGACCCCTCTATTTGCTTTACAATCGAATGGAGAGCCGTTTCCGTCGATCTGCCTTTGCAGTACGCATGCTGTGAAGCCGATAGTAACCCTCCAGGTATCCTTTCTCGTAGGTACAGGTCAATCAGCCGCTCAAGCGTCTTAAGAAGAAACGACGAGAGACTGATTGGCCTGAAATCCTTAGGTGACACATGAGAGCCCCTGCCGGCCTTCGGAATGAAAATGACCCTAACCGTGTACCACGACTTAGGGATATAGTTAAGCCTGAGGCAGTTAGTGTAGATGATGGCCAACCAGCGGCAGGAAATCCCTAAAGACCTTTGAAGTTGTGCAGGAATGATGCCATCCGGACCGGGTGACTTATAGGGCTTGAACGAATTTATAGCCCAGGATATTTGACTTTCCCGTAGTGGGATGGCAGGCATTTCTGCATGGCCAGCAACCGCCGACCACGCAAGCGAAGATCCCTGCGCAACTGGGACATCGGGAAAATGATTGTCCAGTAAAAGTCTCAGGGACTCCTCGCTACTCATCGACCAGTCCCCACCATCATCTCTCAGATACCCCCGAGGGGAGGGATTCCTAGAGAGTAATTTTCTAAGCCTCGCGGGTTCATTGCAGCCCTCTACGTTTTCGCAGAAGCTTCGCCATGAATCTCGCTTGGCTAACCTTATTTCATATTTATAAATCCCCAGACTCACCTTATAGAGCTCCCAGTCCGAAGGTAGTTTACTCCTCCTGGCTCTATTAAAGAGCCGCCTACTGGACGCTCTTAGGTCGTCAAGGGAATCAGATCACCAGGGCGGCTTGCCCTTCCCCCTGTAAGTTTTCAGTGGGCAGGACTGTTGAAAGGCGCTATTGCTTGCCAAGGTGAAGTTTTCCACCAGACCGTCTATTTCAGATTCGGACAGGTCCGAACCAACGATAGGCGCCTCAGGCAATAGCTCTCCCAACTTCCTACAATACAAGTCCCAGTTGGTACTTTTAGGGTTCCTAAAAGATATTTTACCGGGACGTTCTTCGTTCACCGAGAACTGAATATATCGGTGATCAGAGAAGGAGTGCTCGTTGAGAACCCTCCATCCAGATATCCGATCTTCCAGTTCTCTGCTAACCAGGGTGAGGTCCAGGACTTCCTCCCTTACTGCAGTAATAAAAGTCGGGTCATTCCCCCTATTACATACATCTACAATAAAAGTAAATAAAGACTCACCTGTGGTGTTTGTATCCGAGCTACCCCATATGCTATGGTGTGCATTAGCATCGGCACCTATGATTACGCCAACACCTCTCCGCTTTGCTTCAGCGGTGATTTCGCCCAGTATCACAGGCGGTGGTCCGGTTACGTCCCCATGGGGCATATACGCTGAGACCACCCACAATTCGCTACTGCCTCGCTCGAGGCAGACCGTGGTTACGTCAGCATTGCTGAAATTAGAGAGAATAAAAGCTTTAAATTCCTTTTTAATAAGCACACAGGATCTAGGCCTACCTGCCTCCCCATGCACCAAGGTGTTGAATTTTCCCGTCCTTAATCCAGAAATTTTTCCGCCGTTACGACTCAGCCACGGCTCCTGGACAAGGACAATATCCACTCCGCCTTTCTCAAGACAGAGCAACAAGTTTGCGGAAGCCGCCTTAGAATGCTGAAGATTGATTTGACGGATTTCCATCAACACCACTTTTCTTCTTCTGCACCCCATCCTTGGCGGCTTCGCCCTCGGAGACTAGGAGATCCTCCCCCTCCCCCAACAGACGACTTACACTGATGACGGATCCCGCCATCGATGATTCGCCCTCGGAGGCCAGGAGCTCCTCCTCGGCCCTATCAGCCAGACGACTAGCACTGATGACAGATCCCGCTATTGACGGGACGTCAACAGTGCTTTCGCTGTCCAAATTAGCGGAGTCAGCATCCACAACCATGGGTACTGGCTCCCCTGCGGACGCCTCCACCTCCCGAACAGTCTCTGTGGGAGAGGAACTATCCCCCCTGGAATCGGCGTGGTAGATTTTGAGAACCACACGCTCGAGGCCATAGGAGATAACCCCCCTCGTGTCAGAGAGAGGACCGGTGGACTCTGCGTTTAGCAGAATCAGCACTTGCCGACGTGGCTTAACAGCCTCCTCTACTCTGAGGACCCTCCAGTTATGCGTCGGAAGGTTCGGGTTGCAGTAACGCATTAATTCGAGTATTTTCTCCGGCTGCGATGGCCCGGCAGGCAACCACACCCGAGCCCTCGGTCGAAGGGTGAGATCCCTCCGTTCCACGGCCTCTAATCTGGCCCCCCTCCAGACCTCCCCTACCAAAGAAATTATTTTCTTAAAGATACAGGCCGACCGCTCGTCAGCACAAGTAATCAGTCTAAAACCATGATACCACCCCGAGTATTCGAAGCATGGCCGCGTACCTGGGCTCTCCATAACAGCGGTCATATAGGCCGCTGATATGGCGCTGGCGACCCACGGCCACTCCTCTCGGGAGATGGCACCATCCTCCCTACTCCTATCCAGGACCCCGAGGGTGATGGAGCCTGCACGTTTAGCGATTTCGCTAAACGAAATTGCGTCCCCACCTCCTCGGGCCCTTTTTGTCGTTGAGGCATTCCGCTCATCCGACCTTTGCCGCTTCATAGCCCCCAAACCCTGCTGCTCACCCGCATCGTTCGACACCGGTGTGTGGTCGTCGCAAGCTACGACGCTCCTGGCCCACTCCAGCGTCCGGGAATGCTTCTCAGACATCTGAGCTGCATCCCTTCCGCCGTAGCGCTCCAAGATCTTCTCAGCTAGGCGCCGATCACCCAGAGCTTTCCTACGCGGCGTCGATCGCCTACCTTTCCCGGCAGGCTTCGACCCCAGGGCTCCCATTGGGAAAGCTCCTCGCGACAGGGCTTCCTTACTAGTACTGGGCTGGTCCGTCGCATTCGCCGGACCTCTGCCTTTCCCTGTCACAGCCCCATATGGGCCTACATTGGGTGTCGGTTTCGACACCCCTCCACTACCCGAACTACCCGTACCTACGGGGTTTGAAACCAAACCCCTGCGCTGATCTGTCTGATCAGCCCTTTTGACCCGCCGGGAGCTTTCCCGGCTGGCGGCGACCTGCTTCGGAGCACTCTCCGCACCTGTCGCGTCCCTCGCACCATGACGACTTTCGCCGTCACTCCTACCCTCCTTTTTATTCGTCTTCGTGTCCATTCTAAGAAGTCCCCCCTCAAGGCCGCTATCCGGAGCCCATTGTGTAGTCGCCCTTCAACGGTCCCGTGGTTATCTATGCTGCGCAGGGAGGCCACGCGAGGGTTGACGCATTACCTTATGAGTAATGCGTTCAGAGCCAGACCGGACGCAAAGCGGGAAAATCTTCAACCGCACCTACACCACCAACTTAACGGCGATGGAGCCGGAACGTACCTTGAGGCCCGCCACGGTTTTAACGGGACGTGGGCAGGTGCAGCATTAGCCTACCAGCCATTTCGATAGGGTTTCACCCCGACCTACTAAGGTGGCAGAATACTGCACCTACCAGTCCAAAGTCATCAATTCCTATCCATAGTCAAAATCAAGTCCCTAACAATCCGGTTCGTCACCGTTGAGTACCGATCTTGACCCTTAACAGGGTCCTCCCTCCCCTGAGCTCGGCACAATGACTCAGGGGTGCGGGTTTTATCGAGTTGTCCTCTCTAGATCCGCCATTATCAGTAGAAGCAGGGGCACCTCGTGCAGGACGTGACAACCAATCACGTGTGACAATTCGTCACTATGGCCGGTCTAAGACTGATACCAGTCCCTGATCCAGAGCCTGGAACCACGTATGATATCCAAGCCAAGTATCTTAACCCCCATCCAACAGGGTACTATAGCAGCAATGTACGGTTCAGAGCTCTTCTGTGGGCTCACAAAGGCACACACTGGGGAAACCATAAATAACTGGGAAACAAAGCAGCTAAGACAACACTACATTGAATACAAATGGCAAAGACAGAACAAATTGTTTATACTACCAGCAACGATAGTACCAGCCAAACTCATTGATATAAGCAGAGAGGACCTACGAACTCTCACTCTACTATAGGGGGCACTGTAGTCTACGACATCATCTAAGTATGTTACATTCATTCGATACGCAAATCTGTGGCTTGTGTGAGCAGGAGGATCTTACGCCGGTTCACATTATCTGCGAATTTATAGATCTGACAAGGCAGAGAATCTCACATATATATGACGTGACTCTTAACCCCATATTGTTGCTGTTGTAGCGATAAAGATAAACCTTGAATGTTTTGGGAAGCATTCTCGATTTTGATGGGCCTTTAATGGATATATGTAGATTCCGCACGTCCCGGTTACAATCACCATTAAGATACTATCCCGACCATCTCTGGAACGACTTAATTTGACCACATTGAACTTTCTCGGCCATCCCGCCTCCCCACCCCCTAGTTCCATGAGGAACTTGGGTCGCCAGATGTCTGCTAAATAAGTGTATGACATATGCGTATTAGTAACAGGATTCGCCTTCGCGAATTTCTTAAACTGAAATTATATTTTAAATGGCAACTACACTTAATTTTTTATGCGCAATGCTTCGGGCTCCCAAACTGGCACAGTCACCGCAAATGGGTTCAGAAGGTTGACTCCTTGGCGCTGTTCAGTCCTTTCCGAAAACATGCCAAACTTGCCTCTTCAAATCGCGGAAGTTTTCGTATACTCGAATTCGATCATAACGCTGCTATATAGACAATGTCTAGTACTAAGCCGCATTTTTCATCCTACCCCTTTTTGTTTTTTTGTACGAATTACTCTATAGTTATGCTCTTACTGCTCATGAATTCCGCCTGGTTGACTTGTTCCCGCAGATAGCAGGTGTGGACTGATGTTGGTTTCGCCAACATGGTAATCCGAATTCGTCTTCTTCTTGTAAGAATGTTCCGCATATCGCAATCCCGCTATTGCGAGTGATTTTTTCTACTAGGTTTGTATTTAAGTCGGATAAGTTTAAATCGTTTTTATTACTATCTTGAATCCCAGCTCTCATTAATCGCTGCTAACATATTTATTTTCGCTGTAGTGTCTTCCAACTGTGTTTTCTCTTTTTATTTGCTTCGGTTTCGAGGATGGCATCCCCTTTCGCCTAGCTCCTATATAGGCTTGCTCTCTACTTAGACAGTTCACTTTATTAAAAATTAGAGCCTCGCTGTTGAGTTTCTATACCGCCCATTTCTAGGAATCTTAGTACCAAACTATATGCAAAATTCAACCCGTCCAAGCTACCGCGCCCGACTAATAATCCCTGACTCGTTATATCAGGGTCTTTGCAGCGGTTAAAGTAAGAAAATTTTAAACAGCACTGCTGTTTCACAACGTCTCAGTTTTCGTGGCGGCTTTCAGCATTAAATCTTTTTCCAAAGTAAAAACATTGACATAATTTTGAAACATTGCAAACCAAAAAACAAAAACAAAGCCAACCCTTCAATTTTCCTAATACTTTCATATGGCGGCCACCGTGGTGTGATGGTAGCGTGCTCCACCTACCACACCGAAGATCGTGGGTTCAACCCCCGGCCAAAGCAACAGCGAAAATTTAGAAGAAAAAAAAATGTTTCAATTAGAAAATAAAGTTTTTCAAAGTGTGGTCGCCCCACTGCAGTGATTTGGCAAACACTCCGAGTGTATTTCTGCCATGAAAAGCTCTTCAGTGAAAATTCATCTGCTTTGCAGATGCCGTTCGTAGTCGGCATAAAGCAAATGGGTCCGACCCGAAAAAACTTAAAGAAGCACGACGCAAATTGGAAGAGAAGCTCGGCCTAAAATCTCTTCGGAGGTTATCGCGCCTTGCATTTATCTTTTTATTTATTCATAAAAGTTTATTAATCGAAATATAATCTCCTTATTTGACATTTCTGTTTTTAACAATTTATTTATTCAAGAACAAAAAATTTTCTCTAATGATAATCATTGTTATTTTTTAATTTTTCTAAATTTTAAAAACAAAAACAATTGTTAATAAACCATGAGCACTTGGGAATGTCAAACAAAGTAATTGACAATAAACAAATTCAGCATTATCAATGATTTGCAACAGATGGCGCAACGTTGAATAAATATAGTTGGTAAGAAAGAATAGAAGTAGCAATTTGTCAAACAAACCACCGCTGGATAGCTAAATGGTTAGCGCAGCATGCCTGAAGCGTACTGATGATGAATGCTTAGCACCCTTCGAATTGGATCTATCTGCGCAGCTATGGCAGGTTGTCTGAAAACTTTTCTACTTACTATTCCAAAAACAAAATACAAATTTTCGAATTTAGAATAATTAAAAAATAACAATAATTATCATTAGAGAAAAATTATTGTTCTGGCCTTGAGCTCGAATCGAACCTTGAATCATTTATCAATAGGCCGATAAAAACACAAATAATTTATTTATTCTTTTGTGCAGATAAGTGAGGGTTGGATACTTGGCCCAGAGCTATGTGACATTTGGACATCATGCGATGTACTTTGTTGTACAGCATCCATTTTACATCTGGTGGCGATTGCAGCTGACAGGTGAGATTTAAATACGTATCTAAGAAACACTTAAGTGAAGAATGAAGTTAGTAGCACATTTATTGTATGCATAGTTCGTGTATATTAGACTGGATCAAAAAATAAATCGCAAAAGCAGGCTCCTAAATTTAAAACTTATGTTATGAGCGTCTTGGAATTTTTTTTCATCTTTGCAAGATAGCTGCAGATTTGATTTTGCTTATTTAACATCCACTCTTTAAAGTTTATGTGTAATTTTTAAGCTATTGTATAGATTTTATCACGGGCTTGGCGACTAAATCAACAAAAACCGTAACGGATATTTGTCAAAAAAGTTCCGAAAAGGCTCGAAAAGGTTCGAAAAGGTTCGTAAATGTTCGGTGTTAGCAACAGGCCAAATACATAAAATTGGATCTCTATCATAAACAGCTGTGGGCGCCACTACATTTACACGGTTACTGAATTGAGAATGTGTTAGTAAACACGAACGCGTAGCGAGCACGAAAGCAAAATCAATAGGGTTGAACACATTCAACACGGCGTCTACAGACCACAACCACAATAAAGCAAAGCTTGGCGACAAACGTAGCCAAGTATTGACTTCTTGATTACTTTGAAGGCGGCAGCCACCAATATAAATTACAGCAAACAATAGCGAAAAATTTAGAAAAAAATAATAATTATGAACAATTTTTGTTACGCGAATATTAATTATGTTTAAAAATGCGCAAAAGAATGATTTTAGCTTTTATTATCTGTTATTTACTTCTATTTTAGTTTTTATTGACAAAATAAAAAGGACGGCGCTCGCTGTCGCTTCCTAAAAATAGAATTAGGTTTAATCTGGCTACAACAGCTTTCGTGATTGATTGTCGTGCTGCTCTGTCGCGCCGAAAATAACGACGCTCATAAGAACATGTGTGTGTAAAAATAATATGACGGATGTGGCGGCTACACCGCCGTCGTGAATGTGATCAGCCTTAATTATTTATTTAGTTTGATTTCAATGCTTGAGCGGTGAACACGTGTCACACGCAATCGTACGACCATTGAAATCAAACTCATAGTACAGGTTTACAAGTATGATATGTATGAGAGGGCAACAATTCCTTTCTCTTTCTAACACACTGCTGTTTGACACTTCGGTCAGTGTCAAACTATTGTGGAACTCAGTGGAACATGCGTTTGACACTGAACGAAGTGTCAAAATTACCGTCGTTGGAAAAATTGCTGTCGTTGGATGCGACGCAGGGGAAAAAAAAGGGCGGAATATCAGTTATGAGTTGCTGTGATGGTAAATTTTCTGAACGTATTTAGTATGAAAATGTAGTGCAACTATATGGGTCCTACAGAAAATTATATTTGATTGAAATTATATTATTGAATTGGGATATCTGAGGACGCGTCGTTATTCCAGTATTAAGAATAAAAACACGGGTGCTAAGTTTTTCTACCCGTTCAAAAGTTCTCCGCGAAAAACAGTTTGAAACCGAGGTTGACTGCAATAACCCGTCCAAAAATGTGGAAAGAGAAATGAAAAGACGCGTTTTGTCCTCTTATCATAGTCCAAAGGCGAAAAATATTCGAATTATTGGAAGCGAGGCAAAACGCGTCCATTAATACCTCCCCCTATGTTTTTGGTCGTGTTTTAGCGATCGTCCCTGGTAATAAAGTATCACAATTTGTTAATTCAAATTGTCCAAAACATATGGATTTTAAAGAGGGATGTAATTAAGTGCTCGTTTGAAAGTAAATAAGGGCATTTCTTTGTAATTCTACGATAAAAATTTTACGCAGTTTTCGTTAGCAGCTACTACACTTTTCTTGGACCTAAGAAGTACAACAGTGCCAAATAGCATCCACAAAAAAACGAACAAGAACAAGCATTTTATCAGGTGAGCGTGGCTGTGTATGTGCGTGCTGCTACATATCCTACTTGTAGCCCTGTACTATGATCAAACTAAAACAGCTGTCGTTGATTTTCACGAAGTAGCCATTGTGCTATCGCTTATCCTATACATATATGGTCGCTTACAAGCCAACCTAATAAAACCGCACTGCGTTTTTTTAGCGCACGCAAGCAACCGGCGTTTTTTGCCCTAACCCAAATAAGCATGCGTTGCGACAATGTAAAGCATGTGTGCAAACGTAAAATCTAAATGTCACGCAGAACAAAAATTGGAAATCGAGTTAGGTTTTCACGCAGCAAATTCAATTTGAGTTGCTCTCATACAAGTTGTATGTGCATGAGACATTTTTGACAGAAAATGACTTGCGTGCGTTTATATTAGGTTGGCTTGTTAGCAGGTTAAAGTTAAAGTTAAAATTAAAGTTAAAAATAAAGTTAAAGTTAAAAATAAAGTTAAAGTTAAAGTGAAAGTTAAATATTAACTTCTCATTTATTCAATAAAAGTAAAAAATTTGTTTTCTTATCGGTCACCACGCTTAAAAAGGTTAACTTGAAATAATATCAAAGACAAAACTTGAATTAATATCAAAGAAAACAAAATGTTGCATAAATATTATAATTGCATAAGTTGATAATATGCAATAGCTTTACCGCGGCAGTCCTCGAGTGCCACACGTCCTTTTTTTTTGTCTAGAGAAGCTCTATAGGTTTAGTAAGACTTTTTGAGCACCGAAGTTATTTTTGAAAAGTCTTATCCAATAAACCAGTTGCAGTCCCTTAAACTATGATTCTCATTTCACCTAACTCTCTATAAAAATAAGACGATTTGAAAGTGACTTCAGAGCTAGAATGGCATGAGAAGAAACTGTAGAGTTTCTGAAGGGCGAAATAATGTTATACTACAGTGAGTTTGTATTATGTTACACCCAAAAATTCATGGGCTTCCGGTTTTTCTTTATATATTTATTATAGCCACGGGATGAACTCATTTGCGCTTAAGATTAATATAATCCATGAGAGGAATCAAAAATGAATGAAATTTTTCCCAGCTTGGTAAAATTAAAAATTTCTTTAACAAAAAAATTACATATTAATTTTGTTTAGCTTAAAATCACACCTGGCTAACACGAAAATTCTTCTGATAATTGAATGAAATGGGGACTCTACTCGACTCTTAATTGGCTGAGTGACACTCGGACTTCGACGGAACCCACTTCACAAACGAAAAATTCCCATATAATTCCATAAGGTACTCAATCCTCACTAAAACGAGTTTATGCAAAATTGTTATTTTCAAAATTTATGATAGAGTACAGCATACTTCCAAAACTGCAGCTGAACCTGCCAGATCCCCAAATAGTTAAGCTAAATACGAATAACAGAAAGCTTGCAGGCAAACAAAACCGAAATAAATGGAAATAGGATCTAGAAAACCGTAGCCTCTCTAGTCAATCGGAGCTTATCAAATTAAAGAAAAAAAAGAAAGTTGAAATAAAAACATAAGGGTTTTTTTATATATTACCAATATATTTCGATTACACACGGTAATCGTCTTCAGGGTGAACACTACAAAACATAAAAACAACAAAATAAATAAATAAATAACAAATTTCCTAACATACAAATTTAAAAAAAAAATTATAACATACATTTTTTACACGTGTGTATCACTTGACGTGGAGTTTATCACTGATCGTTTGTTTGTCAACAAATATCTATAGAAGCTAGCAGAGTTATCTACGTCCGTTTTATAGTTCATTCGTTTACTGGTTGGTGTGTTAATAATGTGAAGCATTTCCAGAGTAAATCGTTTTCTGTAATGTTGTTCTTGTTGAAGAATAGTAGCTTTGTCAAAGTTTGGTGAGTGGGAGTTTTCAGTACAGTGGGTCTTAAGTGCAGTTTTTTGGTTTGCAGTATGTTGGCAATATTTGTAATCCGATTTGTGTTGCGCTAGTCTAGTTTTAAGTTTGCCTTTTGTTGTTCCAATATATACGCTGTGGCATGGTTGGTTGTTTTTTCCATTGCAAGGAATTTCGTAAACTATATTGCTTTTTTCTGTATGTGGAATTTTTGATTTTGTTTGATTATATATGTTTTTTAATGTATTTATCGGCTTATGGGCTATTTTTACTTCATCTTTGTTGTAGCAGTCTGATTTGGCCAATCGTTCCGACAATTTTGGCACATAAGCTACTGACTTAAATATTTTCTGCGGTTTTTCTTTTTCTTGATTCTTTTCTTCTTGATATTTATTTAAAAGTGTTTTAATTATGTTTTCAGGAAAATAATTTCTTCTCAACAAAAGTTTTATTTCATTTTTAATTTCCTCGTGGTAAGTGTCGTCCGTAATTTCTAACATTCTTCTTATACAGCCCATTGCTGTATTCATTATCATCGTCTTTGGATGCTTTGAGTAAAAGTTGATGATTCGTCCTATTGATGTTGATTTCTTATACCACTTTAACTTCAATTCGTGCTTGCTTCTAATAACAACTGAGTCAAGATATGGTAGTTTTCCGTCTTCTTCAAGTTCCGTTGTAAAATTTATATATTTATTGAAAGAGTTTAGTGTGTCTAGCGTACTTTTTACATCATCTTCGTGTATTATAGCAAATAGATCTGGGTACTCTTGCTAATTTCGTTGTTGTGTTCTCTAATAGTTTTTCCATCACTATATCGGCAATTACTGGTGATGTTGGGGATCCCATCGGCAATCCTTTTAGCTGTGTATACAATATATCATTGAATTTGAAGTACCTATTTTCTTCGATGCAAAACGTAAGTATTTCCATAAACAGTTTTTTTGGTATATTTGTGTGTTCTTCTATTTTCATCCAATTGTCTCTTATGATCTCAAGGATTGTGTGGGAATGCTGGGAAACAGGGAAATTACGTCGAAAGATATTAGCTTTTCATTGTCAGAAATGTAGGTGTTTTTAATTTTTGTTTTAAACTCAAGTGTATTTTTAATGTTGTATGCCGAGTTTTCTGTTGCGTTTTTTAATATATCTGCTATATATTTGCATAGGCTATGTGCTGGTGATCCAGTGGCCGAACAGATTGGCCTGAGCGGTGTTCCTTCCTTATGTAGTTTTGGTAGTCCATATATCCTCGGAGGTAAAGCTGTTGTTGTAGATAATTTATTTTTCTCTATTTTTGAAATTAAATCCAATTTATAAAGTTTGTCGACCAGACTGTTATTTTTGCTTTGTAGTCTCGATGTAGGGTTCTGTCTTTGAACCCTATACATTGTCAAGTCGTTTAATATATCGCCCATTTTCTTATTGTAGTCACTTATATCCATAGCTACCGTTTTGTTGCCTTTGTCAGATGTTAATATACGAATGTTTTTATTTTTACTAAGAAATTTCTGAGTCCGTCCCACTGTATCAGTTATTGCACGATCTATTGCACTTTGCCTATTTGTTGTTGTATGGTCTTTTATAAGTAATGAGAGTTTTGTTCTTGCTTCCTCTTGTTTCTCTTTAACTTTAATTGTTTGTACAAGATTCTCTCCATCAGCTATATATTTGAATAAAGGAAATTTTGTATTATCGATTGGAAGCGCAAATTTTGGACCTTTTGTCAAAAGCGTTTGTATGTCTGATGGAAACTCGACTTTCGTTTTGTTTACGAACCAACCTTCATTTTTATTGTTGTCAGCAAAGAGATGATTTCGATTTTGACGCAGTTTGTCGTGTTTTGCTTCTTGTCGTTTCTTTAGAGTTGTTGTGAGTTTTTTTGCGACTTTTGTTTCACTTTGAAGTAATTTCTCAAAATCTCCCGCGTTTAGATATTCCTTAAGTTTTGTTTTTGTTTGTTCCATCTGTTGCTGCTGTCTTTTTAGTATGTTGTGCTTTTGTTTTATTAGCAGACTAAGGATTTTTGTGTGAAAACAGTATGTGTGTCTATCTAATGTTCTGTCTATGTCTGTTTGTGTATAACGATCAAATATGAACAAGCTGTTACATTTTGTAGAATTTTTAATAAAATTAGGAACTAACTTAGATTTTCTGCACTTTAAAAGGAACTTCATATTACATTTTTGCTTTACCACTTTTTTTGAAATATACTGTAATTTATTTATTAATGCTCTGGCGTTGTTGCTGTTGGTTTTGATTTGAGTATAATCCATTTTATTGTTGCATGTATACGGCGTGCCTTCCGTCTTTATAAATTTTGATTTTGGCGACCTTTTTGTTAACTAATCACTTTTTTTCTAGCTGGCTTGAGGTCTGAGTTGAAATAAAAACACAAGGGTTTTTTATATATTACCAATATATTTCGATTACACATGGTAACCGTCTTCAGGGTGAACACTACAAAACATAAAAACAACAAAATAAATAAATAAATAACAAATTTCCTAACATACAAATTTAAAAAAAAAAAAAATTATAACATACATTTTTTACACGTGTGTATCACTTGACGTGGAGTTTATCACTGATCGTTTGTTTGTCAACAAATATCTATAGAAGCTAGCAGAGTTATCTACGTCCGTTTTATAGTTCATTCGTTTACTGGTTGGTGTGTTAATAATGTGAAGCATTTCCAGAGTAAATCGTTTTCTGTAATGTTGTTCTTGTTGAAGAATAGTAGCTTTGTCAAAGTTTGGTGAGTGGGAGTTTTCAGTACAGTGGGTCATAAGTGCAGTTTTTTGGTTAGCAGTATGTTGGCAATATTTGTAATCCGATTTGTGTTGCGCTAGTCTAGTTTTAAGTTTGCCTTTTGTTGTTCCAATATATACGCTGTGGCTTATGTGCCAAAATTGTCGGAACGATTGGCCAAATCAGACTGCTACAACAAAGATGAAGTAAAAATAGCCCATAAGCCGATAAATACATTAAAAAACATATATAATCAAACAAAATCAAAAATTCCACATACAGAAAAAAGCAATATAGTTTACGAAATTCCTTGCAATGGAAAAAACAACCAACCATGCCACAGCGTATATATTGGAACAACAAAAGGCAAACTTAAAACTAGACTAGCGCAACACAAATCGGATTACAAATATTGCCAACATACTGCAAACCAAAAAACTGCACTTAAGACCCACTGTACTGAAAACTCCCACTCACCAAACTTTGACAAAGCTACTATTCTTCAACAAGAACAACATTACAGAAAACGATTTACTCTGGAAATGCTTCACATTATTAACACACCAACCAGTAAACGAATGAACTATAAAACGGACGTAGATAACTCTGCTAGCTTCTATAGATATTTGTTGACAAACAAACGATCAGTGATAAACTCCACGTCAAGTGATACACACGTGTAAAAAATGTATGTTATAACTTTTTTTTTTTTTTTAAATTTGTATGTTAGGAAATTTGTTATTTATTTATTTATTTTGTTGTTTTTATGTTTTGTAGTGTTCACCCTGAAGACGATTACCGTGTGTAATCGAAATATATTGGTAATATATAAAAAACCCTTGTGTTTTTATTTCAACTCAGACCTCAAGCCAGCTAGAAAAAAAGTGATTAGAAAAAAAAAGAAATTTAAATCCATTTTTGCGACAAGACTTCGGAGAATTCCGAAAAATCCGCGAGAATATTTAGCCGGAAAACGAGTGCCTCTTCACATTTTCCAGATATCCAAGAAGATTCGTATTGACCGATGCCGCCCATTCGCCAGTTGTGATGACACTTAAGAAAATTTTTTTTGTTTTCTTCTTAATTAGAAACAAATTTTCCTAAGCGAGGTCACTCCTCGACAGTGATTTAGCAAACACTCCGATTATTTTTTTGCATAAAAAGCATCTCAGTGAAAATGCATATGCCTTGCAGGTGCCGTTCGGAGTCGGAAGAAAACATCTACGTCCAGCCCCGCCAATTTGTAGGAAAAATTAAAAGGAGCACGACTTAAAGTGGAAGAGAAGTTCGGCCTTAAACCTCTTCGGAGGTTGTCGCACCTTGTGTTTTTATTTTATAAATCAGTGGTCGGCAAAAATTAATATATAAATGTATTTTTGAGGGCGAGAAAGTGAGCATCCCAGCAGAAAATTAAAGCTAAACTGGCAACATCCAGATGATATATTTATTAAAAACAGTTATATGAAAACTTTTGAAAAATTGGATTTTTGATTCATAGATAGTTTGAAATATTACCAAGTACCTTTCTTCGAAGTCGCTTCGGAAGGTAAACGACATTTTAAAATGTAAACGCAAACAAAACTTGCTTTGTCAAAATGGCTTTGCACGGTATATAGCGCAAAAACAGTGGTGATCAGGGGTGAGAGAAATATAGAAAGAGCATAGAGAGGAGTGAATGAAAGGAAAGAAAAGGTGGGAGAAGTTTTGACTAAAAAACTTTAACAAAAGCTCTTGTAAAAGAATTTTGGGATTAAAAATTATAAAGGTAGAACGCGCGTTTAAATTTTAAATAATCAATTAGTTAATCCCAAGCACATGGTTTGCCTAAAATTGAACGATTGCGCTCCACCTTTATAGTCTTAAATCCCAAAATTGCTTTACAAGAGCTATTGTTAAAGTTTTTTAGTCAAAATTCAACAAGACTATGTCTGTATTAAAGGAAAAATTGCCTTCTATTTTTTGGTCTATTTATATAAAGGTAGTCCTTAAAAATTTTTTATCTACTTTACATTCCATGTTAGAAACTGGTATTTTTAACACGGCGATGTCCTACGAAATACATATAAATTGCCTGTCTCTGCATCACCATCATACCTGTTGACAAACTAGTCATTATATGCACCTGATTTCATACTAGTCAGTATATGTATCAGGGTCATACATAGCTAAGGTATTTACCGACTTAGTGTTGATTAGGTTTAAGTTCTTATGTTTATCTAGATTAACTGCCTGAGTTGGTAGGTACCGCGTCTAATCGTCGTGCTAACGGAGATGTTTCCTTATCACTAAGGGAGGCAGGGCTAGACAAAAAGTTGTTTTCTGGAATGCTCCGCTTCAGCAAAAACTATCTCCACATAGTTCTCCTGAAAGTTCTTAGTGGTGTATTTTGGCACGCCTAAAGCCTTTTCCAGCGTATGTTTTTTAAGTCCGGAACCAAACCGGCGATGAGTAGTATATAAATGGCAGACGAACTGCTTTGTAAGTTGTGCTGCCGCCAAGCGACTTGGAGTTTTTCTCTCAGCTTTGTATTTTAGACACACATTTGGAGGCATGTACTTTTAAGATAAATATACTGACGAGCGTTATACCTAAGATCTTTGGGTGACTGACAGTTGAAATCGTAACGCCATCGACGTAAATGTTCAATATTTGCGTCTTCTGTTCCTGCACTTTTTAAACAGAGTAGACGGGAAATTTATCGGTTCCACCGAGTGGAAAAAAACAGAAATGCTGGGCGGATACTTTTTATTTTGGACACTAACTTATCCAATGAGTGGCCAGGGCCGGATTCAACTATCGTGCAGTTGTCAACATGGCAAATGTTGGTGGTTCGTTTTGTGGGTGAATAGGGCTTTAATATGTATAAATTAAACAGAATGGGTGTAGGACGCCACCCTGCGCCACCCACTGTTTAATTTTTTTTTTAGATAAAGAAGAAGGGGTGAACCTTCTATGACTTGAAGTATTTCCTTTGGTCAATGAAAGACTTTTTAAACTTTCAAGTCTCTTAATTATCGGAATATAATAGAAGGAAAAAATTAATTTTGCTTACGTAAAAAGTAACCCTTTAGACACTTGTGTATATCATGAATCAAAAAATCGAAACCGAAAATCAAATCTATACAAATGGCATTTACTTTAGTTATACTATCCCCCTGCTTAAAACCTTTATATTAAGTGGCTTTCATGTTTGTCCCTTCATTTCCATACGAATTTTTGGCCCACGGAAAAGTCTTTTTCAGTAACTTCCCGTTGAGCTAGACAATTGATACTCAGAGTATAGTTCAGATCTGGGAGACATTACAATGCAAGTGAAAAAATTATCCGCTAGGTGGCGCACGGATCGAGATATACAGAAAATAAATTATAAAATGGAAATTTTGCGATCGACCTTTGTAATTTTAAATCCCAAAAGTTCTTTTACAAGAGCTGTTGTTAAAGTTTTTTAGTCAAAATTCAACAAGATTATGTCTGTATTAAAGGAAAAATTGCCTTCTATTTTTGGTTCATTTCTATAAAGGTAGGCCTTAAAATTTGTTTATCATCATCTTTTTATTTTTGAACTAAATATATCAATATTTCCGCTCGTATTTTGATTAACGATCATAGTCATGTTGAACAATATTTGTTAATGAATACTATTTTATTGATAGCGATTACTCAATTTGAAAGTATTTACCGACAAGTAGCTCTTAGAATGAAATTTTTTTTATTTAAGTGTTGATTTTTCGATGCTAAAACTAAAATTAAAAGCAAAAACGAATTCACTGCTGGCTATCGCCAAATGGTTGCATGCGGCTCAATAAACAAACAAATATTACTCGCACCTTTAATGTGTACTCACTACATAATTAAACGCATGCAAATGAAAATGTTTTTCTTTTCACGTGAATATGAATGTGGTTTATGTCAATGATAGAGCATACACATACACACGCATACATGTATGCATATGTATAAGTGAAATTTGCCTTTATTATTAGTGTAAATTGGACGTAGTCGATATTGTTAATGTGAAAGAAAATTTGTGTTTATTATTCAATAATATTTAATGGTTAATTTTCATTTTATATTTACATATATAGCAATGTTTGTATTAGGGTAAATCTGCCAAAAACACACCAACGAAAATACTTGATTTGAGGGATTGTCTTTTAATGCACAAGAAACGTTAACAGATATACTTATTATCTAGCAAATATATTTCATTTAGAAATTTTGATGTATCATAAATAAAAGATTAGGGCGAAGCACTCAATTAAAATTTATTCAAACATAACATACTTCAAATGCAACCTGTCCCACCCACAAGCTAAAATGAGCCCCTATTTGTCTTTTTTTTTTTTTTTTGTTAAATATACATCAAGGCCACTTTAAGCTACAAACAAGATCTTAGTTTCTCATTAAATAACAGCCAATTTTGAAAAGATTTTTATAGTTTGTGCAATATTGGAAACTGAAGGCCCCCGCTTACTTAGACGAGTTTTTCCCAACCTCTTTAATTGCTAGTTAAAGAAAAATTGCTTAAAGTCCAAAGTTCTTTTTATTTCGGTTAATTGTAATCAGACTGTTTCCTTTCAAAAAACCTACAAATCTTACGTTTTTATTCGTAAATTATTAATTCAAATAAAAAATTACCCGCCAAGCTCCTTTAGTAGTGTGGTGGGGTATGTGATACCCCAAATAACTATAAAAGGCTCTGCTGTGGAACAGAGGCTCTTAATTGTTTAGAAATTAGTCGATATCTTGTGGTTTAACCGTCCTGTGCATAGATGGGTACCCGGGTAACTTTTGCATATTCAAAGGCCATTTTTAAATAATCTACAAATAGAAACGAGATAAAATTTTGTGGCATTGTATGGGAAGAAATTTTCTACAAAACGGGCAGACAATTTTTTCAAATATAATTTCATAAGATGATTTTTTTAATAAATTAGTTTTTTATTACTAGTTCTCATGGCTGGAGTACCCAGGTACCACTAGTAGTTTTCACGTATGAACTGCCCTGTGGTACCCATGTACAGAGCCATGCGAACTAAGAAGAAAAATTATTCATGAACATGACGTTTAATGCCAATAATAAAAGAAGCGAAAGATTACTCTTTTCAATAATATAATATTTGTTTAAGGAAATATATATGCTGGAGTATGTCATACCCCACCACACCAGCGAAAGGTTAAAGGTAAGTTTAGTTTTCTAAATACCAATATTTGCGATGCCTTCAAAGCCCATGGAGTGTTTAAAACAAAAGATCACAGAACCCACTCCTCTTCAATCGTATGCCTTAAGGCAACGAAAGAAATTATATACCGTTTTTTGCCCCTGGCGATACTTCTTTCCGACGCTTTCTCAGGTGGGATAACTTCCTTTCGGGTTTCATATGCTTTGTTGACGTTGCTGGTAACCTGTGTGACTCAAAAGCGGTTTCTGCGCTCCACTTAATTTTGCAAATATTCTACTAAATGCTATTGGGGATGACGGAACTCCCATCAAGTTCATAGAAATCATCCTCCTATCTCTCAGACATAAAATAAATTTTTATTTCGCTACACCAATTTTCTTATGCTTAGAATGTTGCAACTATACATACAACGAATTGCACTAGTACTCAACCAGGGCGTAGCAACTACTGCAAGAGACGGTACTAGTTCAAATCTATAGTTCTGAACTATTCGCATCCTTTGATTATAAATAAAACAAATAAATGTAAGGCGCGATCACCTCCGAAGAGATTTAAGGGCGAGCAACGGTTCCAATTTGCGTCGTGCTCCTTTTAAAATTCTCTCCAAACTCGCAAACGGGGCCTAAATATGTTATACAAACTCTGAACGGCATCGGTAAAGCAGATAAGTTTTCACTTATAAGCTTTTCATGGCAGCAATGTACTCAGAGTGCTTGCCAAATCACTGCTGAAGGTAGACACCACTTTCTTCTAATTGAAAAACTTTTTTTCGAAAATTTTGATTTTACTACTTTGAACTCAGGAACTTTGAGTTTTAATAAGCAGAGTACGCTACCAGCACACCATGACAGCCCCCATTGTTAACAAGTGTTGGTAAGAACTGTCCCGCGCTGCATCCTGTTAACACCATTTCGGAGATAGTCATCAAACATGTAGCGTGAAACTGTCGTTTTCATGACTGCTCTCGGTTTTTCTTTAGGGATCTCACAAATGATTAGCCCATTATTGCTGGATCGGCTTGTACATACCCGCTAAATATACCTTCCGAGAAAAAGTGAATCTTCAAATTCATGCATTGTATTTTAACGAATTATGGGGATTTCTCATAATTATGCACCTTTGCTAACGGTCGAATCGCTGAACTGTCGAATAAATAATTCCAATATTCAGTATTGGAAAATGGTCTTTATTTAGACTACTTTGGGGGTAGTACAATTATACTTCAATATCACGTACTTCACAAAAGCGTGTTTAAATCAAACTGATTAGTTATTCCTCAGCTTGCGCTGCTTTTATACTCTCCGTTGCCTCGTTCGCATATTTCTCCTCAGGTCTAGACTTTTCACGAACATGGAAGAGTTGTATCGCATACTTGGTTATTTAGCTATATGCGTGTGTATATGTGAGTAACAACTTGTATATGCGAGACAATCTCCTTGTTTAAGCTGCTGGTTATGTGTGTGGAATATTCTTTGTCGCGTTCTATGTAAGTGTGTAAATGGATTACTTTGATATGTTCATCTACACAAGTATTGTTGTGCGTTCACTTACTAACAGCATAGTGATGCTAACATTCCCAACAGTATTAACTGAAACTTTCTTCAGGTCTTGGATAATGTATGACATCTTATTTTGCTTAAATTAAGACGAAATTTCGATTAGAAGGAGTACCGCCTAAAAGTCAAAAGTGAGGGGTTTTAAAATAATCAATAATTTTTTTATACAATTTTTCAATAAGCTGGAAAATGAAAATCTGAAAATTTCATTGGAAAGCTACTTTGCAAAACAATTAATTTCAATGTTCATTTCTGACTGGCGAAAGATTGCTTCTATCAAGAAATTTTACATTCACTTATTATTCACTAATTTTCAAGAGAAATCGCATGACGGGATCTATGGGCAGGCTGTAATGAGCTAATGTTATAATGAAATTACCTTATATATAAATAGACAAGATGAAAAAATGTGGAACCGTTTTCTGCTAAACTATAATTCTAAGGTATACAGATTATATATGTATTGATAGGAAATTTGAGCTGCACTGTTATCCATAAATAAAAAAAATTTGAAAAATCATTTTAATATAAAAAATTTAACATAAAAGTCACACCACTACACATGCACTTATTCATACTATAGACACGCTTTGTGTGTGTACTTGCTTTTTGTGTACTATGTTGAATCGTGAGCATGGCCGAGGAGTTGTTTGTACACAATAAAAATTAAAAAAAAAATACATAGCTGATCATGCATCAAGTCTATTTCTTCTTTTCCTTCCTTTGCTTTTCTTTCTTTTCCATTCTATTCTTTTATTTTCCTTTCCTTTCCTTTGTTTGCTTTTCTTTGTTTTCCGTTCCTTTCCTTTCCTTTCCGTACCTTTTTATTTATCTTCCTTTCCTTTCTTTTAATTTTATTTTTATTTCCTTTCTTTTAATTTTCTTTTTATCTTTCTTTTACTTTCATTTCTCTTCCGTTCACGTTCCTTCCTTTCCTTTCCTTCCCCTCTTTTCCTTTCCTCTCCTTTCCTTTCCTTTCCATTCCTTTCCTTTCCTTTCTATTCCCCTACTTTTCTTTTCTTTCATTTCTTTTATTTTCATTTCCCTTCCATTGATTTTCCTTCATTTCCTTTCTTTTCCTTTCCTTACCTTTCCTTTTCCTACCTTTTGTTTACGAGAAGCAGATTGATTAAATCATACCTTCTTGCCAGAGCAATATAAAATTTCCCTATTTTGAGCTTACTTATTCATTATATTACCCATCGAATGTTCCTATTATTATATTAAAATGACAAATTATATTTCTTTTATTATCATTTCCCTACCATTGATTTTCCTTCTCTAGTTACATTAATACCTTGTTATGATGTACAACTTCTCAATTTCATTTCAGATATTGGACAGTAACGAATATCGATTACAGCAATGTGCGTACACCTAGTCGGGTGTTTGGAATGATTTTTTGTGTTTGGTTTACGGCAGTTATAATATCCTTAGCACCACAATTCGGTTGGAAAGATCCTGAATTTTTGCAACGCATCGAAGAACAAAAATGCATGGTTTCACAGGATGTGGCATATCAAGTAAGAGCGAATCTCTAAATAAAGAAATAAGTTACCAATGAGTAAAACGACCAACGAGTCTACATAAATTTTATTGAAAGTGAAGACAATTTTCAATATCTGTTGGAAATGATGAAAGAAAAATACATTTTGAACGGTTCTTAAAACTCCCTTTTTTTTAAATAATGCAGTTTTTGAAAGAAAAATTTGGAGGTTTAGGCTTGTTTCCTAAAATTTTATGAAATTTTTTTTGCTCTGAAATATTGTTTCTAAATTCTAGAGCTAACGTCTTTCTTCTCGAACAGAACCGAGAGTTTAGAGACGCGAGAAATGGGGAACTCGGCTTCTCGACATTCAGTACAAATCTTCACAATAGTCTTAATTTAACACAGTTGGCGTTGCTTTACTCAATATCCGGCTAATACCTTTATGACACTAAATTGTGTTCAAAAGCAATCCGTATCTTAATAATTTTGTAATATACCACAGAGATGTTCAATTTTTTGTCGTAATTAGACTTTGAAACAAAAAATTATTTTTAGTGGGTGTGGTCGTCAACCGATTCTGTTAATTTTCACAAGGTATTTATATAATAACATGAACAACCTCCGCGCCAAATTAAAAAGTTTTAAATGTTCTTCTTTTAAATTTGGGTGGTGCTATGCCGAGACATTAAAGTCAAATAATCCTGGAATTTTTGGGACTTAAAAATGGTCAAGATCCAGCGAAGGCAGAACCTGGGATATCGCACCGAAAAACTGTGTTTGATGAAATATTTACTAACTAGGGTGAGAGAAAATGTGTCGCCCTACATAGAATATTCATCTGTCACACACTGCAGCACTACCTACATATTTCAAACAGCACTTCTTAATTTTTCGTTTTATTTGAATCGACATCTGCTTTTCAATCTTGGCACCTAAGTAATGATTTCTATCTAAATACATTTTTTATTCTCATTTGCTAGATTTTTGCCACATGTTGCACATTTTACGTGCCTTTACTGGTAATATTGGCACTATATTGGAAAATCTACAAAATTGCACGCAAACGCATACAACGACGCATCCAACAACGTCCAATTACAGTGCCATCTAATCAGAATCAGGTAAGTGGTATTGGCCCACAGCCAGAGCATCATTACTTTGTTCTGATTCAATTACACTACGGTTGCCACTTCTCACGGCTGCTCACAGCTTTAACTTATGTTACCAAAGTTCAACACATTCCATATTATGACCAGGGCAATCCAAAATGTGCAAAAGAATATTTTTTATATAACTCGTAAACAATAAACCAATCAAATATAAATACAAAAAAAAAATATATGAAGGCGAACTACTCCTTATAAAGCACTAGAATACCCGGCAGACGTTGTCCTTCCCTAAATTTGGCCTATCTGCATACATTTTAATAAGCTTTTTCCGTCTTACTCTGCCCTCCCCCCTCTTCACTTTTTCCTAATCCTTTTATTCATTCCTCCCTCCGTCTTTTTCGCTTCATATCTCTCCATCTTCGTCTCATTCTATCTCTTTCTCAATCTCCTTCTCTCTTTTCTCTTCTCTCAATTTCTTCTCATTCTTCTGCATCTCTTATTGCCTGTCCCAGAGGGTGGTATGTATTTTATTTCAGTCCCAGTCCCAGTCCCACTCCGAGTCTCAGTCCCAGTCCTAGTCCTAATCCCAGTCCCAGTCCGTATCTGGATAATATATTACTCTGTACTAAAGCACTCATCAACAGCTTTCATTTGATATCCATATTGTATAAACGCATTCTAGGGGTACTCGGGTCTACGTTTCGGCCTATATCTCGCAACCCTGTACGTCGATCGCAACCAAGCCTATGTAGTAACCACCGCGTGAGGTTTACGCAACTTGTGTGAAAGTTTGAACAAAATTGACCGACGCATCTCTTCAAACACCGGCGACCAACTAACACACATTTTAGTCTTTCTTTTTATATATATAGATTTTTATTTTTCACATTTTACTATAATATTAAAACGAAATGCAGATTTTCGTTGCTTTTGAAATTTGGTTTAAAAATTGCACATGGAACAACTAAAGACTCTCCTGAATTAAAAAAAATGTCATAGTACCTGTAAGCGGAGAAATTTATTCTGCGTATGGTCTGCCGATCTTCGTCGATTTTGAACTAAAATCAGGACTGAATATACCTGGAGTGACATAAAGAGTTAAAATTCCTGGAGGAAATTGGAATTTCTCTTATTAACAGAATATGATTAAAGTTTGGATAAGTATACATACTTTTTTAGTGAAGAAAGACAGACAATTTTACTTGTGATTTATACTAAGTTATCTTAACTCGGACACTGTTCAAATTGCAATATTAACCTCAAATTTCACATGTGATGGCTTAGTTTCGAAAAATGTGTATAAGTCCGTGTGACGTGGGAAATCGACGAAGATCGTATGTACTAAAGAATAATAACAATCGATAATTTCAGTGTTGAATAACTACTAGAAGCTAAATATATAATGTGGCGGTAACAGTACCTCTAAATCGCGGCCCCCTCAGATATGGGTTAAAAGAAAGAGAAGGTCTAGAAAATATTTAAAAGCGGATGAAAAATATTTATATAAAATTTTTATTCGCTGAAGCCAACTTAAGTTTTAGCCTCTTTGCAAAATTGGAGTATACAGAGCTCAACCGAGGATTTTTTGCTTTTATATTTTTTATTAAAAAACTCTGGTTATACTGTATTATGCGTTCACTTAATCCATTAGAACTTATTCCATAAAGCCCAAAAATTATATCGGCCAAGTGGTCGCCTCCTGAGTTTATGGCCCGTTTTATGGTAATTCTATCACCCTTCATAGAACTTTGATTACATATTTTAAACGTCTTCCAATAATTATATTAAGGTCTTTAAGAATCTGAGGTTTATATTGAAATAGGCCACGCCCATATAGATTTGTACTCTGTGTTTGTTTACTTCACAAATGCCAAGCCCGAAGTGACATTGGCACCATTTTCTAAAGCTCTAGCGATTTCCTATTGCATGATTACTTTTGGTCCACCCGGTACTTTCGGAATATAAAATCATATTTTACGGCTTATATGGAACTGTGAAGTCAATCTCATTTTACGTGTTTTGGGTTGCCCTAATTATCACCTATGGTAAGTTGGGAGTAGTGGAGGTCTCGCACTCATTTTTACCACCATAAGATTTTATAATTTGATACACTCTTACTTGTCTGGTCAACGGCCAACGTTGTGCTTATTCTTTTTTGCAAATAAAAAGCTTTAATTCATAACAATCTATTGTTTTTTTTTTTCATCTTGTCAGTGATATACAAATATGCTGAGTCCAAATATTTTTATTCTTTTATTTGCGCTTACCGTTTAAACCATTGAGGGTAATCATTCATTCACATAACATGACGTAGCCAGCGTAGCCACTGTGTTATAATTCGTTGGACTATGTTGGATTCGGCACAATGCGGACCATCTCGTCAACAATGCAATATGATCACATTGAACCCTCTGGGCCAACCTACTCCCACCTCCTAGTTCCATGAGAAATTCGGGGTCGCCAGAGCCTCAGCTGAAGAAAGCGGGATTCGCCACGGTAAGGTGCGTTTGGCAATTGGATTGGAAAAGCTAAGAGTTGCGTTAGCATCGACACAAACCTTGGGATCCTTTGGGTATTTTAGTCTCCTCTTACGACAGGCACACCTGCCCCATTTATATTCTAAACCTCATTAAATCCGAAAGACTTTTCTCTCCAACATTCCCAGAGCCGTCGCAGTAGATATGTCCAGGGTCCATTCTTCTGCACGATAAATCACTTATTTCTGGAGCATGGTTTTTATTTGGTGAGAGAGAACACTACTTGTTAATAACCTGCTCAGTCCAAAGAAGCATTTGTAGACAAGAATTATTCTTCGCTAGATGTCAAGGCTGACGTTGTATTTTTTATAAATGCTGGCTCCCAAATAAATGGTGCTTTCACAATTTCAAAAGTATGGCTGCCAACAGTAGCGTCGTTGCCAAGGCGCAAATACGCTGACTCTCAGGTACTTCGTTTTGTCCTCGTTCACCATAAAATCGACCTTATATGCTTCTTTCTTCGTTTTAGAGTAGTAAAAATAACGGCGCGGATTTTCAAGCTGATAATATTAATGTCGTCAACCCATACCAGTAATTGTAAACTTTAATGAAATATTGTTACAGTGCGGTTAAGTTCTGCAGCAGGTTTTATTTTTGCCGGCATTAAATTTAAAAAAAATTTCACATTTGGGGTCATCCTTTCTGAAACCTTGTTAAATTTGGAACGTCTTGGATAGGTCCTTCCCATTTCTGACTGAGTCGATGGCATTGCACAGCCGTTTACGTTATGCGGAGAAAGAAAACTCAGATATATCGGCGTATGGGCAGCTCGTTTTTGTACTGTCGAATGCGGTTTCCCATCAGGACCTGCGGCCTTCATCAAAATCAGGAGGAGGAACATTTATTCCATCCTTATCGATGGGTCGGGCTGGGGTTCAGCTTCATTTAACGGCACATCGCTGTCTGCATTTACGAGGGCAGAAAAGTTTTTCCTCCATAATTTTTTCACAATTGTCTTCTACAAATTTTTTAATAGTGAAATTGTAGTTCACAAAGCGAATAGTACTGTAAGTACACCATCACACCCCGTCATACTCTCTTGCACATCTGCATATGTATGTAGGTGCGTACATATGAACCATTGTAGAGGACATGTGTTTTTGTTCAAATATGAACTCGTTTTTGAGCCACTTTTTGTGTTTCATATTTCCCAAATTATTTATGCTTGTCAGTTTATGTATGTTTGTAGCTTTGTAGCTTATGCCAGTATGCCAATACGCGTGGCCCCGAATTTGATTAGTTTTCCATTAAACGCGATTAGCTTGGTTTGTATACAAACAATTTGTGCGAAAGTAGTTTTATTAATGAATTGAGATTTAACATACTGACCATTTATGCCGACCACATAATTAATGTGTCAATTTCAGATCAGAAACTATTGCATACCAATTGATCCTTGGGCATTATTTGTGCATACCAATTTTGGGCGTTCATATTAGATAAATTAATTACACATACGGAGGTGCTTATAAAACTTCGCGTTCATCTTTTTTAACTTTGCTACAGCACCAGCGCTGATTGTAGTGAATTTTGTGAAGCTTTAAATTCACATCTGAAGACTGGTATCGAAGGATTATACACCTGCATGGTTCGAAATACGAAGACTTCAATAAAGTTGGTCTTATTTCAAACTTGTCTTTTGGATTTCGGCAACTAGTGATCGACATTGCATTATTAATTGATTACAATCGGTTTCGGAAATCGTTTCATTATATTTCATAGTGACTAAAATGAAGTGGCATTTGATTAACATATAAGTTATATCATGCTATTTTATGCCCCGTTATCTTCACCCCACGTTACTATAAAAATATGCAAATTACAAAAAAAAACTAATTTTATATTTCTTTTAAGGTCGTGTATTTGCGAATTTAGGTATTGTGGAAAACCATAGGATATACGTTATTTTTTGTAATATTATTTGAAGAAAGAACAAAAAGATTTTCGATGAGCCAACTCTGCAGCTGGCTATATAATTGACTATGGATGAAACAGGACTTGGTAAGAGCTTTATTTATGCACATTGCGAAAGCTAACCCAATAGGAAAGTGGAGGCATTTAAAATGGAAAAGCATATCCATGCCAATGAAGTATCTGTTTTATATATAAAGGAGGTTGCTTCAAAACGACAAGAACTTCGCACATGGGAAATGCGAAAATATTCAAATCTCACTTATATAAATCACACTTAAATTTTTTTTATAACGATAACGTATTCCCACATAAACTTTCGTTCGTACCACTTTTTTAGACTTTTTAAAATTAACTATATGTTTAATCTTTTGTGCAAATAATTATCTTTACACGACCGCAATTCTGAAAGCTTTTCATTTCCGCATGTAAATATCGGCCTTGAATGAATCATCGGTTTTTTGTTTACTTATTTATAGTGTGGGTCGACTAAAAACCGACTTCAAAACAGGAAGTGTGTACCTGCAATGCTGAACTTGCACTTTAAGTTTTTTTCTTTGTATTTTAAATATATAGATAGAACGTATATAGATAGGCAGAAGTTAACATAAATTTTTAACGGCGGCATAACTAAACGTTCAAACAGCCAAATGCAACTCTTCAGTTAAAACTTTAGGCGTTAAAATAACCTAAGTTTGTTCGGAAGCTGTTCTGAAAAATCCCATTTGTAAGGTAGGTGCCACGTCTTCCTTTCCCAAATTTCACATTTTACTGGAGGTGTTAAATATAGCTGCTTACTAATCTAGAGATATGCAGTATGAAAAATTTCTTTTCTATGGGAAGTGCCGCGCCCCATTCTTTCTCATCCCACATTTTCTTGGTGGTGTTAGAGTTGGCCCCAAATAACACTCTTTACTGATTTTCAATGTGCTAGCATAAATACTTCCAGAGCTATGCAGTATCAAAGATTATGTTTATATGGGATCCCTTTCATGTATAGAAATTTATTTTTAGCCTATGATCATCCTTGGAAGAACTTTTTAATGGGTGTATCAAATTTGGTTGTGATCGGCTGGTCCGTTTAGTACGCAACACGATCCCTACAGGACATACATAATATTGATTTTATATACATATATATTAGAGCGGGTCAAATTGTATGGATAGATTTTTTTTTTTCATCAGGAGTATAGCAAAAACGTAATCTACAGATGATTCTCAGAAAAATTGTTAACATCTGTTTCCAAAAGTGTTACAGAAAAAAGCGTGAAGGTGTTATGACTGTTACAGCAGAAAGTCGTGAAAAACAACCACGAATGGAGAGGAAAAAAGATTTTAAAAAATAATAACATAACATTACTTTTATTTTGAAAAATACGTTAAAATGATCAATTCTAAGTAAAAAAATAATTTTTTAAATAAATTACATAAAAATTTTGTTTTTTTGCTTATTACTTGAAAATATAGGTTTTTTTTTTCTACGAAAACGAATTCGGAAAAAGAAAAACTGTCTGAATGAAAGTTGTTGGGAATGTTCTGAACTTATTTTAGCTGTAAAGAAAAAAAATTTTTATAAGAAATTTGTTAAAACTGAAAATATAGTAGTTAAAAGTTCATTTTAGGCTAATTTCTCATAATTTAAGCCTGATATCTCTACGAAAATTCAAAAACACTATAGATATTAGAGATTATAGAGATTCTGAAATGTACGTAAATACCTTTAAGGTAAGCCCAATGTGATATTTTTCCTATTGTTCTATCAGAATCGATGAAGATTTTTTGGCCAAACCCTACATTCATATGGCAAAATATCCATTTTGCAAAAATCGGGACCTCGAAATCGGACTTAGAGCTATAGTGTCTTCAGCAATTTTTCTTAGAATCATTTGTAGATTACGTTTTTGCTATACTCCTGATGGAAAAAACATTTGATCCGCCCTAATACATATTGTAACGAATTTCGGGAAATTCCGCTTATTTGAAACCTTCTGCTAACGTTCCAAACGCTAAACTGTTGAAAAAATCACTCCAATATTCTGTATTTCAAAATGGTCATTATTAGACTACTTTGGGATTAGTACAATTATACTTCACTTCGCAACTGATACCGTGTTTAAATCAAACTGAGTACGGACTACTCGGCTTGCTCTGCTTTTATACTCTCTGTTGCCTTGTCCGCATATTTCTCCAAACTTCTAGACATTTTATTAAGAATTCATGAGCTTAACACTGGCTTATAATAATTGAATATTCAATTATTATGTTTTTTCTAAGAGAAACTGAAAAGAAAGAAAGAAACATTTACTGGCATATTGCGATAGTACCATTTCGAAAACCACCACGAATTCATCGTCAGGCTATTTCGTAAAGTTATCAAAGGTTTCACCGAGATTCGAACCGCGAATCACACGATGAAACTGCAGTTGCCTAACCACTAGGTTATCCTGCCTCTATTTTTCTCCTTGCTTAATTCAGTTTATCTTATTTCTACACTAACAACACAACTGAGACATTCTGCCTCTATTAATTTGTGTATTATGTAGATTTGTTTTTGTAAAGTTCCTTTTTCTTTGCGAATGAGAAGCTTTGTAAACTCGGGCTCAGTTTTACATATTTATGGGTTTGCTAAAATGAGCATTTGTGGCCATAAATTGAAACAGGATATATTTGTTGTTCCCGACGCGTTTCGACGTTTACCTAACATCTTCTTCTTTGGGGACCTATTTAATGTAAAGTATATACAATTAAATACATTAAACGTTATACATTAGATTATCTAACAATAAACATGAAACTGACACATCATTTAACAGTTATTGTGCTACTTACATTAATATTAACATTAATAATTATTTGGTTCAAGTACTAATACAATTTGTTGCACAACATTATTCACACATTAAATGACATTTGTTTATTTTTTTAACATTCTCTTGCATCTCTGTACAAAAGCTGAGTAGACGCTGCTTATATTGTCAAAATCTTCTTCATCGCGATTTGTAATTGTTGTTGAATGCGTATACTTTCTAGCGTCAGCCTCGTTTTCTCTCTCGGTTCATTGTGTAAAATTTTAACATTTGAGAAATCCGACACGTGATTGCTCTTTGTTAGGTGTTGTGCTAGCCCGGTCGACGTTTTTTTGTTTTCTGCATCTTTCTTATGTTCATTAATTCTTATACCTAGTTGCCGTTTTGTTGTACCGATGTAACATTTGTTACATTTTTCATTTTCATTACCGTTGCGAGTTATTTCGTAAACAACATCGGTTAGTTGTTCTTTTTTAATTGGGTCTTTTATTCTAGTGAAAATTTTTTTGAGCATGTTGTTTGGTTTATGCGCGTAATTAATGTTTTTGTTATTTATTGTTTGATGTAATATTTCATTATCTGTAAGGCCCGGGATGTAAGTTACGCCGATATATTTCTTGTTCGTATTATCTTGTTGTGTGTTGTTATCTTTTTGGTGAACTCTGTTCACAGTATTTTGGATTAGTCTACCCGTAAGAGAACTTGGATAGCTATTGTTATATAGAATTTCCTTTATCTTTTTAATGTTATCCGTCCAGAAATCTTCATTGCTAAGTAATATTACTTTTCTTATTAAATTCGTTGTTGTGTTGATTTTTTGTTTCCATGGATGGTTTGAGTGGTAATTTATTAATCGTCCCGAGGCAACGGATTTTGCGTACCAATTCATTAGTAAATTTTTATTTTTTCTACTTACTTCTACATCTAGGAAGGCTAATTTATTGTCTTTTTCCATTTCAATCATGAATTTTATACTCGTGAGTTGAGAATTTAATGTGTTTAATATTTCTTCCGCGTCTTTAGATTTAATTATTGCGAATACATCATCTACATACTTGTTGATGTATTTGATGTATTTCTTTAATTCAGCTATAATGTCGTCAAGGATTTTGTCTAGTACTATATCCGCTATAGTCGGAGATAGTGGATTTCCCATTGGCATCCCGTAGGTTTGTTGATACAATTTTGAATTGTACATGAAATAATTGTTTTCTCGCAGGCACAATTCTAGTATGGTTTGGAATTGTTTCTTTGAAATATTTGTATATCTTTCCAACTGCGTCCATTTTTTTCATTATCGCCTGTATTGCTATGTGTGTGGGAATGTTTGTAAAACGTGAAATTACGTCAAATGATATAAGTATTTCGTCATCATCAATATTAATATTTTTCAATCTTTTTTTTAGTTGGAACGCATTTTTTACATTATAATCATCAGATATTAAGTTTTTCAGTATGGCACCGGTATGTTTAGCTAACCTATAGTAAGGTACTTTCGTAGATGATGATATCGGTCTCAGTGGCATGTTGTCCTTGTAGATTTTCGGTAGACCGTATAATCTGGGCGCGACAGCCGCAGTACATGATAATTGAAATTTTGCTTTTGCATTAATTTTATTTTGTTTGTATAGCTCGTTAACGATGGTATTGTTTTTCCTCATCAGTTATTGCGTTGGATCCTCCCTAATTATTTTGTAGACTTTCCTGTCGCTTAGTAAGTCTGCCATTTTTTCTTCGTACTCGGTTTTATTTATTAATACGGTTTTGTTACCTTTACCACCCTTTGTGGATGGTGGAGCCGTGTGTAGAAGTCCACAAAAGTGGGGAAAGCTTCTGACCGCCATTCACCTGGGAATGGCCAGAGCGATTCTTTTGCATGCGGTTCAAGCAGCTCACTACTGCCGGTCACTTGCGGCCTCTGAGTAGCCGCTAAACATTCGTTTAGCGGTGAGCTAATGTGAGAAGCCGACAACCTGGCTAGGCCACTCTGACATAATCGGTTTATGGGCTAGCCGGGGGAGATCTCATCGGCAGCGTCTGTACACCTCTAGGTGCGGCTGCAAGCGGGCGTCTGTCTTGGAGCAAGCGGCTCGCTATATAAACGTGCAAGTAATATTTTCACCCCCGCTGAGCGGGTTGTGCGCTGGGCTTGGGACCCGCCACGTAAAACCATACTCCAATGAAATATAACAACAAGCCTCGGATAAATACACTCTCTATTGATGAAGACCATGGCAAACGTTTGAAGGACAATAAATTGAGGGCATGCACCTGGAACGTCCGCTCTCTGAATGGGATTGGTGCAGATGCCCGGCTGGTTGATGTCCTCGTCAAAACAAAATCTGACATCACCGCCATCCAAGAAATGCGTTGGACGAAGCAAGGAAGAAAGCAGATCAAAAATTGTGACATCTATTGGAGTGGCCATACGAATAAGCGCAGTTTCGGCGTCGGATTCGTGGTGGGAGAGAGACTTTGTCGACAAGTGCTGGCGTTCACGCCTGTGGACGAGCGTCTCGCCGCTATCCGAATAAAAGCAAAATTGTTTAATATATCATTCATCTGCGCCCATGCGCCGACAGAGGAGAAAGACGATGAGGTGAAAGACACTTTTTATGAACAATTAGAACGCACATAAGGGCGCTGCCCCCGTCATGATATAAAAGTCGAGCTTGGCGACTTTAACGCCAGGGTGGGCAAAGAAGGTGTTTTTGGCCCTAAAGTCGGAAAGTTCGGCCTACACAATGAAGCTTCTCCTAACGGACTGAGGCTGATTGACATTGCCGGTGCTCGAAACATGGTCATATCCAGCACGAGGTTCATGCATAAAAAGATACATCAAGTTACATGGCTGTCTCCTGATCGAAATA
Source organism: Eurosta solidaginis (assembly GCF_040869045.1). Lineage (NCBI taxonomy): Eukaryota > Metazoa > Arthropoda > Insecta > Diptera > Tephritidae > Eurosta > Eurosta solidaginis. The sequence continues at coordinate 172,845,281 of NC_090321.1, read as the reverse complement.
CTCGCAATCAGATCGATCACGTTGTGATAGACAGAGGGCATGCCTCCAGTGTTTTAGATGTGCGCACGATCCGAGTACCTAACATGGCCTCGGACCATTACCTCGTTGCAGCCAAAATACGCACCCGCCTCAACGCGGCTAAAACCAAGGAACAAAAAAAAAAAAAAAACACACACACGGAAAGCTAGACGTCGGAAAGCTTCAATCATAACAGACTGCCAATGATTTCGCAACTCGACTATCACAACTGGTCTCTGAGAGCACGACTCATCCTGAAGGAATACAGGAGCAGTGGGAGCATATCTCCAAAGCACTTCGTACTGCCGCCGAGGAAAAAATTGGTTACCGGCGGCCACAAAAAAACAACTGGTACGATGAAGAATGCCGCGTTGCAACCGAAAGGAAAGACGCTGCCTACAGGGCTACGTTAAAAGCGAGCGCGGCAAGAGGAGTGTGTGAACTCTGTCGTGAGTTGAAAAGGGAAGCGAGACGCCTTTTCAGGAAGAAAAAGCAGAAGCAGAAAGGCACGCTAGCCACCAGGAATAACGGCCGTAAATTTTACCAAAAAATACGGCGACAGACGGAAGGTTTTAAGACCGGGACAAACTCCTGTAGGAACGAAAACGGCGACCTTGTAACTGATGCCCAGAGAGTGCTTAGATTATAGAGGGAATACTACTCTGCTCTCCTAAATGGAGGCAGCAATTCACCGCGCAGAGACGAAGAACCCGATCCAGCAATCGATGGTGATGGAATATATGTCCCCCCGCCCGACTATGACGAAGTTAGAATGGCAATAGCCAGATTGAAAAACAACAAGGCCGTGGGCGCTGATGGATTGTCTGCGGAGCTATTCAAGTACGGCGGCGAGGAGTTGGTAAGGCGCATGCAGCAACTTCTTAGCAAAATGTGGACGGACGGGTGCATGCCCGACGGTTGGAATCTAAGTGTTCTCTGCCCGGTCCACAAGAAGGGGGATACTGCAAAATGCACCAACTATCATGGAATCAGCCTTCTTAATATCGCATATAAGGTCCTTTCAAGTGTATCAGTGCGGCTTCAGACCTGGTAAATCTACCATCGACCAGATTTTCACAATGCGCCAAATCTTGGAAAAAACCCGTGAAAAGAGAATCGACACACATCACCTCTTCGTCGACTTTAAAGCCGCCTTCGACAGCACGAAAAGGAGCTGCCTATATGCCGCTATGTCCGAATTTGGTTTCACCGCAAAACTTATACGGCTGTGCAAAATGATGTTGAGCAACACCATCAGCTCAGTCAGAATTGGGAAGGACCTCTCCGAGCTGTTCGAAACTAAACGAGGTTTCAGACAGGGTGACCCCCTATCGTGCAATTTCTTTAACTTGATGCTGGAGAAAATTATACTAGCTGCAGAACTTAACCGCACTGGAACAATATACTATAAAAGCGTGCAATTACTGGCATATGCTGATGACATTGATATCATCGGCCTAAACACCCGCGCTTTTAGTTCAGCTTACTCCAAACTGGAAAAAGAAGCGGTAAAGATGGGTTTGATGGTGAATGAGGACAAAACGAAGTACCTGCTGTCATCGAGCAAAGAGTTAGCGCATACGCGCCTTGGCAACCACGCTAATGTTGGCAGCCATAATTTCGAAATAGTAAAAGACTTCGTTTACTTGGGAACCAGCATCAACACTAGCAACAACATCAGCACTGAAATCCAGCGAAGAATCAATCTTGCCAATAAATGCGACTTTGTACTAAGTATGCAATTGAAAAGTAAAGTCCTCTCTTGGCGAACGAAAATCATACTCTACAAGTCACTTATCGTGCCCATCCTGTTATATGGGGCAGAAGCATGGACCATGACAACAGCAGATGAAGCGGCTTTGGGAGTGTTCGAGAGAAAAGTTCTTCGAAAGATTTATGGACCTCTACGCGTTGGGGATGGCGAGTACCGAAGAAGATTTAATGATGAGCTGTACGAGCTATATGCAGACATCAACATAGTCCAGCGAATTAAAACTCAGCGGGTGCGCTGGCTAGGCCATGTTATGCGAATGAAAGATGATGCTCCGGCCAAGAAAGTGTTTCTATCGGAACCCACCTATGGAAGCAGAGGTAGAGGGCTGTCCTCACTCCGTTGGAAGGACCAGGTGGAAAACGATTTAAACTCCCTTGGTGTGACCAATTGGCGCCGGTTGGCGGAGCGAAGGAGCGACTGGCGCGCCTTGTTGGACGGCCATAACCGTTTAGACGGTTAAGCGCCAATTAAGTAAGTAAGTAAGTACCTTTATCCGCATGTGTAAATATTATTTTGTCCTTGTGTTGACGTAAAAACTTCTTTGTGTCTTCGAAAGTTCTCATAATTAGCTTATCTTTGGGGTTCTGTTTGATTCGTCTTTGGTAGCTAGTGATTTTTTCAGCCATACTGCTTCTTATTGCGTCCTTACTTTTTTCGTCTTCGATTTCATGTAAACCTTGTTCCAGTTTCGCGATAAGATGTATTGGAGAAAAATTATCTTTTGTGACCGGTAGCGCAAACTTTGTGCCAAGCGAGAGTAATAAGCAGCTTTCTTGAGGTACGTCGATATTCGTTTCGTTTATGAACCAGTCCTCGTTGAATCGTATGCCAAATTTGTTAATGTTTTTTTTTTTTTATTATTTGTGTTTGGATCTTCTTTTGGTGTGTTTTTTCCGTGGCGTTGATGAAGTAGTTTGTGAAATGGTTTTGTTTTTCCACAATATTATCATAGTCGTGTTCATTTAATTTATGTTTTAGTGTATTAGTTACGTATTTTCATTCGTCTTCAATTATTTTAATGTTTATATTTGTTTCCTTAATTTCTAGATTTAATATTTTTAGTAGAAAACTGGTTTCCAGTTTTTGTAGTTGGGTTCGGGTAGACTGGTGTTTAAAGGAGTTTGCTAAGAATCTAATGTTACCTCGTAAGTGTGGTGGTGTGATGCCGTAGCTCTTTCATTGGAGCAGAAATTTAAGCCTTTCTTTTTGTTTCGCTATATTTTTTGATTTTTTGTTTAATTTATTAATATTATGTTGTATTTCTTCATTGTATCTAGTTTTGATGTACCGAAAGAAATGTTTCATGTTTATGTAAGAATGTAGTTAAGATGTTTTGTATCTCGGATTTGCTCACCGATTTTTGGATCTTTATTATGTTGTTTGGGCCAATTTATAAATGATTGGTTTGCTAAAATGAGCATTTGTGGTTTACATATTTATGTTTGTTTGTTTTTAGTGGTGTGTTCAATTTATACTTATTATAAAGAATTCATGAGCTAACACCGGCTTATAATAATTGAATATTCAACTACTATTTTTTTTCTAAGAGAAATTGAAAAGAAAGAATGAAACATTTGCTGGCATATTGCGATAGTACCATTTCGAAAACCGCTACGAATTCATCATCAGGCAGTTTCGTAAAGTAACAAAGGTTTCACCGAGATTCTAGACGTTTCTTCTTCTAGAATCTCCTACTTGGTTACCAGCTATATGCGTGTGTATTTGTAGTTTGTAGCCTCCCGCATAGCCATATGCATGTGTATATGTGAGTACTTCTTCGGCTGATGATTACATGTGTTAATGAGTATCTCTCCGTTTCCTTGTATGTATGTGTGTAGATGATGATTGATTTCTTTACGAACATACGAGAGACTCCTTAGTATTGGCTTAGTGATGGTAGTATCGCTTAGTGATGCTAATATTCGTCACAATATGTAGATAGATACAGCTATTATGTAACCAGCTAAAGCATTCATACAACAACAAAATAAACTATTACCTACACAAATAGGCTAGAATTGATTATTTAAAGAACATTCGTAAAACTAAACTTTAATTGGTATTTGTTTAACCGGCTATAGTTGCAATTTTTTTAGTAATAAAATACCAAAAAATGTTTCTCCTTCAGTTTACCAATATATTTCGGTTACACACGGTAACCGTCTTCAGGGCTTTGAACTTAGCATTGCTATAGTTCTTCCTTATTTCTGCATATCCCATTTCGTTGTAGTTTAACGTAAAGAATAAAGTAAAGCAAACGAGTAAAATAAAGAGTTTGTAATATCTCCAAAATTGTGTTTCTGAAAACCGTAACTATTCACTTTTTTTTGTGAAGCCATCATAGGCAGCTATTTTTCCGCTATAATTTTAAAGCTATGCCAATTATTTTCTTGATGTAAAATGTTGAGCGGTTGAAAATAAAGATTGGAAATTTAAATAAAAACAAGTAAGAAAGTCTTAGTTCGGACATAACCGAACATACCCAGATGTGTGCTCTCAATTGGTGGGGTCGTTAACAAATTTTCCTTAGATCTGTGTATAGTTCCAAATACCACAATTCCACGAAATTTAATTAACGGCTTGCGAAAATTTTAAATTTTGGTGCCACGCCCATTTCCTAATATTTAAAAAAATTATTTTATCGCCATAATCTTTTCACTTTTATCGTCATATCAACCCTCGTTTCAAGGTCTTTGATATTAAATCATATTTTTTATACCCAGCGTGCTTCGCACGATTTAAACTCCCTTGTTGTGCCCAATTGGCGCCGGTTGGCGGAGCGAAGGAGCGACTGGTGCGCCTTGTTGGACGGCCATAACCGTTTAGATGGTTAAGCGCCAATTTAAGTAAGTAAAGTGCTTCGCACTCAGAGTATATTAATTTTGATTGGATAACGGTTGGTTGTACAGGTGTAAAAGAATCACGATATACATAGACCAACAGTATCCCCAAAAATTTGATTAAGCCATGTTTAGAAGAAGAAAATTTGGAAGCTTCACAAGCCGTAAATCAAAAGTCTTTAAAAATATTACATTGAAATTTGACAGAGGCACCATCTTTGCCAAATTATAAAGGCTGAGTGAAGATAATCAAAATCGGTTAATACCACGCCCACTTTACCTAAACATTTGACTTAAACAAAGTTTTCAATAACTCTATGGTATTTAACTACATTTAACTGATGTTTTATCTCAGTAGGGGTATGGGTGAGCTAAGAACCAAACATAAATGGATGTGACCCGACTTTTTTTTGTTACTCTTGCCAAAATACTTTTAATGCCATAAGTTGAATATGCGAAAGAAATTCGGCATAAACATTTTTTTCATGCTACAACTGTTTGCTCTGAAAATGAGCGAAATCGAATGAAAGCCACTCCTGCCCTTTATATACAGCGTGCTTTGTACACAGTCCGTCTGCCAGTCCGTCCGCCCGTCTGTCTGTCTGTCTATGCATACGATTACTTGAGTAAATATTGAAATATCTTATTAAAAATTGGTATATGGGTTCCTTGGCGCTCATTTATCTTCGCTTTATAAATTAGCGAAATCGGATGATAACCACTCCCACTTTTTATATACATACTAGCAGACCCGGCAGACATTGATCTGCCCTAAATCTGGCCTATCTGCATACATTTTAATGAGCTTTTTTCCGTCTAACTCTGCCCTCCCCCACCCCTCTTCACTTTTTCCTAATCCTTTTATTCACTCCTCCCTCCGTCTTTTTCGCTTCATCTATCTCCATATTCGTCTCATTCTATTTCTTTCTCAGTCTCCTTCTCCTTCTCTCTTTTCTCTTCTCTCACGTTCTTCTCATTCTTATTCATCCCTTATTGCCTGTCCCAGAGGGCGGTATGTATTTTGTTCCAGTCCCACTCCGAGTCTCAGTCCCAGTCCTAGTCCTAATCCCAGTCCCAGTCCGTCCCTGATCTACATCCTGGAAAAAAGGATCGGTAATACTAATATAGGCAAATTTATATACCAAATTTCAGGCAAATCGAATAGGATGTACGTAAATAGGTATGTGTGTATTATTAATTCATGACTCTATTTCGGCTTCGCATGCATATTTATCAGTTTTGCCAGGTTGATGCGACTAAATAATAAATAATATCACAATGAAAATTACTTCAGAGCTCTCAGTAACAGCAGTCGTTTCATATCCGTATTATCCACACATTCTTGGGGTATCCGGGTCCACGTTTTGGCCTGTATCTTGAGATCCTAGTCCCAAGCGGTATAATATATTACTCTGTACGAAAGCACACATCAACGGCTTTCATTTGATATCCATATTATATAAACACATTCTAGGGGTACCCGGGTCCACGTTCGAACAAAATCGACTGACGTATCTCTTTAAACACCGGCGACCAACTAACACACATCTTAGCCTTTCCTTTTATATATATAGATTTTTATTTTTCACATTTCACTATAATATTAAAACGAAATGCAGATATTCGTTGCTTTTGAAATTCGGCTTAAAAATTAAAAAATTTAAAATTAAAAAAAATTTCTTAGTAATTCTAAATCGCGGGTCCCCTCAGAAAACCCGGGTCAGGGGTAATCACCCCATTCCCCCCCCCCCCTCTCGCATGTGCTAGACTTAATATCATTCGCTATATTTTTTTTATTGATAAGCACGTTGTTTAATTGAACACCGACCAATTACACGGAAGTATATCCGCACCACCTGAGTGCCGGTGCGTATATGTAACATTTTATTATTACGTAGTAACATATAAAAAAAATTGCAATAAAATAATATTGCTACTATAAACTGCGATACAACCTATACTATATTTCAAGTTAGATCAAACTACACACGGGGTGCAAAACAAATTCAAAATCGGTTCAGTAGTTCAGGAGTCTATCGCAAGTGATTTTTATATATATAGATATAAAATTTTGGAAAACACAAAAAACCTGATTATTAATTAAATAATACACCCTCATTTTATGGTTGGACTGATATTGAGACTCTTGACAAAAATTAAAAAAAAAATTTTTGAAAATCGGTGTGGCACTGCCCACTTGTGATAATATCAATTATTATTAATAATGAATCACAAACCGTTAAACCGTATAACCGATTGCCTTTACTACACAGAATTCTTCGAAGAAAAACTAACGAAATCATTTCAGAACCACGCCCCCTTTGAATTAAATGATCTTTAAATGGGTAGTGGATGAATAAAATAATCTACATCAATGGTGTTTAATTTCCTAAATGGAACTATAACAAGAAAAAGCAAAAAATTAAAAACTTTGAAAATGGGCGTGGCACCGTCCCTTTTTTTACCAAGCAAATTTCTATGTTTCGGTAGCCTTAGCTCGAAGAAAAGTTAACTGATCGTAATAAGATTGGGTGCACATATCTAGTAAAAATGGACGGGATCGGCTAAAGACCACGCCTACTTTAATACATAAAGGACGTTTAAAAGGGTCGTAGACCAGAATATTAAGCTATATTCTAGCCAAACATATTTTTGAATCAATGGTATTTCACTTGCCAAGATTTATTGCAAGAGGAAGTTTTGAGATATGCTTGTTTAATGGGCTGTGCAACGCTCTTATCCCGATCAAGCATTACAAGATATCTGGAGCAAGATATCTAGAGCCCCAAAAAAAAATAAATCCATTTTAACAAATGAGTATATAATATTCGGTTACACTCGAACTTACTTGTTTTAAATCGATTATTCTTTAAAGATTTTATCACTTTTCCTAAAGTATATATATATTAAGGCCCAAAACCATTCGAGGTTTGCGTCGCTCAGGTTATCTTAAAGATAACGCTATGTATAAGGCTTATAGCACATATTAAATAAGGCTTAGAAAATAAGTTATTAAGGCTTCCTTATAAGACACTATTTGCTGTATTAGGACTTTCTATTTAAGGTTTACAATCAGGCTTACATAAGGCGTTATAATAATATAAGGTTTATGACCAGGTAGAATAACGAATAGTATGCGATATTTTAACCTAATTATAAGTCTTATTGCATATATAAAATCAGGCTTACTTACGACTTAGAATAAGACACCATCTGATTTTAAATTAACTTTATTAATCTTTGTAATAATCTATTTCTACTAAGTATAGATTGGTAATCTGTCATCGAGCATTGATTTTCAGTTTCAGCGTTAAATTAACGGGACAAGTAGCAATAAAATCACTTTCTGAACGTTTTTCTAACTCCTCGGCAGTGGTTCGGTCAGACCAGAAAGTGTTTATTAGCCATTAAAATATTTGAAGAAAACTCGTAGCTCCCGTCAATGTGTAGGAAATATAAAAAATCAGTAAGTCAAAATCTTGAATCAAAGCTGCTCAGATAGCGTGAAATGTAAAATTTACATCTTTTATGAGTTCTTTGAAAGGCCAAAAGTAAGATTTACTAATTTTTAAGAAAAAAATTCAGCTTTTGTTTAATTCAGGCCAACATTTATTTCTTATATATGTATATTTACTTTTGGAATAAGGCTTATTTGTAGCGTTAACAAAGCCATAAATAAGGCGTTATTATAAGGTGTATGATGTACTATATTTGCCTTATTCTAAGGTTTATCTATCAGGACTGAAACCAGTATTCCTTATTACTTACAAACGCGTATGCCAACGTTCCACAAAATATTCGCGGCATTTTTGCCTAATTGGCCAACTTGGTCGAGTCGTGTCGCCCGACTGTCGCTAAGTGTGCATGGTTCCATAAGAATACATGCAAAGAATATTTTGTCGGTACGTGTCGCGTCGCCTAGTGTGCACGGACTTTTAATGTATGTGCGAGTTTTCTATTTCTTCTTTACAGCTCCGACACATAAGCAGTTTTTCATTTAGATGGATTTAACACAAGCTTATGCATTATGAGTAGATGGCACGTATTTTTATGGAGATTGGTAGAATAAGCGACACTGGCGCCATCTGATATTGAAAAGTAGCCATCTCCCAAATTTTGTTCCAAGCAAAGCATAAGAAGAAGAATTTTACAGTTGCTTTGGGTAAGGGTGTTGGCACACTTTGCAAGTGACATTATCTTTCCCACTGGCTGATAAATTTTCTAACATTTTTCGCAATTAAAAACTGCAATATAACAATCAATTACGATACAAAATATGTTAGCAAGTATTTTTGTTGTATAGGCAGAATGTTTATAACAGTGCTTCGCGAAATTTTGTATGTGAATGAGCAAGGCGTAATAAACTTCAATTGCCACGTCTGAAGTTCCTTCATATTTACAAACGCAACATCTTGGTTGATTGTGGCGATGCTATTGGAATGCATAATCTTGTGTTAAATGCATCTATATGAAAAATGTCATTGTGTCACCGCCTTTACTGTAAGCTGCTGTTTACATGAATGTGTTATTTCTTGCTTTGCTGTTATTATTGCACGGCATTTATTTACTGGCGCAAAATGATGTATCGACAATATGCACAATATCCTTGCAAAAATTGTTGGATCATGTTGTCCACTGGAGTACTTATCAATACTCCACTGTAATGCAGCAATGGACCAGCTCATGTTTCTACACGAACATATTTTTTTTAACGATTGTAATCACTACACGATGTTTATTGGACTGTGGGTACTCCATTGATTACTCTGATGTAATGCGGAGCTGGAGTATGTGGTCCTAGGACATCGCTATGTTAATTGGACCAATTTTTTTATATGAATTGTGGTTAATTTTGGAGCAGTCGGTTGATCCATAGCGAGTACTCCAAACATGCATGCATGGAGTACTCGCGATTTTTGCAGGGATGAACCTTATAGTACTCCTTATATGTAGTACTCCATAGCGTATACGCAACCTCAAACGATTTCTTCCGCTTTAACTAAGGAGACACAAAGGATTTGCAAAAAAAGTGCTCATAAAGTATAACCGGTAATTTGTTTGACCTTTGGTTTTTGTTAACATGGAAATGAATATGTATTTCAATTGCAGTTAGAGAAATTTTATCAAATCGTTGCTGTCCATATGACTAAACTTTTCGGGGAAAACCCTACATTAAGATTTGTACAACGGTTTTGCGCCTTTTAGATATAATGTTCCCCACGGTTCAGGCGGTTTCTCTATTTTAAAAATTTTTGCTTTCATCAGGGCCAATATCGCTCAATTTTCCACAACTCAGGCATGTTTGGCGGATTCAAGTGCATACGTAATGTACATATATTATTATCTTCGAACCACTTTTGGGTGAAACCAACGCAATCTTCTAGAGCCAAATTCGGCCAAAAGATAGTTGGAACAATATGACCATGTTGGAGGAGCAGGTGACGTTTTTGAAGACAAGTCCCATCGTAAATTACGGCATGGACTTATGCCCACATTTACAAATAGCTTGCCAAACCAGGACCTTTCGGCCAAACTTGTCTATATGTATAGGTTTTTTCGAAGTCGCAATCTCCTCTCCAGACTGCAAGCAGTATAATTGGGTACTTGGTAGCGTTTTCAGATCTATTTTCAAAAAAGTTTCGTCGTCAATAATCGCACATCAAATTTTGTATGCCAATTTGGTCTCATAGTGCTTACATGCAAGGCAAAAGTTTTTTTACTTCGGCTTTTTAGCTCGTTCCAAAACTTTTTTCTTTTTGTACGTTTTAATACCATTTATATGCTTGGTTCGTGTGATATTTCTAACTAGGGATAAAATATCGTTCTCTGCTGAGTTTTAGCGGACATTTCTTGGCTTGTACAGAACTTTTTTACGAAGTTCTTCGTTCCTATTCATTTTTTTGTTGTTGGAGGGCCGGTTTCAAAAGCTAATACTGGTTTATAAAATTGTATGAAACACCAGTTCTGAAACAGTTTATCGAAGGCGTACTATGCCATAGAAAAATTTCTTAAAGGGAGTTCCAAATTTGCAGAACTTTCTGTACCACTTCATGAACAGCACACTATCATGAAATTTAAATATGTAAAAAATATTAAAAACACTTATATGAAAAAAAAACAAAAAAAAGAAATACTTGGCGGGGAGAAGGGCATTAACGCCGAATTTCTATTCCAATTTTGCATCGTGCTTCTTTAAATATCCTCTACAAATCGTCGGAAGGGGATCTGCATTTTTTTTTTTTTTTTGCCCCCTCCAAGCTGCATCTGCAAGCAGTTGAGTTTTCACTGAGAATCTTTTCATGGCAGAAATACACTAGAAGTGCTTGCCAAGTCACTGCCGAGGGGCGGCCCCGTTTAGAAAATTGTTTTCTCTAATTGAAAGTATTTGTGCAATTTAAAATTTTAATGTTTCTTTGACCGGGAGTGGAACCCAGGAAGTTCGATGTGGTAGGTGGAGCATGCTACCACCACACCACGGTGGCCCCCAAAGTATATGCAATGTATCTGAAAAATTATCACCGCTTCAATTTATGAACCCAAGCCTAAACCGAACCTGCTATTTCTAACGAATTAAATCGAAACTGTTTGAAGTGCTGATGTCGGTTTAAATCGGTTTTTTGAATTTGGTATTTAAAAGCTTACTTCTGTCAGGAAATATTTGCAAAAAACAGATGAAAGTTTTTATGTGGTGTTGAATTTTTATAAATTTTTTTAAGCATTGCATACACATGCATATGTAAAAGAAGTGGTCTTATAAGGGTTAAGGTAATATTTTTTTCAGAAAAATGGTAACGACTCAGACTTTTTCTTTATACATATGAACACACATATCAAAGGTTAATAATAGCTAAAAAAAACCTGGGCACGTATCGTGTATTACGATCACGGATCGTAAACAATTTGCGAGTGTCCAGATTGCTGAAAGTATTCCTATCGGGAAACGCATTTGGAAGCAGGGGATGCGAGACACCCTCATTGCGTTGGAAGAGGTAGGTGGAGGAAAACTTTATCTCCGTTGGTACTCCAAATTGGCGCCATTTATCGAAAAGCAGGGATAGCTGGAGTGAATTGTCATACATCGGTCAAAAGCGCTTAGGCGGCTATGCGCTAATTAATAAGGATTATGGTACTCCGAGACATTTACTTAATTTCAACAGATTTTTTCATTCTAACGAAGTAGTGCATACAATTTTGACTAACGTTAAGATAATAATAAGCAAAATGAATAGTTTTATTTTTTCTACGCCAAAGAATATATTCGTGATGCGAGTCTATAATATACCGCTCTCAGAAATGCCCTCGAACCAGTGTCGATTGATGGCTATGCCATTCTTAATTTCGGTATAGTAAGCAAGAACACCTACTAATGCTACCATTGTACCATTATGGCCGGCCCTGCTTATTTATATCAAGACTATACAATAGGCCGGGTCGATTTGTGGGAAGGCAAAAAAATCGCCCATTGCTCTGTGAAAATCATATTCTAGGGATCAAACTAAGAAATTTTGCCGAAGGAATTATACCTCTAAAACGAATTCTGATGTCCCCCCCTTTGGGTCGTAGGGGCAAATTTTGAAAAATCCCACTTTGAAATGCCTATGTTTTTTCTTTTTGGAGTTTATTTTTCTCTTTAGAAATTTATTTAGTCAGAACATATGTAAATGAAAAACCTACATGTTTTATGCCGACTCCGAACGGCGTCTGCAAGGCAGATGAGTTTTCACTGAGGGCTTCTCATAGCAGAAATACACCTGGAACGCTTGCCAAACACTGCCGATGGCGACCCAGCTTAGAAAAAATTTCACCTAATTGAAAAACCTTATTTCTAAAATTTTGATGCTGCTTTGCCCGGGGTGTGAACCTAGGGCATACGGTGTGGTAGGCGGAGTACTCCACCATCACACCACGGTGGTGATATCATTGTAAAATTGAGCTTAAATTGTTTTAGAGTAATATTCGACTGCTTTTCACAGTCATTTTCTGATAATATTCGTGAACATATTTCAATCGTTTTGGTTGAGATTTTTTAATACGATTATCATGCATTTATTCTTCATATCTCATAAAAAATAAGATATAATATCATAATCTTATTTCATCACGGGAAGAAAGCATTAGCAAGTGAGCTATTTGAACCAAAGGTAATTCGCAAACAAACTTGACCGATATACACCTGCGACTACCATGATTCAAATACTAGAGGCTTGTTCTCCAATAATGACAGAGCTTTGACACTCCCAAATTTAAAAATCTCGACGGGTTGCTTTTACGAAGTAAAGAAAACGAGGAATAATTCAATCCCCTTCAGCGAAAATTGTAGTAGAAAAGTACCTGTTGTAGTATATTAGTTGTGATAATAAATTTGTAAATGTCAACAAGTTTTGGGGGAAATAATTCGTTTTCTACTAAATATTTCGTGAATTGATAAAGAGTTAAGTTGGTTTGGTTATTCTTTCAGAATTTGTTTGAAGAATTCAAAAACTGCCTATCTGAGCAAAAGTGAAATGCATTTTGACATAAGAGGGAGTTAATTAAAAGATTCCGACATGGGGTGATGCTCTGCTAAGCAGCCGTAATGAACTGACAAAAAAATTAAATAAAATGGCTTATTGTCTTAGAGTTTTATATTCCGGGTTTGACTTTGACAGAAGAGTTAAGCTTTTGTGCGGTACTGCTACACAGGGAGTATTTACCTTTTCATTCTGAAATTTCAGAAAGCTCTCTTCCGTTTAAGTATTCATGGAAGTGTTCCGGATAAACCGTTAATTTAGAATATTATTCGGAATACGTTCGTTTCATACTACCTCACGAAGACCGAATATTCCAAATAAGTATATACATAATATTCCAAATATAAAACGATTCCACAAATTCTTAAATGGAGACGTATGTTCCGAACATACGGAATGAATAAGTTAACATGCTCAATGAGTACATTTCGTTATGGCATCTCCATTATTGACTAATAACATTTATACGTGAATCGGTTTACTAGTCGAGTTTTTGACGTTGAGCAAACATTTTGAATTCGTTCATGTTTCGTATGTTCAAAGGTTTACGATTCCTTGGTGTCCGGACTTTTCATAAAATTGCCTGTGTTCAGCCACACTAATAGATCATGGCATAATTAATAAATTCACTATAAAATTAAAAAAATTGTCTAAGAAATTATGCAGTTTAGTACTTATCGGGTATTTGTAAACTGATGGCTTTTTATTTCTACTACTAATTTTTCGAAAAATCGCAGAGAAACAGCACATTTAACGGATGTAAATTCGATTTGGGAGCAAAATGGCTGCAATTGTCAAAAAATGTGTCAGCCGAGCAAACCTCTTGTGATTGAATCATGTGCGACTACAACATCCAATATCAGTTATTATCGTTTACATCTTAAAATACGGATACTATACGGAATGTTCAAGCCGTATCCAGGTATGTCAAGATAGCTTCACTTACCTGGGGTTCAAATAGCTCACAAACTTTGTATTGTCCAACCATTATGTATTTTCTTGCAAGCCGAAGGTGAAGAAGTTGTTGTGGAAATCTTCGTTCGCGAGCAGCACTTACATTATTTCTCGTTTTGGAGAATATCTTTTGTATAAGTAATAAAATTTGTATATATCTTTTCTGAAGTTCATGATTGAAAAAATATGTATATGTGAAAAAAATAAGATTTCTAATGAAAAGTAAAATTTAAGCAAGTATAAAATTCATTATTCAGTCAAAAAATATATTCATAAAATATTCAGAAAGCTGAATTAAAAATGATTATAAATTTTTGATCACCTAAAGTAAACACATTTGACTCAAATTGGTTCCAAAATATGATTGAAAAACTATATTCAGTTTTTGTTCATCGAAATGTAAACATATTTGATTATTCTTTTTGTTGATTTTTATGAAATATTAACATTTAATCATCAAAGGACTTCAAAAATTATTCCAAAAAGTGATCGAAAAATGATTTTCAGTTTTGGATCATCAAAAGTATTCATATTTGACTATCAGACCAATTCTAAATATTCTCGCGGAATTTTGTTCTCGCGGATTTTTTTATTCCCGCGGAAAAATTCCTCCAATTCTTTTCTCCTAGGGAGAGGAATAATTGGGGAATAGGAATTTCGAATTTTCGAAGTCAATTCTGTCAATTGATATTTCGTTGCGCATTTCTTATTTTGTTTAAAAAATTGTAAAGTTTAATTATTGTTGCCAATTTGTTTGAAATTAAGAAATAAGGTATAAACAATGCACATTATTGCATTTCATGTGGTATTCACTGAAATTAGTAATGAATTGGTGCCACAGCAATATCAACAGAGGAGCATAAGAAGACCGGCGGGATAACACAAATCCGCCGGAGTTGCCTGCACTCATTCTGCAAAGCAATTTTCTGGCGGCCAGGTCGAGTTGAGTTCGCCTTTCGCCATATGTAAAAATCTATTTAAGCCTTCTTAAAAAATCCTTGCGCAATTTCTGGATGGCTGCATCAAATATGCGAAGAGCTCTTCCGTTGCTTATGATATATTTTTCGACTTAAAATAAAGAATATTGTGGGTGTTGTTGTATTAACAGTGAGCATATTGTGGTAGAATGTAAATACATATTTTAGCACAAATTTGTAGAAATAAGTGTTCTTTCTTAAAATAACCAATTTCCTTTAACTATTTTGATGCATTCCCTTTAATTTAACTAGTGAAAAAACTCCTATGAAATGGCAGAGAAATCTCCTTCTCCCTCACATTCATAATACCTACTTTTCTCCCATAACCGGTTTCCGCTTTTTCGAACATTGTTCAGAATAGGAGGAAAGGGAGAAGTGAAAAAACTTACAAGGAATTTTTATTTAGAATACGAGGAATGGGAGAAGGGAAAAAACTCGCACGGAATTTTCGTTTAGAATTGGGATGTATTTCTTTTGTTCAATTGTATGATAATCATGATCATTATTTAGTCAGAAAGAGTAATCAAATTGTATTGATATGTAGAGAAATTCAAAATTTAATCACCTAAATACTGAGTGGGAAGGAAAAGAGATAGATACAGAATTCCATACCATACCAAAATCATCAGTATAGAAAAAAAATTTGATTAAGCAATGTTCGTCCGTCTGTCAGTCCGTAAACACGATAACTTGAGCAAATATTGATATATCTTCATCAAGTTACGGTATTCACGCTTACCTGAACCCAGAATAGATTGGTATTTTAACAAAATTCGAAAAAATAATTTACCTGAAATGAGCTGTACAATTGAAAGTCACGCTGAGTACAAACTGTTCGGTTACACCCGAACTTAGACACCCTTACTCGTTTATTGTTATTTTTATCGAGCACAAACAATTTAACAAACACTTACAAGCCCATTCACAGCAAGGTGCAAAGGAATCTCAAAAATTAGTGAAAGCACGCTCAACATCTGTAAAGCTAAATAGACAAAATACCAACATAAAAACAAAAAAATCAAAAAAGAAGCCAGAAAAACATGCTTAAGCCAAAAGAGAAAAGGAAAGTGAAAGCATTTTCTTCGCTATTTTTTAACAGCACATTTCTATTTCACATACCCCGCTGCAGTCAAAAGTCAAAGTAGTCAGCAAACATTCAAGCATATTACTAGAACTTTGTGGGTTATTCATACTAGTCAGTTTTTGAAAAGTTCATTGACTAGATTTTTTTCTGTGGGGCTCGATGAAATGCGCAAACGCTTTCCGCCGCCGATACGTAATGCGTACTTCAATTAACAGTGTTAGATATTGTACCTGCCATCAGCCACTACCTAAACCACCACCTCCGCTCTAAACGCCATTAATACCCACATAAATTGCTGAGTTAACCACCCAAACGTCCATCATAGGATGGTGCTCGTGGCACTTTCCCTTTCAAAAGCTTTTTACACAGTCAACCACCTCGCCCTACTCCAAGATATAGAAGGTTCACCCCTTCCCCCTTGTCTAAAAAAATGGACCGTAAACTGTGTCCTTGGTTGGCAAGCGTCGGTTCAATTTACAAACGCAACCTCAAAATTTAGAGCGAATTGAAAAGGGGTGGCATCCCATCCCCTCGTCTGTTTAACTTTTACATATCAAAGCTCCCTTCACCACCTGAACGAGTTACCAATATGGCAACAGGCCCCGGTCCCTCAATAGACGAATAAGTTACCAAAATAATTAGTTATCTACCTGGTCTTTCTTTTTTTTTTCCTCTCAAGCGATCCATCAAACCCATTTGCCACAAGGCGGAGCATTCCAGCAAACAACTGCTTGATCGCCACCTACCAACTCAGCCGGTTGATCCAGATAAACATAAGGAGGTCCTTAGTAAGGATCTTCGCTAGGTCGCGCCTGGTGAACGCTGTTATCAATTTATCTCAAAGCGCGAAATACCAGCAAACAACTGCTTGATCTAGCTCCGCCTCACAGAGGAATAAATAAATGTAAATAGTCACTTTGGTGGGGTTCGGCACCAACCAACGGCTGAGTTGAACTAGATAAACATAAAGATACCATAACCCTAACACACACTAAGTCGTTAAATACCTGCCCTAGGTTGCGGTCAGTCAACGCATTTAACTATCTAGTGTGTTAATTGTTACGACCCTGGTGCATATACTGACTGGTATGGAATCTGGTACGATACTACTGTATAGAATTACTAGTTTGTCAACATGTGTGATGCTGATGCCGGCACTGGTATATTGATATTTCGTAGGACATCGCTGTGCTAAAAATACCAATTGCTAACATGGATAAAAGACAGAGTTCTAACTAGTTGGAATATTTAGCAAACTAGTACTCTTTTAGTATTGGTTGGACTGCAGAGTACTAAGCAACTACACATGCATGTATGTATGTATATATATGCAAATGGTCTGGTTGTTGTTTCAGTTTTCTTGTGCTCAATGGTGCTTTTTATTGTTGTCTTTGATTGTGTGGGTGTGTGTTCACATATGCGCTATTGAATGGATGTTTATCGCCTTCCTTGGCTCTTTCTAAATAATTTTTTTTTTACGTTTGTAATTGAGTAGATGTGCATATATGTATGGAGATGAGAGTATATACCTAGCATAAACGGGGAGGTTGCATTAAATATTGAGTGCAGTCTTTCTCTAATCATCCAAAGTATACTGATAATGAAATTTCCTTCAGATCGCACTGCAAATTTGATTTGAGTGCAACTTTCCTTGCAGTGCTGCTGTTTCCTGGTCGGAACATACTGAGAATACAGAAGCGTTTAATTTTTGTTTTCTTTTTTTTCTGTTAATTTGTATGCTTAGCAAGTAAAGGTGTCTAAGTTCAGGTGTAACCGAACATTATATACTCAGCGTGAGCTTCAATTGTAAATTTCATTTCAGATAAATTACTTTTCTACATAACACATGGCACCGCCCGTTTAAAAGGAAAATGTCTCCCCATTTCCTCTTACAGTAAAACTTGATAAGTGAAATATAATTGATTCAATCCTATTTTTTGCTAAGTTATAGCTTATTATTCTAGTCTACGACCCTTTTAAACTTGTTTTATATCTAAGTTGCCGTGGTCTTTAACCGATCCCGTCCATTTTTACTAGAAATATTTTCTGCTACAAGGAAAATATGTGTACACAATTTCATTACGGGCGGTGCCACGCCCATTTTTAAAATTTGAATTTTTTCCTATTTATTGTTATAAATCCACTTGCGAAATGAAATACCATTGATATAAAGCTCTTCCTTGCAAAGATATAGCTTATTATTTTCGTACACGACCCTTTTAAAAATCTTTTATATAAAAGTGGGCGTGGTCCTTACGCGGTTTTAATTTTTCTTCAAAGCACTCGATATAGTAAGGGAACATCTCTGCCGAATTTTGTTACTATAGATTTAACAATTTTTAATTTATGATTAATAATATTTGTAAAATTGATTTTATCACAAGTGGGCGGTGCCACGCACATTTTAAAAAAATTCAAATTTTTATCAAGAGTCTCAATATCAGTCCACACGTCAAATTTCAACATTCTATTTGTATTATTTACTAAATAATCAGATTTTTTGTGTTTTCCAAAATGTTATATAGATAAAAAGTGGGCGTGGTTATCTTCGCTCATTTTCAATACCAATCTATTATGGGTTCAGATAAGCTCGTGTACCAAATTTGGTGAAGATATCACAATATTTACTCAAGTTATCGTGTTAACGGGCAGACGGACAGACGGGCGGACGGACGGACTTGGCTCAATCTAATTTTTTTCGATACTGATGATTTTGATATATGGAAGTCTATATCTATCTGATTCCTTTATACCTGTACAACCAACCGTTATCCAATCAAAGTTAATATACTCTATGTGCAAAGCAAAGTTGTAAAACTATTGATGTGGGATTATAATCCGGCAGCACAACTCCATCTGGCAACACAACTTTATCTGACAACGCAACTGACAGAACTTGACGAAGACTATGACAACGAAAAGACGACGACAACTTGAACAAGAACAACGAACAGACAGTTCAGATTTAAAAGCCGCCGCGCATAGACACGAAAAACCTTAATATAAGTATTACAACAAATTTAATAATCTAAAAAACTAAAACTGTATTAAATATATAACTAACAAATATCACATGAATTATTTAAATAAATGCTCATTTATATAAAAACTAAATCGATAATCATTTCTGAACCCACAAGTGGTGTCAGAAGCGGAAAAGTTCGCTTAAATTCTTGCGTGTGTGTCAGCTTGTGCGTGCGTGCTGGGAAAGATTTTGAAAATTACGATATTTCTTAAAGTATTGGAACATATGTACGTTTAAATGAACGTAATATGTAATACGCACACTAGTGTCGTGCAAATGCATAATACTTAGAAGCGTATTGGTGCCAAAGCTCAGAATTTGTGTCTGCCTGTACAATTTTTGTGGCGTGTTGGAGCTAACGGGGATTCCTAGAGCCGTTAACCCAAGCCAATAGTCATATAACGCGCATCAACGCTACAGAGTGACGCGGCAGCGAAGCCGAAGTTGAAAGTTCGCGAAAACTGAACATCGCAAACTGAACATCACAAACAGAACATCGCAGAGTAGATGTGACAACTAGTGACATTGGAATTAAAAGGTTATAAAAAGAGTGAATAATAAATACTTTAAACGTCGCTGTGTAGATGCGATGATATTTGAATAAGCGTGGGAGTGAAAAGCAACAGCAGTGCAAATCGCAGAGTAGACGCGATAGTTGTTGTCAGCACGCAGAAAGCAAATCAGTTGGTATTGAATGTAAACATCGCTGTGTAGATGCGATAGTATTTGAACTATCGTGTGTGTGAAAAGTAACTCCACAATGCAAATTACAGAGTAGTTGCGATAGTTGACTCATCAACAACGAATTAACATTGAATCAAATATTGTAAATATCGCCGAGTAGACGCGATTGTGAGTGGAAAAAAAAAACAGCAGTATACAACGCAGAGTAGACGCGGTATAAAGAAGGCATTTAGCAGCAGTGCACAGTACAGAGGCGAGATCGTAAAAATTCTTCTTCGTATATGTATATTTGTATGTACAATTGTAACAGGTATGCCTTAAGTAGATAGAAAGAGAAAAATATTTAGTTCTAAAACGCTAATCACTACAATTTGAATAAATATAAAGATAACCGTGTGAGAAAATAACTCAATTGTATTTGTAACAAGAATTCAGAATATTTTAATTTGATTGAAATTGTCGAAGACAAAGTAATTACTAACTTTTGTATAAACCTATATCTTAAAAAATAGGACAGCATTTTGAATTTCAATTACATACTGTAACAACCTATCAATTTTAATTTGTTTACATTGATGTTCATTCTTATTGGAACTTTTCGGAAAGAGAGAAAACTAGAGTAAGACTTCTAATTGCAAGTTATATGAAATATATTGTACACTAAGAAGTATAAAAGAGATAAACTTATGGAAAGTAGTAAAATTGCAATTACTAAAGCCCAATTGGAAATGTCAATGCATTGTAAATACATTCTTACAAGAATAATTCAATGTTAACTAAAATCTTATGGGAAAGCTAAAAAGAAATATATCTTAAACCAAGTTAGAGTGAAAGTATTTCCTATGTATTCTTATTGAAGAGTTGAAAAGTACCCATATTTTCTTTCATTATACACACAATTTCATAAACCTTTTTACTTACTAATATTAAAAATTCAAATTTATTTAATAATAACTAAGATCAGTTTTAACAATTTATAGGTTTATCATATAAGCTTAAGAATTCAGAATGGACAGGGATGAGATATTTTCACTAACGGTAGTTGCATTAAAAGCGAAATTAGGAGATTTAGGATTACCGACAAACGGGCGTAAATCAACGTTGCAAGATAGATTGTGCGAACACTTCGGTCTTACTGTAGACGAGGAGGATGGCTCTGATAGTCAAAACGAGTCACTCCAATCGTGTATTTTGCCGGCAGAAAGAGTGGGGCGCCCGGCTTTCACTTTGCGTGATATTGAGGGCTCACTTTCTTCATTTAGTGGTACGGCGCAGCCTTCAGTTGAAGAATGGCTTGATGATTTCGAAGCAAATGCCACGGCGGTGCAGTGGGGTGAACTGCAAAAGTTTATTTATGGTAAGCAGCTATTAAAGGGTGCTGCGAAAATTTTCGTTCGCAGTCAGCGGGGAATCGCCAGTTGGGATTTGCTTAAGCGATCATTACAAAAGGAGTTTGGGGTTGTAGTCTCATCGATTGAGGTGCATCGCGTATTAAGGAGCCGCCGTAAACGCCCTAACGAGGATTATAGGGAATATCTATATTCACTTATGGAAATAGGCAGACCGATAAATTTAGATGATTAGAGCCTTATCGAATATTTTATTGAGGGCATTCCCGACTCTCGAGGAAACAAAGCCAATATGTATCAGGCACGTTCGATTGATGAGTTAAAAACTCAGATTCTTATTTATGAGAAGGTTCGTTCAGGTCGTCAACCCAGTTCAAGCCAGTCTCAAAATAAGCAAGAAGATATAAATAACAAGAAAGCTGTCAAGCCCCAAGCGACTGATGTGAAACGTTGCTACAAATGTGGTGAACCAGGGCATATGGCCAACAGTTGTTCGCGTCCTAGGCAGTCTTCATGCTTCGGTTGTAAGCAACAAGGGCACCGTATTGCAGATTGCCCGCAAACAAATAGCGTTAAAATAAAGAGTGAAACAGCTCACGTAAATACTATAGAAACTATACATGCGTCGACCATAGGGTGTGTAGTTTTCAAAGATCTAATGATCAACTCTTTCAGATTTTCAGCATTACTCGACACGGGTTGTGACCTATGCTTATTGCGATACGACGTTCTAATTATGTTAGGTGAGATCGAGCTCTCTAAGGAAAATAATCAGCTGAAAGGTATAGGGAATAGTATACTTAATACACTTGGTAGTTTCGATTATAGGATCAACGTTGATGAAGTCGAACTAGACATAACATTCCATGTTGTAAGTGAGCGCGATATAATGTACGAAGCGATAATAGGTAATAACGTATTAAAGCAGGTAGATTTAGTAATAACGGGAAATAACGTCGAGTTTAAACGTAAGATGAACAACGGAAACCCCTCGGACCCTGTAGAGCAAGAGTCCAAGAGTCCTGACTCAGTTTTGTTAGATGAGTTTAAGGATCTGTGCTTGGAGGTGCAAGCGGAGTTAAAGGAAATGCGTAACGTAGATTTGTCCCACATAAAAGGTAAACATGAGACGGAGATAGAACGGTTAATTGAATCCTATTCCCCTAGGAAACCTCAGCAGTCTCCAGTTTCCATGAAGATTTGCTTAACAGATGACAACCCAGTATTTCAAGGTCCTCGGCGTATGTCGTATTCGGATAAATGTATCGTCGATAAACAAATAGCGGAATGGCTAGAAGAAGGCATCATCCTTCCTAGCGCTTCCGAATATGCATCGCCAATCGTACTGGTAGCAAAGAAGGACGGTACTAAGCGATTATGTTGTGATTATCGCCGCATTAATGAGAAAATTATGAGAGATAATTTCCCAATGCCACTTATGGATGACGTCCTTGAAAGACTACAGGGGTCACGAATTTTCTCTACCTTAGATTTAAGAAACGGGTTCTTTCATGTTCCAGTTGAAGAGGGATCACGGAAGTATACCTCATTCGTGACTCATCAAGGTCAATACGAGTTTGCTTACGTACCATTTGGAATCTCCAATTCTCCAGCAGTGTTCACCCGTTACATATTTGCTGTTTTCATAGACTTGATAAGAACAGGCACCGTTGTAGCATATATGGACGATCTTATAATTCCTTCACGGGACTTAGACGAGGGAATTGAGAAATTGAAAGCCGTGTTAGGTAGGGCAGCAGATTACAATTTACGCATCAAGTGGGAGAAATATCAATTTCTTAAAACAAAGGTAGATTTCTTGGGCTACATTTTGGAGAATGGCACCATAAGGCCATCTGAAGCCAAAACAAATGCGGTGAAATCCTTTAAAGAGCCAGTTAACAGGAAAGGCATTCAACGATTTCTGGGGCTAACATCTTACTTCCGGCGATTTATCGAAGGTTATGCAGTGATCGCCAAACCCCTGTCTGACCTTTTGCGGAAGGATGCAAAGTTCGTTTTTGAAGAGGAACAACGGGTAGCATTTCGACAGTTAATAGAGGCATTAGTCAAAGCACCAGTCTTGCGATTGTACAACCCGAAGGCGCACACTGAGGTTCATACGGATGCATCAAAGTACGGTTACGGAGCTGTACTTTTGCAAAAGGATAGTGAAGACCAACAACTACACCCGATTCAGTATATGAGCCGAAAGACAAAGCCGGCAGAGGAGAAGTACCACTCATATGAGTTGGAAGTTCTGGCTATAGTGGAAGCGCTTAAGAAGTGGAGGGTATATTTGCTTGGGATTCCATTCAAAATCGTGACGGATTGCAACGCCTTCACCATGACTATGAAAAAGAAAGATATTCCGCTAAGAGTATCACGTTGGGCGATGATGTTGCAAGACTATGAATATGTAATCGAACATAGAAGTGGATCAAAAATGCGTCACGTCGACGCATTAAGTAGGATGGCATGTCTCTTGTTGGAAGATTCTCTTATACATAGACTCAAACAAGCGCAACGACAAGATGATTGGATTAGGGCGGTATGTAAAGTATTAGAAAAAGAAGAGTATGAAGACTTCTTTGTAAACCATGATGTGCTCTACAAAGACCCAGTAAAGGAATTATTAGTGGTGCCCTCACTCATGGAAGATGAGATTATACGCACGGCGCATAAGCAGGGACATGTTTCGTCAAAAAAGACCCAAGATGCCGTTGAAAAAACCTTTTTTATACCTCAGCTAAGACCCAAAGTAGAAAAGGTCGTTAGGAGTTGTGTACAGTGTTTAGTTACAAATGCCAAGACAGGAAAAAAGGAGGGTTTCCTTAATCCTATCGATAAGGAAGACCGACCCCTATGCACTTTACATATAGACCATGTTGGCCCGATGGAGCAAACGAAAAAGCAATATAATTATATCCTGGTCGTTGTTGATTCATTCTCAAAATTTGTATGGCTATATCCCACGAAAAATACAGGGGCAGAGGCTGTCGTAGATCGACTATCGAATCAGGCAGCAGTTTTTGGAAATCCAAAGCGCGTAATAACAGATCGGGGGGCCGCATTCACAAGTAATCTCTTCAAAGAATACTGTGAGAAAGAAGGTATCCAGCATTTGCTCATCGCCACAGGCGTACCACGAGGTAACGGACAAGTGGAACGTATCCACCAAATCGTAGTTCCAATGGTATCAAAGCTGTGTATGGAAGAGCCGGGAAATTGGTATAGGCACATAAATCGTGTACAACAGGCAATTAACAACACGCCAACGCGCAGTACTAAGGTTTCCCCGTTTAAGGTTTTGACAGGTTTGAATATGAGGGCTCCGGGATTACCTGAATTCAATGAATTGTTGGAAATAGCAGCCATTGAAGAGTTAGAGTCAGAACGCGAAGAAATACGTGAGCAAGCTAAAAGAAACATTGAGCTGATACAAAATGAGAATAAACGAAATTTCAATTCTGGTAGAAAGGACGCGGTTAAATATAAGCCGAATGAGCTCGTAGCCATTAAGCGAACGCAGTTCGGGACCGGTATGAAGTTGAGGCCCAAGTATTTAGGTCCATATAAGGTAGTAAAGGCATTGGCTCACGATAGATATGAGGTGAAAAAGGTTGGCGAATGTGAAGGTCCGGGGTGCACCACTACCGTCGCCGAGTTTATGAAAAAATGGGAGCTATCGTTCGAGACGAACGATAAGTCAGGAGGGCCGAATGTGGGATTATAATCCGGCAGCACAACTCCATCTGGCAACACAACTTTATCTGACAACGCAACTGACAGAACTTGACGAAGACTATGACAACGAAAAGACGACGACAACTTGAACAAGAACAACGAACAGACAGTTCAGATTTAAAAGCCGCCGCGCATAGACACGAAAAACCTTAATATAAGTATTACAACAAATTTAATAATCTAAAAAACTAAAACTGTATTAAATATATAACTAACAAATATCACATGAATTATTTAAATAAATGCTCATTTATATAAAAACTAAATCGATAATCATTTCTGAACCCACATTGATGTGTTTCCAAATCATTTTTGGTGTGTTATAGCACATCTCCACTTAGAGCTTTATTCGAGATTTAGACATCTGAAAGGATTTGACGTAAAATCTTGCAAGATTTATCATACAAAATGAAATCTAGAAATGAAAAAGATTTATGCTATATCTTCATTAAATCTTCAGTCATGTGTTCAATCATTACAGTATTTCAAGCATGGCAACCTACAATTCATATGTCATGTAATTTGTTGATGGAAGAATATTTTAAGGTAGGAGCAGTTTTTAAATACACGTATGACAGATTTGTTTCAAAATTTTCAAGTTTGGATCTTTATTGCCAAACGTGAATAAAATAAGAAATCAAAGTAGAACCTCAAATAAAACTATAGTGTAGACAGTGCAGGATAAAATATGAGATTTAATAAATCTTCACAGTTAAAGCTCTAGGTGGAGATATGCTGTTATCGAAAAATTATGAATTTACTATCGAAAAACTTATGCATTTTCTGTCGAAAATGTATCAGTTACTTAATGAAAATTTACCGATATGATATCAAAAAGTTATCGATTTGTTATAGGGTTGCGATAATTTTTATCAGCGATTTACCGTTTAGTTATTGAAAAGTTATAGGTTTATTATTGGAGTGTTACCACTTTGTCATCGATAATTAATCGGTTATATGCCGAAAATTATCGATTTATTATCGAAAATTAATCGTTTTGTTATCGAAATGCTATCGAATTTTTGCCGACAAGTTTCCGACTTCTTCTAGCATTGTTACTAATTTGTAACTAGCGTGTTATTTATTTGTTAACGACGATTTGTCGATTTGTTATGAAACAGATAAGACTTCAATATCAAATCGGTGATAATTCCGTAAACCTGCTATAAAAAGCTGATAAGAACCCAACAAGATGCCAATGAGTCAGGAATGTCAAGGTTATAGACAAAAAAAGATACCGATAATAAAACAATAACTTGTCGGTATCGGTTGTTACCGATAAGAAATCTATGAAGCTCCTTCAAAACGACCGAAATTATTTGCCTGGTAAAGTGGCCTCTATTTAGCCAAAAGTACAAAAAAACATTATTTTTCTAGACGTACACCAGCATGTTTACATATCGATCTTTTCGAGTACTCGGGCCTAAACTCGGTCCACACAACTTTTTTTTACTGCTGTGTTACTTAATTTAGCACTCAGATTTTGAATTAATGGATAAAGTATTAGTGATAGCGTGCCCATCTATGATACGTATCTACTTCCGTTTAGTTGGCTTGAGTGTATCATTATGTGAAGTACTCATCCCACTCCGAGACAATGCAGTAATGTAACGAAATATGTACTCAAGTAGCAGAACGTTTATGATATTTGTTTTATATTTATTTTCTTTGTATGTATAATTTCAAAAATATACTCTCAAATACGCAGTAATGTAGCGTCAAATAAACATATCGGTAAGCAAATATAAATTTAAAAGAAGGGATTATGGAATATGAATATTTGCATGTAATAATATTTACGTAAATCAGAGCAAACTCGCATATTAGAGTGGTTCAACAAAATTCATTTTACTCACTTTCTAGAATTAGCAGACCCAGCAGACATTGTTCTGTCCTTACTTTAGTTTATCTGACTTTTAAAAGGATATTAACTCTTAATTCCTTTCCATCTCCCCAACCCCCTCTCCAGCTCCCTCTCCTCCTTTCCTCTTTCCCTTCATTTATTACGCTACTTCCTCTCCCTTTCTCCAAAACTTTTTCTCTCCCTTTTCTCTCACTCCTTCGCTCCTTCTATCTTTCTATATTCGTCCTACTCTCTTTCCCTTCCTATCTCCTTCCCTCGTTTTTCGCTTTTCTTGTTTCCAAAATTTCTTGCAACCAGCTTCTTTAAAAAGTATGTGAAATACTAGTGTGGGCGAATTTCAAAAAAGGGTAGCATTACTTCGAACTTTCTAACTGAATCCGTCACTACCTCACTACCCGGAAAAATAGTATCAGAAGTTCTTATAATTTACACTAGAAACTACCAACGTACGCAGTCCCATCCTAAATATGATTGTTTAGAACTGATCACTGCCTGATCCCCTTCAGTAAGTAACTTAACAGGAAGAATCTGGGATTGTATGCATCTATCTGGGGAATTAAAACAAAATCACATGTTTGCTCTTTCGAGCTAGTCCACATGTGTGGTCGCATTTGCAAGGGGAACCAGTTTTTCAGCCCTCTGGAAGCGAATTGGGAACTCCATTTGGTATATCTTCTCCCCTTGCACGCTTCCATACCGCCTTTTCGCTCCCCTGTGGAGTGATTAAACCTTTGCTTCCTGTGCCACCAGCTTCGAGGAGATACTTTCTCATTGCTCTTCCTGCTGTGAAGAGATCTGCGTTGGTATGTGTGCTGAAATTTTGCTGATATTTCGAATAATCTTTCCTCTTGTGCTTCAATCTCGAATAATAATTGTGTCTCCTGCGATTTCATATAAGATGTCATATAAGTCTTCTGTACTTTTAGTATTGTTTTCATATTGGATGTTGTTCGTGTCTCCGGTGATTCCAGTTGGGTTATGTTATAAGTCTTCTGCACTTCCAGTTTTATTTTAATCCTGGATGTTTTACATGACTGTTGCGATTTCAGTTGAGATATCTTGCAGGTCTTCTCCACTTCCGATTGTGTTAAACATATCTCCTGCCATTCTAGTTAAGATGCCATTGTCGACGTTTGCGCAGTTAATGCAGCCAATATCATTTTCAAGTCTGTGTTCGTCACTGTCTGCGGTGTTTGGTTTTCCCCTCCCAGGCTGTTGTTGCCTCTTTCTTGTCAGGATGAAAGACACACTTCTTCACATTAATTCCTCCCGACTCCATAACCATTCGTAGTCTTGTTTGAAGTTCATATTTATTGCCGGTTGTGTTCCACTCACGATTATCCATGTCCTTTTTTAGTTGATTCAATTGACCCAACTTTGTCATCTTCTTCTCTGCAACTTTGAATTTTATTCAAAAACCTCTTTTCTGACACCAATTCTAGCGAAACTTCTGTTACTGTTCGAATTGCTAAACTGTCGAATAAATAACTGAAATATTCAGTATAGCAAAATGTTCTTTGTTCACAACACTAATACAGTAGTAGTCCCTAAGAATTAAATTACTCGCGTACTTAACTTACAGCATTTTAAAATCAACTGGTTGACTATTCCTTAGCTTTCGCTGCTTTTATACTCTCAGTTGCCTCGTTCGCTTATTTCTTTTAGGGCCCAGACTTTTTATCTACGTATATTTCTGAGTAAAAGGCGCCATTTAGCTGGTTTCTATTTATTTTTCAGCCTTTCTTTAACAGAAGAATGATTCGTCACTGCCACAAACAATTTAGTTATATGCTTTTTTCGTCAAACTTTTTTACTTCGTACTTTATTATTATTATTTATCATCCCCATTTCCTTCACTGCCATTTTAATTTCTCTAAGCTACTATAAATGATCTGGAAAAAAAGGATTTTCGGCAGTGCTGAAAAAGAAAACACACAAATGCTTTGTGTAAATGCAGTAAAGATGTTTCAAAAGATGTAGGCATATGGCTTCGATTGGTTTTTTTTTTTCGTTGCATAAATACATACATAAAGAGCGCCGAAATCATAACGAAATTAAATGCAAACATACCTACCTTTATGGTTACCTACATTCACTACCTATTTATCTTTACGATTCGTTATTATTCAACAATGTAGTGTGGCAAATGCTCTTGCTCAACCTGAGTTTGAAAGTTTGGTTCAGAGCAAACAAACGCACAACCTCCTTTTTTACTGTTATTTATGTTTAAACAAAATTTCATAATATAATAGCACATTCACCCTGTATTAAAATAAACTATCCAAAACAGACAAGTTACAAAATTAAATAAAAACAAGTAAGAACGGGACTGTCTTCGGCTGTGCCGAAGACTTCATACCTTTCATGAATGGGGCTGAACAATAATCTTATCCCGTTCGTAATCTCCAAATAATCGGATGTATAAGATAAGAAATATATAGTTAACAGATGTACATACCTAAACGATTTTTAATACAAATATAAAATAACCAAGAAAGGAAGGTTAAGTTCGGGTGTAACCGAACATTACATACTCAGTTGAGAGCTATGGTGACAACATAAGGGAAATAACCATGTAGGAAAATGAACCGAGGGAAACCCTGGAATGTGTTTGTATGACATGTGTATCAAATGAAAGGCATTAAAGAGTATTTTATGAAGGAGTGGGCCATAGTTCTATAGGTGGACGCCATTTAGGGATATCGCCATAAAGGTGGATCAGGGTTGACTCTAGAATTTGTTTGTACAATATGTGTATCAAATGAAAGGTGTTAAAGAGTATTTTATGAGGGAGTGGGCCATAGTTCTATAGGTGGACGCCATTTAGGGATATAGCCATAAAGGTGGATCAGGATTGACTCTACAATGCGTTTGTACGATATGGGTATCAAATGAAAGGTGTTAATGAGTATTTTAAAAGGGAGTAATCCTTAGTTCCATAGGTGGACGCCGTTTTGAGATATCGCCATAAAGGTGGACCAAGGGTGACCTTAGAATTTGTTTGTACAATATGGGTATCAAAAGAAAAGTGTTAATGAGTATTTTAAAAGGGAGTAATCCTTAGTTCCATAGGTGGACGCCGTTTCGAGATATCGCCATAAAGGTGGACCAAGGGTGACCTTAGAATTTGTTTGTACAATATGGGTATCAAAAGAAAGGTGTTAATGAGTATTATAAAAGGGAGTGATGCTTAGTTCCACAGGTGCACGCCGTTTCGAGATATCGCCATAAAGGTGGACCAGGTGTGACCCTAGAATTTGTTTGTAAGATATGGGTATCAAATTAAAGGTATTAATGAGGGTTTTAAAAGGGAGTGGTGGTAGTTGTATAGGTGGTCGCCTTTTCGAGATATCGCCATAAAGGTGGACCAAGGGTGACCCTAGAATTTGTTTGTATAATATGGGTATCAAAAGAAAAGTGTTAATGAGTATTTTAAAAGGGAGTAATCCTTAGTTCCATAGGTGGACGCCGTTTCGAGATATCGCCATAAAGGTGGACCAAGGGTGACCTTAGAATTTGTTTGTACAATATGGGTATCAAAAGAAAGGTGTTAATGAGTATTATAAAAGGGAGTGATGCTTAGTTCCACAGGTGCACGCCGTTTCGAGATATCGCCATAAAGGTGGACCAAGGGTGACCTTAGAATTTGTTTGTACAATATGGGTATCAAAAGAAAGGTGTTAATGAGTATTATAAAAGGGAGTGATGCTTAGTTCCACAGGTGCACGCCTTTTCGAGATATCGCCATAAAGGTGGACCAGAGGTGACTCTAGAATGCGTTTGTACGATACGGGTATCAAATGAAAGGTGTTAATGAGTATTTTAAAAGGGAGTAATCCTTAGTTCCATAGGTGGACGCCGTTTCAAGATATCGCCATAAAGGTGGACTAGGGGTGACCCTAGAATTTGTTTGTACAATATGGGTATCAAAAGAAAGGTGCTAATGAGTATTTAAAAGGGAGTGATGCTTAGTTCCACAGGTGGACGCCGTTTCGAGATATCGCCATAAAGGTGGACCAGCGGTGACCCTAGAATTTGTTTGTACAATATGGGTATCAAAAGAAAGGTGTTAATGAGTATTTTAAAAGGGAGTAATCCTTAGTTCCATAGATGGACGCCGTTTCGAGATATCGCCATAAAGGTGGACCAAGGGTGACCTTAGAATTTGTTTGTACAATATGGGTATCAAAAGAAAGGTGTTAATGAGTATTATAAAAGGGAGTGATGCTTAGTTCCACAGGTGCACGCCTTTTCGAGATATCGCCATAAAGGTGGACCAGAGGTGACTCTAGAATGCGTTTGTACGATACGGGTATCAAATGAAAGGTGTTAATGAGTATTTTAAAAGGGAGTAATCCTTAGTTCCATAGGTGGACGCCGTTTCAAGATATCGCCATAAAGGTGGACTAGGGGTGACCCTAGAATTTGTTTGTACAATATGGGTATCAAAAGAAAGGTGCTAATGAGTATTTAAAAGGGAGTGATGCTTAGTTCCACAGGTGGACGCCGTTTCGAGATATCGCCATAAAGGTGGACCAGCGGTGACCCTAGAATTTGTTTGTACAATATGGGTATCAAAAGAAAGGTGTTAATGAGTATTTTAAAAGGGAGTAATCCTTAGTTCCATAGATGGACGCCGTTTCGAGATATCGCCATAAAGGTGGATCAGGGATGACCCTAGAATTTGTTTGTACAATATGGGCATCAAACGAAAGGTGTTAATGAGTATTTTAAAAGGGAGTGGGCCTTAGTTCTATAGGTGGACGCCGTTTCGAAATATCGCCATAAAGGTGGACCAGGGGTGACTCTAGAATGTGTTTGTACGATATGGGTATCAAATTAAAGGTATTAATGAGGGTTTTAAAAGGGAGTGGTGGTAGTTGTATAGGTGGTCGCCTTTTCGAGATATCGCCATAAAGATGGAACAGGGGTGACTCTAGAATGCGTTTGTATATTATGGGTATCAAATGAAAGGTGTTAATGAGTATTTTAAAAGGGAGTAATCCTTAGTTCCATAGGTGGACGCCGTTTCAAGATATCGCCATAAAGGTGGACTAGGGGTGACCCTAGAATTTGTTTGTACAATATGGGTATCAAAAGAAGGGTGTTAATGAGTATTTAAAAGGGAGTGATGCTTAGTTCCACAGGTGGACGCCGTTTCGAGATATCGCCATAAGGGTGGACCAGCGGTGACCCTAGAATTTGTTTGTACAATATGGGTATCAAAAGAAAGGTGTTAATGAGTATTTTAAAAGGGAGTAATCCTTAGTTCCATAGATGGACGCCGTTTCGAGATATCGCCATAAAGGTGGACCAGGGATGACCCTAGAATTTGTTTGTACAATATGGGCATCAAACGAAAGGTGTTAATGAGTATTTTAAAAGGGAGTGGGCCTTAGTTCTATAGGTGGACGCCGTTTCGAAATATCGTCATAAAGGTGGACCAGGGGTGACTCTAGAATGTGTTTGTACGATATGGGTATCAAATTAAAGGTATTAATGAGGGTTTTAAAAGGGAGTGGTGGTAGTTGTATACGTGGTCGCCTTTTCGAGATATCGCCATAAAGATGGAACAGGGGTGACTCTAGAATGCGTTTGTATATTATGGGTATCAAATGAAAGGTGTTAATGAGTATTTTAAAAGGGAGTAATCCTTAGTTCCATAGGTGGACGCCGTTTCAAGATATCGCCATAAAGGTGGACTAGGGGTGACCCTAGAATTTGTTTGTACAATATGGGTATCAAAAGAAAGGTGTTAATGAGTATTTAAAAGAGAGTGATGCTTAGTTCCACAGGTGGACGCCGTTTCGAGATATCACCATAAAGGTGGACTAGGGGTGACCCTAGAATTTGTTTGTACAATATGGGCATCAAACGAATGGTGTTAATGAGTATTTTAAAAGGGAGTGGGCCTTAGTTCTATAGGTGGACGCCGTTTCGAAATATCGCCATATAGGTGGACCAGGGGTGACTCTAGAATGTGTTTGTACGACATGGGTATCAAATTAAAGGTATTAATGAAAGTTTTAAAAGGGAGTGGTGGTAGTTGTATATGTGAAGGCGTTTTCCAGATATCGACCAAAATGTGGACCAGGGTGACCCAGAACATCATCTGTTGGATACCGCTCATTTATTTATATATGTAATACCTGCCAAGATTTTAAGGGTTTTTAATATCGCCCTGCAGAACTTTTTCATTTTCTTCTACTTAATATGGTAGGTGTCACAACCATTTTATAAAGTTTTTTCTAAAGTTATATTTCGCGTCAATAAACCAGTCCAATTACCTCACCATGTTTCATCCCTTTTTTCGTATTTAGTATAGAATTATGGCATTTTTTTCATTTTTCGTAATTTTCGATATCGAAAAAGTTGGCGTGGTCATTGTCGGGTTTCGTTCATTTTTCATACCAAGATAAAGTGAGTTCAAGTAAGTACGTGAACTAAGTTCATTAAAGATATGTCGATTTTTGCTCAAGTTATCATGTTAACGACCATGCGGAAGGACATTCGAACGGCTGTGTATAAAAACTGGGCGTGGCATCAACCGATTTCGCCCGTTTTCACAGAAAAGTTATCGTCGTGGAATCTATGCACCTACCAAATTTCACAAGGATTGGTAAATTTTTGTTCGACTTATGGCCTTAAAAGTATTCTAGACGAATTAAATGAAAAAGGGCGGCGCCACGCCCATTTTGAAATTTTATTTTATTTTTGTATTTTGTTGCATATCATTACTGGAGTTGAATGTTGACATAATTTACTTATATACTGTAAAGATATTAAATTTTTTGTTAAAATTTTACTTTAAAAAAAAATTTTTTTAAAAGTGGGCGTGGTCCTTCTCCGATTTTGCTAATTTTTATTAAGCGTACATATAGTAATACTCCTATTACATTTTATTATTGTTCCTGCCAAATTTCATCATGATATCTTTAACGACTGACAAATTACAGCTTGCAAAATTTTAAATTACCTTCTTTTAAAAGTGGGCGGTGCCACGCCCATTGTCCAAAATTTTACTAACTTTCTATTCTGCGTCATAAGTTCAACCCATCTACCAAGTTTCGTCGCTTTATCTGTCTTTGGTAATGAATTATCGCACTTTTTCGGTTTTTCGAAATTTTCGATATCGAAAAAGTGGGCGTGGTTATAGTCCGATATCGTTCATTTTAAATAGCGATCTGAGATGAGTACTCAGGAACCTACGTACCAAATTTCATCAAGACACCTCAAAATTTACTCAAGTTATCGTGTTAACGGACGGACGGACGGACTTGGCCCAATCAAATTTTTTTTCGATCCTGATTATTTTGATATATGGAAGTCTATATCTATCTCGATTCCTTTATATATGTACAACCAACCGTTATCCAGTCAAACTTAATATACTCTGTGAGCTCTGCTCAACTGAGTATAAAAATGACAAAAAACCCCCTTATCTGAACGATCGGTTGTATGGGATAGGTATATACTATATACATACATATAGATCCGATCAAAGTGATTTTTTCAGGAAATCTTCTATGATATATTAGAATAAATATCACCAAGTTTAACGTTTTTATATTGGAAGTTAAGGGAGAAATGGCTAAAAATCT
This sequence comes from Eurosta solidaginis, assembly GCF_040869045.1. Classification (NCBI taxonomy): domain Eukaryota; kingdom Metazoa; phylum Arthropoda; class Insecta; order Diptera; family Tephritidae; genus Eurosta; species Eurosta solidaginis. The sequence goes on along the minus strand of NC_090321.1, from coordinate 172,810,854 downwards.
TTCTATCTGAACGATCGGTTGTATGGGATATATATTATATATAGCTGCGATGGAAAAGATTTTTTCATGAAATCTTCTATGATATATTGGAATAAATATCACCAAGTTTAACGTTTTTATATTGGAAATTAAGGGAGAAATTGCCAAAAATCTTTCTATATGAACGACCGGTTGTATGGTATATATACTATATATAGCTCCGATCAAAGTGATTTTTTCAGAAAATCTCCTATGATATATTAAAATATATATCACCGAGTTTCACGTTTATACTTTCTAAATTGCAGCAGGAATGACCAAAATCGTATTATCTGAACGATCGGTTGTATGGGAGATATATGTTATGGTGGTCCGATCCTACCGCATCCGACAAATGTCTAATATAATACAAAAATACATCCTTGTGCCAAATTTTAGTGAGATATCTCAAAATTTGGGGGACTAGTTTGCGTTCAAACAGACAGACGGACGGACAGACGGACGGACAGACGGACATGGCTATATCAACTCATTTCGTCGCCCTGATCAATTCGGTATACTTAATGGTGAGTCTATCTTCTGTATTTCTCAACGCTACAAACATCGGACCAAAGTTAATATACCATTTCATGTTCATGAAAGGTATAATAAAATAAAAAAATTTTAAATTGAATGCAACGGTAACAACAACAATGCCTGCAATAAATGTTACATTGGCACAACGAAAAGAGCATTGAGAACGAGAATACACGAACATGAAATGGACTCAAAAAACAGAAAAACAAATACCGCGTTTCTCACCACCTGACTGACAACGATCATACAGCTGATTTTGGGAACGCAAGAATTTTAGATGTTGAGAGAAAATGCAGAAGGAGGATGAAACTGGAAAGTCTCCGCTTCCAACAACATATGACGAACGTCATGAATTTTAAAGAAGACATTGACAACACGAGTAGCGCTTATACAGCAATAATAAAAAATGATAAAAACAAAAATAGAATATAAGCAAAATGAATGTGTCGATTGTCCTGTACCTGTGATATTATTGTGTTTGTACAACTAATTAAATTATTGTGAGTTATTGTGTTAATGTTGAATTTGTAATGTTTATTGAAAATAATTATTCGTCTTATATTTGTCATGTTGTTTGTTTGAATATAAAATAGACTAAAGGGTCGCGGACGAATAAAATAAGCTATATCTTAGCGAAAAAGTCTTTGTATCAATAGAATTTTACTTTCTAAATTGAATTATAACATTTTATTGGAAAACACTAAAATTTTTGAAAATGTGTGTGGCAGCGCCCCTTTTATGACTAAGCAATTTTCTATGTTTCGGGAGCCATAGCTCGAAGAGAAATTAACATATCGTAATGAAATTGTATACACATATTTTTCTTATAGCAGAAAATATTTCTGGTAAAAATGGACGGGATCGATTTAAAGACCACAGCAACTTAGATGTAAACAAGTTTAAAAGGGTCGTACACTAATAAGCTATAACTTAGCAAAAAATAGTTTTGAGTCAAGGATATATCACTTACCAAGTTTTATTGTAAAAGGAAATGAGGAGATATTTTTTTTAAACGGGCGGTGCCACCTGTTATGTAGAAAAGTAATTCATCTGAAATGAAATGTACAATTAAAGTTCACGCTGAGTATATAATGTTCGGTCACACCCGAACTTAGACACCTCTACTTGTTTTATTTTATTTTTGTTTTCTCCTTTTCTTAAATTTTCTCGGCATCTTATCGTATCTGGGAAGTTTTACAGTTGTAGCTCAATGATAACTTACCTAAAAATCAATCTCAAAATTCCCTCTGTTTCGTACGAGTTTTCTAAATATCACATCCCGTGCGCCCCCTAGCGAATCTTTTTGTATCGTGTCATCGGCTGGCATCGAGCTCTGAATTAAGTTTGATATTTCAAGTATCTAGCTCATCGAGAAGTTACTGAAAATCTGTTTTGAAAATTTTCGAATTCTTATATAATTATTTCGATCAGTGCGCCATCTAACGGATTTTTATCCTTTTGTTGCATTGTCACGGTGTTCTAATCTATGTGTAAAGTTTCACGTTTGTAGCTCAATCAGAAGTTACTTAAAATTGCAAGGTTTGTATGAAAATCGGACAAACATTCAACCGATCTAATAGAAAGGAAGTAAAAAACCCATTTTTAAATCAGGGCTTCAGGTTCTAAGCCACACCAAAGCTCCTGCGTCTGAGTCCCAGTAAACAAGTTTTTCAATTAGAAAAAAATGTCTAAGTGAGACCGCCTCTCAGCACTGGTTTCGCAAATATTGCGATTGTTTTCTGTTCGGAGTCGCAAAAACATGTACATAAGGATACTACCTGCCAATTTGTAAGATAAATGAAATAGTATCTGGACGCAAATTGGAAGAGAAGCTCAGTATTATATCGTCGAAAGTATATCGCGACTGGTATTTATTTATCGTTTTTTACACGTTTCGTTTTCGGTTTTTACACAATGTGTGATCGGCGACAGTGCAGGTTGAATGTTGTGCTCAAAGAGCAAATGTGGGAGCTGAGTAGCCGCTCGATGAACAACTTTTTTCGTGCCAGTGTATGCACTTTTGTCGTTACACAGATCCGTACGCGTATCTGAGCTACCACAAGGAAATGTTTCCGTTGGATGTTTAAACCTTTTACCCTCCGAACACCCATGGCAGTGGTACTTTGCCTGCCGGTAATAACGATGTGATATTTTTGATTTCGCATTCTTTCCTTAGGAAACAGCCAATTAGTTTGATGTGTTTTTTCATTCGAATCTGGAACGCGTTTAGAGATGTTATATTGTGGATGCTAACCTCTCAGTCTATATGGTAAAAGACCTCCTCCTTACCTACCTTGCCGTGATCGACATTACCTGACAGCGAAGTCCTTTACCATCATAAAATCTGTACCAAGAATACACCCGCGATAGGTATGCCTGTCATAAGAGGCGAACAAAATACCAAATTGATTCAAGGGGTTGTGTAGCGCAACCCTCGCAAGGGGTTTCCAGCGCAATATATAGCTTCTCCAACCCAATTGTCAAACTCACCTACCCGTGGCGAATCCTGTTTCATTAACAGCAGGGGCTCTGGCGACCCCAAGTTCCTCATGGAACTAGGGGGCGGGGAGAGCGCGATAGCCTAGAGGATTTAATATAGTCATATAAATCGTTCCCGAGATGGTCGGGACCTTAATGGTGCTTTGTTACCGGAACGTACCGGATCTATAACCGGCAAAGGACCACCAACATCGATACCACTCCCAAATCCGTCGGGTGTGTCTTAATCGTTAATAGAACAACAACAACACGAGAAATAGGAGGAACTATGAATGAGAGGTGTCTTGCGGAGCTCATAGAAGACTGACAAAAAGCTTCTCAATATCTCAAGATATATTTCTTATAACTTTTCACGCCGTTAAAGTTACCATACCAGCTGGTTCATCTGTATATGTATGTACTTTCTAAAGTCGCTTACATCCATACAAACATGAACATGTAGCCTTCAAATTTATTTATATATTTTGCATTTTACTCATAGTTTCCTCTTAGATCAATGACATAATAGGGAAGTACAAGATTATGCGTAAAATATTTTTACAAAACACTAACAAAATACATTAATGTGCATTTTTTTCTCAACATCAAAAAATGTAGTCTATTTTTTCAATTTTGAATAGCCAATCAGCAAATGCGAATAAAAGTAAAAAGTGTATTGAATAGCAAATCAACAATGGCAACATCAAATACACAAAACTATGAAATTCCTTAATATCTTAATGCGAAACAACTTGAAATCAACATTTTCCTATCGATTATTATTTGCAGAAATGCTCCACCACTTCAACGCAACGTCAGCGTAAACACCTTAAAATATGTTTCAGTAAAGCACATCCAAATACTGCTGGTGGCACTAATATGGAAACAAATGTCGGCAATTCTCTTAGTATCAGCAATATGCGCGAGGAAACTGAATATAGCACCAGCAATTTTGATAGCAAAAGTCATGCGACTGAGGTGACGACAGTATCAGGTGATGCGGAAGAGGTATGAAATAAATTGATTTAACGGAAATATAAATAAACGCATTAAATTACAATATGCCTATACTACACATTGGTATATGTTTTTTTTTTTACGAGGAGGAAGCATCGAAAGCCTCATAGTCAGTGTGGGACTTTAACCGCACTAAACCTCCTACCGTCTGAGTACCATTTACCTCCCGGTACTACCGTCAAGTATTCCGTCGGGAGGTAGGTTGAGCAATAAGCTCTCCGTCTGTCGGGGTCACGTTGCTGTACTTAGATAGTCCCGCGGTATAGTTAACGCTGGACTGGCACGCCCTGCTTACTACCTGAATGTGCTTGACACATACCACTTCTACGAAGATTTCCAAGCGTACCTTAAACACTGTGCATATAGTCCTAATGGCATGCTTGTGCGTTCGACTACTTGTATTGTAGGGTTTTTTTTTTTTTTTTGTTATTAATTTCAATAGGTTTTTTCTGTTTTCATTTAATTTAATAGGTTTTTTTTGTTTTTTTTTCCCACAATACGTTACGGGGCTTTTCTCGTACTTCCACCGGTTGGAGAGGCCTTGTCTCCAATCCGTCTATAAACCCTGATTACATGTGAGACGTTTACACTCATACTCGTTGTTTCTACAGTTGGAGAGGCCTTGTCTCCAATCCGCAGGTTTGTCGTTGCGTGTATGTTGACTGCTTTTGGTCGCACGGTTGAAGAGGCCGTGTCCCCAATCCGTGCTTTATTCCTTCACCTGGGGCAGTATTCGAACGGTTGAAGAGGCCTTGTTTTTTTAAGTAATTTTTCAGAGCTACTAAGGTTTTATATTTATATTCTTTAATTTGTACTTAAGTCCAAGTCCTTAACTGACAAATATCACCGTCCTCACCAGTGCACAAAGAGGTAGATTGGCAAAAGTGGTATTCAAATAAAATTTCTCAGCAACACCTTAAGTAACGATTTTATTGAAAACAATACTTACATTAAGTAATAATAATACTAAAAAAAAATAAAAAATTAGGTAGGCCCTAGGTACTAGTCATCACACTCCTCATCAATCTAGGGTGTTGGTCACACAATTAAATACATTATTACAAGGACTCTTTCCTGACAATTTGGTACAATCTAAGTCCTCAATACATAATCCTTCCAAAGACTTTACTCAACTCGGCGCCACGTATGCTTGTCCCTCCTCGAACTACAAATTATTGTAATGAATTTAGTGCAATTCCTCTTATTTGCAACCTTCTACTAACGTTCGAACACCTATACTTCGCAACTGATAGCTTTCTTAAATCAAACTGATTTCCGTGCATCAACAGTTGCCGCTTTTATACTGTCCGGTTTCCTCGCCGACATATTTCTAGGCGCTTCTATTTCGAGAATTTACTAGTTAGTTATCAGCTATAAATTTCTCAGCTCAGATGCACGATTTTATAGCTTCTCTCTTACCCCATGCGCTTGTATATGTGAGTGATACTTGCACAATTATTGCATACTTTCGGGAGTATCTCAGATATATGCATGTGGTTGTGCCTTGCTCTCCGCTGCGTGTACGTACATATGTGTAGACATAATGATTGATTCGTTTATTTAGATACAAGTGACTGTCTGCCTTATTGTTGTTGTGGCTTCATTTACTTAGCATCAGACTAGTGATGTGAGTATCACTTAGTGTCACTAATATTCGTCACAGTATTTTGATGTGACTTCTACCGGACTGTATGTAATATTTGTTCCAAATATGAGCTAAACTGGACCACAAGTACGATTTTTTGAAATATTTGGATCCATACGCCACCTGTCGGAGTTTTTTTATCTTATTATTGCATTGTCATCAGGTTTTGAACTATATCCCAAGTTTCAAGCTTCTAGCTTATTGGGAAGTTACTTAAATTTTAATTACAAAATTCGTTCACAACGGCCGGTCTGTCAAGTTAAGCTAAATAAAACCGTTTAAAAATGCTTGAAATGCACATCTTTTTCGGTATTGGAAAAATCGAATATTGAATAAAATTTCTAATCTAAACATTGAACTAAAAGCTTTATTTCTTGAAAATCAATTGGCCTGAACACCGCAAGTGTTGCTTACTGCAAACTTATTTGATGGTGAAAGGGGACATAACGAAGTACCTGTTGTCATCAAGCAAAAAGAAGATTTAGTGATGGGCTTTACAAGCTTTACATCAACATAATTTCCAGTTAGTGCAGCGAAAAATCGATTGGTGCGCATTGTTGGATGGAATTTTAAGGAATTCCCGCTCATATAAAATGCATACTAAATAATGGCATCTCAAAATCTAGGCGTTAGTACCCCCTTTTGCATTGTCATTGGTCGGCATTGTTAAGCTACAAATACAGTTTCTGTAATGATTTCACGCTTGTGGCCATTAAAAATATAACCGTACCATTTCAGATATCGTACATCTTCTCTCTCTTATGTTTACTTCACCTGGCTATTCCACTATGACTTTTAACCTTAATGAGAAATTTCATTTTAAGACAACTTTTTTCAATTTACCCGATAGTGTGCCACAAGCAGCAGGCCAACACAAATAAAAAAAGGAACAACAACAATCTACTATACTTTCCAGTAATAATATCATCAAAAGATATGCAAATATATAAAATGTATATAATTTTTGTCTTGCTTGTCTATTCTCATTTATGCATATATCAGTCTCAAATTTCGGCTATCGGTGAAATCTCTACAGTATCACAGGAAGTGGCGAGCACGGCACATCAGCAACAGGCAATCGCAATTACAATAACAACATCAGGACAACATTTAGCTACCGCTGACACAGCCTTTCCCACCGCTGGTAGTCAAATCACACCGACTGCACAAACTAACAAACTGCTCACTAGCATACCGAATCCATACCATAAACTAAATAAACGACGTCAAATGCTAGAAGCAAAGCGTGAGCGTAAAGCAGCACAAACGCTAGCTATCATTACAGGAGCCTTCGCTGTATGTTGGTTACCATTCTTTGTAATGGCACTACTATTGTCACTTTGCAAAGAATGTCACATAAATGCAGTACTTGCATCGCTTTTCCTTTGGCTAGGCTACTTCAACTCAACATTAAATCCAATCATTTATACCATTTTCAATCCAGAGTTCCGACGAGCTTTTCAACGTATACTCTGCGGACGTAAACGTACTCTGCACAGTAGCAGCGGAAAAATATGATTCTGAGAGTAGCTAATTAGCGTAGTTGTTACTTTTGTGTCAACACGCTACAATACATGCAATCGAGGTGAGTTAAGTGGTTGTGTGCCGGAAATGATATCTCTATAAGTACAGTGCAATAAAAGTGGTGTCTATATTAAAAGTTTCAGTTTATGTTTTACGAACTTTTCTCCAGTTTATAGTAAAATAATATTAAGGCTGAGCTTTTCGTCGTACCATTTTTGAATTTTTCCTAAACCAAAGGACGAGACTTTCGTGGCGACTCTGAGCGGAACCTGCAAGGCATATTAAAACTTGCTGAGAAGCTTTTAATTGCAAAAATGCACTGAAAGACCACTTCGCAGGGGAGACCCCAATTAGAAGAACTTTTTCAAAACTAGTTTGAAGTTTTTCTCAGCAGGCGATAACGCTACCATTACACCATGGTGACCTAATTTGTTTGACGATCAACGGAAATTTTTAGTTCAGTAGCAGGTCTAATTTAATAAGAAGATTCTATCTCTGCTGCAAATACTTATAGTTTTAAAGATCCAGCTTGATGCCACCTTTGCGATTTGTAATGTAAACTAGTAGTGGTCGGATTGCTTGAATCTTCGTATCTAACTCCTGTCTCCATTTTGTTTCTCACCAACGGATTGGGGCATCTACCATGTACACATTGAGTTCTGCACCCTCCCCTGCTAGCTCATCACCTTTTTCCATAACAGTGAATCCATCATAAATATACGCTTTTCCTGAAGCTTTTTTTTTTAATACTTATTTTTACTCCAACACACGTGAACTAATTTGTCAGTATATACATATGTAATCGGAAATGGATAAGGGAACTGAAGCAGGAATGTGTTCCAAGCGGGTAAGTCAATCGTACCGACTTCCTGACTCATGCAGACTCCTCCAGTCGGAGGTCATATCCGCGACTGCTCAAAGAGGACAGCAGCCTCAGACACAAATGTAATGGTCTAGAGGCCTTTGTCAGCAGCCAGACCGCCTTAAAGGCATTAGAAGCCATCGTGTGAAGGTATCGAGCCTCTTATCTCAAAGTCTCATTTTACTGGGTCTCTGGGAACAGCAGAATTGTAGGGAATGAATTTGTATATGAGATGGTAAGCAAAGGTTCCGAAATGGACATGTATGAGGGGGACAGTTCCGTACGACCATCGGTTGGTTAGGACAGTACTCGTTGCATTAGACCTGTCAAAAGTCTTTGATACGGTCAACCAAGGCATGTTACTGCAAGACCTGGAAGGATCTCCCCTTCCCCCAAGTCTTTAAGGGAGGACCGCAAATTATCTGTCTGGTCGTTAAGTATCGGTGCAATTCAATAACATCCAAAACACGAAGAATTAAACAAGGGGTGCGGCAGGGTGGAGTCCTATCCCCACTTATGTTTAACTTCTACATACCAAAGCCACGCTCACTACCAGAAGGAGTCACTATCGTTTCCTACGTCGATGACTGCACAATAATGGCCACAGGCCCAGGTGTAAAGGTCGATGAGCTTTGTAACAAAATAAACAGATATCCCCCTTATCTCTCCAGTTTCCTCGCCTGACGTTGTCACCGACTAAATCATCGGTGACCTTATTTACAATACTTACTTACTTACTTAATGGCGCTTAACCGTTCAAAAGGTTATGGCAGTCCAACAAGGCGCGCCAGTCGCTCCTCTTTCTGCCAACCGGCACCAATTGGTCATACCAAGGGAGTTTAAATCCACCTGGTCCTTCCAACGAAGTGGGACCGCCGTCTACCTCTACTTCCATAGACGGGTTCCGATAGAAACACTTTCTTGGCAGGAGCGTCATCTTTCATTCGCATAGCCTAGCCTAGCCAGCGCAGCCGCTGCGTTTTAATTCGCTGGACTATGTTGATGTCTGTGCATAGCTCGTACTGCTCATCGTTAAATCTTCTTCGTTACTCGGCATCGCCAACGCGTAGAGATCCATTAATCTCTCGAAGAACTTTTCTCTCGAACACTCCCAAAGCCGCTTCATCTGCTGTTGTCATGGTACATGCTTCTGCCCCATATAGCAGGGCGGGCACGATATGTGACTTGTAGAGTATGATTTTCGTTCGCCGAGAGAGGACTTTACTTTTCAATTGCATACTTAGGACCAAGTCGCATTTATTGGCAATATTGATTCTTCGCTGGATTTCAGTGCTGATGTTGTTGCTAATGTTGATGCTGGTTCCCAAATAAACGAAGTCTTTTACTATTTCGAAATTATGGCTGCCAACAGTAGCGTGGTTGCCAAGGCCTATATGCGCTGACTCTTTGCTCGATGACAGCAGGTACTTCGTTTTGTCCTCATTCACCATCAAACCCATCTTTACCGCTTCTTTTTCCAGTTTAGAGTAAGCAGAACTAACAGCGCGGGTGTTTAGGCCGATGATATCAATGTCCTCAGCATATGCCAGTAATTGCACGCTCTTATAGTATATTGTTCCAGTGCGGTTAAGTTCTGCAGCTAGTATAATTTCCTCCTGCATCAAATTAAAGAAATCGCACGATAGGGGGTCACCCTGTCTGAAACCTCGTTTAGTTTCGAACGGCTCGGAGAGGTCCTTCCCAATTCTGACTGAGCTGATGGTGTTACTCAACGTCATTTTGCACAGCCGTATAAGTTTTGCGTGAAACCAAATTCAGACAAAGCAATATATATATTATATATGCAGCTCCTTTTCGTACTGTCGAAGGCGGCTTTAAAATCGACGAAGAGGTGATGTGTGTCGATTCTTTTTTCGCGTTTTTTCCAAGATTTGGCTCATTGTGAAAATCTGCCCGATGGTAGGTTTACCAGGCCTGAAGCCGCACTGATAATTTCCAATCAGTTTATTCACGGTGGGCTTCAATCTTTCGCACAATAAACTTGACAGGACCTTATATGCGATACTAAGAAGGCTGATTCCGCGATAGTTGGTGCAGTTTGCAGTATCCCCCTTCTTGTGGACTGGAAAAAGAACACTTAGATTCCAGTTGTCGGGCATGCACTCGTTCGCCCATATTTTGCGAAGAAGCTGATGCATGCCCCTTACCAACTCCTCACCGCCGTATTTGAATAGCTCCGCAGGCAATCCACCAGCGCACGCGGCATTGTTGTTTTTCAATCTGGTTATTGCTATTCTGACTTCGTGATAATCAGGTGGGGGGACATTTATTCCATCATCATCGATTGCGGAATCGGGTTCGTCATCTCTGTGCGGTAAATCGTTGTCTCCCTCTAGGAGAGCAGAGAAGTGTTCCCTCCATAATCTAAGTACTCTCTGGACATCAGTTGCAAAGTCGCCATTTTCGTTCTTACAGGAGTTATTTACAGTATGTACACGGCAAATGTCGACCATGTTGAACATCCAAGTCGATGGCGCCACGCTACCGACTGTCTTACACCCCAACATCTTGGGTGTGACGTTCGATCAGGATCTACATTTTGGGAAGCAGCATGCATAAAATCATCAAATCTCTTGCCGGTATTTGGTGTAAAGATAAAAAATGCTCATTACCACTAACAAAGCAATTGGCCAGCCGATTGCATGTTACGCGTTCCCGATATGGTCCCCAAGCCTAAAGGCAAGAAGAAAATTCGGGCCTGCCAAAATACTGATCTCAGAACCGCTACCGTGAAGCTAGCCGTATGAAAGTAAAAATCACAAGCAGGTCCTCAGTGAAATCCACAAACAGGCGTCGGACCTCTATGCCAGGAATTGCCAGGTGAATCCAGTACTTAAAAAACTGTACCCAAAACTAGCAGAGGAGGAACGTACCCTCCCTAGGGAAACACGTAACAACCTAGCTCAACTTCGATCTGGATACTGTAACAGGTTACACTCTGTCCTATCCAGAATCAACCCCGTATGTCCTGCTGTAATGTGCCCCACATGACACCAACCATCTCTTCAACTGTATTGTGGCACCAACGCCTCTAACACCCATCTCATTATGGTCCACCCCTGTTGAAACAGCAAGTTTCCTTGGACTCCCGTTAGAGGACATTGATGACAATTTGTCATTGGTCGCACCTATTGGATGGGGCGAAGCACTGCTACAACACCAACAACAACCAACAACAACCATCGGTGGGTTATCTACTGATGTAAATCATAGAATCTAGAATCTAAGGTTAGGGTACCGGACTTGCTATGAACCAACCGGGCTGACTTCGGTGTCTCAAGGTCCCTAAGCACACGTTTGCATATTAACTGGCTTCTGCCTCAAGCTTAACAAACAGGTCATTGCGCTATTGCACCGATGTACCGACGCGTCTGTGGCGTCGAGATTGGGAAGGTTAATCTTTCACTTTTACTTAAGTTCTATATAGAAAACAAGTTGAGGAGCACTAGGAAGTAATCTAGTTTCACGTATGTGTTTCCAACCAACATTCACTGAAGGTACTCAATATGAACAAAAATGTTTCCGATCGGCAGGGTAGGGAAGTCCACAGCACGCCTTATGTGTAATACAACTGCAGTGTAGGCAAATTTCTTCCGGAATTGCTGCTATTTGCGTCACGGATACTATTTTCGGCTACAATAAATGTAGGTGTGGTAGCAGCTAGTAGTATCTGTTCATTTTTGGAACCATCATACAGGTGTATCGTATGTTCTGCCATTTCCTCGCCCCTGCATTAACCATTTCTCTCTTTTTAAAACACGGCACAACGAAAAAAGGCCACCATATTTCTATAGTCACACGGCGACTCAAGGTAACCCAAGGCCTAATCCTTGCAGTGCTGTACCCTAATTTCGTGGCCACTGATCAGCGGGTGAGATGAGCACTGGTTTAATTTTTTACATCTGCTTGATGAGGATTTCTGAAAAAAAAAATTTAAAATAACTAGAGCGAGATGAATTTAGTATATATTTTCTTTTGATAGCTCACTCGCATTTTCAGATACCAATCCAACGACAGAGCATGCAGAGAAACACAGCATGTAAAATAAATCAAAGACTAAAAACAAAATATCAACATCATGTAACCCATCCCACCCAAAGCGATTCCATTGATGTTACTTGCCTTCCTCGTAGTCAGTTGGATATCAAGAAGTGCACCACCACACCTGCTCGCGAAAGCAACAAAAACAAGAAAACTGCGAGACAGCTTGTGGCAACTTAGAAGCAACATTTCGCCCCGCAGTTGTATCTACATCTGTAAGTACATATGTATATATGTTTTTATCAAAATACTTAAAAACACCAATGAACGTCAATGCAATACATTCGAATGTGAATAAGTTCTTGAGCAAACACCAGAAACTAGAATTGAGCATCGTACAATAAATGCAATACTCTCAAATACAAATATATACGAAAGCAATGTGACTTGAATGCAAATATTTATGTGCATGTGTATGTGTGTGTGTGAACTGGTGTGCATTTATTCTATGCAGTGCTTTCTTTAATCTAAGTGTCACAGTTTCCAATGCTTCTAGTGTTTGCTCATCGTAGTGAACTTGCACGAAAATTCAGCTGCAATTTACGTTTGGTAAGTAAATAAAAAAAGAAATAAGTGTTGAATAATTGCTAATTTTAATTTTTCTATTTATTTATTTATGTTTTAGTCTTTTAATCATATTCTATATTATTACGTCTATTTTGATTCACGATTTATAACTGTGGTCACAAGTCATAATCGCTTAAGTCGAGATAGGATGATTCGTAAAATTAATATGTGATAGCATTTTATACTTACTAAGTAAACACTAAATACTTTAGATTTTAAAAATATACAAGCGCCCATATTTGGATTATTGCTTTTGAGTGATATTTATGTATATTTAACTTTTGTATTCGAGATTTGAAATTGTAGGAGCCTTTTCGATGGCGTGATTTTAAACGTAGGCTGTTATGGCTTGAGACCACAGACAAATCACTAATCACTAACTGCAATACAGCCTTCTCAAAACAAGCTTTTTAAACCTAAAAAATATAGTTAAATTTGGGATCGAATCATGTGTTCCTTGATCGAATCGGTCATCGTACAGGGAAAGGATACGTTACAGCTTGGACAAGAAGCAACATTAGTACATACTGTAACGAATTTTGGGAAATTCCTGATTATTTTGTAAATTCTGTTAACGTTCGAATGTCTGAACTGCCGAATACATAACTCAAATATTCAGTATAAAAAATGTTATTTATTGACACTACTTATGTGGTAGTACTTCACAATTACAATATTCACCTTCTTTAATTATAGCGTTAAAATCAAACTGATTGATGATTCCTGCTTTTATACTCTGTCTTCATAGTCCGCCTATTTATCCCATGGTCTAGACTTTTCGCGAACAGCCGTTTCGAATAGTTTCTTTTTATTTTCGTTTATGTATCTCTTTTTGACTTCGGCTATTTTAATGTCTTTGCAGCAAAAATGAAAGACGATGCTTATAACACAAAGGTAGAGAAAATAGTCATCTTTATTTAGTATGAATATGATAACATGAATGTACATACGTTGCCATCATCCGGTGTCAAAAATCCTGAGCCAGATAAATAGTTTTGCATGTAAATGCAACAACAACGATTTGAGCCAGATAAATCCAGATAGAAGTCTGGTTCAATATGTGAGCCAGATAATTTGTTAATTACTTATTTTTAGTTTGGCAATGCTGCCTTTAATAAACCTACTTTTTCAAAAATAGATGTCGCTGCTTAGCCTTTCGCCGTATGAGTTAAATGAACAACAGTGGCGACATCTGCCTATCACATTTCACGTGTGCGAAAATTTCAAGACATCTGCTTCTCAAGTCTCTCAATGATCCAGAGCATTCCCGTGAGAATTGAGCGTGAGCCGTATCTGTAAAACTCACTGGATGATGGCATGTATGTATGTATAAAGTAAAGATGGTAATAGAAAATGATAACAGATTATTAAGGTGGTTTACATGGATAAAGTTTTGTGACATATTATATTGTGCAATATTCTACACGCTCTTACTCAAGCTGAAATGTTATGTCTCAAATTATGTATTTAATAGTTAAAAAGATAATATTAATTATAAGGTTTGATAGCTTTGCCATCTTTACGAAGGCGATGTTTTCTCATCTCTTCCCTTACACAATCTTGGTCTCTTGGATTTTCGTCCCCAGTATCCAACACAGATTGGTCGGACAAATCAGATACATAATCCGGTTCTTTGATTTTTGATTCTCTTGGTTTGAAGTACTCTCTATTTCGTGTGAAATATCGTTCGGTGACTCTGATTTGATTGATTGACCACGAATCTGATCAATGAGTCGTTTGATTTCTTTTTGATTTTGATTGTAGACACAAATATAAGAAGGAGGACAAATATTTTGTTTGATAGTTGCTTGAGACCATGAAGGGTTATTAGGGTTTTTATAATTTCTAATCATTACTTTTTGTCCTGGTTGAAAATTTACATTGCGTTTTCGTGCGTAATGCTTCTGTTGCTGTTTTTGTTTTTCATGAGTGACTTCCTGTCCCGTGGGTGTTTTAAACTGCTAAAATGAGTTCGCCATGAGCGCCCAAAAAATAAGTTGAATGGTGTTTCACCCGTTGTACAGTGAGTCGTATTGCGGTAATCAATTAATATTCTATTTATAACAGTGTCAATACCAAATTGTTTCAAACCATTCAAACTGGCATGAAGAGACCTTTTAAATGGTTTATGAAATTTTCTGCTTGGCCATTGGTAGAAGGGTGACCTGGAGCTGTTAAAACATGTTTGATGTTATTTTTTTTTTTTTTTTTTTTTTTTTTTTGAAAATTCCCTAAAGGCAACCGACGTGAACTGCGTGCCATTGTCCGTTACTACGCCGAAACGACTAAATAGTTCACACAATTTGTTTATAACAAATGCAGAAGTAATTTTTTTCGTTTTGAGTATGGTCAATGACGATCATGTAGTAAAAATTAAATTTTGGGCCTGCAAAATCAATGTGGGCACGATTCCTATTTGCCTCAGTTGGTTTCCACGAAATCAACACAGCTTTAGGTGGACTAGATTGTAACTGTTGACAAGGTAAAAAATTTTTTATTAAATTTTCAATGTCCTGGTCAATTTTGGACTACCAAACATATGAAAGAGCTAGTGCTTTTGTCTTAACGACCCCCATGTGCGATGAGTGCAATTCATTTAACACATATTTACGAAATTTTAAAGGAATAATGGTTCTATAGCCCCACATTCCACAGCCGTATTGAACTGTTAGCTCAATAGCTTTCTGCTTGAACGCATCAAAGCTAGAATTTAGCTTTACCGCGGCATTGCTTTCAACTGATTCGCGAAGTTTGCTTAAAATGGGATCTCGTCGAGTTTCAATGGAACTATCTCTGAAATTTATCCGCAAAGTGTTGTCTTTTTGAATCAGGTTAACATAGTTTGCAGAGGGCGCGTTGGTGTATGCGAGACAAAGCATCATTGTTGATCCCTTTGACAAATTCAGCTTTTAGCTAAATCCACTCAAAATGAGTGCCCAACGTTGAATACGAGCTGCACCCATCAAGGGAAATCCCTTGTTTTCACCAAACAGAGTTAACAACGGCCTGTCGTCTGTTATAAGTTTAAAAATTACCGATTAAATATTGTTTTAACTTTGCAACTGAAAATATTATTGATTATGCTTCTTTTTCAATGACTGGGTAATTTAATTCGCTTTTCGTTAACGACCTTGATACAAATGCTATAGGCTTTAACTGACCATCGGGAAATCTGTGCCACAAATTACCAGCCACTGAATCTTTGCATGCATTCGTCGTGAGAATGATTGGCAATTTTGGATTAAAATGAGGCATTACCTGATCAGAGGTCATTTCTCGCTTTATCGTGTCATAAGCGTTTTGACACTCTATCTCCCATTTAAAATCATAATTTTTTTTCAGAAGCTTGTATTGAGGGTTCATTACGCTGGCAAAATTAGGAATAAAACGAGAATAATAATTTGCCATACCTATAAATGCTCGTAATTCATGAATGTTGGTTGGATTTGGTGCGTTTAAAACCGATGAAGTTCTATCTTTGTTTTTATATAAGCCTGTTTTATCTATGGTAAAACCAAGATATGAGATTTTCTCTTGAAAGAAGACGCACTTGCTCCAAAAAGGTTGTAATTTATTTGGATGTATCGGGATTCTTCGGCAGAAGCTATTTTTGGGTAATGTCATATCTTAAATACATTCCTATTAGACAGAGACCTGTTAACAGTAGCACCAGTGGTTAAGAGTGACCAGAGGAAGAACAAATTATTGTTTTCACTAATTCACCCTATAGTATTCACCCTACAGCTCCTTTCCTGAGCCTCTTGGAATTCGCCTGCTGTAGTTAGTGACCTCGATTTACCGATCTCTGGTGCTCTTTCTAGATATTACACCCGCGGTTAAGGTTAAATGACCATCAAAAAAGATTGTTATATAGCTTGCATCGGAACAATAACTTTGTCGTCGACCAAATTGTATTGAGCCCTACAAGTGTCCAAGATTTGCTGGCATTATTCCAGTGCAGATTCAGAGATCCTGGGGATTACTTGCAGCTCACTAGCTTCTATGTAGGCCAACTGCTTGAACTTACACTTTCTGAAACTGATAAACAAGTGAAATCCAATAGAACTTAGCTTGTTCTATTTACCTAAACGTGCAAGACCCATGTAGTTTCACGACCCTCCGTTGGCGAAGTGCCATTGGTAATATCGAATGAGCCTCTGCTATTATGGGTCCTCAATAAAGATGAAAGGCTAGAAGAACCTCAGTCCCCTTTCACCAATACTATGGAGCCATGGGCGAACTCCGGAAGCACTCTTCAAGAGTTGTACACTGTACGCTGTCAGCATCAAGCTGATACTTTTTATGAAGTTTTAGTCTGGTAAAACGCACTAGAAACTACATATATTTTTTAAAGGTAATAAACCGTAGAATAAATAGTTCTGAATGGAATCAGCGGGGCCTTTGGCAAGATAGCACGACTGGTTTTGAATACAATGTTATACACCCGGTGGATCACACTGGGACCGCGGTCATAGTTTTGTAATAATGGTTAGAGAAACTAGTTTTAGACCAAGTGCAGTTTCAATTTCAGCCTTATCAGGATAGATTACGGCAAGCCTGCTTTGTCCAGGCCCTAGAATGGTATATGTATATAAGGCAGGGCCTTTGCTATATAGGAAAGTGTGAGGAGGCATATTTAGTCAGGTTTGCGTCATGAGTTCATGAGTTCCACATCTACTCACACAAACAGGCGGCTATCAAAGCAATAATCTCGAAAACTGTGCTCCCAAGCGTAGTCGGCGTGTGCCTGGAATAGCTTGCGATAGCACCGGAATACTTTTTTAATAAAACAATTTGGGTGCCAGGGCATAGGGTTGTGGGTAGTAAAAAAAGATTTTGCAAATGCATTCAACGATTAGTTTTAGTCCTCTTTGGTTGATTGCAGGGTTTCACAGATTATTTCCGCATCAGGGTTAACGTTCTCATGGAGCCTGCTTTAATTCAACTGATCTCTCATACTTAACATATGAACATGAATCACATATTTATGTATTAATAATTAAAAACTTTTACAAATATATATATTTCAGAATACATAACAACAAATATATATATAAAATACACATCCACAACTGCTGAAGAAATATGTGATTAATCCAAAAATGAAATACGGAATAGAAAATAAGAAGTTCGATATCAAAAGGTAAGTAAAAAAATTATCAAAATAAAATGCGTGCGAATTTAATAGTAATAAAAAATACACTGAAAATGACAACGGTAATGAATTTTGTGTACTTATTTTCACTTACGCGCCTAAAGAAAATAATCCCAACATACGTGCGCTCGTACGGATAATAACAGCCGCGTGCAGAAAAATAGTATTGGCGACTTTTCAAAATTTCGCTAATTAAATTCTTCTTTTTCTCTATTTTTTGGATATTTTAAGAAAAAATGTCAATAAATTTTTTAACGGAAACAATGCAAACCAATCACAAAAACTATTCGAAAGAAATCAAAAATCCGAAAAAATTTCGAACTTTTCACTTAGAGTTCCCTGATTTTTTTTATGAGTAAACTTTTTGTTAGACCAAATAATTTTGGTCTAAGGAAGTATATGTTATGTGTCTTTCAAAATTCGCATATGTTTTCTGTTTTCGAAAAAAAAAAATATTGCTCACACTTTTTATGGATGAGGTAAAATAAAAAGATAGCCGAAATCGAAACCGACCCGACACCAAAACCAAAATGGGTTCAATTACCAAAGTCTAAGTGTAAAGGAGAAAAGATTTCTCCGTGGAACCTTCAGAATGAAAATCTTGACCGAAGCCTACATAGCAGACTTAGCCTTACTCAAAGTGTAAGTCAGAATTAAAATTGTATCGAATTTTAAGAATTCTTGATTATTGTGCACCATACGTTATAGTTCGAATCACTGATCTGTCCAATAAAAAACTCAAATATTAAGTATAGCTAAGTATTCTTTATTGACAACACTATTTTGGTAGTAGTACTTCACCATTAAATTACTCGCGTACTTCACTTTCAACGTTTATACTGCCTTATACTATCAGCTGCCTCGTTCGCTTATTTCTCTTAATATCTGGAACTTTCAATAACAGCCCTCTCGAATATTTGCGCTTATATATTCCTCATTTCTCTATCACATAGTGGGCTATTTAGCTATATATATGTATATGCGCCCTGCAAAAATCGTTGGATCATGTGGTCCACTGGAGTGCTTATACATTATACATTATACTCCACTGTAATGCAGCAATGGACCAACTCATGTTTCTACAGGAACAAATTGTAAGCCGATCATTGCTCGTTTTTAACGATTGTAATCACTACACGATGATTATTGGACTGTGGGTACTCCATGGATTACTCTTTATTGCAGGGCGTGCGTAATGTCAATGCCATTATGTCATTTTCGCTCTTAGCTGATTACATGAATGAGCGACTGTGACTATTTCTTCTTTGCTTTAGATGCTGATGTGAAATACTCTCAGCGCACTTAGCTTTGCTATTTACATGTATGTGTGGCAGCTTGCTTTGTTGTTGAATTGTACTTGGTGCAACTAAAACGAAAGTTTGAAATTTTCGTAAAAGTTTCCCGAATTTTTAATTTTTTTTTAAACGTTTTGGAGTATGATTTGGATACTTTCAATTACAAAATTCATAGACGTATTTAACTTGAATTATAGAAAATCAAAAAGATACATTTAATTGACGTAATTTATTGACAATTTTTCTGTTCGTTGCTGTATAAGTACGTATGTATGTATGAATAGTCTTTGACTTAACGGTACAAGGTATAACTTAATTAAAATTCATTCAGCGTTCAGTGTGTAAGGCCAACGCACATATTGAAAATAAATTCACACACATTGCAGATCATGTGAATTAAGGCCAAATTCTTCCAAGGGAATATCATAATTTTTTTTCAATTTCCATATTTACATACATTAAGTTGTAGTTGTTAATAAGATTTTTGTCTTTATCTTTTTGCTCTTTTAACTTTCGTTTAACATCTTCAAGCCTACATGCAGTTACATCGCGCTGACAATCTGGACACCAAGTTATATATATTTATATGTACATATAAAATGAGTCCCAGCTATCTTCCGAAAGCCAATTAAAATATTTTTGTCATTAAATTCACTTTGTTACATATCTGTGTAAGAACTTTTTTGTAGATATATGTATGTGTTTGTATATAATTCATGTATATGCGATTGTGTGTTTAGATACATATTAGGCTGACCGTGATTTGTCAAGTTTTTTCAAATGACCCTTAAATTTGTGTTTTTTCATGACACATGCATTTTATGCAAAGTGTGCAAATCTATTTTAATTATTTAGTGCAGTTGAAATATGAGTCTCTATATATGAAAATTTAAGCTTGAAATGCCATAGATCGCTACAAACATGTTTTTCTAAAGGAATATACCCTGCCATACGAAACGTTAAAAAAGCGAAAAAGCAATGTCATAAATAATTTTTTAAGTGTGAACGGTTTGTTGTCGATGATTTATCGGTATGTTATAAGTGTGTTATCAACAAAGTATTGAGGAGCTATCGAAATGTTATAAATTTGCTATTGATAACAAAGATTATCATTGAGTCACTGGTTTGATATCTACGAGTTATTGGTTTGTTATAGAAAAGTTACGGATTGATTTTCAAAATTCATCTAATATTTATCGAAAATTATCGTTATTTCACTCAAGACTTGTCGATAAGTTATTGATTGGTTTTCCAGAAGTTCTCGATATATTATCGAAAAGTTATCAATTTATTATCTAAAATGTATCGATTATTCATCCAAAGATCATCGGTTTGTAATTGGAGCGTGTGTATTTTTTGTTATCGTCAAGTTACAATTTTTTATTATCATAATATTATTGACTTATTTTCGTCGAGTTACTCTTTTATTCTCAAAATATCATTGATTTTTTTGTTATCAAAATATTATTGATTTATTTCTAAATCTATCGATTAATCATCTAAATTTATTTTTATATAACCCGAAAGTTATCGATATATTATCGAAAATTTTACGATTTTACAATCGTTGTTTTATCGGTTTTTTGTCGAAAAGTTTTCGATTTCGAAAATTTATCGAGTTTTTATCGAAAAATTATCAGTCTATTATAAAAAGGTTATCGATTTTATATTGGAGTGCTTCTAATTTATTACCGGCGTGCTAGAGATATATTATCAATAACTCATCGATTAGTTATGAATTAAATTCCGATATCAAGCCTATGACTCGACGATAATAGGAGGTTCCATGAGAGAGTGAACCTTGGTTCTGAGATAATTTTTCTTACAGAACTGGAGTCCGTGTGGATACAAATATTGAAAAAACCTTAAGTAGACCGAAAAATATTAAATTTATTCTTGAGTGCATTTTCAACACCCTCTTTTCCTCTTAAAGTAAAGTGCTGATTGAACTAAATCAATTAGCTAAAAAAAGGCTTGTTTTGTCATTTAACACTCGAGTGATTAGTAAGAATAATAACTGCATTAACTCATCATTGTTGAAATACAAAATTTTATTAGCCATACATTCTTATTATTAGATCTATCGAACAAGATTCGCTTTGTTCCACCCGTGACAAAAAATACAAAAGTTGTTGTTCTTAGTTTTGCCAGCCGTTCTCTTTTTCGTATTATACAATGTTAGAAACTTGTTGTAAATAAATACAACAATTCAGCTTTGATTTCTTTGAAGTTGTCAAAAAATTATTTAACAATGAAGTGTGTCCCACCCATTATAAGTATGCAGAAACATCATCTCCTATAGACTCGCCTTGGCTGAAGCTGGAAATATTTTCAATGACAGGTTTTAAATTTTAATTGAAAATTTTTCAGCTTCAATATCACCACAGCTTGAGTGAGGCTGCAATTTTCTGCTCGCACCACACAACTGTGTGTGAAGGCTGGTGCACTTTTGCACTACCCCCCAACTCTGATATATAGTAGCGAATATAGCACAAATTATCAACAGCGCATTGATCGGTGTTTTTAAATGTCTCTGGTACTATTTGTTGTTTTCGTCACTCACGTGCTTTGAATTTAAATTCTATTAATTAGTTTTCAACTTTGTTTAAAATTCACTTTCCATCAAATTTTCGCTTAAAAAGTTTAACTAGAAACGGAATTAAAATAATGAACTAAATGCATTAATATGTTCACTTTTAAATTCTTGAAAATTTCGGAGAAAAAAACTCGGCAATTAAAGGGCAGCCTAGAACACAATTGTATACTAATCAAGTGTGATATCTTATCTGTCAACTGTCTGACAGGATGTTCAAAATGGCAAATTTTTAGTGTTTTGGCAGCAATTTGGCAGGAGGTTCAAAATGGCGGCGCACACGGCCTGCTATATTCAGCGGATGATAGAAAGAGATACGGAATGAGACCACGATAGTCACTTGACAATTGGGTGATCGGTTCTATTTGTAATTTTGACGTCTATGCAGAAGTTATCTCACTTGTTTTATCCAGAATGTAAAACACAACACATATGTATGTATGTAAGCATTAGGCCGGGTCGATTTGTGGGGAGGCAAAAAAATCGCCCATTGCTCTGTGAAAATCATATTCTAGGGATCAAAATAAGAAACATTGCCGAAGGAACCATACCTCTAAAACGAATTCTGATGCCCTCCCCCCCCCCCCCCCCCTTTGGGTCGTAGGGCAAATTTTGAAAAATCCCACTTTGAAATGCCTATGTTTTTTTCTTTTTGGAGTTTATTTTTCTCTTTAGAAATTTATTTAGTCAGAACATATGTAAATGAAAAAATGAATTTAACTTAGTAATAGAAAAGAAATTAAAAAAAATTATTAGAAATTAGCGTTTTTACAACCCCCTTTTAAAAGCGAGGCATCACTGTGATGCATTTGCAAGTCGTAAAATTGATTGTGTTGTTTTTTTTTAAGCCACCACAAGACACAGCAGGTAGAATTGAAATTGCCCCTACCCAAAAGTTCGATCCAAAGGGGGGGGGGGCATCAGAATTCGTTTTAGAGGTATGGTTCCTTCGGCAAAGTTTCTTATTTTGATCCCTATAATACAATTTTCACAGAGCAATGAGCGATTTTTAAATCGACCCGCTCTAGTATGCATGTAGTTTGTAGTTATTAAAGTTAAGTCAATGTAAACGATACGCTTTTGAAGAGACATAAAATAAAGTTTTAAATAGTATATAGAATTATTAACTAAAATTTTCTATGAGCTTATTAACTTTTCTGAATAATTTTTCAATACAAATATTTGAATAAAAATATGTATGTTTGTAAAAAAATGTATAGGAATTTGTTAAATATAAGAAATTATGTACATAGCGTTTGAAGTTTAATATTCATAAAATCCATAAAGCAAAAATTAACCAAAAATCAAAAATCTACATTGAAAAGTAATTAATTTCTATTTGTTGTGTATGTGTGTGTGCAATTTACACAAGAAAGCTTATTTAGAAAATGCATAATGAATTCTTATTTAACCTTCATGTGCCCGGTAGTCTACAATTGTAGCAATTTGGGAAAAAAGTCAAATAAAACAAAAAAGTTCTGAAACAACAATGCCCGAGGTTTTCAGTAGCCTCCTAGTTATCAATTCTAAGTCGATTAAGAGCATAATATTACTAGAACTATTATATGCCTGACCCCCAGACCCTACTTGAAAAAAACATCATCTTGCAAACGGTAGTCTACATTTGTAGTCACCATGTAAATGTATGCAAAATATCATTATATTGTTGACTTCAGCTTGTTGCAAAATGATTTTTTGCAACTGTCACTACGCTTTCCTCACCCAAGTACGTTGGTTTACCCAGTACATACCCTCTAGGCCAGCCAAGTATGGGATAAAGGTTTGGTTTGCGTGCGATGCTAAATCATTCTATCTATTCAAAAGTGAGATATTTACGGGAAAGAACTAAAATGCTAGTCGAGCAACCAACGTAGGAGAAGGTGTTGGGCAAAGTTTAATATGCCATTGGGAGAACACCGGAAGGACTATAATTTGTAAACATTTTTCCACATAGCTAAACTTGGGCAACTATGTCCAAAGGTCTTGCTCTTCTTGGTACTGTTCACCAAAATAAGACTTTTGTACCAGATGAAATGGAGGCTGACCGCAATGTTGTTGTTGTTGTTGTTGTAGCGATAAGGTTGCTCCCCGAAGGCTTTGGGGAGTGTTATCGATGTGATGGTCATTTTCCGGATACAGATCCGGTACGCTCCGGTACCAATGCACCATTAAGGTGCTAGCCCGACCATCTCGGGAACGATTTATGTGGCCACATTAAACCTTCATGCCATTCCCTCCCTCCCCACCCCCAAGTTCCATGAGGAGCTTGGGGTCGCCAGAGCCTCGTCTGTTAGTGAAACAGGATTCGCCGCGGATAGGTGAGGTTGAAAATTGGGTTTGGAGAAGCTATATATTGCGCTGGCAACCTGAAGGGTTGCGCTACACAGCCCCTTCAATATGGTATTTTAGTCGCTTCTTACGACAGGCACACCTACCGCGGGTATATTGTGATCCCCTAACCCGCGGGGGGGGGGGGGGGGGGGGCTGACCGCAATCGAGCAGAAGAGTCTACCATTTTTGGGTTTCTGGATGTAAAGCTTTCTTTGGTATCTTACGTCCCAAAAAGAGACAGTGCAGTCATAATACTTGCCAGTACACCTTTGACAGATTCAATTGTAGTTGAAAACAAAACCAAGCCACAATATATCCTTGATTACAATACAAACAAAGGAGGCGTCGACGCAATGGATAAAATGCTTTCTGCATATTCACCGAAACGCAAAACTTTGTGATGGCCCTTGGCCATGTTTTATTACATGCTAGATATAAGTGCACTTGCATCATTCATCATTTACTCGGAAAACAATCCATATGACCGTCGTACAAGCCAAGCACCTTTTTATGTCAGCAATTGAATAACGCTCTAAAATTCCGCGGGTGGTGGGACACATCCATACACTTAAAGCTATTGAAATTGCACTAGATGGATCCATTGCTGCGACTTCTAAAGGTGATTTATCCATTTTGCCTGATATTTGCAGAGATAAAAAACTAGCATATCCTGTACGTTGTCGACACCGTGAAATGGGAAATCGTAAAAGTAAACGCAAAACCTGTAGTTGGTGTAAAAAATCAGTGTGCGATGCCCATGCCGAAACATATACTTTGGGAAAATGCTGTTCAATTCCTGAAAAGTAATACATTTTTTGACTTAAAATTATTACCTGTATTCAATATTTTTGAATAAAACCGTTAGTACACACGTAAATGGCAAATAATCACCATACAAGTATTTTTTTCTAAACATTATCCTGGTTTTACATGCAGTTACATGCTTGCTACAAATGTAGACTTCCGACCGTGTACGTAAGTTTTATATCCCGGGCACATGAAGCTTAAATGTTAAATGTATCATATTTACATAGTATATGTGCGAATATGTTAGTAGTTTCTATCTTTAAGTAACTTTAATATTTGATATGTATATACATTAAGAAAATCATTAAACAACTAAATTAACGTTTTTTTCTGTCTCACTGCTTAAAATGGTTACCGAATTTGGTGCAATTTATATCCGAGGTGGTTTGGGCTGATGTCATCTTCCAATTTGTGTCGTGCTTCATTTAATTTTTTCTACAAATTGGCGGGACGAGACCTAAAATTTTCAAACCAACTCCGAACAGCATTTGCGAGGCAGATGAATTTTAACAGAGAAGCTTTTTATGGCAGAAATACAGCCGCAGTATTTGCCAAATCAATGCCCCGCTTAGCACATTTCTTTTCCAAATGAAAAATACTTTTTATAAATTTCTTATGTTACTTTGTCCGAGACTTAAACCCAAAACCCAGAGAATGCCAGCCGCCGCAGATATGACATATAAATCTTGGTCTCCAATGGCGTCGATAAAGGCGTATCGTACATTGGTCAAAATTCAGATTTCGCTATGATCACTCAAATATTTTAAGTACTTTTTTTAAAAAGTATCCGAAATCAATAATGCTTTAGATGAAGATATTACATGGTGTGTTTTTCAAGACGGGTTTACGAATCAGGCTAATTAAAGTTGGAATAATTTTGTGCACTTAATCGACTTGAAATTGATAACTGCTACTAAAAATGTAGGAAGTTTTAGTTTTATTTGATTTTCTTTCCAAATTTGCTAAATATTTAGATTATAATTTTCATAAAATTTCCATGCAATTTTTGTATTTAGAATTTTCAGAATTTTTTTGTGAAAACGGTCTTGTAGCCCAAACAACGGTAATTCAACAAAATTCAAGTAATAAGTTTCTAAAAGTTCTCGTCGTTTTTTGACAACTTTTCTCCTATAGTTTTTCACATTTTCTTCCATTTAAAAAAATTATGATGCAAATTTTGTATAGAATAAAAACACAAAACAATTTTCGAAAAAAAATTGTCAAAAAGCAATCCGAATTCGGAGAGACTTATAGTTTATAGTTTACAATACTAAAGTTTATTGGGCTTCATATTTCCGTACTCCAAAAGCTTTATCAAAAAATTTCGAATGAGCTCGAAATGTTTTTGAAGGGAGTGTGCATAGTTTGAATTGCGAAATTCATTGGTATTTTTTTCTTAAATTAACAGAAATAAATAAAAAGAAGAAAATAAATGATAAAAATAGTTTTTTTATCGCCATTTCCGAGCTTGTAGCTTTACGTTCATATGATAAAATAAAACTCATCTGCGTATATATTATATTTCATAGTTTTTCGAATAAATTCTACTTTGCTAAAAGAGTGGCATAGTTCAAAAAATCAACAAAAAAGAAACTTTGCAAAGTTAACCTTAAAGTTTATGTGTCCCATTACAAATCGAGAAAATTGGGGTTGACATCTTATCAATGCTGAAACTAAGAGCTGTGCTTGACGTCACACTACTAGTTACTAAGAAGTAAAAGAAAAAGGTTTCAGCCGACCTGAGGGTATTATGTATGTTTAACAGTGGACATAAATAAAACTTTCCATATGAACTCAGATTTGACATTTTTATTTTATTTTGTGTCATAACGCTCAACGGAAAGCACAACAAATAAAATTATATAAATCATTTAGGATTATGAGTCCCCACCATTTATTTATATTAGGGTGGTCCTTATAAATCAAGTTAAGTATTTTTTGCAGTTGGTAAACGGCAATATTAATGTCAAATATAGCACACATACATACATTTTAACGCCCTTTGAAGATGATAAGGGGTC
Source organism: Eurosta solidaginis (assembly GCF_040869045.1). NCBI lineage: Eukaryota > Metazoa > Arthropoda > Insecta > Diptera > Tephritidae > Eurosta > Eurosta solidaginis. The sequence goes on along the minus strand of NC_090321.1, from coordinate 172,783,942 downwards.
CAAATTCAGATTTTTCTACAGAGAATAAAAAGATTAAATTATAATTTCTTTATTTTTTCGATAATAATATAGCAGACGATATCACATATAATTTTCGATCCCCAATTAAATAGTTTTATATGTTTCGCTTTATAGGGTTATCTGAACGTAGGGCTCTGCACAACACGGCAAAACCATTTCATTCGTAAATTTAATGAGTTTGAGACATATTAACAATAATTTCTCTCATTAAATTATTGTAATTTTATTATGATGTACAAACTGAAAGGAATTGAACAAACTGGCTGACATCAGAAATTTTTTGAATGCGTCTCAAACTTTTTAAATTAAAAAATTAATATTGCAATAAACTCCGAAGTTATTTAAGGTCCACTTTCTCTTACAACTTGCGTCGTGCTCCTTTTAATTTTTCCTTAAAATTGGTGGGTAGATACCTACATGTTTTATGCCGATTCCGAACGGCATCTGCAAGGCAAATGAGTTTTCACTGAGAAGCTTTTCATGGCAGAAATATACTCGGATTGCTTGCCAAATCACTGCCGAAGTTCGACCCCGCTCAGAAAAACTTTCTTCTAATTGAAAAAACTTGTTTCTAAAATTTTGATGTTGTACGGCCCGGGGCGTGAACCTTCGGTGTGGTAAGCGAAGTATGTTGACACCACAAAAGCGCGTCCGCCACGTAAATTTACGAATGTAATAAATGAATAGACGATTAAATCAAAGATCCAAATCCTTTCCTTTTTTTCATCATATATCATCTACTTTATTACGATCGGATTACCTACTTTATTGGCGCTTAACCGTTTAAAAGGTTATGGCCGTCCATAAAGACGCGCCAGTTGCTTCTCCGCTCTGCTATCTGGCGCCAATTGGTAAAAATAAGGGAATTTAAATCATTGTCCCAGCCGAGGGGTGGCCGCCTTCTTCCTCTGTTTCCATAGGCGGGTTCGGATAAAAATATTTTCTTAGCCAGAGCTTCGTATTTCATTTTCATAATATGGCCTAGCCAGCCAGTTTTGGTCGCTGGGTTATGTTTATGTTTGCGTAAGTCTCGTACAACTTATCATAAAATCATTTTCGGTACTCACCGTCACCAACGCCTTAAGGTCCGTATATCCTTCGAAAATTTTTCTTCTCGAACACTCCAGAAAAGCTTCATCTGATGTTGTCATGGCCCATGCTTGTGCACCATATAAACGAAGTATTTTCGAAATTATTCCTGCCAATGCATAAGTGCGCTGACTCTTTGCTTGATGACATTAGCTAATCCGTTTTGTCCTTACTCACAATCAAACTCATCTTTTCCGAATATTTTTCCAGTTTAGACTCAGTAGAACTTACGGCACTCCTATGATATCAATATAAAGGGTGATACCATTGACAGAAATATTACATATGCATAAATTTTGGTCCCCGTTTGAGATGGTTAAGTCACACAGGGATCACTCTAGGGAGAAAATACTATAGCCTTAATAATTTTTGGTCTCTATTGGAAACGTTTGCGAGGATTTACACAGTGCTTAAAGTTCCAGTTTCACTATATTGAGCTTGATAGGGCTATCTGAATTTTTACACATGTACGACTGCTTCATTTTTGTCGTATACTAAATTATTATCGCTTTCGGGTATTATATAATAGGATTTCCAATATATGTTTTTCACTTCGATAATCGGTAGTTATAATAAAATTTTAGAGATGCGGACTTTTCTTCATAGAAAAATTCCCTCCTCCAGTGTGTAATATCTAATTGAAGCACAAAATAAAAAATAAACGTGAAAATATGACAGAAAATAACTTAGTTTCTAGGGATGGAACATATATAACGCGTGTATAATCTATTAACGATTTATTGTACATTAGGGTATGTGTAAATGTGGTCTAAGCTTCAAAAAATTAAAATTTTTCGAGTCCTCACCCTCGACCGACACCCCTTGGTACTTGTGGCCTTGGTATTACCATTTAATTTAATTTATAAATACCATCCTAATATGATTTCATTGCGCGTATTTTTATAACATATATAAATACATATATATTTGAATATTGCCTTATTTTTTATTTATTTTTTAACATAATAATTACTTCATAAAATATGTCTATCAAAAAATAACATAAGCTTAAGATCAAATATGTAACACTCTTATATTGCCAACAGAAAATGCTCGCAATGTGTTTTGAATTCGAAATCAAAAAACAGCCTACATAATTTTTGTCATTGTAGCAGCATTAGTGTAACAAGAAAAAATTAAAATTTAGGTACATTCGATTATTGAATACAAAAACATTTAAACAGCAATATATCGGTTCTCTGATGTTTGTGAGTGTACCGAGGTTGTAGTAGCAATATAAGAGTATCGCAGATATGCTTAAGATATATTTTTTAGACAACTTTTAAAACTAATTTAAGAGCGAATATAGCAATGAAAAGAAACTTAAGTAACTAATGCTAAAGATGCTGACAATGTATAAATAGACTCGAAACTTGCAAATCAAAACTAAATAAAACAAAATTGCGTTACAGTCATTGTTCGGACTTTGTTTGGAATTGAGAAGGTAATTGATATTTATGCCACGTCTCGAAAGGCAATGAGTAAGGTAAGTTGAAATTAAAAAATTACATTAAGGTACATTCACCACAAGCAGCAACGGTGCGAACCGTCATTTCAAAAAAATGATTTTAATGTATGGACAGCAGTGAAACTAATTTCCTCATAATATCTTATTTGCTAAGAAAAAAAAAACATTAACTAAAGCTTCTAAGGTTGAAAGCGAATTTCAGAAAGCGTTTGAGTTGATAAAGATTAAAATGATAAAAAATTACTGAGTATCTGTTCGAATTGCAATTATCATCAAGAAATTTCTTCTCTCTACGCTGCAGCGTCAGGTAATCTTCATATCGTAATTGACGATGGGTGAAACGTGAGTTGGTAAGATCGACTTCTGCTACAGCTATTGACTGTTGTTGCATGACCCATTCATATTAGTAACAGGATTCTCCTCAGGTAGGTGGGGTTGACAATTGAATTGTGGAAACACTGAAGCTATAAGCTCTTATCATTCTTTTGAATCCCAGCTTATAACCGTCCTTGAGTTCCATTTATAGGGACAAGAAATTGGAGGTATTTAAAATTTAAAAGGCACTTCTACTGGTATCAATGGAATTCTTGGTTTTAAACTTTACTGTTTTCGAAGTTTTCCGATAAAAATTTAAACATCTGTAATATTTCTGTCAAGGGTATCACAGTTTACATTAATATAATCGGCGTGAATACCCGTGCCGTAAGTTGTGCTGAGCTAAGTTTTTAGTTTTTTAGCTCCAGATGAATTTTCTGAGATATCGGTTATAATTGGTGACCACCATTTTTTGATGTATTGTCAGGTTTTGGTTCAAATGCGCATGGAACTTTCCACAACAGAGGAGAACAAATTGTATTTCTGTATGAATTAAGCGGGGGTTGCCCTTATTGCTTTAAATGTATTAAAACATTTATTTGAAGCAATTTTTAATTTATAATTTATTTAATAATTTGGAATCAATTTTAAACAACGTCACATCAGGATGGACATGGCGACGGCTGTTTCGATTATACCTTGTAAATCTCTTCAAAAAATTTTCCCAAATTATTAAATAAATGTTTGTTTCTGTTGTGAAAAATGTCCATGCGCATTTGACCTTAAATATAACAAAGCTTATTCAGATCAAGTGACGAAACGAAGGTTTGGTTGGTTTTGCGGTACGTTTATGTTTTTTGCCGACTCCCAGCGGCATCGCCTAGGTTTGTGTTACTGATTCTGGAACTTTAAACTTGGCGATCGATATAGGAGCGGAATGCTCTACAGAATGCTACGGGTGCTTTTCTTTTCCTTACTACAATATGCACCTTAATATACATCAAATGGAAGCGAGCTCTTAAAACTTGACCTTTCTTATCGTAAAGCAATTAAAATTGCAACAATGAAATGATTTGCGCCAAAGTTATTACTCATCAACCTTTGCAATATTACATTATTTAGCTCAAATGTTTATTGGCAGTCTAGGTGTGGTTTCTTTGTGACTACTGTGCTATAACTAGACATACTGTTTTTCTGGCCTGAGCAGTGGTGTAGTGAGGAGGGGCAAGGGGCAGCTTGCCCCGGGCGCTTCTAACAGGGGGGAGCCACATAGTCCGCAAAGCAGAAAATTTTGATTTCTGGAAAAAAATTTTTTACTAAAAAATACATGCATATATCCGGAACATTTGCAACTGGTTGTGGAATAATTAAAAGCATATATCTTGTTTTCTCACGTTCAACGTTGCGATGGGAATTATTAAAAAATGCTTTAACAAAAACTGTCAAACGTGAATCTGAAACACGATGGAGCGCCAGAATAAAAGCGGTTAACATTATCGCCGATGAGCTATAGAATGTAGTAGAAAACTTAGAAAAATTAGCAGAGGACACTAACACTACAAGTGACACCAGAAGTGAAGCTAAAGCTCTGTTGCAAAATATACTAAATTTTAGTTTCATAAAATTAGTTCATTTCTGGTATGAAATCTTAAGGAGGATTGATCGTGTGCAGCTCAGATTACAAGATCCGGGGATGAATTTTAGAGAAGCGTAGCATGATCTTAAATCTGACTGAACTAACCAACGAACCATTCTCTGTGAAGAAGCAATAGAAAATGCGAAGTCTTCAAATGATCGATCGTCTTCAACAAGAAATACGTACAATATTTACACGACTAAATGACCTTAATTCAAAATTTGGATTTCTCTTAGACGTTGGAAATTTGTTAAACAAGGATAATAACGACTTAAAAAGAAATTGTAAGAACTTGGGTGAATTTTATAATACATATCGATGGAACAGAAATATTACTTCGCAGTAGAAAAGTAATTGAACCTAAAACTCCGTTAGAATTATTTACTTTCATAATCTCGTATGGATAAGATGTTTTTCCAAACTTGCGAATGACACTTCAAATACTCTTGACTATCTCAGTATCAATTGCTAGCTGCTGGGGGTGCGCCAAAAACTATTTTCCCCGGGCGCAAGAAAACCTCAATACGCCACTGACTTTGAGTTATAAGCTGAAAGTTTATTTTTCGACCTTTTTGTATTTTTTGTTACCCACCAAAGTACCTGAATGCTTGATCATAAATCGTATACGGTCATAAACAGGATATAAGCTAGAATGCCCAATAAATACTTACAAATGTTTTGTGGATTTGGCTCAGTCATAAAATATACAATAAAATGCAGAAAAAATTGCGTTGAGTTTCAAAGCAACACTAAACTTTAAAATATGGATTAAGCCTAAAAAATGTCGTATGTTGATAGTTTTGAAAAACGGGCAACGATTCTCTGAGGTCAAGTTGAACATTGCCTGCTTTCAGATACAATTTTAAAGGATGAAAGGTTCTATCTTCATTTAAGTTATTTTTTTCACACTCAGGATGTAACCTCATTTTTAAGATATGTGTGCCTTTTCTATTTATGCCAAATCAGGGGCTGATGGAAAATTGCTAGACTGCGCTTTAATATGTGGCAAACTCAGCTCTTCCCGACCTTTCAATAAACATTTTCAAGAACAAATTTAAATTTATATTATGTTCAAAGAGAAAAATAAATCGAGGCCATTTCGATTTAAATTGAGTGGTGTTCATACAACTCAATTTAGCTTACACAATATTTATTTGATAGATGTTTGGCTCATCTCTACAGTAACAACTTACCTTTGTTCAGACTGTCAAAATGTGCGTGTTGGTATTAGGCGAATGGAATGGAATGAAAACATAAAACTGTGAAATTTTTGTGTATTGTAAGAAAATGTGTTCAATGTTTTAGTTTCATTTTGAGCTTGCCATCTTCTTTTGACAATCCCTGCTCCAGTGACATGAAAAAAATAAAATCAACTGATAAGAAGAGCCAACAATATAGTTGAGCTATGCATAAAACTGACGTTTAAATCTACTCAACAAACACACTTCACAAGGTTGCATTTGCAGTTGTAGCTCATGCTTGGTTAGTTACCAGCTATATACCTGTATATCTGTAGTCCACGCCTCTACCATAACCATATGCGTGTGCGTGTGTGAGTAACAACTTCGGCTGATGACTGCATGTGTGTGAGTCAGTGATCTCTTCGTCGCCTTCTACATAAGAGTGGTTGCTTTATTGTTGTTGTGCATTTATTTAGTAGCAGCTTAGTGATGCTAATATTTGTCACAATATTATTACTTTACTTTTAAGAACAAAGTTGTAAAATTATAAACACTCAATTACGCATAAGCGGAAATTGCACAGAAAAGCACCTCGTTACAGGCGGTGTTCCAAAGGGTTCCGTACTTGGGCCACTGCTCTCCCGTGACAGAACAAAATAATTTTTAAGCATTTCATATTTAATTATTTATTTATTAGTCTACAAACATAATACGGGTATATATGCATATTATTAAGTCAGTTGTCGGGATGGACTGTGATGCCGAGCAACAGGAATTGACTATTAGTGCTGCCGGAATGGACACGATTTCGAACAGCTGATGTATATTTGGCACATAATAAGTAGGGCAGCGATGTATGGGAGGCTGGAAAATTCGTGATTGCAAGGCACCCGCCTAAATTTTTGGAGCTGATGATAAGGGTGGGGGGTTGGAAAGGACCCAATTCCAAGCCAACCATCCAAATCATTGCATATTTAAGGTAGTCAGTATGTATTTTTTTATAACGGGGAATGAGTCGCACGTACATAAGATGTTTTCGCAGTGCTTATTGAAATCAGTACACATACAACGAAGAGGTTCGTGCATTGCAACATTCGATCTGCATTTACTTATATGAAGTGGTTGAAAATGGCAAGATGGTCTAAAAGGAGCATTAAATAAAATTAACCCAAGCAGAAACGGGCTATAACCATGCCTCTCGTAATTTTTAAAATAACACACCTAACATCTCTCTACGACTCTGTAACGTAGGGAGTTGAAAAAGTTTTAAACGGCAGGAGTAGGGAGGAAGAATTTTTGAGGAGTCCCACGGTAAGTTCCTTAGCGCAAAAAGCAGAAATTGCTTTTGAACCGGATTTGGTATTTTAGTCATCTCTTATGACATGCATACCTCCCGCGGGTATATTCTAAGTCCCCTAATCCGCTATACTCAGCTTCTTCGCTGCACATAGGCGTGTGCATATGTTTGCTGCCACAAGATAGTGGTACTAGTTGACATTTGAAACTCGTAGCATGACCACATCCACGACGTTGGTGTTAAATATTTTATTTTTCCTTTTCACACAGGACCACTTGTTTTGTTAATGGATATCCGTCAACAACGCCAAAACAATTTTACGCTTCGCAGATATTACACCTAAACAAATATGTATCTATTATTTAGAAAGCCATATTATCTTTTGGTACAATTGCTGCAAAATAAAATTTTGCCTTTTTTGGTTTTTTCCATGTTTTGTATATAATTGATTTATTCTTGATTGTCATTTCTTAAATTGACAATAAAGTTCGAATCACCAAGCAAAACCGACCAGATTTTTAACTCCATTAGGCAATAGAGCAACAATGAAATCATTAAGAACTTATGTTTTGTATAGAAGATTGAGTTCCATTTTTCATTATCCCTCTGTTTAAAATTGGTATAAGATGTCAATCTGTTTTCCATAGCTGATTAAATAAAATGGTTTAAGCTCTTTACCTTTCTTAAGGATCGATATGGGCACATCCTTTCCCTTAGCTGCTTTGAAAATCTTAAAAACAGCTCGAAATATGCATGGCGAAGATAACTAGATTTTCACTTCATCTATCCAATTCTAACAAATAACGTCAGAAACAAACATCAATTTTCGTTAAATAAATAGCACACATTTATATCAATATGATTAACATGTATGTATGTATATACATATATTTATCATGTCGTTCGTTCTGGTGATTCCACTTTAAAACTTAAATTAGTTAGTAAACACCTTCTTTAGCTGCTATGTTGATTTTTCGTCTTTGACAAGAATCCTCGAGTATTTGAAATTGTATATGTATGTATGTCAAATCGTTTTTACTTAGTTTCAATATTGCTAGAGTTTATTAAATGATTGTAGTGCTAGTTAGTATTAGAAGCCTCACTAATAAGGTCTAATCATTTCTATAAGGGATTTTCCCTACTTCTTCTGTCGCTTGTATCCAATTAGCTCAATTTTTCGCTTTTAGCAAAAGATATTATTTTTATCAAACACAAGTGTACCCAACTTCAAAATGTGAGCCTCGCTTCGACTCGTTACTATTTTTACCATTCCTTTCTACTTTATTTTGTCTTCTAATTTTCGTCCATCCCCTTTTCCATTTACTTTCTTGCCAATTCCATACCTACTCCCACTCCCAGTCCCACTCCCACTAACATTCCCGTTTCCACTCCCACTTTCACTCCCACTCCCCTTATCATACACGTTCCTTATCTCACTCAGACTCCCACTCCCCCTCTCAATCCCACTCCCAATCCCACTCCCACACCCACTCCCACTTGCACACCCACTCTCGTAATCATTCCCGTTCCCACTCTCATCTCACTCTCACCCCAATTGCCTAATATATGGAATTTCAATACCGTATATTGAATACCTGCTTCAAATAATTGCGGAGGCTCAGCGAAATTTCAAGTTTTCTACTCTTTATTTAATTTTTCTAAACTGTCCTTGAACCATAACGAACAAAAAAAATCGGTCCAACTGTTCTTGAGTTTTACCGAGACTAGCACGCTAATAATTTTTGTACATATATAAAGATGAATGCTTCTACGAAAACTGAAGGGCTCTTACATATTTTCTTGTGACAAGAACTAAAAAGAGTCGTTAGGTAGCTAAAGTTTCAGTATTAACCACTTTTCTCAACTCTTGGCGACGTTCGGGCAGAATGGACTTTAGACTCGTATTCGCAACATCGAAATACTCCTCACTTGGCTGCGGTGAGTGCTTGGATTTGAGCAAAAGTAAAAACGTGTTGCTTGTTCTGCTGTTTCTATTTTTTTTTATTTTTTAATTATAATAAAAGTTGCCAATACTGCTGGCCATTTGCTTTAGTTGGTCAAATAATCTTCCCCGAAGCTTTGGCATCACATTGGTTTTACTAGATGCCATGTAATTGCTTATTTAATTTTTTTCTCGTATAGTCGTATGGATTCCTTAAGGTGCCGTTAAGTATATCGCTCCTTAATAAACAATAATCTTTCCATACGAACACCATCGACGTTGTAATTACATGTGTATATATGTATGTAGACAGATGTGAAGAGGGTCAGGCACATGTAGTAATAGAACGATACGAGTACTGAGTGACTAGAGTCGATACTTTTCCGAAAAATACTCGTGTATTTTGTACTCGATGGTTTTTTCCAAGTACTGAGTAAAGTATTGATACTTTTTCCCGATACTTTACCAAGTGCCGATGGTCTACCTGTCAAAGTTCAGTCAACAATATAACTTGAGCAAAAACTAAGATCGCCGGCGATGTGGTAAAAACTCCATATTTCACTTAAACCAACTTTTTGAATATAGTAGAATGGGAGATGATTTCTGGCCATGGTGATAAAACAAAAGTATGTGTTTTGTGTTCAGAATAACTAACTCCAACAAAATTATGACAAGCTGCCAACTCCATAAAATTTCAATACTTTTTAAGATGACATGGAACACAGCTTATCGTTTTACTGTAAAATTTTTGTGAATGGAGTTAGCAGTTTTACAACGTCGTTGACGATATATTGGTACTGACGGTTGGAATCACATTATATGCACGCCCGTCGTCAAAAATGGAAAAAAGGAACAATGCCATAAGAAATACTGATGAAGTGGTTAAACTTGACGAGTGGATTAACTTAACGATGTACACAAAATGTGTTGCAATTTTGTAAAATGGGCGGGCCATAAAAAATACTTGACTTGATTTACCTCAGAGGAAATTTAGGCCGAGCTTCTCTTCCATTTAGCGTAGTGTTATTTTTAATTTTCCTTACAAATTGGGGGGTCTCAACCTTTATATCTTATGCCGAATCCAAACGGCATCTGGAAGTCAGAGGAACTTTTACCGAGAAGCTTTTCATGGCAGAAATATACTCGGAGTGCTTGCGAATTCCCCACACAAGGACCACCCCGTTTAGCAAAACTTGCTTCTAACTGAAAGAACTTTTTTTAAATGCCATAAATCGATTTAAAACCGACCAATTTTATTGAATTTTGGTAAGTACATAATGAATTTTTATGATAGCAAATGTCGTATAGCCTCTTACGGAACACGATATTTGAATATTTATAACTAGTTTCTTTTAAATAATTTCGTTCGTGACGTTTCTCTTTCTCCTGGGTGAACAAAGTGTGGTTTTTTCCAACCCTAAACTTCCTTACTTGTTATACCCAGCTGTACTTGTACACAGGGTATTATAACTTTGATTGGATAACGGTTGGTTGTACAGGTATAAAGGAATCGAGATAGATATAGACTTCCATATATCAAAATCATCAGTATCGAAAAAAAAATTTGATTGAGCCATGTCTGTCCGTCCGTCCTTCTGTCCGTTTACACGATAACTTGGGTAAATATTGAGATATCTTCACAAAATTTGGCACAAGAGCTGATCTGGACCCAGAATAAATTGGATTTTAAAATTAGCGAAATCGGATGATAACCACGCCCACTTTTTATATATATAACATTTTGAAAAACACAAAAAATCTGATTATTTAGTAAATAATACACCTAGAATGTTGAAATTTGACTTGTGGACTGATATTAAGACTCTTGATAAAAGTTTGGGCAGGGCACCGCCCACTTGTGATCAATTTTTCAAATATTATTATTCATAAATCAAAAATCGTCAAACCTATCGTGACAAAATTTGGCAGGAAGATTGCGTTTACTATAAGAAATGATTTGAAGAAAAATTAACGAAATCGGTTGAGGACCACGCCCACTTTTATATAAAAGATTTTTAAAAGTGTCATGGACGAAAAAAATAAGCTATATATTTGCAAAAAAGAGCTTTATATAAATGGCGTTTTATTTTCCAAGTGGATTTATAACAATAAATAGGAAAAACTTAAAATTTTAAAAATTTGGCGTGGCACCGCCCGTTTTATGACTAGGCAATTTTCAATATTTCGGGAGCCATAACTCGAAGAAGAATTCACATATCGTAACAAAATTGAGTACACATATTTTCCTTATAGCAGGAAATATTTCTAGTAAAAATTGATAATATTGGTTAAGGACCACGCCTATTTTTATATAAATGACTTTAAAAAGGGTCGTAGACGAAAATATTTAGTTAAATCTTAGCGAAAAATAGTTGTGTACCAATCGTATTTTGTGCTGTTATAACTAGCAATGGGAAAAAATTCAAATCTTGAAAAATGGGCGTGGCACTGCCCCTTTCTTACAATGCACTTGCCAACGTTTCTGGAGCCATATCTCGACGAAAAATTTGGTGCACTTGTATGCCTTTTAGCAGGAAATATTTTCAGTAAAAATGTCCTAAATCGGTTAAATCGCCTTCTTTTATATAAAGATTTTGTAAAAGTGTGTATATGCAGGTAATAAGCTATTTCTAGTAAAAGTTGGAAAATTTCGTTAATAACCCTGCCCTTTTTTTTGTAATACTGCCTTTTAGTACAATGGCACTTGTGTGTTTATGTTTATTGTTCTGTTATATTTTTATTTTAAAATAAACAGTAGGGAGATCCCCATATCTGAAGGAAAACTGCATTATTACCGCTCAAAGTCATTGGTGTTAGCCTCTGTATCCTTTTTGCTTCTTTTAAACGAAAATTAGTTCAGAATAGAACCATATGTATATGTATTATTGCGCAGCCTTGTAACACTATTAAGCACACAAAACAAACAACAACAGCATTTCAAGTGCACAGCTGTGGTATGTAGTGTTCAGTTTCACCCGAACTTTTAGACTTCCTTTCTTGTTTTATACTAAATTCAAAACATACGATCTCGTTTATGAAAAAAGTTTCTTCACTTTTGTAAAAAATTCCTAAGTACTCATTTGGATCGAGTATTCTCGATATCTCTAACTGAGTGTGAGTACTATGATCGATTCTTTGATCCGAGTATTTTAAATGAGTACCGGCATCGATACCTTTTCGAAAGTTCTATCACCAGGCACATGCAGCCAAAAAAGTACATGCTGCCTCACACACATACACATACACCTTTGGTTTGGGTATTGTTAGGTAATTAACGCAACAGCTGTGGCCGTTACCATAAATTTACCACATTTTCACTCAGTGTGCTTATTTCCAAAGCTACATCGTAAAATTTAATTACACACGAATTGTCTGTGAGGAGAGCGTAATGATATCGTTGGCCAAATTATTTTACACAGAGATTTGAACGACAATATCGAGTGTATAATATACATACATACGAATGTAGGTGTAAATGTTTGTTACTATGTACACAGCACTAAAGGTCTAGGGTCCATGTTATTATTTCAATTAAAGTACTTAAAATACAAGTCGAACGATTTATTCAATCTACATTGTCGACTAAATTTTAAAAATTTGAAAACGGTCACTGCGCTCATCTGATATTTTAGCTAAATTAAATCCGCATAACTTAAAACTTCCGCGAACAATGTTGGCAGATAAATTTGTTATATACACATGTAAAGAAATTGTGGGGCAGATGTGGCTATATAGTAAATAAAATAAAGTGACGGCTTTTGAGCGGATATGGTTGAAACTAATTATAACTTTTTGATAATAAGGGATTAGATTAAAAGTGTTTAAGAGTTTTGAACCATTTACGATATCGTTTGGGAGCCAATATATCCCATATGAACTTACTTCATCCAAGATTCATTTTATTTATTAAGGGAACAATTGTTCACTCGACTATGACAAAAAAAGGCAATTACCCATCCACAAACAATCTTTGTATATATATTTCGTTTGTAAGTGTGTTTGCGACGGAGCTTCTCCTAAACGACTGCGCGGATTTTAATGAATTGTGGTATGTTCTTTCAAGTGATAGCGGCACTTGACCTGTCAAAATCTTTTGGTACACTACACCAAAACATAGAAGGTTCACCTCTTCCCCTTGTCCAAAACACACATGTCTTCAATCATGTCCCTGTCAATCTTCGTTATCCCCGAAAAATGGAAAATGTCCAGGGTGCCAAGTCACAAAAGGTGGACAGCAAATCTATCTGTCTGGCCGGCAAACATCGGTGTAATTTAGGAACATAACATCAAAACCAAGAAGAATTAAACAAGGTGTACCACAGGATGGTGTCCTATCCCCGCTTTTGTTTAACTCATACATATCGAAGCTACCTTCACCGACAGAAGGAGTCGGTATCGTTTCCTACGCCGATGAATGCACAATAATGGCCACAGGCCCAGGCCCACACATTGGCGAGCTTTGTAATAAAATAAAGCTGTCTCCCCGATCTCTTCAGTTTTTTCGGTTCGCGAAACCTGACACTGTCACCGACGAAATCATCGGCGAGCTTATTTACAACATGGGCACAGCAAATGTCGACCATATTGGATATCCACGTAGATGGTATTACGCTACCGACTCTCTTACATCCAAAAATGTTGGGTGTGTCGTTCGATCAGGTTCTACATTTTGGTATGCAACCGCAATTGTACCTAAAATCTAGAGCCGTAATAAAATCTTCAAATCTCTTGCCAGCAGCACTTGGGGTAAAAACAAAGAAACGCTCACTCCCACTTACAAAGCAATTGGCCGTCCGATTGCTTGCTACGAATCGCCGATATAGTGGACAAACCTAAAGGTTACTCAGTGGAAGAAAATACAGGCCTGCCAAAACACTGCCCTCAGACCCGCTTCGTATGTCCCCAGAACACCACCTGCACAAAAAGGCTAGAATACTCACCATTAGGGAGAGAAATGAAATGCTGAACATTACGAGGAAATGCGGCACCCGACAACACAGCGTATGAAGCAAAAAAGCACAAGAAGGTCCTTATTTCCCAGGGAATCCAGAATCAACCCCGACATAAAAATGTATGTCTCACTTGCAATGTGTCCCCACATGACACCAACCATCTCTTCAATTGTAATGTGGAACCAACGTCTCTAACACCCATCTAACTATGGTCCACCTCTGTTGAAACTGCGAGTTTCCTTGGTTCTTCCGAACTTTGTCCGACACTTGAGGAGGTTCTGTTTGATGTAGCACGTATCCAGGAGGAAATTCTTTAATCCGAATTAAAGATTCCCACCCAGAAACTCGATTTCTGTCCGAATTAAGGGCGACAGCGGCAGTTACGGTAAGAAAACAGTTAAACTTACGTATGTTCTCTAATCACAATGTTAAGAATCTAGCTCAAGTAGTCATAGAATGGAAGCAAGCTCAGGAATTTACCCTAGAATTTTACTACTTCGCTTATAATGCAGAGGCTCTACAGAAGGAGTCCGAGAACCTGGTGAGAGAATATGTTCGTAGAGAATAGTTAGTGAAAGACCGGAAGAGCCAGACAAGACGGGTGTAAACATTGAAGTATAAACGGCAAACTACAGTGAGGTAAATCAATGACAGGATCATATACAAATATGGATTGTTGTAACAAACAAAAGATGATAATACTAATATTGATACCGTATACATAGATATTTTGTTACTAAAATACAAATTTCTGAAGAGAATTTAGGCCGAGCTCCTCTTTCATTTTGCATAGTGATCCTTTTTAATTTTTTCTAAAACTTGGCTGGAACGGAATTAAACATTTTACGCCGATTCCGAGCGCCGCTGCAAGGCAGATGAGTTTTGTGAGGCGACCCACATAGAATTTGATCTAATTTAAAAATTTTGTTTCTAAAGTTTTAGTGCTTCTTTTCCCGGCAGTTGAACCCAGGATCTTCGGTGTAGTTGGCATAGCACACTATCACCACACCACGGTGGCTCCCGTGTTTTACTAAAGGAGGTTTTGATGTACGAACTGACTTTTTATAGGATACAAATGCTTGTGCTAAATGGATATTGTACACACAAAAAAATAAAGTGCAGTGTTGACACTTTTCTGGGTAATATCAGAACTTTCAGAACAGATTTTTGTGTACTTTCAAATTTAGAACTAAAATAGTGCACTATTAAAAAGTTTGGTGTGATTCTACAGTAGTACACTTTTTGGAGTGATAAAAAATCAAATTTGTATTTAGTGAAGCCGCAGTGGT
Organism: Eurosta solidaginis; assembly: GCF_040869045.1. NCBI lineage: Eukaryota > Metazoa > Arthropoda > Insecta > Diptera > Tephritidae > Eurosta > Eurosta solidaginis. The sequence goes on along the minus strand of NC_090321.1, from coordinate 172,768,752 downwards.
GATATCGTAGTTCGCCTTTCACACCGGACCGCCTGGGTTGAAGTCCCGGCTGAAGCAATATCTAAATTTTTTAGAATAGCATTTTTCAGCACTTCCTGAAGATTAAGTTGACTCTATTTTGATTTGGTTTTTGTATAAAAGATGGTTCTTTAGATATTAAAAGTGATTGGCTTTTCATATACCCAATCAGAGCAGCTTTGTGCTATGGAATTCAGAATCTAGACAATCTGAAACTTTCTTTTCAGACATAGCAAAAAACAGCCATATTGATATTAGGAAAATTCCTACTTTTAAAACAAATTGTGGGAACTGCAAACGGCAATCAATATCTCAACTTATTAGTGCACCACGGCGTATGAGTAACATACGATTCTAGAACGCTAAATTTCGGGTATATCTATAGCTGCGAACACAAAAACATCAGTGAAAACTCTTATTTCCATATATTTAACAAGCTTGAAACGTGTCTGGCGCTCTGAAAACGTTTAGAAATTTCCATAAGTAATTTGCAGAGCTTTCTATCTGCTCTGTCGTAAGCTTTAGCAAAATTTATCAATTACTCTCCTCTTTTGTTTATTTTTGTTAGTATCAGAGAAAAATTTTTAAAAAATTTTTAACTGAAACTATGTGAACTATTTTTCAACTCGTTTACGAAAAAAATTGAAAATTCGAGAAGGAAACCTGAAACACCCTTCCAAAAAATTGTATAAATGAATGCGAATCTCGAGAGACTTACACCTTGCACTTTTTGAAAATCAAATTGATTGGGCTATAAGGCTGCATACTCAAAACATTTCTGAAAATTAAAAATAAAAATTTGAGACCACCATGTAAATTTGAAAGTTTTCTTAATTTCCACACATCATCAATTGAAAGGGAAGTTTGGCCTCAAGCTTGATACATACGCTTACACATTAATACAAATTGCTGTGAATCTGTAAAAAGTTTTTTTCAACTTTTTTTATTTTCTCTCAACTTGTAGTTGGCAAAAAAGTTTTCCTAAAGAAAGCATCATGTTTGCACAACTTTTTCTAGCGCCAGTGCTTAAAGCAGCTTTTCTTGTATTAAAATCCCACAATTTAACTTAAAAAAAAAAAAATGCATAACAATATGCATTTACAAGTTGCATGTGGCATGTGGCAAGCAGCAAGCAACCCGAAGAAAGAAGTGTCAGCAGGTGAGAGGACGAATGATAATAATATTAGTAATCGTAATTGTAATATTCAACAGTTGCTACTTTGCTCTGTTGCCCTTATTGCTGCTGGTGAGGAAAGTCCCAACTGACGAAATTCAATATCAAATTTTAAAAGTTTACAGAGCCGTCATATTCTTCTCAGTGCAAACAAATTGCAAACTTTCGAGTTGCATATTTTATTTGAGCGGGACAGAAAAATTGTTGAACTGGTGACGTGCATACCTATACGATATTCTTGGTATTGACACACAACGAATAAAGAATGAAAAAAGGAAAAGGAAAATGAAAATGAAAACAAATATGCAAATCAGCAAATGGAGAAAGAGAAAACAGAATGTGTTGATATTAAACACCTGAGGGAGTGCTTCGTTAGTGTCTTAGATGTAGCAAGGAGGTGAAGGTTTTTTAATGGCGATTGTAAAAAGGCTTGCAATTATATTTTTAAATGCGGTCATATGCGTAGATACATATATACTAGATTCAAATTCAAACGGTATTAAATAAGTCAAAAATATCACATATAAACGTTGGTCGCGATTGAAGACGGTGAAGAGTGTCCCACGTTGAAAACAATATATAAATTAATTTATTTGTTTTCTTGTACTCAAAATCGATAATACTTTAGGGAGGTTTCACGAGAAAAGTATCATTGGTGCTGGAAATATTTTTTTATATATAATTGGCATCAGTTGGCATAGAAATTTGTAACAAATATACCAAATGAAGGAAAATTCAAGCCTTACATACATTCTCTGTTGAAACGTTTAATAAAGGTGCTAATATTAAAATTTTAAACAGAGTGCCGATTCAACTATTTGAATGAGGTTGAAATACAATGTTTTGTAAAAGCTGTCGAAATGTTTGTTATTTTTAACAGAAGTAATAAACATGCAAGACTTCTACCCCAGATTCTTGCTGGTTTCCCGTCAAAAATATTGTGGCGAATATTAGCATCACTATGCTGTTAGTAAATTATCGCAACAACAAAACACAACAAGCGGCAACGCTTATGTACAAGGCAACGAAGAGATATCTCACACACACACATGTTAAAAAGGTTACATCAAATTGTTTCCAGTTACCTTTCACTCGAAAATGTAGGCAAAACAGTCGATCTCAAGTCACCCGAAGATGAACGTGCAAATAAAAATTTTAAATCAGTTCCAAACAGTTATCCTGCGGCATTTAAATGCTTAACTTGTCTAGAGAGAAAGTCTGGTCCGGAGCATATACCTATTATAAATCAGCAAATACTTTCATTGATTGAAAAGGGATATGCCCGAAAACTTTCTCCAGATGAGGTTTTTGAAAATAGTGGAATTATATGGTATCTGCCTATTTTCACAGTAATTAATCCGAACAAACCTGGGAAAGTTCGACTTGTTTGGAATGCAGTTGCTAAAGCTCGTCGAACGTGACTTATCTTGTTTGGTTGATTTTCCGACAGGGTGGATAAATGATGCATATTGGAACGATTTTCCGTCATCCCTTGTCAAATTGCCAAGGGATGACGGAAAATCGTTCCAATATACATCATTCGTGGAACTTCTCTGAATTTCATGCTGCTTAAGGATCCAGACTTGTTGACTCCGCTCTTATCTGTACTTTTCTGTTTTCAAACTTTTAATTCGTCACAGGTGCTGGCATAAAAGAAATGTTTCACCAGGCATGGGTCCTAAAATCTGACCAAAACGCACAACGATTCATTTGGAGAAACAACGAGGTTCATAGAAAGCCTGACGTATATGTAATGCAAGTGATGACGTTTGGCGCAGCCTGCTCTCCAACATCAGCACAATATGTTAAAAACAAAAACGCATTAGGGTTTGCAGGTGAATTTTCGAGAGCTGCAGACTCGATCATGGACTATCATTACGTAAGTGATTTATTAGAGGGCGCGGATACTGAGGAAGATGCGATTCGGTTAGCAAATGAAGTTAGATTCATCCTTAAAGAAGGCGGTTTCTTCATACGAAATTAGAAATCCAACTCTAGAGCTGTATTAAAAAGTTTTGGAGAGATAGAAGAAGAAACTCCTGCACCCATAAAGGATCCGTCATCTGAAATGGAAAACGAAAAAATCCTGGGTAGGTGGTGGTCTACTGAGAGTTATGTATTCACTTATTGCTTAAAATTATATCGAGTGGATGAGGATATTCTCAATGAGCATGAAAAACCGACAAAGAAAGATATCTTGCGTACTCTGTTTGTTCACGTTATGGGAAATCTCGACGATAATTGTCTGGACTTGAACAAATTTTCAAGCTGGAATCGCCTATTACGAGTTACTGTTACTATTTTCATGTTTGGTCTTATGCTAAAGAAGAGGATAGCCCCAAAGATGGACAAGGATTACGACGTGCCAAATAAAAGTTTAATATTGGCAATGGCCGAAAATTACTATATCGAAAAATACAATTTAGTACTTTTAAGGATGAAATTGCTACTCTGAAACAAAAACGCAATATTCAAAAAGCTAGTCTTGTTTTCAAGTGTTCGCCATATTTAGATGAAAATAATGTACTCCGAATAAAAGGTAGAATCGATTTAGCGCTAACCATTTTGCCAAAAAACAATTATGGAACGACCATTCATTCATTTTCATGAAGAGATGCGTCATATGCACCGTAATACCTGCTTAAATCAAATCCGACAAAAATTCTACATACTTCGTTTATGAGTGGAACTTTGTGGCTTTGTCAGTTTTGCAGAAATACAGCAGCTATGCCAGCGGTTCCAGAAATGGCTACACTACCACGGTCTCGACTATCCACATTCGCACGTCCATTCTCTTATGTTGGTGTTGACTACTTTGGACCGATGCAAGTCAAAGTGGCTCGCCATCAAGAAAAACGATGGCGTGTCTTATTCACTTGCCTCACTGTGAGGGCAATTCACATCGAGATCGCAAGAGATATGACAGCAAGCACCTGCATAATGGTAATTCAGAATTTCATTGCGAGAAGAGGTATACTGATCGAGATTTATTGCGACAATGGTACAAACTTTCATGGCGCTGAAACTGAATTAAAAAAGCAGTTCTTGAATTAGATTTTGAACTGATAGCTGAAAAGTTTGTTACTTCATCAACAACATGGCGTTGGGCAAGTTTTCTGAGGACGATTGCAACTTGCGAAAGGACTGGCAAAAGGTACAATACTTTGCTGATATTTTCTGAAACGTTGGATTCAAGAATATTTACCAAATTTAACTCGTCGAAATCCGAATTTGCCTCGAAATAATTGGCCAAAGGGGATTGTTCAATCTGTAATTCAAGCAGCAGATGGAAATGTTAGATGTGCTACCGTAAAAACAAAATATGGAATATTTAAGCGGCCTGTAACCAAATTAGCAAAGTTAGATGTCCGTTAAATTTTAACGGGGGAAAGGATGTTACAGATACTTGCTGCTCAAACTGTAATTTTTATATTTCATAGCAATCCATGTCAAAAATATTTAGAAAGCAGATTTGCTTTTGATTTTTAATTCATTGGGAAAAGTTTCTTTTTTCAACTACAATTTTTTTAGGCGCTAATAGTAATTTAAATAAAAATTGCTATCAAACATATAGTATTGATTTTTTTCCCAACATTCTTCAGCCGAAGTAGTTACTCACCCATACACGCGCATATGCATAAACTACAAATATACTTGTATATAGCTAGTAAACAAGCATGAGATACAATTGTTCTCGAATTGCTCGCGAAATGACTAGACCTAAAGAGAAATGTGTGAACGAAAAAACCGAGAGTATAAAAGCAGCGCAAGCTGAGGAATGACGAGCTCAGTTTGATTTAAACACGCCTTTGTGAAGTACGTGATATTGAAGTATAATTGTACTACTCGCAAAGTAGACTAAATAAAGACCATATTGCAATCTGAATATTGGAGTTATATATTCGACAGTTCAGCGATTCAAACGTTATCAGAAAGTGCATAATTATCAGAAATCCCCAGAATTCGTTACAATATGTAATATTTTTTTTTTTTTTTGAACATTGTGGGAAATTAAGTATTTGCATAGGTCCATATCTCCCTCAAATATCAATCTATTTCAAAGACGTTTATCTATTAAGATAGCCTAAACTCTTTTTAGATAGCCAAAATTCTAATTTTATGTATAAGGGGCTAACATTTTTGATTCCCAGCTTTGGATTTATTTATTAGAATGTAAAGTTACGCGCTTAGAAAATTACATGTTTTTAACATTTCATATAAAATAATATTTCATATCGGTGCGGATTTTTTTCTGGTCGATGTTAGATTGGCCGGCCTGAAGCCGCACTGATAGGGTGCAATCTGCCGAATCACTGTGGGCTTCAATCATTAACACAATACGCTTGATAGGACCTTATATGCGATATTGAGAAGGCTGATTCTGCGATAGTTGGCGCAATTTGCAGGATCTCGTTTCTTGTGGACTGGGCAAAGGACACTTAGATTCCAATCGTCGGGAATGCAAACCATATTTTATATAGAAACCTAACTTTGACCTTTGCGTTACACCTGTTAATCATCTCCATAATTTTTTTCTCCCATCTATGTTTGTCTTTGGTATTACCGTTTAAAGCTTTGAGACTCGAAAAATTCAGTCAGTTCATACATAAATATCACCCTTATGTGCATACTAACCAGTATCTCTTCTGTAAAGAAATACATTTTTGCGCAGCCGCAAGTCAAAAATCCACGATGAGTAGCTTTTGCGGTCATAAAAAATAAATAAAAGTGCTGAGCTCGCCAGATCAATGCCCCAGCATCAAGGAGTGACAAAATTGTCCGTTTTAAGTAAGTAGGATCAATCTAAACTCCTTATGGACCGGCCATTAACTGGCGTAGTTTCCTCAAGGTCAATGTTAAAGAAAGCTCTTTTTAGTAGTACTGGCCCTCGTGCCCTGATTAATTAATAAGTAGTATGATTCATCTGTTAAAAAGAGAGATTTGGCCATGAATTCGAACTTCGTTGAAAGCAAATCCTGCAATTTTTGCTATATACAACTTTTAAAATTTTTAGAAATGGCCATCTCCAACCGAAATTAGCCAATGCAGGTGAATCGTTTCCGACAAATTTCTGTAAGACAAGATTTTAAACAAAATTTCGACGTTCAGTAAACGGCAATGCCAAATATGCAATCGTATGACACTTGGCGGGCGTTAGGTACGACAAGATATTTGCAGAACGGTATAATGACGACCGCACTAAACATTTTTTAACACCCTTTTTCCAAATACACAATGAAAAGTTTTTTAACTTTATGAGCGACGTATGAAGTATAAGTTTAAATGACATAATCAGAATTTTAAGGACGGGTCTAGCTTTGCAGGATAATGTAAGGTGCATGGGACACTCCCTAGTGTATATACCTACTTGCTTCACTCATACAAATAGAGCAACATACGTTTTCGTATAGCATGCATAGGATAATGCATTGAGCAAATGCAACACAAAGAGGGTCGAGACAATAATTAATGAAGTAAATTCATTACAAAGTGTGGTAATGCAACGCATCCGGCTACCAGTGCGGAAAACAGATAGTGCTTGCTTTTCTTTTGTTTATAACATCAAAGTGTTAATATTACATTTAAATTTCAAAAGACATTGATACAAATTTTCAAAGATATTCGTCCAACCAGATGACTTCGTAGTGATCCTCAAAAAAAGATGTCCTCTCGCTCATGAATAAGTAGGAGTGAAAGATTTACCTTCTCGAACCTCTATCAAACTGTCGAAAAACTGTTCGCCAATAAATCTAAATTCTGAATCTGAGCAGTTTGCAGTGCTGAACATTGGCAGGGAAAGTGATGGTTTGACACCTTTTTGGACGGAGCAATTTTGCAATAGCGCAATGACCTATGATAATACCCGTAAATGCTACCACTGCAAATTGATTTATCGTGAAAAAGAATATATTTCCTATCCTATATACATGGTCATGACGACTTTGAGACCTCACAATCAACCCAGTTGGTATACAGTTATGTACCTCGATGTCTTAATCTCATACTCGTCAATTTTCCATAGAAAATAACAGATCGATGGTTGTACGCAGCTGATCCACACCTCCACACCTCCGCACGCTATCTGACTTTATCACGTTCGTATTTCGTATTAATCTTTGAGGCAGCCTAACTATTGAAAAGACCATTCCAGTGTCTGGACCCGTACTGTTCTCGAGCAGTCTGGCTGCTCTCTCTATAACACAGAGTTCGGCCTGGTAGAAACTGCATGAGTTAGGATGTCGGTACGAATAATTTACATGCAAACGCTTTCAGTATATTCCAGCCCCAGTTATCTTTTCCACTTCTTCTGTGTAACTTCTAACAAATTATTACTAAAAATTCATGAAAACTAAGGAAACATGGGATTGATTTTTCGCAATAAAACGCTTCTCTTAATCTAGACAAGTAATTGTTGTAGGGTTCTTATTATTTTTATTTTACTTTGTATTTTAGTTACTTTGAACTTTTTAATTTTTAAATGTATTATCAATATTTTAAGTTTCAATATTGATTTTCATTATTCAAAAATTTTAATTATTGTGAAAAATAAAAAAATAAAAGAGACGCATACTTTTAGGCGTGTTTAAAAAATATAATTTAAAGTTTTGTTAAAAAAATAATACGTGGTTTAAATTACTACATTGGCGATCTCTGCCTATTTTAAAAATTTAACTTGGTGTGGTGGAATTATCAAAAACGTTTTTATTTTGAGGTCATATTTGACCAATTCGATAAAAATAGCAATATAGTGCACAACGCCACAAATTATACAATTTGTATTTAAAAAAAACTAAATAAACAATATAACTCAATGAAAAGTATATATGTACGCAATTTAAGTCGTATCATAATCGACATTTGCTTCTAACACCTGCTATGCATTTTTGATTTGGAACCTATGAGTTCTTTGAACAAAAGTCATTTATGCGTTTGTGCGAATGAAACGTTCTATTAAAATATTTAACTTAATTAAATCACATACAATTAACGAAAGTTATTAAAAAGGAGGTCCACATTTGTCAAATGCAAATGCTTCAAAACAGTGAAACCAGCATCAATCAATCTGTCAGAGGCTCAATCCTTTCTAAAGCCATTGCATAATTTCATCAATCAATTTCAAAGCCATTGCGTAAACACAACTGTTATTTTTGAGTTCCCTGATTGAGCAGCTAAAACATCAAAAGCCATTGCATTAACAGCAACAAACTGCACATTCACAGCAAGTATTTTGGTGAACAGTTATATTTATATTATATGTGTTTATGTATGTATACTAATATATAAATATATTATTATTATTATTGTAAACTCCCTCTTTATAGAATTACTAGTTTATTTTACTTTTTTGTTAGTTAACTCTTTTTTCATTTAATTCAATATGATTCGTTCACCACAACATACAATGCAAACATCTATATTTACTAACAATTTAAACGACACTTTGATAGATTTACCACATGACACTTCTCAACAACCAATTACAAATCCATATGCAAATGTTACTCAAAATGAAATTTTGTCAGTTTCAGTAAAACTTCCACAATTTTGGACTAATTGTCCTGAAGCATGGTTTATTCATGTCGAAACACAATTTAGTACTAAAAACATTACACAAGAAAACACTAAATACGAACACATCATTACAGCACTTCCGCAGGAAGTGATAATAACTATTTTGGATTTTATCCAAAATCCCCCCATTAATAACAAATTTACTGAACTTAAAAAAGTGTTGATAGAAAGACACTCACTTAGCGAAAATTCGAAACTTGATAAAATTTTAAACGATTCTGAGATGGGTGATCGTAAGCCATCAGAATTTTATCGTTCATTAATTATATTAGCCGGATCAAATTTTAGTGAAAATATTTTAAAGAAAATTTGGATGCGTAAACTTCCTAAAAATTTGAGTATGATTTTGGCTGGTTCGAGTTCTAATAATATTACCGAATTAACAAAATTAGCATTAGTATTTTCGGTTAATAATTTTTCGGATACAAAAGCACAAAATTCTGTTGTTGAAAACTTGGTTAAAACGCCTCCTTTGGTGAGTGAAAATTTTCAGAAACTTTCTTTGGAGTTAGGTGAAATTAAAACAGAAATGTATCGGAATCAATCTAGGTCGCGTTCTAATCCTAGAAACAATTTTAGAAATTCTTTTAGGCGTCGATCTAACTCGAGTAATAATCCAAATTGGTTGTGTAGATTTCACTACAAATTTGGAAATAATGCTAGAAGTTGTGAACATCCTTGTTCTTATAACAAAAAATAAAGACTCAACAAACTAAATTCTTCCGTTGTTGCAGCGACGAACAACGGAAACTTAGAATTTTCGACGCGTCGCTTATTTATTTTTGATAGAGAAAACAAACAAAATTTTTTAATTGATAGTGGAGCAGAAATTTCGGTATTACCCGCGTCTAAATTTCCTCATACGAAATGTTCAGACATAATTCTCACTGCAGCTAATGGTTCAACAATTGCCACTTACGGGAAAAGGCTTTTAAACGTAAATTTGGGTTTAAGACGTGAATTTCCGTTTACATTTTTGATTGCAGATATAGCCAAGTTCTCACAAACATTTATGACTCTAAATTGTTTCAGAATATTAGCAAAGCATAAGCTAACTTTGAGGTTAGTCTCTAACGAACCTTTCTTCTACAAGTATGATGTACAGTCCGAATATACTAAGAATTTTTTGGAAGAAATCGCTTCATACTGATTTATTCACCGTTATGTAACTGCAACAAAGAATGAAATAAACGCGTAACCTTGAAATGTTAATTTTTACTTTGGGCACATGAGAAATTGTTTCAATATATTGATATTTATATCCTTTTGCATGCACACAAAGGCATTAAGGTGGTCATTATAAATAAATAAAAACGAATTTTTCCAGTCTTACGCCTTTAAACGGTAAAAACTAGGTCAAAAATAACACATATAAATGTGGTTAGCGACTTGGGAGCGTTATACGTTGTCGCACAGGGTTCGAAGTAAAGTTTGCTTTCATGTAGACTCAAAAATAACACCCAAAGTGGACAATTCATAGTTGGTGATATCACATGTAAATCTTGGCTTCGTCTAGAACCGGCTTAGGCATTTCATACAGGGATTAAAGCTCAGATTGTCCTATGAAATCTCAGTATGTCAAAATCTGATTTTTAATCCTTGTGCGACACCCCTTAGCAGTTCCTTAATGGGATATCGCCAACAACTTTTTCTATTTTGGATTTTGGATATTAGAGATCAAAAAGTTCACCTTAAATTTTTTGCGCCTCCATATGGAGGCCTCGACATTGACTTCTGTGCGATACACTTTAACCGTCTACGATCGGAGTCATAATTAATATGGGATATTCTTATTTATATTACCATCTAAAGGGGTGAGAGAGAAAAAAATGGTTTATTTGATTCATAGGGACCACCCTAATATGCATGCATATCCTCGTAAAACATTTGCTATAAAAAGTTTACTACTTATGCATATTCATGAGAATACATTATGTATACCAATGATATATACATACATAGGTTAGTAGTACTGCATCGTGCAAAGTATATATTTACATATGCTCCTTGTTTTGCAATTTTCACACCTTTTTTGGTATCATTGCAAAGTCCATAAAAGTACTGAAGCAGCACTATCGCATTTCAAGCATTGGTGTGTATGAATGTTTTCAAAAATTTAAACAGAACCACTTTGCAAGAAAAGTTTTCTAAGGTTTTGTGCATCTTACCAATTTGAAAGTTATTGCTTAGAACGTGAAAATTTGGCTTATCCCAAGTTCCTAATGGCATTAGGGGTAGGGGTGGCATTAATGCCGAGAAGGTTCAATGTGTCTTATTTAAATAATCTTCGTGTACTTAATTGTGCTTGTTATCGAAGCGTATCGATAACGTCAACCAAAACCTTCGGGGACTGTATTTAATGCTACAGCAACAACAACAACCGGGCAATGTACTATTGCGATTGATGTACATGTGAAAGGTACTAAAATAAAAGAAGTGAATACTTTGGTTGTCCAACATTAAATCTTGCTTTATTAATTAATTTCTCGTCTTTTATAGTAATTTGCTTAACCTATACATTCATAAATATCTTAATACTAATAACTAACAAGTAAGGAAGGCTAAGTTCGGGTGTAACCGAACATTACATACTCAGTTGAGAGCTATGGAGACAAAATAAGGAAAATCATCATGTAGGAAAATGAACCTAGGGTAACCTTGGAATGTGGTTGTATGACATGTGTATCAAATGGAAGGTATTAAAGAGTATTTTAAGAGAGAGTAGGCCATAGTTCTATGGATGGACGCCATTTAGGAATATCGCCATAAAGGTGGACCAGGGCTGACTCTAGAATTTTTTTGTACGATATGGGTATCAAATGAAAGGTGGTAATGAGTATTTTAAAAGGGAATGGGCTTTAGTTCTATAGGTGAACGCCTTTTCGAGAAATCGCCATAAAGGTGGACCAGGGGTGACTCTAGAATATGTTTGTACGATATGGGTATCAAAGGAAAGCTGTTAATGAGTATTTTGAAAAGGAGTGATCCTTAGTCCATAGGTGGCCGCCGTTTCGAAATGTCGCCATTAGGGTGGGCCAGGGGTGACTCTAGAATGTGTTTGTATGATATGGGTATCAAATGAAAGATGGTAATGAGTATCTTAAAAGGGAGTAATCCTTAGTTCTATAGGTGGACGCCTTTTCGATATATCGCCATAAAGGTGGACCAAGGGTGACTCTAGAATGTTTGTACGATATGGGTATCAAACGAAAGGTGTTACTGAGCATTTTAAGAGGGAGTGGGCATTAGGTCTATAAGTGGACGCCTTTTCGAGATATCGTCATTAGGGTGGGCCAGGGGTGACTCTAGAATGTGTTTGTACGATATGGGTATCAAACGAAAGGTGTTACTGAGCATTTTAAGAGGGAGTGGGCATTAGGTCTACAGGTGGACGTCTTTTCGAGATATCGCCATTAGTGTGGGCCAGGGGTGACTCTATAATGTTTGTGCGATATGGGTATCAAACGAAAGGTGTTACTGAGCATTTTAAGAGGGAGTGGGCATTAGGTCTATAGGTGGACGCCTTTTCGAGATATCGCCATTAGGGTGGGCCAGGGGTGACTCTAGAATGTGTTTGTACGATATGGGTATCAAATGAAAGGTGGTAATGAGTATTTTAAAAGGGAGTAATCCTTAGTTCTATATGTGGACGCCTTTTCGAGATATCGCCATAAAGGTGGACCAAGGGTGACTCTAGAATGTTTGTACGATATGGGTATCAAACGAAAGGTGTTACTGAGCATTTTAAGAGGGAGTGGGCATTAGGTCTATAGGTGGACGCCTTTTCGAGATATCGCCATAAAGGTGGACCAAGGGTGACTCTAGAATGTTTGTACGATATGGGTATCAAACGAAAGGTGTGACTGAGCATTTTAAGAGGGAGTGGGCATTAGGTCTATAGGTGGACGCCTTTTCGAGATATCGCCATTAGGGTGGGCCAGGGGGACTCTAGAATGTTTGTACGATATGGGTATCAAACGAAATGTGTTACTGAGCATTTTAAGAGGGAGTGGGCATTAGGTCTATAGGTGGCCTTTTCGAGACATCGCCAATAGGGTGGGCCAGGGGTGACTCTAGAATGTTTGTACGATATGGGTATCAAACGAAAGGTGTTACTGAGCATTTTAAGAGGGAGTGGACATTAGGTCTATAGGTGGACGCCTTTTCGAGATATCGCCATTAGGGTGGGCCAGAGGTGACTCTAGAATGTTTGTACGATATGGGTATCAAACGAAAGGTGTTACTGAGCATTTTAAGAGGGAGTGGGCATTAGGTCTATAGGTGGACGCCTTTTCGAGATATCGCCATTAGGGTGGGCCAGGGGTGACTCTAGAATGTGTTTGTACGATATGGATATCAAATTAAAGGTATTAATGAGGGTTTTAAAAGCGAGTGGCCCTTAGATGTATATGTGAAGGTGTTCTCGCGATATCGACCAAAATGTGGACCAGGTGATCCAGAAAATCATCTGTCGGGTACTGCTAATTTATTTATATATGCAATACCACTAACAGTATTCCTGCCAATATTCCAAGGGCTGTTGATTTTGCCTTGTAGAACTTTTTCATTTTCTTCTACTTAATATGGTAGGTGTCACACCCATTTTACCAAATTTTTTCCAAAGTTATATTTTGCGTCAATAAACCAATCCAGTTACCATGTTTCATCCCTTTTTTCGTATTTGGTATAGAATTATGGCATTTTTTTCATTTTTCGTAATTTTCGATATCGATAAAGTGGGCGTGGTTATGGTCGGATTTCGGCTATTTTTTATACCGAGATAAAGTGAGTTCAGATAAGTAGGTGGGCTAAGTTTAGTAAAGATATATCGGTTTTTGCTCAAGTTATTGTGTTAACAGCCGAGCGGAAGGACAGACGGTGGACTGTGTATAAAAACTGGGCGTGGCTTCCACCGATTTCGGCCATTTTCACAGAGAACAGTTACCGTCATAGAATCTATGTACCTACCAAATTTGAGAAGGATTGGTAAATTTTTGTTCGACTTATGGCATTAAAAGTATTCTAGACAAACTAAATGAAAATGGGCGGAGCCACACCCATTTTGAAATTTTCTTTTATTTTTGTATTTTGTTGCATCATATCATTACAGGAGTTGAATTTTGACTTAATTTACTTATATACAGTAAAGATATTAAATTTTTTGTTAAAATTTGAATTAAAAAATTTTTTTTTTAAAAAGTGGGCGTGTTCTTCATCCAATTTTGCTAATTTTTATTTATCACATATATAGTAATAGTAGCAGCGTTCCTGCCAAATTTCATCATGATATCTTCAACGACTGCCAAATTACAGCTTGCAAAACTTTTATATTACCTTCTTGTAAAAGTGGGCGGTGCCACGCCCATTGTCCAAAATCTTACTAATTTTCTATTCTGCGTCATAACGTCAACCCATCTGCCAAATTTCATCGCTTTATTTGCCTTTGGCAATGAATTATCGCATTTTTTCGGTTTTTCGAAATTTTCGATATCGAAAAAGTGGGCGTGGTTATAGTCCGATATCGTTCATTTTAAATAGCGATCTGAGATGAGTGCCCAGGAATCTACATACCAAATTTCATCAAGATAGCTCAAAATTTACTCAAGTTATCGTGTTAACGGACGGACGGACGGACGGACGGACGGACGGACGGACGGACGGACATGGCTCAATCAAATTTTTTTTCGATCCTGATTATTTTGATATATGGAAGTCTATATCTATCTCGATTCCTTTATATATGTACAACCAACCGTTATCCAATCAAACTTAATATACTCTGTGAGCTCTGCTCAACTGAGTATAAAAATTATGCAAGGCGAGATAAGCTCCGTACAGATTTAAGGCCGAGCTTCTTTTCCAATTTGCGTTGCGCGCGTTTATAATATTTCCTACGATTTAGTGGGACCGGACGTTGACCTATGTTTTACACCAACTTCGAACGGCATTTGTAAAGCAGATGAGTTTTCACGGAGAAGCTTTTCATGGCTCTTTCATTTCCTATTTTTTGTTTTTTTTTTCAATTTACCTTAACCCTCGGCCCACTCAATTTCCCTTTTATTTTCATTATTCATTAAATCTTCCCCCTTAACATTTTTCTCTTGCTTCTCTTGCTCTTTCCCAAGTCTAACTGTGAATGTTACTCTTAGTCTTATCCTAATGTATATCTTACTCTTTTGTTACTATTATTTATCCTTTTTTTAAACCATTACGCTTATTCCTAATTTTACTCTCTCTCTTGCTTTTGTTCTCTTTACTTTTCCGACTTTTCTCCAATTATCTTTTAGTTCTTCATTTCCTTTTTTTCCTATCTCTTTCATTTCGGTTTGCCTTTACTAATGTGGAGATGCTTCCAGTTTTGCTAAAGTAGTATAAAAATACTAAAGTAGTAAAGAAGTAGCACCATAGTAGCAAAAATTTTCCCTCCCTACTACTTTCAAATACCCGACAGGATTATGATGGCCGTCAAATTTGTTTTTGTTGTACTAATGACATCACGGGCCTAGTTTTATTGCAGTATGATTGCATAAAATTTTTTGGAGAAATCGGTGCTCCAAACACCCACGTCGACCGATTTTCACTCATCACATATCCTAGCTTAGCTAAGCCTTGAAAAAGGCTTCACATTTCTTAATTATATACTATTTTCCACTCCTGAAACAATGTAAGATACTTTTCTTCCAAAAAGCTAATTTCAAAAATCTTTATTTTGTAAACTATTCCGCTAAATAAACTGGCAACTTAAAATGAGGTTCTATTATATATCTCAAACAAAGTAAAACATAAACAGATGGATAACAGCGTGTTCGCTTATCGGCAATTTTTTATCAGCTATCACGTTTCCGCTTGGAAAGATCTCAATTCATGAAAAAAATTACACAAACCCAAAGACGATAAGAAATTTAAGCACGTGTTACACGCACGTATGCCTTCCGTCACCACCCTAAGTTATAACTTAGCACTCCTGTAGTAATTTCTACTTTTGCTTCTCCCGCTTTTACTTTTATTTCCATTTCCGCTTTCATTTTCTTGTTAATTCTATGTCGTTACATGGCAATCAGCAGCTACTGTAACGCTTCGTTGCTTTACAAGCAATATAATTTTGTTAGATGCGTATTTGTGTATGTGTGTGTAATGCTTTTATGTGCAATTCATGCAAAGTAGCTGCTATACACTTTGACGGAAACCGCAAGTACCACACCAAAACATTCCTATCAATTCTTGTACACGTTTGCATGCATTCAACGTTCATTCGACGTTACTCATACGACAGGTGAGCAAGTACATATGTTTGTATGTATGTACATCTACATAAGTATACTAAGAAATTCATTGAGCGAATTCGGTTTGCACAGCTGTTGCTCATCTGAATGATAGAGCTTACGGTTTCTTCTCGAACATAAGCGAGAATTTCGAAACCCTAGAAATCGAGAACTGGCTTCTCGCGAGATTCTCTTATCGTTAAATACTCGTAAATCCCGAGAACTCTTCGTCAATTCATTTTGTCGCTGTTTGATACTATTTATGCACTGTGTTGTTATACTCAGTTGAGCAGAGCTCACAGAGTATATTAAGTTTGATTGGATAACGGTTGGTTGTACATATATAAAGGAATCGAGATAGATATAGACTTCCATATATCAAAATAATCAGGATCGAAAAAAAATTTGATTGAGCCATGTCCGTCCGTCCGTCCGTCCGTCCGTCCGTCCGTTAACACGATAACATGAGTAAATTTTGAGGTATCTTGATGAAATTTGGTATGTGGGTTTCTGAGTACTCATCTCAGATCGCTATTTAAAATGAACGATATCGGACTATAACCACGCCCACTTTTTCGATATCGAAAATTTCGAAAAACCGAAAAAGTGCGATAATTCATTACAAAAGACAGATAAAGCAACGAAACTTGGTAGGTGGGTTGATCTTATGACGCAGAATAGAAAACTAGTAAAATTTTGGACAGTCGGCGTGGCAGCGCCCACTTTTAAAAGAAGGTAATTTAAAACTTTTGCAAGCTGTAATTTGGCAGTCGTTGAAGATATCATGATGAAATTTGGCAGGAACGTTACTGCTATTACTATATGTACGCTAAATAAAAATTAGCAAAATCGGAGAAGGACCACGTCCACTTTTAAAAAAAATTTTTTTTAAAGTAAAATTTTAACAAAAAATTTAATATCTTTACAGTATATAAGTAAATTATGTCAACATTCAACTCCAGTAATGATATGGTGCAACAAAATACAAAAATAAAAGAAAATTTCAAAATGGGCGTGGCTCCGCCCTTTTTCATTTAATTTGTCTAGGATACTTTTAACGCCATAAGTCGAACAAAAATTAACCGATCCTTTTGAAATTTGGTAGGGTCATAGATTTTATGACGTTAACTGTTTCCTGACAAAATGGGCGAAATCGGTTGATGCCAAGCCCAGTTTTTATACGCAGTC
This sequence comes from Eurosta solidaginis, assembly GCF_040869045.1. Lineage (NCBI taxonomy): Eukaryota > Metazoa > Arthropoda > Insecta > Diptera > Tephritidae > Eurosta > Eurosta solidaginis. The sequence goes on along the minus strand of NC_090321.1, from coordinate 172,751,538 downwards.
GTCCGTCTGTCCTTCCGCATGGGCGTTAACACGATAACTTGAGCAAAAATCGACATATCTTTAATGAACTTAGTTCACGTGCTTACTTGAACTCACTTTATCTTGGTATGAAAAATGAACGAAATCCGACTATGACCACGCCCACTTTTTCGATATCGAAAATTACGAAAAATTAAAAAAATGCCATAATTCTATACCAAATACGAAAAAAGGGATGAAACATGGTAAGGTAATTGGATTGTTTTATTAACGCGAAATATAACTTTAGAAAAAACTTTATAAAATGGTTGTGACACCTACCATATTAAGTAGAAGAAAATGAAAAATTCTGCAGGGCGAAATAAAAAACCCTTAAAATCTTGGCAGGTACTACATATATAAATAAATGAGCGGTATCCAACAGATGATGTTCTGGGTCACCCTGGTCCACATTTTGGTCGATATCTGGAAAACGCCTTCACATATACAACTACCACCACTCCCTTTTAAAACTCTCATTAATAACTTTAATTTGATACCCATATCGTACAAACTCATTCTAGAGTCACCCCTGGTCCACCTTTATGGCGATATCTCGAAAAGGCGTCCACCTATAGAACTAAGCCCCAAGCCCTTTTAAAATACTCATTAACACCTTTCATTTGATACCCATATCGTACAAACATATTTTAAAGTCACCCCTGGTCCACTTTTATGGCGATATCTCGAAAAGGCGAACACCTATAGAACGAAGGCCCACTCCCTTTTAAAATACTCATTAACACCTTTCGTTTGATGCCCGTATTGTACAAACAAATTCTAGGGTCACCCCTGGTCCACCTTTATGGCGATATCTCGAAACCGCGTCCACCTATGGAACTAAGGATTACTCCCTTTTAAAATACTCATTAACACCTTTCTTTTGATACCCATATTGTACAAACAAATTCTAGGATCACCCCTGGTCCACCTTTATGGCGATATCTGGAAACGGCGTCCACCTATGGAACTAAGGATTACTCCCTTTTAAAATACTCATTAACACCTTTCGTTTGATGCCCGTATTGTACAAACAAATTCTAGGGTCACCCCTGGTCCACCTTTATGGCGATATCTCGAAACGGCGTCCACCTATGGAACTAAGGATTACTCCCTTTTAAAATACTCATTAACACCTTTCATTTGATGCACATATCGTACAAACATATTCTAAAGTCACCCCTGGTTCATCTTTATGGCGATATCTCGAAAAGGCGTCCACCTATAGAACTAAGCCCCAAGCCCTTTTAAAATACTTATTAACACCTTTAATTTGATACCCATATCGTACAAACAAATTCTAGGTTCACCCCTGGCCCACCTTTATGGCGATATCTCGAAACGGCGTCCACCTATGGAACCAAGGATTACTCCCTTTTAAAATACTCATTAACACCTTTCATTTGATACCCATATCGTACAAACGCATTCTAGAGTCAACCGTGATCCACCTTTATGGCTATATCCCTAAATGGCGTCCACCTATAGAACTATGGCCCACTCCCTCATAAAATACTGTTTAATGCCTTTCATTTGATACACATGTCATACAAACACATTCCAGGGTTTCCCTCGATTCATTTTCCTACATGGTTATTTTCCCTTATGTTGTCACCATAGCTCTCAACTGAGTATGTGATGTTCGGTTACACCCGAACTTAACCTTCCGTACTTGCTTACTTGTGGTTTTGTTTATATTCTCGCTTGTGCCCTAGAAGAAATCATAATTCTATATAAAACTGCTAGTGCAGCGAATAAGTTGAATATCGATAAGCTCGCGAGCTTTACGAGTAGGTATTTCGAGATTCGAGAAGCTAACACCCGTGAGAAATTCTTTCTCTTAAGAATTCGAGAATACGTAAGCTCTGGTTTAAACTCTCACTGAAAAAACTGACCTAAGAAGGCCGACAAAATGTAAAAAAGTCCAGACCCAGAAATGAGTCGATAGTTTTGTAAAGATTTTTATCAAATAAATTTTTTTATTTTGATCTGGTTTAAGAGATATTCTTACATAAGAACTCGTTTTTTGGCGGTACTCACTAAGTAATTGTTCCACGAAACCATATTTTCATTAAAAATTTGTATACATTATTTAAAACCAAAACCATTCCCTTATAAATTACGTTTAAGTTTTTCCAATATTTCCTTTCAATATATTGTAACGAATTTAGTAGAACTCCACTTATTTTACACTTTCTACTAACATTCTTATCGCTAAACTGTTGAATAAATAACTCCAATATTCAATAATGCAAAAATTGTCTTTATTGGACTACTTTGAGAATACTTCACAATAACACTTATACTTCGCAACTGATAGCGTGCTTAAATCAAACTGATTGCTGCTTACTCAGCTTTCGCTCCTTTTATACTCTCTGCTGTCTCGTTCGCATACTTCTAGGCGTTTCTTCTTCTGGAATTTACTAGTTGGTTACCAGCTATAAACTTACCAGCTATAAACTACAGATGCACGTTTATAGCCTCTCACATAGCCATATGTGCGTGTATATGTGAGTAATACTTCCACCGGTGATTACATACTTTTGTGAGTATCTCAGATATATGCATGTGTTTTTGCATATCTCTCTGCTGCTTGCATGTACATATGTGTAGACATAATAATTGATATGTTTATGTAGCTTGCTTAAATGTTGTTGTGCCTTTATTTAAAAACCTTAAAGATGGTAATATTCGTCACAATATCAATATTTATGTTTTTGCACTCTACATTCTTGATTGCAGCAAACAAATTAAATATTTTTAGTATACTTTCAGGCAGACTCTTCTATATAAAATTTTGGTGTTGTATAGTCAATGGAGTACCCAGGTGACATTTAGGCTTGAGTCACATTAGAACTCAAGTTGTAGACTAACGTACATCTCAAGTCAGTAGCGTTTCTTCCTAAAATTCTCCCAACATGAGAGAAATAGAGCTCTTAACAAAAAGTTATATGGCAAGAAATCCAGTTTCTCAAGTTAAGAAAACGATAGTTCTCAACTTTTACTCAAACGTGACTCTCTGTTTAGATCCTAAATCCTAAATTCGAATACATCAGTATTTTAGTTTATTGAATTTAATACATACGTAGGTTTATTTAAAAAAAGTATAAAGTACTTGCTCTAAAAAGATATATCTTAATAATTATACTAAAGGTATTAATTTTAATATACATATAAACTAACAAAATCCTGGAACTTAAGCGATTAGGGGAAATATGCTGGATATAAATTTGAGAACCCTAAATTACTCAAAATGTCTCTAAAGTTGGAGAATAATTGAAATATGTTAGAGACCAACTCGAGAGCTATATATTTTTTGAAAATCATCAAAGGTTGAAAACAAAACGCAGTAAGATGCTGGATGGCAACTTGCGAACTAGATAATATTCAGATAATGATGTTAGATATCAACATAAAAACTAAGATTTTCGCAAAGGCTGGAGAAATATAATTTCGATATTTAATTGGGTAAACGATATGATTCCATTTAACTTGCATAAATGTTAAGTTTTATTTGTTTAACAAAATTATATTTCATAAATAAATTTATCGATTTTTTATCAAAAAGTTTTCGATTTGATATCGAAAAGTTATTCAATTCTTCTCGAGTGCTCATCTTTTGATTATGTAACCGATAACTTTCGTACAAAACCGATGACACATCTGTAACCTGTCGGTAACAAACCAACAAAAAGCCAATGACTGGTCGATAACAAGCCAATAACAAACCGATTACTCGACGATAATAATTAGCTATCTATTATTACCAGATAATAAAACGATAACTTGTCCACATCCGTTGTTACTGATAAGAAGCAGATGAACGTCTTCTCAAAAAGCCTGAAATTATTTGTTTTTGGTAATATTGCCTCTGCTTTCATTTTTTCTTGATCCCCTGGGCGAGCTTAAGGTAACTAAAAATATTGTTTTACTATGTTAGCACATCCAATTTCACGAGTACTTGGTACTTACACCTGTTTTAATAAGTATCTGTATGTATTTCGGACAAAAAAACTAAAATACTACCAAACTACATACTCAAAACTGGCTCTAAATATGGCACAGCGCAGAATCACCAGGGACGACGGAAAATCATACAAGGTGTTTAAAAATCCATTTTCATATTTAATTTGGCGTTTACCTCAACGAGCCGTTCATAAAACACAATTCAAAACATGTTGCCAACATGATTAGCAAAACACTGAAGCCATTTGTTCTGATACAACCTTAGCAGCTAGACAATTTGGTTCTTTGCTTCTTACTTTGAAGGCAATTTATCGAACGTTACCCTTGCCACCACGCTTTTCATTCCTGTTGTTACATGCAATTATTCAGAAATACGGTTTGTTTTTGTAATTGCAACACTTAATTGTCTTTGCCACTTACCAGTCATTCAATGTAACAATGTTTGCTTGTGGCATTGCTCCATTGATGTGACTTGCCGCGGTTGCGGTTTTGGCTGTCTCGATTCGGTTGAGTTCGTCATAGTATGAGCAATTGTGTTAGGTCTTCTTGGTACTGCCATTTTTTTTAATTGCACTCTTTTTCGCATCGCTTAGCTTGGCGGTCCAACAAAATGAAATCAATGTACCTAGTCAGGTGTGAAACGACTTTGCTGTGGTCACACTAGGTACGTTGCCTATAAGTTCACTTGGTATTCAATTTTGTTTTCTGTATTAGTAACTTTCACCTCAACGCAATTATAGACATTGTGTTACAAGTTTGGTGGAAAAATAATGCAAATGTTCAATCCGTGGGAGGTACACAGCTTCATTGTTGTAGATATTTTCGAAATTGGTTTATGAATGGAGGCCAAGAAGTTCAAGGTCCCAAATTGGACTAGGCCTAAGTTAGGAGGCGTGTCCGCACAGGAGAACCCTTGCACAAAATATCTAGGAATCATCCTAGACAGTAAGCTGTCGTGGAAACTCTACATGGAGGAGAGGGTGAAGAAGACATCGACGGCACTTTACGGATTTAAAAGAATGCTGGGTTGTACGTGGGGTTTATAGCCCTCTCTTGGGTACTTATAGCAATTGTAACCCTATACTATGCTATGGAGTTCTTATTTGGTGGAAAGCCACGCAAAAAAGAACCAATCTCATAAAATTAGAGGGAGTATGCAGGCTATCAATGCTTAGCATTACGGGAGCCGTGAAAACAACCCCGACGACTGCCATTCTGCACATTCCACCAGTAGACGTGGTGGCAAATAACAAAGCGTTAATAGCTGCAACAGGCTCAGTGTCTCATGTGTAGGTCTTACAACCTTAGACTAACAAAGTTAGTCCTATAATTAAAAGGAGAGGGCTGTAAACTTCCGAACACTGCCGTCTGGCGTCACATGCCTTTAAATTAGACATGGCCAGTGTTAGCCATGTAAATGCGGTTTTGAGGAGGAACCGATCGAGCATGTTTCCTCACGGACTTGCCAGTTTAGCATTACCTAAACAGAAAAACCCCATTTAGGTACCAGAACTTATGTTATTAAATAACTTTGCCCAAATACTGGAAGTTTGCAAGATTTAGCCTTATTGCGGACTCGGACCTGGAGACTCTGCGGCTGTAGCCTTGGCCTCTTGAGCGTAGGAGACGAATGTAAAACATGTCGTATCATTTCTTTATTTAGCTCGCGCTTTTTTCGTTACTTTTACTGACGGGGCGCAATTACTAAGCATGTGACGCCTGGAGGCAGTGTCTAGTTAGTATGCCCATCGTTAGCGGTGCATCTTCTTTCTTTAGAGATATGAGTAACGTTGTAAATCAAATATCATAGGATTTGCACATGATCTTCGAAATTTTGCTGCTCAGCGGTCCTTTCCACGCCTTTCCTACTCGATGTAATATGCAACTTTTTTATACGCAGTTGAGCAGAGCTCACAGAGTATATTAACTTTGATTGGATAACGGTTGGTTGTACAGGTATAAAGGAATCGAGATAGATATAGACTTCCATATATCAAAATCATCAGTATCGAAAAAAAATTTGATTGAGCCATGTCCGTCCGTCCGTCCGTCCGTCTGTCCGTTAACTCGATAACTTGAGTAAATTTTGAGGTATCTTGATGAAATTTGGTATGTAGATTCCTGGGCACTCATCTCAGATCGGTATTTAAAATGAACGATATCGGACTATAAGCACGCCCACTTTTTCGATATCGAAAATTTCGAAAAACCGAAAAAATGCGATAATTCATTGCCAAAGGCGGTTAAAGCGATGAAACTTGGTAGATGGGTTGAAGTTATAACGCAGAATAGAAAATTAGTAAGATTTTGGACAATGGGCGTGGCACCGCCCACTTTTGCAAGAAGGTAATTTAAAAGTTTTGCAAGCTGTAATTTGGCAGTCGTTGAAGATATCATGATGAAATTTGGCAGGAACGTTACTACTATTACTATATATGTGCTAAATAAAAATTAGCAAAATTGGATGAAGAACACGCCCACTTTTTAAAAAAAAATTTTTTTTAATTCAAATTTTACCAAAAAATTTAATATCTTTACTGTATATAAGTAAATTAAGTAAAAAATCAACTCCAGTAATGATATGTTGCAACAAAATACAAAAATAAAAGAAAATTTCAAAATGGGCGTGGCTCCGCCCATTTTCATTTAGTTTGTCTAGAATACTTTTAATGCCATAAGTCGAACATAAATCTACCAATCCTTCTCAAATTTGGTAGGGGCAAAGATTCTATGACGGTAACTGTTCTCTGTGAAAATGGGCGAAATCGGTGGAAGCCACGCCCAGTTTTTATACACAGTCCACCGTCTGTCCTACCGCTCGGCCGTTAACACAATAACTTGAGCAACAACCGATATATCTTTACTAAACTCAGCCCACGTACTTATCTGAACTCACTTTATCTTGGTATAAAAAATGGCCGAAATCCGACCATAACCACGCCCACTTTATCGATATCGAAAATTACGAAAAATGAAAAAAATGCCATAATTCTATACCAAATACGAAAAAAGGGATGCAACATGGTAACTGGATTGGTTTATTGACGCAAAATATAACTTTGGAAAAAACTTTGTAAAATGGGTGTGACACCTACCATATTAAGTAGAAGAAAATGAAAAAGTTCTACAAGGCGAAATCAACAGCCCTTGGAATCTTGGCAGGAATACTGTTAGTGGTATTGCATATATAAATAAATTAGCATTACCCGGCAGATTATTTTCTGGATCACCTGGTCCACATTTTGGTCGATATCGCGAGAACGCCTTCACATATACATCTAAGGGCCACTCGCTTTTAAAACCCTCATTAATACCTTTAATTTGATATCCATATCGTACTAACACATTCTAGAGTCACCCCTGGCCCACCCTAATGGCGATATCTCGAAAAGGCGTCCACCTATAGACCTAATGCCCACTCCCTCTTAAAATGCTCAGTAACACCTTTCGTTTGATACCCATATCGTACAAACATTCTAGAGTCACCCCTGGCCCACCCTAATGGCGATATCTCGAAAAGGCGTCCACCTATAGACCTAGTGTCCACTCCCTCTTAAAATGCTCAGTAACACCTTTCGTTTGATACTCATATCGTACAAACATTCTTGAGTCACCCTGGCCCACCCTAATGGCAATATCTCGAAAAGGCGTCCACCTATAGACCTAATGCCTACTCCCTCTTAAAATGCTCAGTAACACCTTTCGTTTGATACCCATATCGTACAAGCATTATAGAGTCACCCTTGGTCCACCTTTATGGCGATATATCGAAAAGGCGTCCACCTATAGAACTAAGGATTACTCCCTTTTAAAATACTCATTACCACCTTTCATTTGATACCCATATCGTACGAACACATTCTAGAGTCACCCCTGGCCCACCCTAATGGCGATATCTCGAAAAGGCGTCCACCTATAGACCTAATGCCCACTCCCTCTTAAAATGCTCAGTAACACCTTTCTTTTGATACCCATATCGTACAAACATTCTAGAGTCACCCCTGGCCCACCCTAATGGCGATATCTCGAAAAGGCGTCCACCTATAGACCTAATGCCCACTCCCTCTTAAAATTCTCAGTAACACCTTTCGTTTGATACCCATATCGTACAAACACATTCTAGAGTCACCCCTGGCCCACCCTAATGACGATATCTTGAAAAGGCGTCCACCTATAGACCTCATGCCGACTCCCTCTTAAAATGCTCAGTAACACCTTTCGTTTGATACCCATATCGTACAAACATTCTAGAGTCACCCTTGGTCCACCTTTATGGCGATATCTCGAAACGGCGTCCACCTATGGAACTAAGGATCACTCCTTTTCAAAATACTCATTAACACCTTTCATTTGATACCCATATCGTACAAACAAATTCTAGAGTCAGCCTGGTCCACCTTTATGGCGATATCCCTAAATGGCGTCCATCCATAGAACTATGGTTTACTCTCTCTTAAAATACTCTTTAATACCTTACATTTGGTACACATGTCATACAACCACATTCCAGGGTTACCCTAGGTTCATTTTCCTACATGGTGATTTTCCTTATTTTGTCTCCATAGCTCTCAACTGAGTATGAAATGTTCGGTTACACCCGAACTTAGCCTTCCTTACTTGTTTCTTTTTAATTTGAAGCGGTTTGGGTTGTCCATCCAGTGCAGCGCCCTCGTATGCCAACTATTCGGCCTTTTTGTTACCTTATTTCCCTTTATGGTTGGGAAGCCAGCAAAGATGTATATTCCGGCCTGAGTGAATTCTTTCCAATGCTTTTGTGCATTCGTGGACTCTTCTTGATGAAGTGCAGTATTAAATTATTGACTTAGTTGCCGCCTCACAATAAGTATATAAGTTGACGCTTCTTTAAGAGTTTTTTCTTTTCTCTTCAGGGCTACATTTTCCGCCCGAAACACAGCGGTGATCTGGCGGCCTATAGGATCTACTTATTTCTGATTGAAGCAGTGAACAGCAGATCCGTCCCCTTTCGTGAATTTGGAACAATCTTTGTACACATGAGTAATATGTTCTACCATTTCCACACCCTATATAAGAGAGGACTGCCGTACGGCCTGTGCTCAACCTACCACGACACCTCAAGTCTTGTTGCAGTTATTAATGTTACATTCTTGGCCATTATGTCTGCATACTGGATGTGCAGAATGGCATGCAATGCTCACAGATCGATGAAGTTTGCAATAAAATAAACGGCTACCTCCCTGATCTCTCCAGTTTTATCGCCTCGCGAAATCTGACATTATCACAGACTAAATCATCGGTGACCTTATTTACAACATGGGCGTCCCAAATGTCGACAATTTTGAACATCCACGTCAATGGCTCTACGCTACCGACTGTTTTACACCCCAAAATCTTGGGTGTGACGTTCGATCAGGATCTACATTTCGGTGAGCATGCAACCGGTATTTGCACCGCAAATCCAGAGCCGCAATAAAATCCTCAAATATCTTGCTGACAGTACTTGGGGTAAAGATAAATAAACGCTCATTACCACTTACTAAGCAATTGGCCAGCCGATTGCATGCTACGCCTCCCCGATATGGTCGCCAAGCCTAAAGACTACTCCCTGAAAGAAGCTATAGGCCTGCCAAAATACCGCTCTCAGAACCGCCACGGGTTATCTTCTTATGTCCCCAGAACACCATCTATATAATGAGGCGAGCATGCTCCCCATTAGGGAGAGAAATGAAATGCTAACCAAAAAGTTTCTGTTGAATACCCAGAAACCTGAGAATCCCAACAGACATCTGATTGAAGAGCCCGCACCGCCCAGGGGCTTAAGGAGTAATCTCCGTAAGTATTATGAGTAAATACGGCACCTGAGAACACAGACGTATGAAGCTAAAAAATACAAGTAGGAGCCGGACCTCTATGCCAGGAATTGCCCGGCGAATCCGGTACTCAAAGAACAATATCCAAAACTAGATGAGGAGAAACGCACTCTCCCTAGGTAAACGCACGTCACTCTAGCTCAACTTAGATCTGGGTACTGTAACAGGTTAAACTCTTACCTATCCAGAATCAACCCCGGCATACAAAATGTATGTCCTGCTTTTAATGTGTCTCCACATGACACAAACCATCTCTTTAACTCTATTGTGGAACCAACGCCTCTAGCACCCCTCTCATTATGGTCCAACCCTGCTGAAACAGCAAGATTCCTTGAACTCCCGTTAGAGGATATTGATGACAATTTGTGGTCGGTCGGACCTATTGGATGGGGCGAAGCACTGCTACAACAACAACAACAACAGCATGCAGTGCTAATGTTTCAAGCTATTAAGAATATGTTTATATATTGAAGAAAGCAATCATCTTAACTACTTCAATTATTTCTCCATTGTAGACCAATGTGTCGGATTCTAGTGTGCCTAACACATACACGCCCCAATTATAAATGTTTAGGACTACACATGTTGCTCTAAATCCTTATTAATAGCCTAAAATTACGCCCCTTACTACCTTCTTTTTTGCTGTATATACAAAAACTACATTCACAACAACAACAAAAAAATTGATGTACCAATAGGTCACACTGCCGCCTTTAGTTCGCCAATCGGTCATTGTGCCTGCCCATTTTGCTTCTAATTGTGGGCAGAGTCCACTTAAATGGCATGTTTCACTTTATAGTGGCATTTAGCAGGGCATCCATCTTGTGTGACAGGCCATTCATGCTGCTACCGAGCCAAGTCAATCGTATAATAAGGAATGGAGTTAAGCATAACTCAATTGCTTGCATAACTACATTCACGAAATGTTTAGGTTAGTTGGCAAAAATGCTATATTGCAGATAAGTGGCTACCCAAACATGGTCTTCTTGCTAAAATAATGCGCCTACATCCTATGGCTATGGCACGCGAGTTAAAAATTTGCAAGCATTATTCTTATTTTTTTTTTTCACTGCATACAGAATACATACTGTAACGAATTTAGACAAATTCCGCTATATTCCGCAAATTCCGAATCTTCTGCTAACGTTCATATCGCTAAATTGTTGAATAAACATCTCCAATATTCTGTATTAACTAATGGTCTTTATTAGACTACTTTAAAAGTACTTCACAATAACAGGTATACTTTGCAACCAATAACGTGCTTAAATCAAACTGACTACGGACTACTCAGCTTCTGCTACTTTTATAAACTCTGCCCAAATGTCTAGACGTTTCTTCTTCTAGAATCCTCTGCCTGGTCATCAGCCATACGCGCGTATATTTGTAGTGTGTAGCCATATGCGTGTATATATGTGAGCGAAGTAGTAGCTGATGATGACATGCGTTTGTAAGTATCTCTCTGCTGCTTGTATGTATATGTGTACATGATGATTAATTTGTTTACGTACATACAAGGGTGGCCGCTTGCTTTATTGTTGTTGTGGCTTTATTTACTTAGTATCAGATTAGTGATGTGAGTATCACTAAGTGTTACTAATATTCGTCACACTGCCCTCCACCTAAGTCTGATCGTCCCGATCAGACAAATCTCTCGATCTAACCCCTGCTAGCCTCTCCAAATGCACCACCCTTCCGTTTCGTGGTTTCCCAATCGTTTGTGTGCGGTAGATGGCATCACTGATCCTCTTCACAACTCTGCACGGGCCATCCCAACTGCACCAAAATTTGGATGGAACACCTTTCCGCCGGTGAGGGTATAGCAGTACCAAATCTCCCTCTAAGGAACCTTCCGAATTATTGTTCTTGTCGTACCTGTGTTTCATCCTACTACTCATTATCCTGGGCCGTTCCTTCACACTCTGTTGTTTGGCCAATGAACTACTTCGCATAGCTTAATCTTGACGGATTGACTTTGCATCATCAGTATCGTCTTGACGGTTCAGAACAGTAGTACGCCCTGGCTTGAAACCACCCGTGCATTCTGTCTGGGGAATTCTTTCCTTCCTTTTAGTGCGTTCATTTGGGTTTGTCAATGCCAGTGTTTCTCTCGCAGGTATCCTTGATTTTGCTTTTTTTGGCCCATTCAATCTATCAACCTTTACCCGATTTACTTTCTTTGGATTTTGTGGTCTCTGTTGAATCTCCTCCACCAGTACTCGCTTACTGCTGAACCCTTTCTCCTGAAGTTAAGTGGTACATCCTGGTTCTTATAGCGCATATTCCTTCTTTTCATGTCGATCCTGATGTCATGGTCAACTGAGAAGTCCACTCCCAATATGACTTCATCAACAATCTCCGCCACAACGAATTTGTGTAGAACCATGACCTTCCCAATTAGGACTTCACATATCACTTCTCCCTGGACTTGGTTATACTCGCCAATAATCGTACGCAACCTTGCTCCAGGTAATGGATTTACTCTCCTGTTGACCAATTCAGATCGGATTAAGGAATGAGATTTGCCCGTATCTACAATCAGTACACGCTTCTTGCCATCCATATTTCCTTTGATGTTAAGACTGCTCGATTTCCTTCCGATTTGCGATACAGATATTACACTACATTCAATAGCTGGAGCTAGTTCTAGATATTTACATCTGACTCGCTCTTGCGTATCTTCTCCAGCTTTGCGTTTACGACCAGCCAAGTTGGAACTACCAGGACCGGTGCTGCAATGACGTGCAATGTGACCTAGGTTGTCGCACTTGAAACACTTCATAACTCCGTCATTTTTCTGTTGTGATCCCTTCAGCGCTTCCGATATTGTATTCACCCAGTTTGGCATTTCCACTTCCACACGGCGTGCTTTGAAAACTGGCTTACACAGAAGCGACGCTGTTTTCTAAATCAGTGCATGGGATACCGTTTCATCAAATGTCAACTTTGGGTTTGCCTATGTATCTCGCTTGTCTCCACGTCCCGTATGCCATTTATAAAAGTCTGGATTTTTACCCTCTGGGTGTATTCCACAGATGCGTCCACATCTGCTAGATGAGCCAATCTTTCAGCATCAGAGGCAAACTCCTGCAAAGTCTCGTTAGCTTTTTGGTAGCGGTTTTGCAATTCTATTTGGTAGATCTGTTTCTTGTGTTCGCTTCCGTACAGTCGGTCTACAGTAGCCATCAATGCTTCATAACTGTCCCGCTCGACTCTAGATGCTCTGTAAGATCTCGGCAGCTGGTCCTTTCAATGCTAAACGAAGAGTGCACCAACTTTACCTTCAGCATTCCAGTTGTTCACTCTTGCGGTCTTCTCAAACTGTAGCTTGAAGACCTGGAAAGGAACAGAACCGTCAAAGGATGGAGCTTTTTCTTTGGATTACTCGCTGAAACTGCTGGGCGATTTAGTTGCAACTCCTGTATATGACCTCTCAATGTGCTGAAATTTGTGCCGACATTTCGGATATTCGTGCCTCTTGTGCTTCAATCTTAGACGTAATCTGTGTCGACATTTTGAAATACACGTTTCTTATGCTTCCATCTTGGATGTTATACGGCTCTCCTGCGATTCCAGCTGAGATGACATTTGCGACGACATTTCTGAAATGCGTGCCTCCTGTGGTTCCATCTTGAATGTTATACGGTTATCCTGAGATTCCAGCTGAGATGCATTTGCGACGACATTTCTGAAATGCATGCCTCCTGTGCTTCCATCTTGGATGTTATACGTGTCTCCTGTGATGCCAGTTGAGATGCCATTGTCGACGTTTGCGCAGATATTGCAGCCAAAATCGTGTTCAAGTCTGTGCTCATAACTGTCTGCGATGTTTCGTTTTTCTCTTCAATTTTTCTTGTTATCTCGTCCCCATCAGCATGAAAGACATCATCGTGCACATTAATTCCTTCCGACTCCATATCGTCTCGTAGCCGTGCTTGAAGTTCGATCTTATTGCCGGGTGTATTCAATCCACGGTTCTCCAACTCCTTTTTCAGTTGCTGTATCCTTAATTAACTTCACTTTGCCATGTCCAAGTTGTATTCGAAATCTTCAGAATTTATTGAACAATTCCTCTTGTGACACCAATTGTAACGAATTTAGACAAATTCCAAATCTTCTGCTAACGTTCGTATCGCTAAATTGTTGAATAAATAACTCCAATATTCTGTATTAAAAATGGTCTTTATTAGACTACTTTAAAAATACTTCACAATAACACTTGTACTTCGCAACCACTAGCGTGCTTAAATAAAACTGATTGCGGACTACTCAGCTTCTGCTGCTTTTATACTCTCTGCCCAAATGTCTAGACGTTTCTTCTTATATAATCCTCTACCTGGTCATCAGCCATACGGCGTATATTTTGTAGTGATTAACCATATGCGTGTGTATATGTGAGCGAAGTAGTAGCTGATGATCACATGCGTTTGTAAGAATCTCTCTGCTGCTTGTATGTAAGTGTGTACATGATGTTTAATTTGTTTACGTACATAAAAGTGTGGCCGCTTGCTTTATTGTTGTTGTGGCTTTATTTACTTAGTATCAGATTAGTGATGTGAGTATCACTTAGTGTTATTAATATTCGTCACAATACGTACATATTTTGAAAATATCTAATTCATATCAAGCAATACTAGATACATATTTTTACGAATATTAGCAACACTAAGGGGTACTGCCATCTCCAGGCCGATGATAAGCAGTGACGTGAATTCACATCAATAATTCAATCATTATATATCTACATAAACGAATCAATAATTGCGTCTACACATATGTACGTATACGAGCAGCGGAGAACCAATGCACAAACACATGCATATATCTTATCTGAGTTGTCACAAGAGAGGGCAATAATTTGTGCAAGTATTACTCAAATGAGAAGTTATAAACGTAGTTGTGGCTGGCGATTTTGTAGCTGAAACTAACTAGTAAGTTCTGGAATGGAAAAGCCTGGAAGTATGCAATGAGAAATCAAAAAGTATAAAAGGCGCGACAGTAGAGGCGAAGGGAGAGTTTCATTTGAGCTATATCAGTTTGCTTGTTAAGCAAGCTAGTTGCAAAGTATAAGTGTTATTGTGAAGTACTTTAATAAAGGTCATTTTTTTCATCATTCAATATTGGAGTTATTTATTCAACAGTTTAGTGATCGAACTTAGCAAAAGGGCAAATAAGAGGATTTGCAAGTAAATTCGTTACAATTGGTGTCAGAAGAGGAATTGTTGAATAAATTCCGAAGACTTCGAATACAACTTGGGCATGGCAAAGTTAAGTGAATTGAAGATCCCGCAACTGAAGAAGGAGCTGAAGAGCCGTGGATTGAATACAACCGGCATTAAACTCGAACTTCAGGCACGACTACGAGAGTCAATGGGATTAGAAGGAATTGACGTGAAGGAGTATGTCTTTCATCTTGATAGCGATGAGGCAACACAATTGGAGGAGACAAATGAAACACCGCAGACAATGGCGAACACAGACTTGAACATGATATTGGCTGCAATATCGGCACAAATGTTCGAAATGTCATCACAAATATCCACCAACATGTCATCACAACTGGAAAAACAAAAGACAGATATAACATCCCAACTGGAATCACGTATAGCATCCCAACTGGAGTCGCAAGAGACACGTATAACATCTAAGATGGAAGGACAAGAGGAGCGCTTATCATTGCAGGTGGCGCAAATGTCTTCGCAGTTGGAAGCACAGGAAGCAAGGGTAACATCAAAGCTGGAAGCACAGGATACAAAAATTTTGCAGCTCGAGGACAAAATTGATGCTGAGATAGAAGCTTTGAGAGGTCGTATACAGGAGTTGCAATTAAATCGCCCAGCAGTTTCAGCGAGTAATCCAAAGGTAAAGACACCATCCTTTGACGGTTCTGTTCCTTTTCAGGTCTTTAAGCTACAGTGTGAGAAGACCGCAGCAGTGAACCACTGGAATGCTGAAGATAAAGTTGCAGCTCTGTTCGTGGCACTGAAAGGGCCTGCCGAGGAAATCTTACAGACTATTCCAGAGTACGAACGGAACAGTTATGACGCATTGATGGCTGCTGTAGAACGAAGGTACGGAAGCGAACACAGGAAACAGATGTATCAAATAGAATTGCAAAACCGTTACCAAAAGGCTAATGAGACTTTGCAAGAGTTTGCTTCGGATGTTGAAAGGTTGGCTTATTTGGCAAATGCGGACGCATACGTGGAGTACACCGAGAGGGTAAAAATCCAGGGTTTTATAAGCGACATATGCAAACCCAAAACCCACATTCGCAAAAACGGTATCCCATGCGCTGACTCAGGAAACAGCGTCACTTTTGAGTAAGCCCACATACAAAGCTCATCGCGTGGAAGTGGAAAGGCCAGACTGGGTAGCAGGGTTGAGTCATTTTGAAATGAAACAAATCAAAATAAAAAATAAAAAATTATTCATCATTTTAAATTTTCTAATTGATGAATAACATGTTATTTTTTATTCAAGCATTTCTTGAATAATGAATAACATTTTCTCGTTATTCAAAATATTCTAATTGATGATAAACGCCCATTCTTATTTTTGCAAATTTTAAATAAAGAGTTGAGTTATTATTCATTATTTACAAAATATGGAATAACAATAAAATTTTAGTTTTTATTCAGTTATTCAAAAATAAAAAAATAAACCATCGAGATGCCCTGAAAATATACCCATATGCGTAACCAGTTCGCGTGTAGTTCTGAAGCTTCTTAGGGTAATATTGAGATGATTTTGGGGAGTATTCGCGGGTTTTTTTGGGGGCCGTTTGGAGGTAATTTCTGGGACACCCTGGGGATCCTCCCGGGGTTCATTCCAGGGGCTCCCTCGTGATCCTTCTAGGGTTTTCGGGTCATTTCGGGATGACTTTTGCAACCCCTCGGGTCTTTTGGAGGTCATTCCGTGACATTTTTGGGACTCCCTCGGGGTCATTTGGGGTCATTCCGGGATCTTTTTGGGGACTCCCTCGGGGGCATTTGGGGGTCATTCCGAAATCTTTTTGGGGTCTCCCTCGGGGTCATTTGGGGTTAATTTCGAGATGGTTTTGGGGACTCCCTCGGGGTCATTTGGGAGTCATTCCAGGTTCCTTTTTGGGGACTCCCTCGGGGTCATTTGGGGGTCATTCCGGGATCTTTTTGGGGACCCCCACATGCTCATTTTTGATAATTTCGGGATCAGTTCGGAGTCCCCAAAAAGATCTCGGAATGGCCCCCAAATGACCCCGAGGGATTCCCCGAAACCATCCCGAAATGACCCCGAGGGAGTCCCCAAAAAGATCCCGGAATGACCCCCAAATTACCCAGAGAGAGTCCCCAAAAAGATCCCTGAATGACCCTCAAATGACCCCGAGGGAGTCCCCAAAACCATCCCGAAATGACCCCCAAATGACCACGAGGGAGTCCCCAAAAAGATCCCGGAATGACCCCAAATGACCCCGAGGGAGTCCCAAAAATGTCACGGAATGACCTCCAAAAGACCCCGAGGGAGTCCCCAAAAAGATCCCGGAGTGACCCCCAAATGGCCCCGAGGGAGTCCCCAAAACCATACCGAAATGACCCCCAAATGACCCCGAGGGAGTCCCCAAAAAGAACCCGGAATGACCCCCAAATGACCTCGAGGGAGTCCCCAAAAATGTCACGGAATGACCTCCAAAAGACCCCGAGGGAGTCCCCAAAAAGATCCCGGCATGACCCCCAAATGACCCCGAGGGAGTCCCCAAAACCATCCCGAAATGACCCCCAAATGACCCCGAGGGAGTCCCCAAAAAGATCCCGGAATGACCCCCAAATGACCCCGAGGGAGTCCCAAAAATGTCGCGGAATGAATTCCAAAAGACCCCGAGGGAGTCCCCAAAAAGATCCCGGAGTGACCCCCAAATGACCCCGAGGGAGTCCCCAAAACCATCCCGAAATGACCCCACAATGACCTCGAGGGAGTCCCAAAAACCATCCCGAAATTACCCCCAAATGACCTCGAGGGAGTCCCCAAAAAGAACCCGGAATGACCACCAAATGACCCCGAGGGAGGCCCAAAAAGGTCACGGAATGACCCCGGGTGGACCCCGAGGTATTCCCCTAAACCATGCCAAAATGACCTTCAAAAGACCCCGAGGGAGTCGCAAAGGCCATACCGAAATTACCCCAAAACACTAGGAGGGTTGCGAGGGAGCCCCTGGAATGGACCCCAATAGACCCCGGGAGGATCTCCAGAGTGTCGCAGAATATACCCCCAAACGGCCCCCAAAAACCCCCTCTAATACTCCCCAAAATCATCTCAATATTACCCTAAGAAGCTTCAGAACTGCACGCGAACTGGTTACGCATATGGGTATATTTTCAGGGCATCTCGATGGTTTATTTTTTTATTTTTGAATAACTGAATAAAAACTAAAATTTTATTGTTATTCCATATTTTGTAAATAATGAATAATAACTCAACTCTTTATTTAAAATTTGCAAAAATAAGAATGGGCGTTTATCATCAATTAGAATATTTTGAATAACGAGAAAATGTTATTCATTATTCAAGAAATGCTTGAATAAAAAATAACATGTTATTCATCACTAAAGTTTTCTTGAATAATGAATAAAAATTTATTTTTTATTTTTTCGTCAATGGTTATTCAAATTTGTTGATAACGCCCATCCCTGCTGGGTAGGCACAATTTTGGAAGCATTAAAAGGAACGCAGCAGAAAAACGATGGTGCCGTCAAATGCTTTAAATGTGGAAAGCCAGGGCACATTGCACGTCATTGCAGCAGCGGTCTTGGTAGTTCCAACTTGGGTGGCCGTAAACGCAAAATGGGAGGAGATGAGCAAGAGCGTGCCAGATGTAAAAATTGAGAGCTAGCTGTTGAATGTCATATGATATCTGTCTCGCAAATTGGAAGAAAATCGAGTAGCTTAACGTCAGAGGAAATTTGGATGGCAAAGAACGTGTACTGACTGTCGATACGGGCGCATCTCATTCCGTGATCCGATCTGATTTGGTCAACAGGAGAGTAAAGCCATTACCTGGAGCAAGATTGCGTACGATTATTGGCGAGTATAACCAAGTCCAGGGAGAAGTGGTATATGAAGAATTAATTGGTAAGGTCATGGTTCTACACAAATTCATTGTGGCGGAGATTGTTGATGAAGTCATGTTTGAAGTAGACTTCTTAGTTGACCATGATATCAGGATCGATATGCGGAGAAAAATTGTGCGCTATAAGAACCAGGATATACCACTTAACTTTAGTTTGGAAAAAGGGTTCAGCAGTAATCGGGTACTGGTGGAGAACACTCGACAAATGCCACGAAAGTCAAAAGAAAAGGTTGATGGATCGAATGGCCTAAATAAAACGAAATTAAAAGTACCTGCGAGAAAAATACCGGCATTGACAAAACCTAAAGGATGCAGGAAAACGAAGCAACGAATTTCCGAGAAAGAATACGAGGGTAGTTTCAAGCCGGATCGCACTACTGTTGTGAAATGTGGGAACGATACTGATTATGCGAAGACAATCCGTCAAGCGCAAGCTCTACGAAGTAGTTCATTGGCCAAGCAACAGAGTGCGAGGGAACGATCCAAGATTATGAGTGACAAGATGAAAGCGAGGTACGATAAAGCAATTAATTCGCAAGGGTTTCAGGAAGGAGATTCGGTGCTGCTATATAACCCACAACGAAAAATGGTTTGTCCCCGAAATTGCAGTGTAACTGGGAAGTCCCATACAAAGTTGTAAAACGGATCAACGATGTAGTGTACCGCATACAAACCATGGGCAAACCACGAACCAAAATGAAAGTGGTTCATTTGGAGAGGCTAGCAGCGTTTAGATCGAGAGATTTGTCTGATCGGGACGATCAGACTTAGGTGGAGGGCAGTGTTACGAATATTAGCAACACTAAGGGGTATTGCCATCTCCAGGCCGATGATAAGCAGTGACGTGAATTCACATCAATAATTCAATCATTATGTATCTACATAAACGAATAAATAATTGCGTCTGCACATATGTACCATGTACGTATACGAGCAGCGGAGAGTCAATACACAAACACATGCATATATCTTATCTGAGTTGTCACAAGAGAGGGCAATAATTTGTGCAAGTATTACTCAAATGAGAAGTTATAAACGTAGTTGTGGCTGGCGATTTTGTAGCTGAAACTAACTAGTAAGTTCTGGAATGGAAAAGCCTGGAAGTATGCAATGAGAAATCAAAAAGTATAAAAGGCGTGACAGTAGAGGCGAAGGGAGAGTTTCATTTGAGCTATCAATCAATTTGGTTGTTAAGCAAGCTAGTTGCAAAGTATAAGTGTTATTGTGAAGTCTGTCAGACAAAATTGGTTAATTCGTTGTAGTTCTATAAATAGAACGAAAACAGCAACAAAACCAAAGTTTCTTTGAAAACCGCCGTACCAAGCATAGCTTTAACACATAATTGCATACGAAGTATGCAATGTGTAAAAGATTAAAATATGCAAAAAGAAGGCAATTGGGAAAGACTTCACAACAGGCATGACGTAGCTGAATGCGTTTACAAGCATTTCAACTATCGTAGGGGTGCGAGTTCGACTCCCACTCCCGGGAGAAAAGGCTTTGAAGAGATTTACAAGGTATAATCGAAACAGCTGTCGCCTTGTCCGTCCTGATGTCACGTTGTTTAAATTTTTCCCAAATAATAAATTATAAAATTAAAAAATTGCTTCAAATAAATGTTTTCATACATTTAAAAAAAAAAAAAAAAAAAAAGCAATATGGGCAATCCCCGATTATTAAAAATCATACAAACAGACAAAATTGGTTAATTCGTTGTAGTTCTATAAATAGAACGAAAACAGCAACAAAACCAAAGTTTCTTTGAAAACCGCCGTACCAAGCATAGCTTTAACACATAATTGCATACGAAGTATGCAATGTGTAAAAGATTAAAATATGCAAAAAGAAGGCAATTGGGAAAGACTTCACGACAGGCATGACGTAGCTGAATGCGTTTACAAGCATTTCAACTATCGTAGGGGTGCGAGTTCGACTCCCACTCCCGGGAGAAAAGGCTTTGAAGAGATTTACAAGGTATAATCGAAACAGCTGTCGCCTTGTCCGTCCTGATGTCACGTTGTTTAAATTTTTCCCAAATAATAAATTATAAAATTAAAAAATTGCTTCAAATAAATGTTTTCATACATTTAAAAAAAAAAAAAAAGCAATATGGGCAATCCCCGATTATTAAAAATCATTATTAAACTCAGTTCACGTACTTATCTCAACTCGCTTTGTATTGGTGTAAAAAATGGCCGAAATCCGACTATGACCACGCCCACTTTTTCGATATCGAAACTTACGAAAAATTAAAAAAAAATGCCATAATTTTATACCAAATACGAAAAAAGGGATGAAACATGGTAATTGAATTGTCTATTGACGCTAAATATAACTTTAGAAAAAAACTTGGTAAAATGGGTGTGACACCTACCATATTAAGTAGAAGAAAATGAAAAAGTTTTGCAGGGCGAAATCAAAAGCCATTGGAATCTTGGAAGGAATACTGTTCGTGGTATTACATATATAAATAAATGAGCGGTACCCGACAGATTATGTTCTGGGTCACCCTGGTCCACATTTTGGTCGATATCTCAAAAACGCCTTCACATATACAACTAAGGGCCACTCCCTTTTAAAACCCTCATTAATACCTTTAGTTTGATACCCATATCGTACAAACACATTCTAGAGTCACCCCTGGTCCACGTTTGTGGCGATATCTCGAAAAGACGTCCACATATAGAACTAAGGCCCACTCCTTTTTAAAATACTGACTAACACCTTTCATTTTATACCCATATCGTACAAAAAAATTCTAGAGTCACCCCTGGCCCACCTTTATGGCGATATCTCGAAAAGGCATCCACCTTTAGAACTAAAGCCCACTCCCTTTTAAAATACTCATTAACACCTTTAATTTGATACCCATATCATACAAACAAATTCTAGAGTCATCCCTGGTCCACCTTTATGGCGATATCTCGAAAAGGCGTCCACCCATAGAACTAAGGCCCACTCCCTTTTAAAACACTTATTAACACCTTTGGTTTGATACCCATATTGTACAAACGCATTCTAGAGTCAACCCTGGCCCACTTTTATAACGATATTCCGAAAAGGCGTCCACCTATAGAACAAGGCCCACTCCCTTTTAAAATAGTCATTAACACCTTTCATTTGATACCCATATAGTACAAACAAATTCTAGAGTCACCCCTGGTCCACGTTTATGGCGATATCCCGAAAAGGCGTCCACCCATAGAACTAAGGCCCACTCCCTTTTAAAACACTTATTAACACCTTTGGTTTGATACCCATATTGTACAAACGCGTTCTAGAGTCAACCCTGGCCCACTTTTATAACGATATTCCGAAAAGGCGTCCACCTATAGAACTTAGGCCCACTCCCTTTTAAAATTATCATTAACACATTTTATTTGATACCCATATCGTACAAACAAATTCTAGCGTCCATCTATAGAACTATGGCCCACTTCCTCTTAAAGTACTATTTAATACCTTCCATTTGATACACGTGTCATACAAACACATTCCAGGGTTACCCTAGGTTCTTTTTACAACATGGTGATTTCCCCTTACTTTGTCTCCACAGCTCTCAACTGAGTATGTAATGTTCGGTTACACCCGAACTTAGCCTTTCTTACTTGTTTTTTGTTTTTACGTTAGCGCAGAAGAAGCTACAGGACCCTGAAATAAGTAAGGCTATGTTAGCAAGTTATCTTATGCCTGCTCTATATTGCGCTGCTACAGCCAGAGAGTAGATGGCAAGAAATATAACAATTTCCAGTCATCGACTAATACTGATCGTGAACGGTAATGTCTAAAGTGCGCGCAGTGAATTTTCGTGTACTCTCCTTTACACCTTCTTCATTTATACGTTAACTAAAAAACGTTGGAAAGATCTTCTTTCAATTAGGCAGGTGCAAGCAAATGCATATAAATCAAAACTTTAAACTTTGAAAACAATGTCCCAGCTGGTACCCCCTCATAGGGATAACAGGTTCGCTTTGCTATCCTCAAGCCCTTCCAATCCAAGAAAAAACAACAAAACCCGAAGTATTTAGTGGCAAGTGCTGTGAATTCAGATAAGCCATTAAATAAATTCTCGTGCGTCGCCGTGCATAAAGCCCTAAGAGGCGTAAGTTCCAAAATCCTCAATATGTCTGAACTAAGAGATGATAATCTTCTCATATTTGTAAAAGACGAAAAAATCGCCCAAAAGTTTTTAACAACGAAAATGCTGTTTGGATTTTGTGAAGTTAATATCGAATTACATTACAACCTTAACAATTCAAAAGGAATAATTTTCTCCCCATGCCTTAACCAAATACCAGATAATGAAATTGTTGATAATTTGAGAGAACAGGGTGTAGTTTCAATTTATAAACTCTCTAAGAACCTCAATAACAAACAAGTTCCCAGTGGCATAGTGCTACTCACGTTTGCTATGTACCATTTACCTGAGAAGATTGAAGTCTCTTGTTATACTGCCCAGGTAAGCCCATACTACGCAAATCCAATGAGATGCAAACATTTCCAGCTTCTGGGTACACGACCAGGCGATGCACAAAAACTCCTGCTTGCGATAATTGCGCCCTCCCTCCCTTAATTGGCCTCCCTTACTTAATTGGCGCTTAACCGTTTAAAAAAGGCGCGCTCCTTCTCTCTGCGAACCGGCGCAAATTGGTCACACCAAGGGAGTTTAAATCGTTTTCCACCTGGTCCTTCTAACGAAGTGGGGGCCGCCCTGTACCTCTGCTTCCATAGGCGGGTTCCGATAGAAACACTTTCTTGGCTGGAGCGTCATCTTTCATTCGCATAACATGGCCTAGCCAGCGCAACCGCTGCGTTTTATTTCGCTGGACTATGTTGATGTCTGCGTATAGCTCGTACAGCTCATCGTTAAATATTCTTCGGTACTCGCCATCGCCAACGCGTTGAGGTCCATAAATCTTTCGAAGAACCTTTCTCTCGAACACTCGCAGAGCCGCTTCATCTGCTGTTGTCATGGCCCATGCTTCTGCACCATATAGCAGGGCGGGTACGATAAATGACTTGTAGAGTATGATTTCATTTGCCGAGAGAGGACTTTACTTTTCAATTGTCTACCTAGTCCAAAGTAGCATTTATTAGCAAGAGTGATTCTTCGCTGGATTTCAGAGCTGATTACTATTCAAAACTATTTCTATTTCAAAATTATGGCTGCCAACAGTAGCCTGGTTGCCAAGGCGCATATGCGCTGACTCTTTGCTCGATGACAGTAGGTAATTCGTTTTGTCCCCATTGACCATCAAACTCATCTTTACCGCTTCTTTTTCCACCGAAACGGCTTATCCGAATTAAAAAAAATTTATTTCGGATAAGCCGTTTCTTCGTTATCAAGCCGAACTTTTATTTTGCCCTTAAAAAATAAAAGTCCGGGTTTAACTTTTATTTCCGGACTTTTATTTTTAAAAGTCTGAGTTTAGCTAGTTCTATCGGACTCAGGTAATACAAATCGGAAAATAATTTTTATCTTGATCCAAATATATTAAATGTCCAAAATTGATAGTTTTGCAAGGAATTATATTATAAAAGGAATAATAGTTTCCGTCCCTGATAAAAACAATTGAAGATACCGAATCAGAGGAATGGAGAAATTACAGTCAACATTAAAAAGTTTACAATCCAAGTGGCAAGAAACCATATTACCCAACAAACTGACCCACCAATAAAATTAAAACATTCGTGTGACTTCGTGTTGGGCATATAATCTCGACACACTCCTACCTCCTGAACGGCTCAAACAAGCCCAATTGCCCATTTGCGAATGCAACGATCTAAACATAACACACATTTTAGACAGCTGTTCGAACTTGCAACGGAAAAGAACTTTGATGTTTTGCACCAATAAACCAATCAGCCTCCTCAGCCACACAGTTGACCGTGATATTGGTCTCACCAAAAAATTCACATCACTTTGTAATCTAAGCATATAATACACCTACATTATGTAATCTATATTATATCCATATTATACACAAATCCAAAAGTACACTAACATTTTTCTTTTCCTTTCTTTTGTAGTTTATACGTACTCATATACGTACAGTACAGTCGGAAAGGATTAGAACAAGCTAAAAACGATGTTGTTGTTGAAATAGCCTCAGAATTGTATTTTTTCAAATTGAAAATGGTCAAGCGATAGGAAATATCCGTCGAAATACGAGCCCAAGTCATTATTTTACAAAAAACAGGGAAAAACTATCGAGAAATAACCACACTTTTGAAAATATCTCTGTTTTCAGATCATACGGACATTAGGAGATATCGGGAAACTGGACAAAATACTAACAGAAAATGATCTGGTTGACAAAGAAAGACAAATAAAACAAGTAAGGAAGGTTAAGTTCGGGTGTAACAGAACATTACATACTCAGTTGAGAGCTATGGAGACAAAATAAGGAAAATCACCATGTAGGAAAATGAACCTAGGGTAACCCTGGAATGTGGTTGTATGACATGTGTATCAAATGGAAGGTATTAAAGAGTATTTTATGAGGGAGTGGGCCATAGTTCTATAGGTGGACGCCATTTAGGGATATCGCCATTATGGTGGATCAGGGTTGACTCTAGAATTTGTTTGTACAATATGGGTATCAAATGAAAGGGGTTAATGAACATTTTAAAAGGGCGTGGGTCTTAGTTCTATAGGTGGAAGGACAGACGGTCGGCTGTGTATAAAAACTGGACGTGGCTTCAACCGATTTCGCCCCTTTTTACAGAAATAAGTTACTGTCCCAGAATCTAAGCCCCTACCAAATTTCACAAGGATTGGTAAATTTTTGTTCGACTTATGGCATTAAAAGTATTCTAGACAAATTAAATTGAAAAGGGCGGAGCCACCCCCATTTTGAAATTTTCTTTTATTTTTGCATTTTGTTGACATAATTTACTTATATACTGTAAAGATATTCAATTTTGTGTTAAAATTTGACTTTAAAAAAATTTTTTTTTTAAAAGGGCCGCGGTCGTTCTCCGATTTTGCTAATTTTTATTAAACATACATATAGTAATAGGAATAACGTTTCTGTCAAATTTCATAATGATATCTTCAACGACTGCCAAATTACAACTTGCAAAAGTTTTAAATTACCTTCTTTTAAAAGTGGGCGGTGCCACGTCCATTGTCCAAAATTTTACTAATTTTCTATTCTTAGTCATCAGTTCAACTCACCTACCAAGTTTCATTGCTTTATCCGTCTTTGGTAATGAATTATCGCACTTTTTCGGTTTTTCGAAATTTTCGATATTGAAAAAGTGGGCGTGGTTATAGTCCGATATTGTTCATTTTAAATAGCGATCTGAGATGAGTGATCAGGAACCTACATACCAAATTTCATCAAGGTACCTCAAAATTTACTCAAGTTATCGTGTTAACGGACAGACGGACGGACGGACGGACATGGCTCAATCAAATTTTTTTTCGATCCTGATGATTTTGATATATGGAAGTCTATATCTGTCTCGGTTCCTTTATACCTGTACAACCAACCGTTATCCAATCAAAGTTAATATACTCTGTGAGCTCTGCTCAACTGAGTATAAAAATCGAACACAAAATATATGCAATAAGTAAGGCCAAACGACGGAAATCTGCATCAGAAATTCATGCTGAAATCAATGAAGGCTGTGGGAAGAATTGGATCGACGTGTGAGAGATCTAAAGCCAATAAGCCTTCAAGACCTCTGGGATTGTTTGAAAGAAGATATTCTACATCAAACACTTCAAAAGCTCATCGAAAAAATGCCGAAATTGTGTGCTGCAGTCATCAAAGCAAAAAGTCGCCATTTTCAAGAAAATCGCTTAGTGTTTCGCACTCGCTGTTTTCTTATAAATTTTGATGGAACTTTCAGTAAAATTCATTAAAAATGTCTTCGGATCATATAACTACGTTGAATGTACACAACTACTGCTAATATGTGAATAATATTTTAATAAATGATACGATAAACTGACAAAAACAACTTTTTTCATCTTGTTCTAATACTTCCCAACTGTACTGTATGTATGTGTAAATTTATTTTTGGTTTCGGTTTTACAGTCCTGTAAATCAGAAAAACGCCTTTTTTATCTTTTCGCGGACATTTCGATCTTTTATTTTGGTATTCTTCAGGGCCTAATGACAAAAAACATAAGACTTAGTAAATAAGGCTTTGCATTACAATAGAAGGTTAATAATAATTACATATACAAACAAAAGTACATATGTAACACAATTATTAAAATCACAGAAATTATCATAAATTATCATAAAAATAAAAACGCTTCTTAACCCTCTGTTGTAATGCAAGGCCTTATATACTAAGTTTTATGTTTTTTATCATTAGGCCCTGAAGAAGACCAAAATAAAAGGTCAAAACGTCGGCGAAAAAATAAAAAAGGCTTTTTTCTCATTTATTGGACTGTAAACGCGAAACCAAAAACAAATTTGCAAGAAATAAAAAAGGTAGTACACACAAAAAAAAAAAAAAAAAAAAAAATGTATGTGTGTATGGGTATATATATTCATATCTACATAAGCTTAACCAGAAATTTAAGCTATTCACTTCAACATTGTTATGGAATCGCATTTACGATGGAAGCAGTAAGGAAGGCGGTCGGCATGATTTTGTGGTGCACAGTGGCTAGTCATTGTCGGCTGGGGCGGGTCCTTGCCAACCTTACTGTTCCTGCGCCATAAACAGAAAAAAAGTTCCTATCATGACTATCAAAACTAGCTGTCAAAAAGCGCAGAGACCGACTCAAAACGCTTGAAATTCAAAATAAAACAACATCCGGCCGAACCGGATGTCACGGACAAACCGTTGGCATTCAAAATCTAAATTCAAAAAATTCAAAAAAAACTGACGCAAAAAAAACTACCGAACCGGACATGGCCGGTTACTAACGCTGAAAATCAAATTCAAAAAAAAAACTGCTGAAAATAAAATAAAAGAACCAAAAGGAAAATAAACAAAAAGGGCCGAATATATAGAGGGGCGCCGCGGGTGTTGTTGCGACGCCCGGTGCTTATCCCACCCTCAAATCCATGGCCACCGACACACCTAAAATTTCGGTGGCCCCTTACCTGTGTGCCCTAAGTGCCTTCTAAACAAGTAAGGAAGTCAGCATTCCCATATTGTCAACAAATTTATTCAATGTTCATTATTACTACTAACATAGCTTTCTACTTTTGTTCTTACTATAAGGGTTTTGAATGTGTTTATGTTTATAAATTCATTGAAAGTAATAATAGTCGGTTTGTTTTATAATCTAATATACTATTAATGTAATAAAAACAAATCTTTTTTTTTTTTGTAGAACTTTGGTCAAATGCCCTTTTCTCCTTTTTTTTTTACAAATCTATCTTAGGGCTGTACAGTTTGGATACAACTTCTGATAATTGGGGCCCCCTTACAAAATTAATAGTTGTTGTATTAAACTTACTTTGAGTTTAACTGAACATCAATTCGATGTTACACATAGTATAATGACAGTAATATGTACTATGCACTAAGAAATTAGTTATAAACGCAACTAGGACTAAACTTGGGGTAAATCCTACCCCTCAAAAAATATTGTTTCACAAGCTCAAGTAAAACGTAAGCTTTTAGATGCATGGAGAAATTACCGAAGTCATTCACCTGTTCAGGTAAAACATGAACCCTTTAAACTAATAGTACAATTAATGAAATTGTTTTACTTGTTCAGTTGAAGCGTTAACTATTTTATCTGCAACAGTCAGGGTTGGTATTGTTTCGGGTTTGGTTCGACTCAGTCACCAAAAAATGTATACAACACAAAGTTTTGTTTTGATAACGCAAGCTAACCCGCATTACTTGTTATTTGCGTCTCTTAATATAGAGTTAATGCATTTTACTGATAATGCAACTGAACTTGAATTACCAATAAAACTTTATTCCTTACCGAAACAATATCAACACTTTTGCTCACTCCAAAATCATATTCGCCACGATGGCATCAATAAAAAAAATGTATTAGTAAAATTTTACCACAACGCAAAGCAGATTTTAATGCCTGAAACTCCTTTTTCTTTAATGTATATTGGAACGATTTTCCGTCATCCCTTGTCAAATTTGGTTTTGAGACAAACCGGTTTCGGCGTTGTGCCATCATCAGTGTCGATTTTCGTTCTGATCTGTTGTTGTCATTTGTCCTGTATTTATAGTTCGTAGGTATATGAGCAGGTATTGTCAAATTCATGCTTGTGTATATTTAGTTATGTGTATGTGCTGTTGTTCGTTCAGAACCGAGGGTGGTTTACTAATCGATTTGTGTGGCTGACTGGGGTAGGTAGAAATCTGTGATTTTAGTCGTTTGACCTTCTTTGTCGGTTTTTTGTTTTGGTGTGTTAATTGTTTTGTGTTTATTTGTTGTTGTGCGTTTGTCTGTTGTACCTGTGTGATTAAGTTGTTTCCTGTAAACAAGTTTTAAAGGCTCGAATATTGTGTCAGAAATGGTGTTTATCTGTTCGTTTATTATTCTACCGTCGAATGTTTTCTGTTTGTAGATTTCCATGTTTTCGAGTACGTTGAGACGTCGGCCCTTTTCTTGTATGTGAAGAACCCTAACTGTTTTATTGATGTTTGCTGGGGAACATTCATTCTCGACCATGTGATTCGCGAAGTTAGACTCGGGTATAATGTTTGGATTCCGTATTTTTTGTTGTAATCTCTAATATGTTCTCTGAACCTCGTTCTTATTTGCCGTCCTGTTTGTCCTATGTAACTATGCTGGCATCCGCAGGTAAGCTTGTATACGCCGTGGCTGCTAAACGGATCCTCTGAGTTAATGTTAGTTCTTAGTTTTCGCCCTAGATTGTTCGATGTTTTGAATGCTGTGTTAATATTGTATTTTTTAAAGAAATTTGCCAATTTATATGTTGCTTTTCCAGTATATGTCATAGTCGTCCAGCTATTATTTTCTTTTTCATTATTTCTTTTTGGTTCTCCATTTGTCCTTCTGAGCTTATCTACTAGTGCTTTTTTATATCCGTTGTTTGCAGCGATATTATATATGACCTCAAGTTCTCTCTTATATGCCTCTTGTGTAAGAGGTGTTCTTTCAAGTCTATGTACCAAGTGCCTTAATGCTGCATTTTTATGATGTTGAGGGTGATTTGAGGTATTGTGTATTATTGTGTTGGTGGCCGTTGACTTTCTATATATGTCATAGTTAAATCTTTTGGCTTCTTTATCAATATTTATCGTGAGGTCTAGATAGTTGATTCCTCCGTCTTTTTCGGTTTCCATTGTAAATTTTATATTGCCGTGCTGTTTGTTGAGGTATTCCAGTACGAGCTCTTCGTTATTAGTAGTTAAAACGCATATTATGTCATCCACGTATCTAGCATAAAATGACACGCCTAATTTGGACTTCAGATCCTGTATGTACTTTTCTTCCAGATTTTGCATGAACACTTCCATAAGAATTGCTGATGTGGGGCTTCCCATTCCAAGACCGTTTGTTTGTCTATATATTTTATTGTTGAATTTAAAATAGTTTTGACGTAAAGTGGTTCTTAGCGTATTTGTGATTTGCATACTTTTCACTTTGTTTTTTGTGTTATGAACTATTGTTGAGCTAACTATGCCCAAAGTCTCCGATAGTGGTATAGATGGGTATAAATCTTTTATGTCAAAAGATACCAATTTGCTGTTTCTTGTTAGCTCTACGGTCTCGAGTCTCTCTATTAGTTCTGTTGTGTTAGCTATTGCATATTCGTTCCTTAGCTCCAGAGTGTCTATCAATATCGTTTTTAAATATTTGGACAGTTTGTAACATGGTGCCGATTTAAAATTAATGATGGGCCTCATTGGCGTGTTCGGCTTGTGGATTTTTGGTAGCGCAACCAGTGGAGGAGCCGAAGGGTTCATTTGGACCAATCTATGTGCCATGTTAGAATCTACTATATTTGTTGCATTTTTTATAGCAACTTTGATTTGTTTTTGGTATTCATCTGTGGGATCCTCTCTCATTCTACGACATTTCATTTCCTCTATGAGATCCTCGGTTTTGGATATATATTGCTCTTTTTTGATTAGCACAGTGGTGTTTCCTTTGTCCGCTTTCGTTGTGACAATATTGTTTTTCCTTAGTTTATGACGTAGATTCTTTATTGTTTTCTCCTCTGTATTCGTTTTTTGTCCTTCCTGTGCTTTCACCTCCTTTCTTATGATTTCCCTGCACATGTGTCTTGCGTGCTCCTGTTCTTCCTGTGGTATCAATGATATTGCGATCTCCGCATCTACAATCGCTTGCTCCGTTTTTCTTACTGTATTCTGGTCCATGATATTGTGCTTCAGGCCCTTTTCGAGAAGTTGTGCCTCTTCCTTGGTAATGGCCACTGTTGTGAGGTTAACGAACTTGTCATGAAACTGGTGAGTGTTTTGGTTTTGGTTACCCTCTCGTCGTCCTGCCAGCTTGTCCAATTTTCGGTTCAGCGACCTGTATTTTTGTTGTAGTTCCTGATCGACCTCTGTCTTAATGCGGTCGAAACATTCCATTAATACAGTCGTAGGTAGTTGTTCTGCCAATCTTAAATGGATAGATAATAACTCGGCATTTATCTCATCCTTCTTCGAGTATAAGCTTTCCAACTCATATTTTAAAAAATCCTTTTCCGCTTTTCTAACTGTTTTCCTGCTAGATTTGGTATTTGCCTTTATTGTTATTTTTGCGAATTTCGGAGTAACAATAACAATAAAGGCAAATACCAAATCTAGCAGGAAAACAGTTAGAAAAGCGGAAAAGGATTTTTTAAAATATGAGTTGGAAAGCTTATACTCGAAGAAGGATGAGATAAATGCCGAGTTATTATCTATCCATTTAAGATTGGCAGAACAACTACCTACGACTGTATTAATGGAATGTTTCGACCGCATTAAGACAGAGGTCGATCAGGAACTACAACAAAAATACAGGTCGCTGAACCGAAAATTGGACAAGCTGGCAGGACGACGAGAGGGTAACCAAAACCAAAACACTCACCAGTTTCATGACAAGTTCGTTAACCTCACAACAGTGGCCATTACCAAGGAAGAGGCACAACTTCTCGAAAAGGGCCTGAAGCACAATATCATGGACCAGAATACAGTAAGAAAAACGGAGCAAGCGATTGTAGATGCGGAGATCGCAATATCATTGATACCACAGGAAGAACAGGAGCACGCAAGACACATGTGCAGGGAAATCATAAGAAAGGAGGTGAAAGCACAGGAAGGACAAAAAACGAATACAGAGGAGAAAACAATAAAGAATCTACGTCATAAACTAAGGAAAAACAATATTGTCACAACGAAAGCGGACAAAGGAAACACCACTGTGCTAATCAAAAAAGAGCAATATATATCCAAAACCGAGGATCTCATAGAGGAAATGAAATGTCGTAGAATGAGAGAGGATCCCACAGATGAATACCAAAAACAAATCAAAGTTGCTATAAAAAATGCAACAAATATAGTAGATTCTAACATGGCACATAGATTGGTCCAAATGAACCCTTCGGCTCCTCCACTGGTTGCGCTACCAAAAATCCACAAGCCGAACACGCCAATGAGGCCCATCATTAATTTTAAATCGGCACCATGTTACAAACTGTCCAAATATTTAAAAACGATATTGATAGACACTCTGGAGCTAAGGAACGAATATGCAATAGCTAACACAACAGAACTAATAGAGAGACTCGAGACCGTAGAGCTAACAAGAAACAGCAAATTGGTATCTTTTGACATAAAAGATTTATACCCATCTATACCACTATCGGAGACTTTGGGCATAGTTAGCTCAACAATAGTTCATAACACAAAAAACAAAGTGAAAAGTATGCAAATCACAAATACGCTAAGAACCACTTTACGTCAAAACTATTTTAAATTCAACAATAAAATATATAGACAAACAAACGGTCTTGGAATGGGAAGCCCCACATCAGCAATTCTTATGGAAGTGTTCATGCAAAATCTGGAAGAAAAGTACATACAGGATCTGAAGTCCAAATTAGGCGTGTCATTTTATGCTAGATACGTGGATGACATAATATGCGTTTTAACTACTAATAACGAAGAGCTCGTACTGGAATACCTCAACAAACAGCACGGCAATATAAAATTTACAATGGAAACCATAAAAGACGGAGGAATCAACTATCTAGACCTCACGATAAATATTGATAAAGAAGCCAAAAGATTTAACTATGACATATATAGAAAGTCAACGGCCACCAACACAATAATACACAATACCTCAAATCACCCTCAACATCATAAAAATGCAGCATTAAGGCACTTGGTACATAGACTTGAAAGAACACCTCTTACACAAGAGGCATATAAGAGAGAACTTGAGGTCATATATAATATCGCTGCAAACAACGGATATAAAAAAGCACTAGTAGATAAGCTCAGAAGGACAAATGGAGAACCAAAAAGAAATAATGAAAAAGAAAATAATAGCTGGACGACTATGACATATACTGGAAAAGCAACATATAAATTGGCAAATTTCTTTAAAAAATACAATATTAACACAGCATTCAAAACATCGAACAATCTAGGGCGAAAACTAAGAACTAACATTAACTCAGAGGATCCGTTTAGCAGCCACGGCGTATACAAGCTTACCTGCGGATGCCAGCATAGTTACATAGGACAAACAGGACGGCAAATAAGAACGAGGTTCAGAGAACATATTAGAGATTACAACAAAAAATACGGAATCCAAACATTATACCCGAGTCTAACTTCGCGAATCACATGGTCGAGAATGAATGTTCCCCAGCAAACATCAATAAAACAGTTAGGGTTCTTCACATACAAGAAAAGGGCCGACGTCTCAACGTACTCGAAAACATGGAAATCTACAAACAGAAAACATTCGACGGTAGAATAATAAACGAACAGATAAACACCATTTCTGACACAATATTCGAGCCTTTAAAACTTGTTTACAGGAAACAACTTAATCACACAGGTACAACAGACAAACGCACAACAACAAATAAACACAAAACAATTAACACACCAAAACAAAAAACCGACAAAGAAGGTCAAACGACTAAAATCACAGATTTCTACCTACCCCAGTCAGCCACACAAATCGATTAGTAAACCACCCTCGGTTCTGAACGAACAACAGCACATACACATAACTAAATATACACAAGCATGAATTTGACAATACCTGCTCATATACCTACGAACTATAAATACAGGACAAATGACAACAACAGATCAGAACGAAAATCGACACTGATGATGGCACAACGCCGAAACCGGTTTGTCTCAAAACCAAATTTGACAAGGGATGACGGAAAATCGTTCCAATATACATTATTTATCCACCCTGTCGGAAAATCAACCAAACAAGATAAGTCCTTTTTCTTTGTTTCACAGGCAGTATAAATTGCACACCCATGACCATTAAAATATGCGGTGTTTTGTTTTTTTTTTGTTGGTTAAAAATTTTTTTCTTGTAGAAAAAAGGCAACTTACTATGACTTAAACATTACATAGATATATACTCGAATATGGGTTTTTTTTTTCTTTTTTAATTAGCTTTATACCTTGTTTTGCAACACTAAATAATTACATTAAATTGATCTTCGTGGTTTTTAGTTATAGCATATAAACTTCACATTATTATCAATCTTGAGTTGCTTTTATGCTTTTTTTAATATTAGTGCATTTAACTACAGGGAATTCATTTTTCATTTTTCTGCCAAATTGCAATCCTATTTACAGTGCGAAAGTATTTAGCACATTGGTCTTTGTGTTTTCTATAAACAATTCACTTTTAATTTCGTGGTTGCTACATTAACATTATATAATGTTGCGGAGTCAAAATATAATTTTAAAAGAAAAGGTTAAGGCTACAAATACATAATTTTGGTTCAGTAGTGGAACGAACTCACCGCTTTAACCGCTGATGTTCGTTATCTCAATTGGAATGGCCACAGGCCTATATTCGCTGTATCGTGATTGTCATTGTAGCAGGTTTAATGTAGCCCAATTTGGTCGTAGTTGATAAGGGTTGCGCTAGTAGTGTTATTGCCGGTATGGACGCAGTCAATAAAGGTGCGCTAGTCTTGGGGTCGGTGGAACCGCCTGTGGTTGGTGTTGACATTAATGGCCTCAAGCCTATGTACGTGGCCCCGCTACGTGCGTTGCAACTGGTGTGGCGGTACGTCTAATGGTTGTTGCGCTCGTGGTTGCGCTTATGAAGGAGTTGGGGGAGGTACTACCGATGGTGATGCCCGTGGTAATAGTAGGCACCGTTGGTGGTGGTTGGCGCGGTGGTCCGAGGTGAACAAAAGACCCAGGTGGCGATAAAGCTTCGTGCTGGCCTTTACGCCGGTGGTAGTGTCCTCCTAGGTTAAGATATATTACCACCCAATTCCCCTTTTTTTATTTCTGCGCTGCATTCAATTGCCACTTGAACATGCCTAATGGTTGATAGGTTAAAATGCAGATCTAATTCTGGCGTTGTTTCATTGATGGGAAAATGTTCACGTTGTAAGTCCCAATAATCATATAAAAACACCATCGGTGAATACGTTTTACCACCATCATCTAATTTGGTGTCGATTTGGCCGGCAACTCGGCGATTTTTCTTGATTTAGTTTCTCTTACCAATTTTTTCTTTCCTTATGTGTATACGGCGGAAACTCAATCTTAAAAAGGGGGCGATTTTTTTCGTAGTGATGGCCGGTCTGTCTTTTTCTTGTTTTTCGATATCTTTTTATCGCAGCTTTCGCCACATCGCTAGGTGTGTTCGCGTGAACACGCTCCCAAGTGGATCGTAGCCGTAGACCGTAGCAGCAGACCGTAACAACATAAGCCGAAGGCCCTGTATTTATTCGTGTTTGTTCCTCTTTTAAATAAATAAATAAAAATATTCTGTCGAAATTGATTTATGCATATATTCCAAATGGGGTCACATAGCAATCATAACTCCATCGCTTACTGCAACAACAATTTTAGGTACATATAAATAAAGTTATTTTTAGACAACGAATAAAACTTAGCCAGGCGACGATTCTCAGATTCGCGGTATGCCTTTTTCTTGTTTACATATGACCTAGAAATTCGAAAATATATTATTTCCAGGGACATAATACTTATAAGTTTTATCGTATAAATATGGCTTTATTATAACTTTTGAATGAAGATTGAAAAAATTGTGTACAATAATAATTTTTTATAACGTTTAGTATCTCTTTTTCCAATTCTCCCACCCCAGCTCCTGTTAAGGCAAAATTACTTTTAATATATAAAGTTCTATAATTGTTGTCTGAAAGACTTAATTCTGAAGAGTGTGGTAAGTACAAGGCGACAATTCAATCTTTCATTGTAAAATATGTTTATATTTGCTTTGGGCGAGCACTTTCCGGTTCATATAATGACAGATAAGCACTCCATCATGGTGTCATAAACATGAATATAAAAAAGTAAAAATGTTATCATAGTGGGAGGGTTTCACAGTGCTACAGCAAATTATTTATTTTTATTTATTATTTTTTATTTGACCTACGAAATATATTTCTCCCTCTAAAATTATAAAATTTCCTTAACTACTTCTGAGTGGGTTTCATTGACCTAGCTAAGCTTATCACTCAAATCCTTTGGCAGTCGACCAACCTTCATATTTAATATATCTTTCATACTGTGATAAAATAGAATCTCTTTGACAGTGAGGTAGTTCGGTAAGGGTTTCCATCAAGGCAAATCTATATATATAAAATGATGGCAAAGCGAATACAACTAATTCGGAGTGCAGAAGAATGTGAAGTCAAAAGAAATCTTTCATTGATTTCGGTTCACTGACATATTGTTGTATAAAGGCAATGTATGGAAAATAATAAAGAAAAAGAAATCAGATGTTCGGAAAACAACACCTGGTCCCCTAATCTGAACGTTGTACTTTCACAATTTAAGTATTCATAATTTCCAGATCAATCCGAGTCATAAAATTGATTTTGTTAACATTTAAAGCCCCGTCAAATAAGCAGTTTTTCATATAGATGCATTTAACGCAATCTTATGCATGATGAGTTTTTTTGGGCACGGCATATCGAGCGACACAGGCGACATCCGACATGAAAAAGTAGCCAACTTCCAACTTTTATTGCAAGCAAATCATAAGAAGAAGAATTCGGCATCTGCGTTGGCTAAAAGTGTTTTCACACTTTGCAAGTGTGCACGGCCTTTAGTTTTCGTTTGTTGCTACAAAGCCACCTGTAACATGAATTTAAAACTTCTTGCATTTTACACCTAGCTAACATTATATCTGAATCGCTTATTTCTTGTAAATCATCATCGGCATACAATCTGATTTCGCTGGGTTTAATGGCATATGTATATCATCATAGACTAAAGCCAATCTTTGTGGAAGGGGCATTTTCAAGTTCCCGAGATATTGATTAAAATATATCACAATAGGTGTTTTTCCATGACTTTGCAAAAAAAATTGACACGTGCTAAACGGTCCAAATGACCGACGATATATTTTCTTATTTGTTTTTCCATCATTCAAAGTTAATATTCTAAAATGGGTTCACCCTAATCTTTACACATGTGTACAAATAACAATATATCTATGTAAATAAATTTGTTAATTTACTTCGCCTTTTGGTCCACTGCTCAACTTGCAGCAGCAAAAACAATAACTTTTTTTCGAACTTAAGTTCTTTAGTTGTTTTAGCCCAGTTATTCGTATTCCAAACCGGCGCACGGTGGGGTATTTGACCAATCCAAGTGGCCAAAATTAAAACAGCTGTTATTTCTGTTCAAAAAGTGCTTGTCTCACTTCATTGTTATGAAAGGAAATATTTGGCAGTAAATTCACGGTGTTCCGCGCAGAATTACTATGGATCGGGACCCCGATTTCGGATAGACCCGGGATAATTTTTTTGGCATTACTTAAGATATGTCAATATGGGTATCAAAAGGAAAAGTATTTTACTCCGCATTTCTATTGACATTTTTAAAAAGGGTTGCCACTTAGGGTTGCCACCTCGCCTTCTTTTTTATATTTCTTTGTATATCCACTACCATCTCGGAAACGGCTCAACCGATTTTAATCAAACTTGGTACATCGATATAGTATCACATTCGAAGATTTTTCACCTAGGCGTTGCCACTGAGGATGTTTTCATAAGGTTGCCACCTTTCGCCAATAAGGGTATCAGTCTCTTACAAAATTTATCACCACTCAAAAATTCGCAGGTATGCGCAGCCGTTTTTGTTATTAAACTTTGAAACAAACACAAGCTTATGTATTGCCAAAAAACTACTGTCATGCCATGAAAAAAAAGCTATGTCTTTTTGTTTACAATGTTTTTAAAAAATTTAATATTGAAAAGTATTAGTATTACAAGTAGAATAACTCAGTTAAAACATGCGGTAAAAAAAAATCTAACATATAAATTAAAAACACATTTATCTCTCCTAAAAGAAAATGTAACTAAATTTGATTAAGGCTAAACAAGTGAACAAGTATTTAGGTTAGAATGGTATATTGCTTTTGAATCCAAAAATACATCGAATTGCACACAATTTTTAGACAAATTTAGATGTTAACTGCGCGCTCCGTTGACGCTGCAGATGGGTTTTGGGGTATGTATACTATTCAGTGGACATCTAGGAACGCCAGGGAGTATGTTTAAAAAAAAAACTGAATATTTTGAAAAATCAACTTTTGGCCAGCTAGATTGATCAGATACCCGACCGTGCGGTGTCGGCACTTTATAAAAAAACTAAGTAATAGCATTACATAGTAAAAATTGAAAGGTGCTTATTGATCCAGCCGTCTTACTTACTTACTTAATTGGCGCTTAATCGTCTAAACGGTTATGGCCGTCCAACAAGGCGCGCCAGTCGCTCCTTCGCTCCGCCAACCGGCGCCAATTGGTCACACCAAGGGAGTTTAAATCGTTTTCCACCTGGTCCTTCCAACGGAGTAGGGGCCGCCCTCTACCTCTGCTTCCATAGGCGGGTTCCGACAGAAACAC
Organism: Eurosta solidaginis; assembly: GCF_040869045.1. Lineage (NCBI taxonomy): Eukaryota > Metazoa > Arthropoda > Insecta > Diptera > Tephritidae > Eurosta > Eurosta solidaginis. The sequence continues at coordinate 172,712,584 of NC_090321.1, read as the reverse complement.
TTTCTTGGCCGGAGCATCATCCAGCCGTCTTAATTGATATATTTATCGATAACGCTTTTATAAGTATTTGTCGGGCTGGGCACCCACATCTTTGCAGACTCCATAGATGTACCACGAAAAAGTATTTTTAACCAGCTTATGTTTGCAATGTGTGTTTACATGCTTTAACTAAAATTTATAACGATGTTGTGGTCGTAGGAAAGTAGGATTTGCTTTCGTATAAAATATTGATGACGCTGTTGATTTACAGTGAAATTTGCACTTCGGTGGTATTTGGGGAAGACTGAAGGCTCAATGTCGAGTAATCCTAATATATAAAAAATATTAAGTGATTTTTTGCCAAATTTTGTTTTATTGTAACATATTAAATTCCTATCGTTATTTGTGAGTGAATTAGGATGCAGGTATTATAACATACATGTATACATATATGTTTATATGAAGGTATGTTGGCAGCACATATATATTTGCGAATTCGTATCACTTATTCGAACAGGTGTATTCACTTATGATGAGAAATAAAAAACTATTAGGGTCATCTAAACTCAGATGACACCGAAAAAATATACTCTGTTGTTCACCTTCGTACGTGTATTTATACACAAAGGTATTAAAACTGTAATTGGATGACGGTATTACGTAATGGCATAAAGGAATCGAGATAGAACCATACATACCTCCTTTTATTAAAATTTTCATCATCGAAAAATATTTTGATTTATGACTTAAGCAGATACAATACGTCACCGTCACAACGTTCGCCATGTTCCACTTACAGTACGTACGTGGAGTAAAGTGAGACACATAACGACTGACGTGAATACTGTGGCGAATATAGTCAACAAAGTACAGCCCCTCTCAAGGAGCTACTCCTGAAATTTTTTGAACGATCCGAAAGAATTTGAGGCAAAAACCCCGGATCTTTCCGAAATGGCCAAACTTTGATTTTCTTAAATACATATAAACAAAACCTTTCCTAAATATTATTAAAGTTAAGTTTTATTTTTAAGTGATCGGCGTAAACCTCTACCATCGACACAATTGGCGGTAATGAATCCAAATGTGTTTTGCGTAAAAGGAATAAAAACAGGATAATTAGTAATTGTACATAGAAATATGTATAATAATTAAAATCTGTGTTTATCGCGTCAATATATGATAATGTAATATCACAATAAAAGGATTTTAGGCACTTACGTTTGAATTCAAACTCCAAAATCGAACGCTGGATCAGATCGGGACTTGCTGCCATGCAAACTAAATCAGAGCCGACGGCAACTTCCAAATCGCCACCGAACCCCCAATTTTCTCTCTTAACCAAAGAAAATGCTGGCTCAAGAGGACGATTGGAAGTTAGCCGTTGCTTGCTGACAAACGAAAAAATAGTTAAATCGAGAGCGGCTACCCGGTAGGAAATTAATTTGGCAAAATATAAAGTACAATATATATGACGTGGCTGAAGCACATATGTCAAAAGTAGATAATTGGCAGCGTATGACGAATGCGACGACTGATACGTTGTTTATCTGTCGTTTACCATTGAAATAAACACACGCAACTCTACTGTCAGTATCTTCCTTGTTCGCGAAGTAAATAAAGTATTGTATCTGTTTAAGCCATAAGTCATGTCTGTAGATCCCTTAACGCGATAGCTTAAGTAAAAATTTAGTGGTTTATCTAGACCCAGAATATATTGGTATTGTAAAGGGCGAAATCGAGCGATAATCACTCCCACTTTTTATACTCAGCTGAACAGAGCTCAGAGAGTATATTAATTTTGTTCGCATAACGGTAATCCGTAACGGCATAAACTAATCGAGATAGATATAAACTTCTATATATCAAAATAATCTGGGCGAAAAAAGAAATACATTTAGCCATGTCCGTCCGTCCGTCTCTCCGTAAACACGACAACTTAAGTAAATTTTGAGGTACTCGTCTCAGATCGCTACTTAAAATGAACGAAATCGGACTATAACCACGCCCACTTTTTCGATATTGAAAATTTCGAAAAACCGAAAGAGTGTGATAATTCGTTACCAAAGACGGCTAAAGCGATGAAATTTGGTAGGTGAGTTGACCTTATGACGCAGAATAGAAAATTAGTAAAATTTTGGACAACGGGCGTGGCACCGCCCACTTTTAAAAGAAGGTAATTTCAAAGTTTTGCAAGCTGTAGTTTGGCAGTCGTTGAAGATATCATGATGAAATTTGGCAGGAACGTTACCCCTATTACTATATGTGTGCTAAATAAAAATTTGTAAAATCGGATGCCGAACACACCCACTTTAAAAAAAAAAATTTTAAGTAAAATTTTATCAAAAAATTGAATATCTTACAGCATATAAGTAAATTATGTTAGCATTCAACTCCAGTAATGATATGGTGCAACAAAATACAAAATAAAAGAAAATTTCAAAATGGGCGTGGCTCCGCCCTTTTTCATTTAATTTGTCTAGAATACTTTTAATGCCATAATTCGAACAAAAATTTACCAATCTTTGTCTGTGAAAATGAGCGAAATCGGCTGAAGCCACGCCCAGGTTTTATACACAGTCGACCGTCTGTCCTTCCTCTTAGCCATTAACACGATAACTTGAGCAAAAATCGATATATCTTTATTAAACGTAGTTCACGTACTTATCTGAACTCACTTTATCTTGGTATTAAAAATGGGCGAAATCCGACAATGACCACGCTCACATTTCGATGTTGAAAATTTCGAAAAATGAAAAAAATGCACAATATAACTTAGGAAAAAACTTTATAAAATGGGTGTGACACCCACCATATTAAGTAGAAGAAACTGAAAAAGTTCTGCAGGCGAAATCAAAAGCCCCTGAAATCATGGCAGGGATACTGTTCGTGGTATTTCATATATAAATAAATTAGCGGTACCCGACAGATGATGTTCTGGGTCACCCTGGTCCACATTTTAGTCGATATCTCGAAAACGCCTTCACATATACAACTAACGGCCACTCCCTGTTAAAACCCTCATTTACCTTTAATTTGATACCCATATCGTGCAAACACATTCTAGAGTCACCCCTGGTCCACCTATATGGATATATCTCGAAATGGCGTCCACCTATAGAACTATGGCCCACTCCCTTCTAAGATACTCTTTAATACCTTCGATTTGATACCCATGCCATACAAACACATTCCAGGGTTACCCTAGGTTAATTTTCCTACATGGTGTTTTCCCCTTATTTTGTCTCCAAAGTCTCAGCTGGGTATGTAGTGTTCGGTTACACCCGAACTTAGCCTTCCTTACTTGCTCAATATCTGAATTTTCGATAAGTAGAAAAAATCCGATAAAACCCTTTCAATGGGATGTCAGCGGAATTTATAAGTCCTCCAACCCAATCTTCAACCTCATCTATGCTTGCCAAATCCTTTTGACTCTCTGCTCCTCATAGAACTACGGAGTGGGCGGAGGAATGGCCTTGAAGGATTAGTGTTGTATTAAAAAGTTCACGAGATGGCCGGACTTATACCTCAAATGTTTACCCTTTCCTTTGTATGTATATTTATAACTAACATTTGTTTTACATCAATGTTGTGGCCTTCACTTCGTATGCCAAATCAATATTTGAAATCCGAGTCGATTGCATCAGCCAATTTAAAGAAAAGGAGAAACAACGTTAGGAGTTGACAGGAGCGAAAAAAAAATATATATAATGAGCGCCAAGACCGGCTCAAAAATTATCTTTTGGGTATGCGTAATGGAACTTTTTTTTCTGAGCCCAAATCCTATCGAAAAATCGATGGCGCGATATAGGTTAATAAATCGACTCAGTCTAGTATTCATACTTGAAAAAAGTAATGCAAGACGTCTTTTCCAACTAGGCTTTTGTTTATCCTTTGCTACATGAAAGCAAATTTTAGGAGCACATCTCATGTCAAACCAACGAAATAGGTTTAAAAACTCCAAGTAGTCAGATATCTAAGCAACATGGCCAAAATGGGATTCTAGGAGATCGCGTTACGTTTCAATATGACCTGCAATCACTATCAATCCTTTGCTCTCGTCATCGAACATATCTGAGCTTCCTACATTAAGGAGTGGCCTTCTCTGAAACAACGCTTCATCAGTATATCTCAGACAACGACGGAGTCCATAAAAAAAACACTTCAGTGACTACGTTGGCGAGGTCATATTAGGTTAATGAATACGGAAATAGAGCTTCCGTTTTAATTTGGTATTGAGAAAGAGTTGGTGTACTGAAACATTCAAACTAGCGTCAGCTTTTGCTAATATTCATAAAATCAGAAAGCAGAATATCTCTTTCCATCAGAAGGTTTATTCAAGCGTTCAATTCAACAACTGAGTTTCTTATTTGTTTTTTACAATTAAATAAAAATAAATAAAATAACAAATTTTGCACAAAAAATTCTTTTAAAGTATTCAATTCATTTTCGCCGAATGTATGTACCAAATAAAATATTTAATACAATCAATTTTGCTTTAGTTCTGCTTCCGCTACCAAAAAGAAATATATGTTTAAAAATTTTATTCCATATTACTTTTCAATCCATTTTTATAATCCCCAGTTCGGTTTTACTATATTGGCGATGCTTCAATTTGAGCGCTTTTATCACATCAATATTATAACTGGAGCTGGCTGCTGGCGTCAATTGGCGTGCGCTGATTACATTATGTCGGTAACATGGGCGTTATTTACTCAATGTATTAACACAATTACGCTGAGCCGTCTTTGGGCGTTCTAATTAGTGTATAGAATTAATTCTGATATAACTTTGGTAGTAGCGCGGTTTAAGACCCCCATATTTCGCAATGACGCAATATGGGTAAATGGGGTATACAATGGATTATCTTTTTTCTTCAATGTTGAAATTGTAACACGTGGGTAGATAAGTCTTTGGACTGACATCTAGATGGCGCCAATATGATTAAATCCTGCCCCGCCAAAATCAAGCATTTGTTATTGGTATACTTAATTTAAACGCGGTCGTACAAATAAGCAGTTACTCTAGAAAATATACAAAAAAGTATCGTAATTTTGAATGAGATTGCTGATATCGTAGAGGTAGGCTTTGATATGAAAAATATATTTTTCAAATGGGCTCCGCGTTTGTTTTTTTCACCAAGACAATACGCCGTGTCACAAATTGTTCATAACATTGGAAAAATTGTGTAAATTGAAGTTCGAATTGCTGCTCCATCCACCGTATGCTTCATATCGGGCCCAAACTAATATTAGCTATTCAAAAACTAACCCCGTGGAAAAATATCTGGATCAAAGAAAGAAGTGATTGCCGAAAGTTTCGAGACATTTCTGTTATTTTTATTGCGGTGGACACAATTTTTGATTTGAATGATTCTTTGTTGAACGATTGACTCCTGGGTGGCCATCAGACACAGGGTCATCGTGATATACATATATGAAGAATTTCTTAAATTTTTTTTATAATAAAATTTTTGAAAACTTTTCTTTCTTTAAATTTATCTACTCGGGTATAATTAAACAATTTGTCTCTTCAGGACAACTGTATTTTTACAAGTCTTGTATCTATTTCGCTAAAAATTGTATTTCTTTGAGGATTGAAAACAACCTCGACATGTCTTCTTACTTCATACTTATTAAACGCTTCATATGTTATAGGGTTGTCATTGTGACTTTTATTTTCTCCACTAGCCAAAATTCGTTGTTTTCGAAATATGAATTTTTTAATATTAAACCTTTTTCCGCCATATATTCATGCAATACATATCAGCATACAAGGCGATCAATGCCAAGTGCTTAAAATTTATAAAAATATCACATATATTTTTTATTTAATTATTTGGGTAAAATTTAAACAATGTGACATCAGGACGGACAAGGCGACAGCTGTTTCGATCATACCTTGTAAATCCCTTCAAAGCCTTTTCTCCCGAGAGTGGGATTTGAACCCGTACTCCTACGATGGTTGAAGTGTTACAAACGCATTCAGGCACATCATGCCTTAGTTGTTGTTAACTTAATCCCAATCGCCTTCTTTTTGCATAATTTATTCTTCTGCACACTACATATTTCGTATGTAATTATGTGTAGAAGTTATGCTTGTTGGTAAGGCGGTTTCAAAGAAACTGGCATTGTTGCTTTTTTCGTTCTATTTATAGAACTACAACGAATCAACCAATGTTGTCTATTTGTGTGAGTTAAGCGGGGGCTACCCTTAATGCTTTAAATGTATGAAGACATTTATTTGAAGCAATTTTTCATTTATAATTTATTTAATAATTTGGGAAAAATTTAAACAACGTGACATCAGGACGGACAAATTTTGCTTCAAATAAATGTTTTCATACATTTAAAGCAATAAGGGTAGCCCCCGCTTAACTCATACAAATATCACATTTACTATTGAAAACGTTCATTTGTTGTTATTTTTCAGAATTACAGTGATTTTGTAGTAAATCGGCGGCATCGTAACAGTAGTATAGAATGAAGAAAGGCATATAGAATTATTAAAAATAGTTTAATCATTTCTTAACATGTCCTATAAACCAACGCCGAGAGTTGCTCCTAATTTTTCCATGACAACAGCAAATGAATGTTATTAATAATAAACATTTTTATTAATTTTAAGCATTTGGCATTGATCGCCTGGGAAAAAAAAGTTTAATATTCAAAAATTCATATCTCGAAAACAAAGAGTTTTGGCTAATAGGCATTTCGCCAAGTTGAAATATAAACTGTTCACTCAATATAGAAAAAGTTTAAACAAAAAAAAATAACCTTTTTTGATATATAAATTTTTGAAAAAAACGATATGCTATTGTTTATAAACTTATATGAAAGTAAATGTGATAATGAACATTTAAAAAAAATCATTAGAATCGGTTAATTTTTGTCAAAGTTATTGACAGTTGAAAAATATGTGAATAAAATATCGATTGCCTTTTATCGAATTCAATTGCCGATAAATCCGAAAAAAGAAATTTATAAGGCAAAAAAAAACACGTGTTTCATTATTTTGAGCAAAGAACGACATATTAAAATTTCATCGAAATCAAAAATCATGTCCTGCGCGGACCGGTTGTCTTGAAATGGAATGGGCCTATATAAATTGCAGTGGCGCCAAGCTTTGTTAGCAGTGCAGTAACAAAACTCCGCGCAACATTACACAGACTGTAATCACTTGCATCTGTTCACTAGTGGCCTAATAATTTATACATATTTGAAACCTTTTCCCCCTTTAGTACATTGACCAGGTTGACGTACGTAAACATATGTATATTATGGCGATCCGTTAAATCAAATAAGTCTCACCCCTTTAGACGTCATTACCTCGGTCAAAACTATCACATCTAAATTTAGTCTCTATTGTAGACAGTTTACAATAAAGGGGTCAAAGTAAAGTTTTATTTATAGTCAAAAAAATTTGTGTTAAAATATTCTATTTTCAATACACAAATCTCTAATCCTATATGTAGTTAGCGATATCACGTATACATTTTTGCTCCATGCTGTAAACGATTAAAGCGTGTTTTACAGGGATTCAAGCCCACATTATCCTATGAATTCTAAATAAATTATAATCTGCACTTTAACCACTGTGTCACCCCTTAACCGTGTCTTATCAGGAACAAACCTATTATAGTATCGGTATTAGAAATAAAAAAGTTTTACTTTTCAGTTTCCGTACATAATTCATAACTTTGACTCCTGCGCGGCACCATTTAACCACCTACAATCGAGACCAAAATTTGTATGTCATATTTTTACTTAGTTATTACCGTCTGAAAAGATGAGACTGGAAAAAATTACTTATTTGATTTATTAGAACCACCCTAATATATATACGACATACATAAATAGATATGCTTTTAAAATATCCAAGTACTTACCATTTATCTTGATAAATTTCATATGCCCTTTTCAAACCAGCGTTGCTTTCTGGTGCTCTCGACCGAACAAAGCTGACGAAAAGATTAATTTGTTTGCCACCCACATCTGTCTGCAGCGCTGTATTGCCTATTATGCCTATTGAAATTTTGCTTATCATGAGCTACAAATTCTTATTCAATTATCATGTCGCACACCTACTTCAGAAGCGAGCCTACACAAAAATCGTAACTTTGTGCTAAGTACCTATACCATCGAGTTCTTTAACTCATTACCGATAAGAGCGATTATAAGAGCGGTAATAATCAGCGCTACAAATGTATGTAGCTGTATAAATCCTTTTTGGTGGAAAATTTAACTCTCAAATCAACAGAAAATAAATAAAACTAGTTACTTACACACACTATTCCCAAGTCCCTAAAGGAGAAGAGATAGACCCACAACCGAAATTATCAAGATGACAAGCTCTCCTTGAACGCAAATTAGTCCCCTAATTTTTAAGATGTCATGATTGAATTTGGAAAATGGATTATATTTGCGTGTCCGACTGATACTTTTCCGAACAGTTTAGATTGAATCACTACTGCGTATATCTCTCATACAACCGATTGGATAAGAAGGTTTTCATAATATCTTCTTCGCCTTTCAGCTAAAAGCTTCGAATTTTACCAAATGCTTACACATATGACATACATTGTTGTCTAAAAAAATCGTCGAGATCTGTCATACATATAATATACATATATCAAATTGTTAAGATTTTATAAATTTTTCAAATTTCTATGCATTATATATATGAGACCCCGTCATTACTTGGTTTTATTCAATTCCGTCAATTTGTGGCAAAATTTGAAAAAGTAGCACCACGCAAGATAAGAAAAGCTCGGCCTCAATCTCTTCGGAAGTAAATTGCGCCTTCTATTAAATTATTCTAAAAGAGGAAACTTTAAGGTGAAGATGCGAATATCGATAGATAGAAAAATTAAAATAAGGACAGAAATGGGAATAGATATAAATGTGGAGCTGGGGGTGACTATGGACGTGAAGATGTCATTCATCATCATTATAGATAGGTACGCCTATCGTAAGAGGCGACTAAAATACCAAACATGTTCAAGGGGTTGTGTAGAGCAACCCTTTCAGGTTTCCAGCGCAATATATAGCTTCTCCAAACCCAATTGTCAACCTCACCTATCCGTGTTTCATTAAAAGCCGAGGCTCTGGCGACCCCGAACTGCTCGTGGATCTAGTGGGTGGGAGGGCATGATGGCCTGGAAGGTCGCATTTGGTCACAACAAATCGTTCCCGAGGGTCGGGCTTGGTACCGGAACGTACCCGATCTGCAACCGGCAAAGGACCATCAACATCGATAACACTCCCCAAGGCCTTCGGGGAGTGTCCTTATCGCTGCAACAACAACAACAACAACAAGGGTGGTCACATGTTCCTACAACTGCCTCTTCCTACTCAGTGGAGGTCTCCCCCATCTATTGAGCTATAGCGGGCAGTAATGAAAACAAATATAGAGATGCAGATGAAGGTAGGTATGAAGAGAACGCGAGAGGTAGATCTAGAGATGTGAGGGAGGGTCGAGAAGTGAAGAAGAAAATTTACATGGAAATGGAAATAAAATATATAGAAACTTCATGACAAATTTTGTGTGTGATGAATATTTGCTTGCACTATTTGGTACCCAAGTAAAAGTTTGGATGTATTGCTTTTGGAGAATTTAAAAATAGCCTCAACCGTATTCTTGTTTTCCTAAAAATTTTAAGAAAAACTGAATTTCATAAATGAACGTAGACAATCTCATTTCTGTTTATGTCTCAATGCGCTGAGGACCTTAATTCGAAAAATTTTCCACTTGAGAGATTTAGCCCAGCACAGCAATAATAAAAGGGTTCTAGTAATCAATATTAAGAGCGTTCTTAAGATATAAAGGGGAAACTTCCATAAGAAAAGAGAAATTGTGCGAAATCTCTTTTCCAACGAACGATATTTCGTGTTTGATACCCAAATTTTCTTCCTCCACTTTTAGCAGAAATATCCCCATTTCCTTAAGGATCAAAAAATTATGGGATAGATAGATATGCAATAAGCCTTTTTTATTAAAAGTTCTAAGTTAGCGTGTACCCGAAAGCCTATAAAAGATGGGCTTCAAGCCATCGATTCAAAGCCATAAGCAAAAGCATGGGAAGACATTAAAATTCCAACGACCCCCGGAACTTGTTGGAGCTATTGATGGTACCAAGAATATGGCAATTAGCAGTTCAAAAAAAAAAATTTATAGAAATAGTCAGGAAGGGACAAAATGCAAATAAGATCATTACAGATGTAATAAAAAAAACCACAACCAATCCCTTATAGCTTATACATATGCACATATATTAACCGATTATAAATATGACGTTAGACCAACATATACAGCCATTGTTATTTGGAAACATCTAGTCTTGCTTGTTTTTGTAAGGCAATCGCCAATGATCTATTCATTCTTGGGACAGTCATTCGCTAATGCATTCAAACTTCCAATGACGTTACTACGGATGCGGATGTGAGATATCTTTTTGCTGCTTCGCGACCTGGGCCAGTTGTTTATTAATAATAAAACCATTTAATGCAATTTTTTGACTTCTAAGCAATTATTTATTATGAGAACTTAAAAAAAGAACAGTTTGTAAAGGTTTTAAGTTTTAAGATAAAAGAGTGTACTTACCACGAGAAATTCATGTAACAAAACTGCAATCATGCCAAAAGAAATAACACCTTGCCATTGATGGGCTGCACGGTAAATTCTGTGGGAGGCAATTCATAAAGCGAATAGCAAAGGGGCACAACAACCCTGCAGGAAAGTCAATAACTGGATATAATAATGTCTTTAAGTACGTCAATTATGAATGTAGAGAACTTTCACATAAGGGGTTTCCAATGATGCTAATTACGTGTTTGAAATCAACTTAAACAAATTTAAAATGGCAATTTACAAAAAAGGAACAGATCTATTCCATTTCCAGTTGTTAAATGGAAAGCGTCACTTGAAAATAGGAATAGTCAATTGTAAATGAGAAACCGTGATATGGAAATGAGAATAGTTACTTGTAAATGAGAAAGCGTTAGTTGGAAATTAGATTTGTAAATTTCATAGTAGATTAGTCAAGTGTAAATTAAAAACCGTCAAATGTAAATGCGAAAACGTCACATGAAAATTAGAATTGTCAATGGTAAATGCGACAGCGTCATTTTGATATGTAAAGAGTTATTTGTTAATGAAATAATGTCAAATTAAAATGAGAAAGATCCAGATGTCAATGCAGAAACGTCATATGGAAAGGAGAATTGTCAATTGCATTTTGATTTGATGCTTTCTCATTTGCAAGTGACTTTTCTCATTTCCATATGACGCTTTTGCATTTACAATTAACTAGTCTCATTTTGATATGACGCTTTCGCATTTACAATGTACTATTCTCATTTAAAACTAACTATTCTCAATTGCAATTGAAGCTTTCGAATTTTCAATTGACGCTTTCATATTTACAAGTGACTATTCTCATTTTCATATGATGCTTTTGCATTTAAAATTGACTAATCTTATTTCCATATGACGCTTTCGCATTTACAATTGACGGTCGGCAGTGTTTGGCAAGCACTCCGCGTGTACTTCTGCCACTAAAAGCTCTCAGTGAAAACTCATCTGCCCTGCAGATGCCGTTCGGATTCGGCATAAAAAAAGTAAGTCCTGTCCCGCCAATTTGTAGGAAAAAATAAAAGGAGCACGACGCAAATTGGAAGAGAAGCTCGTCCTAAAACATCTTCGGAGGTTATCGCGCCTCACATTTATTTATTTTATAAAGTGTTTGGGACAAATGAAATAAATTACAGAAACATAAATAATTTTCATTCAACAGCTATTTATGTATGTCCAAAAAATGAGGATTGCTGCACTTTTAATGAGTTTATTGTACCTAATCGATTGTCAGGTGAGAGTAGAGTGTCTCTAAGTGGCGACACAGTTGTGCAAGATGAAACTCAAAATGTTCAGTGTTATCCAACTGAGTTTCTTAATTCCGTATACCCTTCCGGCTTGAGGGCAGTGCGCTGCCAATACGTCCATTGCGCAGTGCAGCGCGAAACATATTGCACCACCTGTAATATCGACATTTGAAAGCATGTGAAAGTAATTGAAGGCGGACAAGAATTAGTCTCGAATTCATCAATGTCGCACCGTCTCAAAAGAAAATATTTTTCCTACAGGCAACATGCGGAGTGTGAAATAATAAAATGGCACATTTTTGGATGCTGAAGGTGTTGAAAACGCCGCTAGTGGTGCCGAATGCGGTCAGACACTGGTGTGTGTTGGAATTTTGTTGTGACCTTTTTCGGGTTATTTGGAATGTTCTTAAATTTTTAGCACAGTTTGGGATCTAGGCTACTAAAATTGGTTGGTGTTAGACACATAGGTAATAATTGTCTGGTTCTTATTTCACTCCGTAATTTTAAAAGCAGAACGAAATATAAAATATTGTGTTCACAATATACCGAACATACAAATCTAAAATTAAAAGAGTTTAGAAAGGATTTCCAAAAAAGCAGAGCGGGAGCACTTCAACAGCTCAAACATTCGCCTATACAACCGCAGCAGAGCCAGAAATCTGAATAAACTCTTTTTATAGAAGACCTATTTTTCAATACTACCAACTATGTTAATTTAAGGCGGAACTCTCCTTTTTCGCGAAGCTCGGCCTTAAACATTGTAAAGTTGTTTCAAGCCAAAACAAATTACGATTGTTATCTTCATTCTCTCTTGAGTATATAGGCAAACAGGTACAAATGGCCGATGCGGTTATAATGGCAACAAGGCACCTTCCATTATTCTATGGCCAAGTTAGTGAGGAAATACTACCGGCCGTAAGAGTGCGGTAAGTATGAAGGATCTTCTGCTTGTTTACTAGCCTGGAGAGTTTATGGGTAAATATGAAATATATTAAATAGACCGAAATAGAACAAAATGTGGGTAAACAAAATGGGTTGGCTAGCTTTGATAACAGCTAATTTATTCAAACACAAAACGAACAGCGCAAGTACTTAGGGTTGGAAATAAAAAAAATTCCAACAATATTAATGTAATTCTAAAAAAGGCCAGTTGTGGAGGTCAACACTAAAACGCAACATTTAATAAGTTTGAAAACAAAATGACCTTTTAACGCAGATCTCTTCCACTTGATGATTTCTCTTCCATTTGAAATTGTGGATCGCCAATTTAAAAAATGCCATCAAGCCTTCATAACGTTGATTTTAATCCATCAGCTAATACATATGGATATATACATATATGAAATCATAGGTGGAGTAGGAGATAGAACTTTAATAGTTGGCCCAATCTTAAGATGTGCAGAATACAATAAATTTACAACAATTTAAAACTAAACAAAGGCAACCAGGTTATTATTTATTATTTTTTTTTTTGAAGAATCAGGCTATCGCACAGTGTTCAAAGTTCATTGTGCTATGGGTATTTCACTAATGCAAGTCAATTGTATGAGAAACCCCGTATAAATTATGGAGTTCTGTTACCTTTTCATGAATTGATTCCGGACAGGAATCCTGGATCTCTGTTAGATAGGACAAACAAAAGGCCGACTAGGTTACGCTAAGTGGTAGCTGCCCTGATAGGGGTAGCTCACTAGGACGGCATGAAGGTCTGTTGTAATACCACACAAAATAACAGGGACGGAAGCTATAGCTACTTAGAAAGTCGTTGCATAGCAGCGGTATAGTTACAAATGAGACCGATATCAACCTTGGATAAATCTTACGACATCCCTCGTCTAGTTCTGGCAAAAGCTGGACAGTCAAGCACATAAGGACTCGATGATTCCACCTCATCATCCTCCTTACAGCTGCAGCAGAATAGCGTGTTCAGTGTATTGAGACGTACCACATGGACTCCCATTGGACAGTGTCATGTCAAAACCCAATGACTATTGATAGATGAGCTTTAGCGAACTCAATAATTTCGGCAGACCTTCTGCCATCCGCCTCCGGCCAGACGGTTCTTGCAAAAAGGGGTGTCCACCCAACGCTTTCTGAGCTGACTCGAGGCCCATCTATGCAGGAGCAGACCACAGTTGGCCGCCGTAGTCCCGAAATGCCTATAGCCATCTTCATCCGGTTCAGTTGTACTAATGCGTGCTAAGGGATCCGCTTGACAGCTGCCCGGGATAGTACTATAGCCCAGATAAATAATAAAATAGTTCTATGCAATCGCAAGTGAGCTCAGGGGCTCCCAGAATACACTCAAGGCCTTGATAGCTGATTGGCTATCAGAGTAGATGTTGAATTTCCAAACATCAGTAGCACTAGATAGCATTTAATCCACCGCATCCTTAATCGCGGCAACTACCGCTTGAAAGACGCTGCAGTGATCAGCCAACTTAAACTTGGGGCTTACATTTAACACTTGACAGAGGACCCCCCACCAACCATTCCGCTCAACTTTGACCCATCCGGGAACAAGTTAACTTGTCCCCTGCCACAGATGAGTCCCTATTCCCATTTCTCTCTAATGGAATGACTACGGTGAAGTTCCAGAGATTGCAGTTATCGGCATACAAAAATCCGTCCTGTCAGGGATAAAGTCGAACCTTGTAAGAAGGCTAGAGTGCCTGAAATCAGAAAATCCATAGTCCATATCACGAAGCTGGATATTGTTCGCTTAAATTTACATTAAATATTCGGCGGAGTGGTTTCGGAGTCCATATATATATGTACATACATAGAAACATACCAAAAAACAAGTAAAGGTGTCCACTTACAGTAAAACTTGATAAGTGAAACATCATTGATTCAAAACTATTTTTTGCTAAGTTATAGCTTATTATTCTAGTCTACGACCCTTTTAAATTTGTTTTATATCTAAGTTGCCGTTGTCTTTAACCGATCCCGTTCATTTTTACTAGAAATATTTTTTGCTATAACGAAAATATGTGTACACAATTTCATTACGATATGTTAATTTTTCTTCGAGTTATGGCTCCCGAAACATACAAAATTGCATAGTCAATAAAGGGGCGGTGCCACACCCATTTTCGAAAATGTTAGTGTTTTCCTTTTTAATGTAATAATTAAATTTAGAAAGTAAAATTCTATTAATACAAAGCTCTTTTTTTGCTAAGATATAGCTTATTATTTTCGTCCACGACCCTTTTAAAAATCTTTTATATAAAAGTGGGCGTGCTCCTTAAGCGATTTCGTTAATTTTTCTTCAAAGCATTCCCTATAGTAGAGGCAACGTCTCTGCCGAATTTTGTTACGATAGGTTTAACGATTTTTGATTTATGATTAATAATATCTATTCGGGGCCCAGATAAGCTTATGTAACAAATTTGGTGAAGATATCTCAATACTTACTCAAGTTGTCGTGTTAACGGACAGACGGACGGACGGACGTACAGATATGGCTCAATCAAATTTTTTTTCGATACTGATGATTTTGATATATTGAAGTCTATATCTATCTCAATTCCTTTATACATGTACAACCAACCTTTATCCAATCAAAGTTAGTATACTCTGTATGCAAAGCACGCTGAGTTTAAGTTAGGTTGGGTGGTAGCTTCTCTGATAGGGGAAGCTCACTTGGACAACATGACGGTCCGTTGTGATACCACATATAATAAACTAAACTAACGGTGACGTAGATATAACTACTTAGAGAATCGTTGGGTAGCAACGATAAAGCTCAGAATGATACCGATCTCAACCTTGGATAGCTCCTCGGGAGATCCAAGTGAGTCACGACCGAAATACTTTCGCCTAGTTCTGGCAAAAGCTGGGCAGTCAAGCATAAAGTGATTTGGTGATTCCACCTCATCATACTCCATACAGCTGCAGCAGGATAGAGTTTCCAATATATTGAGACGTACCGCATGGATACCCATGGGACAGTGCTCTGTTAAAACCCCAATGACCATTGATAGGTGAGCCTTAGTGAACCCAATTATTTCAGACCTCCTGCCATCCACTTTCGGCCAAAAAGATCTTGATACCCTACAAGACGTAGTGTCCGCCCTACGTTTGCTGAGCTGACTCGAGGCCCAGCTATGGAAGAGCAATCCACAGGTGGCTAGCGGAATCCCGAAATCCCTACAGCCATCTTCATCCGGTTCAGTTGTACCGATTCGGGCTAAGAGATCCGCTTGACAGTTACCCGGAATATCACTATGGCCCGGGACGCAGATAATCTTAATTGTAAAATAATTCGATGTAATCGCAAGTGAGGTCAGGCACTCCCAGAATACCCTCGATCACACTGTAGTTGAGCTCAAGGCCTTTATAGCCGCTTGGCTATCAGAGTAGATGTTAAATTCCCTAACCGTAGTAGCACTGGATAGGATTTCATCCACCGCATCCTTAATCGCAGTGATCAGCCAACTTAAACTTGCGGCTTACATTTCCGTCCAACTTCGACCCATCCGTGAACAAGTTAACCGGTCCCATGCCCCAGATAATTCCTCTTTTCTCCACTTCTCCCTCGGGGGAATTACTGGGGTGAAGGTTGTATAAGGAGCGGCCACCGGCATGCAATAGTTCGTCCTGTCCGGGATAAAGTCGAAACTAGTAAGAAGGCTAGAGTGTCCGAAATCAGAAAGCATATGACCCATATCACGAAGCCTGACCAACGACCGGGCCTCGGCTGCCTTTCCCGCAATATCTACTGGATGTATATTCAGCATGACACTAATATTTTGGAGGTGCTCGCCGTGTCCAGTGCTTTCCACAAGACCAGCACCCCATAGAGCAGAATCGGTTTGACCACCATCTCATAAAGCCAGTGTACTACTCCTGGCGAGAGCCCCCATCTCTTTCCGATAGCCCCCCTGCAGCAGTACAAGGCAACCGCGGCCTTCCTGGCCCTATTTTCCACATTGGGCCTCCAGGACAGCTCGCTCGAGACAGACCGTGGTTACGTCAGCATTGCTGAAATTAGAGAGAATAAAAGCTTTAAATTCCTTTTTAATAAGCACACAGGATCTAGGCCTACCTGCCTCCCCATACACCAAGGTGTTGAATTTTCCCGTCCTTAATCCAGAAATTTTTCCGCCGTTACTTCTCAGCCACGGCTCCTGGACAAGGACTATATCCACTCCGCCTTTCTCAAGACAGAGCAACAAGTTTGCGGAAGCCGCCTTAGAATGCTGAAGATTGATTTGACGGATGCACGCTGAGTATAATAAGAACTTTATGGCCAAACTAAGTGTGCAGCAGTTTTACCTGCAGCGCTGCTAGTTTTGCTGTTGCTTGATTGCTTTTTAGTCACACGTGCAGCTCTATGCAGCGACTTGTGTGTAAAGAATATAAAATATTTTTCAATATTTCAAACGCACAAAAAAATTGTTGTAAATATAAAGTTTTGAATTTAACAATTGTTTTTGTTTTTATCGGCCTATTGATAAATGATTCATGGTTCGATTCGAGCTCAAGGCCAGCCCAATAATTTTTCTCTAATGATAATTATTGTTATTTTTTAATTTTTCTATAATTGAAAAATTTTATTTTGTTTTTGGAATAGTAAGTAGACAATATTTCAGACAACCTGCCATAGCTGCGCAGATAGATCCATTTCGAAGTGTGCTAAGCATCAGTACGCTTTAGGCACGATGCGCTAACCATTTAGCTATACAGCGGTGGTTTGTTTGACTGATAAATTGCTACTTCTATTCCTTCTTACCAACTATATTTAATCAGCGTTGCGCCTTCAGAATGTTTTTTTCTATCTAACTTTCACTCGTGAATACCGTAGCCAAACCGCCGTATCATTTCGTTGAGCTCTAATAATTTACTGCTTTGATTTCAAAATGTTAAACGCAAAAATGGTTTTTATGGTATTTGCTTAATTTTCCTTTTTAGAGCTCTTTGTAAAGCAATCGTGCGTTTGCGAATATTCACTTTGTTTGTTTCAGGCATTGACAGCTTGAAACAGTTCAGCGAATCTACTTCAACGTTAATTTTCTAAATAACTAGCAACGCAACGATTTAGTATTTGTGAGGTTGGCTAAACTTTCTGGCAAACTTTGTTTTTTTTTTCGTTTATTTATTAAAAACCAATGGCGGAAACAGAAAATTCATAAATGTGTTCTAAAATAGTTTTGCCATGATATATACAAATACATGTTTATGTAGATTAGGGTGGTCCTTATCAATCGAATTTGAATTCGTACCCCTTCAAACGTTAAACCCCAAGTCAAAATATCACATACACATTTTGGTCCCATTTGGAGATGGTTAAAAAAAAGTAGGAGGGTCAAAATTAAGATTCCTCAGTATTTGGTACTTATAGACACATCCGATATTTAACCAGTTTTTTCCACTCGACAATCCATTCATTCCTACTTTAAGCACTGTTTTCTCTTGTGAACTTTAAAATTTATCTTCGCTTTAAACACAAATTTTGTTCACAAAAAAGGGTTTTTGCCGGGCGGCCTAAAGATTACATGCGAAAGCGACCTTAAGTCAAGCAAATTCTTATGGCTATAAAATAATTACATTTATTTAAATCATTTGCAAAATACAGCAATGACAACATAATCCCCCCTATTCTGCATTTCGAACTGAACTGGAATTTTCTCAGTTTGGTAACTTTGCTATCCTGCGTTCCGTTTTCGTTCAGTCCATGTTCGAAAGTCTCGATTTGACGTATTCTGCATTTCGAGCGGAGTTCCGTTTTTCTAAGTTGCGAATTATTTGACGGAGATTCTTTTAATTTTTATTTTCGCGCGCTTCAATGAGCAATTTTTTGGAAAATATGTAAGTAAAATATACATTAATGTTTATAAAAAATATTTTAAAACAAACTTTTTACTTTTTTGTGATTTTGCAGGGCAACAAGTACAACGCCGGAACAATACGAAAAGTTGTTGGATATGCTTTCAGCAAAAAGAGATATAGCCCAAGGGTTCTCGAAAAGGCCTAAGGAAGAAGTCCAGGCGTTTTGGCAAGATGTTTCATCGGTATTGAACGCACTAGGTCCCCCATTGAAAGAAGCCCATTTATGGAGAAAGGTAAGATTATCATCAAAATAACTTATGTTTTCCTAATACTTGTAATGATTCTTGCAGACGTGGGTTGATTGGAAGTGCTATGTCAAGAAGAAGATGTCGTCCAACAAAAAGGAAATGTTGAGCACTGGTGGTGGACAATGCCGTTTACGGAGATTCAGTCCCATCGAGGAGAGGGTCAATGAGCTGACGGGATTCCACAAGTGGAATAAGTGGTGCGAGAGATTTTGGTGGTGAAACCCAGCAATGCGCACCTATCACCGAAATGGGCATTTCTGCTTCATCGATTGATACTGATGTACCATCTTGTAGCAGAGTTAGCAGCCTGCCAAGAGAAAGGAGAGCTGGAAAGGAGAGCGCTGCTTCCCTACTCAAAGAGCAGATGCAGATGCAAAAAGATTTCTACGAGTGTACCAAAAATTATAATAAAGCGACTCTAAACAAAATGGAAGAGTCAACAACGCTCTTGCGCCGTATGAACAGATCTGTGGAACGTTTGGCAAACACAGCACATAAACAGTATAAAGAGCAACTGCGACATAACAGAGCCAAAGAAGAACTGCTGCAGAAAAAATTGAAATTAAAATGAAAATATTAGAGTTGGAGCATCCAGAAAGCAAACAAAATTAATTTGACAATGAAGTCAGTAAAAAATGTCTTATTTTATTATTTATTTTTGTTTTTATATTACCATAAAATCAAAAATACTGAATTATATTGAATTTAATTGAATTATTTTTTATTAAAATTTACAAACATTTACAAATATAAAATAATATAACTTCTTATTTATTGGAGTATTATATATTTTTAAAACGAAGTGAGTATGTTGTTGCGAATGCGATTGGCCACAGCAGTATAATCATTATCACTGCTATTTTCTTCTTCCTCCTCCTCCTCCTGAGGGCTTTCTGTTTGAAAGTCAACATTTGTTAAATCTTCCACTCTGTAGTGTATACATATATTGTGCAGAGCGCAAGCAACATTTATAATTTTACTAACTTTAAGTGGTGAGTAATGTAATTGTCGCGCACCCCATAAGCATCGGAAACGGGGTTTCAACACTCCAATAGTGCGCTTCACAATATTCCTAGTTTTCGAGTGTCGCGTATAAAAATTGCTTCGCAAACTACCCTCGTGAACTGACCTATACGGAGTCATTAGCCACGGCTGCAACGGATACCCCATCCCCTGTAAATAATAAGATTATTAAGATTAAGTTATTTTCAAACGGTGTATAAGTAAATACCTAATAGCCAGGTGTTTCTTTCACCTTCTTCATATCTATGTTCCATATAATTATTCAGCTTACTTAATCTCCATACATGCGAGACGTGATTGCTACCAGAATATCTAGCATCAATACTTCTTATTCGCATCCTATGATCACAAACATAGAAAAATAAATGTTTAGTATTTTGTTCTATTTAGTTTCCAACATATTCAAATATTATCCTTACCACCATAGCATTGATGCTATAAAATCCTTTTCTGTTATAGTAAAGGAAATCTTCTTGATGTGGCTTCGTTATTTGAATATGTATGTGTTCCATCTACGCACATTACTACCCCTGGAAAGGCAGCCTTAGTATAAAACTCTTGCTTCGCTTCCAGTTTTTCCTCCTCACTGTTTTGAAATTTTATCCACTCTGGACAAAGCCGTCGCTCCATTACATCCAGAAAATAGGATAGTGACTTGGAAACGGTTGACTGACCCATCGCCACATTGTAATCTGTACCAACACCATGCTGGTAGCTGCCTTCAGCAAAAAACCTCAAAGCAGCCATTACGCGGTTAATTGCTGTTAAGGAAGTCAAAGTATTTCTCGGAACTTCAGCATCAAATATATCCAAGACATACTTAAATGCGTCTTTATTCAACCTAAAGTTTTTTTTGAATCTAAAAACATATAACATGTATGAAGGTTTAGCACTTTCAGCACCAACTTACAATTCATCGCTCATCCTGAATGGATCACTGATGTCCCTGAAGTTCCGTCTTTCCACACTCACGTCTACATTGTGGGACGCATTTTCCTCCTCTTCAATTAACACTCCAACGGCTAATCTTTCCATAATTTATTTATGTTAATTAAATGTTTAACAAATATTTCTTTACTTTGTTGTGTTCTAATTTCATCAATTTCTCACAAACAGCTGATTTCGAAAATTCGTTCGTTCTTCCTCTTCTTCTTTCAATTCGAGCGGAACTCAGGATACCAACTTTCAGTTCCAGCGGAGCGGAGAACTGAAACGGAATTGTAATGCAGAATAGGGGTGAATGTACAACTGCTTTTTACACACAGCTTCATACAGAAGTAAACTTTTTGATATCAGCCTTAAGAAGATAGTTATTTAGTTCAAAAAGCTTCGTTTGATACCTCTTCCGACATTTTTGGACGTTTTTTAACTGCCGACCCTTTTGTTAAGCATTAGTACTCTAGCTTTTTTTATGTGCAAAATACCATCAATTTTATATGGAATCTATATCGCATGGTTTAAAAAACTAATACTACTAGTTATTAGTTTGATAATTTGTTTTAACTTTTTAAGTAAAATTTTATGGTCTTATCCGGACAAAAAGTTTCAAAATAACAGGCACCCTATTATGTGTACACATTATGTGAGTGCTGCAAGATTCGATCGTGATCTAGACCATTGGAACGCCCTAAATATCATTCAAACCAGTGGTAGTCACACGTATTATTATTCTCTTTCCTTTAGTCGTCGCTACAAGCAGAGTAGCAACATCGGATGAGGGAGGCTATTGTTTATTTGCGCTTTTGCGAAAAGATATTTTTCAAACAAACGCTTATGCGCAGAATGTTTTAATTGTTAGCAAATATATTTCTTAAGTTTTTTGTTACACTGAAGCAATAACATAGAATTTGTAAGGCATAATTACGATTTATTTTTTAAGTGTTAACAAACATGCGTGCATACGCCCTACCTCGTTGGATTTTTATCAACGACTGAACCAGTACAACTACGATGATGTTATTCTTACTAACACAGCCACAGTTTCAATTTTGGTGATCACTGATTTAAACTTTAAATTTTAAAGTAACGATCTCGCCAAAAGTGAGAGCAATTCAACTCAATCCACTATCGTTCCCTCTAGCTCGATTGACATATCGCTCTTGTGTGAAAAATAAGGATGAGATATACTTTTTATACCTTTCATGAACATGAAATGGTATATTAACTTTGGTCCGATGTTTGTAACGTTGAGAAATATAGAAGATAGACTCACCATTAAGTATACGAAATTGATCACGGCGACGAACTGAGTTGATATAGCCATGTCCGTCTGTCCGTCCGTCCATCTGTCAGTTTGAACGCAAACTAGTCCCTCAAATTTTGAGATATCTCAATGAAATTTGGCACAAGGGTGTATTTTTGTATTATATTAGACATTTGTTGGATCCGGTAGGATCGAACCACTATAACATATATCTCCCATACAACCGATCGTTCAGATAAGACGATTTTGGTCATTCCTGCCGCAATTTAGAAAGTATAAACGTGAAACTTGGTGATATATATTCTAATATATCATAGAAGATATTCTTAAAAAATCAATTTGATCGGAGCTATATATAGTTATATCCCATACAACCAATCGTTCAGATAGAAATATTTTTGGTCATTTCTCCCTTAATTTCAAAATATAAAAACATTAAACTTGGTGATATTTATTCTAATATATCATAGAAGATTTCATGAAAAAATAATATCGATCGGAGCTATATATAATATATATCCGATACAACCGATCGTTCAGATAAGGGGGTTTTTTGCCATTTTTTATTTTAATTATGTAGATTAGTTGAGCTGAAAGGCCGCGGTTAATGAATAAAACTTCCTTTTGGTTTGTTTTATATTCATAAATTTTAATTTTGGTCGATATTTCGACTTCAATCTGAAGTCATCATCAGGGCTGAAGACAAAACAATAACAATAGTTAATTACACAGAACATACATATGAACACATGAATAACAAAATATGACTTACACATATGGACATGTATGATCGACTGATTGGGAATATGACCAAAAAATTACCAAGAGGTCGAGAAAAACAAAAGAAGAAATCAAAATATAAACAATTTGGAAAAGTCCCGTAAAAATAAACAATTTTCATGAACAGTAAGGGTAAACAAAAATCATGTATACAATAACAACATTGATATGACAACTAGACTTAGCTTAACACATATGTACGTATGTATGTACATATTTCATCCCATTTAACTATTTGACAATATTTCAAATGACCGCCTTGTGGTGTTGTTGCTTTAAAATTAAATTCCTGTAAGACTGCGCACAATTGTCTGTGTCCATTTTGAAGTTCATTCTTTTTTCATTAGCGGTGTTCAAAATATGTAGCATTTCTAAAGTGTATCGTTTGCTGTAATGTTTTTCATTGTCCAGTATGGTTACATTACCGAAGTCGGGGAAGTGCCCTGTGTCTTTGCAGTGGGATGTTAAAGCCGTCTTGTTGTCCGAAGCATTATTCCGTAATTTAATGTTAGATCTATGAGCGGAAATCCTTGTCTTGAGTTTCAATTTTGTTGTCCCCACATATACTTTCTCGCATACGTGGGACCCGTCGCCGTTGCAAGGAATTCTGTAAATAACGTTAGATTTCTCCAGTTTTGAAATTTTGTCCTTAGTTTTGCTGAAAACTTGTTGCGGTGTGTTATTGTATGTAAAGGCTATTTCATATTTTTCTTTGTCATATATATTCGACATCTTGATCCTCTCTGAGGTTCCGGGAACATAGGTGATTGACTTGTATATTTTACAATCTTTCTCCTTTTTCAAATGTTCTTTTTTATTATATTTATCTTAAAAATCGTTTAGGTATGTACATCTGTTCCCTATATATTTCCTATCTTATATATCCGATTATTTGGAGATTACGAACGGGATAAGATTATTGTTCAGCCCTATTCACGAAAGGTATGAAGTCTTCAGCACAGCCGAAGACAGTCCCGTCCTTACTTGTTTTTGTTCACTTACCCCTAATCTATGGCGCTCTCATATGGTTTAAAATGCCTTTTAAAATATACTTGTTGTAGAGCGTGTTGTTTAGTCAGGAATAGAGTTCCAAGTAATGAGTAAATCTATTTTCCAGGTAATTTGTCCTTTAACCATAAATGCAAAACAAAAATTTTATCTTGACGTTAAAGAAGCTTAAATCATAACAGAAAATCTTCATAATGTCTATATTTCAATTGACATTGCTCCGTTTGGCTACGTTCACATACCAAAGCACATTTTAACCAATAACTCGTTGACTATTTATGCTTAAACGCAATCTCACTTTATGAGCCAAAATATTGATAATTGCAACTTAACGACAAAGAAATTACTACAACTGCGACTAATGAACTAAAATCGCAGCTAATTTCGAACCGGGCAATTAATATTTTACAGCGAAAGCAAGGTTCAATGGCAGTGATTTTGACAGCAGCAGCAATAAAATGCAGTGAAGCCAATCAGAAAAATTTTAAAATCTGGTATCAGTGTACATTTACGCCCCGATTCTAGTGTGGTAACAACATTCTTCACCACGGTAACGAAATCATGCGGCAACTTTTACACCCTTTTGGTATTCTACCCGCGAAAATAGTCAGATAATTTGTCACCCACAAAAGTGTGGTTACATCGAAATAACCACACAACAGCTGTTGTTTAGAAAAAGGCAAAACTGAAAAATAAAGAATTGTAAGCTCAAATAAGTAAAGATAATAGTAAAAAAGTTTTGCCTCTTGCTATACATATAATTTGTTTACATTATGTACTTTCACAGAACAAATTACAATATACCTATGTACATATACATACACATCGTCCCGTTTATTCGTTAACCTCGTATCTACATGTGAGACATTTTCGGTAAAGCGAACACGGTTGCCACACCATGTTTTCATTTGGGACCAAAATTCATCGAAAAAAAGGACCAAATTTTTGTTTTATTTTATTAGTATAAAATACAAAATTTTAGGATGTTTCTATATAAAATTTTACTATGATTGCAACGAAATAAAATATATAGTGCAGTTAGGTTTTAGTAAGAAACGTTTCAAAATTTGCGTTCTGGTGTTGCCGAACTATGTATGTGGAAAATTCAGTAAATCATAAATGAAACTTGGCAATTTTGTTAGTGCTATTTTTATAGATGCTTATTTTTTCCCTTAACGTTTAAACTTCATATCAGGGCCTAGATTCAGTAAGTGTGAGTTTTGATACCAGGCCTCAGGGGTTCTGCTAGCACCTATGGGAATAATTTTATACAAAACATTTGTTCCGTAATCAAATCTCTATTGCATTTGCTTCCTTCTGTCTTCGAGTTAAAATATTTCTTGTGCCAAGATACTTAATTTTCAATTACCTTGTGTGGCTTAACACCACAATAGTCCTGGAATTCCTTGAACTCATTAAGCTGGGTTAGAAAGATTTAAATATCAACGTGCCAAACGAGAAGTAATGCATAGAATTTCTTTGTATAAGTTTTGAAAGTGTTAGGCTCACGGCAAAGAGCTCGCTATAAGCTATGCTAGGCGAGAAGCAATTTTTATTTTCATATATTTTACATACTGTTGTATAACCGATCGAAATATCTAGCCGTTATTAATATTATAAAACAAGATTTTTTTTTTTTTGATTTGTCGGTTATTTCATCAACAATTAACGACAATGTGTTTGCCAAAACTTTTCTTTTTAATGCCTGGCATAAATTATATCCTAGGTGAAATGTTATTGTTCTGGTACATTTTATTGACTGAGCATTTTTTTATGGTGAGAGTTCCATTGAAGTAAATTCAAAATTACATGGGGCTAACGAAAGTGTGGCGAATTTTCGGGCAATATTGTGAATTTTTACCTGAGCGGAAAAGAAAAAAAGTACCAATCGTGGCCACTGCCTAAAAAGGACCAAAATTGAAGAAAAGGGACCAGCGGACCAAATGGGGTTGGAAGGGACCATTTTTGGTCCAAATGGACCAAAGTGGCAACTGTGAAAACGAAAAAAACTACCTTTCAAATTTCTCCACAGACACTGGTGAGTTTTTCTGTGATGACAGCGTTACCACTTGGGCCAGAATCGCGGATAAAAGAACTGGTAACGATATTCGGTTACATAATGTTCTGGGTACTATTTTACCGGTAACGCTCAGAATCGGGACGTTAATATCATATAACGGTTACTTGCGCGGACGATAAAAAACAAATCAGAACAGACCCATACACGAATATGAAAGTTTACTGCAATCAATAAATATTAAGAGAGTTCAGAATTCTATAAAACAAAATAATACAAAAAATTTTTTAAGTTAAACTCTTTTATTGAAAACAATACTTACATTAAGTAATAATAATATTAAAGCTAGAAAATAATTAGGGAGGTCTTAGGTACTAGTCATCACACTCCTTATCAATCTAGGGCGTTGATCAGAAAATTAAATAAAAGCGTTGGACGCGTCAAAATTCTATAAAAATGTGAGGCGTAGCATAACCTGATTAAGGTTCAGTTGGTTGTTGTTGTTGTTGCTTTTATTTAATAGGAATAATTTTAACTGAGGAAAAAAAATCTTGATTTTTGAGAAAATTTATTATCAACGCCACCGTGGTGTGATGGTAGCGTGCTCCGCCTATCACACCGTATGCCCTGGGTTCAACTCCCGGGCAAAGCAACATCAAAATTTTAGAAATAAGATTTTTCAATTAGAAGAAAATTTTTCTAAGCGGGGTCGCCCCTCGGCAGTGTCTGGCAAGCGCTCCGATTGTATTTCTGCCATGAAAAGCTCTCAGTGAAAACTCATCTGCCTTGCAGATGCCGTTCGGAGTCGGCATAAAACATGTAGGTCCCGTCCGGCCAATTTGTAGGGAAAAATCAAGAGGAGCACGACGCAAATTGGAAGAGAAGCTCGGCCTTAGATCTCTTCGGAGGTTATCGCGCCTTACATTTATTTTTATTTTTTTTTATTATCAAGATTATGCGAAGCGTTTCTATGACGCAAACTTAATCCATTTTTATTCGTTTTCAGGAATTTTATTTTAGTATTAGAGTGATCTCTTTGGTTTGAGCATGTCCCATGGAGAGACCAATTGTAGTGTCGGATGGTTCCTCTTTATACCCTCATGGGTACTGTCAGACAGATCCTTTTCTACTCTAAGTTATACCCCTACGGGCACTGTTGGACTTGTCACATTTGTCCCTTAACGGTAATACCGGAGATATTCACTTAGCTCGATTATGGATACAGTCGGAAAAGTTTTCCTTCTACCCGTATGGGAATTCTTACCGATTTTGTCTTCTTTTAACTCTAATACTCTAAAACTTCAAAAGTCCTTGGAGATTTCCTGCCGCTGGTTGGCCATCACCTACACTAACTGCCTCAGGCTTAACTATATCCCGAAGTCTTGGCGTACGGTTAGGGTTATTTTCATTCCGAAAGTCGGCAGAAGCTCTCATGTATCTTCTAAGGATTTCAGGCCAATCAATCTCTCGTCGTTTCTTCTTAAGACGTTTGAGCGGTTGATGGACCTGTACCAACGGGAAAAGATACCTCGGGGGTTACTGTCGGCTTCACAGTATGCGTAATGCAAGGGCAGATCGACGGAAACGGCTCTCCATTCGACTGTAAAGCAAATAGAGGGGTCCCTAGAACACAAAGAGTATGCTCTGGGTGCCTTTCTAGACATAGAGGGGGCTTTTAAAAATGTCTTACCGGGGGCAATCGAAAGAGCTCTGGTGGGTTTAGGAGTCGAGGCGGCTCTAGTTGAATTTATTAGCAAACTTCTATGCGGCAGAATTGTCGCAACGGAGTGGGGAGGGGCCATAATTAAGAGGAAGGTGTGCAGGGTCACGCCACAGGGGGGTGTCCTATCTCCTCTGCTCTGGGTTGTGGTAGTCAACGAGCTTCTTGTGGAGCTGGAAGCCAATGGTTGTCGGGTGGTTGCCTATGCAGATGACTTCACTATCCTAGTCAGGGGCAAATTTCTGGGCACCCTGCGCGCTGTTCTGCAGGGCTACCTGGATACTGTGGCTAGGTGGGCTGAATCATGTGGATTGGCGGTCAACCCGGGAAAAACGGAATTTGTTCTTTTTACAAGGAGATATAAGACGCCCGATTTCAGAACTCCCTCGATTGGAGGGGTATCGTTGGTACTTTCTGATAGGGTTAAATATTTGGGGATTGTTTGGGCCAAGAAACTGTCCTAGAGACCCAATGTGGAAGATCGGGCCAGGAAGGCCGCAATTGCCCTGTTCTGCTGCAGAGGGGCTATCGGAAAGAGATGGGGACTCTCGCCAGGAGTAGTACACTGGGTTTATGAGATGGTGTTCAAACCGATTCTGCTATATGGGGTGCTGGTCTGGTGGAAAACTACAGTGCGATCGAGGGTGGTCTGGGAGTGCCTGACCTCGCTTGCGATTGCATCGAATTATTTTACAATTACGATTATCTTGGTCCCGGGCCATAGTGATATCCCGGGTAACGGTCAGGCGGATCTCTTAGCCCGCATCGGTACAACTGACCCGGATGAAGATGGCTGTAGGGATTTCGGGATCCCGCTGGCCACCTGTGGATTGCTCCTCCATAGCTGGGTCTCGAGTCAGCTCAGCAAACGTTGAGCGGACTCCACGTCTTGCAGGGTAGCAATATCTTTCCGGCCGAAAGTGGATGGCAGGAGGTCTGCTGAAATAATTGGGTTCACTAAGGCTCACCTATTAATGGTCATTGGTGTTTTGACAGGGCACTGTCCCATGGGTATCCATGCGGTACGTTTCAATATACTGGAAACTCTATCCTGCTGCAGCTGTATGGAGGATGATGAGGTGGAATCACCCAATCACTTTATGCTTGATTGCCCAGCTTTTGCCAGAACTAGGCGAAAGTACTTCGGTCGCGAATCACTTGGATCTCCCGAGGATTTACCCAAAATTGAGATCGGTATCATTCGGAGCTTTATCGTTGCTACCCAACGATTCTCTAATTAGCTAGATCTAAGTCACCATTATTTTTGGTGTATGTGGTATCACAACGGACCTTCGTGTTGTCCAAGTGAGCTATCCTCATCAGGGCAGCTACCATCTAACCTAACCTAACTCTAATACAATATTATAAATTTATTTTCATATTTGTGTTGGAGAAAATTCAAAATGGAACCTATCGACTTCTAGTAATGAAATTGAACACACTACTTGTTCTGACCGCAACTAATATTCCTGTAAAAAATATTATTTCAAAATGAAATATTATTCGGTGATAATTCAATATAAAGCTACAAATTCTGTAGCATCACCATGATTCGCGATGAAAAAATTGATATTGTTAATAAAAAGACATTTACACGACAATTTCAGATGTTAATTAATGGAGTAAGGGCGAGCCCCGACGAAAAATTAATTAAGGAAAAACATAAATTTTTATCAAAAATTCGGATAAAGACGGAAGGTTTGAAGCCCGGGTCAAATTTCTGTCAGAACGAAAAGGGCGACCTGGTAACCAATGTTCAGAGAGTGCTCAGTTTCTAGAGGGAAGTCCTCTAAGTCATCTTACACGGAGACAGCTTTGAATCACCCAGCGAAAATTATAACGTTCCACCCGCTCTTCACAATAATTGCTACTGAAGCATTCCACGGTTTTGCGGGAAAAACGTACACATTTTTTTCATTTTTAGATCTTAACTATAAAGAAAAACCATAACGTTTTCGGAAACACTATTAAGTGCATTAATATTGTGGGGTACATGTCTGAATTACAATTGTGTTTTGCTCTTTAAATATTTGTAAATGTGCGCGAAAAATCACAAAAAATAATCCATTTTTACGGGATACCAGTCAGTCAGGTGAAACTTCAGTGAAACTATTAATATTTAAAAAAAGAGCAAATTCTACATTTGGTAGTACCTGTATCAAGGTTTGTCAAAAAAAAAAATTCGTTTATAAAAAAAGTGTTTTTACGGGACACGTTTAAAGTTCAATTTTCAAATTTCAATTCTTCTTTATACTATATAAAATCCTGGTCGCGGACAAGACAGCATCAAATACATAAAAACAAGTTTTCTCAATTAGAAAACTTTTTCTAAGCGGGGTCGCCCCTCGGTGGTGATTTCGAGTGTGCTTCTGCCATGGAAAGTTTCTCAGTGAAAATTCATCTGACTTGCAATTGTCGTTCTGTGTCGGCGTGAAACATGTAGGACCAGTCCCTTCAAAATGTAAGACAAATTAAAAGGAGCAAATTGGAAGGGAAGCTCGTGCTAAATTATTTCCGGAGGTATTTCACGCGTTATATTTTATATAGAAAAATTGATGTAGTGGTCATCTAAAGAAATATTAATACATGGAAATTTACTCCAGTTTAATTATATTCAAATACGTAATCCAATTAGCATATTTTCAGAAATGAACATTCTGCATTTTTTCAACTAATTAATATGAAGGAATAAAAAATGGTTGCTAATGAATTTTCATACAGTTGGAATACATATATGTACATACAATCCACTTAATCCGTATATGAAAAAAATACAATTTATTTCACTTACCATACATTTTTATCTACATACTTCGTATCTATTGTCTATGTATCGTGAGCGTTTTTATGACTTCGAAGAAAGCACAAGCAAAATACTAAAACAATTTGTTTTATCTAATTTGTTTTATTTTATTTCATTCATTCCACCCACGTCCCGTTATCGTTGTCCTAGGATTATGTTTCTGAACACCTTAAATGTCTATTGTTACTTAGATTACCTGAGAACATTGTGATGTACTCAGCTTAAGTGAATGTCTTAATTAGCGCTAGAGATGAAGTGCGTTATCACTTAAATCAGAAATGATGATTAGGTGTAAAAATATATAAAAAGGACTAATAAGCTGAAATTCATGAAAACAAACTGATATTTTATTTTTAATTTGTATCTATTTTTCTTAGTTTCTTATTTACCCCGATGCACAATGAGGCCAAAGGGAGGAAACTTTGTTTTCAACATTTTTATTTTTTTTTATTTTTTTTTTTGGAAAAATTTAATATTATTTTATACTTGACAAAAAAAAATTTTTTTTTATTAGAAGAAATGGTTACCGAAAGTTGGGATTCATCTTCCCTAAAAATTAACTAACTGCACTAACTTTGCAGAGAACTCAAATTCAGACATACATGGAACATGCACGAAACTCCATTGAGCGCTTATCAACAAAAAGGAGATGGATTTAGCTTCTCTTATCGTTGGGCTTTGCCTACCGTGTTAAATCCAATCAGTTCGTAGAATTTGAGGTTCTGTTTAATGCAGTTAAAGCATTTTTCGGGCCATCTTTTGTGGGAATTGGGCAGAGCATATCTATATTCCAATCAGAATTAGCGGAATCATGCTCTTTACCAACTCTTTGCCTAAGCTTTTGAACAGTACGACCTCATTTTCCGGCACTTTTGCTCTTTTTAGATGAAATTATTTTATTTTCAAGGTTGTCAGTGCTTAAAATTGAATTTTGATTTAGCCATGCCCGTCTGTCTGTCTGATTGATCATTTGCCGAAACCGACCAGATCGGACCACTGGTATATATGTATATCCCGCATACAACCGATTTTTCGAAAAACAAGTTGTATGTCATTTATTCCCCATTGAACAAGCTAGATGATTGAAGTTTCACCGGATGATTACATATAAAGCAAACATTGCTAGTAGGTTTTGACCAGGACTGATTTTACAGATCTAACATTTGGGTTGATAACATCAATATTATCAGTTTGGAAGCTTTTATAGAAGATTGTGTTTGATCGGTTTACCTCCGCCGCTGAGGCCTTCTTCCCCAACAGCAAATTTCAGAGCTCGCACGATATGGAATCGTTTTTCTGATAGGAGAAAATAGCTCCACCGACAGAACTGTACCGCTCAGAAATAGTTTATTAATAGGAACGTAGCTCGTGTGAGTTCAAGTTTGTCGGGACACTTCGGGACAGTAGCTTTAGTGGCTAGCTTATCAGCAACACATTTCTCAGGTACAATACTGTGACCTGGGACTTACACCACCAGTAAGGGACAGCGAGAGCAAAGCTTCTTTAAGCGACTGTCTGCAATCTATTGCTACCTTTGAGTAAATGTTCCTATCCTGAATAATTTTGATATATACTTGACTGTCGGAGGTAATTTGAATGAACGTGAGACTCTTAGGTAAAAGCCATTGACTAGCCTCCTTTATGACTGTTAGTTCTAGCTGAAAGGTTATATCTGGGCAGCCTTAAGGTTAAGGACAGCGGAAGATCTTTTGAATGTATGCCACCATCGCCAGCGGGTTAGGGGACTTAGGATATGACATCGGCAAGTATGCCTGTCGTAAGAGGCTACTAAAATACCAAATTGACCCAACGTCTTGCCAGCGCAATATTTAGCTCCTCCAACCCAATTTTCAACCTCACCTACCCGCGGCGGATCCTGTTTCTTTAGCAGCCGTGGTTTCAGCGATCACAATATATATACAACAGAGCCTTTTTTATGTGGAGAGGGGTGATCGTAATATAAGCTTGCCATCCTGCCGAATGTGGAACAAGATGGGTCTAATGGCTCTAAAATATCTAGCCTCCGCATCCAGCCTGACCAATTGCGGTGGTTTGAAAGATGGTAATATGTAGCACAAGTTTAATAGAACCATTTAAGCCTTAGCAGCAGCTATTCTGAGAGCGCGAATTAGTGCGGTCTTCAGTAGTTCACTTGGAGTCTAAAAATGTTTTCCGGTTGCTGTTAGAGCCGATAACGTTTGAACTAATTCTTTCTAGTTTCAATTGTAGAGTGCACACTGTTTGGTCCACCTCCTCGTTCTTGGGGGCTTTCCGGGTCGAGCCCCGAAGCTGGCACCAGAGGAAGCAC
The DNA here is from genome assembly GCF_040869045.1 of Eurosta solidaginis. Lineage (NCBI taxonomy): Eukaryota > Metazoa > Arthropoda > Insecta > Diptera > Tephritidae > Eurosta > Eurosta solidaginis. The sequence continues at coordinate 172,679,785 of NC_090321.1, read as the reverse complement.
TAAAAGTCCTTTACTGAGCTTGTCACTTAGTGCTACGAGATAGCTAAAATAACTTAGAAATTTCAGTGCTTATGCATGATGATGCTGCTAGTAGGTACGGTCGCAGCCAAAAAAAAAACACATTTAACTAACAATTTTTTTGCTATAATCAAAAAGAAAATTAAAATTTTATTAAAATTTTTATCATCAAACTACAAATTGTATGCATAACTAGGTAAATTCAAATGGACGTCAATTGTTAGCTTTAAGCGAGATTTATAACGCAAAATTCTAAAATAATCGGAAGCGAATTTTCAAAAATCAACATATGTACTATATAAATATTCTGGTTAAAACTAGACTTGAAAACAAAATAAAAAATAATAACAAAGTTTTAACAAAATTATTATTAATATAAATAGTTCGTAAATATGTAGTTATAGAATACGCGAAACAAGCACAATTTTTTGAAAGCTATAACAAAGAATAATTCATTGAAAAAGTTTTAAATATGTACGTATGTATGCGTGATTTAATTGCATATTTTACTTTTAGAAAGATTTCCTATTATCGCCAATTAAAACACTTGGACACGATGATTCTCACGATCGCATACCAAAATATTTCCATTGGACATAATTCCAACACCCTCAAGTCCTTTGAATTCTGAACGACCAGAACCCCATGAACCGAATGCCTTCAAGAAAGTGCCATCCGGATTGAAAATCTGTATGCGATTATTACCAGCATCGGCGACGAATATATAACCTTGATCATCCACAGCAACGCCACTGAAGAAAATTTAAGAAAAAATGTGTACAGTTAATATCATTCAATATATACTAAGCAAATATATATATATGTACTCATTGAATTACATAAAATATTAAAAAGAGAGAGAGGGACATAGGAAGAGCGGGAGGGGAAGGATAGATTTTTTTAGCAAGTGAAAGATGCGCAAATTCAACATCATCATCTTAATTTCTATAAAAAGAAATTAAGCTTAACTGAAGTTCGAAGTGTGGAGCTTGGTTATAAATTGTTTTATCTCTATGGAACGATGTGCTGAAAATAATATAACTTACTCACCGTGGAAATTTAAATTGTCCGTCATCCGAACCCTCGGACCCGATTGTCGACAACACCTTTCCGTTGACATCGAAAATCTGCAAACAGATAAAATTCACGAATTAAAAAAAAAACGAATTTCACTCTCAACCAAAAAAAAAAAACCATCAACCATGAAATAGGGAAGCTACATAGAAAAATTAATATATATATGTACTAGCGGACCCGGCAGACGTTGGTCTGCCTAAATTTGGCCTATCTGCATACATTTTAATAAGCTTTTTCCGTCTAACTCTGACTTACCCCTCTACACTTTTTCCTAATCTTTTATTCACACCTGCCTCCGTCTTTTTCGCTTCATCTCCATCTTCGTCTCATTCTATCTCTTTCTCAGTCTCCTTCCCTCTTTTCTCTTCTCTTAAGTTTTTCTCCTTCTTCTTCATCTCTTTTTACCAGTCCCAGAGGGTGGTATGTATTTTGTTTCAGCCCCATTCCGAGTCTCAGTCCTAGTCCCACTCCGAGTCTCAGTCTCAGTCCCAGTCCTAGTCCTAATCCCAGTCCCAGTCCGTCTCTGGTATACTTCCCGGAAAAAAGCATCGTAAATACTAATATAGGCAAATTTATATACCGAATTTCAGTCAAATCGAATAGGACGTATGCAAATAGGTATATGGGTATTATTAATTCATGTCTTTACACACACATTCTAGGGGTATCCGGGTCCATGTTTTCGCCTATATATCGAGACCCTAGTTACTCAGCGGTGTAAAACTTACTCTGTATATAGCACACATCAACAGCTTCAATTTGATACCCATAATATAAAAACACATTCTAGGTGTATCCGGGTCCATGTTTTTGCCTATATCTCGAGACCGTAGTCACCCAGCGGTGTAAAACTTACTCTGTACTAAAGCATACATCTACAGCTTCAATTTGATACCCATAATGTAAAAATACATTCTATGTGTATCCGGGTCCACGTTTTGGGCTATATCTTCGAACCCTAGTCTCCCAGTTGTATGAAAATTATCCTGTGCTATAGCACTCATCAACAACTTTCATTTGATATCCATATTGTATAAACACATTCTAGGGGTACCCGGGTCCACGTTTTGGGCTATATCTCGAGACCCTAGCCTCCCAGTTGTATGAAAACTATCCTGTACCGTAGCACTCATCAACAGCTTTCATTTGATATCCATATTGTACCCGGGTCCACGTTTTGATCTCAAGACCCTAGACGCGTAGCGAAAAAAAGGTAGACGTTGGCCGATTCTCAGACCTACCGAATATGCTCACAAAATTTCATGAGAATCGGTTCAGCCGTTTCGGAGGAGTTAAGCCTCTAAAACCTTGACAGAAGAATTTTATATATTGGATGTATCTGATTTTACAGGGTGCGGAAAAATTACTTTCTAATTTTTGAAATACTCACCATTAAAATGTGCCAATAAAGGATCATTTTGACCTTTTTTGTGCAATACGCTACAATGTACTATTTATATAAATTTAAAAGCAATTTCCTTTACCTGAATTCGATGATTATTGGAATCTGATACAATAACTCGATTTGTATTCGAAACTGCAATGTAATGTGGATGTTCGAGTTCTCCTTCCAATGGGCCAAACTTGCCAAATTTACCTACGAAAGTACCGTCTGATTGAAATACCTGAAAGAAAGGAACAAGCATAAAATTATTATCTTAATATACATACATATATACTGTTACGAATATTAGCAACACTAAGGGGTACTACCATCTCTAAGCCGATGCTAAGAGTGACTTGTATGCACATCCATAAATCAATCATTATGTATCTACATAAACGAATCAATCATTATGTCTACACATATGTACGTACACGCAGCGGAGAAGAGATGCACAAACACATGCAGGTATCTTATCTGAGATGCTCCCAAAAGTATGCAATTGTAATTGTGGAAGTGTCGCTCACAAATGCACGCGCATATGATAAGCTATACACGTGCATCTGTAGTTATAATTATATGGCAGTACTAAGTAAATTTTGGAAGCCCCCTAGAAGATGCAACGAGGAAATCACAGAGTATAAAAGCACCAACAAATGGGGGCGCGATGGTCAGTTTTGAATTAAGTACGCTATCTGTCGGGCAATAGTAGTGTTATTGTACTTTAATAAAGGCAATTTTGCATTATTAAAAAGTGGAGTTATTTATTCAACAGTTTAGTGATTCGAAACTTAGTAGAAGATTGCAAATAAGCGGAATTGCAGTAAAATCGTTACAATACTTATATTAGGACTGAACTTATCCAAACGACTTGGCCAATTTGGGTGAAGTTTTGTGTGTGTATTCAAGGGGATTTGAGGAGGTTTAATATTTTCACGGATATTAGCATCACTAAGCTATACCATCACTAAGGCAATGCTAAGGCCATGCCAAGCAGTATTTACGTCAATAATCAAATCATGTATACACATATATAAGGCAGCCAAAAGAGATGTCACACACGGATGCATTTACTTATACGCCTATGTGGACTCGAGAGACTGTAAACTACAAACATTCACATCAATAATTCAATCATTATGTATCTACATAAACGAATAAATAATTGCGTCTACACATATGTACGTATACGAGCAGCGGATCGGCAATGCACAAACACAAGCATATATCTTATCTGAGTTGTCACAAGAGAGGGCAATAATTTGTGCACGTAGTTGTGGCTGGCGATTTTGTAGCCGAAACCAACTAGTAAGTTCTGGAAATCGAAGAGCCTAGAAGTATGCAGCGTAAACTATAAAAGCGGGGCAGGCGAGTAAGAAGTAATTCAGTTTGATTTGAGATTTCGATTAAGCGCTATCTAGCGAGCTATAGCAGAATTATTTTGAATAGTAGAGTTTCATTTGAGCTACCAATCAGTTTGGTTATTAAGCTTGCTATTCGTTGCAAAGTATAATACTGTTTTCACACAGAAACTTAATGATCTCATTTCACCTGCTAATGAAATCGTAAATTTTTTGCTTTCACACAGAAGTAACTGCTCGATTAGTATGAAGGATGAGACAGACAATCATGGCGGAACGATACAAGGTGGGAGCATGGTGACATACCTACAAACAAAAAAAATTCCATGTACTTGTAAATTCGATGGACAAATATCAAAATCGTACTGCGCCGGTAGTTGATGTATCAAATCAAATAAAAAAGGTTATAATCAGCTGTTCTATGCGGCCGCCTTGTATCGTTGCGCCATGCAGACAATGACATTTGCTTTGAAAACTAAGAAGCGGAAACGGAAGCGGAACGCTGCCAACAGAGTTGCATTGTGCTTTTGACTTCATTAGGCATTCGATTAGCTACTAATGAAATAATAATAGATTCGAATTTTGTAGGGAAGATTGAGCTCAATAAGCGTCTTAATGTAGAAAACTGCCTTTATTATTCAATAAGTCGTCTGTGTGAAAACAGTATAAGTGTATAGTGTTAAACTATATATTTAAATAAATTTATCCTATGTATTATTTATTATTTTCACTTTTAAAAAATTTTAAAAATAACTAACTAGAACATTTTCATTTTGAAATAAGATTAAAAGTATTATAACATAAAAAATAATTTACAAAATTAAAGTATATTTTACAAAGTAGATAACCCTACATATACTCCCCCTCCAGTGAAACGAAAAATGTATTCTTTTAATGTTAATTTACAGTGTACATTGATTATTGTAAGAGTTTTGTGTTGTAGTTTGAAAAATGTTTAAATTTTGTGTTGTAGATATATGGTATTTCTTTTTTTAAATTGTCAGAATTTTGAGAAATGTATTTTTGTGTTAACTGTGTTATAAGTTTGTGTTGGTATTGATATAAGTACTCAATCTGTTGACGATTCGATGTACTTGATAGTTTATTTTTATTTGTTACTATTGTTTACTTATTGTATTAATATTTTATGTATATTAATGTTTGGGTGTGTTATTGCTATGTTGTTGAGGTTAAAAATAATTTAAAAGCTGTTTGTTAAATATTGTGAATTATAATGATATGTTTGAAGAACCTAGAATGAGGTTGAATGATAGTAGATGGCAACTCTGTGTGGACAATTACTCAAAAATTAAAAACTTGTATTATGCAGAATATATGTTCAATATATAATTGTACTCTGCATAATATATGTCCAAGTTGTTGATAAGGAATGAAAAGTTGATTCATTAATTCATTTGAGGGTGATATGAAATTGCTAATGAGTTTAATATTGAGTTTTTATATGATTTTAATTTCAATATGAAATAATTGATATATGCAAAATATGTCGGTAAAATTATTTTAAGAAAACTTTAGAGATTTTTTAAAATTGTAAACATTTTTTTTTATTTTATTTTGAAAATCAAAGTTAGTTTTGTTTTGTAGTGTTTTGTGTAATTTTCGAATGAAAATGAGGTTATTATTTATATATGAATCTAATTGTACTGTGGAGTTTTTATGTCGTTGTTGTAAAATGATAATGATTGTGTATAAATATTTTTGAAAATAAACTGGAGAAGGAGTGTACATAATTAAAATGTACTTAACGAAACTATAATTTAGAAAAATTAATTACATTTTTGTATATATTTAACAATTTTATCAATAATTTGTATTAAAATATATATTGAATATTTTGTTTATAAATTGGTTCAACGAAAGATTTAAAAACGAAATTTATTAAAAAAGAATATTTTGAACAAAATAGCTCACCAAATGTTGAGGGCAGGTAGATGTTGGAGTTAAAATCATAAATTGATATTGAGATTGAATGCAAAATCCAAATATAACGTGATAATATCGTTGTCCATACATTAGGAGATAAAATTGTAACAGCGATTAGTTAGCGATTTCAGTAGTTGTGAGCAATAAAGCACAATAAGCACACGTGAAACAAATAAGTATTCCAAAAAAGTTGATTAATTGATTTGAACGCAAGCGAGTCATATACATATATGTGTTACATCATCGAATATTGTATATGCGGTGTTATTGGCACAACCAAGCGTCCCGCATCGATTCGACTCTATGGCCACACATTACAATTCAGGTGCACACCATCGCGATCTTCATTTTGTTGAATGAATTCCTCGTATGTTGTTTTAAGGAAAATTCGTTAATAAATAACACGACAAAGTTTTTATACAATTCCTTTGGTTCGATTGTAGGATCGCCATAAATATATAGTGTTAAACTATATATTTAAATAAATTTATCCTATGTATTATTTATTATTTTCACTTTTAAAAAATTTTAAAAATAACTAACTAGAACATTTTAATTTTGAAATAGGATTAAAAGTATTATAACATAAAAAATAATTTACAAAATTAAAGTATATTTTACAAAGTAGATAACCCTACAAAGTGTTATTGTGAAGTACTGTAATAAAGGCCATTTTTCAATTATTCAATATTGGAGTTATTTATTCAACAGTTTAGCGATACGAACTTAGCAGAGGGTTGCAAATAAAAGGATTTGCAAGTAAATTCGTTACAATTGGTGTCAGAAGAGGAATTGTAGAATAAATTCCAGAGGACAACAAGGACATGGCAAAGTTCAGTGAATTGAAGATCCAGCAACTAAAGAAGGAGTTGGGGAGCCGTGGATTGAATACAAGCGGCGTTAAACTTGAACTTCAGGCACGGCTACGAGAGGCAATGGAAGCAGAAGGAATTGATGTGGAAGAGTATGACTTTCATCTTGATGGCGAGGAAATAACAAAAATGGAAGAAACACCGCAGACAATGGCGAACACAGACTTGAACATGATTTTGGCTGCAATATCTGCTCAAACATCGACAGTGGCTTCTCAACTGGAATCGCAAAAGACAGATATAATATCTCAACTGGCATCTCAACTAGAAGAACAGAAAACGTATATGTCATCACAGATGGAATCCCAAGAGACACGGATAACATCGAAGATTGAAGCACAGGAAACACAAATTTCTTCACAACTTGAAGAACAGAAGACGTATATGGTATCCCAACTGGAATCGCAGGAAACCCGTATAAAATCACAGAACAGAAGAACAGAAGACATATTTGGCATCTCAACTGGAAGCGCTAGAGGCACGTATATCTGAAATGTCGGCACAAATTTCGGAACAGGTATCATCGCAGCTCTTTGTGAAACTGGAAGAGCAGGATGCAAAAATTTTACAACTCGAGGACAAAATTGATGCCGAAATAGAAGTGTTAAAAGGTCGTATGGAGCAGTTACAACTAAACCGCCCAGTTGTTTCAGCAAGCAATCCAAAGGTAAAAACACCATCATTTGACGGTTCTGTTCCTTTCCAGGTCTTCAAGCTACAGTTTGAGAAGACCGCAGCAGTGAACAACTGGAATGCGGAAGATAAAGTTGCTGCACTGTTCGTGGCATTGAAGGGGCCAGCAGCGGAAATCCTACAGACGATTCCCGAAGGAGAGCGGAACAATTATGAAGCATTGATGGCTGCTGTAGAACGACGTTATGGAAGCGAGCATAGAAAAGAGATATTCCAAATTGAGTTGCAAAACCGCTACCAAAAAGCAAATGAGACATTACAGGAGTTTGCTTCAGATATTGAAAGATTGGCTCATCTGGCAAATGCGGACGCACCCGTGGAATACACTGAAAGGGTAAAAATCCAGAGTTTCATAAATGGCATACGGGACGTGGAAACGAAGCGAGCTACATACGCAAACCCAAAGCTGACATTTGCTGAAACGGTATCACATGCATTGACTCAAGAAACAGCCTCACTATTGAGTAAACCAGCATACAAAGCTCATCGTGTGGAAGTGGAAAGACCAGATTGGGTAGACACAATTTTGGAAGCACTGAAGGGATCACAACAGAAAAATGCCGGAGTTATTAAATGTTTCAAGTGCGGCAACCCAGGTCATATTGCACGACATTGCAGCAGCGGTCCCAATAGCTCCAACAATGTGGGTGGTCGTAAACGCAGAGCAGAAGGTGATGAGCAAATCTCCAAGACCACTCAATCGTTAAACTAAATCGAGTCAGCCGCAAGGGGCGACAGCTGGCTCCCGCAATTTAATGCCCTATAAACTCTATCTCGCAGATTGGAAGAAGATCGAGCAATCTTACTGTTGGAGGACATGTGGACGGAAAGGAACGTTTACTGACTGTAGATACGGGTGCATCTCATTCCATCATTCGAGCGGATTTAGTCAACAAAAAGATAAGACCATTGCTTGGAGCAAGATTACGTACAGCTACGGGAGAGGACACCCAGGTAATTGGAGAAGTAGAATGTGAAGTCGCAATTGGGAACGTCACGGTAGTACACAATTTTATAGTGGCAGAAATTGTTGATGAAATCATAATTGGAGTGGACTTCTTAATCAACCAAGGCATCAAGATCGACATGCAAAGCAAGACGATGCGATATAAGAACATGGATGTACCACTTAATTTCGGCTATGAGAGAGGCTATAGCAGTAAACGAGTACTGGTGGAAGAGAGTCAGCAAATACCCCCAAAATCCGAAGCAGTCATCTGGGCAAAGGTTGATGGAGATTGTGGGACAAACAAATTGAGGGTTGTCGAAGCAGCAAACAAATCAGCACCGAACGTACTTGTAGGAAAAACCCTGGCTATGACAAAACAAGATGGACGTATTCCGGTAAGAGTACTCAATGAGTTCAAGTCACCACTCAAACTGACCAAAGGAGCTATTTTGGGAAGATGCCAAGAGGCTGAAGTAATTATTAACTGTGAACAGCTCCAGGAACACGTTTCATCTAGTAACACTGATCTTTCAAATGACATCACGGAACGGACGGAGGGGCTAGAGGAAGATTATCAGAGTAAGGCAAAGCAACTGCTCCTAAAGTACGCAAACATATTTGACCAGGATGGTTCCAAACCAGGCCGCACCAATGTTGTGAAACATCAAATTGACACTGGAGATGCGAGGCCGATACGTCAAGCTCCACGTAGTGTTCCACTGGCGAAGCGGGAAGTGGTGAGTCAAATCATACAAGAAATGAGCGACAGCGGCATCATCGAACCATCAGCTAGTCCATGGAGCTCACCGGTAGTACTTGTAAAGAAGAAGGATGGAAAAATGAGGTTTTGCGTGGACTACTGGAAGTTGAATGACGTTACGAAAAAGGATAGCTACCCATTGCCAAGCATTGACGACACTCTGAACTCGCTATCTGGTACGAAATGGTTTTACACACTGGACTTGAAAAGCGGCTATTGGCAAGTTGAGGTGAAGGAGGAAGGTAAAGAGAAAACAGCCTTCAGTGTCGGTGATGATCTGTGGCAATTTACAGTTATGCATTTTGGACTTTGTAATGCACCAGCTACTTTTGAGAGACTCATGGACCAGGTACTGAAAGGACTACATTGGAAAACATGCTTGGTGTACCTGGACGACATCATCGTATTGGGCAAGAACTTTAATGAACATCTTAAAAACTTGGAGGAAGTTTTCCAGAGAATAGCTGACGCCGGTCTGAAGTTAAGTCCCAAAAAGTGTGCGCTGTTTAAAAAGGAAGTCAATTATTTGGGTCACAAGGTAACGACAGAGGGCATCTGCACTGCGAACGAAAAAATAGAGGCTGTAGAGGATTGGCCAAGACCACAGAACCTACATGAATTGAGAAGTTTCCTTGGGCTGTGCACATATTACCGCCGATTTGTACCAAATTTTTCCAGCGTAGCCCATAGCCTCCATGAGCTTACAAGAAAAAACAAAGCTTTTGAATAGAAGAAGGAGCAAGAATTGGCTTTCCAAACATTGAAGGAGCGTTTGTGCACTGCCCCAATGTTAGCATATCCGATTCCAGGAGCAACATTTATTCTAGATACAGATGCGAGTGGATATGCTATAGGAGGCGTTTTATCACAACTTGTCGATGGACAGGAGAAGGTAGTTGCATATTACAGCCGTTCGATTGGAAAACCAGAGAGAACTACTGTGTTACGCGGAGAGAGCTGTTGGCATTGGTAGAGTGCATTAATCATTTTCACAAATACCTCTACGGCCAGCGATTCCGTGTCAGGAAAGATCACGCAGCGTTGAAATGGCTTCTGCAGTTCCGCAATCCGGAAGGACAATTGGCACGGTGGATCGAGCGACTACAAAGCTATGACTTTTCCATTGAACATCGAAAAGGTAGTACCCATGGAAATGCCGATGCTATGTCACGAAGGCCATGTAGTTTGGAATGCAATCACTGTTCAAAGGCCGAGGCTAAAGAAGATATTATAGATGTCCGGCTAATGACTATAACGTGTACGGATGAATGGGACAAGGAACGACTAAGAAAGTGTCAGCTAGAAGATACAGATCTGTCACATGTTATGCAAGGGCTCGACGAAACGAAAGACCAAGCAGAGAGGAGATGTCAGCAGAGAGTCCCATTGCGAAGTCATATTGGGCACAGTGGAATAGTTTAGAATTGATATCCGGTTGCTTGCATCGAGTATGGGAGAGTGAGGATGGTCAATGCAAGAAGAAACTGATAGTTGTTCCCAGAAAGAGGATTCCTGACGTGCTCAGCGAGCTGCACAATGGTCCAAGTGGAGATCATCTTGGAATCACGAAGACACTCGAGCAAATTAAGCAGAGATTCTACTGGGTTGGTTGCCGTCAGTCGGCCACCGAGTGGATTGCCAATTGCGAGGTATGCAACAGAGCGAAAGGGCCCAAAACCCGAAGTCATGGCCAAATGAAGCAGTATATTTCAGGTGCATCATTTGAAAGGATCGCCATGGATGTCGCAGGTCCATTTCCTACTAGCAACCGCGGAAACAAATACGTACTGGTGGTTATGGATTATTTCAGTAAATGGCCAGAGGTATACCCAATCCCAAACCAAGAAGCAGAAACAGTAGCAGAAGTGGTTAAAAACGAATGGGTTGCAAGGTATGGTGTACCAATGGAGTTACATTCTGACCAAGGCAGGAATTTTGAATCAGCTGTGTTCCAAGAAATGTGCAAGAAGTTGGGCATTCGAAAAACACGGACAACTGCATTGCATCCTCAGTCCGATGGTATGGTGGAACGTTTCAATAGAACATTGGAGGAGCATTTAAGAAAAGTAGTAGACAAGTACCATAAGGACTGGGATACACACATATCATTATTCTTGATGGCCTACCGATCGGCAGTACATGACACAACGGGCCAAACTCCCGCAAAGGTAATTTTTGGCAATGACCTTCGACTGCCAGCTGATTTGGAGTATGGGATAGATGCCGATGCGGAGAGGAATGTCAAGAAATCCACTGGTGTCTTGGAAGAGGAGCTGAGAGAGATACACGATCTGGTAAGACAACGAGCAAAGATTATGAGTGACAAGATGAAAGCGAGGTACGATAAAGAAATTAATTCGGAAGGGTTTCAGGAAGGAGATTTGGTGCTGCTATACAACCCACAACGAAAAAAAGGTTTGTCCCCGAAATTGCAGTGTAACTGGGAAGGCCCATACAAAGTTGTAAAACGGATCAACGATGTAGTATACCGCATACAAACCACTACCAAACCACGAACCAAAACGAAAGTGGTTCATTTGGAGAGATTAGCAGCGTTTAGATCGAGAGATTTGTCTGATCGGGACGATCAGACTTAGGTGGAGAGCAGTGTGACGAATATTAGCATCACTAAGCTATACCATCACTAAGGCGATGCTAAGGCCATGCCAAGCAGTATTTACGTCAATAATCAAATCATGTATACACATATATAAGGCAGCCGCAAGAGATGTCACACACAGATGCATTTACTTATACGCATATGTGGACTCGAGAGAATGTAAACTACAAACATTCACATCAATAATTCAATCATTATGTATCTACATAAACGAATAAATAATTGCGTCTACACATATGTACATATACGAGCAGCGGAGCGGCAATGCACAAACACAAGCATATATCTTATCTGAGTTGTCACAAGAGAGGGCAATAATTTGTGCACGTAGTTGTGGCTGGCGATTTTGTAGCCGAAACTAACTAGTAAGTTCTGGAAATCGAAAAGCCTAGAAGTATGCAGCGTAAACTATAAAAGCGGGACAGGCGAGTAAGAAGTAATTCAGTTTGATTTGAGATTTCGATTAAGCGCTATCTAGCGAGCTATAGCAGAATTATTTTGAATAGTAGAATTTCATTTGAGCTATCAATCAGTTTGGTTTTTAAGCTTGCTATTCGTTGCAAAGTATAAGTGTTATTGTGAAGTACTGTAATAAAGGCCATTTTTCAATTATTCAATATTGGAGTTATTTATTCAACAGTTTAGCGATACGAACTTAGCAGAGGGTTGCAAATAAAAGGATTTGCGAGTAAATTCGTTACAATATTTACAATGTGGTCCGTGTTCGCCGACCTCTTCCAACAAAAAATATTTAATTGTGCAGGGGTACCTTCTTGGCTGGCTTATTATTTGAGAAACTTTTCTTTCCGAAATGTAGACCAAGGGCAAGCCTATTTTAAAAAATCTATTTTATGGTGCCTCTTTGGCAAGTTGATATTCAATACAATTTTCTTTCCAGGAAATGAATTAGTTTCCGACCTTTTCCAAAAAATAATATCTAAAGAGCGTTTTTTTTTGTACATTTAATGCAGCGGTTCCTCCTCGACGCACTTTCACGAAATTTCGATATTCTATGGAATTATGGTTCTTATTGCATTAAGTAGTTTCGCCTGTTGTTGTTGTTGTTGTGTTGCAGCAATAAGGACACTCCCCGAAAGTCTTGGGGAGTGTTATCGATATTGATGGTCCTTTGCCGGATATAGATCCGGTACGTTCCGGTCACAAGCACCATTAAGTTCCTAGCCCGACCATCTCGGGCACAATTTAGTATGACCATAAGGAACTTGTGAGCTTTCTCTTCTACAGAAACAGGATTCGCCCCGGGTAGGTGAGATTGACAATTGCGCTGGAGAAGCTATACTAGCCTTGAAAGGGTTGCGTTACACAATCCCTTGAATCATGAAGATTTCGTCTTGAACGGTGAATGTATTCCTCTCCAGAAGATAAGGACAATCTACGACACCTTGAATTTCATTTATCATAAACGTAATTGACAAGTTAGTCAATTTGCATGAGGAGATAAGCATACGATGGAGTGGGACTGTTGAATTTCAGGATGCGTAAGGCAAATTTTCGGAACACCTTCTATATAAAATCAATTATTTTTATCAAAAGTTGGTTACACGGCCTCCAGATAAAAACCGTGTATTGAAGATGGGAACGAACAAGAGCAATGTACAACGTTTCAGAATCTACAACGAAAGCTTAGTGCCGTTACGACGATATTTGTGATGGGGTTTTTCAATTTAGTCGTTAAGCAAACTTCGAGTAACACTACGGTCTCATTCAGTCTATGTAAGGTCCTACCGGAACGGCCAGTTCAACCCTACCAATAATGAAGTCAGCATGATTGTTGAAATACAGTTTCGTTTCAAAAAAAAACTCATAGGCCTTTTACTTCAACAACATTATGTAAAGTACCAGAAATAATGTAGAACGTGCTTTCAATATTTAAAATTTTGGCAATTGTCATCTAGAACTATTTATTCATGTTTAAGGAGAGGCGTGAACGTAGATAACATTTAGATACCACGAAAGAACTGCGCCCATAACGAGTTGAAGTTTAATTTCATTGGACGCATCTTTGAATATGGCCAATATTTTAAAGCCATCTCCATGAAAAGCAGCTACTAATATCATTGATGAACAGAACAAATAGTAGAAGGCTTCAAACGCTCTCTTGTTGGACTTCAGATGAAGCAATAAAAGGCTCAGAGAACACACTATCGATGGTTACGAAGCAACGCCTATGAGAAAGATAAGATTTTAGCCAAAACGTAAAGCTGAAATGGAAGGCCACGGATGCAAGTTTTGATAGTAAAACTCTATTACAAGCTTTATCAAAGGCTTTCGACACATGTGTGCACACTCAGTCAACCTGCAGTCTAACCGTTAAAGCAATATTGCGGTAGTCTATGAACACTGCTAAATTCGAGGCAGTTGACCGCTCAGGCACAAATCATGTGAAATAAATGACTTGGTAGCAAAGTACAGTTTATTCTTAACAATGCACTCGAAGAGTTTAAAAACTGTAGAGAGCTTCGATATGAGTTCCGGACATCATTTCTCCTACCAGATTTCAGGATCAGAACTATGTACGATAGTTTCAAATCATTTATTAAAACTGCTGACGCAAGAGATTTTTTAGAAACGATTTTAGAGGTTCGACGAGTGTGGGACATTTATATAAAATGATGAATGAGAGGCTGTCAATATCGGTTACATTTGAGAGCTTCAGTGAGGCCAACTCCATCATAATATCTTCTGTAGTTATTTCAATAGAGCCAAAATTGAGATGAGAGCTGTATAGCTTGGCAAAAGGTCTGCCGAAGAGGTGTCTGTATCAGTAGAAAAGTTAAATTGGAAAAATTAAAAAATAAACATCATGAAAAGGTCTTAATCGATCAAAGTTTATAATAAATGAAAAACATTTGAATAATTTGATAAATTGGGTTCTAGCAGAGGTAGATTTGCGTATGCCGAAAAGAAGACATCTGCATTGAATTCTCAACTTTATGATATGAGGCGGGATTGTAAGCTAACCCAATCGATGTTTTCACATGACTTGTGATTATTAGTCACTCACCTCTACTATTTGGGAGCGGCAGAAACTTTTAAGTGAAGTGAGTCCATGTACCAGTTGGCAGCAAAGTACCTTGGAATGGAAATTTATGACAATATGAGGTAAATATGACACGTTGTTCCAAGGGAATTTCTAAATTGCTAGTTATTGCAACATTCACTAAAATATTAGAAGTTCTAACACAGCTAGTGGCTCTTGATGTTGCCAAATTCTCCGACGAAGTTAAACCCCTTTGGAATTGCCGTAATCTCACAAAAAATATAATGAAAACGTCAAATGGTTTTCGTGAAATATTTGAATTTAAAAAGTTAAAAACCCCAAGTTAAAAAGCCCCAACTTGATTGCCCTACAAGATGGGGATTAATATATTCTATGTTAGAGAATTTATTAGCAGCCACACATATACTTATAAAGATTCATTCAATCAAAAATGTTTCTGAAGTTGAAACTTTGCACCGTTTTGGGATTTAATTGAGTTTTACTGCATAGTTTTTCATCCCTTACAAAAAACGATAAAAAATTTCAGGAGGAGCAACAGTGGGATAGAATTTATGAAATCAGCTCAATTGAATCGCTGTGCTCACAACCAACTTCTACTTGCGTACAGGCTGACAATCATATTGATGAGGAAGACGAACTAATGTATAACTATTTAGTTCAAAGCGCTCAATTGGAAATTAATAGACCTCTCGACGCTCATACCAAAATTGAAAATTTTAGACAATAAGATTTCAAATAAAGCTGTTCTAATATTGCAAGAGTTTTAAACCATTAAATTTATGTTATCATTCATTCATTCATTCAAAAAATTAAATCTTGAAAAATATGGAACGAACTCATATTTATTTCATAAGTATATACCGTTGAATAAGCGATCAACTTTATTTTCGTTTGCTATTATTTAGTATTAACAAAATAATACTAGTATGTGCCTAGATAACCATTGTAACGAAGCTTTTCCGCAGCCCCGTTGCTTCCTTAATAATTGCTGGGGTATACTCGCCGTGTCCGGGATTCGTTTACAATAAATTTGTTTTTAGGGGCACCTTGAAAACCGTTTTAATGCAATACTTCACTTTATTGATTGATTGCTTAAATACTATAATATAAAAGAAACGTGTTTGTATTCTTCACTTGCAAATTCGCTTAGACTATCTTGCGATATCCTCGACTGTGGTGACGGGCCTTAACGCTCCGGCCGTATTCCGTTAGATGGATCCCGTTAGTATGTGGCGTCTGTGCCCTGTCGCGCCTTATGGCGGCGTTTCTCTCTGCTGCGGTGCTCTGTCGCGCCTTACGTCGGCGTCTGCTTGTATTACGGGGCGATGATCTGCCACGCCTTATGCCGGCGTCTACCTGTGTCGCTGAGGCGATTCTTTGTCGCGTCCTGCGTCGGCGTCTTGGTGGCGCTAGGGCGGTCGCGTCGCTGCGGTGC
Source organism: Eurosta solidaginis (assembly GCF_040869045.1). Lineage (NCBI taxonomy): Eukaryota > Metazoa > Arthropoda > Insecta > Diptera > Tephritidae > Eurosta > Eurosta solidaginis. The sequence continues at coordinate 172,663,650 of NC_090321.1, read as the reverse complement.
GGTTTATTACTGTCGCGGAGCGGTCCGCTTCGACGCAGGCGAACGGACGTCACCTTTTCGCGGGTGCGCGTTACTGTGGCAGGGTATTTGCCTACGCGGGTGAGAACGAAGTCTCAAGCGGTATTTGGTGGTATAACCCACACATTCATAATTTGAAGCCACGACTCACTCCTATGAAACGATCTCTCTTGGTGGTAGATCCGACACATTCTAGGTGCGTTTCACTGGTTGCTCCAGACACGACCACAGCTCCGTGCTGACTGACTGTTGTGCTGCTGTGTCGCTACTTTTATGGCTGTTGGGTTTGGTGTTGCTAGCTCAGATGGTTGCGTTGCCATGGTCACCGTCTTGTTGATGCTTGTTGGTTGGCCGTGTTGCTGTTAAATGTTGCGACCGCTCATTGTGTTGCTGAGACTTGTTGGTTGGTCGTGTTTGCTAGGGCCTTTTGTGACAGCCTGTTTTGTTAGTGTTTTGATAGTGTCGTGTTAATGGTTGTGATCCATATGGTGTGGGGTCGTTTTGTGTGGGCCAAATTAATGAGGTTTTATTTTGTTGTGGCACCTGGAGTACTAGCTCCTGGGCCTTAAACCCGTCATGCCCGTACCGCTGCATGTATTCTCACCAGAGGAAATCCACCCAAGTCTGCGGTGGATGCGGAACTTTGGCCCTGTGCGTCGAGTCCTCCACCCATACATACCGCTCCTGCCAGCATTCCGTATCAGTGACGTGTTGTGTAACTGCTTCATTTGCCAGACCGAGCATGTACCAGTGTTTGGCTGCGTTCTGGGGCGCGTGGATCACACTCTTGCCAAACAGGTCGACGTTCCGGACTCAACGGTGTGTGCGGCGGTAGTTTTCCCTACGTTCCTCTTCTGGGTCAGCTGCCAGACCACGAACGGGCTGAGAGTTGTATTTTGTTGTCTGTGTTGCTCTTCCAGTCCCTTTGCCCAAGCGTCAATGACGGTGTCAGTCAACAATTGAGATCTTTTGAGTGCATTGAGGTCAATTGCATAAAGGGGTATGCCACCTGGTCCTGCCGGGAATATTGTCCTAGACGTTTCCCTCTCCGGTGGAGCTGTGCCCTCATCCGAGGAGAGCTCGATGACCGCCGACTGTTGTTGTTCCAGTGGAGCTGTGTCCTCACCCGAGGGGAGCTCGATCTCTGCCGGCAACTGCCCTGCCTCCACGTCTATCCTATTTAGAGTGGCTGTTAATGGTGATGTTCTAGTCCTATTGTGTTCCTTGGCCGCGGCTTCCTCCCATTTCGTCATGCGCGTGGTGCGTACTATAAGTTCGGTTGCCCATTTGGCTGTTTCTGCTGGGCGTCTGATGCTGGTGCCGGCATAAGTTGCGGCTGCGGCTGATTCAGTGTTCGCGGTGTTGGCGTCGGCGCCTGCAGTGTGTGCCGGTGTAGCAGCCCGTGCGACGTCAGCGTACGTGACTGCGCGTATAGTTGCGCGCATGTTATTGGCGTCGGCCCAGGTAGTGTTTGATGGTGTAGTAGTGCCTGCGACGTCAGCGTAGGTGTTTGCGCGTGTAGCTGCGCGCATGTTGTTGACGTCGGCGCCTGTAGCTCCTTGCAGCAGTACGACCCTAGGACGCTTTTCTTCCTCCTCCTCGTAGCGCTGGCGCATACGCTTGACGCTATTGGTCAGTTTAGCGTTATAGCTCTTCATGGTAAATTGTTGATTTGTAAAGAAAATTTGTAGCAAAAGAAAACGTTGTTGTTACCACAGTGGTTGGCGATAGAATGACCGGCGCTTGCTTATCCTCCCATCCTTGATATTAATTAATAATATTTTTTTTTTTTTTGAATTTATTTAAATTTCTTGCGGCGGTCTCTGCTGCATGATATGCCTTTATTTCCGCAATGTTGACCGTTTTCTCCTTCCCGCCGTTGCTTTTTCGTACTTTGAGTATCACTGGTGATACATACCCTAGGACTTGGTAGGGTCCGTCATATTGGGGGGCCAATTTTGCCGCGAAATTTTCCCCGCCCTTGGAGAGATGGTATTCCTTTACAAGCACTAGTTCGCCGACTACGGGGGTCCAGTTTCTTCGCCATATATTGCAGTGCCGTGCTTGGTCTGCCGCCGCTCGTTCCATATTCTGCCTCACTATTTTGATTGACTCTTGCATTTTGTCGGATTTCTCTTCAGCCGTGGTGGTAGTAGTGCCAGTCCCAAGGCTGTCTTCGTCAAACAATGCCTTTGGTAGTCGCGGTTCCCGCCCCTGTACGAGGAAGGCTGGAGTCCATCCTGTGGACGCGGTCACACTGGTTTTGATTGCCAGCTCGATCTCTGGGAGAAGGTCATCCCATCTGTTGTGCTGTTATTTGGTGAGTTGTGCTATGATTCTCTTGACTGTTCTGTTCGCCCATTCCGTTTGGTTTTCTTGCGGGGTGTTGGGCACCGTGAATTGTTGTCGTATCCCCATTTCCTTGAGGTAACGCTGTCACATTGTTCTGGTGAACTGGACGCCGTTGTCCGATATCAGGTTCTTGGGAGCACCAAATCTTGCGTTCTCTGAATGCGCGGCGAAGCCCCTCTGCTGTAGCACGCCTCATGGGGATCAGTTCCACCCATTTGCTGAGGCGGTCGAAAAATACTAATATCATCGTGTTCCCGTGTGTGGATCGTGGGAGTGGCCCGACGAAATCGACGTATGCCGTGGCGAATGGTTCTTGGCCCACCTGTGCGATAATCCTTTCAGCCGGCATTTGCTGTGCTTCCTTGTACTTCAGGCAAGACCCGCACTGTCGTACGTATTGACTGATGTCCCTAAGCAAGCCGGGCCAGTAGTATCGGTTGGCAATCTGCGCTACCGTCCGGCGGATGCCCATGTGTCCAACGCTTAGGATATCGTTGTTTTTTTTCTAATACTCGTTGTCGCAGTGGTGTGGGCATCAAAATTTCAAAGAGACCGCTTCGTCATTGTGTGACCGGCAGGGAATATGGCGGTACAGTTGTCCATCTTGTATTATGTAGTCAGCATATTTCTCTGGGTTACTGTGCACTTCGTTCACGTGCTTGTGCCACCACTTGCATGGTCGCTCTGTTGTTGTTGCCAGTCGTAGGGTCTCCAGTGGCTGTCGTGATAGTGCGCCCGCTACCAAGTTCAGCTTTTCTTTCCTGTACTCGATGTGGAAAGTGTACTGCTGAAGTTCCAAGGCTCATCGTGCTATACGGCCGGAGGGGTTTTCAATGGAGTTTAGCCACTTTAGGGAAATATGGTCCTTGATTACCTTGAATCGATACCCTCCCAAGTATGGCCTCATCTTGCGTATTCCCCAGACGATCGCGAGGCATTCCTTCTCGTTGGGCGAGTAGTTGATTTCCGCCTTGTTGAGTTTCCTGCTAATCTAGCGCTCTTTCAAACGTTGCAGGTGCGGAGTGTAGGCCGAACGGCATAACGCGCCACTGGAATAACCCGCGTCCCGGTACCATGAAAGCTGTGTAGGGACGACTGTGGGGCTCCAGTGGTATTTGCCAGTAGCCATTTTTAAAATCCAAGCTGCTGATGTACTTCGCTCATCGTAGCTTGTCCAATATATGTTGTATTCTGGGTAAGGGGTACGCGTCGGGTACGGATCGGGCGTTGAGCTGCCGATAATCCACGCATAACCCCCACTTCCCGTTCTTCTTTTTTGCTAGTACGATTGGTGCATTGTGTGGGCTACAGGATGGCTCGATGCATCCTTTCTGAAGTAATTCCTTAATTTCGTTGTTGATGATGGTCTGCATAGCTGGGTTGAGTGGGAAGTAACGTTGCTTGATAGGGCGGTTGTCCATCAGGGTAATCTTGTGCTCGGCTATTGTCGTCACCCCACTCATACTCCCGAACTTTCGGAGTTCGTTTGCTAGAAAACAGCGCACTCGTTCCGCCTCGTCCTCATCGTAGGCACCGATGATCCTGTTGATCTTATCATCTATGTTATTGTTGTCCTCGCCTGGTGGCGTTACCTCCTCCGTGATCTGTGTCGGCTCGGCTGGTGGCAATGTATGCTGTAGCGCGAGGTGACCTGCTCCGCAGAATATGGTGACTCCCATGCTCCCTAGGGTATCTAGGCCTAGTATGATGTCGTCGATTGCTCCGGGAATGACATGTAAAACTGTGTGGTGTGGCGCTTCTCCGAGGTGTACCTCAGTCCTTATGGCATCGAAGATTGTGGTGCTAGTCCCGTTTTCCATCGTTATTTTGATGGCCACTCTCACCATTTCTCCGCTCCCAGAGTCTATCACATGTTCTGCAAGGCTGCTCGAAACGAAACTTCCCGAAGCCCCTCTATCGATCACCGCCTCGGCTGCTTCCGCGCCGAGCCTGGCTACGGCGTAGAGGCGGCCATGCTCTTGGTACGTTGTTACTGCCAATTCGGCGCTGGGTTCCTTGGGCTCACCGCGCCTTGTTCTTCGTGAAGCCCTCTGGCGTTTCCCTTACGTCGACGGCAGCATTCGATTGTGCGTATATCACTGCGGCCACACTCCCGGCAACAAATTGTTCGTGGGTTTCGGCATCTATTGGCATAGTGTCCTTGTTCACCGCACCTCCTGCATACGTTGTTGGGGTGAATCACTGATTGCCCGGAGGCGAGTGGTGCCGTATGTTCGGTGGTTGTGGTGGTGGTCGGGGTACAGGTTGCGGTGATGGAACCAAAGTCGTGTCACCTACGACGTGTCGCGTAACTTCGCGGCGATGTCCGTCTGATGGTCCTCGATAGCCCTCGTGTTTGCTCTCGTATTCCTCGGCAAAGGTTAAGAGTTCTGCGGGATTGGTGAAATCCCTCCGATGGATATAAAGTAGGTAATCGGGGTGGCTATTACGGAAGAATCGTTCCAGCCGCTGTTCTCTGGTGTACCCTGTGTGTCTCCTCAAGCTCTGTATCGCTAGCACGTAATCCTTGTACTTCTCCCTGTTATACTGCCTTCGTTGGCGTACGTCGTCCTCGAGACGCTCTAAATACCTGACTGGTAGGAAGAAACGTAAAAAATTCTGTTTGAAAATTGTCCACCTTTCCTAGTGCGCATTGTTATTGCGACACCATTATAGCCTGGTGCCCCCTAGTAGCTCCGGCATGGTTTTTGGTAGGAGATCCACGTTGAGCGCGTACACTTCGGCTAACTCCTCTAGCCGGTCGATGAACGCTAACGGGTCCCGTCCACCGGTGTACTTTACCGCACTTTGTCGATGATGGGTGCGAATACTACGGTCGGTGTTTGAGTTACCTGAGACGTATAATTGATGGCTGGTGCTGCTATTCCCGATGGTAAGTATGTTGGTTGCGCGGGTTGCGTATTCCGTGGAGGAAATTCCAGTGGGGTCTGCTGTGATTGACCCCCCGTCATGGTTCCGTCTGCGGCCGGAGGGATTGTCGTCTTCGGCTCACCTCCTCCCTCATCTGCTTTCTCGGTATCCTTGTATCTTGTCCCTACCGATAGGAATTTATTACATATTTCTAAGTCGTTTGGTGCCTTAGCAGCTAATGCTTGTGCCTGTGTATTCGATACCCAGTTCCTGTGCGATGCACACCAGCTGTTCCTTCGCGATGTTTTGCAACCACGTGGTGTCGACCTGGTCGGCCATCTTGTGGCTATATCTTTAGGCAGGAATTTTCCTTCTGACTTTATGCGATTTGCAAGGTTCCTGCTCGGGCGCCAATTGTATCAAAGCTTTTCCGCAGCCCCGTTGCTTCCTTAATAATTTCTGGGGTATACTCGCCGTGTCTGGGGTTCGTTTACAATAAATTTATATTTAGGGGCACCTTGCAAATCATTTTAATGCAATACTTCACTTTATTGATTCATTGCTTAAATACTATAATGTAAAAGAAACGTGTTTGTATTCTTCACTTGCAAATTCACTTAGACTATCTTGCGGTATCCTCGACTGTGGTGGCGGGCCTTAACGGTCCGGCCGTATTCCGTTAGACGGATCCCGTTAGTATGTGGCGTCTGTGCCCTGTCGCGCCTTATGGCGGCATCTCTCTCTGCGCGCCTTACGTCGGCGTGTGCTTGTATTGTGGGGCTTTGCTCTACCACGCCTTATGCCGGCGTCTTCATGTGTCGCTGAGGCGATGCTCTGTCGCGCCTTTCGTCGGCGCCTTGCTCTACTGCGGTGCTCTGTCGCGCCTAGCGTCGACGTCTCTTTCGGCTGCGATCGCCGTCGCGCCTTGCGTCGGCGTCTTACTGGCGTATCGGTGGCATTATGGCAGTCGCGTCGCTGCGGTGCGGTTTATTACTGTCGCGGAGCGGTCCGCTTCGACGCAGGCGAACGGACGTCACCTGTTCGTGGGTGCGCGTTACTGTGGCAGGGGCTTTGCCTACGCGGGTGTGAACGAAGTCTCAAGCGGTGTTTAGTGGTATAACCGACACATTCACAACTTGAAGCCACGAATCACTCCTATGAAACGATCTCTCTTGGTGGTAGAACCGACACATTCGAGGTGCGTTTCACTGGTAGCTCCGATCACGACCACAGCTCCGTGCTGACTGACTGCTGTGCTGCTGTGTCGCTCATTTTATGGCTGTTATGTTTGGTGTTGCTAGCTCAGATGGTTGCGTTGCCATGGTCACCGTCTTGCTGAGGCTTGTTGGTTGGCCGTTTTGCTGTTAAGTGTTGCGACCGCTCGTTGTTTAGCTGAGACTTGTTGGTTGGTCGTGTTGCTAGGGCCTTTTGTGACCGCCTGTTGTGTTAGTGTTGTGTTGATGGTTATGATCCATATGGTGTGGGGTCGTTTTGTGTGGGCCAAATTAATAAGGTTTTATTTGGTCCTCACACCATATAACCATAAATATTGATGAAAGCTGTAAATATTTTCATTTGTTCCAGGTCACCATTGAATGAGCATTTTCAACACTGAGGCTGTGCTTACTGACTACAGTAATCAACTCAATGAAGAGACACTGGAAGATATTTTATTAATAAAATTCAACCCAAGTTTTCTTGACACACTCATAGAAAATTTACCCCTTTTTGACCATGAGGATTTTTATATATCGTTATTCTTTATTATTTATTTATTTATATTTTAATTAAAAACCATTACATGAATTTAAATTTAAAATATTTCAAAATAAAATATACACACATGTACGTATGTATGCAGAAATATCTCATATATTCTGTTTTTTTTAGTATACTTGAAATGGAAATGCATGTATGTTCATATGTACAGCGTATTACGTACAACGCTGTATCGCCTCGTCTTAGTAAACAACAATCATGACAAACGCAAAATATCAGTTGCTATCAGTTTTCAAAAGGCGTCGATTTTCATATTTGACGACTGATGCTTTTTGCGAATGTTAAAATCAACACCATTGATTTTACAGTGACTGCGGGCACTGAGAAAAGTCACAGTAATATCAATAATTTAATATACGAAGACGCGACTGCTTACGGGATTTCATTTCTTTCGCTTTTCGTTTTTTGTTTGTGCTAGAACTGACTGTTTTTTCTCAAAAGCGCAAATACAAGCAGGTGTTCGTGTTAATAAGTCGACGAACAGTAAAGTCTATCAAAATCGAAATTTGGTTGACTTTTACTAATCCAACTGCAGATTTTTAAACACTGATTAGAACTGCAAGTGATTGCAGGCCGAAAAATCCGTAACCCATTTGAATTCACCATGACAAACCCATAACATAAGTTCCAAATGTTGACACATTAAATAAATTTTCTAACCGTTACAATCAGAAATATTTATGTCTAATTTTCATGGAAAAGTCCCTTGGTACCTTTATGGTATCGCTCCCCGCATACTTTTTTGGTGTCACACAGTGCTATGCACGGCTTCGAACAAAATGTTCAGCATACGCCATGGCGCACTGTTCCACAATTGAACGTGAATGTGGTTGTTGAAAATATACGAGAATAAGAACCTGCATCATAGAAATAGGTGGAATAAAGAGCCTTGACAAAAGATTTAGTAAATAAAGGAACAAAACTGGTATTGTATAGCTAATGGAATGACCTTTTGGTGGATTGTCTATGCATCCCACCACGGACGCCATCAACATAAACACTTCAATATTCGGGGAAGGACTTACACTTACTAGTACGAATAAATTACGATAAATAAAATTCCTAACATTTATTCAAATACAGGTTAGGTTAGGTTGGGTGGTAGCTTCCCTGATAGGGGAAGCTCACTTGGACAACATGAAGGTCCGTTGTGATACCACATATAATAAACTAAAATAACGGTGACGTAGATATAACTACTACTTGGAGAATCGTTGGGTAGCAACGATAAAGTTCCGAATGATCCCGATCTCAACCTTGAATAGCTTCTCGGGAGATCCAAGTGAGTCGCGACCGAAATACTTTCGCCTAGTTCTGGCAAAGCTGGGCAATCGAGCATAAATTTATTTGATGATTCCACCTCATCGTCCTCCATACAGCTGCAGCAGGATGGAGTTTCCAATATATTGAGACGTACCGCATGGATACCCATGGGACAGTGCCCTGTCAAAACCCCAATGACCATTGATGGGTGAGCCTTAGTGAACCCAATTATTTCAGCAGACCTTCTGCCATCCAATTTCAGCCAGAAAGATCTTGCTACCCTGCAAGGCGTAGTGTCCGCCAAACGTTTGCTTAGCTGACTCGAGTTATTCAAATACAAGAACTCCAAAGAAACTCGCAACTACAAGGAAGTCCATGCGTTTGCAGGTGCGCACAACTGTCGTGAAATAAAATTGAAAACAAAATGGAAAATGCAAATACATAAGTGGTTGTTTATGATTGCTTTGTGCATTGTCATTGTTATCATGTTATTGCGACAGATGGCTCTCAACACATAATTTTCTACTTTATTCGATTGACTATTGAAGGAGTTGAATGGCAGCGATTGAACCGGCATAAAATGGACTGTCAAGCAATAGATCAATTGCATGACAAGCTGTTCAACCAAAAATGGTAAACAAAAAGGTTTTGTAATGTAAAAGACAGTTGTAATGATTAATTGCAAACATTTAATATTAATGGCTCTTTGTCTGATAGGCGAGTAAATAGATATATATTTATAATGTTAATTAATTTAATTTTCCATTATGGAAGATCAACCGAAATATTATCTAGTATGGAATATATATGTATGTACATTAGACTGGCCCGATTTTGCATTATATCTTTATATTTTTGCAGAGAAGGCGGGGATAGTTGATGATAAAAAATTTAACCAATGGGCTAACTATATGTTTTCGAGGTCGCTTAATACGATGGCGGTATTAGTTTTTCTCCACAACCAATATATCTCCCAAAAATGTACAAAAAATAGGAAATTATAACTTTGAATGCTAAAATAAAACTGTTTAAAAATTATTTTTTTCCAACATGTAATACTGCATAACGTAGAAAATTTGAAGGGCTTTGGGATGCAAAAAAGCCGGCTCAATTTGAATCAACTTGCTTCGAGATGTGACCAAAATACTTAAATGACCCTAATACCAAAAACAGTAATACTACATGTAATCGGGTCAATGACTTTGTGAATGGACTCTTGAGGTTAATTCTAAGTTTTTAAACTTTTAACTCGTTAATAATTCCGATATTGTATTGCTTTAATCATGTTTGGAGCTTTCTAGAAAAAAATCGAATAATTAAGCACCTCCAGTGAGTGAGTTTTTCTAAAAAAACAAGATATAATGCCAAATCGGATCAGTCTAATGTACATAGAAAAGGTTAATTTCGGCGTTCGTTTTGATGAGTACCAATATCTCATCATTTCTACGAAAATTGCCGGAGTTGAGTACAAATAATTTTTAGACGTTTTTATCAGAAATATATGTTGAGAGCAAAACGTAGATTTGCTCGATAAAACGATTACGGTTAAATGGTAGAAAAGTACAACCACTTGCGGGAACGATATCAATACATCTGCTCGCTGGGGAGATAAAATCAATTTATCACCTCCAACGAGAAGTACGCAGACCTGATTCCCGAGCTGAAGCCATGGCTATAGCAGCCACATGGAGAGGTTGGCTTCTACCTGACACAGTTTTTAAGTGGCCACAACTAATTCCGAAAATTTTCTCCACAGAATGAGCAAAGTGGAAAATCGGAATTGCTTATGTTATGGGCTTTTAGACGACGCATGCCACACCTTTTCGAATGCGATCACTTCGCACAGCAACGGAGAAAGGCAGAAGTAACACTAGGCGACCTCCTCCCGGGCAGTGTCAGTTATAAGATGACCTACGGAAGTGACAGATAGGATGGTTAGCAGATACGCAAGGAATATTCTCCTCGCTAAACGGCAAGGTGGTTGTTTGGACCAATAACGTGAGAGTTGCTAACAAGCTCACGTAGGGAGATTAGGTTTTAGTGGGTAGCCCATCTAGAGAAGAAGATGGTCTTACACTCGGAGAGGCTCGCTTCTACAGAGTGTAGAACCGAGGCGTAACACAAAAAAAAAAAAAAAAAAAAAAAAACAAAAAACCACTTGATATGTACTGCATATTTGTTAAATTCCAAATATTAGGTTTGCTGAAAAAAAGAAGGTTATGAGAAGTAAAAGAGCAGAGTGATCAAAAGCGCATGAAAGTCGTTATTCAAGTACATAGGGAAGAATGTTTAGGATGTGACTGAAGATCCTAAGTGCGTTTGGGCGATATATACTGCTAACAACACCTCCGCAAATACCCGAGATGAAGCCAGAACCAAAAACGATCAAACAAGAGAAAAAAAAACTATAAGACGTGATATATCTCCAAGGAAGATTTAGGCCGAGCTCTTATCAAATTTTCGTCGTCCTCCTCTTTAATTTTTCCTACAAATTGGCCAGATGGGACCTAAAATGTGCGACATGTTTACGCGAAGTACACTTCCACTACACCACGGTGGCCAAAAATCACTAAATTCTTAGAAAATTCGCGCCAATTTTGCACATCGTTATTAAATCGTTATTTTTGACAGCAGCACAAGCCCAGTTTGGAAAAAAAATAATTCAAGCAAGCAAAACATATCCTCTTTTGAAATCTCTAGTAACGCAGTCAGTCTGGCATGGGTTCTTTACACAATAATCAAAAGAAACTTGTATATACAACGTATTAAAAAAAATTTTAAAAATTACATAATCCCAATGGGCAATGCTACAAACTATCAATGTTACAAACTATCAAGTTTATTTCTTACTCAACCACCTTTATAATTTGCTTGTTTATAAGTGAGGTGAACAGGCAGACCAAAGAAAGGGTAACTTTAGTAACTGTGAAACAAAGCAATGAAGACAACACTGGATTGAATACCCAGGACAAAGACCAAATAACTTACGCTTCCCAATGCAGTCGGTTCTATGTACCGGAGCGACTCGGGATTTTTTCCGACCAAGGACTGTTATTTCAGTGTAACCCCATTTAATTTGTTGTGTCCCTCCCGCAAATTGTTGTCCTCCCAGCAGCTCCTCGCAGGGGGATTTCGCCATACTCTCCTGCTCCGGGAAGGTATCGAACCCAATCCGGGTCCGTCTCCTGACCCCGGTCCTGAGAAATGGTTTGGCTGAGTTTGCCGGAAAAGAATCTTTTTAGGACGGTCATGCTTTTGTCAGTGTGTCACGTGCAAGGGATGGTTGAATCGGACAGGTTGTTCTGGGCTAGATCCCAAAACCAGACGTCCTCGTAACTTTTATAAATCTTTTGCGGTTCCTTGCTGTTCACGCCCAAGGGCGTCCCGTAGTCTACGCCTTAGCGCTATTCTGGGCCCTTCTCTGCCTCGGTTACATCCGAAAAATTGAAATCCCACATTTCTCTACATAACGGTATAGAAGAAAACTCCATCGTTTGTGTTCCGTTGGTAAAGGTTGGTGTAGATCCCAAAGCTCTGCGGTATATTAATTCTACGCTGGGTGTTGAGGCTCACTTCCAAAGCTATTGGTGCCAGAGTTATGGCCTTCAAACATAGCTGCGCGTCCATTTAATTTTCATTCAAAAAACGTCGAGGTCCAACCGATGTCCAATGGCAATCGGTTGGGTCAGACGGAACAATAAACCGATTAAAATTGATATGCAAAACATGGCTGGCATTAGAACTAAATCTCAGCTTTTGCGGTTATTCGCTTCCCACCAGGATTATGATGTCTTCGTTATCGTCGAGACGTGGTTGAATGATTACTTCCATAGCGCGGGATACTTCGAACCCATGTTATATAACGTCTTTCGCAAGGACAGAAATGCTAACATCACAGGATGTGCTAGAGGTGGTGGAGTTCTCATCGCAGTGCATTGCAAACATAACGCTTCTGAGGTTGCACATAATAGTAAAAATGAGCTGCTTGATCAAGTCTGTGTTCACATCCGAGGCACCCCAGACTCAATTTTTCTGTGTGCATCGTATATTCCGCCCAACAATAGCCATAACCTATACACAGCGCATGTTGACAATATTGTTTCCTTGGCTCTGAATAAAATTGGTGGCGATCATCTCTGCGTGCTAGGGGATTTCAACCTTCCTAACATAAATTGGTCTCAAAATACTTCCAGTTCTTCATTAATAGCGGGTGATGTTACTAGCCTGAATGAAATATATGTGATTGATAGCTTTTTAAGCATTGATTTAAGGCAAATTAACTGTTACCCAAAACTACTTGGTCGCACTTTAGATTTAGTATTTTTAAGTAATAATTTAAATTTCACATTGCTTAAATGCGACTCACCAATTACAAAGTCTGACATACCTCATGTTCCGTTAGTCATAACTTTTGGAATTTTATAGATTTGCCAAAGTCAGTAATGATAATTCAAATTTTTCTTTTAATTTTAAGCGATGCAACTTTTTTGACCTGAACAATCTATTTCTGGAAATTAATTGGGATAGCCTGTTTCACAACTTAGACACTAACAGTTCTTTCGAGATATTCAAAACTACTGTTGTGGACATCTGTAAACAGTTTATTCCTTTGGTTTCAAAAAAGAAGTATAAAGTTCCTTGGCATAACGCAGCCTTGATGAAAATTCGAAATTTGAGGAATAAATTTTTTCGCAAGTTCAAAAATAGTAAAAATATGGTGTTCTTCGACAAGTATAAAGAGTTTGAAAGGAAGTTCACGTGCCTAGATAAATTGTTGCACAGAAATTACATTTTAAGTTTTGAAGAAAACTTAAAAGCAAACCCAAAATCGTTTTGGAATTTTGTTAACTCGAAAAAATCTGTGTCGAATATTCCCTCCTCTCTCTTCCTTTCCGATAAAGCTGTTGATACTCCAGCTGATGCGGAAAATCTGTTCGCTGAGTTTTTGATGGCCAACTTCGCGTCCGACCGTGATAATAGTGATGACATTAGTTTCAACATACAACCATCGAAAAATTTTGGAAATCTTGCACTGTCTTTTGATGATGTCGTTTGTGGCATCTCTCAACTTAAACAGTCATTAAATACCGATGTTGATGGTCTGTTAGCAATTTTATTTAAGCAGTGCGAATCTCTTGTTTATCCCCTTTTATTAATATTTAATAGTTCCCTTTCCTCGGGTACTTTCATTGACGCGTAGAAACTGGCTTTTATTAAACCTATTTTCAAGAGTGGCAATAAAAATTATATTACCAACTACAGACCCATCTCAAAACTTTCCGCCACGTCAAAGCTTTTTGAATGCATAATGCAAGAAAAATTGCTTTTTTTCGTTAAGAATATTGTGTGTCCAGAGCAACATGGCTTTCTTCCCGGACGCTGCACTTTGACTAACTTAGTTATTTTTTCTGATGACTGCATTGCAACTTTTCAGTCTGGGTGTCAGGTTGAAATAGTATATACGGACTTTTCTAAAGCTTTTGATCGGGTTTCTCATGTAGTCCTGGTTAAGAAGCTGGCCTGTATGGGTCTCCTCTCAGTGTTTCTAAAATGGATTGAATCATACCTACAAAACTGCAGTTGTGAGGTTGTTGTGGACAATGTGAGGTCTTCGCCTTTCGTTGTCTATTCTGGTGTCCCACAAGGAAGCATCTTAGGACCACTTTTCTTCATATTGTTCATTAATGACATTTGCTCTTGCTTATCTGCAGTTAGGTTTCTACTATATGCGGATGATGTAAAAATCTATTCACTTATTCACAGTCAGCATGACTCTGAATTGATGCAATTAAATGTGGATAATTTAAGTACATGGTGTAATAGCAATCGGTCAACTCTTAACTTAAAAAAATCTTTTCGTATAACTTTTTCAAAACGCGTTAATGTCATTGATACCTCATACCATTTACCTAACTCGCCCCTTACAAGGGTTAGTGAAATAAAAGATCTGGGAGTAACTTTTGACTCCAAATTTACTTTCGCAAAACATATTAAGCTTTGCATCTCGAAATCGTATGCCATGCTTGCATTTCTTTGGCGTCAAAGCTCGGTGTTTACTGACCCTTATACGCTAAAGCTTTTGTATACAGCGTTTGTGCGCTCTAAACTTGAGTATGCCTGTTTCATTTGGTCACCGTATTATCAGTACCATATTGCAAGAATCGAGCGGATCCAGAAAATATTCTTATATTTTGCTTTGCGCAGCTTACGCTTCTCTGGACCCATTCCGACTTATGAAGCTAGATGCCTATTGATTAATTTAAAGTCATTGCATAACAGGAGAATAAGTTTGTCGCTGTCGTTTATTTTTGACGTTTTCTGCGGTGCGACTGACTGCCCAATGCTCCTTGAGAGGATTTTCATAACCATTCCTGCCAGAGTGCTTAGGAACTCTGAACTCTTCAATGTTCGTCTTTTCAAAGCTCTCTATGGAGTCAATGCGCTACTAGAACCTTGATTGAGTTTAATAGAATTTTAAATTGTTTGGAAATAGATTTTTCTTACTCAAAAGAGCGCTTTTTAAGTAAAATAAACCCTTTTTATTAATAAGCCATTTATTTATACTAGTAATTTGCCTACTGTTACCACATATTACTACTTAGCCTGTAAGATTTTGTATTCTAATTGGCTTAACAAATAAATAAATAAATACTAAATACTAATGTCCACAGAAAAGATCGCGGGAGCGGAAATGGAGGCGGTCTCGCGTTTATCATACACCACTCAGTGCAATATCATATATTTGATCCCGACATCGCCCGCAGGGACAATGTCCTAGAACGTCACGGCTTATCTGTCCGGTCAGGCGATGTAAACCTAGAAATCATCAACATCTACATCCCCCCTGCCAACTGCTGCACCAGTGAATACCGCCCTAATATTAGCGCCTTACTCACTGGCGAGATGTTGGCGGATCAAATAGAAGAAACGACGTTCTGCAAAATACACTGAGACGCCCCCACTCGTATGGTAGGAAGCTGTCACAGTTTGCCAGATATATCAATCGCAATACTCCGAAACTGCGTCAACTGGCAGCCGATGATAACATTGGCATCCGACAACCTGCCAATACTTATTTCGCTCGAGCGTACCGTCGAATTCATCGTCACCGAAAAACGTATTTCATAAACTTTAAAAAAGGAAAGTGGGACGAATACATATCCTTTACAGACAACCGCTTTGCCGCCCTCCCTATCCCGACTGATGCCGCCTAGGGGAGCGTGCTTTCCAAGTGGTCATTGAATCCGACTCGACCCGCTTTATTCCCGCCGGAAAAATTCCCAGAATTTGGCTTCATTTTCCCGCGGAGGCCGCAAGTTTAGAGAGAGAACGTGACCTTATAAGAGAGCTCGATGCCGGCAACCCCAAATAAGTGATATAAACCAACGCATCAGATTGCTTGTGGATGAACACAAGCGGGCGAAATGGGAGGAGCATCTAAGTAGTTGTAACCTCTCTGCCGGTGTGGGTAAGCTTTGATCCACCGTAAAGTCCCTATCATATATGTCTAAGCAAAACGACAAAATTTCCATCGCCGTTGGCGATAAAGTGCTGTCGGATGCGAAAAATGCGCGAGCGCTTTTTGCGGACAATATATAATGCATTCTACGGTTGACGAAGTTAGACGGAGGGCCAACGGACACGCACATAGACATAAATTCAGCGCGTCCCCAATTACCATCACCGCCAAAGAGGTTGAGGATGCCATCGGTCGAGCTAAACCATCTAAAGCAGTGGGCCCAGACGGCATAGCCGTGCCGATGCTTACAGGCCTAGAAAAAGAGGGTTTCAAATATTTAGCACATGTCTTCAACCTGTTCCTTTCCACCTTTGTCATTCCCGAAAAATGGAAAATGGCCAAGGTGGTCCCGCTACTAAAGCCTGTGAAACTAGAGAGTCATATCGCCCGATATCCCTCCTATCGCCAGTAGACAAGACGCTTCAAGCCATTTTGCTCCCCTATTTCAAAGCAAATTTGCAACTAGCCTGTTACCAGCATGGCTTTAGAAAACTTCATAGCACAACCACAATGCTAAATGCCATTAGCACCCAGATAAATTGCGGTTTAAATCAAAACTCCCACCATAGAACAATACCCGTTGCGCTAGACCTATCAAAAGCTTTTTATACTGTCAACCATGGCACGATAATGCAAGTCCTGGAAGGGTCTACCCTTCCCCAAGTCTTAAAAGGTGGACCGCAAATTATCTGCGTGGCCGGCAGGCATTGGTGCAATTTAGAAACGCAACATCAAAACCAAGAAGAATTAAACAAGGGGTGCCACAGGGTGGTGTCCTATCCCCGCTTTTGTTTAATTTCTACATATCTAAGCTACCTTCACCACCGGAAGGAGTCACAATCGTTTCCTACGCCGATGACTGCACAATAATGGCCACAAGCCCAGGCCCACAGATCGATGAGCTTTGCAACAGAATAAACGGCTACATCCCTGATCTCTCCAGTTTTTCCATCCATTTTGAACATCCACGTCAATGGCACTACGGTACCGACTGCCTTACACCCCAAAATCTTGAGCATGGCGTTCAATCAGGATCTACATTTTGGTGAGCATGAAGCCGCAATTGTACCGAAAATCCAGAGCCGTAATAAAATCCTCAAATCTCTTGCTGGCAGTACTTGGGGAAAAGATAAAGAATCGCTCATTACCATGGCCATCCGATTGCATGCTACGCGTCCCCTATATGGTCGCCAAGCTTAAAGACTACTCACTGAAAAAAACTACAGGCCTGCCAAAATACTTCCCTCAGAACCGCCACGGGTTGTCTTCTTATGTCCCCAGAATACCGTATACATAATGAGGCGAGAATACCCCCATTAGGGAGAGAAATGAAATGCTAACCAAACAGTTCCTGTTGAATACCCAGAAACCTGGACATCCCAACAGACATCTAATTGATGAGCCAACACCGCCAAGGAGTCATCTCCGTAAGCATTCTGAGGAAATATGGCACCTGAGAATACAGCCGTATGAAGCCAAAAAAGACAAGCAGGTCCTCTATGTCAGGAATTGCCCGGTGAATCCTGTACTCAAAGAACAATACCCTAAACTCGCAGAAGAGGAAGGCACACCCTCTAGGGAAACGCGAGTCACTCTAGCTCAACTTCGATCTGGATACAGGTTAAACTCTTACCTATCCAGAATCAACCCCGACATAAAAAATGTATGACCTGCTTGCAATGAGTCCCCACATGACACCAACCATCTCTTCAATTGTAATGTGGGACCAACGCCTCCAACACCTCTCTAATTATGGTCCACCCCTGTTAAAATAGCAAGTTTCCTTGGACTCCCATTTGAGGATATTGATGGCAATTTGTGATCGGTCACACCTATTGGACGGGGCGAAGCACTGCTACAACAACAACAATAACAACCAAATAATTTATACTCCCAGCAACGCGAGCATCCTCTGAACTTATTAATCTAAGCAGAGAAAACCTGCGAACTCTCATTGGGTAATTTATGGGACACTATATGTAGTGTAGGATATCACCTAAGCAAACTAAATTGATCGAATACACAAATCTGTTGCGTTTGTGAGCTGAAGAATGAAACGCCGGTCAACATTATCCGCGAATGTGTTGCTCTGCCAAGACTGAGACGCCGCCATCTAGCTGGAATGAATCTTAGTTCCATCATGATATGGCGTAAGAAGTCTAAAAAGGTACTTAATACATTAAAAAACTCCACGTGCGGTTATATGTTGAAAGGCTAAGCACAAAGTAACCGCACATCCATTTTATTTAAAAAATACAAATTCAATTTTTAAGACCCACTTGCAGAACGACAATTTAACTTTTTAACACGGAGTTAACCTGATATGAAAGGTTAAACTAACACACTTTTGACAAATTGTTTAAATTAACTCTGAGCTAAAAAAATAACCTGCCGTTCTGCAAGTGGGCCTAAATGTACAAAAGGTCCAAAGTTTCAACATATCGATTTCTTAACACATTCCGTATATTTCCTTATCATCACAATAATCAAGAAACATTTAACTTAATTCCCAAAACTCAACACAGCAAGTTCACTCTGCCAACGTCACTCTGGCATTGAGATCTTCTCCACCAATTTTTTTAACGATACGTGAATTCTTGCCGGAGTAACATCTTCGGCACTGTGGTGAAAACTGAGTCTAAAAAGGCTTTATTAATTTCTAATCTAAGTCGATGCCAAGTTGAGCCTTAACACAGAAATGGTTAGACAACAATAAAGCACTTCAGGCTGAACCTGTGAAGAGTTTCATGATGTTCAACTTCGAACTGAGCGCGAAACTCGAGAAAGTCATACGAAGGGAAACATTTGGGATATACTAAATTTGCGACCCCACATCTCGAACATCTGAAGACGCGCACATGCGACTTATAATGATTTTTAATACTATTAACTTGATGTCAAAATAAAGGCGTATGCAAATTTGCAAGCGTTATTTCAAATGCCAAGGTCAAACCCTTAAATGGCTTAGTAATTTTAATTTTCTCAATAAGTCAATTTTGAATTTTTAGTTGTCAAATTGTTAGTGTAAATAGGTTTTTTTCTTCCTAAGTGCTCGTTCATCAAATGAAGGTGCCTTTGCTTTGCACTTACATATCAAAATCAAAAACTTCCCTTTGAATTTTATTTATATGTGAGTGCTTTGAAATTTTGTTTATATTTGAAGTGCAAATTTGTATGTATAGTGCAAAGCGGTTGATCAGCTCTGCTTATATGCATACATATCAAAGACAAATTTAACTTAATTTTTCTTCACTATTTACTCACCTGCACTCTATGATTTTCTTTATCGCACACATAAATGAAGCCCAATGAATCTGTGGCTATACCCCAAGGATAGTTGAATTTGCCGTCGGTAATGCCTTGTGAGCCAAATGCACGCAAAAATCGTCCTTGTGGATCAAGTACTTGTATACGATGATTATATCTACAAAAAAAAAAAACACAAATGTTTAGTAGTCAATACAGGTCTTCTAATACATATGTCGGCTACAAAAAAAAAGTTTAATGATATTCGCCACGAAACCTAGTACTTTGGCCCTAACAAGCATTCGAAAAATCATATCCCCACAAAAAATGTATAAGGTTATAAATTTTTCGTCTGACTCATTTTGTTTTGTTGATTTTAGGACAGCGTGGATAATTGATGAATATCAGAACGATTTTCCGTCACCCCTTGTCAAATTTAGTTTCGGTACAAACCAGTTTCGTTTTGCGATCATCAGTGTCAATTTTTGAACGACCAAATTTGACAAGGGATGACGTAAAATCGTTCCAATATAAAAATCTCTCGTCGTTACAAAGAAGGATGGTGTATCAAATTGTATAACAAGTCTTTGAGAGAAGATGGGATGGATCTTGAATTGTTGGCGAGGAGGTATAATGCTGCGCTCTATGAGCTTTACGCATATATGACGATAGTGCGGCGAATTAATTAATTAAATTGATGATAACTGCTGAAAAAACTTTGTCTTTGCAAAACTCCTTTAGTGTGAAGAAATTTTTTTCTACTAACTCAGCATTCACAAAAATTTAAGTGTTAAAGGGAGGACCACTAAACAGCTAACAAAAAAGCCGAAACAGTTTTTTAAAAATGCAGACTACTTTTGTTGAACACCTGCATACATCAATTGAAAGCAGAATTATTTCCTCCAAAAACGCAGTCATATCTCTAAATGTCGTCTTTCAATAAATCTTATATATTACTTGAAGACCCGGCAGACGTTGTCCTGCCCTAAATTTGGCCTATCTGCATACATTTTAATAAGCTTTTTCCGTCTGACTCTGCCATTCCCCCCTCTTCACTTTTTGCTAATCCTTTTATTCACTCCTCCCTCCGTCTTTTTCGCTTCATCTATCACCATCTTCGTCTCATTCTATCTCTTTCTCAATCTACTTCTCTCTTTTCTCTTCTCTCAATTCCTTCTCATTCTTCTGCATCCCTTATTGCCTGTCCCAGAGGGTGGTATGTATTTTATTCCAGTCCCAGTCCCACTCCGAGTCTCAGTCCCAGTCCTAGTCCTAATCCCAGCCCCAGTCCGTCTCTGGATAATATATTACTCTGTACTTAAGCACTCATCAACAGCTTTCATTTGATATCCATATTGTATAAACACTGTCTAGGCATTCACTGGCCCACGTTTTGGCCTATATCTCGATACCCTAGTCACCCAGGGGTATGAAAATTACCCTCCACTAAAGCACTCATTAACAGCTTTCATTTGTTATCCATATTCTATAAACACATTCTAGGGGTCCCCGGGTCCACGTTTGAACAAAATCGACCGACGCATCTCTTCAAACACCGGCGACCAACTAACACACATTTTAGCCTTTCTTTTTATATATATAGATTTTTATTTTTCACATTTCACTATAATATTAAAGCGAAATGAAGATTTTCGTTGCTTTTGAAATTCAGCTTAAAAATTGCACATGGAAGACTCTCCTGAATTAAAAAAAAATATCATAGTACCTCTAAATCGCGGGCCCCCTCAGAAATAATGATAAGCACGTTGTTTAATTATAAATTATTATACAAAATAAAATAAAAATCGGTTTAGTAGTTTAGGAGTCCATTGGCTCCAAATATAGTGACACGTGATTTTTATATATTAAGATTTTTGTTTGCTGTTTTTATGTGTAGGTCCCCTTTTTCGCTCTTATTTGGAATCCAAGTCTATATATGAAGTTTTGGTAGTAAAGATGGAGATTAGTGCTATTAGCGCACTTTGGGCATTATTAGTCGTATTGCTTTTTTTTTTTAGCTATATTTTATAATTTGTTAAAAATAAACGGCGGTGAGCACACAGAGAAATCTATTTGTACTACGGCACTATTGGGAATATTTGATTAGAACTAACACTGCATTACCAGCAGTTGCTAACATTCGCCAGATGGCAGCGCAAGCGCATGTAAGTTTTTATTGATGGATGATTGATTGATAGAAGAGATGATTTCTGTTTATATTTGATATGAGACTTTTATATTTGTTGCGCAAGATGCGCACGGGTCCGGCTAGTTGTTACATACATCTGTTTTTGCTCTTTACATTCCTGGGCCCGTATTACGTGTTACGATCCGTGATCGCAACTCATTTTTTAAATCACAATAACTCTGAAATGGTGGATCGGATTAATGGTATATTTGAACTAGTGACAAATAGTACTCGTTATATTCATGACTTATAATTTTTAGGAAAAGTTTGACAGTTGCATAGTTATCGCTTGAGTGAAAATAGTTTGCAGTCACTGATCGTAACACGTATTACGGGCCCTGATCGGTGCAAACAAACAAACATATTTATAATTTGTAGCACACTTGCAGGCAGACTTTCTTGTATCAGGTTTGGAGTTGTGTAGCAAATGGAGCAGATAAAATAATTCATTTTGAATTAATTAATATAATATAAATGGATGGCTGAAGCTACGCACGTCCAGTGATTACTTGACTGAAGTGTTTAAAAGCAGACTTCAAATATGTGAAACATTTCTTGTATATAGAAAATTTTGCAAACTTTATACACCAAAAAGGGATAGATAGATTGGTAGTGGGTATTGAACTGTTACCTTTAAATCAATTATACCCTCATTATATTCACAGTCCTTTATCCAAGCCGTCCAAGAAGCCAAGAATTATTTTCGAATTTAGGGAGTGTACGTAATAATCATTGTTGCAGAACCGACATTCTACTTTATCAAACGTTTGTGTATGTGACTTTCACTCAGCAGTGACCTGTAAGTATGCTGTTGAAATTCTCAGATTGCTTTTTGTAAAGCTAGACTGTAACTGTTCTCTGGTATGCCCCTTTTCTTGAGATCCAGGACTATTGATATTCTTATCTCAATTAAAAATTATTTCTTTGACTTGACTTCGGCCTGCCCGTCGCCAAGTATCACACATACTTGCGGCAAAAACTGGGAAAAATGTTTTGAGCATATACCCATAACCCCTCTAATGCAGACACAAGCCAAGCGTTAGGCGTTAATGAATTATTTTGTTAATATCTCCAGAGCTGCTTCATACGCCCATGCAACAGCTTCATATAATATGATTGGTCTCACTATAATGGTGTACGTCCATCTTCAGGATGCAATGCACGTCTTTATTGCTCTTGTAGCCTTTAGAATGCTGTTGTCAACATGTTTCTTCCATAGAAGCAATGGCTGGAGTCAACGAAGAGCTCTGAGTACTTCAGTCCTTCAACAATCGAAAATTAACGATTTTCCATGGAATGCTGGTAATATGAACTCCCACCCAGTCCTCTATCTTGGTGCCCCTTCCATCAAAAAGTTCTATCGCCGGTGTTGTTTCTCTTTTCTTCTTGGCTTTTTAAGCCTTTCTGCCTTAGCAGATGTTACTTTGCCTCAAGTCTCATAAGGGAAACAATTCACCTTCAAACAAACTAAGAAAAAGTTTTCGATAAGAATAGTCTTAAGGTTCAGCAAGCTAACGCCTAAAGAAAATCATAAGCTCGTTTAAGGATATGCGTCCATCTTGAATTGTTATAATCCTTCATAAGGTCCTCATACTGAGCACAACTTGGTATACAAAATGTATTTCATTTAGTCGTAATCAACGACAATACTTAAGTACAATAGCCACCTTTTTGCATTTAATACGATCAATTTATTTCCCTATACCTGATTTCCGCTACCTTCAGCTATATATTTGTCTGTATGTATGTGTGTACGCAAACAAGCAAATACAATTAGGTGCCTTCTGTTGTTGAATACATTAAGAGTAAAGCGGGCTTTTAATTGTGTGGAAAACAATCGCAATTCGAACGTTAACGAAAGTTTTTCTCATTTCCGGCGAGAAACATTTGGTAAAATTGAAATTAATTTTGTCATTATTATGCCGGATTAAGTGGCGAAAAGCTAACTATTTGCTCAGCGGCACAAACGCCAGCTGGACTTGACATTATAGTCACTGGATTTTACTTTATTAACGAATAGTCTATCCGTTTAACATTTTCATTCGAGGACATACAGAGCAAAATCATTCTTCCAAAAGGATAAAATCGCATTCGTTTGATTCGTGTTTGTGTGTTTGTTCGCCTTTGTTTCACTTAATTAAAAAGTTTCTGTTAGCAAAAGCAACAGCGTTTAATCACCTTGTGACTCAATATTTATCTGTATTTTAGCCACGCACATGCACACGCACACACAATTCCCATATTTTGTACTCACCTGTCTGCGATTATGTATTGTCCAATGCGATTGATTGCCACACCAGCCAAACAATCGAACTCGCCTTCACGACTTCCAAATTCACCGAATTGTTTAACAAAAATGCCATTCGAATCGAATAATTGCACACGATGATTTGATGAATCTGCAACGACGAAACTATTGTCCGGGCCAACGGCTACACCGCGTGGCCATGTGAAGGATCCGGGCTCGCTCCCCCGTCCCCCCATTTGGAACAGCTGCTGACGTTTGCGCAAGTACAATTGTTTAAGAGTAGTACCTGCTACTCCGGTTATACCGGTTACTGCTGCTGCTACCGTAGGGGAGGTAGGGGAGCCTAGCCCGTTTTTTGAACCATCATCATCGGATGAGCCCAGCTCGTTGGCCTGCCGCAACGGCAGTCCTAAACTCAAACGACGTGACACGTCGCTGGCGTGACTACGGCTGGCACTGTCATTGGTGCTGCCTCTATTGCCAACGCCAACGCCATGACTATGCGAGGACGATGGTCCCGGTGTGGCGCTACTATTGCTACTCGACGGAGTATCCTTGGCGCTCTTATTGCCATATTTATTTTTCAAATAGCGTGCCCATGAGCTCAATGCCTCGCCATCTTTACTGTCCGCTGCGGCGGACGTGTTGGAGCCGGAGCCAGATCCGATTGCGCTACGTGTAGATGCGGTGCCACGTTCGGTGATTGGCGAATTGTCGCGTGATTTTAATGCATGCGATGACCGACTACGTGCCAGATCTGTACCGCCATAACCGGAGTATCTAAGGTGGAAGGTAAGAGAAAAATGCAGTGATCAGATACTTCAAATATTTTGAAAAACAATCAAACATTCCTAAATGTTATAAGCAAGTGCGAATCAAAACTTCAAGAAAGTACATAGTCTACATTAAAAGATATCTTAATGCGTATATTTAAACAGCAGCGAACAGAAAAATAGCAGTAGAAATCGTTATCCAATTTTATCAATTAAAATCATTTTTTTTTTTCGATTTTTCAAAAAAAACCTTCTAAGAATTTAGTAACTGAAACTATGCAAACCACTTTCAAATAATTCGAAAAATTGAGAAAATTTAATAGGGTCTACACACGGTGAGTCTGATTCGCGAGTCATCTGTGTACGTGTTGACTCGTGGTAAAAATTTAACTCATTTTGATTTTCAAGAGACAGCCAAAGGCATGTCTGAGTGACTAGTATTAATATATTTTCACTAACACATCAAACCTGACTCGCAAATATGCAGCTAGCCTGTCACAGGCATGGTTTTAGAAAACTTCATAGAACCACCACCGCGCTAAATGCCATTAGCACCCAGATAAATTGCGGTTTAAATCAATACCTTCACCATAGAACAGTACTCGTTGCACTAGACCTATGAAAAGCTTTTGGTATGGTCAACCATGGCACGTTACTGAAAGACCTGGAAGGGTCTAGCCTTCCCCCATATCTTAAAAGGTGAACCGGAAAGTATCTGGGTGGTCGGCAGGCATCGGTGCAATTTAGAAACGAAACATCAAAAACAAGAATAATTAAACAAGGGGTGCCGCAGGGTGGTGTCCTATCCCCACTTTTGTTTAACTCCTACATATCAAAGCTACCTTGGCCACCAGAAGGAGTTACTATCGTTTCCTACCCCGATGACTGCACAATAATGGCCACAAGCCCAGGCCCACAGATCGATGAGCTTTGCAACAGAATAAACGGCTAACTCCCTGATCTCTTCAGTTTTTTTACCTCGCGAAACCTGGCATTATCACCGACTAAATCCTCCGCGACCTTATTTACAACATGGACGTCCCAAATGTCGACCATTTTGAACATCCACATCGATGGCACTACGCTACCGACTGTCCTACGCCCCAAAATCTTTGGTGTGACGTTTGATCAGGATCTACATTTTGGTGAGCATGCAGCCGCAATTGTACCGAAAATCCAGAGCCGTAATAAAATCCTCAAATCTCTTGGTGGCAGTACTTGGGGAAAAGACAAAGAAACGCTCATTACCCCTTACAAAGCAATTGGCCGGCCGATTGCATGGTACGTGTCCCCCATATGGTCGCCAAGCCTAAAAACTACTCACTGGAAGAAGCTAAAGGCCTGCCAAAATACTGCTCTTAGAACAGCCACGCGATGTCGTCTTATGTCCCCAGAACACCATCTACATAATGAGGCGAAAATAATCCCCATCAGGGAGAGAAATGAGTTGCTAACCAAACAGTTCCTGTTGAATACCCAAAAACCTGGGCATCCCAACAGACATCTGATTGATGAGCCAACACCGCCCGGAGGCTTAAGGAGTCACCTACGTAAGCATTTGGAGGAAATACGGCACCTGAGAACTCAGTCGTATGAAGCCAAAAAACACAGGCAGGTCGTCAGTGAACTCCACAAACAAGCGTCGAGTCACTCTAGCTCAACTTCGATCTCGATAATCTAACAGGTTAAACTCTTACCTATCCAGAATCAACCCCGACATACCAAATGTATGCCCTGCTTGCAATGTGTCCCCACACGACACCAACCATCTATTTAACTGTATTGTGGAACGAACGCCTCTAACACCCCTCTCATTATGGTCAACCACTGTTGAAACAGCAAGTTTCCTTGGACTACCGTTAGAGGATATTGATGACAATTTGTGATCGCTCGCACCTATTGGATGGGGCGAAGCACTGCTACAACAACAACAACAACAACAACCTGATCGTGACTCCGACTCAATGTGTGTAGACTCTATTATGAAAATTTTGATTTTTCGGTTTGTTTTTATTTTGGAGTCTCTTCATCTTTTTTGTGTATGCATTTTTTTAACTTAAATAATTTTAGTATGACAAGTTACAAGTTATAGATAGGTCCCTCAAAAATCAAATAGATTTTTTCGACTTTTTTTTGCGAAGGCAGTGATTTTATATGGAAGATAACCTAAAACACTCTTAGGAAAAAATGCATTTCAAAAGTCAGTGCAAATATCGAGAGGCATACAACTTGTACATTGTTGTACTAAAGTTGATTAGACTACAAAGCTGCATACTCAATAAAAATTCAGAGAACTCCTTGTAAAAAGTTCGAACTTATTTTCTCGAATTTTATATTTCTTTTTTTCGGAAAGGTTTTTGTGATTTGTTTGTGTGCAAAGTTTTAGTTACAAAATTCATAAAAGTGTTTTTTCTTATTAAAATATCGAAAATAAAGAAAAATAATTTAATAGACGAAATTTGAAAAAAACTGCCACTGCTTTTTTCAGTTTGCTGGTGTATTTTCCTTTAAGTTCTTTTACCGTTTCTGTATCTAATAAATCATTGATTGTTGCGTTTTAAAAAAGAAAAAGAAATGGTTAGGTAGAAAAAGGTGATGATATTGAATACCCAGTCAATAACTCATTGGCGCATCCGGCCAACCAATCTAACAGAATCCTCTACCTCAGATAAGCTATCGAGAAAATTTACAACTTCAACACTACATATCTTTGTATTTGGTGATGAGTCAACTTTTCTCTTCTTCATCCTCACCTCCACTGCAAAGGAAGCAGGTCGGAAACCGGCATTGTACTAAGTGTTGATGCCTGTGTGAATTATTACAGGAAATTTGTTTGGTTTAAGAAGTAAGAACATTATTTCCCTTCATAAAATGGATTATGGGGTCTACGAGAATTCGTAAAAATCTTTTTCGGTCCTAGGCATGTTTCTCAAATGTCCCTTAAAGTAAATCTTTCTAACTTGCTATGCCCGCCGATGGAGCAGAGGTTCGTTGATCTTCACATTTCCATCAACCTTGAAGGCTGGTGCCAAAGTAGGAATAATAAGCTATGATATATTCTTTATAAATGATTGGAGGCTATTGTCATTGGAATACATACAGGTACCTTAAAAACAATATAGCCCGTTCGCAGCTGCTTCCCCATTTATGGGGCACTCGTGCAGATTGTAACGTCTTCATGATTTTAAAGACCTTTCTTCATTCAACTCCTATAACTACAGGTAAAAAAGTTGCTACGGGCTCTTAGTTTGTTGAGATAGCTATAAGGTGGCCAGCCATATAAAAAGGTGAGGGCCATAGTTTATTAAGTTTAAGAAGCATGATTGCAGCAATTTAAGCTCTTCTTCTAATAACTAGTGAGCTAGGCAGATGACTGGTATTGTAGGAAAGCCTAAGCAATTCTGAGTTATCAAAGTTGCAAAGCCCTTTTAAACCTTTTAGGTTTATGTATGCTCAGAGCCAAATTACAGAATTTTGTTTCAAACGCCATATTTCGCAATAAACTGTATTGAATTTATGCGTCGATGGGGCGTTTTTGAAAAAAAATTGACATAGGGCATTTAATTGTTTTCTGAGGTCGAGCGTTTTAAGAACGGCAGCCGAAATCTGATGACATTCCACTCAGCAGTTTGTATATAGTACATTTTCCAAAATTAAATATTTCAAGGGAGCAAGTTAAACTAGTTAAATTACACAGAGGGTTGGCTTTTATCCTTTTCTATTTCGAAATAAGTGCAACAAACAATAATAGTTTTGACGTACAGATGCTAAAAGTACCGTTCTTAATATTTGTGATTAATTGTATATTCTTTCAAAATTCAGTGCTAATTGCTTTTGTGATTAATACGTTTTTTGCCACTTTCCACTTTTTTTTTTTCATTGACTCTGTAAAAATAGGCATTACATGGACATCACGACCACTTCTACTTGGAGATATAAATGGTCTATCTTAAAGTAACCGGTGCTTTGCGTGACTGTGTCCCATATTCACTGCAGGGTATCTACAAAGCCCATGCGGATTTTGCTTTGGGTTTGAGACTTGGTATGTAAAATTGACTTCCGCGGTTGGGAAATCTCTTTGATGCCGACGAACATGATACAAAAAAAATGTTTTGGGATGTCCTGGTCTTTTAAAATTAAGGTACCGCTGTCCGGTTTGTTGATATTGTTAGTGAACTACATTGAATGGCGAAATCAAAGAAAAATGTTGAAACGTTTTTAATTTTTTGCTGGGAAACCCCCTTGCTGTCAAGTAGTGTTATTGTTGTTCTTGTTGTGGCAGTGCTTCGCCCCATCCAATTGATGCGACTAATCACAAATTGTCATCAATGTACTCTAATCGGAGTCCAAGGAAACTTGCTCTTTCAAGAGGGGTGGACCACAATACAGTTAAAGAGAGTGTCATGTGGGGCACATTGCAAGCAGGACATATTTTTTGTATGTCGGGGTTGATTCTGAATAGGTAAGATTTAACTTAACCTGTTACACATCGGAGTTGAGCTAGAGTGACGCGCGTTTCCCTAGGGAGAGTGCGTTTCTCCTCTGATAGTTTTAGGTATTGTTCTTTGAGTAACCCCATTTAATTTGTTGTAAAGTAGTGTCGTTCACGTCTGTGAGAGAGGTTACGCTCGCGTAATGGTCGATTCATGGGTCAACCAGTCAGCGCTCGTCAGTCAGGTGATTCGCGCTGTATGTGCGTGTGAATAACTATGTTTGCAATCAGTGTTGTTCTTTGGATACAAGTGTATCAATTTGGAAGGGATAAAAAGATACAAAAAATATCAAATGAAAACATGTTTAATAGGTTCATCAATTGATAAAAAGAAGTAGAGATATATTTTTGTATGTAGCTTTGATTGTGTTCATAGCGTTAGAGTATTGTGTTACTTCTGTATTAAATACATATTTGTATTCCCTGGGCCCGGACAGTTTCTGACTGTTACTTGGAGTACGGGAATAAACTGAATATATCATATGCATTCCCATTGATTTGTTTTGTTCTATTGTCAGACCGAAAAATTATTGTGTCACAGCTGACTGCCGGCATTGCCATATTTGCTTTGCATATTACTATAAAGTAACCGATTATCACAAAAAACCGTATAGAAAGTAATACTTTACTTTAAAGTTGTAGATTCGTCTCGTAAAATTGAGGCTGTAACATACACGTTGGAAATTTCCCGCGATTCTAAATCTGAATTAATTTGGCTAAAATGCATAGAATTATCAAAGAAATTTGAAATCAGGGAACTGAATTTTCCACGTCGACGGAAAATTTCAAAGCGAATTGACAGTAAAAATAATAACTACCATGTTTTCAACGCTCAAAAAGAATATTATCTTAAGATTGACTGTGAAATTTATGACCAAGTACTTTGCTCTTTGAAAAGTAGATTCGACACCGATTCAGCCGAATTTTTTTCGAACATTGGAACAATTTGCAGTCGGTGAAACAACTGACGTGGAAAAAATCATCCTGTTTTATAAAGACGAGGTTAGACAGTGACAAAAATGCGGCATTGAATTTAATGAAACGTACAAAAGTACTTCCAAAAGCATTGAAAGATATGTTGCAATTTATGAAAGAAAATAATTGGTGTAGAGGACTTGTTCCTGAATATTTAAGTTTTATACAATTGCTCATTACTATTCCGGGGTGAATTTGCTCTAACGAGAGAAGTTTCTCTGTTTTACGTAAAGTCAAAAATTATTTGAGATCAACTATGGCACAAGATCGACTGAACCATGTCGCGATTCTACATTCGTACTCAAAGGAAACTGACGAGCTTGATCTTGAAATGCTGATGAATTCATTTATTTCATCTTCAACAATGAGATGAGTTTAAATTGTAGTTTTATAAAAATTATTTTTTGTAACTTAAAGTGATGAATAAAGTTGGTTGAAAACAGTATAATGTTATAATTTTATAAAATAAAAATTACCCACCCGGATTGTTTATGTTTCGCCGGGCCTGCCCCTAATAGAAGTGACCGTGCTGGCATGTAATACTTTATCAGTAAAAACAAAATATTCGCACCGAAAATTTCACTCGAAAACAAATTTCTCAGCTAAATTTTATCGTATTCCAATTTGTTAAAATAAATGCATTTTTTCATATTTTTGCAAAAAAAAAAATATTTTTAACTTATGCTAATTGCTTATTAATGTTTTGCTCATGTTAATTCAATGAACGTAGAAACAAGTAAAGTAGAACAAAAAAAAAATATTTTAAAAACAATTACAGCACGATTATGGAGGAAAATTAAAATTTTAATTATTGCGATATGAACAGAATTTTGGTTTGGTTGCTTTAGTTCGATTTTCCAACAAAAAAACAAAAACATATGAACGCAAGGGAAGTGAGCGATGAGCACTGAACAAAAACAAGATGAACGATTCACTTATACAAATATTTAAGTATTTATGTATGAACGAGTATAGTATGTATGCATTTAGATATTTTATATTACAGTAAATGATACAATAACAATAACAAATCAATGTATGAACGTAAGAGAGAAAGAGAGAGAGAGAGAGAAAGAGAGCGTGCATAGCGCGCAACAAACACATTTAAGCGTGAAAAGTCCCAGCTAAATTGAATATTTTAATATTTACAATGCACAATCGAAATTTTAATTTAACAAATTTTTATACATATTGAGAAAATTTTTTTAAATCAATTTTAAAATTTTAAAAACATGATTAAATCGAATTATTTATAAGAGCTTTAAATTATGCTTTCAAATTAAAAAAAAAAAAACACCTTATAAATAGTTAAACGAATTCAAAAATGTATATATGTGCGTGTATATGCATGTTTGAATATAGAAGTAAAATATAATTTTGTTGTAAACATGAAACCTTTCAAATCTAAATAAATTTATCTTTATCGCACCTTGAAGCCAAATAAGCAGAAGGCGATACCGTTGTTGGCGAAACTGGCTCATCCAAATCGTCGTCATCATTGCCGAGTGTATGCGAGGAACGACTACGTGCCAAACGGCTGCGACGCTCCTTCATTGCCAAATAGCGCGAACGTCCGGTGCCATAACGTGAATCTGAATCGTCGCCAGTACCATTGGCATCCTCATCAAAGGAGGCGGTGGGCGTGGAGAGCGATGGTTGCGTTACAATAGCGCTGCTTTTGCTTTTGTTTAGAAAACGACTTGTGTAGCTAGAAAATTTCATTTTAATTGTTTCGTTTGATTTTTCGACTTTTGCTTCTTATACTTTAATTCAATTTTTCATTTTCTTAAGTTCTAACTTTTTATTTTTTTGTTTTTACTTTTTTTTAGATGTGAGCACAAATCAAAATTGAAATTCAATGGGTTTTAATTGATTATAATTAAAAAATAAAATAAACATCCAAGTTCAAATGATACGATTAAATGAATAATTTCATAATAAGATCGTTACTTAATTAGTCACAGAGAAAAGCAAGAATTAGTAAAGCCAAATTTAGCAGTACCTCGTAAAAAACAAAATGTACTTCCATGCAAAACCTACTTTGTAATCGTGAAATCAAATTTTTTTTCAATAATTTTTTTTTTCTAATTCTTCCAAGTAAGTTCTGCTTGTAAAGAGCTGCCGCCCAAATTCAAACCTTTGCTAACACTAAGTCTCCATCGCCAAAAATATCTAAAACAGTATCAAGGGCGCAGAAAAATATGCAACATTAGTACCATTTGGTCACAGGGAGTAACAGACTAACTTCTGTATTCTTACACAAAGTGCCTAAGTCCTTTCCCGTCTATTTCCCGAGCTCTTGAGCCATATTGTGAGCCTACTGCGGGTCATTTTTGGATTATTTTAAGAACCATATTGAAACTACCTATTTCAACTATAACTATTCCAGCGTCGTTTCGGGACTATTTTGGAACAATTGCGGTTAGCTTTCGGCAAGATTTCTGGGCCACTTCTGTAGAATATTGAATTGATTTCGGAACAATTTCCGGATCGTATTGGAACGGTTTTGGAAATAAATTCGATACTTTTTAAGACAGTTTGTTGAAAATTTCTGGCTAATTTCGGAGTTCTTTCCAATATCATTTAAAATATTTTGGGTAAATTTTCATATCGTTTCGTGATTGTTTTTCTGATGCTTTTGATTGTTTGTCGTGGTGTTTTTTGTACTATTTCGGGCTCGTATTGGAACTATCTTCGAATCATGTTGAAATTCTTTTCTGTAATTTCGAGATAATTTTGGTCCTGTTTCGAGTATTTCGGGACTATTTTGGCATCATTTAGACATTATTTTCGACGGTAATTCATGATTAAGTTCGGAAGAATACGAAAATAATTTAAGTACTGTTTTCGGAATCGATTCGAAGAAGTCTTCGAATAGTTTCATTAAAATGTTGGTACTGTTTTCGGAATCGTTTAGGGAACATAATACTGCGGGAACTTTTAGGTGCTCATTGAGGACTACATATTTCAAATTAATATCGTCATTTGGATCATTATTTTCAAGGCAAATTTAGTAATATTTCGAAACCTTTTCGGGATTGTACTCAAAATCATTTATGTACTACTTCAGGCTATTAATTCCGGGCTGCATTTGGGCTCATTAGGCGCTATCTCTATAACATTTCGGGACCACTTCGATTTCATTTGGGGATCGATTAGGAATAGTTTGGGGCCTACCTAAATTTCAGAGCTTAGTTTTGAACTCATGTGATGAAAAGATTCATCTGACTGTAGATGAGAGTGAGCATAGGTCCCATCCCGCCAATTTGGAGGAAAAATTAAAACGTATCATGCCGCTAATTGGAAGAAATGCTCGGCCTTAATCTCCTCGGAGCTAATTCGTGCTTTGTATTTATTTATGCAAATCAAAGTAAATTTTTTAGCTTTTTTTGAATACTGTTAAAAGGCAGTTTCTCTGCTTCGCCAGTACTTGGTAAAAACAAATTTTCCGACTTATAATAATAAACGCAATTCATTTAATGTAGCATTCGGTTAAACAAACAACGTAAAACTAAATACCTAGGCATAAACTATTTAATAATCTAGCTACTAGTGTGTATAAAGTTCATTGTTTAAATAGATACAAACATTTTAGTTTTGTATGCGTGCCGGAAATTCGCACTTTGGCACGTTTCGTTTGTATAAATAACTTGGAAAGAATCCTAATCCTACTTCGTCAATAAAAAATTTTATTCAGGTAATCCAAATAGCTACAACCAGCTTAAACGTATGAAAGGAACATGAATAAATAGCTAATTATGTAGATGTGTTAAACATTTCCTCTTAATTTTGTTTATACTTGGTTGTGCTTAACACAAAATTATTCCTATTTCTTGTGTCGTAAACTATAGAATACTGGAGTTTATCAAAGCAAATTAAATTATTCAGTTTTACAGTGAGCCGAAGAAAACATTTTTGGTTTTCTAAAACTTTAAAGACTAAGGGTCCACCTCCGGAGCAAACATATATGTATATCCTTCTACCAGCTACATATTAGCCGTGTTTTTTTTGTACAAGCGTATACGTTTACGTAAAAACGCCTATCCTCGCTTAGATAATGCCAGAAACGGCATAATATAGAGACATTGCATGGACGAAAAATCGCGTGAGGCAAGCTTCACAAAATTCTAGTTGGTCACATTCACCACTTACCACAGTAGAATTTGTTAAACTACCACTGTCTGTATTTGTTATTTAATAATTATTTGTACACTTTTTATTCAGCTAATGTGTTCAGAATTTTAACTTTTACTCACTAAAACTCAAATCAGTGTATTTCTGTGCTTAAATTATGTTAAAAATTGTGTTGAAGTTTTTGGTGTGGTGAAAGTGACCTACTAGAATTTTGTTACGCTCCGCTGCTTTCCACCGAAGTTCGCGCATGCAATATCTTTATATTCAAAAATTTTTGATAATGCTTAGGAGACCCATTTAGCGGCAGTGGTTAAACAACTAGCTACAGCACACGGTGTACCGAAAAGCGGAGACAAAACCCTCTGTTGTATGTCTGTGTATAACATATAGCTGAATCAGTTGCGGTTAATCGTGGACACGCATAGAATACATAGAATGAGTGTAGAGGGTGAAACATAGAAACATATTTCAGATACATCTGAGTATAATGCGTATTGAAATTTCGTGGTACAAATTTTATGCGCAGCAATTTCAGAGGTGTATTTAAAGTTTGTCACTTAGCAGTCCATATAAAGTTTAAGCGTAAACGTATATAGGTGTATAAGAAAACACAGATTTTATAAGCCCATTTTCTTGTTGCCCGACAATTTAAGAGAAAATTTGGGGAATCCTGTGGTTGCTGTGAACTAAAGCAAAAGATCCTATAAAATATAGTTGCCAAACATGTATTTGATATAAAATCTCCGGACAGAAATCTCGGATTTAAAAACGTCTTTTGTTATTTAAAGCATGGGCGTGGCAGTATGCCAATATGTGGTGAAAAAAACTATGAATCTGATCAGTCGATTGAAACATTTCTTTTTTGCAACTAACCTTTTTTGGCAATATATCGATCATCGCAGGAGTTGAGGTTGAAATCCAACTCCTGGGAGAAAAAGTTTTGAAAACGTTTACAAGGTATGGTCGAAATTGCTGTCGCCTTATCCGTCCTGATATCGCGTTGTCTCGATTTTTCCCTTAATATAAAAAACAGAATATTTGTGTTTTTATTTTCTGTGCCTTTCAGAACATCACGATCACGTTGAGTTGGACAATGGTTAGAACT
The DNA here is from genome assembly GCF_040869045.1 of Eurosta solidaginis. NCBI lineage: Eukaryota > Metazoa > Arthropoda > Insecta > Diptera > Tephritidae > Eurosta > Eurosta solidaginis. The sequence goes on along the minus strand of NC_090321.1, from coordinate 172,628,687 downwards.
TCACAAGAGAAAAATCGTAGAAATAATCAAAATAGGTTGAAGTAAAAATTAAAGTTCTGAAGTAGCTTTCTTTAATCTTTATTTAAGAAGAACATCAAATGTTTAGTATTAAAATTAATGGCTTCTTTCATGAGTCATTTGTCTTATCAGTTTTTAAAGTTCAGGCCCAACACATAAAGCTTTAAAGCTGAAAAAATTTGCATATCCTGTTTCAAATTCTGTAAATTTGGGATACTTTCAATCTACCTGTTCCTACGCGTGAAAAGTCCGAACTGTTCTGTTACTAAGATCTCTGTACAAACTATTTGTGGTTTAGTTTTTTTCGAGTGTTTACTGTACCGAGCAAGGTTTCGCATAGTACATTTAGAGATGGTCCCTTCTCATGATTTCCCAAATAATTACGTACAAGTAAACCAATCGTATATGAATAATTTCAGTGCTGTTTTGAGAACAGCATATATCGAGCCAAGTAATGCTTGAGCGTAGAAAGAGGGTAGAAAATAGGTAGGGAATGAAGAGAGAGAGACGGTGGAAGGGGAGGTGAGGAGAGTGAGAGAAAAGAGGTAGGGTCAGATATAAAAGGCGGACTAGATAAAAATAAGATCAGTATACAAACATACGCAGTCATAGCTTAAGGTAGGCCTGCAGGGTTAGAAATCTGACAACTCGATTTCTAATTGCTGCGAAAAGCTTATACAGCTCCTAAAAATTTACGTGTGTATAAGATGGACAAACGATTAAAATACAAGTTTAAGTCAGATCTCTTTCGGTCTCAATATCTGAATATATACCTACTTCTGGGTTTAGGGAACCATTGTCAGCTTGTTTTTTGGTTCATAGCCTTATAAACTGTTCTATGTAATCTTCTTATTTTCTTTATAAGCTCTTATGTGTTATAGTACCTAATTGAAATAAAAAAAAAATTTTTAAATAGTCCACCTTTCGTTTCGTTTATTTTTGTTTTCGTCAATAGTAATAAATTTTGTTAACTTATTAGTAGTTATTTGAAATATTTTTATTTCGAGCTTAAACTTTTTCTATAACTTGCAAATTTCCATTTAATCTTATTTTACCTATCTAGAGAATTTCATTGTGCTAAAAAAATGCCTATCATTTACATATGTAAATAACAGTAAATCACTTTGTTAGTAAAACAAATTTCATCACATGTTAATGTATACATATGTGTGTATGTATTGTATAACAATATGAAAACATTTTGGGCAATAAACTATGCAAATTTAACAAAAACAATTATTAGCAACGAACAAATTAACAAAGGATTATGTACATAAATATATGTTGAAAGTTAAAAAAAATTAAATTTGTTATTAATTATGACAGATATTCTGAAAACAGTGTCTCGAATGAATTTGTGTGCGCGTGCGTGTTGGTCTTTCAACTGATATCTCGTATAGCATCCGCAATCCGCTTTCGGTAGCGTGTCCGGGGTTTATTGATATATTGTAAATTATAGGTGGGCAAACTCCTATTACTAAGACATCAGAAACAGAACGCAAATGGGTGCAAATGGGCGTGGAGGATGAAGAAAAAGAAAAAAACAAAAATAATTTATTAAAAACTTTTCAAATGAATTCATACTAATCAGAAATTTTCTTTCAATTAATTATTGCTTGCTTTGGTTTATTAAACTTTTTTTATGAGATACTTTGATTCAATTGAATGCGTTTTAGCGAGAAAATACTGACGATTGAATGAATGAATGTTGTAAGAGTTGAGATGTTTTTTTTTTCTCGAATGATATTTATTTTACAAAATGGCAGTTATACTGAATTAAGTTTAATAATGAAATGTTTAGCATAGTCTCTCTCTAAAATTCTTTTTCAATTAACGAACAAGCTATTTTATGAAACTTTCCTCCTTTGTTGTATAGTTTAGAAACTTGTAAATTAATCGAAAAATTACGCGAATTATGACGAAAACAGCTAAAATGTTTAGTCCAACGTCACGCAGATGTACAAAGCTACAACAAACAAACAAACTAAAATACAACATAAACGTCATTTACGTATACATACGTACGTGAAAGCTAATGATAATATTTAAATGTGGGCGTTTAATTATGTAGAACAAAAATTTCACTACATACATTTGTATGTGTTTATATATTAAATTTTTAGGTACATAAAACAAAGGAACGAGAAACATTACAGGGCTGAATGGCACATTTAAATTTAGTGGGAAACTGAATAAATTAATAGTAAAGGTCATGATAAAAAAAATGGAGGTAGTTCAATTTAGTGTGACGTTAGCCACTTGACTTTTTCGGGGGCAATAACAATTTCACCAAAAACAAGCCACCAGATTGAAAAATGTTACGAATTTTTCTAATTTTGATGGATTTCTTGTTAACGGATGCGACTAAATTACTTTCATAGCTATTTTAAATAAAAACTATTTTAATACGAAATATCAGCCTAGAAAAGAAGGCTTTTAATAAGATTTTCGAACTCCCGAAAATTGCTTTGGTGGAGAAACATGGATGGAATTATACAAAGCAAGGGAATATAGCCTTCTTAAGTGTCCGTACGTTTTCTCAAAACAAGTTGACAAAACATACACGTTTGTCAATTGATTGCTCAAAAGAGGTCCTTATAAACCGACACCGAAATTTCTTAAGAGTTTAGCATACTTAAATGCAATTTTTATGAAATTTAATGGTGATAAATTGGCTAAAAGTCCATATTTTTTTATTTATAGTATAATTCAAGCGTAGCGCTTGGCAAGGGAATTGTTAAACCATTTTTTTAAGGAGAACATTGCCCTGTAGCTCTGCTTGTTAGCCACAAGTTATGACAGTTCTTTTGCCCGTTGTACCAGGGGTCACCTTGGGGCAAGCCCCGCCTATACACATTATGTGCCCTTTTAGCATTTTTTGGAGGTACAGTTTTTCTCAACAGGCCTTGAGAAATATCGACTCTAGAGGCATGATAATGGCCATGATGGAACAACAGGGTTTTTCGTGTGATGTGAGTCATTATCCACTATTTTTCAATAAAATTCCATGTTTTACTGTATTCGCAATGGACATATATGCACATAAATCAAGCTAAAGCATATTTTTTTTGTCTCATATGTTTCATGTGTATAGCTCAATGATTAGTTACTTGAAAATAGATCGCAAGATTCCAGAATTGGACATTTACTTCTAAATATCTCGATCCTAGTCCCATCTAGAAAACCCTTTGATCATAATCTCTGGGTTATCGGAAACTTCCTTAAAACTCGAAAGCAATATTTCCAAGTTTTGACGTTTTATAGAATTTTCACAATCCCTGCACCACCTCATGTTTAACTCTCAACGGGTTCGAAGTACAGATATAGGCCGCCGATAAACGCCGCCGATAAACGCCGCCGCCGCCGCCGATTTGAGATGTTTTTCGCACATTCGTTTTTATGGGCGCGGCGGCGGCGGGTTCGGCGCGTTACTGTATTTTCTACTCTTTTAAGACTGTCTAGGCCATTTATTGTTCATCTCGAAAATTGGTCCGATATGGTCGAAAGGGGTATCAAGGGATGCGCATCACTGCCAGTTATAAAAATCCAATTGCGAAATTTAACACTTTCTAACCGTTCAAAAGTTATTTAAAAAAACAGGCGATTTCAATGCCAGATTATTACGGATTTCGTATCACCGAATTCACCAAACTTATTAAAACAAAACACTTAAATAAAAGTTATATAATAAATTTAAATGCTCACTTCGCATAATTTTTTCAAAGAATTAATAAAATACAATGAATTTAAATAAAATGTCCCAAGTCGAAGATATTTTCAAATTGTCCTCATGATGTTAAAAAAGCAAGTTACGCGAAAAAGGTGCCGAATTTTATATCCCGATTGGCTCAGAGAATAAGCGAAATCATTGATGCAAAATCCTTTAGTGGGCTCCAGTGATCTAAATTCTCCTTTGAAATGATTCTCAGCTCACACTTAAGTTGCATATATCTTCAGCACGTATGAGAAGGGTTTGAAAAATCACTTTATTTGCTTAACTATAAAATAGCGTCTGAAATCTTAATTTTGATGTTCACACATCATCATTCAAAACCCAAGTATCCCGGTTTGACATTTCCTAAATTTGGCGGCCCTATCCCCAACTAGTCCTTGGAGTGAATCACATTGGATATCGCCTATCAACCAAGTTTAAATACGATCTACAATTGGCGGCTCCAGTTACAAATGTAAATACGTAGGCACATTTTTTAACCAAGTTAGGCGTTGTCCTTCGCAAGAACACTCAAAGTGGTTAAGCAAAAGCTTTCTCAAGACAGTCGACCAAGTCACCGGGTGTTCTACTACCCTAACGTAGGGGATAGTCGAACTTGTATGAAAACTGAAGGCGGTCATCCATAATGAGCCCTTATATCATAAGGCCGGAAATGAAGATTATTGAGGTCAATGTATCGAATACAAACGTCTGCAAATTTTGGTCTAAATTTCTAAAATTTTTTTTCATCTAGATGCACCAAGGATTATACGATTTTCACCCATGAGTTACGTAATGATATCCACTTAGACTGCTTATGATTCCGAGGGCGGCATCCTTGACCGAATAGTTACTCCCTAACGTTTCAAGACGTTTTTTTTTTTTGTGTAACTCGGAAGCATGGCGCGACAAAAACATCCGTCAGAATGTCTTCGGAGCTACACTGGTGGTCGGGATTGCCACTGTTCGCACGTCGGGAACTGTAGCTCTTAAAAACAGCCGAAAAAAGAAGGCGCCATTTGCCACGATGAACAATAAGTCGGCATTGATGCTAATCGTTAAAACTGTGCCAAGAGAGTCATGACTATTAGTAGATAATTGATAGCAACCGTAAGTCGCCTTTTTGCGAGACCAGCATGTAGCCATAAATGATTTAAAGAAATCGTGGCGACGTCGGGTTTTTGAGTTAGCCCAGAACATCTCCTTCGGTGAAACTACGCTACAAAAGTGTGACTATTTTAATTATTTCTCTCTCTCTCCGCAAGGAACTACTCCCGAAATTTTTTGAACGATCCACGAGATTTTGAGGCAAAACCCGCGGATATTTCCGAAATGGCCGAAACGTCGACTTCCTTAAATACATATAAACAAAACCTTTCTAAATATTATTTTTATTTAATTTTCGCTTTACAAGACTCCCAGATACTCATCCGCAAGTTAATGGTATTGTTCCAGATCGCCAAAAATGCCATTGACGTCAGCAGTATGTTTCCATATTCATTAGTTGTGGACAATATGATACTCTGAAATCCAGCCATTCAATTCAGAGGTTTAGGCCGATCACTTTGTCGGCGCGCCGGCCCTGCTGCCGCCGCCGGTATATAATAGAGTCTACGCCGCCGCCGCCGCCGCCGCCGATTAAGTGACCGGCGTAAATCTCTAGTTCAAATTTTCACGACTCTAGCTTTCCGGGAAGTTACTCCAAAATGGATGGGAAGACTCTCCAAATTTGTATGAAAGTTGACGAAAAAACATCTAACGAAACTAATATAAAGGATGTAAAAATAATTTTCATTCGAATAGCAAAAAGCTCCATTTGACTTTTAAACTAAATTAAAGGAGTGTAGGACACACAACTGATTTGAATACTCAACGGGATTTAAAATCACACATTTTTGTTCTGAAAAACTGCGTTTCGCTGAGAGAGGGTATTGAATATAAGCCGACGATATGGTAACTAAATTGATTGTTATTGTTTATTTATTTATTATTTTTTTTTTTTTAAATTGAAATAAATATTTGTATGTATAGGTGCTTACTACTACTTTAGTTTTTGAGCAAGTTTGTAAGCGGCAATTTTAGGCATTCTTGTGTAATTATAAAGCATCTTCATAATAAATAAGCAATCATATCTTTTCCTGATCCTCTGGTTGTGATATTAAGTGCATTTAAAGGTACACTTGACAAATTGAATGTAAAGGATTTTAAACTTCCTATACTTCTTTCTTAAAGAAAAGTTGTTGAAATAAAAACTTAAATTGTTAGTGAAAGCATAGCAAGGCAAATACAAAAACAAACACAATAGAGAAGATAAGCCAAATGTGAGCAAATCATTAGAACTTAAAAAAATCTCAAGCAAATTAAAGATAATTCAGTTTCAATATTCAACATCAAATTACCTGCTGCCAGAGGCGCCGCTGCCGTAGCGATCTTCTGTTTCGTGAGAGTGATGTGAAGGCTGTGTGGGACGTTGTCGAGTTGAAGAACCATACCCGCTAGTACCACTGCTGGACGGAGTCGCATAATTTGACGATGTGCGTGACGATGCATCATCACGTGAGTTGCGGCGCGCATCCAAACGATCACGATATGACGAAGCACCACTCGAGCTGCCAGTGCCTGCCGACGAAAGTGCACTGCTACCAGCCGAACTCTTTGCTACCAAACTAGAACCAGGTGCTACTACTGATTTCGATTTAGTGTCAACTTCATCTTCTGATTCCTCTGTCGATGTCTCTTCTTCGCTACTCGATGTCTCTTCTACCTTCTTTTTATCATTTCCAGTAGGTGGATTGCTATGCTGTGGCAGGAAACGGCTAACGAATGGTTTCTTCTCAACAGGCGCAGTACTACTGCTAGAATTAGACGTGTTGGTGGCTTGCGTTGGACGTGAACGTGCAGGACTTTCGCGTACTCGAGAGCTGCTTGGTGCTGCAGCAGCTGCTGAACTGGTGGAACTCTCTGTTGAGGCAGTCGAATCACTACTACCTGAACGTGTCGTCTTCTTAACGGCTGCAACTTGTGCTGATACAGGTGCTTTAGGCTGTTGAATGGAAGAAGAATTTATAGGTGGTGGTGTTGTGTGAATTCCATCAATAATAGATTCATCAGCATCAGAACTATCGCCACAGTTGCGCTTTAGTCGAACCGACTGCAAGGGTGATGGTGGCGCAGGTGGCGACTGCTTGTATTACAGCCACCCCGCAATAATTAGCAGCAGTTAATGCGATAGATAACGTCAATATTTTTGTTGATATTGATAAAGTGCAAGATGCATTTACGATATGCGATGAGTGTGTGCGTTTATGAAAGAAATGAATGTTAAAAATAGCGGTCGAAAGGAAGACAGAGCGTGCGAGATCGGCGAGAATGAGATTGTGTGCCGAGAGGGAGAGAGAGAGAGAGAAATTTTAATAAATGAAAGGGTGAATGATAAGATTTGACCAAAATTAATAAATCTTGCAAAGAGAGGATTTTACTCTGGGTGGACTAAATATTGTTAGTAACAAGGAAAGACGAACTTGTATGCGAAAAGGCAATCACTTCCAATTTTTTGAGACGCATGGTTTAAAAAAACGTACGACCTAGGGAAAATAAGTACTCGGCTGCAAGGCGAATTCAGTACCAGGTGTTGTTATCCCATCAGCTGATTGTTTCTTCTTGATAATTTTCCATACAAAGCCTTGTACAATAAAATGTCAGTTTTCTTTTGACTTGACATTCTTCTGCACAGCGAATTGATTGAATTCGCTTTGCCAACACCTGGTATAGATTCGCCTTGACTCAGCTGATGCATTTTTATACTCAGCTGAGCAGAGCTCACAGAGTATATTAATTTTGTTCGCATAACGGTATTCCGTAACGGTATAAACTAATCGAGAAAGATATAGACATCTATATATCAATATGTTCTGGGCAAAAAAAAAAAAAAATTCATTTAGATATCCGTCTGTTCTTTCGTCCGTAAACACGATAACTTGAGTAAATTTTGAGGTATCTTAATGAAATTTGGTATGTAAGTTCCTGGGCATTTATCTCAAATTGCTATTTAAAACGAACGAAATCGGAATATAACCACGCCCACTTTTTCGATATCGAAAATTTCGAAAAACCGCAAAGGTGCGATAATTCATTACCAAAGATGGATAAAGCGATTAAACTTGGTAGGTGGATTGACCTTATGACGCAGAATAGAAAATTTTTAAAATTTTGGACAATGGGCGTGGCACCGCCCACTTTTAAAAGAAGGTAATTTAAAACTTTTGCCACCTGTAATTTGGCAGTCGTTAAAGACATCATGATGAAATTTGGCAGCAACGTTACTCCTATTACTATATGTATGCTTAATAAAAATTAGCAAAATCGGAGAAAGGCTACGCCCAATTTTAAAAAAAATGTTTAAGTCAAATTTTAACAAAAAATTTAATATCTTTAGAGTATATAAGTAAATTATGTCAACATTCAACTCCAGTAATGATATGGTGCAACAAAATACAAAAATAAAAGAAAATTTCAAAATGGGCGTGGCTCCGCCCTTTTCCTTTTAATTTGTCTAGAATACTTTTAATGCCATAAGTCGAACCAATCATTGTGAAATTTGGTAAGGGCATAGCTTTTATGACGATAACTGTTTTCTGTGAAAATGGGCGAAATCGGTTGAAGCCACGCCCAGTTTTTATACACAGACGACCGTCTGTCCTTCCGCTCGACCGTTAACACGATAACTTGAGCAAAAATCGATATATCTTTACTAAACTTAGTTCACGTACTTATCTGAACTCACTTTATCTTGGTACGAAAATGGCCGAAATCCGACTATAACCACGCCCACTTTTTCGATATCGAAAATTACGAAAAATGAAAAAATTCCAAAATTCTATGCCAAATATGTAAAAGGGATGAAAAATGGTAATTGGATTGGTTTATCGACGCAAAATATAACTTCATAAAAAACTTTGTAAAATGGGTCTGACACCTACCATATTAATTAGAAGAAAATGAAAAAGTGCTGCAGGGCGAAATCAAAAGCCCTTGGAATCTTGGCACGAATACTGTTCGTGGTATTACATATATAAATAAATTAGCGGTACCCGACAGATGATGTTCTGGGTCACCCTGGTCCGATATCTCGAACACGCCTTCATATATAGAACTAGAGCCACTCCCTTTTAAAACCCTCATTAGTACCTTTAATTTGATACCCATATCGTACAAACGCATTCTAGAGTCACCCCTGGTCCACCTTTGTGGCGATAGCTCGAAAAGGCGTCCACCTATAGAACTATGGCCCACTCCCTTTTAAAATACTCTTTAATACCTTCCATTTGATACCCATTTCATACAAACACATTCCAGGGTTACCCTAGGTTCATTTTCCTACATGGTGATTTTCCCTTATTTTGTCTCCAAAGCTCTCAGCTGAGTATGTAGATAATGTTCGGTTTCACCCGAACTTAGCCTTCCTTACTTGTTTTATTTTATTTCATTTTATTTTTTTTATTTTATTCTTTTATTTGCATGAATAAAGCGTAAATATGCGCAGCTTATTGATTGAATGTCTTGAAAATTAGAAGATGTTCCAAAGCTAACAAAATAACGCGTCAAATTTAGATATACATAGATATTAGGGTGGAGGCAACTAAACTTTGAAAAAGACGGTAGCTACAAAAAAAAATTTTTTTTTGGTCATTGATTTACTTTTGCTTGTTGTTATTATGCTCATTGATTTCCAAGCCTACTGATTTTCATGGCCTAGTATGTGCCAGTGAAACTCTTACTTATACACTTGATTAGAAACATACTATTATCAACAAAAACTGTAAAACACCAGTTAAATTTTGTCGTTTTTAGTTATAATATGTAATTTTACTAAAGTTATGTATATTAAAAAAGAAATGAAATAAGTACGTAAATAATTAACTTTGTAAAATCGCGATTATTTTGCTCAACTTCTTGGGGCTGGGGGCACCTCAAAACGCCATCCTACGAAAATAATATGTTTGGTGGTTTTGGTTAACTCTTATATAGACAACTTTTCATTGATAGGCCATTACAAAAAAAAAATAAACAAAAAAAAAAACAAAAAAAAATTCCATAGGGTATCACTCCACCCTAATAGATATTGTCATAAGTAAATTCATTACGTTCGCTATCCTAAGTTAATGACCGAGGCTGCTTTACGAAATTTACAAAAAAGAGTTTCCAGAGAAAAGGGTAAATAAATGCCATTTCGTAAAGCAAGATGTAGGCCACACCTTTATTTTGATATTTTTAAGTTTTTACATAAAAACAACAATTTAAGTTATCAACAACCATTCTTTTGCAATTTTTTAAAGCTCATATCTCGATGTTAGAGTCTTACTTCGATAATCTAAAAAAATTTGCTTATGACAAAATCTGTTTAATAGAAAATTGTTTCAAACAAACAAATAAGTAAAACTTAACTTTGCCGTATAGTTGTAGGGTTAATTTGTTTATTAGAAAATGATGGGAAATACGCCGATTAGGGTGAATATGACAGTAACTTGAATAAGGACATCAGAAAATATTTTAATTTTTGTTGGATCAAAATTGCCTCATTCATAAATGGAAATATTTTTTAAGCTCTCCCTTTACATCGCTATAAAATGGACATCATCTGCCAGCCGCACTCAAGGAGTAAGTGTTTTTTTTTTACAGTTATATCCATATGGTACTCGAAAGTAAATAAAACATTTTTTTATAGTTTTGCTACGCATCTTAGAAAATTTATTTGATATACTTTTTATACTCAGTTGAGCAGAGCTCACAGAGTATATTAACTTTGATTGGATAACGGTTGGTTGTACAGGTATAAAGGAATCGAGATAGATATAGACTTCCATATATCAAAATCATCAGTATCGAAAAAAAATTTGATTGAGCCATGTCCGTCCGTCCGTCCGTCCGTCCGTCCGTTAACACGATAACTTGAGTAAATTTTGAGGTATCTTGATGAAATTTGGTATGTAGATTCCTGGGCACTCATCTCAGATCGCTATTTAAAATGAACGCTATCGGACCATAACCACGCCCACTTTTTCGATATCGAAAATCTCGAAAAACAGAAAAAAATGCGATAATTCATTTCCAAAGGTGGTTAAAGCGATGAAACTTGATAGATGGGTTGACGTTATGACGCAGAATAGAAAATTAGTAAGATTTTGGACAATGGGCGTGGCACCGCCCACTTTTACAAGAAGGTAATTTAAAAGTTTTGCAAGCTGTAATTTGGCAGTCGTTGAAGATATCATGATGAAATTTGGCAGGAACGTTACTACTATTACTATATATATGCTAAATAAAAATTAGCAAAATTGGATGAAGAACACGCCCACTTTTTAAAAAAAAATTTTTTTTAATTCAAATTTTAACAAAAAATTTAATATCTTTACTGTATATAAGTAAATTAAGGCAAAGTTCAACTCCAGTAATGATATAATGCAACAAAATACAAAAATAAAAGAAAATTTCAAAATGGGCGTGGCTCCGCCCATTTTCATTTAGTTTGTTTAGAATACTTTTAATGCCATAAGTCGAACAAAAATTTACCAATCCTTCTCAAATTTGGTAGTGGCATAGATTATATGACGTTAACTGTTTTTTGTGAAAATGGGCGAAATCGGTGAAAGCCACGCCCAGTTTTTATACACAGTCCACCGTCTGTCCTTCCGCTCGGCCGTTAACACAATAACTTGAGCAAAAACCGATATATCTTTACTAAACTTAGCCCACGTACTTACCTGAACTCACTTTATCTTGGTATAAAAAATGGCCGAAATCCGACCATAACCACGCCCACTTTATAGATATCGAATATTACGAAAAATGAAAAAACTGCCATAATTCTATACCAAATACGAAAAAAGGTATGAAACATGGTAACTGGATTGGTTTATTGACGCAAAATATAACTTTGGAAAAAACTTTGTAAAATGGGTGTGACACCTACCATATTAAGTAGAAGAAAATGAAAAAGTTCTACAAGGCGAAATCAACAGCCCTTGGAATCTTGGCAGAAATACTGTTAGTGGTATTGCATATATAAATAAATTAGCAGTACCCGACAGATGATTTTCTGGATCACCTGGTCCACATTTTCGTCGATATCGCGAGAACGCCTTCACAAATACATCTAAGGGCCACTCGATTTTAAAACCCTCATTAATACCTTTAATTTGATATCCATATCGTACAAACACATACTAGAGTCACCCCTGCCCACCCTAATGGCGATATCTCGAAAATGCGTCCACCTATAGACCTAATGCCCACTCCCTCTTAAAATGCTCAGTAACACATTTCGTTTGATACCCATATCGTACAAACATTCTAGAGTCACCCCTGGCCCACCCTAATGGCGATATCTCAAAAAGGCGTCCACCTATAGACCTAATGTCCACTCCCTCTTAAAATGCTCAGTAACACTTTTCGTTTGATACCCATATCGTACAAACATTCTAGAGTCACCCCTGGCCCACCCTAATGGCGATATCTCAAAAAGGCGTCCACCTATAGACCTAATGCCCACTCCCTCTTAAAATGCTCAGTAACACCTTTCGTTTGATACCCATATCGTACAATCATTCTAGAGTCACCCCTGGCCCACCCTAATGGCGATATTCAAAAAGGCGTCCACCTATAGACCTAATGTCCACTTCCTCTTAAAATGCTCAGTAACACCTTTCGTTTGATACCCATATCGTACAAACATTCTAGAGTCACCCCTGGCCCACCCTAATGGCTACATCTCTATAGACCTAATGCCCACTCCCTCTTAAAATGCTCAGTAACACCTTTCATTTGATTCCCATATCGTACAAACACATTCTAGAGACACCCCTGGTCCACCTTTATGGCGATATCTCGAAACGGCGTCCACCTATGGAACTAAGGATCACTCCTTTTAAAAATACTCATTAACAGCTTTCATTTGATACCCATATCGTACAAACATATTCTAGAGTTACTCCTGGTCCACCTTTATGGCGATTTCTCGAAAAGGCGTTCACCTATAGAACTAAAGCCCATTCCCTTTTAAAATACTCATTACCACCTTTCATTTGATACCCATATCGTACAAACACATTCTAGAGTCACCCCTGGTCCACCTTAATGGCGATATCTCGAAAAGGCGTCTACCGATAGACTTAAGGCCCACTCCCTCTTAAAATGCTCAGTAACACCTTTCATTTGATACCTATATCGTACAAACAAATTCTAGAGTCAGCCCTGGTCCACCTTTATGGCGATATCCCTAAATGGCGTCCATCCATAGAACTATGGCCTACTCTCTCTTAAAATACTCTTTAATACCTTTCATTTGATACACATGTCATACAACCACATTCCAGGGTTACCCTAGGTTCATTTTCCTACATGGTGATTTTCCTTATTTTGTCTCCATAGCTCTCAACTGAGTATGTAATGTTCGGTTACACCCGAACTTAGCCTTCCTTACTTGTTTTATTTGTTTTAAAATCCTTAATTCCTTCAATAAGTTGTTCATAAATACTGAATTTACTAATTACATTTTTTCTTTATGTAAGCACACACATTTTCCGAAAAAGTAATTATAAAATATATTTCTGATGTCCAGTTTTCCAGACAAACAAACCAATTATTTGACATTCACGCTTTTTTGTTATTGTAGGAGCTGATCTAGGTGATTTTAAATTTTAACAGTTCAATTGGTTTGTTTGGTCTTTATTTGGCTTATAAATTATATGTTAGTATATAAAGCTTGTTTTATTTATAACAACTTTACTAATGGCATTTCTTAGTTAACAGCAAACAAAATTGAATATGTTAGTACACTAATGTTTGTTTCTTTGTCCAGGGGCCCTATTCGCTAACTGTGAGTTTTAAAGTGTACACATGAAATTGTGTAAACTTTGAAATTCTGATTCTGAAAAGCAAAACTGTAAACAAAAAAACTCACTTATAAAAACTTCGTGAGTTTTTTTGGCAGCCAGTGTACACTATTGTGACATTCAAAACTCATGCGCACTGTTGCAGAATGACTTTTTGGTTTTCATGGCTTTTGATGGATATTTTCTCACTGACATAAGATTTTTACATTCAGCGCTCATTCAGCAAAACAATGTGCACAATAATTTACAGAATCGCAGGAAAATTTTAAGTGTAAATTGTGTGTGCAAATGAGTTTTCAATGAGTGTACATTTTTCAGTTCTTCACAGTTAGGGAATTGACCCCCAGGGCTTATCAACTTTACATTAGGGTTGTCATTTTAAGTAAAGTTACAGATTTTTTCCAGTCTCACGCTTCACATCGTAATTTCAGGAACAAAAATATGTATGCTTTGTTCCGATTGCAAGCAAGAGCAGTGGGAGCATATCTCCAAAGCACTTCGTACTGCCGCCGAAGAAAAAATTGGTTACTGGAAAAACAACTCGACGATAAAGAATGACGTGTTGCAACCGACAAAAAAGACGCTGCCTACAGGGCTACATTAAAAGCGAGCGCAACAAGGGGATTGTGTGAACGCTATCGCAAAAACAGAGTAGAAAAGCGTGAGAGCGAGGAGCTTGAGCTTGAGCCAGGTATAATGCCCGAAAATTTTCGGACAAAGTTTGAAGATTTCTCTATAGACACTCAAAATTTGAATTTTGGGCTTTCTTATACCCAAAATTGATATATTATATTATATTATTATAGGAGAAGACCCACATAAATATTGATCCTGGTCAAAATCGGGTTAGGGGGGTGCAGCACAGTGTGCAACAAGCCTGAACTATTTCCAATCGGTGCTAAATTTATATGTGATATCGCCAACTATAGTATTAACGATTTTAGGTATTACAAAATATAAATTTATATTTAAATTTTTCGAGTCTGCATAGAGAAAACTAAACCTTGATGCTTGTACGATACCTTTAACCGTCCCTAATCAAAACCAAAATATAATGCAATATTTCTTACCTTTTAATTGATACCACCGCTTAAAGGAATAAGACTGGAAAAGTCTGAAAATTCATCTATAAGGACCACCCTACTTTACATAATTCCGAGAACAACAAAAGCTACAGAGCTGATTTTAAACTCTCCTATAGATCCAATGAAACTGCATCTTTAAAAAAAACTCTTACCCAAATATTTATTAAATTTACATTTAAATTCGTATATTTCTAACGAATTTTTATCAATAATTTAGACCCAGCCAAACCCTTGTATTGTATCAAGTTGGAGGAAGAAAACTGTCTTAGCTGGGAAAATAGTAGATTTTTTATATTTAAATATTTTGGTTAAATATTCATAAAAATGCTGACACTTTTCATTTCTGTCATCCGATGGCAATAAAGGCAGTTATGAAAAATATATTGACTAGGTACGCGAACCTTACGACTCAATTTAATTTGACCACCATTAGATTTAGTGAGTAACTAATGAAGTTGTATTTATTACGAGATTGGTCTAGTGTAGGAGAAGTTGACAGGGTTTCAAACGTTATAATGCTTTATATTGCGCTTAGCAACACCTGGAATCACCCGAAGCTTCCAAAGAATTCTGCGTCTATTTCTATCTTCTTCACAACCACTCACAAAATTGCCATCGATATTCTCTAAAGAAACTTGCAGCTTCAATAGGGTTGAACCAAAGGGACATATGTGTTAGAAGCACTGGTCCCACGTTGCAGACATTTGGAGACATATTATACTCAGGACATACATACTCTTGTAAGAACGAAAACGGCGACCATGTAAACGATGTCCAGATAGTTTTAGATTGTGGAGGGAACATTTCTCTGCTCTCCTAAATGGGGACAGCGATTTACAGCACAGAGGAAGAGGGTGGCCCCACTCCGCTGGAAGGACCAGGTGAAAAATGATTTAAACTCCCTTGGTGTGGCCAATTGACGCCAGTTGGCAGAGTAAAGAAGCGACTGGCGCGCCTTGTTTGTCGGCTAAAACCGTTTAAACGGTTAAGCGCCAATTAAGTAAGTAAGCAATACTTGTGGCCCTGTGTAAACGGAAAAACTGAATTATTTCATTAAACAAAATTGTTACTCCAGTGAGTTTCTATGTGAAATTGGTATAAGATTTTGCCGACTCTTCGCGGATGAAGCTGACGCCTTGTTTATACTCATATGTTTCAAACGGCTAAACACATGTATGCCGGATTTCTTCGTTATGCTCCCGGAGATGACTCGTTATGTCCCAGGGAGCTAGGACCTCTGCAATCAGTTATCTGTTAGGAAGCCTCGGTTTCGGAGTTATTAACAGAAGTTGTTGGTTCAGCAGCCCTTGTTTAATACTGCTTGATTTGATGTTACGTTCCTGAACTGGTCCGATGTCTACCTGCCACTCAAATAATTTGCAGTTCACCTTTTCAGACTGTGAGGTGAATTACGCATAACGCAACGAGTCATTTTTTTCGCGTGAACGAAAATTCCTATCATATAAGAGCATTAATTCACTTCAGTGAGTAGCAGTAAACCTGAATGACTTAATGAAATTTTTGGTATTATATAGTGGTGACTGTGAATGTGAGTGATTGCGGCGCAAAGTGTCACGGCGTCATAAACAATGTGGCCCTAAGTGAAAAGGGAGACGCTTCCAAGTCTTTGATAAATATAGCGCTATGAGTACTGTTCTATCGCGAATTTCTTGATTCAAGTCGCATTTTATTTATGTTCATGCTCACGACCGTTTTGGCCATCTTCTGTAAAGTTACAATTCAATAGAATGATATCAATCCTTCAGATAGCTTCATTTCACATTTTCGTTTTAATCAACACATGGTGACCCAACCCCCGCTAAGTTGTTAATTGTGAATATTTTGTAGTATGAATAGAACTCGTGTGAATACATGAAAATCACCAAAACAGCTGACATTTGTTTACATTTTTGCCTTTCAATTAACTGAGAGTTAGCACGAGAAAAACGGTAATTTCGATAAGAAGTGACTAACTGTAGATAGTGAAAACGAACCTTAATAACTTTACGCTTGGATCACGGTTAATGGGAGTGGAAGTATATCTGAAAAAAAGACTAGCAATATGGTTAGGTAACCTAATCCTAATATCCAGATAAGACGGTATAAGAAAGATGTATCAAACTTCTCTCGTGAAAGCTTTTTTTGCTGGTTACACTAAAATTGTGGTTATTAATTAAAATAAATTCGTTACAGAAACAAGCTTTATATAAACATATTAAAAAACATAAAGCAAAATTATTCAATTGTTATATTAAGAACATACATAAAGATATTAAAAATGTTTAGTGCTTTAACGAGGCGAATTATTAAACCATAAAAGAAATGTGGAAAGTGTGATTGTAAACAAAGAGGAGGACAAACGGGTATATAGTTCCGAAGTGCAGGTATTAAGTTTCAAATTCATTTATAATTTTTTTTTAAAGCGCATTTTGTTAAGAACTTAACCAAATGCAAAAAAAGGCGAAACAGTACAAGAAAATAATTTTAAAGGTAGGGTATGTTACAGTGACAGCAGGAAGTTTAAACGTAATCACTACCATAAAACTGGGGAACAGAAGTTGTGGTTATACGAAAATAACTGTAAGATTTTAAGTTTAATATTTATTATATATTTACTGTTGACTAAAATAATAAATATCCCAGTTGTGATATTATTAATGAACTTCACAATTCAAAATAAAACTCTTTTACTAACATAAAGTGCACTCACACTTGGCAAGCATTTTCACTTGTGAACGGACTTTCACGGTGTGATTCGACAATCTGCCAGCAGTTATTAATTGTTTCTCTCATTCTTATTGTATTTCAAGTTTTTCTAAATACATTTCCGTTTCTTTTTATTATGCCATGGAATTTGTTAGTACATTACGGTGCCAGGTGTGAGTACACTCTAACTTTTAGTAACTTTAATTATCACTGAAATATGTCTATCCCATTCCGTAAATGCTAACTACTTAATTGCCTTAAACATTTCAATTTTATTGGTAAATTAATAGCCTTGTTTAATATAATTTGATAATTTTAATTGAGCTTTAGGCCAGATTATTGAATAAAACTTCTTTTTTTCGTAGTATTCAAAATACATTTATTTGTTCGATATTTCGACTTCAACCTGAAGTCATCATCAAGAATACATACGTCGATCAAACATACCCATATAGTATATATAAATAATAATATATTTTGAATACTATTAAAAAAAGAAGTTTTATTCAATAATCTGGCCTAAAGCTCAATTAAAATTATCAAATTAAACATTTCAAGATTTAGTTTCTTCGGAGTGCTCTTCTTCTTCTGTCTCCTCAGTTTCAGTTTCTGTCTCTGTTTCAGTTTCGGTTTCTGTCTCTTCTTCTGATTCTTCATTAGCGTTTTTTGTTGCGCTATCGTATTGCTGATCTAGATTTTCTACTTCTAATACCTCAGGTTTAAGATTATTTACTAAAGTATCTAGCACATTCTCTGTTTTTATATCTGGTGTTTGATCTAAGTCTGCATTGTCGCTACCAGCCTCAGCAGATTCGTAGTCATCATCTTCACTTCCTTCGGTCTCGTCTTGTGTACCAATGTTCCCTATTTGTTCACTTTTGTGTGTTTCGTTCTCCACAGCCCTTTGCTTTGGATCCTTTTCTTGAGCTTCTTCTTCACGCGCTTCCTCTTCTTCTTCTTCTTCATATTCTTGCTCCGCATCTTTTTCTTCGTCATCCTCCTCTGTCTCGCCTTCTTCACTCCCATTATCTTGCTTCACATCGTGATAAGTTCCTGGAACTAGTTCTACTTTCTCACTACTTTGCTGTACATTAGCTTCATTCCCTAACCATTCACTTTCCTCACTTATTTCTGCTTCACTCTCTTCTTCACTTTCTTCTTCCTCACCCTTATCCTCCTCTTTTGTGTCTCTTTTCACTGTTTTCTCAATTATTGGAACTTCTAAGTCAACATCCTGCTGTTCAACACCACCTTTCGCCCCCACCAACATATTTGTAGTCCTACTACCACTTGGTTGCTCTTCCTCATTTGTTTCACTCACACTTACCTCAGCTCTTGGGGGTGGTGTCCTACGCACTGGCGAGGCATGGTTGGAACTTTCGCTCTCCTCACTAACTCCGGACGGTGGTCCTGTTCGCTTAAGTGCAGCTACACGTTCAGCAGCTGGTCTTTCTGATTCTGTAGAATGCATTGTAGTACTACCAGTATTAGCGGCAGCGGTTTGTGCTGCAACTCCAGCTGGAGCATTCTTATTTTGGCGCTTGATACGGCTAATCTCGTCATCTTCGGACACTTGCCTTTGTGCGGCTAGTGCTTGCTGTTTCGGTCGCTGCATTGAAGCTTTTTGCTTTTGAATTGCCGCTTGCATAGCTGCCTGAGCTTCAGTATCTACTTTTTTCTCCTTCTTCTCTTTTCCAATATCCGCTAGACGTTGTATGACACGCGCGCAATCACTCAGGCGAATAATACCACTGAGCTGACCACGCGATGCATCCTCACCATTTAGCACGCGATCCTTCTTTTTCTCCATTTCATGTTGTCGTTGCGTTTGTTGCTGCTCACTGTCAGAGTCTTCGTTTTGATGAGAACGCACGAATCTTGAACGGAAGCGTGATGACTTTCCAGAGCGGGATGTTGGCTGATCGTTTTCGTAATCATTTTCGTAATCGAAGTCTGCTCCGCCACGTCCGCCATAACGGTTATTACCAGCGTCAGCGTAGCGGTCGGTGTTGACGCGTACAGGACGTTCGCCAAATTTGCGTCCACCCAAAACAGGTTCATCGTTATATCCCACACGATCCTCCTGTTGCCGAAACTGTGTAGCAAGTCGGTGATCACTTTTTGAACGCATCAAACCTGGTTGTAACCCTGAAGAGGGTGCTGCTAAATGTGAACTGCTCATCGACCCAGCCGGTTGGGAGTGTGGTGTTATATTCAAATCACCAAATGTTGCTAGATTCATAACAAGCTGATTCGGATCAAGGGACACTAGGAAGCGCACACGTCTGGTGTAATCCGCATTTTCATATTCAAAATGACGTAGGAACTCAACCGTTTTGAGGAAAATTTCCTTGGTATCCATTAGCTCACAGTCATCCCATTCAACAGTATCATTCATATATTTATCCACAACATCACAATTGCTTACAATATTTTGAATTTCATGATCAAGATTTTCCTTTAACGTTGTGAGATTTCGCATCTCTAGTGTAAGATAACGATCCACCTCACCTTTTAGTTGATCGGTTCGGTCTTTAATCGCTTTGGTTATACGTCGATAGATTTCGTCGATCTCTTCGGACACACCCACGCAATTGGTTTGCAGGCTACTTGTGTTTTTCTCAATTATGGCAAGCGTATCCTGCAATCGATGTAAACTGCGACGTATCTATGAAAGGACATCATAAATATAGTAAATATAAATAATAAAAAAGATTTAAAAAATGAAAGGAAATTACTTACTTGCGAATTGAATCGGGTTATCTCACGACGTAGTATATCCATGTGGGCGCTTTTACAGTCTTCGCAAATTTTCTTCTCGCAATGCGCACAGTAAGAGAGGTACGACTTCTCGGAACAAACACCGCAACGCTCCATGATTTGGCCTAGAAAAAAAAGATTACATTAACAACGCTTACGATTCATGTTATGCTTGACTTTTAGTGCCTATATAAACCACCGCAAAACTGCAAGGACTTCAAGGATTTGAAAAGCAGCGCTTAAAACGCAAATGAAGCGCCTTGTATATACAAACTAAGCATTAAGACTCGATATTTTAAGTAAAATGTGGATATTTTTCTTTTGTAACTAAAAACCAACAAAGCTAAAGATATACAACTGAGGATCAACCAACATTATTAAAAAGCAAATTCCTTTCCCGACAGCCACGCCACTATTGAGGGATATAAATTCGAGACTGTGAAGGGTTTCATCTATTTGGAAACCAGCATTAACTGCCAAAAAAAATGTCAGCTTAGAAAGCAAACGGATAATCAGAAGTGCTGCTTTGGACTAAGTAGGCGATTGAGAAGTAAAGAACAAAAATCACGCTCTACAAGTCGCTCATCATATCTGTCCTGATGTATGGTTAGGAATCAAAGACGGTGTCGAAAGAAGATGAGATGGCTCATGGAGTGTTGGAGAGAAAAGTTCTCCGGAAGATTTATGCTACTGTCCGTGGTGCGGACCGCGAGTATCTAAGAGGTATAATGGTCAGCTATATGAGATTTTACGCAGATATGACGATTGTGCAGCGAATAAAAACCTAAAGATTCGCTGGCTAGGTCATATTATGCCAATGAACGAAGACGCTCCGAGCAAGAAAGTATTTTAGTCGACACCGCAGCCTGGAAGTGTCGGAAGAGGGATTTCCACTGAGTTGGGGGAGGCAGGGGAAAATTTGACCTTCCCTGGTGATCCCTATTGGAGTCAGACAACGGTCAAAATCGCTAAGGCTGTTAAGGGCCTAGTAATGATGATGATGATTAATATCTCATCACATAAGTTTTGATGTATTTTTAGGAATCATGTACTGCGACGAGAGAAAAGTTCTCCTGGAGATTTATGTGTTTATAGAAGGATGTTTAAGGATGAGCTCTGTGAGCTTTATGCAGACATTAGGTCATGTTATGAGCCTTGGTGGCAAACTATGGATGACGCAACGCAACAAAATTCGTATATTATAAGGGTATTCACTACCTTCAATGAGTGACAATAAACTTGAGCGCCTTTGTGAAAGTTTTAGCATTCTACAGTTAGTGACACCTACGTAAAGTGTGACGATGTCATATAAAATGTGGAGCTTAACCTATATTATTTGGCACTCTATGCCGATATATTTTTTGCGGTTGGGAATCGTTTAATAAATGAACATTGATTTTGAAGTTGCACTACAACTCAGTTGTTAGTGATGGTGGAAACTCAAACTAAGTGCTTTTTAACAATATTTAACACGGCATATAAACATTTTTCTTACCTGATGTTGGATCTGGCAATTCGCCAGTTATTTCGATGTGCAGTTCTAGAAATCGCTGTAAGGTGACATTCGTTGGAAAGGCTTGTACTCCATTGTATGGTATGCGATGCTCCGCTCTGCACTCGGGACATTTTACCTAAAGGGCAGTAAGATATGGATATTCATGTAGTAAACTCTTGTAAAAAGATTCATTTTATGATTATGTGTTTTTAGAAGTGCATATCATCTTAAGATTTCTATTATTATTATGAAATTACTTAAGCGTAGAACTTTTCTTCTTTCGTTTTGTTTTACTAGCCATGGAGTGTGATTGTAATTGAGATTTGGGTGCAAAGAAGGATCAAGGGTCGAAGATGCCTTTTTCGGTAAAACAGCTCAATAGGAAGAATAGTTCCAGCTGTATACCAACATCAAATATTTTTTTATACATATCTCTGAAACTGAGTGACATCGCAAACAAATTAAGTTATTCACACTGCCATATAATGTGCTTCTCCATATAAGCTAGGCATGGTGGCAGCACGTCACACATATGACATATCTACAAACATAAATAAAAGTTCCATGTACTTTGTTTTTGCAAATCGATGGACTAATGTCAAACTCGTACTGCGCCGGAAGTTGTATCAAATCATATTAAAAAGTACAAATCAGGCTGTCACCGTGCTGCCACCGTGTATAATTCCGCCTTGTAAGATACGTATGTAAACGTCTCCCGATTTCTCTGAAATTTTATATTTGACTTCTTTTATATAGGAAGTGGGACATACAACAATTGCATTGACGTGTCACTGTTGCTTCTATGTTATATGCAAAAAGATAACATCTTTCCCCACTTCATTTCGTAATTTTTGGCAAAAAGAAAAGCTTTGGGAAATTATATATGAAATATACTATATCAGTATTAGGAGAATATTACAAAAACTCCAACTACAAAAATGCTGTATCAACTCATATATTTAAACACGAAAATCTCAAAACGTAACTTTCAAAGAAAACCCTTTTTGTACGCAACTCCTCAATTGTCAACTGGGTAGAGTCCCAATGCACAGTGGTCGGTTCCATAGGCCAAAAATAAAAAAAATTTAAGTGAAAAGTTTGTCACCAAATGTGTCGTTAGTATCTCTTATTAGAACAGCCTTTTAAAATGCAGATTTATTAACCTGGGTTGATTTGCATGGACGACATATCGCGCCATCGATTTTTCGATAGGTTTTGGGCTCATGAAAAAAAAGCTCCACTAAGCATACCCAAAAAAATAATTTTCGAGCCTGCAAAATTTGAGTTTTTTGAGTTTTTTTCTTTGGTTTTTAAGGTTTTTTTCATGACCTACTTAAAACATTTTCATTTGATTTTAAAATTTTCATGTATACCCTTTCCGTTTTTTGAAAAAAATTTTTTGGGTTTTGAGGAGTGTTTTTGTGAACAAATTTATTTTTTCGCCATTTTTTTTAAGGGTTTCTTCATAAACGTGCAAAAGTGTAGCCGATGAAAACGAATTTGTCTCATAGTTCCTATCCCACTTAAAATTATGCGATAAAAACGTTGGAATTAACAGTTTTTCAAAAAAAATTTTTTTTTTTGGTTTTTGGGACTTGTTTTGGTCGAAATCGATTTTTTTAATTGGCAGGGTGCCAAATCATTTTTTCTGTATATGTTTCCGTTAAACCCACCAATAAGTATACCAAAATGATCAGGGGACGAGCTGAGTTGATTCAGCCATGTCCGTCTGTCCGTCCGTCCGTCTGTCCGCTTGTTTGAACGCAAACTAGTCTGGTATTAAGTATATAATAAATTAGCGGTACCCGACAGATGATGTTCTCGATCACCCTTGTCCGATATCTCGAAAACGCCTCCACATATACAACTAAGGTTCACTCCCTTTTAAAACCCTCATTAATACCTTTCATTTGATACCCTTATCGTACAAACACATTCTAGAGTCACCCCTGGTCCACCTTTATTGCGATATCTCGAAAAGGAGTCCACCTATAGCACTAAGGCCACTCCCTTTTAAAATACTCATTAACACCTTTCACTTGATTCCCTTATCGTACAAACACATTCTAGAGTCACCCCTGGTCCACCTTTATTGCGATATCTCGAAAAGGAGTCCACCTATAGCACTAAGGTCACTCCCTTTTAAAATACTCATTAACACCTTTCACTTGATTCCCTTATCGTACAAACACATTCTAGAGTCACCCCTGGTCCACCTTTATTGCGGTATCTCGAAAAAGGGTTCACCTATAGAACTAAGGCCCACTCCCTTTTAAAATACTCATTAACACCTTTCATTTGATACCAATGTCATACAAACACATTCCAGGGTTACCATAGGTTCATTTTCATAAATGGTGATTTTCCCTTATTTTGTCTCCAAAGCTCTTAGCTGAGTATGTAATGTTCGGTTACACCCGAACTTAGCCTTCCTTACTTGTTTTTTTTTTTCTTTTTTTTTTTTTGTATTCGAACTGTACTCATTAAGAATAGCTTCAAAAATGAGGTTATGGTATTTGTTGGTTTTTGCAGTATGATCAAATTAAAAAATAAAGTGCAAGTTTGAGCTATTTAAAAATACATAAAATATCGTTGTATTGAAATAAATAAACATGAATATTGAATATTTACTTCATTTTGAAATAATTTTAGTGTCTTTAGCTTGCTGTGTTATTTTTTGTTATTTAAAATTTCACCAGTGCCTTTATTAGTGTTTATTTGCACAAATATTTCAATTTCAGCTAAAGTTTTAGTTGGATTCCATACCGATCCTCACGTTGGGACTTATATCTTATTATTAGCCAAAGTATTGAGATTCTAAAGTGTCAATATCAACTGCCACTTTCTGCCACTAGCTATGTTTTGCGACAGTTTTCTGATACCATCACCCTGATAAATTATTGTTGTATTTTATATGTGCCCACATGTAACATACGACATTATTTTATCCAGTCGACGATATGCAAATGTAAACTTTTGTGTATGTTTGTTGTTTTGTTATTGTTATTTATTCAAGATATTTTAATAACTTTGATTTCTTTATTTAATCCTATTAAGCACTGTATTTGCGATAGACACATTCTGCCACTTTTCGCCCCACATCTACTTACTTTTTGTATGAGGTTAATTTGGGTGGTTGTGGGTCGTTATGAAGGTACCACCCACACCAATTTTATGAAAAAATAATTCTCACATATTTGTAAAGCCGTGACAAAAGTTTCACGTTGATATCTCTACTGGAAATATTTTTGGCCTTCAACTCCATATAAGACCGACCAGTGTGCAATGCAAGGATGACAGTTTGTGGGAGTAGTTAAAGCAAAAAATTAACTGAAATGGCAGCCCCTCCGATACATAGAACCAGCTGTCTTGAGAAGCGACTTTTTTTGGAATGATGACTACTTCAGAAACGTTTTGGAATTTTTTCGGGATATCTTCGGGACTTTTCCAAATGTTTTTTAGTATCGTTATGGGATAGTTTCGGGACTATGTCGGCATTATTACAGAACTGTTTGGGATAGTCTTCGGAAGTATTTGGGGATATATTCAGAACTATTCGAGTATACTTACGGGGGT
The DNA here is from genome assembly GCF_040869045.1 of Eurosta solidaginis. Classification (NCBI taxonomy): domain Eukaryota; kingdom Metazoa; phylum Arthropoda; class Insecta; order Diptera; family Tephritidae; genus Eurosta; species Eurosta solidaginis. The sequence goes on along the minus strand of NC_090321.1, from coordinate 172,603,445 downwards.
TCAATCAAGGACTATTTCAAGATTATTTCGAAATCTTTTCTGGACCGTTTCGAATTTATCTGAGAAACATTTCGCCATTGTTTTTGTTGCTACTTCGTACGCCAACTCAGGACTATTTTCGGATTATTTCGGAATCGATTTGCGACTGCTGCTAGATAAATTCGGTATTGTTTTCTCGATAAATTCGGGACTATTACAGAATTGTTTTGACGTCGTTTTCGGAACTATTCGTCATATATATGAGGATCTATTCAGGAATAGTTCAGTATTATTTCGGGATTGTATTCAGGATCAATAGTTAAAATTTCAGGAAAATTCGGGATAACTTCAGCACTCTTTCGATACTATCTCAGAACCATTCAGGACTACTTCGTAATCAATGCATGACAATCGGGGAGAATTCGGGAGTTGTTCAGGATCATTTGGGGATCGAGTTGTGACTTCCCCTAGAGCACTTCGGTAATGTTAATTTTAGAACTCAACTAAGGATTCCAAGGGTACCCTTAACTTAGACTTCAACTCGCCGGGCATCTGAAACAAAAAAAAAATAAAAAAAAAATAAAAACAAGTAAGGACGGTTAAGTTCGGGTGTAACCAAACATTACATACTCAGTTGAGAGCTATGGTGACAACATAAGGGCAAATAACTGTTTAAGCGACTTGAACTATGAACATTTTTCGTTCGTTTGTTTCAGTAGCCATTGAGTGTGCTTGTAATTCTCAACTGGTTAGTGAAATATTCTAAAGACATAGTTTGAGTTTTTTAATTAAAAGGGAGGTTCTTCAGATGGTGTGCTAATACATCAGAGCCCAGTGCTCGCCTCCATATCACACTTTGAAGGGGTTCTTCAAATAGAAGATGAGGTGGCTCATTAGAGCGAAACCTCAGAGTGCCCAACGCTCGCCCCAAATTAAATAAATAGAGGTTTTTCTTGTAGAAAATGGGGTGCCAATACCTCAGAGCCGTCCCGTGCTCGCCTCCATATCACATTTTAAAGGGTTCTTCAAATAGAGGATGAGGTGGCTCAGTAGAGCGAAGCCTCAGAGCCCCCAGTGCTCGCCCCCAAATTAAATAAATAAAAGGTGTACTGATGCTATGCATCCTCCCATGACTTAAACACACCAATAACACTAAAACTACCCAACTTAATAAACTGAATCCCTTAAAATAAACACAAATAAATAAATAAAAGTGTACTGATGATATGCATCCTCCCATGACTTAAATACACCAATAACACTAAAACTACCCAACTCAATAAATGGAATACATTAAATCAAAAATCCCATAAACTCAATACAGTCCATTAATAATAATAATTTATAAATTTAAAAAAAGGGAATGCTTGGTGGGAGTTGAACCCGCAACCCCGGGCGTTTGGTCGGGTACGTAAGCCACTGTGCCACGACTCATACGCATACAAGCACATAAAATTACTCATTTATAACTCTTATTAAACTGCTCGCCCTCAATTGCCCAAAGCTTAGACAATAACCATGTAGGAAAATGAACCGAGGGAAACCCTGGAATGTGTTTGTATGACATGCGTATCAAATGAAAGGCATTAAAGAGTATTTTATGAGGGAGTGGGCCATAGTTCTATAGGTGGACGCCATTTAGGGATATAGCCATAAAGGTGGATCAGGGTTGACTCTAGAATGCGTTTGTACGATATGGGTATCAAATGAAAGGTGTTAATGAGTATTTTAAAAGGGAGTGGGCCTTAGTTCTATAGGTGGATGCCGTTTCGAAATATCGCCATAAAAGTGGACCAGGGGTGACTCTAGAATGTTTTTGTACGATATGGGTATCAAATTAAAGGTATTAATGAGGGTTTTAAAAGGGAGTGGTGGTTGTTGTATAGGTGGGCGCATTTTCGAGATATCGCCATAAAGGTTGACCAGGGGTGACTCTAGAATTCGTTTGTGCAATATGGGTATCAAACGAAAGGAGTTAATGAGTATTTTAAAAGGGAGTGGGCCATAGTTCTATAGGTGGACGCCATTTAGGGATATAGCCATAAAGGTGGATCAGGGTTGACTCTAGAATGCGTTTGTACGATATGGGTATCAAATGAAAGGTGTTAATGAGTATTTTAAAAGGGAGTGGGCCTTAGTTCTATAGGTGGATGCCGTTTCGAAATATCGCCATAAAAGTGGACCAGGGGTGACTCTAGAATGGGTTTGTACGATATGGGTATCAAATGAAAGGCGTTAATGAGTATTTTAAAAGGGAGTAATCCTTAGTTCCATAGGTGGACGCCGTTTCGAGATACCGCCATAAAGGTGGACCAGGGGTGACCCTAGAATTTGTTTGTACAATATGGGTATCAAAAGAAAGGTGTTAATGAGTATTTTAAAAGGGAGTAATCCTTAGTTCCATAGGTGGACGCCGTTTCGAGATATCGCCATAAAGGTGGACCAGGGGTGACCCTAGAATTTGTTTGTACAATATGGGCATCAAACGAAAGGTGTTAACGAGTATTTTAAAAGGGAGTGGGCCTTAGTTCTATAGGTGGACGCCGTTTCGAAATATCGCCACAAAGGTGGACCAGGGGTGACTCTAGAATGTGTTTGTACGATATGGGTATCAAATTAAAGCTATTAATGAGGGTTTTAAAAGGGAGTGGTGGTTGTTGTATAGGTGGTCGCATTTTCGAGATATCGCCATAAAGGTGGACGGTGACCCTAGAATTTGTTTGTACAATATGGGTATCAAAAGAAAGGTGTTAATGAGTATTTTAAAAGGGAGTAATCATTAGTTCCATAGGTGGAGGCCGTTTCGAGATATCGCCATAAAGGTGGACTAGGGGTGACTTTAGAATATGTTTGTACGATATGGGTATCAAATGAAAGGTGTTAATGAGTATTTTAAAAGTGACTTTAGAATATGTTTGTACGATATGGGTATCAAATGAAAGGTGTTAATGAGTATTTTAAAAGGGCGTGGGGCTTAGTTCTATAGGTGGACGCCTTTTCGAGATATCGCCATAAAGGTGGACCAGGGGTGACTCTAGAATGAGTTTGTACGATATGGGTATCAAATTAAAGGCATTAATGAGAGTTTTAAAAGGGAGTGGTGGTAGTTGTATATGTGAAGGCGTTTTCCAGATATCGACCAAAATGTGGACCAGGGTGACCCAGAACATAATCTGTTGGATACCGCTAATTTATTTATATATGTAATACCTGCCAAGATTTTAAGGGTTTTTTATTTCGCCCTGCAGAACTTTTTCATTTTCTTCTACATAATATGGTAGGTGTCACAACCATTTTATAAAGTTTTTTCTAAAGTTATATTTCGCGTCAATAAAACAATCCAATTACCATGTTGCATCCCTTTTTTCGTATTTGGTATAGAATTATGGCATTTTTTTTCATTTTTCGTAATTTTCGATATCGAAAAAGTGGGCGTGGTCATAGTCGGATTTCGTTCATTTTTCGTACCAAGATAAAGTGAGTTCAAGTAAGCACGTGAACTAAGTTCATTAAAGATATGTCGATTTTTGCTCAAGTTATCGTGTTAACGGCCATGCGGAAGGACAGGCGGACGACTGTGTATAAAAACTGGGCGTGGCATCAACCGATTCCGCCCATTTTCACAGAAAACAGTTAAAAAATCTATGCCCCTACCAAATTTCAAAAGGATTGGTTAATTTTTGTTCGACTTATGGCGTTAAAAGTATCCTAGACAAATTAAATGAAAAAGGACGGAGCCGCGCCCATTTTGAAATTTTCTTTTATTTTTGTATTTTGTTGCACCACATCATTACTGGAGTTGAATGTTGACATAATTTACTTATATACTGTAAAGACATTAAATTTTTTGTTAAAATTTTACTTTAAAAAAAATTTTTTTTTAAAGTGGGCGTGGTCCTTCTCCGATTTTGCTAATTTTTATTAAGCGTATATATAGTAATAGGAGTAACGTTCCTGCCAAATTTCATCATGATATCTTAAACGACTGCCAAATTACAGCTTGAAAAAATTTTAAATTACCTTCTTTTAAAAGTGGGCGGTGCCACGCCCATTGTCTAAAATTTTACTAATTTTCTATTCTGCGTCATAAATTCAACTCATCTACCAAGTTTCGTCGCTTTATCTGTCTTTTGTAATGAATTATCGCACTTTTTCGGTTTTTCGAAATTTTCGATATCGAAAAAGTGGGCGTGGTTATAGTTCGATATCGTTCATTTTAAATAGCGATCTGAGATGAGTGCTCAGGAATCTACATACCAAATTTCATCAAGATACCTTAAAATTTACTCAAGTTATCGTGTTAACGGACGGACGGACGGACGGACGAACATGGCTCAATCAAATTTTTTTTCGATCCTGATTATTTTGATATATGGAAGTCTATATCTATCTCGATTCCTTTATATATGTACAACCGACCGTTATCCAATCAAACTTAATATACTCTGTGAGCTCTGCTCAACTGAGTATAAAAACAAGACGAGATTTATCTCGGAGGAGATTAAGGCTGAGCTTATTTTCCAAATTCCGTGGTACACGTTTTTATTTTTTCCTGCAAATAGGCGGATGAATTTTCACTGAGAAGCCTTTTATGGCAGAAATACATTCGAAGGTTTTGCCAGTCCACCAAAGAGAATCCTGTTCTTACTTATTTGTTATCTCCAACACAAATAAAACAAGAGTAAGACATAGAAATTGACACAAGTCAAGAGGTAACACCTTGCATTGTTAAGCTAATACACAAATAGCGTTATCTAAACTTTGTTGGTTTGGAGGCCGAGAATTTTTTTCCGGTTGGCTTTTTATTTATTTTTATTTGTTGTTTTAGTTGTCTGTAAAAACTCCGATTTAGGATGAAAACATTATAACAATCCCGAAATAATACTGAAACATTCCTGAATAGATCCTCAAATATATCACGAATAGTTTCGAAATCGATACCGAAACAATTTTGTAATAGTCCCGAATTTATTGAAAAAACAATACCGAATTTATATAGAAGCAGTCGCAAATCGATCCAGAAATGGTCCTAAAATGGTCTCGAATTGACCCCGGCATGGTTCGAAAATAGTTCTGCTACTATAGTATTTAGAAAATAGTTGCAAAATTGTTTGTTTGTTAACTTTGGGTCTGGTTATATGCATGTATGCACCTGTAAAAGCCATTGAGCTTCTTATGCTTCAGCTAAATGGTATCTTAAATGCATTATAATTCTCTTGTCCCACAAATTTTTAAGCTAAATAATTTTAAAGAAAATGTAACCAACATACGGCGGGACAAATAGAGTTATTGAATAAAAATAATCAATAAATTAAATATAACAAGTAAAGGTGTCTAAGTTCGGGTGTAGCCGAACATTATATACTCAGCGTGCGCTTCAATTGTACATTCCATTTCAGATAAATAACTTTTCTACATAACACGTGACACTGCCCGTTTAAACAAAAATGTCTCTCCATTTCCTCTTACAATAAAACTTGATAAGTGAAATATCATTGATTCAAAACAACTTTTTGCTAAGTTATAGCTTTATTATTCTAGTCTACGACCCTTTTAAACTTGTTTTATATCTAAGTTGCCGTGGTGTTTAACCGATCCCGCCATTTTTACTAGAAATATTTTCTGCTATAGGGAAAATTTGTGTACCCAATTTTATTATGATCCGTTAATTTCTCTTCGAGCTATGGCTCCCGAAACATAGAAAATTGCTTAGTCGTAAAGGGGCAGTGCCACACCCATTTAAAAAAATTTTAGTGTTTTCCAATTTAATGTTATAATTCAATTTAGAAAGTAAAATTCTATTAACACAAAGCTCTTTTTCATATAACTTATTATTTTCGACTACGGCCCTTCCAAAAATCTTTTATATAAAAGTGGGCGTGGTCTTTAACCGATATCGTCCATTTTTCCTAGAAATATTTCCTGCTATAGGGAAAATTTGTGTACCAACTTTTATTACGATCCGTTAATTTTTCTTCGAGTTATGGCTCCCGAAACATAGAAAATTGCTTAGTCATAAAAGAGGCGCTGCCACGCCCATTTTTTTAAGTTTGAAGTTTTTCCTATTTATTTTTATAAATCCACTTGGGAAATGAAATACCATTGATATAAAGCTCTTTTTTGCAAAGATATAGCTTATTTTATTCGTCCACGACCCTTCTTAAAATCTTTTATATAAAAGTGGGCGTGGTCCTTAACCGATTTCGTTAATTTTTCTTCAAATCATTCCTTATAGTAAAGGCAACCTCTCTGCCGAATTTTGTTACGATAGGTTTAACGATTTTTGAATTATGATTAATAATATTTGTAAAATTGACTTTATCATAAGTGGGCGGTGCCACGCCCATTTTGAAAAATTTTTCAAAAATGTTTATCAAGAGTCTCAATATCAGTCCATATGTCAAATTTCAACATTCTAGGTGTATTATTTACTAAATTATCAGGTTTTTTTATTTTCCAAAATTTTATATACATATATAAAAAGTGGGCGTGGTTGTCATCAGATTTCGCTCATTTTCAATTCCAGTCAATTCTGGGTCCAGATAAGCTTGTGTACCAAATTTGGTGAAGATATCTCAATATTTACTCAAGTTATCGTGCTAACGGACGGACGGACGGACGGACATGGCTCAATCAAATTTTTTTTTGATACTGATGATTTTGATATATGGAAGTCTATATCTATCTCGATTCCTGTATACCTGTACAACCAACCGTTATCCCATCAAAGTTAATATACTCTGTGTGCAAAGCACGCTGAGTATAAAAAGTTATGAATTATGAGATTATTAGATAAAAATAACGACTCTTATAGAGGAAGGGAAGGAGTCAAAATCACAATAATATTAATTTAGGAAATAAGCATTCCTTAAGTTGTTATTAACAAACCTGTCTGCGAACATAGTCCACAAGTCCTTCCATACATGGCTCCATGCAAAATGAATGCTGGCATGGCAACAGTTTTGGTATGCGATACCGATCAAGGCATACGCAACACGTTAGTAGTTGCTCAAATTGCTGCATTTTTCACTGAAATAGAAAAACAAAAATTGGTAATTTATTACTTAAGCTTAATTGGGCAATTACAAACTAATTAGCTTTTTTACAGGGTTCGAACTTGCACACACATGCTAAGCGCACGAATGTGCTCTTGATATGTGTGCTCTTTGATTCAAAAAGGTGTCGTCACGCTTGGGTTAGCTATTTAATTCAATACACTTGCTCATGTAAATGTACCGAGTGCAGTTAATGCACATGGGTATGCTCAGATTGCACCATTAGTTAAAAAAGCGTAGTCTGATATTCGAATAATAACCAGATTCTGAATACCTTAAAGATGTTAATACCACGAGATTATTAATGCTACAAGGATTCCAATGCTGAGGGGACGCTGTAGCCATGAGACAATACCAGTTAGCAGCTGGAGTTCCCCCTTTTTATTTATAAGCTTTTATTTACTTTAACTTTGCTGTTGTCTGTAATCAAATCTTGCAAGTTAAATTTTATTCACTTCACGGTGTCCGATTGAGCTGAAATTTTGCACAAATGTATAACTCCGATGACAATGCAATATTACTTTGCGATAATTCGATAAATTAATCGATAACAGAGTTATCGGTAAAGATTTGTATTCACGAGGGAATAAAAGCCTAAGTCCTCAAGAACGCAGGTAACTTCGCTTTGTTTGTGTATGCAACAAACGTAGAAGTTAGGCTGATATAGCTAAATGTTGCATACTTTTTGTTGCATATTTGTCTGCGCACTTGATAATTTAGGTGTAAAGTTTTAATTTTAAAAATATATAATTATGTACAATATGGATTTTTTTTTGTCGCAGACGAAAAAGCCTAATTATCGCTAAAGGTTACAATGAACTTATAAAGTGTTATATTTATTTACAGTCAATTTATATTTTACTTTTTAGTTAATTTTATTAACCAACAATAAAAGCTAATTTTTAAAAAAGGTTTCTTTTCTTTAATTTTATTTATCTACAGTCCCACATCTTGGGTATTTAGACGGCTGCATAAAAATTCTTATATTATTGTGGCGAATGTTAGCAATTTCGTCACTGTGCTGCTAGTAAAAAAATGCATAACAACAGCAAAATAAGCAACTACACATACATGCAAACAGGGAAGCTAATAGCGGAGAGATTGTTTCACATCAGTGGTGTCCAAAACGAAAAATGTGAGTGTATGAGTAAGAACGAGAGAATGGGAGCAGCCCAGTAGGAAATTTAAATCAAAGTAACAGCATATTGGATTGGAGTAGAGAATTTGGAACGTGTTAGACTTTCAAATAAAAACTTCAAGTGTGTTACTTGTTAAGCCTATACATTTTTAAATAAGGGCGGTATTTTATAGATTTTGTTTTGATAAAATCCTTGTATTACCGATATTAATGATTTAATGCAAATTAATTTTTATAAGTGTGTGGACTAAGGGGAAAACATTATGACTGGTAATGTAAATACTTTGTAGGCCAACTGAAAAAAAATTAAATTTTTTAGGCATATTGCATCAACCATCAACTTGCATTCGATTCAAAGAGCACAGCGGAGAAGAGAAAAATTTCGGTTGTTATTACGAAATTTGAGGGTGCTAAGCCGAGTGATCATATTGTGATTCTGGAAAATTTTTTTAATAATTTAAGACACATTTCAGAATTTGGTTTGTTTTCAACCATTTATTGATATCTTTAAAACCCCCTTCAGTTACGATATAAGTAGGTATGAGTTAGTGAAAATGTTCCACCATACAGAGCTAATATTGAGTTCTCGAAAAAAGTGTAAGAATATCCAATATTGAAAAGGATTTTTTCGAGTGCTTAACACTTTCCGTTCACCACACTTTTGTGTTGAAATTTTTCTAACTTTAAGTTTATTCGTTCCAAGCAACACAAAAAACAACAATCTTTCTCATATACTTTCATTTATCAATTATCAGTTTGATTAAAGATATAATATAATTTTACAAATTAATATATCATGGAAACAATCACAAAATCAAAATATTCAATATTTTATTTATTTAAACCAATCATTTGGAAACCTTATCTCCCTCCCTCCCGGTTTCCAATTGAAATTTAAATAAATAAATAAATTCATTTTGATTTTTTTTCGTGATGATATATTTATATAACTCCTTATATATATTTGGGTTTGTAAAACTATATTATATCTTTAATAAAATCTTCACTATCAATACTTTCTTGACAGCTTCTTAATAAAAGTATATTCGATAAATGACTTGATGTTAAACTGTTGCGCTGCTTGGAGTAAATGAACTTCAGTCCGAAAAAAATTTTCTCACAAAAATATGTTGTGGGAAAAAGTGATAGGCACGGAAAAGATATTCTTTTCAATATTGGATATGATGATTCTTCTAAATTTTTCCAAAATTCAATATTATCTCCGTGTGGTGGAACGTTTTCGCTTCGTAACATGATTAGCTCGGACTGAATTTCATATTCATACTTACTTATATCGCATTTGAAGGGGTTTTCAAAGATGTCAAGAAATGATTGAAAACAAACAAAATCCTTAAATCTGTCTTCAAAATTGATAAACAATTTTTCAAGAATTGCAATATGATCACTCGCTTAACACCCGCATGTTTCATAATAATAACCGAAGTTATCGGAAAATGGGTATAATCGCCAGATTGAAGTTCTCTTAAAAGCAAAAACAGTTCTGTTTGGAATTGATGCACATTTTTCACAGCATCGTTTATTCCTGTTTCTTTTGCTTGAGGTTTTAAATTGAGTTTGTTCAAAAAAAGGAGACATCAGCCAAAAATGCTAAACCCAAAATAAAATTGTCATCTTTTAAAGATCGAACTAGGGCTTCTTCGTTACAATTAATTTCAAGAAATTGCAAAACTTCTTCCCTCATCTCAAATAACCTTAGCCAGTGAATGTCTGTAAACATTTTTAGGTCATCATGCCGAGCAGAAGTTGTTTTTAAAAAATTTACAAACTTTCTGTGGGTGAGACGATGGTGCCCTCCCCGTATTTCATTGATAATCTGTTCTGCACGTTTCATGAAAGGATGACCGCTCACAAATTTTGAAGCGAGTGCAACTTGATGAATAATGCAATGAAAATGTCTTCCAGAAATTCCATTTTTATTCAGTTAGCCTATGAACCAACCCTTCATTCTTGCCGTTCATAACGTTTGCCCCATCCGTACATACTCCTGCAAATTTGTTTGCATCGAAAACTGAAAAAATCTTTTCGTTTACTACGTCGAACAAGATTTTTCCTGTCACACTGCCAGAGAATGTATCAAGAGAAAACATTGTTTCAGTTATTTCATAATTTACGTAAATGTCCGTACACATATCGCCATTTGACATAAATGATTGATATCGGTGGTTTCATCCAAGCGCAGAGAAAAAATTGGAAATCATTAATATTTTTCTTTATTGCATATTGAATGTGTATTCCCAGCTCATCAATCCGGTGGGCTACTATTTGGCGGGATATGGGTATATTTTTAACTAGTTCTGTATCAAGATTCATTTTTTGAAAAATGTTTAGACAAATGTTTTCAATAAAAACACCATCTATAAAAGGCCGGCTTTGTTTAGCAATGTCTAAGCTGATCATGGAAGATAGCTCAGTTTTAATTTTTCTATTTGATTGCTTAACAACTTGCTCATTTTCTACTTTAGCCAACCACTAGACTGGGTTGGTCCCCATACAAAAAAAAAAGTTCCTAATGTCATGTTGAGAGGGTTTCAGAAAATTTTTATTTTTTATTTTTCTTGATCATTCGAAATACAGCCGAAAAGGTTTTGATTTTGTCGCATAGTGTTATTATTATAAATACGAAACAACGGGTTTGACTCACTTATTTACTTTGGCTTCCCCTCTTTATGATATTTGGCATATCTATATTAACTTTTCAATGCTAACCCTAATAATAATTTTTCCTCCAAAAATATCATGACTTTCAGATCTAAGTATAATAAGAATCAGGTAAAATAACAGTTGCAATAAATATTGAAAGTGATATAACTTCTTTGTTTATTATTTTAGTAATATGGTTTAAAAGCAACATTTTCTTGAATTTTTAAGTACTTTCGTTTGGTAAGGAAAAAAGGATACTTTATGGGGGGTACAACTTTGTTAGCTGACCTAATCATGTGAAAACGACTTCTTAGCTTAAAAGGACATTAAAAGGAAATGGAAAGCTTCTCAAAGCCAAAATAATGACATATCAATTTTAACAAGTAAGGAAAGCTAAGTTCGGATGTAATCGAACATTACATACTCAGCTGAGAGCTTTGGAGACAAAATAAGGCAAAATCACCATGTAGGAAAATGAACCTAGGGTAACCCTGGAATGTGTTTGTATGACATGGGTATCAAATGGAAGGTATTAAAGAGTATTTTAAAAGGGAGTGGGCCTTAGTTCTATAGGTGGACGCCATTTCGGGATATCGCCATAAAGGTGGACCCAGGGTGACTCTAGAATGCGTTTGTACGATATGGGTATCAAATGAAAGTTGTTAATGAGTATTTTAAAGGGAGTGGGCCTTAGTTCTATAGGTGGACGCCTTTTCGAGATATCGCCATAAAATAAACTGTTTCATTTTCTTCTACTTACGTGAACTAAGTTTAGATAAGATACATATATCGATTTTTGCTCAAGTTATCGTGTTAACGGCCGAACGGAAGGACAGACGGTCGACTGTGTATAAAAACTGGGCGTGGCTTCAACCGATTTCACCAATTTTCACAGAAAACAGTTATCGTCATAGAGTATATGCCCCTTCCAAATTTCACAAGGATTGGTAAATTTTTGTTCGACTTATGGCATTAAAAGTATTCTAGACAAATTAAATGAAAACGGGCGCATCCACTCCCATTTCGAAATTTTCTTTTATTTTTTTATTTTGTTGCACCATGTCATTACCGGAGTTGAATTTTGACATAATTTCCTTATATACTGTAAAGATATTAAATTTTTTGTTAAAATTTGCTTTAAATTGTTTTTTTAAAAAGTGGGCGTGTTCGTTATCCGATTTTGCTAATTTTTATTTAGCTCACATATAGTAACAGGAGTAACGTTCCTGCAGAATTTCATCATGATATCTTCAACGACTGCCAACTTACAGCTTGCAAAACTTTTAAATTACCTACTTTTAAAAGTGGGGGTGCCACGCCCGTTGTTCAAAATTTTACAAGTTTTCTATTTTGCGTCATAAGGTGAACCCACCTACAAAGTTTCATCACTTTATCCGTCTTTGGTAATGAATTATCACACTTTTTCGGTTTTTCAAAATTTTCGATATCGAAAAAGTGGGCGTGGTTGTAGTCCGATTTCCTTCATTTTAAATAGCGATCTGAGATGAGTGCCCAGGAACCTACATACCAAATTTCATCAACATACCTCAAAATTTCTCAAGTTATCGTGTTAAAGGACAGACGCACGGACGGACATGGCTCAAATTTTTTTTCGATACTGATCATTTTGATATACGGAAGTCCAAGGTAAAGTGAGTTCAGATAAGTACGTCAACTAAGTTTAGTAAAGATATATCGAATTTCGCTCAAGTTATCGTGTTAACAGCCGGAAAGAAGGACAGACGGTCGCATGTGTATAAAAACTGGGCGTGGTTTCAACCGATTTCACCCATTTTCACAGAAAATAGCCTGCGTGCAAAGCACCCTGAGTATAAAAATCGGACGTCAAATAACCAAGTTACAACGATAAAACCTTTTCGGCTGTATTTCGAAGGATCAAAAAAAATAAAAAAAAATTTTTCCGAAACCCTCTCAACATAATTGTTAAATTTAGGATCGGACATTTGCAACTTTTTTTTCGACCCAGTATACCAACCACCCTTGGAATTTTTCCAAAAAGTCTAACTTCTTTTCTTCATATAATACCTGACTAGCTTCTTTGTCTAAAATTTGTATATTTTTGTGGGAGGAATCGAAATGACTTTAAATATTACATCTATAGCCTCCTTTGAACGACTTGTAACATAAAAGGCACTGCAAGTCGCCAAAGGCATTTTCTAGCATAAAAAATTTCTCACAGGGCATTGTATTCCATACAAAATCGCATACACTAAGCGTCACGGCCAAGCTTCGTGTTTATTCGTTGCTGGTTCGCTAATGACTGAACGATGGAGAGTAAGAATACGTGTGATCAATTGAACTATGGGATGGACAGCAATTTTCCACATACACTCATGTAGTCATCGCATAGTGTACAAGTACAAGTGTGTTGACTTCTTTCTGGCAGGCACTCGTTTAAGTGAGAATAACGGGAAGATCTGGGTTGCCATTGTTGTTTCGGTTGAAAACGGTCAATTAGGGTTCTGTGCAGAGACGTAAAAGATTGAAACAGGGTTTATGTAGTCACAAAAGTGTTGCTCCTGTTCCACAGCATTTTGATTTTTTATCATGGCGAAAAGTGTTCAGTTTAGAGTTATTGATTTTCATTAAAAGTTTAATTTATTACGGTGGGTTACTCCTTTAAGTGCAAAAGCAGAGAAAACGTAGAGTTTTTCAAATTATTGTGAAAAACTTTTTAATTTGAATTTCTGTACCCAAGTTCACTATATTTGTGTAACACAAGAATCTGGAGGTCAATCCCTTAACTATGAAAAACCGAAAAATGTACACTGAATGAAGTAACTGAATGAAACACAAACATTTTTCAACACAGAATAAGCATTCAAATGAATGCAGCCTTTGCTGAGTGTTCACACACTTTTCTAGTAACAATCAATTATGAAAAATGTCGTACAAGCACAAAATCCGCTCAAATATCACATGGTTGCATTTAATTAAAGCCACTTCAAAATATCAACACAAAACTTTAGTTATTGACAGTGATGACCAGTTTTTTCTTTATTTAAATGTTAGTAAAGCACAAAGAAGTTAATTGAAAAAGCGTTTTTATTAAAATTGTTCTAAATATTTAATAATAACAAGTAAGGAAGGCTAAGTTCGGGTGTAACCGAACATTACATACTCAGTTGAGAGCTATGGAGACAAAATAAGGAAAATCACCATGTAGGAAAATGAACCTGGGGTAACCCTGCAATGTGGTTGTATGACATGTGTATCAAATGGAAGGTATTAAAGAGTATTTTAAGAGAGAGTAGGCCATAGTTCTATGGATGGACGCCATTTAGGGATATCGCCATAAAGGTGGACCAGGGCTGACTCTAGAATGTGTTTGTACGATATGGGTATCAAATGAAAGGTGATAATGAGTATTTTAAAAGGGAATGGACTTTAGTTCTATAGGTGAACGCCTTTTCGAGAAATCGCCATAAAGGTGGACCAGGGGTGACTCTAGAATATGTTTGTACGATATGGGTATCAAATGAAAGCTGTTAATGAGTATTTTGAAAAGCAGTGATCCTTAGTTCCATAGGTGGACGCCGTTTCGAGATATCGCCATAAAGGTGGACCAGGGGTGTCTCTAGTTGTACGATATGGGAATCAAATGAAAGGTGTTACTGAGCATTTTAAGAGGGAGTGGGCATTAGGTCTATAGGTGCACGCCTTTTCGAAATGTCGTCATTAGGGTGGGCCAGGGGTGACTCTAGAATGTGTTTGTAAGATATGGGTATCAAATGAAAGATATCGCCATAAAGGTGGACCAAGGGTGACTCTAGAATGTTTGTACGATATGGGTATCAAATGAAAGGTGCTACTGAGCATTTTAAGAGGAAGTGGGTATGAGGTCTATAGGTGGACGCCTTTTCGAGGTATCGTTATTAGGGTGGGCCAGGGGTGACTCTAGAATGTGTTTGTACGATATGGGTATCAAACGAAAGGTGTTACTGATCATTTTAAGAGGGAGTGGGCATTAGGTCTATAGGTGGACGCCTTTTCGAGATATCGCCATTAGGGTGGGCCAGGGGTGACTCTAGAATGTTTGTACGATATGGGTATCAAACGAAAGGTGTTACTGAGCATTTTAAGAGGGAGTGGGCATTAGGTCTATAGGTGGACGCCTTTTCGAGATATCGCCATTAGGGTGGGCCAGGGGTGACTCTAGAATGTTTTTGTACGATATGGGTATCAAATGAAAGGTGGTAATGAGTATTTTAAAAGGGAGTAATCCTTACTTCTATAGGTGGACGCCTTTTCGAGATATCGCCATAAAGGTGGACCAAGGGTGACTCTAGAATGTTTGTACGATATGGATATCAAACGAAAGGTGTTACTGAGCATTTTAAGAGGGAGTGGGCATTAGGTCTATAGGTGGACGCCTTTTCGAGATATCGCCATTAGGGTGGGCCAGGGGTGACTCTAGAATGTTTGTACGATATGGGTATCAAACGAAAGGTGTTACTGAGCATTTTAAGAGGGAGTGGGCATTAGGTCTATAGGTGGACGCCTTTTCGAGATATCGCCATTAGGGTGGGCCAGGGTGACTCTAGAATGTGTTTGTACGATATTGGTATCATATGAAAGGTGGTAATGAGTATTTTAAAAGGGAGTAATCCTTAGTTCTATAGGTGGACGCCTTTTCGAGATATCGCCATAAAGGTGGACCAAGGGTGACTCTAGAATGTTTGTACGATATGGGTATCAAACGAAAGGTGTTACTGAGCATTTTAAGAGGGAGTGGGCATTAGGTCTATATGTGGACGCCTTTTCGAGATATCGCCATTAGGGTGGGCCAGGGGTGACTCTAGAATATTTGTACGATATGGGTATCAAACGAAAGGTGTTACTGAGCATTTTAAGAGGGAGTGGGCATTAGGTCTATAGGTGGACGCCTTTTCGATATATCGCCAATAGGGTAGGCCAGGGGTGACTCTAGAATGTTTGTACGATATGGGTATCAAACGAAAGGTGTTACTGAGCATTTTAAGAGGGAGTGGACATTAGGTATATAGGTGGTCGCCTTTTCGAGATATCGCCATTAGGGTGGGCCAGGGGTGACTCTAGAATGTTTGTACGATATGGGTATCAAACGAAAGGTGTTACTGAGCATATTAAGAGGGAGTGGGCATTAGGTCTATAGGTGGACGCCTTTTCGAGATATCGCCATTAGGGTGGGCCAGGGTGATTCTAGAATGTGTTTGTACGATATGGATATCAAATTAAAAGTATTAATGAGGGTTTTAAAAGCGAGTGGCCCTTAGATGTATATGTGAAGGCGTTCTCGCGATATCGACCAAAATGTGGACCAGGTGATCCAAAAAATCATCTGTCGGGTACTGTTAATTTATTTATATATGCAATACCACTAACAGTATTCCTGCCAATATTCCAAGGGCTGTTGATTTCGCCTTGTAGAACTTTTTCATTTTCTTCTACCTAATATGGTAGGTGTCACACCCATTTTACAAAGTTTTTTCAAAAGTTATATTTTGCGTCAATAAACCAATCCAGTTACCATGTTTCATCCCTTTTTTCGTAGTTGGTATAGAATTATGGCATTTTTTTCATTTTTCGTAATTTTCGATATCGATAAAGTGGGCGTGGTTATGGTCGGATTTCGACCATTTTTTATACCAAGATAAAGTGAGTTCAGATAAGTACGTGGGCTAAGTTTAGTAAAGATATATCGGTTTTTGCTCAAGTTATTGTGTTAACGGCCGAGCGGAAGGACAGACGGTGGACTGTGTATAAAAACTGGGCGTGGCTTCCACCGATTTCGCCCATTTTCACAGAGAACAGTTACCGTCACAGAGTCTATGCTCCTACCAAATTTGAGAAGGATTGGTAAATTTTTGTTCGACTTATGGCATTAAAAGTATTCTAGACAAACTAAATGAAAATGGGCGGAGCCACGCCCATTTTGAAATTTTCTTTTATTTTTGGATTTTGTTGCATCATATCATTACTGGAGTTGAATTTAGACTTAATTTACTTATATACAGTAAAGATATTAACTTTTTTGTTAAAATTTGAATTTAAAAAAATTTTTTTTTAAAAAGTGGGCGTGTTCTTCATCCAATTTTGCTAATTTTTATTTAGCACATATATAGTAATAGTAGTAACGTTCCTGACAAATTTCATCATGATATCTTCAACGACTGCCAAATTACAGCTTGCAAAACTTTTAAATTACCTTCTTGTAAAAGTGGGCGTGGTTATAGTCCGATATCGTTCATTTTAAATAGCGATCTGAGATGAGTGCTCAGGAACCTACATACCAAATTTCATCAAGATACCTCAAAATTTACTCAAGTTATCGTGTTAACGGACGGACGGACGGACGGACGGACGGACATGGCTCAATCAAATTTTTTTTCGATCCTGATTATTTTGATATATGGAAGTCTATATCTATCTCGATTCCTTTATATATGTACAACCAACCGTTATCCAATCAAACTTAATATACTCTGTGAGCTCTGCTCAACTGAGTATAAAAAAAGCAAATGACAAATATTTCAACATCCCTGTTCCGAAAATTGTCATCGTTCTAAATAAGTGTTGCCAATGAGGCATATAAAAGGCTTGCAGGAAAAAGTACTAATCTACTTTGAACGTCCTCAATTGTTGATTAAGCAATTGAAAGATATATATTATAAAAGCTCTTAAGTTCCTTCATATATTCTTCCTAGCGGTCTATGGTCAAATACTCTATAGATAATGGTTTGCGAGTTTCCAAATTGCAACAGCAATATACTATTTTTCTCTATTTTCTAAGAAAACTATTTTTCTAAACACAATAGTTTGTAATTACAGTCATTTAAAGTAGACTCTATAGGTAGTTGTAGCTTTGTTGATAGCAAAGAAAATTAAATTTGAATACAAATCTGCTCAAGTAAGACAGAATTCAACCTACAAATGCCATGCAAATAGGCAGAGAGACTAATGGTCCTTCTCAATCACTTGGGTCCTATATTTATATTCCGTCAATCACTGTCAAAACATCAGCTGTAAAAAACTGTAATCCGATGGAGACAGTGGGGAGGGAAATTAATAACCTCTGAAGAGTTTCTCCCAATGAAACATTTTTTTTTTCGTGGCACATATGAAGGAAAACTAGGAAGGTGACTCAGGTGAATAGAAAAAGCCTGAATCCCTGAAGGACGATGCCATGGAATTATACATATATTTATCGAAATTCTCGGAATTAGCAAGCTCCAACGAAATCGCCGATAGACCTATGTACTTTGATGTATTTAAATTTAAACGACTTAAACTCAAGTATCCTTTTTTGTTATATTATCGGCAAAAAATATCCACAATTAACTCTAAGTGGTCAATGCACAATGTGTTCATTTACAATATCAATTTAACTACAACAGCAAAATAAGTAGGGCATATAGAACCATTTTGACATATAGCAAGAAAGCAATAGATTGTCTTTGCGAAGTTTAAAGAGAAACTGAAAAGAAAGAAACATTTACTGGCATATTTCGATGATTTAAGGCAACTGCAGTTTCACCGTGTGATTCGCGTTTCGTATATCAGTGAAGCCTTTGACAACATTCGAAATTGACTGATGATGATTATGTGGCGGTTTTCGAAATGTTAAAATCGCAGTATGCCAGTAAATTTTTTTCTTTTCAAAAATAATGATTGGATATTCAATTCTATTAAGCCGGTGTTAAGCTCATAAATTCTTAAATATTAAACTACTTCAATAATTGGAAGGGGCTATTATTTCTATTGATAAATTTTACGCCTTTTTTTGCACACAACTCCTAAACTGATTTAACATATCTGATGGCAATGAAAGTATACAAAAAAATAACCCTAGAGAAAAAGTATTTAGTACTGAATGGAAAAAAAGTGTGCATTCATTTCAAGTTTACATTCATTAAAGATTGGGAATGGCTCCTACATTCCCACTCTATATTGAATTATATTTTACCATTCAATAACACACACACTTTAGATTTGAGTTAAGGTATTTCGAGCCATTCAGGAATGGAGATTTAAAATATGCAACCAATAAATGACAATTTTTTAAAAGAATGCTGAGAGAATGCACACTCAATTGATTCAATCTTTTTACAGTTCTGTTATGCATTTGTGTAAACAGCCTTAGAAGTGAAATTGTTCCATGTTTTACGTGTGGCGCTTTATATTTTGACTCTAATTTAAATAAATTTTGCTTTCCGTATGTTTCCGCATTGTTGCAGGCTACAAATCTTCTAGTATTCTTATTTCCGCGGAAATATATGCAACTATTTCATCTGTAAATACTACAAAGTTTCATTAAACTCACAAATGCAACTCAGCTTGAAGTACTCTTGCGTACCAAAAATGCAACTCTAGACCTGAGATTTGCATCAAGTGAGCGAGTCTGTTTGTAGTTTTGAGGTTTATCGCTTAGCTGACACACTTGTACAGGTACACTATGGACAGGGGCCCCAAAATTCAAACTGTGCCTGTGTGAGTAAAACTAAAATCATTTTATTGGTAGTGGTTTAAAGCTGTAGTCATTGGTGCTGTTTGTCGTATCGCTGTAGTCGTATCCCTAACGTAATCAGCTGTTTATCGTTACGACGGTAAACCAAAAATCAATTGGTTGGCTACGATACGGTTACGACCTTAGCGGCACCAATAATCGATTGCATTGATTCTCATAAGGTTGGCCGAATCAGCTGTTATAAGGTTACCGATACGGTTACCGATAAAGCACCAATGTCTGCAGCTTAAAGCCCCGAGAAATAAGCAGTTTTTCGTATCGATGAGTTTAACACAAGCTTAGGCATTATGAGTAGATTAAACAAACGGTAGAACGAGCGACACTGGCGTCATCTGATATTGAAAAGTAGCCAACTCCCAAATTTTGTTGCAAGCAAATCATAAGAAGAATTTGACATTTGCTTTGGCTAAGGGCGTTGGCACAATATGCAAGTGAAATTATTTTTCCCAATGTTTGGCAAATTTTCTAACACTTTTCGAAATTAAAAACTGCAATATAACAATCGAATACGACTCAAAATATGTTAGCAAGTATTTTTGTTGTATAGGGAGAATTTTTATAACAGTGCTTCACGAAATTTTGTATGTGAATGGGCAAGGCGTAATAAACTGCAATTGCCAAGTCTGAAGTTCCTTCATATTTACAATCGCAACATCTTGGTTGATTGTGACGATGTTGTTGGAATGCATAAGCTTGTTAAACGCCATGATTCAATTACTAGAGGTTTGTTCTTCAATGACGGCAGAACTTTGACACTCCCAAATTGAAAAATCTGGACGGGTTACTTTTACGTAGTAAGGAAAACGGGTAATAATTCAGTCCCTTTAGCGAAAATTGTAGTACAAAAGTACCTTTAGCAGTATATTAGTAGTGATAAAAAATTTGTAAATGGCAACAGGTTTTGGAGGAAATAATTAATATCGCGGGTTCGAATCGAGCTCAAGGCCTAACAATAATTTTTTATCATTATTATTGTTATGATAAAATTTTTTCTTTCTTCTATTCTAATTTAAAAATTTTTTCAATTAAGAAAAAATTTATCATAACAATAATAATGATAAAAAATTATTGTTAGGCCTTGAGCTCGATTCGAACCCGCGATCTTAAAATCAGTAGGCCGATATAACAACAAAAATTGGAAATAATTAATTTTCTACTAAATATTTCATGAATTTATAAAGAGCTATGTTGGTTTAGAATTTTATTCAAAAATACACTATCACAATTTGTTTCAAAAATTCCCTATAT
This sequence comes from Eurosta solidaginis, assembly GCF_040869045.1. Classification (NCBI taxonomy): domain Eukaryota; kingdom Metazoa; phylum Arthropoda; class Insecta; order Diptera; family Tephritidae; genus Eurosta; species Eurosta solidaginis. The sequence continues at coordinate 172,582,837 of NC_090321.1, read as the reverse complement.
GAGCATAAGTTCAATGCATTTTAACATAAGGGGGAGTTAATGAAAATCATTCTGAGGCGTTCTTCAATCTAATTCAAAAATAGGGCGTTTTTGTGACAAATCATGAAATGGGAAGTTTTTGAAAAATGTTTTGAGATAGGACTATATTTAAAAGGCAGCCGACATGGTCTGTCAAAAAAAATGTAAAAGAAAATGGCTTTTTCTCTTAGGACTTCATATTCCGGTCTTGACTTTGACAGAAGAGTTCAGCTTTTATGCGGTCCTGCTACACAGGGAGTATTCACCTTTTTACTCTGAAATTTCGGAAAGCTCCTTTGCGTTGAGTATTCATGGAAGTCTTCCGTTAATTTAGAATATTCGGAACACGTTCGTTTCATACTACCTCACGAAGTCCGAATATATCAAATAAGTATATACTACATAATATTCCAAATATAAACCGATTCCCCAAATTCTTAAATGGTGACGAATTTTCCGAACGTACGGAATGAATAAGTTAACATGCTCAATGAGTACATTTCGTTATGGCATCTCCGATATTTACTAATTACATTTTTACGTAAATCGATTTACTAGTCGAGTTTTTGACGTTGAACGATGAATTTTGAAGTGGTTTAGGCTTCGTCTGTTCATAGGTTTACGAAAGTGCACGATTCCTTGATGTCCGTACTTTTCAAAAAATTACCTATGTTCAGCCACACTAATAGATCATGGCATAGTTAATAAATTCATCATAAAATTAAAATAAATGTTCTAAGGAATTATGCACTTCAGTACTTATCGGGGATTTGTAAACTGATTGCTTCCTATTTCTACTACTAATATTTTTCGAAAAATTGCAAAGAAACAACACTGTTAACGGATGTCAATTCGATTTGGGAGCAAAATGGCTGCAATTGTCAAAAAATTCGTCTGTCGAGCAAACCTCTTCTGATTGAATCATGGTTAAACGCATCTATATGAAACATGTCATTGTGCGGCGGCCTTGAAAGCAGCGCAAGCTGAGGAATAATTAATCAGTTTGATTTTAACACGCTTTTAGTGAAGTACGCGAGTATTGTGTGTCTATACTGAATATTTCAGTTATTTATTCGACAGATCGACGTTTCGAACTATAACAGAGGGTGCACACACACCCATTTGATTGAAAAAATGGAATTTCTCTTAGCATGCAACCATCAATACACCACAGCAGCCGCTCTTGAAATTACAGCCATTGAAATTTTATTTTATTTATTTATTTATTTAAGTTGAGTCTTTGAATTTATAGATATTATGAAAATGTTTACATTAACTTAATCCTAACAAAAATAAGATCTTAAATTGTTATTAAGGCAGCGTAAGGAAAAGTGCAGTCAGCACCTGAGGAGTTAAAAACGTATTCAGATCAGCACAAGCCCTAGAAATAGGAGCATATACACCATAATTAGTTCTGGGAAACCCAATTTTCAAGGGTTCAAACTATCGGAGGTTTCTGTATGGTACATTAAACTGAATTTTACCAAGAAGTGATGGACAATCAACGGTCCCTGAAATTATGCCAATGACAAATGAGCAAGATATAATGGGACGCGTGTTTAGTAAAAGGCATCGAGATTCATACGAAGGCATTGGTTCAGAAAACTTTAAAGATCGAAGAGCAAATCGTAAAAAAACTTTCTGAACACGATCAAGCCGATTAGAGGGCCAATTTGGTGGTCTCCAAATGACAGCCTCATACTCCAACCTCGATCTGACAAAGGCACAATATAGTGACTTCATAGTTAAGGGGCTAGTGAATGCAGAACAGTTACGACGTACGATCGCAAGCATCGCGTATGGTCGAGTTATGACATAGTTTACATGCGTGGAGAAATTAAATTTAGTGTCAATATACACCCCTAGGTCTTTGATTTCTTCAACAAATTGCACTGTATAGCCAGCGATACTATAACAAGTACGATGGGTACTAACTGATTTTGAAAAAGTTACATAAAAGCATTTTTAATGTTTAACGATAAACGATTTAAACTACACCAGTTTTCAACATCATTAGGTCTGATTGCAGACGTTCAGAGTCACCAGAAATATTTACAACAGCAAACACTTTTGGATCATCGGCATACAGCAGATATTCCGCGAAGGAGAAGCATGAGCCAATGTCATTTATAAAAAGTATAAAGAAGAGAGGTCTTAGAATGCTACCTTATGAGACTCCTGAGGATGCAATGAAGGGGCGGCATGTGGCATTATCAACGTCTACAACACAACGCCTGTTGGAAAAATAAGACTTAATCCACTCAAAAAAGTAGAGTGAAGCCCCATAGCAGCCAGCTTCAATAAAAGTATTCTGTGAGAAACTTTGTCGGACGCCTTCGAGAAGTCAGTATAAATTGTATCAACTTGAAATCTATTCAATATTTCAACCACCTGAATTCCAGCGAGAAAGTTGGCTAGACCATGGGAAGGACATTGTGTATTCAAATAGCGGAAGCGACTGAATTATTTTGTTAGACGGCCAAAAACGTTCTGAACTAGAAAACAAGCTTTGACTCCTACCACGTAACACATTCACTGTTATAAATATGATAGTTCTTAAAATTAGCAAAGTTTTTTGCGTAAAATCCGAAGTATTTTCATTACTGCATTGTTATTTATAAAATTAGGGATAAACAAGAAAATAAGATGTGGGCATTACTTAGTAACAACTCACCGAACTAATTAGCCAACTAAGAACAGGCACTCATTTTAAGAGCTTACATTCATACATATGTATATCCATATGTATGCACGAACATATATGCGCGCACAATGCTCATACATATGTATCTAATTTTTTTTATAAAAAAAAAAAAAATAAATGTAAGGCGCGATAACCTCCGAAGAGATCTAAGGCCGAGCTTCTCTTCCAATTTGCGTCGTGCTCCTCTTGATTTTCCTTACAAATTGGCCGGACGGGACCTACATGTTTTATGCCGACTCCGAACGGCATCTGCAAGGCAGATGAGTTTTCACTGAGAGCTTTTCATGGCCGAAATACACCCGGAGCGCTTGCCAAACACTGCCGAGGGGCGACCCCGCTTAGAAAAATAAATTGAAAAACCTTATTTCTAAAATTTTGATGTTGCTTTGCCCGGGAGTTGAACCCAGGGCATACGGTGTGATAGGCGGAGCACGCTACCATCACATCACGGTGGTTGTTTTATAAAGAAGCCAAAAATATGCCGGAACTCTAGATATACAAATTAGCCCTTGAAACTGAAGAAGTGAAAACGAATAAATTAATTAGAATTGGCATTCAAATATGTTTGTATAGATGTATATATGTATGTATCTACAAACATATATATATGTATAAGCACGAACGTTTTTACATGAATATATGTAAATATAAGAGTTCATGCTAGTGCAAATTGCGCAATCTAAATCTGAATTTGATTTACTGATTTCTCGTGAAGACGAAATTTTTTTCATATTTTCCTGCAACTTTGGATTCTCTTGCAAAAAATATATTGTAACAAATTTACTTGCAAATCCTCTTATTTGCAATCCTCTGCTAAGTTCGAATCACTAAACTGTTGAATAAATAACTCCAATATTGAATAATGGAAAAATAGCCTTTATTAAAGTACTTCACAATGACACTTATACTTTGGTACTCGCAGGCTTAATAACCAAACTGATTGATAACTCAAATTGAACTCTACTATTGGCCGCCAGATCGCGTGCTTAATCAATAACTGATTGATTGCTCAACTCAAACTGAATTACAGCGCCTCTACATCTGTTGCCTTTTATACCCTTTGGTTTCCTCGTTCTCATTTTTCCAGAATGTACTAGCATTGTCCATGAGCTCTCAAACTTCTCAGCTATATGCATGTGTTTGCGCATTGACTCTCCGCTGCTCGTATTCGTACATGGTACATATGTGTAGACGCAATTAGTTATTCGTTTATGTAGATACATAAAGATTGAATTATTGATGTGAATGTTTGTAGTTTACAGTCTCTCGCGCGCACATAGGCGTATAAGTAAATGCATCTGTGTGTGACATCTCTTTCGGCTGCCTTATATATGTGTATACATGATTTGATTATTGACGTAAATACTGCTTGGCATGGCCTTAGCATCGTCTTAGTGATGGTATAGCTTAGTGATGCTAATATCCGTGACACTGCCCTCCACCTAAGTCTGATCGTCCCGATCAGACAAATCTCTCGATCTAAACGCTGCTAGCATCGCCAAATGTACCACTCTTCTACTCCGTGGTTTCTCAATGCTTTGTATGCGGTAGATGGTATCACTGATCTTCTTCACAACCTTGTACGGGCCTTCCCAACTGCACCGAAATTTGGATGGAACACCTTTCCGCCGGTGAGGGCTGTTTAACAGTACCAAATCTCCCGCCAAGAAACCATCCGAATTAAAGTTCTTGTCATGCCAGTGTTTCATCTTACTACTCATTACCCTGGGCCGTTCCTTCACACTCTGTTGTTTGGTCAATGAACCACTTCGTAGAGCTTGCGCTGGACGAATTTTCTTTGCATAATCGGTATCGTTCCCACATTTTACAACAGTAGTGCGCTCCGGCTTGAAACTACCCTCGCATTCTTTCTCGGAAATTCGTTGCTTCGTTTTCCTGCGTCTTTTAGGTTTTGTCAATGCCATTGTTTCTCTCGCATGTACTTTTGATTTTGATTTATTTGGCCCATTCGATCAACCTTTACCTTTGAATTTCATGGCCTTCGTCGAGTATTCTCCACCAGTACCCGATTACTGCTGAACCCTTTTTCCAAACAAAAGTTAAGTGGCACATCTTGGTTCTCATAACGCATCACCCTTCTCTGCATATCGATCTTGATGTCACGGTCAACCAAGAAATCCACTCCCAATATAACTTCATCAACAATCTCCGCCACAACAAATTTGTGTAGAACCATGACCTTCCCAATCAATACTTCACATATCACTTCTCCCTGAACTTGGTTATACTCGCCAGTGACCGTACGCAACTTTGCTCCAGGTAACGGTTTTACTCTCCTGTTGACCAAGTCAGATCGGATCAAGGAATGAGATGCGCCCGTATCTACAGTCAGTACTCGTTCTTTGCCATCCACATTTCCTCTGACGGTAAGACTGCTCGATTTTCTACCAATTTGCGAGACAGATATCCCAGGGCATTCAATAGCTTGATGTAGCTCTCTACCTCTTACTCGCTCTTGCTCATCTCCTCCAGCTTTGCGTTTATGGCCACCCACTTTGTTGGAAATATTAGGACCAAGATCGCAATGATGTGCAATGTGACCTGGGTTGCCGCACTTGAAACATTTAATAACTCCGGCATTCTTCTGTTGAGATCCCTTCAGTGCTTCCAAAATTGTTTCTACCCACTCTGGCCTTTCTACTTCCACACGGCGTGCTTTGAAAACTGGCTTACATAGAAGCGACGCTGTTTCCTGAATCAGAGCATGCGATACCGTTTCAGCAAATGTTAGTTTTGGATTCGCATATGTAGCCCGCTTCGTTTCCACATCTCGTATGCCATTTATAAAGCACTGAATCTTTACCCTTTCAGTGTATTCCACGGGTACGTCTGCATTTGCAAGATGAGCGAATCTTTCAACATCCGAGGCAAACTCCTGCAAAGTCTCATTCGCTCTTTGGTGACGGTTTTGCAACTCAATTTGGAATATCTGTTTCCTATGCTCGCTTCCATAACGTCTCTCGACAGCGGCCATCAATGCTTCATAGTTGTTCCGCTCTCCTTCGGGAATCGTCTGTAGGATTTCGGCTGCTGGCCCTTTCAATGCCACGAACAGAGCTGCAACTTTATCTTCAGCATTCCATTGGTTCACTGCTGCGGTCTTCTCAAACTGTAGCTTAAAGACCTGGAAAGGAACAGAACCGTCAAAGGATGGTGTTTTTACCTTTGGATTACTAGTTGAAACTGCTGGGCGATTTAGTTGCAACTTCTCGATACGTCCTCTCAAAGCATCCACCTCGGTCTCGATTTTTTCTTCAAACTGTAAAATTTTTGTATCTTGCGCCTCCAACTTCGAGGAAATACGTCCTTCTTGCTCTTCCAGTTGAGCAGAGATCTGCGATGATATCTGTGCTGAAATTTGAGCCGACATTTCGGATATCCGTGCCTCTTGTGCTTCCATCTTCGATGTAATCTGTGTCGACATTTCTGACATACGCGTTTTCTGTTCTTCTAGTTGTGTTTCCATCTTAGATGTTATATCTGTCTTTTGCGATTCTAGTTGTGATGCCATATATGTCTTCTGCTCTTCCAGTTGAGATGACACTGTCGATGTTTGAGCAGATATTGCAGCTAAAATCATGTTCAAGTCTGTGCTGGTAACCGTCTGCGATGTTTCGTTTTTCTCTTCAATTTTTGTTGTCTCCTCGCTATCAAGATGAAAGACATACTCTTCCACATCAATTCCTTCTGCTTCCATTGCCTCTCGTAGCCGTGCCTGAAGTTCAAGTTTAACGCCGCTTGTATTCAATCCACGGCTCTCCAACTCCTTCTTTAGTTGCTGGATCTTCAATTCACTAAACTTTGCCATGTCCTTGTCGTCCTCTGGAATTTATTCAACAATTTCTCTTCTGACACCAATTGTAACGAATTTACTTGCAAATCCTCTTATTTGCAATCCTTTGCTAAGTTCGAATCACTAAACTGTTGAATAAATAACTCCAATATTGAATAATGGAAAAATAGCCTTTATTAAAGTACTTCACAATGACACTTATACTTTGCTACTCGCAGGCTTAATAACCAAACTGATTGATAACTCAAATTGAACTCTACTATTGGCCGCCAGATCGCGTGCTTAATCAATAACTGATTGATTGCTCAACTCAAACTGAATTACAGCTCCTCTACATCTGTTGCCTTTTATACCCTTTGGTTTCCTCGTTCTCATTTTTCCAGAATGTACTAGCATTGTCCATGAGCTCTCAAACTTCTCAGCTATATGCATGTGTTTGCGCATTGACTCTCCGCTGCTCGTATTCGTACATGGTACATATGTGTAGACGCAATTAGTTATTCGTTTATGTAGATACATAAAGATTGAATTATTGATGTGAATGTTTGTAGTTTACAGTCTCTCGCGCGCACATAGGCGTATAAGTAAATGCATCTGTGTGTGACATCTCTTTCGGCTGCCTTATATATGTGTATACATGATTTGATTATTGACGTAAATACTGCTTGTCATGGCCTTAGCATCGCCTTAGTGATGGTATAGCTTAGTGATGCTAATATCCGTGACAATATGCAAACAAATATTTCATAGGCAGGGAAGGTTTTCACATAGAATTTATAAGTAAAACAATAAAATGCACCTGTGAAGAGGACTACTTAATGTTTGTTCCGGTAATTAATGTTATTAAAACGAAACACGATACTTGGAGAAAACAAACATAAAAATCTTCCTTTCGATATATGAATAGCTTACGTTATAAGGTTCCCAAAAAAGGAAAAATTAATTTTTTCGACACCCTGTAAAAAACAGCAAATCTGGCCCATTATCCATAATTTCTATATTTTTGTTCAGTTTAAAACTTCACTGTGGCAAATATGTACTTTAAAATCATAAGTTACTGAATCAAGCAATTGCTTTTAATTTTTTTTCCTAAAATGTTGATCAGAGATGAAATCTTCAAACCTGGAAGGGACAATTTCAACTTTCTCTCTGGTAGATACCTAAACATGTATTTAAACCAGTTCTTATACCCAGCGTGTACTTGTACACAAGGGTATTATGACTAAAGTAATGGTATAGGTCCGCCACTATCCAGGATTTTGGGAAGAGGTGCTCCAATTTTTTTGCTTTTTTCTATTGAAACTTCGAGGACATCTTTTATACACAGTTCATCAAAACTTGTTATTTTTTTAAACAAGGCCAAGGATAGCCATTTTGCCTGTTTTTCAAATAAAATATTTCCTGGTCTTGGCAATGCGAATCGCATTCGGGAAATCAAGACCTCGGAGAAGCTACAAAATTGGTAAATGGATTCAAGGAGAAGCTACAAAGCAACGAATTTGCGACCGAAGTATTCAAAACGCGCTGGATGCGTTGTCGATAGTTTCCTTAAAATCAAAATCTCAAGGACGCTGTAATTTTCACTTTCGGTGATTATTGCGAACGCATTCAAAAATATAAATATGTTATTGCGAGATCAATTGTTGTATACTTGACTCCACTTACAACTGGATGTACATATGTCTCGCAAAAAATTTTTTTAATTTTTTTTTAATTTGTAACATACAGTAACCGACATCCTTCTGTAATAAAAAAATTAAAGATAAAAGGCGTTGTTTCTGCCAGTCCAGTTTTGATCATGTATACTTTCAAAACAGCATAGTTATAGACAAACGAACCAACAGAGAGATTTGTGCAAACTATTTTTTGTTAAAGTGGCCTAGAAATCGAACGCCAATTAATGAAATAATGAATATCCTTATCAATTATACCCCACTATACACTGAAAGAAATGGTGCTAGTAAAATCAACAAATCGGTTCTGATTCCTAATCAATCTAACTGATTTTTTTGTTAACACAACTGATCCCACTGGTCACTTCAACAGCGATCAACAGTCAATACATGAGCAAATTTCAAAGAGAATTTTACGCTTACTGCGCACTCTACTTTGTACTTATGTATGCTGTGTACTATATGTATGCACATACTTATTTACGTATGTATATGGCGGCCGCCGTGGTGGGACGGTAGCGTGCTCCGCCTACCACACCAAAGACCCTGGGTTCACACCCCGGGCAAAGCAACATAAAAATTTTAGAAATAAGGTTTTTCAATTAGAAGAAAATTTTCCTAAGCGGGGTCGCCCTTCGGCACTGTTCGGTAAGCACTCCGAGTGTATTTCTGCAGTAAAAGATTTCAGTAAAAACTCAGCTGCCTTGCACATGCCGCAACATAGGTACTTTCATACAAAGCTGTCGCAACAACTTTTTTTGTTCATTTGACTACTAAAACGGTCAATTACGAATCAACGATTTGTGCGCAGTTGATTCAACATCTTGTTGCGATGGATAAAAATTGACAGAAATTTCGGTTGAATTGACCCGTACTTCGGTTGATTTTACCAGTCTTTTTCTTTCAGTGTAGACAATATTGTGACGAATATTAGTGACATTAAGTGATACTCCCATCACTAATATGATACTAAGTAAATAAAGCCACAACAATAATAAAGCAGCTGCTACACTTGTATGTACGTAAACGAATCAATTACTATGTCTACACATATGTACATACACGCAGCTGAGAAGCAACGACCACCCACATGCATATACATATCTAAAATACTCTCGAAAGTATGCAATAAGAGAAGCTATAAAATCGTGCAATTGTAGTTACAGCTGAGAAATTTGATAGCTGATGGCCAACTAATAGATTCTGGAAATGGAAGCGCCTAGAAGATGCGGACGAGGAAATCAGAGAGTATAAACGGCAACAACAGTAGAGGCACAATAATACAGTTTTGATTAAGACGCTATCTGGTGAACAATAGCAGTATTATTTATTGTGAAGTACTTTAATAAAGGCTATTTTTCCATTATTCAATATTGGAGTTATTTATTTAACAATTTAGTGATTCGAACTTAGTAGAAGACTTCAAATAAGGGGAATTGTAAGTAAATTCGTTAAAATTGGTGTCAGAAGAGGAACTGTTGAATAAATTCCAGAGAACAACAAGGACATGGCAAAATTCAGTGAATTGAAGATCCAGCAATTGAAGGAGTTGGAGAGTCGTGGATTGAATACAACCGGAAATAAGCTCGAACTTCAGGCAAGACTACGAGAGGCAATGGAAGCAGAAGGAATTAACGTGGAAGAGTATGTGTTTCATCTTGATGGCGACGATACAATAACAAAAATTGAAGAGAAAAACGAAACATCGCAGACAGTTACCAGCACAGACTTGAACATGATATTGGCTGCAATAACTGCTCAAACATCGACAGTGGCATCTCAGCTGGAATCGCAGTCGACACAGATTACATACAAGATGGAAACTCAACTGGAAGAACAGAAGACATATATAGCATCCCAACCGGAATCACAGGAGGTACGTATTTCAGAAATGACGTCGCAACTGACATCTCAACTGGAAGACCAAAATACATATATGGTTCAATTGGTATCAATTGGAAACGCAAGAGGCATGTATATCTGAAATGTCGGCAGAAATTTTGGAACAGGTATCATCAAAACTGGAAGCGCAGGATGAAAAAATGGCTCAATTTCAGGCAGAAGTCGATGATTTAAAAGGTCGTATGGAGCAGTTACAACTAAATCGCCCAGCTGTTTCAGCAAGCAATCCAAAGGTAAAAACACCATCCTTTGACGGTTCTGTTCCTTTCCAGGTCTTTAAGCTACAGTTTGAGAAGACCGCAGCAGTGAACAACTGGAATGCTGAAAATGAAATTGCTGCACTCTTTGTAGCATTGAAAGGACCAGCTGCCGAAATCTTACAGACTATTCTAGAGTACGAAAGGGACAGTTATGAAGCATTGATGGCCGCTCTAGAGAGACGATACGGAACTGAGCATAGGAGACAGATACAACAAATGGAGTTACTGAACCGCTTCCAGGAACCTGGTGAGACATTGCAAGAGTTTGCCTCGGATGTTGAAAGGTTGGCACATTTAGCGAATGCGGAAGCACCCGTGGAATACACTGAAAGGGTAAAGATTCAGAGCTTTATAAACGGCATACGGGACGTCGAAACAAAGCGAGCTACATATGCAAACCCAAATCCAAGATTCGCAGAAACGGTATCACATGCTCTGATTCAGGAAACAGCGTCGCTTCTGTGTAAGCCAGTTTTCAAAGCACGCCGTGTGGAAGTAGAAAGGCCAGAGTGGGTAGACACGATATTAGAAGCGCTGAAAGGATCGCAAAAGCGGAGTGAAAGAGTTATCAAATGCGGGAAGCCCGGTCATATTGCAAGTCATTGCGATCTTGATCCTAGTGGTTTCAACAGCATGGGTAGTCTTAATAACAAAGCTGGAAGGGATGAGCAAGAGCGAGTAAGATGTAGAGATCGAGAGCTAGCTCCAGCTATTGAATGTCCTGTGATATCTTTGTCGCAAATTGGTAGAAAATCGAGCAGTCTTACCGTCAGGGGTTATGCGGATGGCAAAGAACATGTACTGACTGTAGATACGGGCGCGTCTCATTCCTTAATCCGATCTGACTTGGGCAACAGGAGAGTAAAACTGTTACCTGGAGCAAGGTTGCGTACGGTCCTGGCGAATATAACCAAGTCCAGGGAGAAGTGACATGTGAAGTCTTAATTGGAAAGGTCACAGTTCTACACAAATTCGTTGTGGCGGAAATCGTTGATGAAGTCATATTGGGAGTAAACTTCTTAGATGACCATGACATCAAGATCGATATGCAGAGAAGGGTGATGCGATATGTGAACCAGGATATACCACTTAGCTTCAGTTTGGTAAAAGGGTTCAGTAGTAATCGAGTACTGGTGGAGAAGACTCGACGAAGACCACGGAAGACAATGGCAAAAGTTGGTGGATCGAATGGGCTAAATAAAGCGAATTCAAAAGTACCTGCGACAGAAACACTGGCATTGACAAAACCAAATGGACGCACAAACACTACGGAACGAATTTTCCAGAAAGAACGCGAGGTTAGTTTCAAGCCGGAGCGCACTAATGTTGTGAAACGTGGGAACGATACTGATTATGCGAAGCCAATCCGTCAAGCGCAAGCTCTACGAAGTAGTTCATTGGCCAAACAACAGAGTGTGAGGGAACGGCCCAAGGTAATGAGTAGTAAGATGAAACACAGTTCGGAAGGTTTCCGGGAGGGAGATTTGGTACTGCTATACAACCCTCACCGGCGGAAAGGTGTTCCGTCCGAATTTTGATGCAGTTGGGAAGGCCCACACAGAGTTGTGAAGAGGATCAGTGATGTCATCTACCGCATACAAACAATTGGGAAACCACGAAATAGAAGGGTGGTTCATTTGGAGAGGCTAGCAGCGGTTAGATCGAGAGATTTGTTTGATCGGGACGATCAGACTTGGGTTGAGGGCAGTGTGACGAATATTAGTGACATTAAGTGATACTCCCATCACTAATCTGATACTAAGTAAATAAAGCCACAACAACAATAAAGCAGCTGCTACACTTGTATGTACTTAAACGAATCAATCATTATGTCTACACATATGTACATACACGCTGCTGAGAAGCAACGCACAACCACATGCATATATCTAAGATACTCTCGAAAGTATGCAATGAGAGAAGCTATAAAATCGTTCAATTGTAGTTACAGCTGAGAAATTTGATAGCTGATGGTCAACTAGTAGATTCTGGAAATGGAGGCGCCTAGAAGATGCGAACGAGGAAATCAGAGAGCATAAAAGGCAACAACAGTAGAGGCACAATAATTCAGTTTTGATTAAGACGCTATCTGGCGAGCAATAGCAGAGTTAGTTATTGTGAAGTACTTTAACAAAGGCCATTTTTCCATTACTCAATATTGGAGTTATGTATTTATTAAACAGTTTAGTGATTCGAACTTAGTAGAAGATTGCAAATAAGGGGAATTGCAAGTAAATTCGTTACAATATGAAGCAATCGCTAGATTATAATTGGCGATGATCTCTGTCTTTCATTACAAAACGCTCTCATTTTCTTTCTACTCCGTATTCCTCTCGTTTGAATTTTCTTTCAATGTATTTTCCAAACTTTTTATTTTTATTTTTTTTTTCCTCCAATTCATTTGTTATTCTTTACAGGCAATATATTACATTAAAACCTTTGAAATAATCAGCAACAAGTTAACCCGTTTAAATGTTCCAAGTAATATGTAAGTATGTATTTAAACGAAAGAAGCGAAGACAAAATAAAGAAGGAACTAAAGTAATTTGTGTGTTTTGCTAAAAGTATTTTTAAATAATGACAGAGCAATGTGGCAGCGACCGGAAGCTTTCGCATTGACGTGTTCACTAGAAAATCAACAAAATAAAGCAAATGTTAACAAGATACAAGGTGTTTAAGTAAGAGCGAAGAATGCTAAGGCGCCGGCAAAATAGACATCCAAAATAAAACTCTCTGTGGTATCTGTATAAAATGGGAATGGCTGAAAGAGCTTTTACATAAAAAACTAGTATTGCTGTTGTTCTAATCTAATTTAAAAAAGTTTGGAATTAGGAAAATATATAAAACCACAATAATAATGAAAAAAAAAATTTTTGCTAAGGCCATGGAACCAATGATCATGCAAATCAAATGGCCGACGAATCAGCAACTGTATTGTATAACGCCAGAGCAGGCGGAAAGTATCAAAAAATGGCAGTGGTCAATGATTTGGTGACAGATGTCGCTACGCTGTGAAAATGAGTTGGCAATACCAGAATAAAAGTAGAAATTAAAGTAGTCAACAAACCACCGCTCTGGCGGCCGAATGGTAAGGGCAAATGTGACTGATGAGTTGGGGCTTAGCATCACATGAAATGGATCTATGTATATTACTAGCTATGGCTGTTGACTGTAAACATTTCTTTCTTTCTTTTTTATGAAAAAATATAATACAACATTATAATGGCAAACAAGTATTGTTTAGGCCTTGAGCTCATTTCGAACAAATAATCAGATACAAATACTTAAGAGACTAGCAGTTTTAGATTTGAATTTGACAGAGTGCAAGTCAGGTTAGTTTAAATCGGGTAGCCGTGGCCCAGTTAAACAACTCTGACATGGATACATTTTAGAGCCGGCCCCACGGTGATCCTGGCATCCATTTACTTAGGAAATCGCTGCGTGGCAGTGATAAAGTTACTAAGTATTAAGGCTGAGATGATATCACCTAAGAAGAGTCGAATACGTTCCGAATGTGACATTTACCACGGAAATTTTATTTATTAGTAGTTCGATGCCACTTTCAGTGAAGCTAAACAACTCACATCAATCCTAGATTTCACTATTTAGTCAGTATCAAGCAAACCTCTATCCAGCACATCTCTAACGGCAAAGCCTTGAGTGTTTCTTCTATAGTAGCTGAATTTTTCTCGACAAAAAAAGAAACTTGTTGCGATTTACCTCCGAAGAGATTTGGGCCGAGCTTCTCTTCCAATTTGCGTCGTGCCGCTTTATTTTTTCATACAAATTGTCGGGGCGGAAGCTACATTTTTATCCAGACTCCAAACGGCAGCTGCAAGGCAGATGCACTTTCACTGAGAAACATTTCATGACAGAAATACATTCGGAGTGACTGTCATATCACTGCCGAGGACGACCCCCCTTAGAAAAACTCTTTTCCTAAGCTTTCGATGTTACTTTGCTCGGGACTTGAACCGAGGGCATTGCGGATAATGCCGACGACCAAACTGAAAAATCCCATCAAAAAGCAGGATCTATGATGGAAAATAACTCAGTAGTTCGAGTCTTAGTCAGGCGAATACGAACACAGAATGAGGTTCATCATTTCCTCCTTCTACACGCAGTTTCTAGATCTTCTGTCACTAACGAGGTCAAATTTAAAAGCATGTGACTTAAGATTGCCCACTTTTTTTTAGTTATAAGAAAAACTTTGTTACCCTAGTAATGGAGATAATGACCTGCGACACACTTTCCTGGTTGGTCGATCATATGGAACTCTTGCCTCATTGTTATCTCGTCCAATCTAATTGGGACGTGTACGGTACAAGCTACGAACGCTTCGCCCTTCTTAACTACCTTATCCGGTTTTTCATTTCCATCTGTTCTAATATGTCCGAAGAACCAACATAGATGTATGTTTCCTCCTGTCGCGATTCTTTCTTACACATTTTTGGATGTTGTTTTATGCGAGATTATTTCGAGATTATTAATTACTGCTTGGCTTTTAATATAAATATTTATGCAACTCCTGTTTTCATCAGAAAAACACAACAGTGAGCTTGTAGGATCTACTCATTTCCGGATCAGTACAGTATATCGCAGATCCTACCCATTCCGTTAGTTTGGAACAATCACGTAAATCGCCTCGTCCGCAATTTGAGCGCCCATGTTCTTGTGGCTCTAATATCCTCATTGAAGCGCAGGTAGGGTACTATGTTAGGTAGTCGTCCAATATTTGATGACGATATACGACTATTGCCGTATGCTCAGCGCTCAAGCTACATTGCGTCTCGGTGCAGTTGTTAACGCTATGTTCTGCGCTACCAGGTATAGAGGCCAAATGTGCAGAATGACATACTGTGCAAACGTCGGGAATTTTTAAGGTATGTTCTTTTTCTAGTGGCTGCTCGCCAAACTAGGATATCAATCGCTTGACAATCACTGTATTAACTCAATGAGATATAGAGTGCGAAAGCTCCAACAATGCCTTCTTCACTCTTTCCTAGATATTTTGTACAAGGTTGCTCCAGCAGAGTCAACCCTCCTAACTAAGGTTCGGTCCCTTTCAGAGTCTTATACCTCTAAGTTGGCCTGACCACATACATCTACTCCGTGTTGGTGGTCAACCCAATATAAGTTGCATGTATGCATATCCAAGAGCGCTTGATCCATCAAGGAGTAAACTGTTGGAAAGCATTTTTCACTCACGAACTGCAATTTAATCCAAGTACGGCGTAAGTTTGACGGTTCCCTCATAGAACAATCTGAGCAAGCGTTTCACCGAAGTCACAAGCAATTTACTCTTCCATTTTGTAATGCACCACTAAATTTCACTTGAGTGCTGCAGGTAAGCAATTTTCTGAATTTTCTGTTGCGTTGGCGTGACAAATTTCATTTAAGAATTTACATTTCAAAGCAAAATTATTTTGCGAGTTGCACTATGCTATACAAATAAATGCAATGAAATTAAAAATGTAACACTAATAAATTTAAAAATACCTTTGGCATACATTTTCATAAATGTATGTTAGTATGAATATACATATATGTATTAACATACACAATCCAATAGCTCCTGGTAGTCAAAGCCGCTCTAGTTTCTATGCACATTTATGCATATTTTCATCATATCCCACACCTAGGGCAAGAAAGCGTCCAACTCAAAAAATTGCTTAGCTGCTCGTGAAATTTTTAGTAAATCGAGCATACAGTTCGGTGGTTACTGAAAAGGGCAGCTCGGAGGTATTCATAACTTCGAAATTTCTGATGATCCGATATCGAAAATTTCGAAAAACCCAAAAAGTGCGATAATTCATCACCAAAGACGGATAAAGCGATGAAACTTGGTAGGTGGGTTGACCTTATGACGTAGAATAGAAAATTAGTAAAATTTTGGGCAATGGGAGTGGCACCACCCACTTTTGAAAGAAGGTAATTTGAAAGTTTTGCAAGCCGTAATTTGGCAGTCGTTGAAGATATCATGATGAAATTTGGCAGGAACATTACTCCTATTCCTATATGTGTGCTAAATAAAAATTAGCAAAATAGGATGACGAACACGCCCACCTTTTAAAAAAAAAATTGTTAAGTCAAATTATAACAAAAAATTTAATGTCTTTACAGAATATAAGTAAATTATGTCAACATTCAACTCCAGTAATGATATGGTGCAACAAAATACAAAAATAAAAGAAAATTTCAAAATGGGCGTGGCTCCGCCATTTTTCATTTAATTTGTCTAGGATACTTTTAATGCCATAAGTCGAACAAAAATTTACCAATCCTTTGAAATTTGGTAGGGGCATAGATTTTATGACGTTAACTGTTTTCTGTGAAAATGGGCGAAATCGGTTGAAGCCACGCCCAGTTTTTATACACAGTCGTCCGTGTGTCCTTCCGCATGGCCGTTAACACGATAACTTAAGCAAAAATCGATATATCTTTACTAAACTCAGTTCACGTAATATAACTTTAGAAAAAAACTTTGTAAAATTAGTGTGACCCCTACCATATTAAGTAGAAGAAAATGAAAAAGTTCTGCAGGGCGAAATCAAAAGCCCTTGGAATCTTGGCAGGAATACTGTTCGTGGTACTACATATATAAATAAATTATCGGTACCCGACAGATGATGTTCTGCGTCACCCTGGTTCACATTTTGTTCGACATCTCGAAAACGCCTTCACATATACAACTAAGGGTCACTCCCTTTTACAACCCTCATTAATACCTTAAATTTGATACCCATATCGTACAAACAAATTCTAGTCACCCCTGGTCCACCTTTATGGCGATATCTCGAAAAGGCGAACACCTATAGAACTAAGGCCCCCTCCCTTTTAAAATACTCATTAACACCTTTCGTTTGATACCCATATTGCACAAACGAATTCTAGAGTCACCCCTGGTCCACCTTTATGGCGGTATCTCGAAACGGCGTCCACCTATGGAACTAAGGATTACTCCATTCTAAAATACTCATTAACACCTTTCTTTTGATACCCATATTGTACAAACAAATTCTAGGGTCACCCCTGCTCCACCTTTATGGCGATATCTCGAAACGGCGTCCACCTATGGAACTAAGGATTACTCCCTTTTAAAATACTCATTAACACCTTTCTTTTGGTACCCATATTGTACAAACAAATTCTAGGGTCACCCCTGGTCCACCTTTATGGCGATATCTCGAAAATGCGACCACCTATAAAACAACCACCACTCCCTTTTAAAACCCTAATTAATACCTTTAATTTGATACCCATATCGTACAAACACATTCTAGAGTCACCCCTGGTCCACCTTTATGGCGATATTTCGAAACGGCGTCCACCTATAGAATTAAGGCCCACTCCCTTTTAAAATACTCATTAACACCTTTCGTTTGATACCCATATTGTACAAACAAATTCTAAGGTCACCCCTGGTCCACATTTATGGCGATATTTCGAAACGGCGTCCACCTATAGAACTAAGGCCCACCCCTTTTAAAATACTCATTAACACCATTCGTTTGATACCCATATTGTACAAACAAATTCTAAGGTCACCCCTGGTCCACATTTATGGCGATATCTCGAAACGGCGTCCACCTATAGAACTAAGGATTACTCCCTTTTAAAATACTCATTAACACCTTTCTTTTGATACCCATATTGTACAAACAAATTCTAAGGTCACCCCTGGTCCACATTTATGGCGATATTTCGAAACGGCGTCCACCTATAGAACTAAGGCCCACCCCTTTTAAAATACTCATTAACACCATTCGTTTGATACCCATATTGTACAAACAAATTCTAGAGTCAACCCTGATCCACCTTTATGGCGATATCCCTAAATGGCGTCCACCTATAGAACTATGGCCCACTCCCTCATAAAATACTCTTTAATGTCTTTCATTTGATACACATGTCATACAAACACATTCCACGGTTTCCCTCGGTTCATTTTCCTACATGGTTATTTTCCCTTATGTTGTGATCATAGCTCTCAACTGAGTATGTAATGTTCGGTTACACCCGAACTTAACCTTCCTTACTTGTTTTCATTTTTCGTAATTTTCGATATCGAAAAAGTGGGCGTGGTTATAGTCCGATTTCAGCCACTTTTTATACCAAGATAAAGTGAGTTCAGATAAGTACGTGAACTAAGTTTTATAAAGATATATCGATTTTTGCTCAAGTTGTCGTGTTAACGGCCAAGCGGAATGACAGGCGGTCGACTGTGTATAAAAACTGGGCGTGGCTTCAACCGATTTCGCCCAATTTCACATAAAACAGTTATCGTCATAGAATCTATATCCCTACCAAATTTCACAAGGATTGGTAAATTTTTGTTCGACTTATGGCGTTAAAAGTATTCTAGACGAATTAAATGAAAAAGGGCGGAGCCACGCCCATTTTGAAATTTTCTTTTATTTTTGTATTTTGTTGCACCATATCATTACTGGAGTTGAATGTTGGCATAATTTACTTATATACTGTAAAGATATTTTTTTGTTAAAATTTGATTTAAAAAAAAATTTTTTTTAAGTGGGCGTCTTCGCCATCCGATTTTGCTAATTTTTATTTGGCATACAAATAGCAATATGAGTAACGTTTCTGCCAAATTTCATCACGATATCTTCAATGACTGCCAAATTACAACTTGCAAAACCTTTAAATTTCCTTACTTTAAAAGTGGGCGGTGCCACGCCCATTGTCCAAAATTTTACTAATTTTCCGTTCTGCGTCATAATGTCAACCCACCTACCAAGTTTCATCGCTTTATCCATCTTTGGTAATGAATTATCGCACTTTTTCTGTTTTTCGAAATTTTCAAAGTGGGTGTGGTTGCAGTCCGACTTCGTTCATTTTAAATAGCGATCTGAGATGAGCGCCCATGAACCCACATACCAAATTTCATCAAGATACCTCACAACATACTCAAGTTATCATGTTTACGGACGGACGGACATGGCTAAATGAATTTCTTTTTCGCCCAGATCATTTTGATATATAGAAGTCTATATCTATCTCGATTAGTTTATGCCGTTACGGATTGCCGTTATGCGAACAAACTTAATATACTCTGTGAGCTCTGCTCAGCTGAGTATAAAACAAATACTGTAAAAATCCAAACAAATTTTACTAAGCTTTCAAAAAGCGCGCCTAAAAATTATATCCACACCATTAGAAATAAACTACATACAGAGTGTATGTGCCTACAGGGTGATCAAAAGGAATAAAAAAAAGGCAACTCTTAGAGACCAATTGTACAGCTCAACACTCAGCTCCCGAAAAAGCTAGCTGATGAAGAAATGAAATTCAGAAACATGTCTTGGTAACCATCGCCGTTTGTAAATTTACAATTTTTCTCTAATATCAATAACGAAAAACTATAACTTTTTCAGACAAAGTATTTGGTGCATTAATATTGTGTGGTACATGTCTAAAACTTGAAACAAAAAATTTAAAAAGTTTTATAGGTTTTTTTTTTTCTTTTTAATAAATTGTTTTTACTGGACATGTGTGAAATTAAGTTTTCATATTTCGATTTTCCCATTTACTATATAGTGTAGCGTGCTCCGCCTACCACACCGATAATTTTGGGTTCAAGACCCGGGCAAAGCAACATCAAAAATTAAGAAACAAGTTTTTTCAATTAGAAAACTTTTCTAAGTGGGCTGCACCTCGCCAGTTTTTTCCAGTGTATTTCTTCCAAAAACCAAGTATTTCTTTCTGGTAAAGCTGCCTCTGTTGTGGCAAATTTGACTTAAAAACATTAGTTTCCCCTGTATTTTTTTTAACCAAAGGTGCACTCAAGAGCTTTAGAAAACTATTCGGCATTCACCTACATGTTCAAACAGAAAAATAAATTGAGGCAATTTCGAATTAAATTGGGTGGTGTTCATACAACTCAATTTAGATTACACAATAGTACCTAATTTGATAGCTGGTCGGCTCATCTCTACAGCAACAACATACCTTTGTTCACATTGTCAAAATGTGCGTGTTGATATTAGGCGAATGGAATGGAATGAAAACATAAAACATTGAAATTTTTGTGTGTTGTAAGAAAATGTGTTCAATGTTTTGGTTTCGTTTTGAGTTTGCCATATTCTTTTGACAATCCCTACTCCAGTGAAATGAAAAAAATAAAATCAGCTGATGAGATGAGCCAACCATGTAGTTGAGCCGTGCGTAAAACTGACGTTTAAATCTACTCAAGCAACACACTTAACAAGGTTGCATTTGCAGTTTGAAACAATTTATTGCGCAATTTTCTTTAAATTGGCAATTTATTATTAGTTCAAAATTAAGAACATTCGTTGACAAAAGCCTTTTAAGTACGTTTGACCGATGGGCTTGTTTTAAGAACAGTTTTTCCAAGCACACCGTTCGTATTTTAGGACCTGTTTGGTATTAATGTTTGAACCTTCTGTGCTCATTTCAAGCACTACCTATTTGGGCTTGATTTAAGATTTTTCGTTCGGTAAAAGTCTGGTTGAGGGGTCGACTGCTAATACGCTACCAAAAATATCGAGAGAGGTGTCAAACGACGCGTCGACATCAGTAATAATAATCCGAAGGCGGAAAATAAAAATTGTACCCGTATAAAAGATATTAACGAAAAACCGAAAAATTACCCGCGGGCCGCTTCGAAACCGAGGGTGGTATTCATAATATTTTTGCGCAGAACCCTTTTCTGCGTTGGCTGCCTTCGGCCGCCCTCATAAAAAATTTCCCTGAGTGGGTCCAACACCTGTTTGGAAACCAAAACCATATCCGCGCATAACACTTATGTTCATAATTTTTTTGTGGGTACTTCAACATTACAACAACCACATGGACATCGCCAATTTCAACTGCAAATATCTCCGGACAGAGATAAAAAGTTTCTTTTCCGCGTTCGGATTATTGTTGTCGAGGTCAATACGCGTCTTTTGACACCTATCGATATTTTTGGTAGCGCATTAGTAGTCGACCCCTCAACTAAACTTTTACCTTTCGTTCTCACTCTTCGAGAATGGTTTCTGGTCGATTTAACAGTTTTCGGGCTCAATTCAAGAACGGTTCGTGCTTGATCATTGGTGGGAGTGGGAAGGTAAGTTTTTCAATTAGTACCCATTTATTTTTTTGTTATTAATAATAAGTATTTTGTCATTAATAAAAAAAACTATTATTAAAATCCAAAAGATTAAGAAAAAATGCATAATTATTTAGCCCAATTCTAAACGAAAATTCCGTGCGAGTTTTTTCCCTTCTCCCATTCCTCGTATTCTAAATAAAAATTCCTTGTGAGTTTTTTCACTTCTCCCTTTCCTCCTATTCTGAACAATGTTCGAAAAATCGGAAACCGGTTATGGGAGAAAAGTAGGTATTATGAATGTGAGGGAGAGGGAGATTTCTCTGCCATTTCATAGGAGTTTTTTCACTAGTTAAATTAAAGGGAATGCATCAAAATAGTTAAAGGAAATTGGTTATTTTAAAAAAGAACACTTATTTGTACAAATTTGTGCTAAAATATGTATTTACATTCTACCACAATATTCTCACTGTTAATATAACAAAAACTACAACCACAATATTCTTTATTTTAAGTCGAAAAGTATATCATAAGCAACGGTATAGCTCTTGGTATACATATTTGATGCAACCATCCAGAAATTACGCAAGGATTTTTTAATAAGGCTTAAATAGATTTTGGCATATGACGAAGGACGAATTCAACTCAACTTGGCCGCCAGAAAATTGCTTTGCTGAATGAAAGCAGGCAACTCCGGCAGATTTGTGTTATGCGGCCGTCTTTTTCTTATGTTCCGCTGTTGATGTTGCTGTGGCACCAATTCATTACTCATTTCAGTGAATACCACATGAAATTTATAAATACTGTGCATTGTTTATATTTTATTTCTTAATTTCCAACAAATTTGCAACAATAATTGAACTTTTCAATTTTTTAAACAAAAGAAGAAATGTGCAACGAA
Organism: Eurosta solidaginis; assembly: GCF_040869045.1. Classification (NCBI taxonomy): domain Eukaryota; kingdom Metazoa; phylum Arthropoda; class Insecta; order Diptera; family Tephritidae; genus Eurosta; species Eurosta solidaginis. The sequence continues at coordinate 172,560,497 of NC_090321.1, read as the reverse complement.
ATTTCAATTGACAAAACAGCTGACTTCGAAAATTCGAAATTCCTATTCCCCAATTATTGTTCTCCCTAGGAGAACACAATTGGAGGAATTTTTCCGCGGGAATAAAAAATCCGCGAGAATATTTAGAATTGGTCTGATTATGTTTGTTCTCGGATATCTTAAGTCTTTGAAGGAGATCAGACAAACCCAGCAATAAGTTCAGCGAATTGATCAGGATGACAAGCTCAGTTGATTTAGTCCCTCAATATTCAAGATATTTTGGTGAAATTTGGTTAGCTGGTGTATTTGAGTGTCCAATTAAAATTTCACTAGATGCTTACATATATGAAACATGGTATTGTCTGAAAAAATTGCCAATATCAATGATATATGTCAACTGTGTTCAAAATAATAGAAGTGACCTACGAAAATTTAAGATATAGTTTTGTCACACTTAAATAGCATTTGTTATTTCAATTTGTCTGCACCAGAACAGAGGGCCAAATACAACAGTCGGTATTTAAATAAGTTTATGATATAGTCGTCACGTTTATGATGCGAATTTGTCTTTTGTGCTGCACAATTGTTTTTTACTTTGATTAAAATAGCAGTGCATTCGAAATAGTCGCCCTTTTTGAAATGCTTGGAATGAAGTGTGAAAATTGTAATCAATTTCAAGTAGTACAATCAGTACTTATAAAAAATCATAATTTTTGAGGCCATAATTTTTAAAAATGGGCCGTGCTATACAACGTTCTAAAAGCGAGACCTCATTAAAAAGTTATTGGCAGAAGGAAAAACTTACAAGTTTACCGAGAAGAAGCTCTTTCGTGGGCAGAGTTGAGAAAAGTTGTGGTTTTAGCTCGATATAGGCCTTTTTACAGCTCCAAAAAAAATTGAGGATGAGTTCGGTCTTATTAACAAGCAGGCAATCAGAAAGAAGTTGATCGCAGCTAAAAATTTTGGCAGAAGCCCAAGAAGGGTGCTTTTACTTTAAACCTGGCATATGAAAGCCATAATTTAATTTACCGAAGAGCACCTGCACTGGGCAGTCGAAAAATGGCACAAGGTTTTATCATCCGATGAAACCAAAGTCGGTTTCTTTGGTTTGAGAGGGCGTCGGGAGTATGTACGAAGGCCAGAAAATGTTTATTTTGATCCCAAATATATTTTCTGCATGATAAAATATAGAGGTGGCAAACCAATGTGTGGTGATGCTTCTCTTACTATAGCACAGCTCTGCTATATTGGATAAAAAGAATATGGATGCGAAATTGTACGTCGAAATAATGGAGTCGACTATGCTGCGACACGCAAAATGGAAAATGACGCTGAAATTGGCTTATCAACACGACAATGACCATACAAGTTAGCAAAAAATTTGTTTAGTTTGAAATGGTGTTGAGGACATGAAATGGCCGACTCAATCCCCTGACCTTAACCCCAATGAGAAAGGGAATCCTTTAAATACGAACCAGCTGTGAAATGTAAGCCTTTGTTGGATTTTATGCCGAGGAAATGTGCAGCGGTATTATCCAACAATGGTCATTCGACAAAGTATTAAACATTTAAGCCAATTATTGTAGCATTATAATGAATAAATTTTTTAACGTTGTAAATACTAGATACCTACTGCTTTTAATTATCACAGCGTAAACTCTTCTGCTCTGCTTACTCGAAACTGGAAAAAGAAGCGGTAAAGATGGGTTTGATGGTGAGTGCGGACAAAACGAAGTACCTGCTGTCATCGAGCAAAGAGTCAGCGCATACGCGCCTTGGCAACCACGCTACTGTTGGAAGCCATAATTACGAAATAGTAAAAGAATTCATTTATTTGGGAACCAGCATCAATACTAGCAACAACATCAGCACTGAAATCTAGCGAAGAATCAATCTTGCCAATAAATGCTACTTTGGACTAGGTAGGCAATTGAAAAGTAAAGTCCTCTCTCGGCGAACGAAAATCATACTCTACAAGTCACTTATCGTACCCGTCCTGCTATATGGGGCAGAAGCATGGACCATTACAACAGCAGATGAAGCGGCTTTGGGAGTGTTCGAGAGAAAAGTTCTTCGAAAGATTTATGGACCTCTACGCGTTGGCGATGGCGAGTACCGAAGAAGATTTAATGATGAGCTGTACGAGCTATACGCAGACATCCACATAGGGAATTAAAGCGCAGCGGCTGCGCTGGCTAGGCCATGTTATGCGAATGAAAGATGATGCTCCGGCCAAGAAAGTGTTTCTATCGGAACCCGCCGATGGAAGCAGAGGTAGAGGGCGGCCCCCACTCCGTTGGAAGGACCAGGTGGAAAACGATTTAAACTCCCTTGGTGTGACCAATTGGCGCCGGTTCACGGAGAGAAGGAGCGACTGGCGCGCCTTGTTGGACGGCCATAACCGTTTAGACGGTTAAGCGCCAATTAAGTAAGTAAGTGAGTAAACTCTTCATTGGCATTTTCGTTTTTCTAAAGAAAACATTAATTTTATTTACTAACTTAACTATACTCCTTGCAAGCTTGAAAATGAGCAAGTTAAATAAAATAAATAAAACTGAAAAGACCCAACACTGCTTCCTTCCTTCGTTTGAAATCCTGCTTAATTTCGACTACTATTATTTCGAACACACATATTCTTTCCAGCTGATTTGTTCAGAAGATTTTATAAATTTCATCAGATTGTTGTTCAGCTCCATTCATAACTGTTAATTTACAAACATACTGTTATGTGATAGCCGCTATAAGCGAACGTTTCTATCGCTTTTGATTTACTCCTCAAACTTAACACAGGCACTCATATCTGGTTTTGTATCAAATTTTTTTAAAATATCCCACTGCTTCCTGTAGTCAAATTCAACCAACTCACCAAATCTAGTGCACGCATTAAAAAGAGAATCTGCTGCACAATGTGAACTTATTACTTCAAACTCGACGCGTATTTTTAATTTTAATTTTAATTATTTTTTTTTTTTTTTCGTAAAAATATAAAAATCAAATTACTAAAAAAGTAATTTCAATTTTGCAAACATTTAATCAGAAGAATCTTGTATGTGTTATCTCCATATATAAGTTTTAAGGCGCCTTTATGATCACTTAATTTGTATTTTTAGTTATAAGCGTAGCAATTTTACTTTCAATATAATTTCACTCAAACAGTCTTTCAATTGACTTTTGTTTTTGTTTTTTAAAGGATATATTAAATTTTTTTTTTGTTGAGGTTGAAAATCTTAAAATCGATCGGTTTTGGTCTCACGTTTCTCTGAATGCAATCTTATGTGAATGAAATGCAATAATTTTCGAATAAAGTTGTTTTACAAATTATTTTTCATTTTTTTCAAATAAAAAAAATGCCTTCAGTTTTTCTTTTAATCAAAATTTATTTTCAAACAACCGCGCGCACACTAACTGTTTCAATTTAAAGCACCAAACGAACTGATCGGTAATTTTTGAGAAAATCTAAAAGCGCATCTGCAATTCTTTGCGCTATAAAAATATCTTTCGGAAATTAAGTTTACATATACCTACATACATATACATATAGATACTTGCATACATATGTATATCGTAAAGAAAAATGTGAAAAGAAAATGAGGAAATGTAAAATCAAGGAAAATTAATAAAATAACAACTGCGTGTGTACAATTTGCATATGAGCAAATTACCGCTGTCTAAATATATTTAAATGGGTACATATGTATGTAGATACATAGGCTCGAGTATATATATATATATATATATATACATATATATACATATGTATAAGCGCGTGGCATATTCTCTCACATTTGTATGTGCGCATTTTGGGAAGATAAGTGAGAAAACTTTGCCCCCTCTAAGAAAATAATAAAATACTTTATGCGCAGTAAGCTTATTGAATTTATTGTAACGAATTTATGTGCAAATCCTCTTATTTGCAACCCTCTGCTAAGTTCGAATCACTAAACTCTTGAATAAATAACTCCAATATGTAATAATGCAAAATGGCCTTTATTAAAGTACTTCACTATTAAAACCCGATTAAATAATAAAACGTTCCGAGTTATGTTTATGTAATTTAATAAAAGTAATTGAATTTGACATTTATGTTTAAAGAAAGAATAGAAAATAGAAATTCATATGCCGATTGTCGTGAGCTTATGCACGCTCGCACGTCTGCACTCTTCGAATGTTCACCCGTAACTAACTGTCTTTGACAGCTCGGCCTTTCCTGACATTCGTCCTTCTAGGACGTCTCATCCTCGGTACTTTCGTTTGCTTCATTATAGTCGCCTTCGAGATCTGGACTTAAACGGCACCATGGTTTCATATGGTCGCTGGAGACTACATTACAGTATCTTCGTTGTGTACGTGGTGCGTCGGGTAGATCTTCCACAACGTATCGATCATGAACCAGCTGTTTTGTGACAATATAAGGCCCCTTGAATTTCGGATCGAGTTTGTGTGTGTCACCTGTTGCGGTTGGTACATGGTCAATAACGACCAATTGTCCTTCGTTGTATACTGGTGGACTCTGATGCTTTTGGTCGTATCTTTGCTTCCATTTTTGCCTCTCGTTGCTGATATTCTGTATGGCGTTCTGTAGCTTCTCCTGTTTGTCGTCGTCATCTGACATGGATATTTCGTCGCTTAGTGCTTGTATTAGTCGATTATCGCTGACGCATCGTAAATCGAAATTGAACACAAGTTCGTTGGGACTTATCTTTGTTGTGCTATTGTTTTGCGAGTTAATGCACCACTGGATGTTGGAAAGGGTGCTGTCCCAATCTTTGGTGGTCTTTGTTGAGCATCGAATTGCTGATAATACGGTGCGGTTGACGCGCTCTGCCTGGCCGTTTGCTCGGGGCGTTCGTACAGCTGTTTCGACGTGCTGAATCCCAAGCGTGTCATAAAGGATTCGAATTCCTTTGATGTAAAGGCAGTTCCTCGGTCAGTGGTAATCCGTAAAGGCTGCCCGAAAATTGCCATAACTTCTTGCAGCATTGATAGGACTGGTGTCGTCTTTGTGTTACGTACCGCTTTCAATATCGTGTATTTGGTGAAACCACAAACTAAAACAATGACGTATTGGTTTCCTCGTTTGCTTTTGGTGAACGGTCCGAGATGATCCATATACATTGCTCGAAATGGAATTGGTAGAACTTCGGTGAGATGCATTTGACTTTCCAGTTTGCCTCCTTTAATCTTATTTAAACAGCATTCGGGACAAGCTGCGATATAAGACTTTACGTATCGCCTCACTTGCCTAAACCAAAAATACTTTTGCAGACGTTGTAATGTTTTCTCGACTCCAAAGTGGCCAGCATCGTCATGACAAGATTTGGTGACACGCCACCTGATAGCCTGAGGAATAACTAGTCGTCGCTCATCTTGGACAATTCGATATAATCGACCGTTGTGAATGGTGAAGTCATCCCGGAACTGAGATGCTCCATCGCCGTTTGTTTTCAAAGCTGTAACAATTGTTTTCACATGTTCATCCTGCATCTGCATTGTATAAATCCAGTCGTCGCTCTTTTCACTGGTTATAGCTAGAACTCTTTCAGCTACAGTCTCCGGCTCAGATGGAGGTAGGGTAGGCGAACGGCTTAAGCAGTCGACGTGCTGCATCTTCAAGCCTTGACGATGCCTACACTCAAATTCATATTCTTGTAGGCGTAGCCACCATCTGGCTATACGTGGTGGTAATTTCGACGTTGCTTTTGTTGTCACGATCGCATTGCAGTCCGTAACTACGGTGAACTTCGTGCCTAATAGATACATTCGGAATCGGTCTAGTGTTTCCACTATGGCTAGGACTTCTAATTCATGGCTTGCATAGCGTGACTCTGCATCATTGCACTGACGGCTATAAAACGACACTGGTTTAAGACCATCAGCTTCCTCCTGCAGCAATATGCCTGACAAACCAAGGTGGCTGGCGTCCGTATGCACCTCATGTGATTTACTTGGATCGTACAAGACTAGTACTGGCTTAGACGTGATTGCTTGCTTTAGCTGGTCAAACGCTCTGTCTTGTTCTTCTGACCAAATGAAGACTCCGTCTTTCTTTAACAGCTTTGTTAGTGGTGCTGCGATGTGGCTATGCTTCTCTACAAACTTTCTGAAGAATCCGGTCAGTCCCAGAAACTGACGTACTTCTACGACATTCGATGGTTTGGGAAAATCGCTGATGCATTTCGTCTTGCCATCACCTGGACTTATGCCGGTGTCACCTACATTGTGACCTAGAAATTTGACGGTCTCGCAAAGGAAGTTACATTTGGAAGGTCTGAGTGTGAGACCACATTGACGTATCGCCTCCAAGACTTCTTTTAGCACGATCTTACCTTCGTCCACTGTTGGTGTTGCTATTATCATCTCATCGACGTAGCTGATGACTCGGTCTCGATTACATAATTTTGACGTTACTTTGGTGATCATTTCCTGGAAGTACATTGGGGCATTGACTAATCCGAATGGCATGACATTATATTCGAATAATCCATCATGAGTAAGGAAGGCAGTATATTTCTTGCTGCTTTCATCCATCGGAATCTGGTAATAGCCAGAGGTCATGTCCAATGTAGTGAAGAATTTCCCTCCAGCTAACTTAAAGAGTTGCTCTTCGACCACAGGCATTGGGAAGTTCTTACGTTCAGTGACGGCGTTCAGTGCCCTGTAATCAATGCACATTCGGCTCTCTCCGCTGGCTTTGCGTACTAAAAGTGCCGATGCAGCGTGTGGTGATGTACTTGGACGGATTATATCGTTGACCAATAAGTTGTTTAAAATTGACGTTAATTCTCGTTGTTGCGATAGTGGAACCTGATATCGTTTTCCGACTATTGGTCCCGACTGTGTCACTTTAATTTCCATAGTGGTAGTGTTACATCTTCCCAACGTTGACACATCTTCCGCAAAGCAATCTTCATACTCATGTAACATGGACTTTATATCGTTACGTTGTGTATCATTCAGCTGATCGTTGATTTTAAACATATTCGATTTGACTTGTAACTGTAAAGACCCATTGTCGATGACCAGCCGTTTGCTGGCTCCGCACAAAATATCTCGTCCAAGTAGTAGGTCATACCCAAGTGTATTGCCCGGTACTACGTATAAGTTTGCGTGGACATTTTCGTTATCGATCATTAACTTTACGTCGGCCTTTCGTGTAGATTCCACAGTTGAACCTCCGAAACCTTTAAAGCGCTTATATGCAGGGATGCATTGCATCGTTGGTATTACTTGTTCGCTTATTAGTGAGTGGTCGCTGCCTGTATCGACCAATGCGTCGTAAGATTTACCATCAATTGTGACGTGTTGAATTATAGGTGGCACTTGCGAAGGTTTTTTGGACTCCACAATTTCTGCTACGTTTGGCTTGGTGTTTACTCGACATTCCTTGCTGTCATGGCCCACTTTCGAGCACTTAGAACAGCGTTGTTTCTTTTGTGGTTGCGGACATTTAACAGCGATATGTCCATGTTCATTGCAGTTGAAGCACTTCACTGATCTTTGCGATTGTTCAGAGCGTCCACTGCGCATGTTAGTGCTAAACGTTGATGTTGGGTTTGGCTGTATCGAATTTGTTGACTGTACCGTTTGTAAGTTTTCTAGTGACTGTAGCAGCTCATTGCTGGTATTTAGATTCATTGCTAATAGCGTACGTGTTGTTTGTGGATCGCTTATACCATTGATCGTATAAAAGTTTATAGATGCGTCATCTAAATTACCCCGTCTTCCGAGCGTTAACATCTCGTAGTAATATTCAATCAATGTCTCGCCAGATTTTCGCTTGCGTCGGCCAAGTTCCCTGTGAATTTCCGCAGAATTTACTACACACGGAAAATCTTTCAATAGCATACTCACCAAATCAGTCCAAGACTGGAACACCGGTTGAGCATCCAGCCAGCTTTTTGCTACGCCTACGAGCTTTTGTTGTGCCGCAAAAAGTAGCAAATTGTCACTCCATAAGTATGTTCGTTGCAGCTGCTCAGCCTTCGTTACAAATTGTTGTGCAGTGATTAATTTCTTCAACGGGTTAAACTCTGGTAAGATTCCAACAATGTCTTGTATTTTGTACGTGGATGCCTGCTGTGTGGTCGATTGTACATTGGATTCTCGTACTGTTTCTTGGGATGTAACAGGTTCAACGGATGGTCGTGATGCATTTTGCGTTTGCAATGACCTTGTTAATTCCGTGATCATATCCCTCAACTCACTGATTGGTCTTTCCCAAGGTTCTTCCTGATCGATCTCATTGGCATCAATTTCATCAGAATCAAAATGTTGAATTAATGCCGCAACTTTGTGTGCTTTATTGCCTGTCGCTGAAATATTTGCGTTTCGCAATAGTTTATTTATTTGTGCCACGGTTAAAGATTCTATTTTTATTTGCATGGTGACTTTTGCTTCAGTTTTTTTTCCCCTTTATTTTACAAGCCGTTGCTTAAGCAATTAACTTTTGCTTCCTTTCGTCGCCGTTGCTTGCCAAAACTGTCCGTTCTTGTCGCTGTCTGCTTGCCACTCCAGTATTTTTCCACTTCGACCCCAAGCAAGCATGCCAACAACAACTTTCGTTTGTTTTCCCGTTAGGCAGAACAATTCTGCGTAGCGTCTGCTGCCGTTGTCCAATTCCTGTAAAGCTAGATCGCTGCGCCGTCTCTGCGTTAGCGTTGATTTGCGCCGTTTAAAACGTTGAGTAGTGTTTATGTGTATGTTCGCTTTACTGCTTCGTTTGCACCCGTAACGTTGATTGTCGTTGGCCTGTACACACATATACACATGTGACGTTGCTGCCTTGCCTTTAGCAGACTTAATTCGCTGAATTTTGCACTGTCTTTCGCTACAACAATAACGTTGCTGTTTGCTGTGAAAGACTAGCCGTTGCCCGTGCCGTTTGAAATATTATCCGTTGAGCCAAGTACGTTGCTCCTTTTGTTAAGCTTTTCGTTTTAAGTATTGTTTGTCCAATTCCTGTAAAGCTAGATCGCTGCGCCGTCTCTGCGTTAGCGTTGATTTGCGCCGTTTAAAACGTTGAGTAGTGTTTATGTGTATGTTCGCTTTACTGCTTCGTTTGCACCCGTAACGTTGATTGTCGTTGGCCTGTACACACATATACACATGTGACGTTGCTGCCTTGCCTTTAGCAGACTTAATTCGCTGAATTTTGCACTGTCTTTCGCTACAACAATAACGTTGCTGTTTGCTGTGAAAGACTAGCCGTTGCCCGTGCCGTTTGAAATATTATCCGTTGAGCCAAGTACGTTGCTCATTTTGTTAAGCTTTTCGTTTTAAGTATTTCGTAGCAGAGAACGTTGCTCTATTTTGGTACATACATCTGTACGCGTTGAGGAGAAACTTCGTTTTTGAACATTCGATAGGTAGACATATATGTATGTACGTATGTCTAAAATATTTTGTAGGCCCGCGCGAATCCTACTTCTGAACTATTAAAACCCGATTAAATAATAAAACGTTCCGAGTTATGTTTATGTAATTTAATAAAAGTAATTGAATTTGACATTTATGTTTAAAGAAAGAATAGAAAATAGAAATTCATATGCCGATTGTCGGGAGCTTATGCACGCTCGCACGTCTGCACTCTTCGAATGTTCACCCGTAACTAACTGTCTTTGACAACAATAACACTCAAAATGTGCAACGAATAGCTTGCTTAATAACCAAACTGATTGATAGCTCAAATGAAACTCTACTATTGCCCGCCAGATTGCGTGCTTAATCAATAACTGCTTGATAGCTCAACTCAAACTGAATTCCAGCGCCTCTACATTTGCTGCCTTTTATCTGATTTCAACGTTGCTTCTTCTAGGCGCTTCCATTTCCAGAATCTTCTAGCCCATCAGCTCTCAAACTTCTCAGTGTAACTACAATTGCACGATTTTATAGCTTCTCATTGCATAATTTCAGGATTATCTCAGATATATGCATGTGTTTGTGCATTGACTCTCCGCTGTTCGTATACGTACATGGTACATATGTGTAGACGCAATTATTGGTTCGTTTATGTAGATACATAATGATTGAATTATTGATGTGAATTCACATTACTGCTTAGGCTTAGAGATAGCAGCACCCCTTAGTTTTGCTAATATTCGTAACATTATGTCAATTGAATAATAAAATTTTTAAAACATGTAAAAGCATAACAGTCGCCGAGATGTGGAAGTACCGTGCTCGTCTATCACACCGAAGACCCGGGCGTTCAAGTCCAGGGAAAAGCAGCATCATTATATGTGACCTGGAATCATGAAAGGAACCTATTGTGCGAAAACAAGTTTTCGAGAAAAACGCGTTTAAAGTTTTTGTTTAGCTTGACTGTGTAGCGGCCGCCCGTTGTGAACGAATTTTGTAATTAAAATTTAAGTAACTTCCCGATAAGCTACAAGCTTGAAAGTTGGAATATAGTTCAGAACCCGATGGCAATGCAATAATAAGGAAAAAAAACCCGATAGGTGGCGTATGGATCGAAATATTTCAAAAAATAGTATTTGTGGCCCGATTTGGGTCATATTTGGAACACATAATACATACATGATTAGAAAGCGACGTATGGAAAAAATCGCCGCCAGGTGGCGCAAGGATCGAGATATTCATAAAATGGAAAGAAGCTAAATTTTCTATAAGAATCACTCAAAAATTGAAAAACGGTATTTTCGCCGGCGATAAAACTGTATTTAAATATTTTAATGTCCGGTTTTTCAGTGTGAGTTTAAACTGTATTTAAAGTTGACTAGAGTTTAACCTTGCCATTTCGGCCGCTTAAGGCTGAGATGCGCAGCAGATTTTTATGTTATCGAACAACGTGGTAAGGTTAAATTCTAGTCAACTTTAACAGTAGTTTAAACCCGCCCTGAAAAACCGGGCTTAGGATTGTATAAAAGCGAAATGTAAGGCGCGATAACCTCCGAAGAGATTTTAGGCCGAGCTTCTTTTCCAATTTGTGTTGTGCTCCTTTTAATTTTTCCTACAAATTGGTTGGACGGGACCTACTTGTTTTATACCGAATCCGAACAGCATCTGCAAAGCAGGTGAGTTTTTACTGAGAAGCTTTTCATGGCAGAAATACACTCGGAGTGCTTGCCAAACACAGTACCCTGTGGTCTTAAGAAATAACCGCCTAAGTCCTATGTAAACGCATAGAGTTAGGCTGTAATTCTCTGTGACCATCTGGTACTAACTGTTGCACACTTTTCTGCGCACTTGATATTGTTGTAGATATTTTCGACTATGGAGTTTTGGCGTTAACGAAGGTTGGTGTTTGGGTGCTGGACTTATCGTTTTAAGAAGCAGATGTAGTAGAGCATTTAATTTGGATCCGTTTCAGAATCACTTCGGTATTATTTTAGGTATCATTCGTTTCGGAGCAGTTGAGGCATCCTTTCGGATACACTTCGGTACTTTTTGAGGCATCCTTTCGGAACAGCTTCAGGATGATTCCAAGACCGTTTCGAAACCTTTTCGAAACAATTTTAAGATCACTTCAAAATCATTTCGAGACTGTTTCGGAACCGATTGGGAATAATTTCGGGATAATTTGGAAATATTTTATAATCCTCTAACTGTCCTAAAAAACTTTTTGGAATTGGCGCTCAAAACGTTTCGAAATGATTCCAAAAATAGTTCCGAAGTGTGCCCGAAAAGATGCTTCAACTACCTCAAAATTTTTCAGAAACAGTCTCGAAATAATTTTAAAGTTTCCGCGAAATGATACCTAAAATAATCCCAAAGTAACCCTGAAATTGCTTCAAATTGGTCCCGAAATCCAAACGGTTCTGAAGGAAATCTGTAACTGTCCCGAAACGGTTCCGAAATAGTCTTGAAGTGATCCCAAATGATACCTTAAGTAATCCGGCAGCGATCCTGAAATTTTGAATTGATTTCAATATAGCCTCGAAATGTTAACGAAACCGCGTCGAATTGGTACCAAAAAAGTCTAAGAATATGTGATACAATTCCATCCCCTTCAAGACTTTATTGAAGTATGTCAATCCTTTACGCATGGACAAAGGTGACACTAGTTTATTCCCTCAGCGTCAAGGTGTTTTAGCATTGGCATGGCTCTTCCCTCTGGGCCTATTGATTTGGAAGGCTTGGCCTTGTGGATGGCTGCTTCGAGTACTGTGGGGGTGATGGTAATGGGTGGCATGTCATGTTTGTGTTTATGTGCCCGTCTGTTTGCACGACGGCTTTGTCTACGGAAGAATTGTCGGAAAAAGGCGCTCGCGTATTTCTTCAAATCAGATAAAGTTTTGTCGCCGAAGGCTATAGATACTTTATCATTGTGTTTAGTTGGGTTGGACGGTTGACGATAGTTTACCAACACCGGCAAAGAGGTTGCATTTCTTTAGATGCTCCTCCCATTTGGTAGATTTATGTTCATTTACCAGACGCATGATATCCAAATTAAGACTCCTAATATGGAGGTCTCTTGGGTCGAGGTGTCTGTCCAGGTCACGTTCTCTTGCTAAGTTTGCAGCTTCAGCCGGGAAATGCGGTATGATTTCAGGTATTCTACCGGAATAAAGCGTGCAGAAGCTGAAGCGATGGCCTTGCGGAGGGCACGCTCGCCTTTTCGGGCATCAATCGGGAAGGGAGAGCAGCAAAAGATTGATTTGTGAGCGTTGTGTAGTATTCCTACTTGAATTTTTTTAAATTAATAAAAGTCCGATTTTCAGAGGTGATAAAATTGGCAGGTCGCTGTATTGAAAGGAGTATGGGCAGGTGGTCTGAAGCTAAAGCAAGCATCGGCTGCCATTCAACGCAGTTTATGAGCCCTGCGCTGACGATTGAGATGTCAGGCGGGCTGTGACAATTACCTGCAATTCTGGTGGGGGCATCGCCGTTTATCGTGCGGAAAGCCATATTGTCTATTTGCGGACAGTTGATGTGGCCTGCTGGGCAGCATCGCTGCTAACAGGTGGCAGAGGTATGCTTGAGAGTGAACCGTGGGACGTCCTTGGACGTGAACAGCAGGGAGCCCCAAAGGTTTTATACAAATTTCGGGACGATGAACGTTGGGTTCTAATCCAGAACAGCTCGAACGGTACAATCATCTTTTACACGTGACACACTGGTGTATGGCCGTCTGAGAGAAATCCTTTTCCGACATATGCAGCAGAACAACAGCCTGGGACCGGGGTTAGGTTAAATACCTTCCCGGAGCAGGAGGGTATGGAGCAGTCCAACTGCAAGGAGCTGCTCCGATGATGGCGATTTGTGGTCGGGAAAAAAATACCGAGTCGCTCCGGTACATAGAACCGACTGCCGTGGGAAGCGTAGATAGATATATACTATTGCGATTCGATCCAGCCGGTGCGACAAATTTTATCAATATATCCCAAAAATTGAGGAACTAGTTTGCGTTCAAACATACAGCCGTACAGGCGAACATATTAATGAAACCAGATTGTCAACCTGATCAATTCGGAATACTTTTTGGTTGGTCTATCTGATCTGCTTGAAGGACTTACAATTTTCGAGAATCGGACCAAATATAAACAAATAAGTACTTGGCGCCATTTACCTCCGAGGAGATTTAGGCCGAGCTAATTTTTCCGACAAATTGGCGGGACGTGTGACCTACATGTTTTATGTCGACTCTGACCCGATAAATTTTCACTGAGAAGCTTTTCATGACAGAAATACACTCGGAGTGTTTGGCAAACGACTTCAGATGGGGTACCCCGATTAGGAAAACTTTTTCTAAATTTTTGATGTTACTTTGTCCGCGAATTGAACCCAGGACCTGCGGTGTGGTAGATGGAGCACAATACCACCGCACCACGGCGACCGCCATGCAAAACAATTACCTAACATTTAATTTAATTTTGGGCATATTTATGCTTCTTGGAAGAGGGCGACGACGTGTAAATTGGGCGGCCTGAAAATTCGCGTGGATTTGTACAATCTGTTTTCGTGTTGGTTTTGAAATGAGAAGGAGGAAACTGTTTCATTGGTAACAATAAATTATATGTACTATGTATGTATGTATGTATATGCACACATATGATAAGTGATAATATACAAAGATGTGTGTGTTTCTGTATGTTTCATATCGTCAATATTTTTGCAAAACCACCTATCGACCAAATGCAAAACCGTTCAAACCGCAAAAGTGGCAAAAATGAGATTTGGTAACCCAGAGCTCCAGACATCTAGCTCGATCCAAAAAAATCATAAATTTGATATTTGAGTGCCTACTAATTTTTCAAAATAACGGTTGAATATTTTGACTTCAAAATTTAATATAAGCTCTTTTTGTTAAAATAAGCGAGCTTTGGGGAAAACCCGGAGGCATATTTAAATTCACTTAAAATAAACGTTTTAACGTATTTAGGAAAAGAATTACTTTGTTTTAACATAGCAAAAGCCCCAAAAGAAAATATGGTCTGTAATAAGTTTTACTGCTCCCCTAGTAAAGTTTTAGTGCCGCGAGATAGGCGGATTTGCAAAGGCATCGAGGATATATGAAATAGCGTGTGAATAGAAGCAAAAAATCACGAATTTCTTATATACAGTCCGTTTTGTTTATTCATTAATTTTCATGGAAAATTCAATTAGGGCCAAAAAACGAAGAGACTGCCGAGTAATAAAGTAATTTGTGTAAAGAATAGAAATGGGAAGACATTGAAAAAACTGATCCCAACCAACAAAGTATTTTTGAACAAAATGAAGCGAGAATAGAAACGTACATGTAGATACATATACACATATGTAGAGGAAAGAAAAATATACAACAAGAGCATTATTCAAAGTTATTTGCGTCACAGTTATTCGCAGTTTGCCGGCATGAAAATGCGCACATACATATAAATAAATATGTAAATGTACAGCCGATAACACGAAAATAGCAGTGACAATGTTCATTAAATTTCTTCAATAAAAATTTTTTTTGTTATTGATATTAGAGAGGTTAGGTTAGGTTAGGTTGAACTGGCCGGTCAATGAGGACCTCACATAGACTGAAAAACCCTATCAAAAACCAGGACCTATGTTATATAATAACTTCGTCCTCTTAGCAAATACCAGAGGCCGTCTAAGACCTAGGCCACTTGGTGCTGCTAGATCTGACAGCTGTATCACTCCTAATAGCTGGAGTCTTAGCCTGGCAAGCGCAGGGCACGAGCACAAATCGTGCTCGATAGTTTCCTCCTCCAACCCGCACTTCCTACATCTGCTATCACTGACTAAGCCTAATTTAAAGGTATGTGACACCAGAAGGCAGTGTCCAGTTACAATACCCTGAGTCTACAGTAAGCTGGGTCGATTTATTAACCTACATACATCGCACCATCGATTTTTCGAAAGGTTTTGGGCCCAGGAAAAAAAGTTCCAATAAGCATACCCAAAAAAATATGTAAATTTCGAGCCTGCAAAATTTGAGTTTGTTGACTTTTTTACTTTGATTTTTAAGGTTTTTTTCATGACCTACTTAAAAAATTTTCCTTTGATTTTAAAATTTTCATGTATACCCTGTCCGACTCAAAATTGTTCGGTAAAAACTTTGACGATAAGCGTTTTTTGAAAAAAAAAAAGATATTTTTTGGGTTTTGAGGAGTGTTTTGGTGAAAAAAATTATTTTTTCGCCATTTTTTTAAGGGTTTCTTCAGAAACGTGCAAAAGTGTTGCCGATGAAAACGAATTTGTCTCATAGTTCCTATCCCACTTAAAATTATGCGATAAAAACGTTGGCATTAACAGCTTAAAAAAAATTTTTTTTTTTGTTTTTGGGACTTGTTTTGGTCGAAATCGATTTTTTTCATTTTCAAGGCTCCAAATCATTTTGTATGTATATGTTTCCGTTAGACCCACCAATAAGTATACCAAAATGATCAGGATACGAGCTGAGTTGATTTAGCCATGTCCGTCTGTCCGTTTGTTCGAACACACATCTCAATTTTTGAGATATCTTGATGCAATTTGGTAAGCAGGCATATTTTGATGGGGGATTTGACATTTGTCGGAATCGACCGGATCGGACGATTAGCATATACCTCCAATACAACCGATTGTTCAATAAGAGGGTTTCGCCATTTCTGCCCCATTTCTGCCTCATTTTAACAGTTAGCAACATCAAATTTTACCACAAGCTTACGTATTGGGCATAGATGGTTGTCTGAAAAAATCGTCAAGGGAGTTGTCCAGCTGGAATAACAAGACCACAGGACACTCTAGTATACTAAACAAATACAGTTTTCTTCCTCCTATTGCGGGTTTATTATAAACATTCGTAGTAGGGATATTGGACGGAGTCTGTTATATACCTTGCTGTTGATGACAGCAATTCCATATACACGGACGGCTCTAAGCTAAACGGTTGAGTTGGTGGTGGAGTATACTCAAGGGATCTTGACCTTCAGCTCTGCTTCAGACTATTATCAGCAAGAAATCGTTATTTACAGCGACAGCGAGGCTGCTGTAAAAGCTCTTGGCTTCTACTCGTTCAATTCTGAGCTAATACTAAACTGTCGCCGATCTCTTCAAGAGATGGCCCAGCAGAAGCGTGTACACTTCACATGAGTGTTGTTGTTGTTGTATCAGTGCTTCGCCCCACCCAATAGGTGTGACCGATCACAAATAGTCATCAATATCATCTAACGGGAGTCCAAGGAAACTCGCTGTTTCAACAGGGGTGGACCATATTGAAAGGGGTGTTAGAGGCTTTGGTTCCACATTAAAATTAAAGAGATGGTTGGTGTCATGTGTGGACACATTGCAAGCGAGGCATACATTTTGTATGTCGGGGTTGATTCTGGATAGGTAAGAGTTTAGTCTGTTACAGTATCCAGAACGAAGTTGAGCTAGAGAGACTCGCGTTTCCCTGGGGAGTATGCGTTCCTCTTCCGCAAGTTTTGGGTACTGTTCTTTGAGTACTGGATTTACCGGCCAATTCCTGGCATAAAGTTCCGACGCCTGTTTGTGGAGTTCACTGAGGACCTGCTTGTGTTTTTTAGCTGCATACGGCTGAGTTCTCAGGTGCTGTATTTCCTCATAATACTTACGGACATTACTCCTTAAGCCCTTAGGCGGTGTTGGCTCATCAATCAGATGTCTGTTGGGATGCCCAGGTTTCTGGGTATACAACAGGAACTGTTTGTTTAGCATCTCATTTCTCTCCCTGATAGGGAGTATTCTCGCCTCATTAACCCCATCTAACTCCATCTTCACATGAGTCAATGCTAGGGACATCGAGGGAAACTACATGTCAGATGAACTCGCTAGGCCGGGTACAACCAAGCAGATTCTTCCTGGCTAAGAACGCTTAGGTACGCCTCTTCCAGAGTCAAGCCGAAAGATGGCTACAAACACCGGGGTGTCGGACATCGAAGGAAACCTGGCCAAAATGGGATCCTAAAAGATCCCGTCATGTGTACAACCTAAGTAGGATACAATTTCTACACTTGTGGGGCACACTGGTCATTGCCTTATAGGTAAGCATCCAGAAAGGATAGCAGCGCCTTATCGTCGATGCTGCAGGAGTTGTAAAGAGGATGAGGAGAAGGAAACGGTGGTTCGCCTCATCTGCAACTCCCCGGCACTAAGTAGCCAACGGCAGCAATTTTTGGGTGCTCCATTTCTAGATAATCTGAGCCAGGTGGTGGAGCATGATATCAAGCACCTGGTAGCTTTTATCAGGTTCTCAAAATGTTTCAAAGAGGACAGGTAATGGTGCATTTTTGTGGTATCACAACGGGCCTAATGTCACTGGACTAGGTGTGCCCCCTGGCATCCACTTCAGCCTAACCTAACCTAATTGGGACGTCTACGGAGCTAGAGGGATGCGTCCTTTTTAGCTAGTTCATCCAATTCATTCATTCCCATCTATTCCCATATGCCCTGGGGCCCAATATAGATATATGCTTTTCCCGGTCCCGATTCTTTCCAGGGATTGCGTACACTCTAAGATACTTTTAGATGCCATGCGAGATTATTGCCTTATTTGCTGCTTGGCTGTCAATATAAAAGTTAACACGGCTGCAGTTTAAGCTATTCTCTTCCAGTGTTTCTACTGGTTTGGTTACGGCTAATACTTCCGTTTGGAAAACGCTACAGTGATCTAGCAGCTTGTAGGATCTGTTTATTTCCGGATCAGCACAGTATACCCCAGAGCTTACTCCTTCCACTACTTTGGAGCCATCTGTGTATGGATGTATCGCCTCGTCCGCCATTTGAGCCCCTTGCGCCAACCATCCACCAATATTATGGCTTTAAGAACCCCCTCGAAGTGCAGGTAGGGAATGAGCTAGTCTGTTAGTCCTGTAATCGATGACGCTATACCACTATGGTCTGCGCTCAAGCTTTCCCGAGGCACTGAACCTCGTTGCAGTTGCTAACGCTATGTTCTTTGCTTTCAGCTGTACAGGTGGAATGTTCAGAACTGCATACACTGCAGCTGTTGGGGTTATTTCAGGGCCCACGTAATGATAAGCATTGATAGCCTGCATACCTCCTCTAATTTTTTGGAGTAGGTTCTTTTTTGTGTGGCTGTCCACCAAACAAGAACTCCATAGTAAAGGATTGATTTTACAATCGTTGTTATTACCCAATGAGAAAGATAGATAACCCCCACGTACATCCCAGCATTCTCCTCGTCATTTCGGTATACTTATTGTTGGGCCTATCTCTTCTTCTTCAAGAACTTACACTTTTCCTGATCCGCCGAAACTGAATATACTATTTCATTTTAATGAAAGGCATAATAACGGCACATAAATAGAAAAGTCTACTACATCAACAAAATGTATTAAAATGAACTTCTTTCATGTTACTAAGTTAAAAAAGTAACAATGATTATGAACCAAAACATCCGGAACTAAATTCCAAATTGACATTGAGCAAGAAATGAGATGACATCCTCAAAGCTGCGAAATTTCGTAGATTGTCTGAACTGTAGAATTGTAACAGTAGTTTCAAAGTTGGTGTATGTGGCGAAGTAGAAATACTCAGAAAAAAGTCTTCATCATTTACACGTCAATACACATTAAGCTCTGTAAGTTGTGGTGATTGTTTTAATCAGGGATGCACCGTAACGTTAAGCCAATCGTTTATCAAAAAATTTCCACCGTTTCCGTTGAAACACTTCGCAATATTATCGATAAAGAAATTATCAAGATAAATTGTATCTCGTTTTTAACCGAAACGAAAAGCTTTCGTTAACGTTAAAAACGTTAACAAAAACGTGATACTTTATGTTTGAATTGTGCTGGCAATGCTATAGCCATGGTGAAGCCGTAAGGTGGCAACAGCGAGCGGACATGCACACACAAACTCCATGTAATTTGTTTGTGTAATTCGTTTGTGGTAATGTCAAAAATTCTCTGAGAAATGTTCGTACTGTCAAAATTCATGAGAAAAGTTGCAATCAGCTTGGCTAATGCTTTCACCTTTAATTACTCCGCCATCAATCAGCTTTGCCAGCATAGTTTGAAATTAATAGTCAACATAAACGATTTGATTTCGTTTTGATATGGCAGAAAACGAAACGAAATCATTTCGTTAATTTGACGTCCTTAACGTTAATAAACGAAACGAAAAGACTTTGTTTCGTTTATTAACGTTAATTATCGTAACGAAATGATATCGGTTCGTTGGTTAAGCATGCCTGGTTTTAATCCTATTTTGTTCCAAAATGTTGGCCTTTACCTGTAAGTGCATAGTATATACAATACATATAAAGAAATATAGCTATATAATAAACTTATTTATCAACTTATCACCTGTATTTGAGTATTCATTTTTGGTAGTGGCCGTAGGTCCATTTTTAATGTATCGGAATTAGAGATGGGACTGTACCGGGTATTTATGATTTTTATGGGTACATAAATACAAAGAAAATACCCGAAATATTGCTTTTTTGTATCGTTTTTTTAAAATCATTTGAATCGAAGCCGCTTGGAATTACAGTTCAGCAATTAAATTGATTCATCATCTGAGGGGACATCTTGCACCGGGCGCTACTCACAGGGGGGGCGCCAAATGGTCCCCAAAGCAGACCTTCCTGGATTATTTGGATTTTTGTTATAACTGATTTCTGAAAAAAAAAATTTTACCGAAACGTGTATGCATATATCTGGAACACTTGCGACAGGTTGTGGAATAATTAAAAGCATATATCACTGGCAAACGTGAATCTCAGACACGATGGAGCGCCAGAATACAAGCGGTTAGCGTTATCGTCGATGGGCTAGAGAAAGTAGTAGAACATTTAAAACAATTAGCAGAGGACACTAATACCACAATTGACACCAGCAGCGAAGCGACTGAACTATCCGAAGCTCGAGACACTCTCTGTGAAGAAGCAATAGAAAAAGCGAAGTCTCTTTGTGAAAAATGGGATATTGTAAAACATGTAAGAAGGCGCCGCAAAATGCCGGAGAATCGGCTAGTGATTTGGCCTTTCCGCAGAATGTGAAATTTCTCGCGTTACGAACAGTGTTCTCTATCGTCTCCAACAAGAAATACGTACAAGATTTACATGACTAAATGGCCTTAATTTTAAATTTGAATTTCTCTTAGACGTTGGAAATTTGTTAAACAAGGATAATAACGACTTAGAAAAAAATTTTAAGAACTTGGGTGAATTTTATAATACAGATTTCGATGGAACAGAACTTTTTAACGAAATATGTGACTGCAAAATATTACTTCGCAGCAGAAAAGAAATTGAACCTAAAACTCCGTTAGAATTGCTTACTTTTATAATCTCGTATGGAGAGGATGTTTTTCTAAACTTGCGATTGGCACTTCAAATAATTTTGGACAGGCGCCAAAAATATATTTTATCCCCGGGCGCAAGACAACCTCACTATTCCACTGCCGAACGGGTCATCCTAGCAGACGACCACTTAATGCTACAATACAAATATTTTTCCAAAACAGTCCTAAAACGGGAAAAAATCTCGAAATTATCACGAAAACAACCCAAAACAAGTCATAAAATATTTCAAAATAGTCGATAGTCCCGAAATGGCATCTATTACAACAGGAAGCAATACCCAAACTATCCCGAAAACATTGCAGGCGAGATCCCGGAATATTTTTGTAGGTGTCCTCAAAGTATCCCAAAATAGTATCGAAATATTTCCAATGACCAGGAGGTACCAAAACAATAGCAAATCGAAAAAAACTGTAGATAGAGCCGAATTGATTCCAAAAACAATTCCGAAATTATAATAAAAGCTCCCAAGACATGATATTCACAAAGTTTCGTAGGGATTCGAAGCAGCCAAGTAGAGATCCCGAAAAAGTCTCAAATACAGCACGCAGAAGTGAGAGGATGGCACTGCTCGCTTTTTCATAATCCTAAGATCTCAATATATGACCTAGATACCAAATACTATTCGTCTAGCTCAAATATACTCAAATCTGAGAAGAAATTGAAAAGGGGTTGGTATCAAATAAAAAATGTTTTATTGATGAGTACTCATTTTTTGAAAATTTAATTTATCAAGTGAAAAAACTAATGAGTGATGAAACTAACGAGCAAATAAGCTGGGGGCCAATTCATGTTCTATGAAATGATAAAATTAAAATGAGTTTTCACACATTTGAACAAATTTTTGTATGAGTTAAATGTTTTAAGTGCTTTCCAAAATATTGAATATGTAGAAAAGGGAGAGGTTATCATCAGAATTATTGTTTGAGTTGGGTGCCAAGCAAACGGCATACCAAACTTCCATAGGATATTTCAAAATACACCCGAGTTACTGTGTTCACAGTCTGGTGGACTGACGGATAGGAATATCTTGTTCAATTCCTTTTTTCATCCAGATCTTTCCGTCCTTAATTTGCGCTTAACCGTTTAAACGGTTATGGCCGTCCAACAAGGCGGGCCAATTGCTCCTTCTCTCTGCCAACCGGCGCCAATTGGTCACACCGAGGGAGTTTAAATCGTTTTCCACCTGGTCCTTCCAGCGGAGTGGGGCCGCACTCTACCTCTGCTTCTATAGACGGGTTCCGATAGAAACATCTTCTTGGCCGGAGCGTCTTCGCCCATTCGCGTAACATAACCTAGCCAGCGCAGCCGCTGCGTTTTAATTCGCTGGACTATGTTGATGTCTGCATATAGCTCTTACAGCTCATCGTTAAATCTTCTTCGGTACTCACCATCGCCAACGCGTAGAGGTCCATAAATATTTCGAAGAACTTTTCTCTCGAACACTCCCAGAGCCGTTTCATCTGATGTTGCCATCCATGCTTCTGCATCAGTGACTTGTAGAGTATGAATTTCGTTTGCCGAGAGAGGACTTTACTTTTCAATTGTCTACCTATTCCAAAGTAGCATTTGTTGGCAAGAGTGATTCTTCGCTGGATTTCAGAGCTGATGTTGTTGCTAGTGTTGCTGCTGGTTCCCAAATAAACGAAGTCTTTTACTATTTCGAAATTATGTCTGCCAACAGTAGCGTGGTTGCCAAGGCGCATATGCGCTGACTCTTTGCTCGATGACAGCAGGTACTTCGTTTTGTCCTCATTCACCATCAAACCCATCTTTACCGCTTCTTTTTCCAGTTTGGAGTAAGCAGAACTAACGGCGCGAGTATTTACGCTGATGATATCAATGTCGTCAGCACATGCCAGTAATTGCACGCTATTTTCGAATATTGTTGAGCGGTTAAGTTCTGCAGGTAGTATAATTTTCCTACCATCAAATTAAAGTAACGCACGATAGGGGGTCACCCTGATTGAAACATCGTTCAGTTTCGAACGGCTCAGAGAGGCCCATCCAAATTCTTACTGAGCTGATGGTGTTGCTCAAAGTCATTTTGCACAGCCGTACAAGTTTTGCGGGGAAACCAAATTCAGACATAGCGGCATATATGCAGCTCCTTTTAGTTCTGTCGAAGGCGGCTTTTAAATCGACGAAGAGGTGATGTGTGTCGATTCTTTTTTCGCGGGTTTCTTCCAAGATTTGGCGTATTGTAAAAATCTGGTCGATGGTAGATTTGCACGGTCTGAAGCCGCACTGATAAGGTCTAATCAGCCGATTCACGGTGAGCTTCAATCTTTCGCCCAATACAGTTGACAGGACCTTATATGCTATATCAAGAAGGCTGATTACGCGATAGTTTGTGCAGTTTGCAGTATCCCCCTTCTTGTGGACTGGGCAAAGAACACTTAGATTCCAATCGTCGGGCATGCACTCGTCCGCCCATATTTTGCGAAGAAGCTGATGCATGCGCCTTACCAACACCTCGCCGTCGTATTTGAATAGCTCCGCAGGCAATCCATTAGCGCCCGCGGCCTTGATGTTTTTCAATCTGGTTATTGCTATTCTGAATTCGTCATAATCGGGTGGAGGGACATTTATTCCATCATCATCGATTGCGGGATCGGGTTAGTCATCCCTGTGCGGTGAATCGCTGTTTCCATTTAGGAGAGCAGAAAAGTGTTCCCTTCATAATCTAAGTACGTTCTGGACATCATTTACAAGGTCGTCGTTTTCGTTCTTACAGGAGTTTGCCCCGGTCTTGAAACCTTCCGTCTGTTGCCGAATTTTTTGGTAAAATTTTAGGACGATATTCCTGGTGGCTAGCAGCTCAAGCTCCTCGCACTCACGCCTTTCTGCCTCTGCTTTTTTTTCTTCCTGAAAAGGATAGCGTTCACACACTCTTGTTGCGCTCGCTTTTAACCTAGGCAGCGACTTTTCTTTCGCTTGCAACGCAAAAGTTTTCAACGTACCAGTTATTTTTCGTGCCCGCCGGTAACCAATTTTTTCCTCGGCAGCAATACGAAGTGCTTTGGAGATATGCTCACACTGCTGATGCTTTCCTTCAGGCTGAGTTGAGCTCTCATAGAGCAGGTGTGAGAGTCGAGTTTCGAAATCATTGGCAGTAGCCGCACAGAGGCGTGTTTTGGCTGCGACGAGATAATGGTCCGAGTCGATGTTAGGTCCTCGGACCGTGCGCACATCTAGAACACTGGAGGCATGCCGTCCATCACAACGTGGTCGATCTGATTGCGAGTATTTCGATCGGGGGACAACCACGTAGTTTGATGTATCATTTTATGCATGAACCTAGTGCTGGATATGACCATGTTTCGAGCACCGACAAAGTCAATCAGCCTCAGTCCATTAGGAGAAGTTTCATTGTGTAGGCTGAACTTTCCGAATGCTGGGCCAAAGCACCTTCTTTGCCCACCCTGCCGTTAAAGTCGCCAAGCACGACTTTTATATCATGGCCGGGCAGCGCTCGTATGTGCGTTGTAATTGTTCATAAAAAGCGTCTGAATGATATATTTAAAAATTTTGCTTTTATTCGGAGAGCGGCGAGACGTTCGACCACAGGCGTGGACGCCTATATTTGGCGACAAAGTCTCTCTCCCACCACGAATCCGACGCCGAAACTGCGCTTATTTGTATGGCTACTAAAATAGATGTCACAATTTGTAATCTTCTTTCTTCCTTGCTTCGTCTAACGCATTTCTTCAATATTACTTGCACGTTTATGTAGCGAGCCGCTTGATCCAAAAAAGAGGCCTGCTTGCAGCCGCGCCTCGTGGTGAACAGAGGCTTCTGATGAAAGATCCCCTGGCTAGCCCTTAAACCGATTATGTCAGAGTGGCCTAGCCAGGTTGTCTCCTTCTCACATTAGCTCACCACTAAACGGATGTTTAGTGGCTACCCAGAGGATATTTAGCCGCAAGTCACCGGAAGCAGTGGGCTGCTTGAACCGCATGCAAAAGACTCGCTCTCGCCATTCCCAGGTGAACGGCGATCAGATGCTTTCCACACTTTCGTAGACTTCTACACATGGCTCCACCCTCCTCATCCAGATAGTTCACATATATGGAGATCGATATATATCTGGATTAGTTAGTTTATGAGAATATGATCAACATAATCTATGTACTATGCACAGCTAAGTCAGATAAAAAAGACTGTCCGTTTATTTAAAGTTAATATCAATGAATCAGGGACCCTTCCTAAGTCATTTTTGTTTTTTGAGCCGAAAAAGTCCTGTTCAAACATTTATCCTAGGTAAAAAGTTATGAGGTCCCAGGGAATTCCATTAGTATTGTCATGATGAATTTTTAAAAACTAAATACGGAGTTTTATATCTTAAGGTCAGAATAAAAGTTCAAGCTCATCACAAAGCATGGTTGCTGACTGATTACGCCCATTGTCCTTCAAAATATTGCATATTACAAAAAGAGAGCTCATTAAATTTCACTGCCATATCTCTATTGAACTGAAATTTATTGCAAAAAGGACAGGTTTATTTATGATGGATTTCTAGTAGTGTCCTTATAGATATCTCGAAGAATGGATGGATATAAAACTTGTTTGATTGAGATGAACCCTTTCTTTGTTTGTGGCCTCAAAAATAAGTCATGATTTAATTTTTATTTCCGGGCTTATAAAAGTAAAATTTAATAAGTTCTTTCGGACTAAAAAATGAAAAGTCCGGAAATAAAAATTTCGAGCGACTTTGATTATAAAAGGAATAATAGTTTGTGTCCCTGCAATAAAGTTTAAATCATGGTTCAATTATGTACAGGTTGGCTCATCTCATCAGCTGATTTTATTTATGTCATTGCATGGTCGAAGGGATTGTCAAAAGGAGATGGCAAACTCAAAATGAAACCAACACATTGGCAACATTTTACTTACACATACAAAAACTGCTAAGTTTTATGTTTCCATTCCATACCATTCGCACCAACACCAATACACAGATTTTGACAATTTGAACAGACATATTTTGTTGCTTTACAGATGAGCCAACCTGTATATAGTTGAACCATGGTTTAAATGCAACAAAAAAATTTACAAAATGCCAAAAAGGGTTACTTAATAAATTTTTATTTATTGTATTTAGTAGTAAGTGAATGAATTAAAAGTGGTCTGAACACGAACGATGAATGCACCTAAGAGTATGCTAGCGACGCAATGCCTTACAAGACTCCACATCTCCCTCCATCTTACTTTCTCTCCCTGCCTCTCTCTCTTTCGCGCACTCTTACTTAATACCGATGTGTTGGCTCAAAATAAAATGGCATAAATTTCTCACCCGATCCTTCATAGAATTTCGATTGGAATTCAACCCAATGTAAACGCAATGTATGCAGAAATGCCGATAAACCTTCCATGATTACCAATATGGCTACAGTAAGAGTGGCCCATACATAAAACGCTAAATAAATTAAAATACTCTGAGAATAGTTTGACGATCCATTAAACATTTTTCGTAACACGAAACCCCAAAGCACGACCGACAACTGATTATGAGCTAAAGACAAAGCCCACAAACGCAAATAAGAGGCCGTATGTGATATAGCGCCCAAAACACTCTCAATACAATGTATGCCTTGATGTATCCACACCTCCGTCATATCTATAGTTTCCTCATTCAAATTATCAGGGAAGACTTGCGATGACGTTGCAGCTTTCATATATTCCACATTATAGACTTGTAATGTACGGCGCAGCGTACTCACTGTTTCACGATTTGCATTACGTTTACGTTCAGCATCTTGAATTTCCTTAATACGCTTTTGCTCCATTTGTAAGTGTATTGGTTTGCCAAATAATAGCACCGGTATCGACGCGAAAGCCAAACAGATTAAGAAATATTGTAAACCAATTTGAAATGGAAACATTTCTAATTCACAGCCATCCTTAACATCCTTTGAGCCATCTTTGAAGAGCATCATGTTAATGAACATAATTAGAATGGATGGAGCGCAAGCAGAATTATATGGCGTATCATAATATCCACCAAATGTACTCCATTTTATGAAAATCATTGTAACCAAATAGAAGAATAGGCAAGTCATGAATACAATTTGCGGCAAAAACACCAAATATATATCCCAGTAATTTTTAAAATAGTAATTATTCCAAGCTGATAACGAAAGGCCGAACAGCATATGGACCACACCCAAAATAACGGCCATTTTCATTTTCAAAGAGTTATAGGTAGTAATCGAAAACTGGCCCGCTGTATCCCAAATTGGATCAATACCAAATATGTACGGAGTTCCAAGATAATCTGAAGTTTTTTGCGGGTCTAACTGTAAATATTTGTTAGTATTTACGGTACTATGCGTAAAATTTACACGCCAATGTGAACCAAATAAATTCACAGATTTCGAGAACACATCATTGTATATGAAACCCGTATAGATTGAGAATAAACCCATTAACAGTATAATGTAACGACCAGCAAATACCAAACCGAAAACCTCATTAGGGTTTCGCTCATTACGCATACGTTCCTCCTGTGCTTTCTCTTTTATGCACATCCACGCGGCAAAACAGGTCATTAGTATGCCATGGCCTACATCACCAAACATTACAGCGAACAAAAAGGGGAAGGTTATTATTGTATATGGCGCTGGATTGAGTTCCTTATAAGCAGCTATGCCATATGCATCGATAAGATTTTGAAAGCACCGCGTAAATTTATTAACCTCAAAGTAAGTAGGTGGCTCATTTAAACGGGATTTAAATTTAAGTACGGTAATTATAGGTGGAAATGTATTGGCGCCTTTGGAGGCACGTAAAGCACCTTTGAATAGTGTGCTGCGTACATGCGCTAAACAATTCGTGGGTATCCAACATTCGGTCACAAGATAACGCTTTTTGTCTACTTGCTGCACATACGCCATTTTGTTCATGGCATTGTATATCATTAAAATTTTCATTATTTTCGCACGCCAAATGCACAGTTCCAGCGTTGCATTGGTGAGTATGCGACGACGTTGCTCTTTGATTTGTTCCAATACCAATTTGATATCATTTAATTCTGTAGCGACACGTTTGCGATGTTCCATGCGCTCTTCGGCTGACTCCGGATAGTCGTGCAATTGTACAGAGAAAGCTTCACACAATTTTGAAATTTTTTTACGCATAGCTTCACCAACAAATAAAATCACAAAAGCATATTTTCGTCCAATATTCCTTTGTTTAAGTGCGTCTCTTGCATTGAGTGGAATTTCGGCGCGTCGCATATAAAAATTGCCATGACAAATGCGCCAACAAACTTGTTCGAAGGCACGAAATTTATCCACAAGTATGGTACCGGTGTAGAATAGCAAATGTGCTTGATTATCTCGGGTGTTGCTATGCAAACCATCGTGCAAGAGATTCATTATGATGCTGTTGGTCCAAGCCATGACTGCCTCACGATTGTTGGCACCAGTGAAAAACTCTTCGGCCCGTTGAAGCACAAATAGGCGTTCCATCAGCAATTGTTGTTGCACCTCTAATCCCTCTTTATCTGACAGCACATCTTTCAATTCAACTTCTATCTCTGTTAATTGTGCTTGCATTTTTTGCAGGTCACTCTCATGCGGTACTTCTTCAGTATCAACATTTGGATAGTAGATTGTGGTCAAATTACAATCATCAATTTCTGCTTGGAGATTCTTCATAGTGTGTATGAGCTTATTACACAGCTGTACCTGGCTCACATAGTCCATACAGGCAACGTAATAGCCCTCGGTATGGTTTATGAATTGTACTTTTCCTTCCATACCCAAATTGTAGAGGCAGTCGAAAGCGGTTTCGCGATGTAATAGCATTTGACAAAGTGACATATTTTCGCTGCGAAAAAAAGCGGGCGTGTGAATATTGGGTGAAGCTCGTTGACCACGAAGAATATCAAATGGATTTGTCTTCTTATTAGTTTTTGTAGCCATACTTAATTGTTAGGTCAGAAAGTTTGGCTTGTATGAAATAAAGATTGTGAAGAATTCTGATGATATTTATCCAAAGAATTTTTTATTTTGAAATACTTTCATTCAATGCCAGTTTAAATCAGACAAGGCAAAGGTTGGGAATAGTTTTCGGAATCCCAATGTAGGGAGTAAATACAGTGGCATCTGCCAAAAATACACATTATTATAGAAACAGATATGTACGATGTGGATGCACCATTATGTTCCCTTGCTTTAAGCAAGGAGCAGCTACAGGTCCAGCTCCCAACAGTGTGGGCTTTAACGAGCAATTTAAGACACTCCTTCTCGGCCATTCCTTGTGTCAGGCCACAGAATACCTAAAATTTGCAATTCTTGCGAGAGCTTTTACAGCTATCAAGTCCTCTGCGCGCGTGAGACTACCTCCACAGACTGCCCTTAACAGAGTTTAGTATAGAATAAGGACGCTATATTATCAATTTAAGTTATATGGGTAGAATCTCTGAAAATACCCAGTTTCAAAGCAAAATAAGCTTTATTCATAGCTAGGGTCCAATATTAGCAAAAAGACTAAACTATCAATTAAAAGCATAAAGGGAGTTCTAGGATCTACCCCGAAAGCAGCTTTGCATGTCATTCTGCACATCTCGCCTGCAGACCTAATGGCCAAAAATAGCGGTAGCAACAGCAACAAGACTTAAGCCAACGGGGCAGCTTGAGTGCAGATCTTATGGCCCTACCAGTATAGCGCCATCTAATATAGGGCGAACGGACTACATGGTCCCAGTCCTCATCTTCGAAGGGCATTTTTGGGTCACATTTTAGCCGGAGGGTTGACGCAAAAGTGCAGAAATGGCAGCAAATACTATGCACGTGTCTACCGATGGTTCCAAATTAACGAAAGTGATCGGGTCTGCGGTTTACTGTATTGATCAAAAAAAAAGGTGGATCTGCCAGATCGCTGCAATGTCTTTCAGACAAAAATTGTAGGCGTGAAAAAAGCAATAGAAAAACTGGAGAAAATGTGCTTTGCCTGCAGTCGCGTCAATATATATTGAAAGTAAGGTGGCTATTAAAGCAATAATCTCACACATTATTTCATCCAGAATCAATAAAGAGACTTCGCCCAGGCCGGTCCACAATGGGATATAAGGTCCCCGGCCATAGGGAGATATAAGGTAAGGCGAGTGTTTAGGCCAATGAGTTGGCAAAACACTCGATGAATCGACGGTAGAAAATAGAAGCAGACAGGAGTTGCATATGATCCATCAAGCAGGAAAGGCATGGGCAGAGGCGAGCTGCTGCAAAATTTCCAAGATCATGTGCAAATCCTACGCCATTAGACTAACAAAGTTGCTCATATCTCTAAAGAGAGAGGGCGATTGGCATATTAACTGGACACTACCTTCTCGTCAGTAACACCAGATTAAGGAAGTACGAGCTGCAGAGAGAAACTGCTGTACACATTCTGCCAGCAAATATTGATGCCGATAGGAATACTTTCTAAGCCGGACCGTGTTCGTTCAGTATCACAATACGACTAAGCCAACGAATTCTTTGACCTTTTATTTATTACACAGTGCTTATGTTTGCGTAGAGCTCATACAGCTCATCATTTAATCTGCTTTGATACTCGCCTTTATGCACGGACAGGGCCATAAATCTTCCGAAGAACTTTTATCTCTAATACTCAAAGTTCCATCCAACCTGCTATCGACGCAATCCATGATACCGAGCCACACATCAGTGCAGGTATGATGGAAGACCTAGAGATTTTTATTCGTCGGAAGAGGTTTTACTTTTAAATTGCCAACTCAGACCAAAGTAGCATTTTATGGTTTGGCGCTTTAGCTGGTTCCCAGATGAACGTAGTCCTTCACAGTCTCTAATTTATATCTGTCACCGTTGACGTGGCTGCCAAGGTACAACTAACGTCTCATTTGTTAAGGCCAATTAAGTCAATATTCTAACTTTAACTGGACAAAAGGGAATCGTGTTGTCTGAAACCTCGATTGGTATCGAATCCTTACAGACTTGCTGGGAGCTTAAATACAGACACAGCATCATACAAGCAACTGCGTTCCGCGATGTCAAAGCTGCTTGGAAAAACAAAACAATAATAATGCATGCCAGTCCTCTTAACATCTGTCATGCTAATGCATGTCCATCGTTACCCGATGCCTTGTTCTTTTTTAGCCGGAATGTATTATGTCATCAGGTACTCGTGTATCGGTTACGGCATCGCCTCCGCTATATTGAAAGTAGGAGAAATGCACCCTCCACAACTTTTGCCTTATATAGGCATGTTCCTCCTTTTTTTTCAAAAGAAGCGATATATTCCTCATTATATAAGTTACTTTTGTGGGATCACTGAAAACCTATAGTGTCCGGTGCAGTACGCAGAGATAGCGAAATGTATTCCATCTGCTCAGTGAGCTAGCGTGCGAGCCGAGTGTAATGAAAAGTTAACTAGCTTTTCACTTTCTTCGCTACACCGAGGTGTGTTCTTTTTTATTCTGTTCCAAGGCAGTGGTGTCCATGACATTGATGTTTTACCTGCCGCCAATTACGACATCATCGATTGTGCTCTTTGATCAAAAGCTAGCCAGGTGTCTTGATGCATCTTTGTAAGCTGAAACCTGGCACTGCTTATGACTCAAATTTCTAGCGGCGAAGGCAGTCAACCTCAAACCACTGCGTGATGTTTTATCAGAGAAGCTGAATTTTCCGATTGTAGTACCAAAGACACTTTCCTTGACAACTTTCCCGTTAAAACTGCCAATAAAGATATTGATGTCGTGGCGAAGGTAGTCGTCGTATGTTTTTTCATAAAAGGACTCCTTATCCTCTACTGGCTCCTTGGCGGTAATGAATGTTGTATTGAAATTCTTCGCCGTGATGCGGATAGCGGCTAAACGCTCGTTCTCAGCCGTTAACGGCAGGACTTAACGGCGAAGTGCCTTTCCCACCAAAAAAGCCAACACCTTGGCTCTATTTCATTCATAGCAATGTCCTTTTTCTCTTCTGCCTGTCCCCGTCCATTGTGCTTTCTGTATGGCATATGTACCTTCTCATGCACCAATCCGTATATTTCAGGTATATGCCCTCAAAACCTAGTTCTTAAAATGTTTGCCGTGTTCGTCATTGTATAAAAGAGACATTAGCTGGGGCTTGTCGTCAGAAAAAATAAATCTCATCCGAGGGTAGTTACCTGTTTTTTATTTATTGGTATGCGTTTTTACGTGGTCGGTTCCAAGCCAAGCTTCTGCGCAAAATCTTCGATAAATTTCAAATAAAAAAAAAAAACTAAAAAGCTGAAATGGTATTGGAGGTAATTCAAGTGTGTTTTATTTTATAAAAAACTTACCTTTATTTTAAAAATTTATTAGTCAATTCTAAGTGATGATGGTATGTTGCCTTAAATCTGTATCCGAGGCCACCTATGGGGCCCTTCTGATATCGTTAACTTGATTTTCTGAAAGTAATACAAAAATAGTACTTTTTACTTGCAGATACGAGAAATTATTTCACAGTCGAGTTAATTCAGAATTTTTGCACATACTTTTTAAACACCCAGTATAATAGTGCCAATTTAACGGATAAAGTACTAATTTTATCCATTTCTGCGTAGGTAAACTTTGGTAAGATGGTATACTTGAAAAGGTGTTACATATATATTCGCTTTGTACACATATTCATTCCAAAATTTTCTCTTGCGTGCTAATTTTGCAAAATTCACCCACACGAAAAAAATTGCCTTTTGTTTTTTTTTTTTATGTTTGCATACGTCAAACGCCCACACCAATGATGCTGGGCCGACTACAAAATTTTACACGAACGCAATTTATATAGATTAGGGTATTTCATTTCCAGGTGATTTAGTATCTTATTTTCTTCTAAAAATCCAACTCTTTATATTAAATACATAAATAATTATACGGTCCTAGATAAATCGCAAAAAAATCGTATATGAACACGCATGATATATTATAAAAAGCTAAGAAATTTCAGTTTAAGGGTGTAAACACTTTGGACTTTCAGATTTGACGAAGAAACAATTTATATTGACTACGTATGAAGCACTACAGGGTTCCTATGAATTAGATTTTTAGGGTGGGCCAGAAAAAAAATTCTCACGTTTAGTTATATATTGTTCAAACAATCAAAAAATTGCAGATTTTTACTTAAATATTTAAGGGGTGTCTCAACATGGCTTTTGTTTTTCCAAACGCATCTCCTATATCGTATGGAGAATTTTCAAGTTTTAATAAAAATGTTACCATAACCCTAACCCTTTTACCCATGTCATCAGCTAAAGACATTTTTTTAGTGTAAAATGAATTTTGGGAAATTCCTGATTATTATGCACCTTCTGTTAACGTTCGACCTCGCTCAACTGTCGAATAAATAACTCCAGTATTCAGCACGGCAAAATAGTATTTATTTCGACTACTTTGAGAGTAGTACTACACATTTACAATTATCGCGTACTTCATTAAAGCGTGTTAAAATCAAACTAACTATCGCTTGCATCGGGCTGCTTTTATACTCTCAGTTATACTCGTTCACATAGTTCTCTAAAGTTCTAGACTTTTCATGAACATGCCTTCTGGAACAGTTGTATCTCATATTTGCTTACTTAGCTACATATATGCGTGTGTATGTGTGAGTAACAACTTCTGCTCTTAGCTGATGACTACATATGTGTATGTGAGGTAATCTATTTGCTTGAAGCTGCTGGGCATGTGTGTGAAATATTCTTTGTCGCCTTCTATGTATGTATGCAAATGGCTAGCTGTGGCTGTGTTTATATA
Source organism: Eurosta solidaginis (assembly GCF_040869045.1). Taxonomy (NCBI): domain Eukaryota; kingdom Metazoa; phylum Arthropoda; class Insecta; order Diptera; family Tephritidae; genus Eurosta; species Eurosta solidaginis. Next base: position 172,527,060 of record NC_090321.1, on the reverse strand, counting down.
CTAATAGCACAGTGATGTTGGAAGTGCTAATAATCGTCGCAATATGAAACTAGTTGACCCGACAGACGTTGTTCTGCCCTAACTTTGGTCTATCTGCAAAAATTTTAAGGAGTTGTTGTCTCTTACTCTGCCTTGCCTTCTCTTCCCCTTTTCCATATCCTTTTGTTCTCTCCTCCATCTGCCTTTCTCTTTCTCCCTTCTCTTTTTCCCTCTCTTCTTTTCCCTCTATCTATCATTACCTCTCTATCTCCGTCTTAGTCTTCTGCCCTCTTTTAGTACCTTATGCCCAGTCCCAGTTACCATGCCAGTCGTTGTACCAGTCACAGTCGTTCCCTGGTCCATTTCCCGAAAAAAGTGTTGTATCGAATGGTCTAGGTAAACGGCTACCAAATTTTGGTCAAATTAAGCCATGAAAAGATTTTTATTCGAATAGATCTGTCCCTCGACCACTTTCCGGAAAGAAACTACGCAGAAACACTCTCCCAGTTGCTGTGAAGTTATACTGCAAATTTTAATAAAATAGCCGGGGTGGTTCACAGTCCATAAGCTGCATACAAACATATATCCCCCTTATTTACATACATATATAAATTGAACGATATAAAAAAATTCTTAAAATTTTCTTTGCTAATTTGGCTCTGTTAGTAGTTATTCGAGGTGAAATTGATACCTCATATTGTATGTTATTCTCCAATATGACTTGCCACCTCTAAGCATTGAAATAAAATGCCAAAGTTTTTACAAGCTCTCTTTCTGAATGTTCTAACCAATATTTTCAAAATACCAACCAAATATTTTATTTTTGCCCACCTTAATAATCATAGTACTTATTTATAAAAAAACAAATTATTTAGTATAACATAAACAAGGCAATCAAGTACCTACGGCGAATCATTAACCGGCATCAGCCGTCTATCATATTTTCTTAACACGTTGAGTGCGTGCGTCTCATGCGCGTTACGTCTTAATGCCAAAACAAATTTAAATCAAATATAATTAAAGCAAATATTATTTAACTCACATAGATACCAGAGTTGGGCAATTTATATGATTAATTTGCACTAACCTCACACAATTCAGATATTTTGAAATAATATGAAATATTTGTGATATCTCAATAGCACCAAAAATTTTGTGGTAATGGACGAAAAATTGCACTAGCAGACGCACCTCATGGTGAACCGACATTCGGTTAATCCCGCTTCTTCCGCTCTGGACGAACAAAAAGTGCACTGTGTCGGAAGAGGTTGGGATGACGCTTAGAGTGTTTAAGTGAAAAATTCTACAGAAGATTTTATTTAGTCCCTCTCGTGATGCACGCTACCAAAGGTGGTGTGATTTGAAGCTGTGCGAGCTTTAAGCAATTATGAACATAATTAGTGGAAAGAATATGTTATGAGACTGGGTGCACTGTAAAGGTCTACAAGTAGGATATATAGCAGCACGCACATACACAGCCACGCTCACCTGATAAAATCCTTGTTCTTGTTCGTTTTTTGTGGATGCTATTTGGCACTATTTTACTTCGTATCACAGTTCTTTCTTTCCACATTTTTGGGCGGGTTATTGGAGTCGACCTCAGTTTCAAACTGTTTTTCGCGGAGAACTTTTGACCGGGTAGAAAAACTTGGCACCCGTGTTTGTATTCTTAATACTGGAATAACTACGCGTCCTCAGATACCCCAATTCAAAACTTTTGTATAATTTTCTGTAGGGCCCATATAGGTGCACTACATTTTCATACTAAATTCGTTCAAAAAAATTTACTCTCACAGCAACCCATATATGATACTCCGCTCCTTTTTTTGTTTCCCTGCGTCGCTTTCCACTGCAGCAACCCCCGTAATTTTGACACTTCGTTCAGTGTCAAACGCAGGTTCCACCGAGTTCCACAATAGTTTGACACTGACCGAAGTGTCAAACTGCAGTGTGTTAGAAAGAGAAAGGAATTGTTTCCTTCTCATACGTATCATACTTGTAAACCTGTACTATGACTGGGTATACAAAATTTTAGCTAAGAAAGTAAGACGGCCCATACATGATACAAAAACCATGCGCAAATATAAAACGACGAAATTGGTGCAATGAAAATTTTGACATACACGGCACAAAAACACTGCGCAATATTCATTTTTAATGTAGCGCAACAAATGAAATATGTGTTTTAATTGTATAAAAAGGCACTAATTGTATAAAAAACACTATTTATTTTCCACAGTACTGGTAATTCACAGTATAAGTCGAAAAAATCGCACCAGAAGCGTTTATTTTCCATTGTATTTATAATATATATATTTTAGTCGCAAGACCATCTCAACTCATTGTAGCACTGCGCAATATTCATTTTTCAACTAGCGCAACAAATGAAACATGTGTTTTAATTGTATAAAAAATTATTTTGTATTATTAAATTTGTGTGAATTCCTGTTACAAGCTAGGGATGGTCCTTACGCCTTCGATATTAACATTTTTTAACAATAATTACTAATGTTATATTATCAGGAACCACAGGTAAACTGTGTAAGATTCACCATACACGAAGAAAAAAGCATATGCAATATTTGCAGACATGCGTAAATATCAAACTCGTTTTGATTTTAGCGCAGTTCTCTGCGCAAATAGCGCAACCGGTGCACACACCGGTCAAATCCTTGTGCAAATTGGTAATTGGCACAAGGATACTTGAGCCGTGTAATTGGCGTATAACGACATTCGTATTTGGCACGATACCACCACTCAGTGGGAAGATCTCCCTTGGTACTCCCAATCGGCGTCAGTCATGCCAAAGCAGGGACAGCGAGTCTAAGCGCCGATTAGTAATTGATGCTAGTTCGCACATTTCTCACTCACTAAAAACCACTGATATCGAACATTATAAGTTTCCAGATAGTACAGAAGAATACTTAAGATTTCAGCTGCTATAATAACCAAGTATTCTACCAAAAAACAAGTAAGGAAGGTTAAGTTCGGGTGTAACCGAACATTACATACTCAGTTGAGAGCTATGGTGACAACATAAGGGAAAATAACCATGTAGGAAAGTGAACCGAGGGAAATCCTGGAATGTGTTTGTATGACATGTGTATCAAATGAAAGGCATTAAAGAGTATTTTATGAGGGAGTGGGCCATAGTTCTATAGGTGGACGCCATTTAGGGATATAGCCATAAAGGTGGACCAGGGGTGACTCTAGAATGCGTTTGTACGATATGGGTATCAAATTAAAGGTATTAATTAGTATTTTAAAAGGGAGTAATCCTTAGTTCCATAGGTGGACGCCGTTTCGAGATATCGCCACAAAGGTGGACCAGGGGTGACCCTAGAATTTGTTTGTACAATATGGGCATCAAACGAAAGGTGTTAATGAGTATTTTAAAAGGGAGTGGGCCTTAGTTATATAGGTGGACCCTGTTTCGAAATATCGCCATAAAGGTGGACCAGGGGTGACTCTAGAATGTGTTTGTACGATATGGGTATCAAATTAAAGGTATTAATGAGGGTTTTAAAAGGGAGTGGTGATTGTTGAATAGGTGGTCGCATTTTCGAGATAACGCCATAAGGGTGGACCAGGGGTGACCCTAGAATTTGTTTGTACAATATGGGTATCAAAAGAAAGGTGTTAATGAGTATTTTAAAAGGGAGTAATCCTTAGTTCCATAGGTGGACGCCGTTTCGAGATATCGCTATAAAGGTGGAGCAGGGGTGACTCTAGAATGCGTTTGTACAATATGGGTATCAAAAGGAAGGTGTTAATAAGTATTTTAAAAGGGAGTAATCCTTAGTTTCATAGGTGGACGCCGTTTCGAGATATCGCCACAAAGGTGGACCAGGGGTGACCCTAGAATTTGTTTGTACAATATGGGCATCAAACGAAAGGTGTTAAAGAGTATTTTAAAAGGGAGTGGGCCTTAGTTATATAGGTGGACCCTGTTTCGAAATATCGCCATAAAGGTGGACCAGGGGTGACTCTAGAATGCGTTTGTACAATATGGGTATCAAAAGAAAGGTGTTAATGAGTATTTTAAAAGGGAGTAATCCTTAGTTCCATAGGTGGACGCCATTTCGAGATATCGCTATAAAGGTGGAGCAGGGGTGACCCTAGAATTTGTTTGTACAATATGGGTATCAAAAGAAAGGTGTTAATGAGTATTTTAAAAGGGAGTAATCCTTAGTTCCATAGGTGGAAGCCGTTTCGAGATATCGCCAAAAGGTTGGGCAGGGGTGACTCTAGACTTTGTTTGTACGATATGGGTATCAAATTAAAGGTATTAATGATAGTTTTAAAAGGGAGTGGTGGTAGTTGTATATGTGAAGGCGTTTTCCAGATATCGACCAAAATGTGGACCAGGGTGACCCAGAACATCATCTGTTGGATACCGCTAATTTATTTATATATGTAATACCTGCCAAGATTTTAAGGGTTTTTTATTTCGCCCTGCAGAACTTTTTCATTTTCTTCTACTTAATATGGTAGGTGTCACAACCATTTTATTTTTACCTTACCATGTTTCATCCCTTTTTTCGTATTTGGTATAGGATTATGGCATTTTTTCATTTTTCGTAATTTTCGATATCGAAAAAGTGGGCGTGGTCATAGTCGGATTTCGTTCATTTTTCATACCAAGATAAAGTGAGTTCAAGTAAGCACGGGAACTAAGTTCATTAAAGATATGTCGACTTTTGCTCAAGTTATCGTGTTAACGGCCATGCGGAAGGACAGACGGACGACTGTGTATAAAAACTGGGCGTGGCATCAACCGATTTCGCCCATTTGCACAGAAAACAGTTAACGTCATAAAATCTATGCCCCTACCAAATTTCAAAAGGATTGGTTAATTCTTGTTCGACTTATGGCGTTAAAAGTGTCCTAGACAAATTGAATGAAAAAGGGCGGAGCCACGCCCATTTTGAAATTTTCTTTTACTTTTGTATTTAGTTGCACCATATCATTACTGGTGTTGAATGTTGGCATAATTTACTTATATACTGTAAAGATATTAAATTTTTTGTTAAAATTTTACTTTAAAAAAAATTTTTTTTTAAAAGTAGGCGTGGTCCTTCTCCGATTTGCTTATTTTTATTAGGCGTACATATAGTAATAGGAGTAACGTTCCGGCCAACTTTCATAATGATATCTTCAACAACTTTCAAATTACAGCTTGCAAAAGTTTTAAATTACCTTCTTTTAAAAGTGGGCGCTGCCACGCCCATTGTCCAAAATTTTACTAATTTTCTATTCCTCGTCATAAGTTCAACTCATCTACCAAGTTTCGTCGCTTTATCTGTCTTTTGTAATGAATTATCGCACTTTTTCGGTTTTTCGAAATTTTCGATATCGAAAAAGTGGGCGTGGTTATAATCCGATATCGTTCATTTTAAATAGTGATCTGAGATGAGTTCTCAGGAACCTACATACCAAATTTCATCAAGATACCTCAAAATTTACTCAAGTTATCGTGTTAACGGACGGACGGACGGACGGACATGGCTCAATCAATTTTTTTTTCGATCCTGATTATTTTGATATATGGAAGTCTTTATCTATCTCGATTCCTTTATATATGTACAACCAACCGTTATCCAATCAAACTTAATATACTCTGTGAGCTCTGCTCAACTGAGTATAATCAGCAGGTGGAGCAGGTATCAAGTCTCAATACCTCTGAAAAGGTAACAGTGACCTGGTTTCCGTTTGAAGAAACGCACTAAGAGACCAATAAAATCAAAGTACTAAAGTTATCAGAGGAACACTTTTCATGGTGTAATAATGAGGGGCATAATCGACGTATCGCTTTTCATGGGAGCGACTGAAGACGCTACAGCTCAGAACGTATTCTTATCAACACCAGAATTCATCAGCAAAGGAATCAAAATATGTCCACTGTGTTAAGAAAAATATGTGTCGCATTAATTCATCACCCTTGGTTTTCTTTATTGATGTCAAATATAGTTATTTCTGTATTACTTTCAAACTGAGCACTTGTCCACTTATATCAGATACAAAATAATAAGTATATTTTTAACTGTCATATATGTATGAATGTATATAAGTGTTATAATTAAAACGTCTTTTTTTCTTGTAGCGATAAAAATGGTGATGATGGTTCTCTGGCGGATATTAATCCGGTTAGCAGTATTAAGGTACTATCCCGACCATCTTGTGAACAATTTGATATGACCACTTTGAACATTCGGGTTTAGGCATTTTTTTCACCCCACGACCCGCTGTGGCCACCGACAACGAAAAGAAAAAATATAGAAATTTCTTAAAACAACCTCCCTGGTAGTTAACTATTTATCGGCAAAACCTAAAATAGCACACTATTAGTCAACTATAAAAATATTGCTACTAAACTAGTTGTTAAGTCATGCAACGTTGCTACAGAAGTAGCTACCACCAGCTAGCTTTTTTCCCCCCAGCGGGTTAGGGGTTCAGAATACACCCGCGGTAGGTATGCATGTCGGAAACAAGTTTTTACTTTTCGCCTTGAGAAATCTTCAATGGGACTCTCCGTATAATCTTCCTCCTTACACTAATCGGTTAAAACTAATAAATCTTCCTACCCTTGCAAGTCGTAGAGAAATGCTGGATGTACCATTTATGGCTAGACTTTTAAATGGATCGATTTCAAGCCCCTTTGTTTTGAACGAAGTAAACTGGAATGTTCCATACCGAGTTTCAAGGTATTATAAACCTATAATTCTTAAACAGTGCAGAAGAAATTTCCAACTAAACGAACGTTTTCTATGTTTGTGTGAAGATTATAACTCTCACTCGAGAATAATTGATGTTTCGGACTCGCTCTTTGCCATAAAAAAACGGTTTTATCTTCTCTTAATAATTAAAAAATTATATTTATACTTTTAATCTATTGTATTTTGTGAATCTATATCTCTCAGCTTATGAGTTTCTCTGTAGCTGAGCGGTTTTAGATCTCGGCGCTAAAGAAGCCACTGCCTCTCAAAGACTCGGTAACAATAAAAATTATAAATTATAAATAAAACATAAATAAGAATTAGGATACAAACAAAAAAAAAACTATGTATGAATTAAAAAAACAAAAACAAAAAAAATAACAGGATTAGCCTGGTTTCAACGGGCCACTTGAGGGCAGTGCGCGGCCACAACATCCAAGAAAAAAACAAAAAAAAAGAGGCGACTAAAATACCAGATTCTAGGGGCTGTGTAGCGCAACCCCTTCAGGTTGGCAGCGCAATATATAGCTTCCCCAAACCCAATTTTCAACCTCACCTATCCGCGGCGAATCCTGTTTCACTAACAGGCGAGGCTCTGGCGACCCCAAGCTCCTCAGGGGGGTGGGGAAGGAGGGATGACCTGAAGGCTTAATTTGGCCATATAAATCGTTCCTTAATGGTGCTGTGTTACCGGAGCGTGCCGAATCTGTATCCGGCAAAGGACCATCGCATCGATAACACTCCCCAAAGCCTTCGGGGAGAAACCTTATCGCTACAACAACAACAACAACAGCTAGCTTTTTTCGCCCATAGCCAGAGAAAAACAAGTAAGGAAGGCTAAGTTCGGGTGCAACCAAACATTACATACTCAGCTGCCAAATTACACGTGCTCCGCCTAACACACCAAAGATCCTGGGGTCGAAGCCCGGGCAAAGCAACACCAACAAGTTTTTTCAATAAGAGAATGAAAAGCTTCTCACTTAAAACTCATCTGCCTCGCAGATGCCGTTCCGAGTCGGAGTAAAGCATCTAAAGGAGCAGGACGCACATTGGTATAGAAGCTCTCCCTTAAATCGCTACTATATAGATACAATCATGTATACCAAGTGAATTTTATGGGCCTAGGTATGTATACTTAATCGTAGGAGTATCTGCGGGCTGCAGGCAGAAATTCGAAAGATTAACTAACCAACGTTAGTAGGACAAAGACCACTACGTGCATTGGGAAATTTCTTCCGTTTTCCAACTGGCTTCTTATAACCTGATGATGCCTCATCATGTTTAACAACGGGAAATAATAACACGGCCTGTGAACATAAAATTTGAGGGTAGGATTTGAACACATAATGCTTTATTGATTTCCAGCCAGTTTTGTGACATATTGCAAATGCTTTTGATCAGTGTTCCAATTTTAAGTAGTTTTTGTAGTTAGTCATTTGACCCAATGAAAACCTAGCATAAGACATGTTGAAAATAGAGAAATTGACGAAGAAAACCACGTCGAGAACGATTTCACAACTCTCTAGACGGTTGGATTCTAGTAGTTCCTTCTACGTCCTCAATTCAAATGAATATATGTATATTCTACATGTTATTAATGCGGGGTTGTGCCATTTTTCTTTCTGTTCAATGTTATGTACAATATTTCACTATGCCAAAATAAAAAGTCCGCAAATATAGGAATGATTACACAGGTCAGCAAAATAAGAGTTTTGGTTTGGTGCAGCTCTACTTGCAACCAAATTTGGTAGTACTCGGTACCCTGATAAAAACTGTATACTTACTTTTTTAATGCTACGTACAGTTTTCTAGATAGGGTCAAGAACCCCATTTTAAGAGTTTTAGGCATGTATGGCCCCATAACTTTGTTTCTGTTTATTCTATCAACACAGTTTTGATGTCGTTGAAAATACTACATTTCGCCGCTTCCATCAATATACAAGTTGTTAATATGCCTTCACAAACGTCAGAGAAATTGCCAAAATAATGTGAAAAATTAAATTTTTTGTTAAATTTTTTCATTTTTAATCACGGTTTTCTCGAACAATTTGTCAACCAGTGCACATGTAAATTATTTTAAAACAATCTCCTATTAATTCTGTTTTCAAAGACATTTAAGTTTTTTATATCCGGGTAGATCTTCCTGGGATTTTCTACTTTAGTACATTTCTACTGTGAAAAAAAATATATATATTTTATAAAAATTTTTTCCTTCCCGGCGCGGTTTCAAGTGTTAGTGCCTTTCTATAAATAAATAAAAAAATCTCAATATCATGTCTTCATCACGAGGTAGTTGTGTCAATGACCCAAATGTGTTTTGCTACATTTGCGGGGAATACACAGTCCAAAAATTCAGGAAATGTATAACAGATTTTATAAAAAGTGCTTATTTTTTGTACTTTAAATTGCAATTTGTAGACAAAAACAAGCCGTGGATACCTCGAATAGTTTGCAAAATGTGCTGTGAACACTTGAGACAGTGGGTCAATGGTAAAAGAAGCCATATGAGATTCATAGGCACCCCGAATCTGGAGAGAACAAACAAATCACTTCGATGACTGTTACTTCTGCTGTGTCGTTTTGCGTGGTGTTAATGTTAAAAAAACTATATATCCAAACGTTCAATCCGCTAAGAGACTTTTACCACATTCAGAGGAAGCACCTGTTCCAACATTTTATTCTACCCGTGAATCATCGAATAGTGAAGTGTCTAACGATAGTGATATCGAAGAAATAGCGTCTACTAAGCCAACAACTTTTACCCAAGTGGAATTAAACGATCTAATAAGGGATCTTGAATTATCTAAGAAATCTGCAGAAGTGTTGGCTGTAAGAAAAAAACTTGTTGCTTAAAAGAAAAAAACTTGTTGGCTACATGTACAAAAGTGACTCTCTACCGTGCAAGAGAGCATTTTTAATTCGGGAAATGATATAGTTTTTGTTCAGATATGCAAGGCCTCCTTCTCAAAAAGGGGCTTTCAGAATACCACCCAAATGAATGGCGTCTCTTCATAGACAGCTCTAAACGAAGCCTTAAGTGTGTTCTTTTACACAATGGCAACCAATATGGTTCAATTCCCCTTGCTCATTCAACTAAATTAAATGATGAATATCAAAATATTGCCCTTGTTTTAGACAATATCAAGGATAACGAACATAATTGGAGTATTTGTGTAGATCTAAAGATTGTTAACTTTTTGTTAGGACAACAAAGTGGATACACCAAATACCCATGTTTTTATTGCCTGTGGGATAGTCGTGCCAACACTGGACAGAAAGGGACTGGCCTGTACGTGAGATGTTGTAAATGGGTAAGCAGAATATGATAAACCCACCTTTAGTTACAAGAGTTTGAATTATTTTGCCACCCTTACACGTTAAACTGGGTCTAATGAAACAATTTGTGAAGGCGTTAGATAAAAATGGACAAAGTTTTCTTTACATAACGAGAAAATTTCCTAGGCTAAGCATAGAAAAAATAAAGGCGGGTATTTTTGATGGCCCACAGATAAGAATGTTGATAAAAGATACTCATTTTTCAAATTCGATGACCAGTTTGGAACTGCTTGCGTGGAATTCGTTTGTTGAAGTTACTAAGAACTTTCTGGGAAATCACAAGTCAAGTAACTGCTCTGATATTGTTAACAACATGCTAGAGAATTACAAAAACTTAGAATGTAACATGTCCATCAAAGTCCATTATCTCCACAGCCACCTTGACCAGTTTGCGGAGAATCTTGGTTCCTATAGCGAAGAACAAGGCGAACGGTTTCACCAGGACCTAAAAACTATGGAAGAGAGGTGCCAAGGCCGATGGGATCAGCATATGATGGCTGACTACTGCTGGGGAATGCAACGTGATTGTCTTGCCATACCTCATTCACGAAAATCACGTAAACGAAAGTTTTTATATAAATAAAAAGTTAATAATAAAATAAATAACAAAAAACTTTTTTTTCACAGTAAAAATTTACTGAAATAGAATATATTTGGAAGATCTACGCAGATATGAAAAAGTTATATGTCTTTGAAACAGAATTAATAGGAGATTGTTTTAAAATAATTTAAGTATGCACTGCTTGACAAATTATTCGAGAAAACCGTGATTAAAAATGAAAAAATTTAACAAAAAGTTGAATTTTTCACATTATTTTGGCAATTTCTCTGACGTTTGTGAAGGCATATTAACAACTTGTATATTGATAGAAGCGGCGAAATGTAGTCTTTCCAACGACATCAAAACTGTGTTGATAGAGTAAACAGAAACAAAGTTATGGGGCCATAAATGCCTTAACCTCTTAAAAAGGGGTTCTTGACCCTATCTAGAAAACTGTACGTAGCATTAAAAAAATAAGTATACAGTTTTTATCAGGGTACCGAGTACTACCAAATTTGGTTACAAGTAGAGCTGCACCAAAATCACTGTTGACCAGCGTTATATTTTCATTATCTTTATGTTATGTGTTTGGTGTAGCCATGCGTGTTAATATCGATAAACAGTCATTCCGTTAAACACACATATTAAATAGTTTAACGTTTGTATTAGAGTTAATTTAAATTGTTTTTATCGTATTTGCAGTTTTACACATATTTATGTGCACACGTACATACATATATGCGACTAAGTAGACATTTAAGACAACGTAAAAATAAGGAAAAGAAATATCGTGATTTAACTGAAAGCTAATTGCTTCCACAATTTACCGTTCGTTATAGCCATGGTCATGTTAATCAAATTAAAATGACAGCTATATACATATATGTGTTTAAATTATGTGCTAATCAGCGCTGAATTTTGTTAGGATAAAATCAGTTGTAAACTGTTCCCTGTATATACGGTACTAGGCTTTGTAACTCTTTTTCGGAGTAACATACATAATATCCATATATGGAATGACCAGCGTTTTACCTATAAAGTTTTATTATTAAGATTTGTTTTGAAAGGGACTGCAGTTGGATGTTACATAAATACAATTTTTCGAAACTTTTATCAAACTCTGTTCGCTCATTTTCTCTAAAGAACAAACCTGAGTTATACTCTGTTCATTCATAGAAGGCCTGCTGATTTTCTCCACCCATGACACACGTAGCCATCGTGGTGTAAGTCTAAACATTATCATATCTTAAACATGTGTTTGGCATTTGTAGTGGTGTCATTTTCAAATTGATATTTAAGTGCACTACGCAGCACTGCACTTCGCTGTAAAATATTCTTTGCATGTATGCTTATGGGGCAATTCACACCTAGCGTCAGCAGCACTGCGCGACCTTGCACAGCGCGTCAAATTTGATCAACTAGGCAAAATAGCCGCGTAGGGAAGTGTTGCACAGTGCTGCTGCCGCTAGTTGTGAATTATCACGCAGCAAAATATATTTCCAAAATGCAAATAAACAAGGAACAATTAATAATTTAAATAAGTAATTATGAATATAAAAAATAAAATAAATTGAATATCCCATTTTACTAACTCCATACAAATGCAATAAATTAATTTGGGTTGAGTTTTCTGGCGCCAATTGAGAGAACCAATGGAGATCAACCTTCCCTCACCGCTTTCTTCCAATTCAGTGGGGGTTCCTTTACTTCCCTGCTGCTAAATATGGGTGTCGATGGGGATAATTACGGGGCGGTATGTCATCATCTATTGCCATCATATCAAGCTATAGCCGCGATACTATTACAGCTTCAAACTCTATGCCGTCCATTTTGCAAACAAAAATAAACACAAACTTTTGCCGCAGTATGACGCTCGATTGCCGCTCAATGTGAATTGCCAAAATATGTCGTACTGTGCGCAGTGTAATGTGCGAGTACCTTTAAGCGCTATACTGCTCCTTGAGATGACCTCTCGATTCATATATAATTAATTATACCTTAGAATTATAGTTTTGCGTAAACGGGACGCAAAATTTTCAACTTGCCTATTTATATATGATACTTAGCAAGTGTGTTCATATAACAACTAAATTAAATGTGTAAATATGTACGATTCATAAACTTAAACGTTGAAGTGAATACCCTTAATAATTGACGTATTTTGTTTTGTTGATTTTCCGACAGGGTGGATAAATGATTTATATTGGTACGATGTATATTGGAACGATTTTACGTCATCCCTTGTCAAATTTGGTTTCGAGACAAACCGGTTTCGGCGTTGTACCGTCATCAGTGTCGATTTTCGTTCTGATCTGTTGTTTTCGTTGGTCTTGTATTTATAGTTCATAGGTACATGAGTAGGTATTCTCAAAATTGATACTTGTGTATATTTATGTGTACGTGCTGTGTGTTCATTCATAACTGAGGGTGGTTTCTACTGATCGATTTGTGTGGCTGACTGAGGCAGGTAAAAATCAGTAATTCTAGTTGTTTGATTTTCTTTATGGGTTTTTGCTTTCATGCGTTTATTGTTTATTTGTTGTTGTGTTTTTGTCTCTTGTACCTGTTTGATTACTTTGTTTCTTGTATACAAATTTTAAAGGCTCAAATATTGTGTCTGAAATTGTGTTTATCTGTTTGTTTATTATTCTACCGTCGAATTTTTTCTGTTTGTAGATTTTCCTGTTTTCGAGTACGTTCAGACGTCGGCCTTTTGCTTGTATGTGAAGAACCCTAACTGTTTTATTGATGTGCGGAACATTTATTTTCGACCATGTGATTCGCGAAGTCAGGCTCTGGTATTATGTGTATTTTTGTTGTAATCTCTAATGTGTTCTCTGAACCTTGTTCTTATCTGTCGTCCTGTTTATCCTTTGTAACTGTGTTGGCATCCACAGGTAAGCTTGTATACGCCGTGGCTGCTAAACGGATCCTCTCAGTTAGAGTTAATTCTTAGTTTTCGCCCTAGATTGTTCGATGTTTGGAACGCTTTGTTAGTGTTGTATTTTTAAAAGAAGTTTGCCAATTTATATGTCGCTTTTCCAGTATATGTCATAGTCGTCCAGGTGTTTTTATTTTCCTTTTCATTACTTCTTTTTGGTTCTCCTTGCGTCCTTCTGAGCTTAATTTTAATGCTGTCTTTCCACTTATGCAAAGAAAAAGTTAAAACTTTGATTTCTTATACGCGAAACTGTAGATACTGCTCTCGCTTAGTGAAAAATTTGTTCATTTGATAAAAAATACTTTTGAAAGAGCTGTACCTGCATAGATACATTCTTTTTGATAAGAAAACATGCTAAAATTTCATTTTGTGACCTACAATAAGTGGAAGTTGAATTTGTGGAAAATATGTGAAGATACTGTAAAAGTGTGAAATGGAAACCACCATAGCTTTATATCTATTTGCCATTTTTAAAACATTTTTGCACGAATAAATTCGCATTTTGAAGACAACTTCGCCTATGTAAATATCTAATTTTTCCCAAAATAAGTTAGATATCCACATTCTTTATTAAGAAGGCGGTTTATTGACCCATTAAAATTAATAGTTTGGGTCTTAAAAAAAATTACCAAGCAGAACTTTACTTTTTTGGTCATTGTTGACGATTTTCATAAAATGTGCATACTTTTTTTTACCTATTGTAGGAGCGCCCTAGTTCTCAGACAATCAACTAATTGTCGGTAGGAAACCGCAAGTTTTATGAGTTTGTTCCATTTAAAAATATAAGGTAATCTGTAAAGCACGTGTGCATGGGTATGTGTTACCAGACTGGAGGAAAATTTTATAGATATGAGTTTTACAAATGCACGTATATGGAAATATATATTTGGATAGTTAAAAAGGTGGGAACACATATACACATAGAAATCATATAAATATTTTTATTATTTTGCAAAGAGCTTTATTCAGAAACCAACGTCAACATTGAAAACAATCTTTGTTGAAAAGCTTAACACACAGACAGGGTGCTTCAAAAAAATTCGTCAAAGACGAAAATTTAAAAAAAAAAATGCAAAAAACAAATGTTTTCAGTAAAAAATAAAAATAATAAAATGAGATTTGTCCTATAATGACGTATTTAAGCATTAAAAAAGATAAACTAATGATTTTGATAAGATAGCGTGGCACTGCCCACTTATGATAAAAAGTTGTATCTAAGTAGTCACGTAATCAATAACTACCAAAATCGATAGACGTATTGTTTCTTTTAAATGACAAAACTCTTATAAAACTCAAATGTCCGTTTTTGGTGCCACAATAACAAGGTGCTTTAAAATTCCTCGTAAAATGTTACATGTTTTTTTTTTTTTTTAATTTACAAGCCAAATATGTATTTTATTAATAACTAAAAGTTATTGAAGGTGGTTCAATGAAATTTTATTTGAGCTAAAGATTAAACAGCCAACGAATTTTGGAAAAGGGGAGTGGCACTGCCCATTTATGCTAAAAAGTTTGATCTTAGTAACCGCTTTACCAATTTGTACCAAACCTCATAGATGATATGACTGGATCAGATGAGATAGCTAACATGTTGAAAAGGTATTCGTTTTGTCTAACTCGTGATACTTTGCAGGTGTTAATACATCTATATCTTTTGTAGTCCTTGTTCTTAGATTCTTGCTTCTATTTAAAATTACTCCCAATATTTTCACAATATCTCTATCTACTACTGTTATGCGAGCAGTCACTTCATCGTTTTCAAAAAATCTTCTTGAGGAGTTACCATCATTTGTATTTCCGTATCCATACTATGGACAGTCAAATCTAGGGCCAATCTCTTTATAGAATGCATCCTGAATTATTTTTTTTCTCCTGTTTTGATTCTCCTTACATGTTGTATTCTCGTCAAAAACTTCTCCTTGTTGTGGTAGTGTATAAGCCAGCTTCAAAACAAATTCCATACATCTTATCCTAGCATGCAAACGAGATATTCCATACTCATAATTTAGTTCGTCAGTTATTGAATCATCAAGATTTTCAAAGTCCTTTTGGCTCTTCTTACAAATTGGACATTTCATTGTAGATGTCGTATTTGTTATTAAGTTCAAAACTTTTCCATCGACCATTGTTAGAAGAAAATCATGCATTATTGTAATGACATTCCCCTCTTCAATTTCAATTATTGTTGGTTCTAATTTGGTAATTTGATTTTTATATCACTCACTGTAGCTTTTATGAGTTCCGAAGACTCCTTCTCGTATTTAAATAATATCGGGCGGCACAATATAGTTGATGACGGACGTGGATTTTTCCAATACTCTGAAGCTTCATCTTTTAGTCGTAATGGAACAATAGAAGCCATAAACATATTACTATCTGTAATTGTTTCATCGTCTACATTTATTCTTTGTTTATATGCGCTTGTCCTGATGATCCATCACAGCCCCACTTAGTTATCAATGCTAGCTCCTTTGGCAGTGATTTCAACTTTTCTTCAGTAAAACTCTGAAGGAGTCGTGTAGACGTATGATCCATTAGGTTTTACAGCTCAATTTCAGCTGATACTTCGGTTATTTTGGGACTTAGAGGAACCGCTTCTTTCTTGGCTTGAATAATTTTTTTGTATCCAGGTAAAATATCGGCATTACGGTGCAATAATGACTTACGCAATATAATATATTTTTTCTTCGTTATTTCCTAGGTAGCGCATTTGGTGGTGTGGGAATGCTGTTTTTGATCCTCATTAGTCGCACTGGACTTGCTACCGCAACTGCTTCTGTTATATGGGACTTCACGTTTTCTTCATCTTTTTTATATTTAATAGCCATTGATTCTGAAAGATAAGTCGTGGCCATAGCTTTTGTGGTATCAGACAGCTTCCTTTTCCTTGTGTAGGTAGAACACTCTTCTATGGGTTTTGTTGTTCTCCCTCTAGTTGGATTAGTTGACGTGCTAGGCGTTTCTTCGTCAAAAAGGTTTGTCAGCTAGCCACTTTTCATGGTTACTTAGAAATTTTGAATTGTTACGATATACGTCCTTCCATTTTCTTTCTATCATAATGTATTGTAAACCAATTTTTTCTTCCATGCCTTCCTTTTCTTTAATGCTTGTTTCACTCGCTAATTCTCTCATAATAGCCTCAACGGAGTCCCGTCTTGACTTTGTAGATTTAAACACCGCAAATAGTTTCGAGTTTTCTAGATACATATTAGAATTGGCTTCGAGTGTATCTGACTAAATATTAAACTGTTAACTATATTTAAAAATACTATTCACTTTTTTTAAGTAAACAGAATACTTAGTTCCTTAATCTCCAAAAGACGAATGATAATGTGCATTGTATAATGGATAGCTTTATATACCTACTCAAATTATTAAAATGAATTTCAGGTATACAATTCGTAACTAAAAAAATGTATGTTGTTAACAAGTTCCAATAACAAAAACGACCTTACGGCCGTACTGAATTATATATACCTGCTCAGGCGAGTATTTATGCCCAAGGTTGTTTAACTTTATTTGATGTAAAAAGTGAAGTTGCAGCTGGACGCAGGTAGACTTTATGAAGTTAGGTAACTGAATATTTCATAAATAACTACTGTTAATTTGACGGAGCACATATTTTAACATTTTTTTTGTCCATCAAAGTTTTAAAAAGGTACTAAAAATAGGCATTTCGAAAAGCAGGTATATCCGCCAACTTTTAACAAAAAAAAACAATTTTTTTTGTTTTAATCCTAAATTAAATTATCTTTGATTGCTATACAAGAAAACGAACTCCGGCCACCTTATTTACTCACAAAACCATTTTAAATACAACGAAAAAGAAGAAAAATTTTAAATTTTTCCCAATGTTGAAAAATGGTCAACTTTGAGCGGCTCTACCTTGTAAACTATAATTTCTCTATTAGAAACATGTATCAGATTATGCGAACGCTTTCATGATTTTTTTGATTTTTGCCATGATTTAACGGCAGAGGCGCCACTGTGCGACGTTGGACTCAGAAAGTTGCTCATGTCTCCGACCACGTCCTGTGTTGGTGCTCTGCGCTAGCAAGGTCAAGGCGCCAGTTATTAGGAGCGGGTCGAGTTGGCGGATCTTCAGCCAGCTATTAAGCTGTGTCCTAGAAAACTTTTAGTATTCGCCAAGAGGGCAGAGTTATTTTATAACATACGACTTGCTAACTTGTAGGAGTTTTTAATGTTTGGTCGTCAAACAAATTCTGGTAACACTATAGACGCAATCCATCTATTGACCGGCCAGTTCAACCTTACTTGACACCTACTATTACTGCTACTTTGGAAGTTTTACAAGGTTGCCATATGTTTCAAAATCTAAATAAAATTATGCGAGACCTGCTAAAATGAGTATCAAGCGAATGGGTAAAATATTGCTATGAAAATATCTCTAAATAGAGTTGCTCCCTAACCCTTTCATATTTATTCCTTTTCAGCTATTTGAAATCAAAATAAAAAATTTATTAAATATGCGAATATACATACAGGGCCGCAGAGAGAAAATCCGGGCCTGGACTAAACAATTTACGGGCCCCCTATAAAAAAGCCACTAATACATTTGATTAACTTGAATTAATGTCGTCTCATTCATGAATCATTATTGATGGATTACATGGAACAAATTTTTTGCCACATCAACTAAATGATTTTTGGACTAAGAGCTGACAATAAAATTAACACAGAATATTTACTATCTATACTATTTTATTGTAACGTAGAAATAAAATTCTCTTTTAACAGCCCATATTGTTTCAAATAATCTGTTCTGGTTATCTGGTAACATTTTAATACATTTCTGATAAATTTATTGATGATTATATATTTTAATTATTCAATATAGAAAGTTCGAATATCAAAGAGTGGCTATACTTGCTGTTTTCGCTGCAAAATTTTTATAATAATATCAAAATTTAACTGTCTTGCCAAAACGGATTCAACACACAGCGTGGCAAGTCCTGAAACTCGTTCTTGAGATGAACACGATCTATGAAAGTTTTTGCTTCTTGAAAGGACGCTGAAGGAACGTTCTGCACTAGCTACAGTGACCGTTATAGTGCAAAAGATACGTAAAGCAACACAAATGTTGGGGAAAATCGTATACAGATTTTGAACATATGTATGTAGATGGCATTTAGCAATCCCAATGGTGACAGACCTTTATCAAAATTTGCTTCGTAAATGTGTTTCAAGTGAAT
This sequence comes from Eurosta solidaginis, assembly GCF_040869045.1. Taxonomy (NCBI): domain Eukaryota; kingdom Metazoa; phylum Arthropoda; class Insecta; order Diptera; family Tephritidae; genus Eurosta; species Eurosta solidaginis. The sequence continues at coordinate 172,508,334 of NC_090321.1, read as the reverse complement.
AATTTCGCATTCTAAGCTTTGAGAAATGTCCGATTTGTATTTTTCGACAAATTTTGCTGCGCTCGCCCGAACCGCAGTTTCATCCATGTCTTCAAATTGCCACAAAAAGGAAAACGTCTCGCAAAATTTCCCATAGCTGCAAATCGTTCAGTAATGCCAGTGATTACCGAATCAATGATCACCAGGAATGTATTGTTTTTAAAATCAGACTCTGAATCATCCGTTATCATCTCATTTAAATTATCTTCAGAAAGTCTTTTGGGTTTTCTCTTTCGAATGTCTGGAAACTTTGGAGAGATATTCAATTGAATAGCAATTGTTTTGCGTTCATTTAAAATTGTTTCCCATTGGTTCCAGATCAACTTCAAATCAGCTAATAAGGCATCTAGATGTCTGACCTCAACATCTATGGTGGCGCCTCTAGCTTGGAGTACGACGTTTCTTTTATTAATGGTAGTCGGTATTTTGAACCAAATTGAGGACAGCAAGATACATTGGAACTAGTTGATGTACTTGAGAATGCCGGTAACATCTCCGTATGCTTGTGCAGTCAAATTTAACTTAAGTAATGCGTTTAGTGCTTGAGTTAATCCTGGAACATGGTTTGCGAATAGTCTGATTGCCTCAATTCTAGCCGACCAACTAGTGTTCGAAAGATTGTGAAGAGAGTATGGTACATTTTTTGAGGTTCTCCCATCGTTGTGAACTTCTGCTGAAAATAGTAAAACATTTTTGTACAACTCCGAAGAAAGTAATTGAAGCCGTACAATATTCTGCAGCATCAACACCATATAAATTGAGACTGTGGGTTGCACAAGGCGAGTAATCAGCATTCGAGTTTTTGTCGAGAATGTGACGTAGTGCTCCGTTGTAAGCTCCTTTCATATTGGCGCCGTTATCGTACCCTTGTGCACCACAATATTCAATCAAGTATGGCAAATTAGATTAGCGATTTTCTGACCAGTGTTTTGGTTACAATTCACGAATGCGAAAAGCCGTTCTTGAATTGTAAAATTTGTTAGCGCAAAATGAACGTAATCAACGTGGCTAGCATCAGGCATAGCATCAACGATAATAGCAAAATACTTGGCTTTATTGCCTTGATCTAATATAGTTTCCCTCACGTGCTTTGCACAAATTTCTATAAACTTGTTCTGAATGTCTGGGGAAAGATAGTGAACTTGTAAACGTTTGTGTTGCTGTTGTGAAATCCCAACTTTCTCCAAATGATCTCTAAGTATTGACTTATGAGATCTTAGATGCCCAAAGAATTTCCACCGTTTCGTTCACCAATATACATATATACTTTCGCCTTTGAAAGTTAGGCCTCTTTCACCCAAAAATAAAATAGTGTCCAAAATTCTATATACAATTTCTTTCCACTTTTGAGTTTCAGTGATTAGCTGTTCATTGGTAAGTGTATCAATTGCAGCCTCCTTTTGAATTAGATTTTGTAAAGATCTCCATTGAATATAACATTTAATGTGATCTTGAGTATTTTCGTGTGCTGGCAGTTTATCGTATAGCTTCTCCCATACCTTGAATTTCGAATATCCGCAGAACAAATGTTAGGTCGATTTAAGGTATTGGTGGTTAATAGACGATATGGTAGGCAATAAAAAGCATTGCTACTGGCACTCCACACTAACCAGTCATGCTCCACTTTCTCTCCATTTGGCAAGATTTTGTTTAACAACGAGGTAGGAAATGCCTCGTCATGACAATCACGTGGCAAAATAACAGCACACTTTGGATGACCTCGACGAATTATTTCGTTGACTTCTTCAGATCACAAAAACTCATTATTCACGGCACCGATATCGAAGTCGTTTAATTAATCTGGACTTTGATACAGAGTTGGTGGTATTGTTCGAATACTTTTTGAAGATGGACCTTCATCAGTGTCACCACGAACACTTTACGATTTCGGATTCATGTAAACATACATTTTTTCTTTGATGTTTTTATTATCTCCTCAAGCCCAGACAAAAAACCATTATCAATATTCGTTGCTTTTGAAATTCGGCTTAAAATTTGCACATGGAACAACTAAGGACTCTCCTGAATTAAAACAAAATGTCTTAGTACCTCTAAATCGCGGGCTCCCTGAGAAACACGGGTCAAATTTTAACAAAATATTGAATATCGTTACAGTATATATTAGGGCGGGTCGATGTAAAAATCGCTCATTGCTCTGTGAAAATCGTATTCTAGGGATCAAAATAAGAAACTTTGCCGAAGGAACCATACCTCTAAAACGAATTCTGATGCCCCCCTCCCCCCCCCTTGGATCGAACTTTTGGGTAGGGGCAATTTCAATTCTACCTGCTGTGTCTTGTGGTGGCTTAAAAAAACAACACAAGCAATTTTACGATCTGCAATTGTGTCACAGTGATACCTTCATTTTTTAAAACGGTTGAATAAAAAACCCACACAACTATGTTTACGACATGCAAATGCATCACAGTGATGCCTTGGTTTTAAAAGGGGGTTGTAAAAACGCTAATTTCTAATATTTTTTTTTAATTTCTTTTCTATTACTAAGTTAAATTCATTTTTTCATTTACATATGTTTTTACTAAATAAATTTCTAAAGAGAAAAATAAACTCCAAAAAGAAAAAACATAGGCATTTCAAAGTGGGATTTTTCAAAATTTGCCCCTACGACCGAAAGGGGGGGAGGGGGCCATCAGAACTCGTTTTAGAGGTATGGTTCCTTCGGCAAAGTTTCTTATTTTGATCCCTAGAATATGATTTTCACAGAGCAATGGGCGATTTTTTTGCCTCCCCACAAATCGACCCGGCCTAGTATATATGTATGTAAGTAAATTATGTCAAAATTCAACTCCAGTAATGATATGGTGGAACATAATACAAAAATAAAAGAAAATTTCAAAATGGGCGTGGCTCCGCCCTTTTTCATTTATGCGTTCAAATTTAACCAAATTTTCATATTTAAAAAAATATTCAAATACAACGAATTGATGGCTGAAGAAAGATAGCAAAGGCTAGTTGCTCCACTTTTTAGTATTACAATTTGTATGTATCCATGAAAAAGACAATTTTCTCTCTAAAGCTTTCAGCTGGGTATGTAATGTTCGGTTACACCCGAACTTAGCCTTCCTTACTTGTTCCCTCTCCGTAGTTTCCCTCACTTCTTATTACTTCTTTTTCGCTTCTTCCCTATCTCTACCTATTCGTCTCACTCTATCTCTTTCTCAGTTTCTTTCTTCTTCCCTCTTTTCTCCTCTTCTCCATCCCTTATTGCAGGTCCCAGAGGGTGGTATGTATTTTGCTCGAGTCCCACTCCGAGTCAAAGTCCTTGTCCTAGTCCCAGTCCCAGTCGATCCCTGGTCCACTTCCCGGAGAAAAAGCCTCGTGAATACTTATCTAAGCAAAGAGCTACACTTTAAGCGACACCAAAATGGAACTGCCGATAAAAGCAACACAAAGTTTATGCGTTTGAACTCGGACATTTCATTTCGGATGTTTCTAGGACCTACATTGTAGGTATTATCGTTTCATGTCTATATTTCGGCTTCACGTGCATATTTAACCTTTTTGCCCAGTTGATGCAACTAAACCGAATATCACAATAAAAATTACTTTACTGTAAAGCTCTCATCAACAGCTTTCATTTGATATCCATAGTGTAAAAGCACATTCTCGGGGTACCCCGGTCAACACTTTGGCCTATATCTCGAGACCCTAGTCACCCAGGAGTAGTTGATACCCAATTGTTCAAACACGTCCGAAGCTTACCCGGGTCCACGTTTTGGTCTATATCTCAAGACCGTAGCCACTTAGCGAGATAAAAGTATGCCTAGGAACTTCCGTGGAGGAACTACATAAGCATGCGCATTTTTTTATACTCATCGTGCTTTGCACACAGAGTATATTAACTTTGATTGGATAACGGTTGGTTGTACAGGTATAAAGGAATCGAGATAGATATAGGCTTCCATATATCAAAGTCATCAGTATCAAAAAAAATTTTATTGAGCCATGTCCGTCCGTCCGTCTGTCCGTTAACACGATAACTTGAGTAAATATTGAGATGTCTTCACCAAATTTGGTACACGAGCTTATCTGGACCCAGAGTAGATTGGTATTGAAAATGAGCTAAATCGGATGATAACCACGCCCACTTTATATATATATATATATGTATAACATTTTGTAAAACATAAAAAACCTGATTATTTAGTAAATAATACACCCAGAATGCTGAAATTTGACATGTGGACTGATATTGAGACTGTTGATAAAAATTGGAAAACAATTTTTAAAATGGGCGTGGCACCGCCCACTTGTGATAAAATCAATTTTACAAATAATAATCATATATCAAAAATCTGTAAACCTATCATAAAATTACCTTTACTATAAGGAATGCTTTGAAGAAAAATTTACGAAATCGTTTAAGGACCACGCCAACTTTTATATAAAAGATTTTTCAAAGGGTTGTAGACGAAAATAATAAGCTATATCTTAGCGAAAAAGAGCTTTGTATCAATAGAATTTTACTTTCTAAATTGAATTATAACATTAAATTGGAAAACACTTAAATTTGAAAAAAAATGGGTGTCGCACCGTCCCTTTTTTGTCTAAGCAATTTTCAATGTTTCGGGAGCCATAACTCGAAGAAAAATTTATAAATCGTAATGAAATTGTGTACAATTGTTACGCCATTGCGTAACAACATACAGGCTTTCGCATTTATATATAAAGATTACAAGAATTTTTCGAGTAGATTTACTATCTAAAAAAATGTCGAACGATTTAAGAAAAAAGCCTCAATTAAATGCAGCGTTGGCACAATTTTACACTCGCCCTGCAAAAATTGTTGGATTACGTGTTCCATTTTCTTCATGTTGGAGTACTCTAACAATACTCCTATGCAATGCGTTTGCGGACCACCATCATCCAATCTTTGCTCGTTTTTAAGGACCATGATCACGACACGATGACGATCAAACAGAGTTGCCAAAAGTAAAATATTGCATACAAATAACTGATAATAAAATTTTACTATGGCAACTCTGATAAAATGCAACCGCGCACTGGTTTTACGTATACATACTATAGTATAGAGAAATATTAGTTTCTTTATTCACACAAATGCTAAATAACATAAGAATATTCGTAGTATAAAATATGAAAGTTGTATTGCCCCTCTTCATTTAATTTCATTTTAAATTAAATTCACTCCGATAATTCTTTCCGATACAATTCCTCTTTAGTACTTTGGCATATGATCCTCTGTGGATGCTCCATTGAGTACTACAATGAAAGTACTTTGGAAAGTACTCTCACGGATGTACTCTATGGAATACTCACAAACAAAGCGAGAGTGGGATCACCTACTCCTCTCCCAGGACATCGCAATTTTAATTGGAGCACATTTTTTGTATGAATACAGATTAGTTTTGGAACACTCCTATACTCCTAAAGGAGTATACCTTACACTATTTATGGAGTACTCGCGTTTTTTGAAGGGCGCTTATTCGATTTTTACTGGGGATATTTAAGTTGCTTCGTCCTTCATCCAGCACCTTACGCACCGTACTAACTAAATATGTGTAAGTCAGTATTGCGTACTTCGATTGTCTTTATGAATGTGTATATGAATAATAAATATTTTTATTTCCGAAATGCAATTAAAACGCCAGGGAATGTTGCAAACTGATAATAAAATAAATTTAACGCTTTAACTTAATTAAAACAAATTTTATGAAAGCACCAAAAAGCATCAATTAACAATCAACAGGAAATGTGCGTAATTTCACGGTAACTGAAGTATTTTTCTTGTAGCGAGTAATATTTACACGCACACTTAAAAAAGAATTTTTCAAAGATCATGTTATTCATTTTACACCTTTTCAATATATTTTGTGATAAGAAGGGCCAGCACCTTTTCGTGGCGATAACTGACAATGTTTATCACCAGGTGATGCTGGTGCCGTTAGCCTCAATACAACCCATTACATTGAAATTAGGGAACATATTTCATATCAAAAAGTCAGATAGAAGAAATTGCTCTAATTGATATTCGAATAAAGTAAAGCAATGCCTAAGCGCTAAAGATATAAGATTACCCGTTTACCAGGGCATTGCCCGGTAGTCACCGGGTATGTGTTTAAGGTTAAGTTCTAAGACGTTGACCGAAAACAACATTATGTGACATTTTTCATCCATCCATCCGTCATCCTATCGGTGCTAAGACTTATCTTTAAATGTATTTGTGCAATTACTTTCATTTAAGTAAAGACATAATCGGAATATAGCCACGCCCTCTTCTTATTTATTAAATATTTCCTTTAAACATAATTTTTTTTAATTTCCAATAGCAAATAGAGCTATATATACAATTTAAAAGTTAGAAGTAAATTATAAGGCATAACCTTTCTTAATGAAAATTTGGTATTCCAATATTTATTTCCACGAATGCAAAGAATAAAATTTGCGAAAATTCTATTTCACATGTTATTAAACTTTTCCCCATTTTCCTGTAACGGTCGCGACATTATTTCATTATAAGCGAAAAAGTACGTCAAACTCATCGCAGCTTCATTTGATGATTGTAAAAGAAGGCAACCTCGTAAAAAATCTTTACAACTACGATTATGATTTTGAATATTTTTTAAATTATTTTGTTATCAACATGGAACCGAGCTTACAACTTCATCACAATATCCAAATGCAAAAAAAAAATTTAATTATATTGAAGGAGCTTTTTGCTAACATATTTAAACGTTTGTTAATCGTGCAAGATGCAATTTATTTTTTAGTTCAGAGGTTTGTTTTGGTAGAAACTCCCATATACGGTATTTATGATACCGTTTTCTAGCAAACAATAAACAAATGTTACGTATACGCACCGGTAGTCGCATTTGCAGGTGGTACGGATCTAGTTGAGTGTATATGGCTGGTTTTTAATAATTTAACTATCCCTAGAAATCTTAGTTAGGCCTTGTCACTAACAGCGGATGTAGAACGTGTGAGGTGCAGGAAGAAACGGTTGAACACGTTCTGTGTTCGTGTACCGCGCTCTCCAGTGCAAGGTTCCAGCTATTAGGGGAGTAGCCAGATCTCGTGGCAGCAATTAAGCTAGATCCGAGAAAACTTCTAGTATTTGCCAAGAGAACGAAGTCATTCTATAACATAAGTAATGACACCCGATTGGTGCTCTTGCACAAACCCTGGTAAAACTATAGACACATTCAGTCTACGTGAGGTTTTTATAGACCGGCCAGCACCCAAATTCCAATATTCGCCTCGCTCAAACTCCATCACTAAAAATATTTGACAAGTAACAAGTACACAGAAAATTATGCAACATTTAGTAGCATAGGATTACAAGGATTAACAGCCAACTCTAATACTCTTACATGGGACTTAGCGCTTATTCCTTACGACCGTATGGTACCAAATGTTGCGTACTTTTTTGCACACTTGATGCTGTTTTAGGCTAAGTTTATGATCAAGCTTAATCGCATCTCGCGATGCGACGAGAATCGCTGTTAGCGATAAATTATATTAGTGCATTTGGAGATGTTTACGACAAAGCGATTTAGCGAATTGAGCGACAAGCGACAAAAGCGATGAAAATTTGCAACCAAAATATTTTGATTCAGTTGAGCGAAATTAGCGAAAGAATATGGATGCTTTTATTGAAAAGGTGCGTGACAAGCAGTGTTTGTGGAATTTGAGTCATGCAGATCACCACAATCGCGATTGGATGCACTTGATATTTTTTTTCTTATGTATACTTTTTATATATTTTTTTCGTAACAAATAACTATTTTCTAATAATAAAATTTTAAGAGTTAATGTACGCGTGTTGCTTTCTCTACACTGCCACAACGTGAATAAAAAGATGTTGAGTTATATTGTTGAACATTCCATCGCTTGCGATTTCGCTCTACTATAAACACTCAATCGCCTGCGATAACGTTAGCGAAAATGTAACAAGCGATGGAGCGATTCTCGTCTCATTGCGCCATGCGATTACGCTCGATCATAAACTTAGCCTTAGACATTTTTAACGTTGGAGTTTTAAAGCACCGTCACATAAGCAGTTTTTCATATAGATGCGTTTAACGCAATCTTGGGCAAGGCAAAACAAACTTCAATTGCCAAGTCTGAAGTTCCTTTATATTTACAAATGTAACATCTTACGTGATTGTGGCGATGTTACTGGCATGCATAAGATTGCGTTGAATGCATCTACATATATAAAAAACTTCATTGTGGCTCGCCCTTTACCGTTAGCGAATGTTGGAATTTGAGTGCAGTTACATACATACATCTGGCTACAAGAATGAACCATTTTATGTATATATCTACTATTTTAATTAATGCACATTAATGTGGAGATAATAAATAAGAATGTAATAATTTTTTAGGTAAAATATTCTTAATTACCTTTGAACGTTTGCAAAATTAATATATAAATTGAAATAACTAAATATCATTCGAAAATATTTCTTTGATTCCTTTTATTCACTTTTGTACACGTGTATATATTAGGCCGGGTCGATTTTTGGGGAGGCAAAAAAATCGCCCGTTGTTCTGTGAAAATCATATTCTAGGGATCAAAATAAGAAAATTTGCCGAAGGAACCATACCTCTAAAACGAATTCTGATGTCCTCCCCCCCCTTTGGGTCGTAGGGGCAAATTTTGAAAAATTCCACTTTGAAATGCCTATGTTTTTCTTTTTGGAGTTTCTTTTTCTCTTTAGAAATTTACTTAGTCAGAACATATGTAAATGAAAAAATGAATTTAACTTAGTAATAGAAAAGAAATTTAAAAAAATTATTAGAAATTAACGTTTTTACAACCCCCTTTTAAAACCAAGGCATCACTGTGATGCATTTCCATGCCGCAAACATGGTAGTGTGGGTTTTTTATTCAACCGTTTTAAAAAATGAAGGTATCACTGTGACACAATTGCAGATCGTAAAATTGCTTGTGTTGTTTTTTTAAGCCACCACAAGACACAGCAGGTATAATTGAAATTGCCCCTACCCAAAAGTTCGACCCAAAGGGGGGGACATCAGAATTCGTTTTAGAGGTATGGTTCCTTCGGCAAAGTTTCTTATTTTGATCCCTAGAATACGATTTTCACAAAGCAATGAACGATTTTTAAATCGACCCGCCCTAGTATATATGTATGTGTGTGTTTTTGAACTCCATTCAGCGCACATTCTTTAAATTTTCCGTTAAAATATTTTCTTTTAGAGTTCATATGTCATTTAAAAAAATCCAAATTGCTAAAGAAATTCAATTATAAATAATATTTGCAATTTTATTCTTGTTACTTTGCTTTTACGCAGATTTTATTATGGAAACAAAGAAACTTTCAAGATATGTATTTTGGCCTAAAAATATTTCACATGCATATATACATTAGAGTAGCCCTCTGCAGTATGCAGATAAATATATTAGCGCATAGTTTATGCTCTTTTTCTTGTTGGTGTGACGGTAGCGTGTTCCGCCTTCCACACCGTATGCCCTGGGTTAACACCCCGGGTAAAGCAACATCAAAATTTTAGAAATAAGGTTTCTCAATTAGAAGAAAACTTTTCTAAGGGGGTTCGCCCCTCCGCAGTGTTTGGCAAGCGCTGCGGGTGTATTTCTGCCATGAAAAGCTTTCAGTGAAAACTCATCTGCCTTGCAGATGCCGTTCTGAGTCAGCATAAAACACGTAGGTCCCGTCCGGCCAATTTTTAGGGAAAATCAAGAGGAGCACGACGCAAATTGGAAGAGGAGCTCGGCCTGAGATCTCTTCGCGCCTTACATTTATTTATTTATTTACTATTGTTGAGTTTTAACTTTTAACAACCCCTTGAAGCTTTTACTCTTCTTTTTTGGTTGTTAAGCTACCGTTTTCCATGTGGTCCTTCCAACGGAGTGGGGGCCGCCCTCTACCTCTGCTTCCATAGGCAGGTTCCGATAGAAACACTTTCTTGGACATAGCGTCATCTTTCATTCGGATAATATGGCCTAGCCAGCTCAGCCGGTACGTTTTAATTCGCTAGACTATATTGATGTCTGCGTATAGCTCGTACAGCTCATTGTTAAATCTTCTTCGGTACTCGCCATCGCCAACGCGTAGAGGTCCATAAACCTTTCCAAGAACTTTTCTCTCGAACACTCCCAGAGCCGTTTCATCTGATGTTGTCATGATCAATGCTTCTGCACCATATAACATGACGGGAACGATAAGTGACTTGTAAAGTACGATTTCGTTTGTCTGAGGATTTTGTTTTCATGCCTCAAAATGGTAACGGTGGTCCACCGCCTTTTAGACATACTTTTTTTTTTCACAGCATTCAAAAATACATAAAACCCTCTGGGGCTGCGTCTGAGACTGGGGCTGAGATTGAAGAAAACGAGCGAAGGAGAAAGATCCCGAGAAAGAGGTAGAGTTAGACGAAGATAGAGATAGGGATAGATGGAGTGGGGGAGGGAGAAAGAGGGGGAGCTAGAGAGAAAAGAAGAGATTCAAAAATCGGTTAGGCAAAAAATTAATTACGCAGGGAGAGGTGTGAATACAAGGATAAATAAATGGGGGTTAGAGATAGTAAGGGAGAGTAAGGCTAAAACTTCTTTAAAGTAAGACCAAAAGTTAGGGCAGAAAAAGCTTATATTTAACAGTAAATAGTTAAATCCAATCAATTTCAAGAAACTAAAGTTAAAAGCTGTACATTAATTCCATTTTATAAAGTTGTCATTTGGCAGACACAGTTAACGGTAACAATTACTGAAATAAGACATGAATCCAAGAACTTAAGGAAAAGAAGTAAAGGCGTGAACGCAATTAAAAATACGATGAAAAGTAAATTAACAAGTAAGAACGGGACTGTCTTCGGCTGTGCCGAAGACTTCATACCTTTCATGAATGGGGCTGAACAATAATCTTATCCCGTTCGTAATCTCCGAATAATCGGATGTATAAGATAAGAAATATATAGTGAACAGATCTACATACCTTAACGATTTTTAAGATAAATATAAAATAAAAAACAGGTAGGTACTTTGTGTCAGGATGCAAAGTTTCAGGTTTTTTGTGGTCTGCGTGTAAAAACTATGACTACGAATCACGTATTTCAACAATATATGACGTAAACGTAACTATTTGGTGAAATTTGATGAATTTTGAAGCTTGTAGCCGTAAAAAGGGGGCAAAAATTAGAGTTTATATGGGGTATATAATATATATACCACCGATCTCTATGATTTTTTCAGACAATAATATATGCTATATACGTAAGGATATGGTGAAATTTGAAGCGTCTAGCTGTTAAAATGGGGAAGAAATTGCGCAAAGTTTCTTATCTGAACAATCGGTTGTATGAGATATATACTATATATACCACCGGTATCTATGATTTTCTCAGACAACAATATATGCTATACACGTAAGCATTTAGTGAAATTTGAACATATCTAAACGATTTTTAAGATAAATATAAAATAAAAAATAGGTAGGTAATCTGTGTGAGGATGCAAAGCTTCACGTTTTTTGTGGTCTGTATGTAAAAAATATGACTACGAATCACGTATTTCAAAAATATATGACGTAGACGTAACTATTTGATGAAATTTGATGAATTTTGAAGCTTCTAGCCGTAAAAAAGGGGCAAAAATGACAGTTTATATGAAGTATATAATATATATACCACCGATCTCAATGATTTTTTCAGACATCAGTATATGCTATACACGTAAGCATTTGGTGAAATTTGAAGCTTCTAGCTGTTAAAATGGGGCCGAAATCGTAAAAAAATATATATATACTATATATATATACTCTATATACCATCATATATATATTATATATATCACCGATCTCTATGATTTTTTGACACAAGAATACATACTATATACGTAAGCAATCGGTGAAATTTGAAGCTTATAGCTGTTAAAATGGGGTAGAAATTGCGAAAAGTTTCTTATCTGAACAATCGGTTGTATGAGATATATACTATATATACAACCGAGCTCTATGATTTTTTCAGACAACAATATATGCTATATACGTAAGCAATCGGTGAAATTTGAAGCTTATAGCTGTTAAAATGGGGTAGAAATTGCGAAAAGTTTCTTATCTGAACAATCAGTTGTATGAGATATATACTATATATACAACCGATCTCTATGATTTTTTCAGACAACAATATATGCTATATACGTAAGCAATCGGTGAAATTTGAAGCTTATAGCTGTTAAAATGGGGTAGAAATTGCGAAAAGTTTCTTATCTGAACAATCGGTTGTATGAGATATATACACTATATACAACCGATCTCTATGATTTTTTCAGACAACAATATGTGCTATATACGTAAGCAATTGGTGAAATTTGAAGCTTATAGCTGTTAAAATGGGGCAGAAATTGCGAAAAGTTTCTTATCTGAACAATCGGTTGTATGAGATATATACTATATATACAACCGATCTCTATGATTTTTTCAGACAACAATATATGCTATATACCTAAGTATTTGGTGAAACTTGAAGCTTCTAGCTGTTAAAATGGGGCTAAAATTTGCGAAAATATATATATATATATATATATATATATATATATACTATATATATATACTATATATACCACCATATATATACTATATATACCACCGATCTTTATGATTTTTTCAGACAACAATATATGCTATATACGTAAGCATTCGTTGAAATTTGAAGCCTCTAGCTCTTAAAATAGGGCAGTAACTACGAAAAGTTCCTTATCTGAACAATCGGTTGTGGGGGATATATACTATATATACGACCGATCTCATCAATTTTTTCAGGCAAAAATATGTGCAATATACGAAAGTATATGGTGCAGTTTGAAGCTTCAATCCGTTAAATTGGGTAAGATATTACAAAAATCCTCTTTTTCTGAAAAATCGGTTGTATGGAGGATATATGCTATAGTGGTCCGATCCGGTCGGTTCCGACAAATGTCTAATCGGACACCCAAATACACCCGCTCACCAAATTTTATCAAGATATCTCAAAAATTGAGGGACTAGTTTGCATACAAACAGACAGACGGACAGACGGACAGACGGACATGGCTAAATCAACTCAGCTCTTCAACCTGATTATTTCGGTATACTTAATGGTGGGTCTATCTATTTTCCTTTAAGGACTTACAATTTTCGGTTTCGTGACGAAATTAATATACCATTTCATTTTCATGAAAGGTATAAAAATAGGTAGGTAATCTGTGTGAGGATGCAAAGCTTCACGTTTTTTGTGGTCTGTATGTAAAAAATATGACTACGAATCACGTATTTCAAAAATATATGACGTAGGCGTAACTATTTGATGAAATTTGATGAATTTTGAAGCTTCTAGCCGTAAAAAAGGGGCAAAAATGACAGTTTATATGAAGTATATAATATATATACCACCGATCTCAATGATTTTTTCAGACATCAGTATATGCTATACACGTAAGCATTTGGTGAAATTTGAAGCTTCTAGCTGTTAAAATGGGGCCGAAATCGTAAAAAAATATATATATACTATATATATATACTATATATACCATCATATATATATTATATATATCACCGATCTCTATGATTTTTTGACACAAGAATACATACTATATACGTAAGCAATCGGTGAAATTTGAAGCTTATAGCTGTTAAAATGGGGTAGAAATTGCGAAAAGTTTCTTATCTGAACAATCGGTTGTATGAGATATATACTATATATACAACCGATCTCTATGATTTTTTCAGACAACAATATATGCTATATACGTAAGCAATCGGTGAAATTTGAAGCTTATAGCTGTTAAAATGGGGTAGAAATTGCGAAAAGTTTCTTATCTGAACAATCGGTTGTATGAGATATATACTATATATACAACCGATCTCTATGATTTTTTCAGACAACAATATATGCTATATACGTAAGCAATCGGTGAAATTTGAAGCTTATAGCTGTTAAAATGGGGTAGAAATTGTGAAAAGTTTCTTATCTGAACAATCGGTTGTATGAGATATATACACTATATACAACCGATCTCTATGATTTTTTCAGACAACAATATATGCTATATACGTAAGCAATTGGTGAAATTTGAAGCTTATAGCTGTTAAAATGGGGCAGAAATTGCGAAAAGTTTCTTATCTGAACAATCGGTTGTATGAGATATATACTATATATACAACCGATCTCTATGATTTTTTCAGACAACAATATATGCTATATACGTAAGTATTCGGTGAAACTTGAAGCTTCTAGCTGTTAAAATGGGGCTAAAATTTGCGAAAATATATATATATATATATATATATACTATATATATATATACTATATATACCACCATATATATACTATATATACCACCGATCTTTATGATTTTTTCAGACAACAATATATGCTATATACGTAAGCATTCGTTGAAATTAGAAGCCTCTAGCTCTTAAAATAGGGCAGTAACTACGAAAAGTTCCTTATCTGAACAATCGGTTGTGGGGGATATATACTATATATACGACCGATCTCATCAATTTTTACAGGCAAAAATATGTGCAATATACGAAAGTATATGGTGCAGTTTGAAGCTTCAATCCGTTAAATTGGGTAAGATATTACAAAAATCCTCTTTTTCTGAAAAATCGGTTGTATGGAGGATATATGCTATAGTGGTCCGATCCGGTCGGTTCCAACAAATGTCTAATCGGACACCCAAATACACCCGCTCACCAAATTTTATCAAGATATCTCAAAAATTGAGGGACTAGTTTGCATACAAACAGACAGACGGACAGACGGACAGACGGGCATGGCTAAATCAACTCAGCTCTTCAACCTGATTATTTCGGTATACTTAATGGTGGGTCTATCTATTTTCCTTTAAGGACTTACAATTTTCGGTTTCATTTTCATGAAAGGTATAAAAATAGGTAGGTAATCTGTGTGAGGATGCAAAGCTTCACGTTTTTTGTGGTCTGTATGTAAAAAATATGACTACGAATCACGTATTTCAAAAATATATGACGTAGACGTAACTATTTGATGAAATTTGATGAATTTTGAAGCTTCTAGCCGTAAAAAAGGGGCAAAAATGACAGTTTATATGAAGTATATAATATATATACCACCGATCTTAATGATTTTTTCAGACATCAGTATATGCTATACACGTAGGCATTTGGTGAAATTTGAAGCTTCTAGCTGTTAAAATGGGGCCGAAATCGTAAAAAAATATATATATACTATATATACCATCATATATATATTATATATATCACCGATCTCTATGATTTTTTGACACAAGAATACATACTATATACGTAAGCAATCGGTGAAATTTGAAGCTTATAGCTGTTAAAATGGGGTAGAAATTGCGAAAAGTTTCTTATCTGAACAATCGGTTGTATGAGATATATACTATATATACAACCGATCTCTATGATTTTTTCAGACAACAATATATGCTATATACGTAAGCAATCGGTGAAATTTGAAGCTTATAGCTATTAAAATGGGGTAGAAATTGCGAAAAGTTTCTTATCTGAACAATCGGTTGTATGAGATATATACTATATATACAACCGATCTCTATGATTTTTCCAGACAACAATATATGCTATATACGTAAGCAATCGGTGAAATTTGAAGCTTATAGCTGTTAAAATGGGGTAGAAATTGCGAATAGTTTCTTATCTGAACAATCGGTTGTATGAGATATATACACTATATACAACCGATCTCTATGATTTTTTCAGACAACAATATATGCTATATACGTAAGCAATTGGTGAAAGTTGAAGCTTATAGCTGTTAAAATGGGGCAGAAATTGCGAAAAGTTTCTTATCTGAACAATCGGTTGTATGAGATATATACTATATATACAACCGATCTCTATGATTTTTTCAGACAACAATATATGCTATATACGTAAGTATTCGGTGAAACTTGAAGCTTCTAGCTGTTAAAATGGGGCTAAAATTTGGAAATATATATATATATATATATATATACTATATATATATATACTATATATACCACCATATATATACTATATATACCACCGATCTTTATGATTTTTTCAGACAACAATATATGCTATATACGTAAGCATTCGTTGAAATTTGAAGCCTCTAGCTCTTAAAATAGGGCAGTAACTACGAAAAGTTCCTTATCTGAACAATCGGTTGTGGGGGATATATACTATATATACGACCGAACTCATCAATTTTTTCAGGCAAAAATATGTGCAATATACGAAATTATATGGTGCAGTTTGAAGCTTCAATCCGTTAAATTGGGTAAGATATTACAAAAATCCTCTTTTTCTGTAAAATCGGTTGTATGGAGGATATATGCTATAGTGGTCCGATCCGGTCGGTTCCGACAAATGTCTAATCGGACACCCAAATACTCCCGCTCACCAAATTTTATCAAGATATCTCAAAAATTGAGGGACTAGTTTGCATACACACAGACAGACGGACAGACGGACAGACGAACAGACGGACATGGATAAATCAGCTCAGCTCTTCAACCTGATTATTTCGGTATACTTAATGGTGGGTCTATCTATTTTCCTTTAAGGACTTACAATTTTCGGTTTCGTGACGAAATTAATATACCATTTCATTTTCATGAAAGGTATAAAAAGAGACAATGAAATATTCTCAAGCACTTTGATAAAGATAATAGAGAATTGGCGGAATTTTATTTCTATATAAATAAATATATTACCTTCGTGGGAATCAATGAGCAAACATACAAACAATTAAAGAAACAAAGAAGTAGTAAAGATAATTATCTGTAAATGAAGAAACAAGGAAATAATGAAAGTCGTAAAAAGTACACGTATGTATATACATAAATTCATACGCATGTATGTATGTATGTATGTATGTATGTATATGTTTGCAAATATTTAATTAAAAGCTAGAACGAATATGTTAGAAAAGGAATCGAAAAAATATAAATATGCTTGTGGGATGTTAATATATGAAATCTCAATTGTTTACATGTCTGTCCATTCAACTTTTTAGCGCCTTTTAAAACAACTGTGCCTAAAAGTATGCACAATTTTCTTCTTCAAAAGAAATTAATATTCGTACCAAACTAATATAATGGGTGGTATTTGAAAAAGACTTATTTTCATAATTTTTTTTTTTTTAATGAACTTGTGTTTAATTTTTATACATAAAATACAAACAAGACAAGCTGACAGAATATAATATAATTCTAAAAGAATTTTTTAAATTTTTTCCAAAAGAACAACTCTTTCCTTGTATTTTTATAGGGTGCACCATTTTAAGAATTATATTGAATACTGATTCAATATTTGGCAGTAAGTTGTCCCTATTATTTTTCCATCACTGTATACCCAGAAATGTAAGTACAATGCCAATCGAAAGACATTCAAAGTGCAAAAGCTGTCTGATAAGAACTCAGAAAAGCAAATTGGATCTAAAATGTGCACCCGGGGACTACACGTACAAAATGGGACTTCAATCAACCACCCGAACAATAATTTTTCGTAACTGTATCAAAAAGAAAGACAATAAAAGTTTCCTAAAAGCTTCCTGATTAGGCAAACGGGTTTCACATGTGAAAGAAAAAGCTACCAATGGCTTTATATATCAGCAACAATAGCGCCTTTTTTGAGACGACGCAATGTTAATACATTGTTTTGGCCCGTACTGGCAGTGCTTTGAAGATAACGTCATCAACAAAATAAATAAATATGTACATGACGTAATTTGCCTCCGAGAAGATTGAAGCCGAGCTTATATTTCAAATTTCATCTTGCTCTTTCATAATTTTTCTTTCAAACTGGCTGAACAGGACCTATATGTTTTACGTCGACCCCGAACGGCAGCTGCAAAGAAGATAAGTTTTCACTGAGAAGCTTTTCATCGCAGAAAAACACGCGGAATGTTTGCCAAACCACTCCCGAGGAGCAACCCCGTTTAGAAAAACGTATTTCTAATTGAAAAAACTTGTTTCCAAATGTTTCAGGTTGCTTTAGCCGGGTGTTGAAGCAGGGACTTTCGGCGTGGTAGACGAAGCACGCCACCACCACACCGGGGTATCAATATTGCACTTAAGTGTTGCGATAGATGTGATGACTCATAAATTGCCATCGATATCCTAAGAAACTTGCAGTTTCAATAGGACTGCACCAAAGAGACATGGCTGTAAGAGGTGTTGATTCTATATTGTAATTGAAAAGATGGTTGGTGCCATGTGGAGATAAAAAAGAGTTTAAGTTATTAAATTAGCCAGATCAGAGTAGTGTCAGAGTGACGCGCTTCTCTTTGTTAAGTCTGATTGTCTTTATTGTCATGGGTATTTAGCTCTGATAACAGGCTTCCCCGGGCATTTATCGGCATGAGATTTTGCTGACTCTTTGTGGGTCTGTTTATGCTCATCTGAAACGACTAAATTTTTGTTCGCCGGATTTCTTCATAGTGTGCCTATATACCTCCGTGGAGACTACTACTACCCCACTGTACAGATAGTGACCTGGCAATATAAGACAGAATCCCGTGACAGTTCAGTGAGCGATGTTTTTACAGGCCTGTTGCTTCTTCTACTGTTTTTCTTTCAATCTCGGCGATCGTATCGCAGACCCACAGCACACAAGCGGCAGTAACTATTCTGAAGGGAAGTCAGACACACAAATTTCTTGTTCGGAACCAGACCTAAAGTGCCAAATAAGTAGTAGCTTCATAGTGACTAGATTTTCTCTAATTATAAAATCGACAGTTCAACATATATTTGAGAGATAGGCTATCTGCAAAAAAACTGTTACCGGTACTTAAAGGAGTTTTGACTATGTGGGTCGGAAAAGTGTACACTAAATTGAATAAACAAACTAGTTCTAAAGTGTAAATTTGTATACAGTTTGGAACTATAGAACAAGTACTGTAATGGGGACGATTTCCTCCGCCTAAGACATCGCCATGTTAGATTCGCCTGTTGTAAGCATGTGAAAGAGACTGGTCTGAACTTGTAATGGTTTCGAGTACACTAGAAGTGCACCAGCTTAGAAGTAGACATTTTCCCCACAAGGCAGCTTGAACTTTTCTTTGTCTTTTCCCTCAGTCCCGCCAGTGAGGGACTTGAGGATTTTATCACTGCTCTGCTGCATACTCGCCAAAATGTTGGTCCTGATCGAATGTCACACCCAGTATTTTTGGATGTAGGGCAGTCGGTAGCGTAATTCTATCGACGTGGATATCCAATATTTCCGCGTACACGTTGTAAATAGGGTCGCCAAGTATTTAGTCGGTGACAGTGCTGAACTTCGCGAGGTGGAGAAACTGGAAGGACAGAGATAGGCGCTTATTTTATAGCTTAGCTCATCTATGGATGGGCCAGAACCTGTTGCCATTACCGTGCAGACAACAGTATAATAAACTCCTTTTGGTGGGGAAGCGAGCTTCGAAATGTAAGGGTTAAACAGAAGAGGGGATAGGACACCACCATGTGGAGCATCCTGTTCAATTCTTCTGGTTTTTAATGTAAAATTGTTAAATCCCTTAACTGCACCAATGCTTCCAACCACACAAATAATTTGCAGTCCACCTCTTTGGAGGGAGGAAGGGTAGAGCCTTCCGTCTTGCATTAACTTGTTGTGCATGGCAAATTTCGACCATATTGGCCATCCACGTCGATGGCATTACACTACCGGCTTTCTCACTCCAAAAAATATTGGGTGTGACGTTGGATCAGAATCTACCTTTTGACGAGCATGCAGCCGCAACTGAACTTTAAGTCCAAAGCCGAAACAAAAATTCTCAAGTCTCTTGCAGGCAGCATTTGGGGCAAAGATAAGAATTGCTCATAACCACCTACAAGGCGATTGGCGGGTCGCTTGTATGCTGCACATCCCCAATATGGTCGCCGAGCCTGAAATAAACACTCTGGATGAAAATGCAGGCCTGTCAAAACAACGCGCCTATAACTAAGAGGCACCGCCTCCCAAAAACTTAAGAAGTCATCTCCGTAAGCACTATAAAGAAATCTGGCACATAAAAAAGATAAGGCCTCAGAAACATCCATAAAAAAGCGTCGCAGCACTATGGCAGGCATTGCGCGGTGAACCCCATCCTTAAAGACAAACACCTCAGTTGGGAAGGCCCAGGGAGACCGCCGGCACTCTAGCCCAACTTCGATCTGTATACTGTAATAAACTCTTACTTATCCAGAATCAACCCTGACATACCCAATATATGTCCCTCTTGTAATGTGCCCCACATGACACAACCATCTTTTCAATTGCAATGTGGAGCCAACGCCTCCAACACTCGTATCTCTCTGGTCCAACCCAATTGAAACTGCAAGTTTCCTTGGACTCCCCTTAGAAGACATTGATGAAAATTAATGCATGGTCACACCTATTGGATAACGCGAAGCACTGCTACAACAACAACAACAACAAGGACTTTGTCGATGAAAGGGCCAAGTTACGCGAGTCGCAACAACAGAAAAGATCAGGGAGATAATTATTAATTTCAAGCATAGCTCATCAATGGCAGGGTGTTCTTGCGGGTCACTGCTTTTTGGGACTTTACCTATCTTTGTGGGATCCCTTGCATATAACGAAGAAAGCACTCAACTTAAAGAACGACGGAAAGCTTTAACCCAATTATTTTGGTAACGTTCATACACAATTTGTTCCACTTGTACCCAGTCGTCATTTGTTTGATATTTTTGCTTTTTGCTGCGTGGAAAGAATCTTTTCTCATTCCTAAAAATGCAAATTTATGTGCTTTTCTCGTAGATTAGTTCAACCAGCTTCCTACACTCATAACAATTATAATCTTGAACAGGTATACAGTTTTATAGACCTTGGTGTTAATATGGACAATAAACTTAACTTCAACCTTCATATTACTGCAACTGTTAATAAGGCTAGAGGTGTTCTAGCGTTTTTAAAACGATGGCCTATAAAATTTAGTGACCCGTACGTTACTAAAGCTCTTTATACAACATTAGTCAGGCCGGTATTAGAATATGGTGCAATAATTTGGAACCCGTTCTACCAGGTTCATATTGATCGGCTAGAATCAGTCCAAAAACAATTCTTACTTTTCTCCTTAAGAGACTTCCATGGGGATTCTACGTGTCATCTGCCACCTTACACTAACCGCCTGAAACTTATTAATCTTCCAACCCTTGCTAGTCGTAGGGAAATGTTTGGAATTGTATTTATGATTAATTTATTAAATGGTTCGGTTTCTAGCTCATTTCTGTTGAGCGAAGTAAACTTTAATGTCCCTTCCCGGCCTTCAAGACATTTTAAACCTCTCTACCTAAAACAGTTTAGAACAAATTTTGAATTGTATGTGCCGTTCCGCTGTTGGTGTCAGAATTATAACTCCCACTCTAACACATTTAATGTTTCGGACTCGCTTTTTTGTATTAAAAAATCTGTTCTTTCCTCTCTTAATAGTAAATAACTGTACTCATTAATATATTGAATTCATTTTCTAATAATTCTATCCATTATATGTATGTATATTAATTACTAATACGTCATTTATTTCTTCCGTAGAAAACAGGCACGAGTTCGCGTGATCCCCTACTGGGCATCCGGCTCCTTTCTGAGCACCTCCAGTAAGCTCCCTTCTGAGCTCCTCACGATGACTGATCTGATTAATTTGAATTGTTAAATGCATTTTATTCAATGTTAACCTTATAATTTACAAGTTATAATGATTTTTGTACTAATTTTATACTTTACCAGTCGACCGTTTTCGTTTTGTGTCGACTTTAAATAAATAAATAAATAAAATTTCAAAAGGCCTATAAATATCCATACAAAACACTAATGTGTAAAAAATGTGCGAGATAAAAAAAAAAAAAAAAAAATGTAAGGCGCGATAACCTCCGAAGAGATCTAAGGCCGAGCTTCTCTTCCAATTTGCGTCGTGCTCCTCTTGATTTTTCCCTACAAATTGGCCGGACGGGACCTACATGTTTTATGCCGACTCCGAACGGCATCTGCAAGGCAGATGAGTTTTCACTGAGAGCTTTTCATGGCAGAAATACAATCGGAGCGCTTGCCAGACACTGCCGAGGGGCGACCCCGCTTAGAAAAATTTTCTTCTAATTGAAAAATCTTATTTCTAAAATTTTGATGTTGCTTTGCCCGGGAGTTGAACCCAGGGCATACGGTGTGATAGGCGGAGCACGCTACCATCACACCACGGTGTGCGAGATAAGTAGCGCCAAAAATACACACAAAAAGCGATGTGCTAATTTTACTTTGATTTTACGTTTGTATTTTTTTTTTCTTCTTCTTTTGTCTCTTTGTATTTTTCTTTGAATGAATTTCGCTACACACACTGAGCATTTTTGCCCAAGTCGAAGGATTTTGCGTGGTAAAAAGTGAGCAACACTTTTTTTTACATTTTTTCCACTTGCACACTTTTGTATTAATGTAGGGGTGAATATAAAACATTTTTGCCACATAAAAATAAAAATGTATAATGAACGTAATTAATTAACAGTCTAGTGAAAGGAAAATTTTGTTTTCCATATACATATCTACATATTTAAAACGTAAATTTTTTTTATAATTTTTTTCTTTGATGTTTTTCTACATTTTCGACGAACAGTGGGCGTAATTCCCAAATTGTAGCTGAACACATTTACATAATCAATATATTTAGAACTTTTTCTATAATTATTTGCTTCGCTGGCTGAGAATTTTGATATTCAAATTCGGAGTAGTAGAAAAAATCTTAGGCTTACTTTTGGACGTCTGCGAAATGATCCGTAATTGTTTTTAACCGGTTACCTTCACTAACTTCCCAACGCATTTAACGCGTTTGCAACTGGCGGTGGGAAGTTTCGGATAGATACTGTCGCTTTGATATTTTTTGTTATTTCAGTTAAACAATTTATACAAATTTAACTAAATCGTTTTCACTATGAAAGCACACTACACCATCACTTAAATTGCAACGTCACAAATTAAGGGCCTGGGATCAAAAATTATTATATTTGTTTGCTTGGTTTCTCTTCGCCCGAAGTTTTTACTACAACGATCATTAAAATGCGAACTTTTCGTCGCGCAGCCAAACACGGCCGCTCGAACACTAGAATCGAACAAATTTCACAAACGGAGAACACCTCCTCTTCAAACTGTGGACAGATCTACATCGGTATGTATGTATGTATGTTTGAAGAATTATATTTTCCTCCTAAAGCTTATTCATTTTGCATACACCTTTTTGATTATGCGGCCACCGTGGTGTGATGGTAGCGTGCTCCGCCTACCACACTGTATGCCCTAGGTTCACACCCCAGGCAAAGCAGCATCAACATTTTAGAAATAAGGTTTTTCAATTAGAAGACAATTTTTCTAAGCGATGTCGCCCCTCGGCAGTGTTTGGCAAGCGCTCCGGGTATATTTCTGCCATGAAAAGCTCTCAGCGAAAACTCATCTGCCTTGCAGATGCCGTTCGGAGTCGGCATAAAACATGTAGGTCCCGTCCGGCCAATTTGTAGGGTAAATCAAGAGGAGCACGACGCAAATTGGAAGAAAAGCTCGGCCTTAGATCTCTTCGGAGGTTATCGCGCCTTACATTTACTTTATTTATTTTTATTAGATGTGTGTCCGTATATGCATGTGGGTATCATATAAGCATACGAATTTCGAATGGCCTAACAATATAGCATCAAAAATACAAATGCAAATACATTAGATCGCCCATCAGATATATGGGTTTTGCTACAAAACAGTTGTATGGGTTTTGCTACAGAAAAATTCTCTTTTGATCGGTGTGCACAAAGCCAACAGAGGTTCGAATGCAAACGCAAAATTGTTTGCAGTAGTATGTGTGTAAAAGAAGAGCATAGAGTTCGCGCTTGAAATGATTGCTACTTGAAGAACGAATACATTTCAGATGCTCTGGGAAGCTCTTAAGGGCATCTCTGCTATGGATTGACTGAAAACTAGGATACCATAATCTTAACCTTTCTAGGTGTTTCATATTTCAATCATTAATCATTCGTCACAACTTTATAAATAAGCTGCCGTATCTGAAAACAACAAACATACATTTATTCAATTATCCAAGCTGTTGATAAATAATCTTTAAAAAAATTTGTAGTTCTACATAAACTACATTTGACTCTGAATTAGGTTTCGTGACGACTGCCACTGCTTAAACTTATATTATGTCCTTTCAGCTAAAATTTACCCGAGTATACACATATTCAGCACGATATAAAATTGCTGGTGTGATTTCAGCCACAGTCATCCGTTACAACTTTACCCGCAATGGGTTTTTCTGCTGCGTTACGGCGGAACAATCTATATAGAATTAGGCTGTACTATCGTTTCATAGAAAGAGGGCAAAACCTTTTGAGAAAGTACGTACCGCACATATTATGTACTAGAGGAGACCCCGGCGTAAGTACGTCTGCTTGGTCACGTAATGAGTGTCGATACAAAAATTCCAAATTACATCACTATATATTTAAAATTTATATAAGAAACTAGCAGAATTTTTCCTGCCCGAAAATTGGTTTGCATACATTTAAAAAGTGAACCTTGTTTCTTCTATTCAATCTCTATCCCATTCTCTTCTTTGCTTTCCATTTTTCCTACTCCGTCCCTTATTCCATTTATCTTCCTTTCACTTCCACTCTAAGTCCCACTTTCACTCTGAATCCCACTCCCATTCTCAGTCTCACATCCACTCGTACTCCCAGTCGCACTCGCACTCCCTCTACCTCTTCTACCTCATGTATGGAATCCCTATACCAAATATTGAATACCTGCTTCAAATAATTGCGGAGATAATGCGAATTTAATTTTCCTTTATAAGGGGCATGGCCCTGCGCACTTTTCCAAAAATGTTTAAATCATCTTTGAACCAAATGAAGGGAACAAAAAATGTTCGAAGTCGGGTAAGCCGTTCTTTGATTTTTGGAGAGACTTACGCTCAGCAATACCCAGCCACGGTGATATAGCAGCATTCTATGGTCCAAAGCCCGTCTGTGGGCTCACAAAGGCACACACCAGTAACTGGGAAATAAGGCAGTTCGAACAACACTGGATTGATGGCTTTGAGAATGACAGGTCAAATTCTTTACATTCGCAGCAACCAAAAAGTCAGCCAAACTCATTAATCTAAGCAGAGAGTACCTACGAACTCTCACTGGGTTCTATTCTACAATATCACCTTAGTAAGTTAAATCTATCCCATACACAAATCTATCGCTTTGTTGACTTGAATGATGAAACGCCGGCTCACTCTCTGCGAATGCTTCGCGTCGGCTAGGCAAATACTCTCCCATCTAGGTGGCGTGACCCATAATCCCGTCGTGATATAGAGTAAAAGCGCGAAAATAACAAAAGCCTTCACATACAGTAATAGGCTTAAAGGCCAAGCACAATAGATCTAATAAGTAATAAAGGTCGAAGTGCATCGAGGATTATACGCACAACAATTCGTTTTGAAAATTTGGGTGCTCTAATTGACGTACCTACACACATATATAGATACATACACACACATTTAAAAATAATATACCGTAGGTTTAATAACTATATAGTATTATTAATATTTCGAATATTATTTGTCATTGCAAATACTATGAAAATAAAAACAACAACAGCTAAGATCAAAGGCAAAAACAATGGCACAAGTTGTTGTGTTCAAAATTAGATGCTTTTAAATGAGAGAACTTTCAATGGTTTCTTCTCTTGTACGAGTATTGAAAATAAAATATAAAACAAAATTATATATTAGAGAGATTACTGAAAGTCTCTCGTTAATATTCTTTTAGGTACATTAACTCGGATGTGCTCAAATCAGAACTACTTAACCAGTTTCCTCTGATCTTAACATCGATTAATCTGAACTTCTTTATCATCCCATTCTTCGAAAACACTTGTGTGAATAAGGTCTCACTTACATCGATAGTTTAAATAAATAACATCATTATAATGTTGATTTTAAATTTTCTCATAAACGCAGTATCTCATCGCAGTAAAAAGTTGCTTAGTTTAGACTCATTTTTTAACCTTTGAAAGTGCTCTCGCACTTAATGAGTAAGTTCGGAATGATGTATACCCAAGCGTCAGAAGTAATGCAGCATTCATTTTTGTAGTCCTTTTATGATCAAACTTTAATATTTCATAAAAACCAAGAAAAAGATAATCAAATATGCTTACCTTTGATGATCAAAAACTGAATATAGTTTTTCAATCACATTTGGGAATCATATTTGAATCAAATGTGTTTACTTTAGGTGATCAAAAATTTATAATAATTTTTCAATCAGCTTTCTGAATGTTTTCTGACTATATTTGTTGACTGAATAATGAGCTTTATACTTGTTAAAACTTTACTTTTCATTGAAAATGTTATTTTTTTCACATACACATATTTTTTCAATCATGAAGTTCAGAAAAAATATGTATATAAAATTTTTATTATTAAGACATTCTTCAAGACAATGTAATGCAAATGCTGCTCGTGCCCGAAGATTTCCCATCCATTTCTCCACCTTCGGCTTCCCAGAAAATACATAATAGTTGGACAATACAAAAGTTGTGAGCTATTTGACCAGGTAAGTGAAACTCTCTTGACATATGTACCTGGATATGTCTTCAACATCCCGTGCCTTATCGTATTTTAAGATATTGACGATCATACCTGTTGTTGGATGTTGTAGTCGCAGGTGTATATAGGTCAAGTTTGTTTGCGAGTGACCTGTGGTTCAAATAGCTCACTTCCGCATGCTTTCTTCCCCTGATGAAATAAGATTATTATGTAGTATCTATTTAGAATGAGATATGAAGAATAAATGCATCATAATCGCATTCAAAAATGATTCAATAATCTCAACCAAAACGATTGAAATATGATCAGCAAATGACTCTGAAAAGTAGTCAAGTATTACTCTAAAACAATTACAGCTCAATTTTACAATGATATCAAATATGAATAAAAAGCGTTTCGAAATATGAATCATAAATGATTATTCAGAATAATCACATTTATAGTACATTTTTCTCCCGACGATACGTTAATTTACGAACAAAAAAAGGTTTTAAATTTGAACGTTTTTAATCATCTTGGGGTATGATATTTGAATATTTTTTGATCAAAATTTTTAAAAGATGCTGGCTGGGTATGTTGTCAGGTTTCGGAAAAATTTAAAAACAATTTTTTATCCTTACAGATACAGCAGACATGGTTTTTTTTTATTGTAAAGGTATTATTTGACATCTGATTTTAAAATTCGATATGTCATCGTTTTGTCTTGAGAAACTCTGTAGTTCATTCTCATGCCCTTTCGAGCTCTGAAGTCGTTTTCTTATAGTTTGGTCTGCTTACCCAGTTGTAGTCACTTAAAGTATAATTTTCTATTTACGAAACAAAAAAACTGAGCTATTTGGTATTTCTACTTCTTGCGCTGAGATAGATCGTTTATGATACTAATTTGAAATAGGACGTTCACTCGATGTCTAACTTTTACACTAGATCACTTCATGCTTTGCGAAAATGCTGAAGTTGGGAAATATTATATGAAAGGAGCACTCAAACTTATGAGAAAGCTGCGAAGAAGAGGTCGACGTTATTTTCAGAAAAGAAAACACCCTAAGATAAGGCCTTTTCCATTGGAGAATCGATGTTGTGTGATATTCCACTCCGGCGCCCATTTGGTGATCCAACTTGTTGAGCATATGCATAAGAAGTTAAAAACTTCGATTTTTCAACCTCGAAATGCTTTGCGTTGCTCAGTTTTCGAAGACACCCTAACTACCCTGCAGTCAAACCAACTAGTTGTATAATAGAAGAATACTAGTTTGCCAGAAATGCCAACTAGTATGAGTTCTGTAATTTTTCCATATTAGCAACTGGTATTTTTAACACGGTGATGTCTAAGGAAATATCAATTGCCAGTCTCTGCATCAGCATCATACCAATTAACAAACTAGTCATTAGACCAACATCGTACCAGATGTCATACTAGTCAGCATACCTATCAGGGTCATAACAACTAACATACTAGTCAGCCTTTGCGCCAGCATTATACCAGATGGCATACTATTTATTATATACATATACCAATTGACACTAACTAGAGTGGATTCAACATACCAGTTGGCACACTACTAGGTCTATGCATCATTGTAACATCAGTTGACATACTAGCCGATATTTGCATCAGCATCCCACTAGTCGGGTTGAAAAATTACTTGAAAAATGATAAATTAGCTCAAATTCATTTTATTCATTATATTTCATATATATAAAAAGTTTGTATATTAACCTGGGTCGATTTGTATGGACGAATGTTAACCGATATCGCGCCATCAATGATGAGTGTTAATGAAGTTCAGAACGGTGGTAGTGATATGCACTTTAAGGAAGTCATGCTGATGGCTAGATAACCGAAGAATTTCATTTAATTTAGGGAATCATAACGGCTTTAAACGTTTTCGTTCCTGACTGAAGGATTAATATCGGTAGATACTGGATGGGTTTCTGGTCTTTGGTAGTGGGTTTATCCTTGCCATTCTCTGTTATTCTGGAATGGCAAAGGCTTTTAACGACAAGTAGAAAAAATGTGTTAGGCTTCTAATACCCTCATGGCCAAGGTGTTTTGGCATCGGTCCCGTCTGGGACTATTGATATGGAAGGTTTGGCCTTTTCAATGGCGTCTTTAACCTCTGTTGAGGTGACGGTGAGGGTCGACTCGTCATGCTTGTATTTATGTGCCAGTTGATTTGGACGATATATATCATTGTCAACTGAAGTATGTATTGTAAATTGGCTACAGAAAGCACCCGCTCATTTCCTCGAGTCCGACAAACGAAATTCTAGTCGAGTAAATTATTCAAATACTAACTAGTATGAATAACATCACAAACTTATGGTCAATGAACCATTCTAAAACAGACTAGTATGAATAACACCACAAAATTCTAGACAATGAACTAGAATGTTTGCTGACTACTTTTCTGACTGCAGGGTAGCTGATGAATATTACTCATACGCACAGTGCTAAGGCATCACAAAGCAGTACACGCTATTCGGTGCGTTACTGTATTTCAAGAACGCAATGGACGCATATATGAACGTAAGTTGTCCCTACATAACTTACGTTTATATTCTGTATTCGTACATTCAGCATACCAGACGACACCACGCCTACTTATTTATATTTTATATGCCCTTATATCGTTTATACATCAAAAAGGAGCACGCCAGTTAAACATTTTCTTTCATAATTACGATAACAGTCAAACACTAATAAACGATCAACTCAATTTGTCACTATCGAAGTCCAACGACTTTCAAAATGAAAGCTACTTATGTAAATATGATGCTTAATTAACCCAATCAAACATTGTTACTGATTTTATGATTGATAGGTTAGGACTGAAGGCATTGTGAATCAAACTAACCTCGTGTTCCAGTGGTACATGAACCAGATACGGATAAAGATTTAACATGCAAATGCAACAACAATGTGATCAATATGGTTCACATTGTTGTTGCATTTGCATGTTAAATCTCTACCCGTATCTGGTTCATGTACCATTGGAACATATTTGTTGTATCAGACTTTTGGTGATTTTCCAGGACACTCTGAAGTTTTTGTATTTTGAACTAAAAAGTGTATTTTCGTGTTGTCAATCTTTGCGTAATAATAATTTTACACAATCATACCGACATACACTAACTAACGTCACACACATACATATGTATATATACATGTCTTCATATATATATATGTCTTCTGCAAAAAATGCGATTAGTCTAGGATGAGTTCGGGATAAGTCGCAAAGGAGTATGCGACTAAGTTTTGTTCCCTTTCCATGTGTTGAACTGTTCCCTCTCATTTGATCATGTCCTATGAATAGACTAACCTCGTGTTCCAATGAAACGTGAACCAGATACGGATAGAGATTTAACATGCAAATGCAACAACAATGTGAACCATATACATATCCGATTCTCTCCAGGGACTGCTTACACTCTAACACACTTTTAGATGCCGTGTTATGCGAGATTATTGTCTTAATTGCTGCTTGACTGTCAATATAAAAGTTAACACGGTAGCAGCTCAAGCTATTCTCTTCCAGAGTTTCTACTGCTTTGGTTACGGCTACTATTTCCGCTTGGAAAACGCTACAGTAATCCGGCAGCCTGTAGGATCTGTTTATTTCTGGATCAGTACAGTATACCGCAGACCATACTCCTTCCACTACTTTGGAACCATCTGTGTATACATGTATCGCCTCGTCCGCCATTGGAGCACCCTTGCGCCAACCGTCCACATCTATTGTGGCCTTAAGATCACCCTCGAGGCGCAGATAGGGATTCAGGTAGTCTGTTCGTCTTGTGATTGATGACGCTATACTAATATAGCCGTATGGTTGGCGCTCAAGCTGCCCCGAGGCACCAAGCCTGTATGCAGTTGTTAACGCTATGTTCTTTGCTACCAGGTCTACAGGTGGAACGTGCAGAATGACATACAGTGCAGCCGTCGGGGTTGTTTTCAGGGCTCCCGTAATGCTAAGCATTGATATTCTGCATACCCCCTCTAATTTTTTGAGGTAGGTTGTTTTTTGTGTGGCTTCCCCCAACCAGAAATCCATAGTATAGAAAAGGGCTTACAATCGCTGTAAAAACCCAGTGAGGAAGAGAGGGCGATAAGCCGCACGTACACCCCAGCATTCTTTTACATGCATAAAGTGCCGTTGAAACCTTCTTCTCCCTCTCCTCCACTTTGAGCTTCAATGACAGTTTATTTTGTGCAAGGTTTCTCCTGTAGGGTCACCCCTCCTCTTAGGCCTTATGCAATTTGGGACCTTGTACCTCTTTGTAAATAAGACGGATGTCTTCTCCGCGTTGACTTTCAACCCGACATTTGATGCCCAGATATGAATATGCCGAAGCGCCCGATCCATTAAAGTGCTAATCGTTGGAAGGCACTTTCCACTTATAATAATTGCAACGTCATCTGCGTAAGCCGTAAGTTTTACGGGTCCCTCATCGAATTGCCTGCGCAGTTGGTTGATGACCAGCGTCCACAGCAGAGGTAATAGCACCCCTCTCTGCGGCGTGCCCCTGTCCGCTGATTTCGTGGCCTCGTACAATCCCCATTGTGATGTAATCATTCTGCAATTTAACATGCAGCCGATCCATCTGATTAAGGCAGGATGTACTTTAATCTAATTAAGACCATCCATAATCGCCCATTTTGCAACATTATTGAAAGCCCCGGCAATGTCCAAGAAGACTCCTAGAGCATACTCCTTATATTCCAGGGATTTCTCTATGCTTATTACCACCCTATGCAATGCGGTGTCTACCGACTTGCCTTTGGTGTACGCATGTTGTGTTGTGGAGAGCAGCTTTTCATCCACGTTGGACTTTATGTACACATCTATCAGCCTCTCAAAGGTTTTGAGCAGAAATGATGTTAAGCTAATGTGTCTATAGTCTTTGGGATACACGTGACCGATCTTCCCCGCCTTTGGTAGGATACGAGCCGTTTTCCAAGAGTGCGGTACATGATTCAGTTGTATGCACCCATCGAATATTATTTTAAGCCATTCCACGACCGCTCTACATGAAACTGGTAGCATGGCCGGAAATATACCATCTGGGCCCAGCGATTTAAACTTAGAAAACGTCTTCACTGCCCATTCGATCTTGGTCTACATTTTAAAAATTTTTTCCAGGGTCCTTGTAAAATTTTAATTATGTAGATGCTCCGAGGATTATACGATTTTCATCCATGAGTTACGCAATGACATCCACTTAGACTGCTTATGATTTCGAGGGCGGCATCCTTGGTCGAATAGTCACTCCCTTACGTTTCAAGGTGTTTCTCTGGTGTAGCTGGACAGCATAGCGCGACAAAAACATCCGTTAGAAAGTCTTCGGAGCTACACCTAGGAAAGGAAAGTGACGTCGACGAAGGTATGAGTTCGAAGTCGCAGTCCTATAGCTTCTGTGCTGGCATATGGTGTGAGGGTCAGGAGGCGTGATATCGACTGTTGGTCGGGATTGCTACTGTTCGCAAATCGGGAATTGTAGGTATTAAAAACAGCCGACAAAACTGGAGGCGCCTTGTGCCACGTGAGTCATGAGTATTAATAGCCCATTAATAGCAACCGTAAGTCGACTTTGTGCGTGACCGCCAAGGAGCCACAAATGTGTTCGCGACGATCATGAGAAATTAACCCCAGGTGAAACTACGCTTTGCACGAGATATACAGACAAAATCGTGACCATTTTATGTATCCCTATTTCTTTTCCGCAAACGCAGCAGTACCAATTCCAAAGACCGGGGTTAGGTTCGAAGCCACTCTGGAGTAAGCGAATGAGGGACAATCCCTCCGCAAGGAGCTACTCCTGAAAATTTTCGAACGGTCTGCGAGATCTTGAGGCAAAAACCCCGGATCTTTCCGAAATGGCCAACACGTTGGTTTCCTTTAATACATACAAACAAAACCTTTCCTAAATATTATTTTTTAAATAGAATAATTAACCTCTTTAAAGTAAGAACACCGGCGTACGCCGGCGCGCCGCCCACGCCGCCGCCGCTGGTATATAATAGAGCCTACGCCGCTGCCGCCGATAAAGTGATAGGCGTAAACCTCTAGTATGAGGTTATTTACATTTTAAACGCAATATTAGAACTTGCAAAAAATTGTAAGATACTACTATGTGAAAAAATTATTAAGTCGCCAACTCATTCCAAGAGATATGATATATGTATATGTCATTTAGGTTCGGTTTAGGGCTTCGCATTTTTCTTAAAAAATACGTTGAAGCTTTGTTTATGTTTCTTAAAATGGGCTACATAGATTTCAACCTGAATAATCCCAGCTGCGCCCAAAAGGGACAAAAGGGCATCAAGGTCATAATGTAGACAAAAGAGATCAATCGGAGACCAATCTCTTTAGGGATTAATCGCATGATTTTTTGCAGGGAATTAACGTCACACACATTCATATATATGTCTTTCTCCCCTGCAAAAAATCGTGCGATTAATCCCTAAAGAGATTGGTCTCCGATTGAGCTATTTTGTCTACATTTGGGCATAATTGATCCCCTTTTGTCTTTTTCGGCTACATTTGGGATTAGTCTGTTTGAAATCTATGTAGGCCATCTCAAGAAATATTAAAAAAAAACGGCAACGATATGAGTAAAATGCAAAAGATTACAGGATCGAATTATGAAAGACTGAATTTTTTAACTTGCTTATTTCAATGTAAACCGGAAATGAAACTAAAACAATTGTACATTTTCGTAGGGTCCACGGCGCGTACCCACGGAATTGTAGAAGATTGAGTTTAGGCGAAAAAAAGGAAGAAAATAAAAATAGCGAGAAGGTTTCGTGTTAATTCAGTATAATAGGATAGTCTTTCATTATAATGTTTTGAAAGGAAAACAACAAGTGTTAAGGAATATTTTAACAATTTTTGTGAAAAATTGAAAAGTATTGGAAAAATATTAACACTTACGTGACGTATGTTGACAGGATGCTTTCAGTTCAACGGCTGGATCAAAAGAGAAATCAAGAAGAGCGGAGGTGGGTGGTGTTGTTTACTTTGTTCACTACTAGAAGCAAAGCGCCGTGTTGGATGAAGCAGTTGTATGCGATTAAATCTCGCTTATTGAGATTCGTATGTCAACTTCGGATGACATTCATTCAACGTGAATGAGCCCTACATACCCTCTAGCGTTAAATGTGAACCCTCACCCTTTTTTTTTTGAATCGGCTTACGATTTAGGCGCAAACGGTTGAGGGCGCAATGTACCGAATATATGTAGCACATTAAAAAAAACGTTTGAGGAATTTGCAGTAGACAAATTGAAGTTTTATCATAACGAAGAAATTTATAACATTGTATTCTGTGGCAGATGGCGTATCTGCGTTAGGGTTCTGTTGGCCTCGTTCAGGGGAACGAGAGCCGGGTTATCGGTGTGTTGGCCTCGTTCGGGGTGAACGAGAGCAAGGTTATTTGGGCATGTACAAATGCGTGGTGGCCACGGCGCGCAACCACGTAATTGTAGCGAAATTTTGGATAGAGGAATGTGGACTATTAAAGTTTATGTTCCTTGTCGTTGAACGGAAGTAGTACCAATTTCGCGATTGGTCTGATAATTTGTCCCTTAATTGTATTGACGTCAACAACAATTACACGGTTATCGGAACCTGGGTGTGTGTTGACGACTCTCCTCATTCTCCACTCGTTTGGTTGTAGGTTATCCTTCTTTATGACCACTAGGTCCCTGGGTTTTAAGTTGGATTGTGGATGTTTCCATTTATACCGTTTCTGGATCTCGGTGAGATATTCCGATTTCCATCTTTTGCAAAATGTTTTATGAAGGGCTTTCATCTTTTGCCATCGGTTTGCAATTAAGGCAGGATTCTCATTGCAGTCGATCTCGGGTGGAGCTAACAGATGCCCACCCACGAGAAAGTGGCCTGGAGTAAGCGGCTGCAGGTCGGAAGGTTCGTTAGATGAGGGACTGAGTCGTCTGGAGTTGAGGCATGCCTCAATTCGGCATAGAAGAGTCGTAAACTCTTCAAATGTGTATTTATGATCGGACGCGATCTTTTTAAAATGGGTCTTAATGCTTTTTACCCCCGCTTCCCACAAACCTCCCATGTGAGGAGCGCTTGGCGGTATAAAATGCCATTCTAGAGTGTGATGGCTATATTTATTCATTGTGTCGTCCTTTGCTTCACGCAGAAATACCTTGAACTCGGATCGTAAAGATCGCGAAGTTCCGACAAAGTTAGTACCATTGTCGGAGTAGACAATTTTTGGGCATCCCCGTCTGAATACAAATCTGGCTAAGGCAGCAAGGAAAGAGACGGTACTAAGGTCGTTTGTCGCTTCGAGATGAATAGCTTTCGTTGAAAAGCAGACGAACAGACAGACATATCCCTTGGAGGTCCGACACCCTCTCCCTCGGTAAGACTTTATGTCGAATGGTACGGCGAAATATACCCCTGTGTTGGTGAAGGCCCTAGTGAAGGTGGTGCGCTCTTTTGGAAGAATTCCCATGAGTTGAGTTTGCGCCTGCTTCTTGTAAATAGTGCAGACCTTACAGTTGTGGATGACAGACTTAATCATGTTTTTAGCACACGGTATCCAGTACTGAGTGCGAATAAGGCGCAGCATCGGCTGGTTTTCTCCATGGAGGGAGATCTTATGTACGAATTCAACTACGAGTCTGGTTAACCTACAACTGTATGGAAGGATAATGGGGTGACGCTCATTGTGGGACATGTCTTGGGATACGTCGACCCGCCCTCCAATTCTGATTATACCTTCAGTATCAATAAATGGGTTTAAGGGAAAAATCTCACTCTTCCCATGAATTAGTTTCCCTGACTTCAAATTTGCGTACTCTTCTTGATAGTATTGCCTTTGGCATATTGTTATCAATCGTTCTGTCGTTGTTTTTATTTCATCAGGTGCTACTAAATGAGAGTGCCTTTTGAAAGAAGCTTTAGTTTTCGGTTGTGTTCTTTGGAAAAACCGAAGAATGTGTGCTATTGCCCGCAAAGCCCTTGAAAAGTCAGAGAACCTATCAAGGATGTTTAGAATTATTGTTAACAGACGCTGCTATTATTGTTTTATTTTAAAATTGATTCCATCGGTGAGTATCATTCTACTATCATTGGCGTTAAAAATGCGACTGGCCTCTACTTGAGTCCTTATTGAACCGAAAAGGTATTAGTCTATATATGTTCCCATATGGGTACAAAGGGGATTGGTCCGATCGATCCCTTTCAGGCATAAATGGGTACAGTTAATATCTTCATAGGACATGCTCAAACAAAAGGGAATAGCTCAACTCATACAAAGAGATCAAAACTGGCATTGGTCGGATACTCCTTTGCGACTCGTCCCGGATTCATCCTAGACTAATCGAATTTTTTGCAGGATCATTACATACTACATATGTATTTACATATCTAGGTTCATATTTCAAACGTTGTTGGGTTTTTGCAAGCCTGTCTGACAAACCACTCTTCTAACTGCCTGTCTGTCAAATTGTTCAACACTTAATCAGTTGTGATTAATCGATGGTATGACAAATAAATTTGTAAGCGGAATAGTAATGCTTCAAATTAGTCCAATAATTAGTGTGTTAATGAGAAAAACAGCTGACTGAGAATACAAAATCTGTGGTTGGTAAATGTAATTTTAAGTTATTTTTTCTTTAGGAACGCAATTAATACATATTAATTACTTCGTAGAAAAAAAGGAAAACTTAACAACACTATGATGGATGGAGTGAAATAAATAGGTGCTTAAGACGCAAGTAATTTATCTCAGGCCAGTTGAACCGGCCCAATAACACTAGTCAACAAGAGAAATTACTTTGAAGTCTGACTATTTAATTTCGATGTATTTCGATATGGCCCCCTAAGTATAAAAACACCCAAAATTTAAAATTCTATGGATACGATTTTTTTTTTTTTTTCTTTTTATAAAATCACGAATTTTCACAGAGATCTTTCCATTTATTTTATCATATCTTGGAAATTACTTATCTAAATTCGTTGAGAGAAACACCAGTGGCTTCACCGCAAAATTTTATTCAAGCGTTGATAAAAAAAAAATTTTTTTGCAAAATCGAACATTTTTTTATTTTTCAAAAATTCATAAAAAATCGAAGGTTTTAAAAACTTACCATTTTTATTTCACGGTCTTAAAACTGTAAAGATTATAAATAATTGAAACCTTATTTCGTGAAAATACATGAATAAATGTTGGTTTTATTGGCAATAAAGTGAAAATACCCAATTTAGCGAAAATTTTGCATATCAAGCCTATTGTTTTTGGCAAACAAATTATTTAGGTATGAAATTTTGCGCAACTTTGTCTTTTTAAAGCTTACTACGGCCATCGCCAGAAATGAGAAAACTCCATAATGACACAAGAAATTTTTCCCCGTCAATTTTTCTTAAGGCAAAACGCTGATCATAAGAAAAAATGCCTCATACTGTATGGAAAATTTAAGTTGCCAACGCGGGTTTTCGTAAGAAAGAAGTATGGTCATATATATTTGTTATCAAAACAAAAAAATCAAATTATCACTCCGTTATAGAAATTGTTATACCTCCCTACTGAACATCCCAGCCTGCACAGGCCATTTCCCATACCATATGAAGTTTTTTTGAAAGCCCCTTTTTTTCAAACCCTTTCGCAGGTAGTGGTTAAAAAATTTACAGACTCATTAGATGCCTGCCCTGTATGGTATATTGTCGCCGATTGTGACAAACTTAACGAAAAAAAAAGATACATACATTTGAAAATCGAAGTGGCCTGCGACTATTTAAAGTAATTCATTTAGTTCATTCAATGTTATTTAACTAGCATTCCTCATCGCGAAAATCATATGATTTGGTCTTATCCCACGATTTCAGCTGGTGGTTTTACTCTTCCCGTGCTAGATTCCGATGGAGTTCCATGTCCTGAAAATCAACATAATACGTATACTGAAGTTCCTCCATTGCCTATTTCTTCGTCTTCAAAAATCTCCAGCGTATCAAATGGATTTTGTCCAAAGCCTCTGACACAGTCCTTGCTTAACGATTTTTTAAGAGACCTAAAGCTTCCAAAAAATAAGTCAGGGCTACTTGCATCCCGTCTAAAAGAAAGAAATTTATTAGAAAAACAGGTTACGATAACTACCTATCGTGAGTGACATAAGTCATATGCTTATTTTATAGAAATAAAGACAATATATGTTTTTGCTATGATATAACTGGAATTTTTGGAAAGCTTGGCCAAACATATGACGCAAGTGAATGGAGATTATTTATTGATAGTAACAAAGAAAGCCTTAAAGCAGTTTTATTACACAATGGCAATCAGAAGCTATCAATACCCATCGCACATCCCGTAAATATGAAGGAGACTTATGAAACCATGTCCAAACTTTTAAAATATATTCATTATGAAAAACACGGTTGGAAAATATGTTGCGACTTGAAAGTGGTAGATTTACTAACTAGACTACAAGGTGGTTACACAAAACATTTTTGTTTTATTTGCCTTTGGGATAGCCGAGATCGAAGCGCACATTATGTAAGGAAGGACTGGCCAGCAAGAACCAATCACCAAGTAGGCACACACAATATAAAATATGCTGCTCTAATAAAAAAGAAGAATGTTATTTTTCCGCCATTACACATCAAGCTTGGATTAGTCAAGAATTTTGTTAAGGCGCTAAACAAAAATGAAAAAGCATTCCATTATATTCAAACAATATTTCCAAAATTATCCGCTTCAAAAATTTCTGAAGGTGTTTTTGATTGTCCACAAATCCAAAAACTACTACAGAGCTAACATTCGAGACGTTGCTATCACCCGATGAAAAGGCTGCTTGGAACTCATTTAGGCTGATTGTTTCAAACTTTTTAGGAAATATTCGGGGTCCAAATTATAAGGAAATCATTTCTGATTTACTAACCAACTATTCGAAAATCGGTAAGTAGGGATATGATATGATTTTTGTATATTTATCATAATTGTAACCTCTAAATTACATATACATATAATTTCAGGTGCAAATATGTCTCTAAAAATGTATTTCTTACACTCCCATTTGGATTTTTTTCCTTCAAATCTTGGTTATGTCAGTGACGAGCATGGAGAACGATTTCACCAACAACTTAAGTCAATGGAGGAGGGTTATCAAGGATTCTGGAACGAAAATATGATGGGGGATTATAATTGGTTTCTTATACGAGAATCAAATTCAAAAAATTACAGTAGACAAGCAAAAAGTAGAAACTATTTTTAGATATTTCAAGTACTAAATTTTGTAGAATTTCTTTAATAAAGATATCTTAAATAGCTAAATAAACAAAAATATTAAAAATACGTATTTTCCCTTCATTCACTTAATTGTTAATAATAGCCGTGTTTTTTTTTTTTTAC
Source organism: Eurosta solidaginis (assembly GCF_040869045.1). Taxonomy (NCBI): domain Eukaryota; kingdom Metazoa; phylum Arthropoda; class Insecta; order Diptera; family Tephritidae; genus Eurosta; species Eurosta solidaginis. The sequence goes on along the minus strand of NC_090321.1, from coordinate 172,469,362 downwards.
ACGCGTATACGCTTCGTTTGCTCGTGAAAAAAAAACGCCTATCCTCGCTTAGATAATGCTTAGGAGACCCATCTAGCGGCTGTGGTTAAACAACTAGCTACAGCAACAGGGTGTACCGAAAAGCGAAGACACAACGCTCTGATGGCCATAGGATATAACATATAGCTGAATCAGTTGCGATGAATTGTGGACACACATAGAATACATAGAATTAGTGTAGAGGGTGAAACAAAAACACATATTTCAGTTACATCTGAGTATAAGCGTATTGAAATTTAGTAGGACAAAATTTATGCGCAGCAATTTCAGAGGTGTATTTAAAGTTTGTTACTTAGCAGTCCATATAAAGTTGAAGCGTAAACGGATATACGCGTGTTAAAAAACACGGCTAATATTGCCGTTTATCCATGGATTTTCATGAAATAAAGCTTGCCTTATTTGGAATGTTCACAGTTTTACGCTCATCTAATAAAAGTTGTAAGTTTTTGTCTCTTTCAATTTTTTACGAATTAAAGAAGAAAAAAATGGAAATTATTAATACAAAAAATCGATTTTTTTATAATGCGATGCAAATAACTATAACTATGAAAATGGTATTTAAACAATTTTAAGGTCATTTCATTTTCTATATATGCTGTTTTCTCCAAGAAAATCGGACAACCCGTTCCAGAGGTATGATAAAATCAATGGATCTCCCTTTTCAAAAGAGGCAAATTTAGAAAACAAAAAAAAAAACAAAAACGTATCCATAGAATTTTAAATTTCGACCATTTTTATAATAAGGGGACTATAGCAAATAAAAAAAAAATAGTGGTGATCCAGGGTAATGCAAAAAGTTTAATTTTGTAGAGCAGTGTAATCAATAGAAAAAAATTCTTCAAAGGTTTAATACAATTTTGAAACCTAGTACGATTTTCAAAATTTTTCTTCTTTTTCAACTACCTAAACCTTTTCCCAAAGTCTAGAAAAACCGTAATTTCAACTCGAAAAATACTTGAGAAGGTTCTTTTAATTTTATTGCAGTATTGTTTGAGATTGTGTAAATTAAATTTCTCAATTTGAGAAGAGATTACGCGTTTGAGATTTGAATGAAGTTAATTCTCAAGTGCAACCAAAATTAAGATGTTGTTGTTGTAGCGATAAGGACATTCCCCGAAGGCCTTGGGGAGTGTTATCGATGTTGATGATCCTTTACCGGATGCAGATCCGGTACGTTCCGGTACCAAGCCCGACCATCTCGGGCACGATTTGTTATGACCACATGCGACCTTCTTGGCCATACCGCCCCCACCCCTAGATCCATGAGGATTTCGGGGTCGGCAGAGCCTCGCTGTTAATGAAACAGGATTCGCCATGGATAGGTGAGGTTGAAAATTGGGTTTGGAGAAGCTATATATTGCGCTGGCAATCTGAAAAGGTTGCGCTACACAGCCCCTTGAATCTGGTATTTTATACCCCTTGAATCTGGTATTTATATGACTGGTAAAATCAAACGAAATACGGGTCAATTCAACCGAAATTTATGTCAATTTTTATCCATCGCAACAAGATGTTGAATCAACTGCGCACAAATCGTTGATTCGTAATTGACCGTTTTAGAAGTCAAATAAACAAAAAAAGTTGTTTCATTATACTTTACCCATAGTTTTGTTAAATTAACAATTATTACTGTCGCTCTAAGAATACCCATCAAAACTGTTAATATGAAAGGGATTTCTGTTCATTAGAAATAACCAGCGTAAACGGTTAAATTAACAGTGTTTATTGTCGAAATGACACTGACAGTGAAATCTATTGAAATAACAGATATTTCTGTTTTTTCTAGATTAATAACGTAAACTTTTACATCAACAGAGTTTTCTGTTCCTACCTATGACATTAATACCTATGGAAAAAATAAAAGCCGGATAAATATATTTTTAAACTTACGTAGTTTTTTTTTTTTTTTTTTGTATAAATTACACATAAGTACATTTAATTTCTAATGATTTTATTGCTATATTTAATAATATTAATTAAAATAATAATAACTTAAATCCGAATTCAAATAAACAAAGCTTGTTCCGAATCACCATCGAAAGCTTTTTACGAAAGTATGTTGCCAAATATATACGTAAATATGTGAATACATAAATACGCATGCTTGCTACATATATATATGTATATATGCTACATACATATTCACACACGCGTTAGTACATAGATACTCTAGCGAAAATAAGGGCATGTACCGTTTGTTAAACCACATTGGCGTCGGTTTCAAGAACTTTATTTCAATTTTACAATTAAACATTATACACTTTATTACTTTGTTTTATTAAACGCACTTTCATTAAATTTTATTTTTTATAATTTATTTAATTTATAGTTTTGAACTTCGCCGCGTGTCACTTTATTGCTTATTCTCAATTTCTTCTCTCGCATGTAGAATTGCCACACGTGATTTTTTCGAACAAAACTTGTAGTAAAATATTTGACATAACATTTTAAATAGAAAAATTGTAAGCTATAGAAAAGTAAAGAATGAAATCGGTGCACATAGGTAGATTTTCAAGTTTTAGGCGGCCAAAAATATTTTATTGCCTATACCTTCTTAAAAATGTTTAATAAATGAAAAATTATAATAATTTGTTTAATTAATCGGTTGTATTAAAAAAATAGATATTCCACTGTGTAACACTAAAAAATTCCTGCGCAGTGAGGCTATTTTTCTTCTTGCACAGCAAGAAGTGTAATAATTTAATTCTGTCTTTATCTAGGGTAAATTTTTAATTGATTTTATGAAAAATTATAATAATTTGCGTAACTAATCGGTTATATTAGAATAGATATTACACTGTGTAACACTAAAAAAAACCTGCGCAGTGAGGCTATTTTTCATGTTGTACAGCAACAAGGGTGTATAAAACCCTCTATCTAGCCCCCTATCTGCAAGTATCTGCAGATAAATTTAATGCAGTTGGCAAGCAAATTGTGCCAGTTACCATGTTCAAAACTAGTTTTCACTAGGACTGACTTTGAAAAATAACAAAACTGGTTTTGAATACCAAAAATCAAAAAAAAAAAATTTTAACATCCTAAATAAAATAAAAATTAATAAATTTATAACTTTTAAAAATCACAAACACCATTAATAATGTTAGTGTTTACGTGAAATATCAGAATCCATTACAATTACTCAATTCAATTGTCTTAAAACTTAAAATATTCACGTTAAAACACGCGATTTCACATAGGTTAAAATAAAAAACCATAATACGCGTTTCAGAAATAGCTAAATTCCGATTACTTGACAGCTAACGCCAGGTATGCGATGGATAGGAAGGGGTAGAATTATTGTTCTCCTGTCTATTCTTAAGCTGTGGGAGTGCTTATTTTTGTAATTGTGGCAACTTTCAGAAATTCAATTATGGCCGCCTAAATGTCTAAAATCTGCACATAGGTAGGTAACAACTCAAGAAAACAACTCAAACTTTTATGCTGTCGGAGATATCAACATTAAAAAAGGATGTTTTTTATTATCTTATTAGATTCATTCGTGTTAGTGAAAATTCGTAAAAACTTGAACAAAATGTTACTTATTTTGGAAAAATCCTGTTCGTTCAAACAAAACTTTTGCAACAAGGGGCGCAATTTTGCATTTCGCTTGGAGGAGAAGTTGAAAATTGTACCCGATAAATAGGTGTCCCGGTATAGCATAATTTTTTGTAGTATTATGCACATTAAATTCATAAAAGGGTTTTTTTGTTTTGTATTAAAAACTGAAAAACTTATTTTGGTGTTTTTTTTTTAACAAGTGGCACCATCGTCATAAATACAAAGTAGAGGGCGCAGCGAGCGTAAAATTCTCTTTGAAATGCATTGACTGTTGCTCGCTGTTGAAATGACCTGTAAGATCAGTTGTGTTTGTCAATTTTACAGAATTTTGTTAACTTAAGAGCGACAATTTCTCTTCTGTTGAAATTACTAAACTAACTTCTTCCTTGACAAAGACCTCGGTCGAATTAACCATAATTCGATCAATTTCACCGAATCGCCGTTAAGTCAAGAACAACAGAACAGATTTGTTGATTTTACTAGCACCATTTCTTTCACTGTAGTCACCTTTACGACAGGCATGCCTACCGCGGGTATATTCTGACCCCCTAACCCGCTGGGGGCCCCAATTTAGATCGAAAGCAAAAATGTTTATTGGGCGACCATTATGTGCTAACAGAAACAAAAGTTTCAAAGATTCTATACGAACTTACCTAATGTAATTTAGATATGGTTTTCAATCGTAAATCGTATGTATAACAAACTCAGACTAGAGTTATTTTGCATACCAGAACCCGTAGAAAGTTATGTTTCAAATAAATATAGGCAAAACAACCATGGGCTCTGCCGCATTGAATTTTATTAATTTAAAAAGGTCCATCTAACTAGCTGCAAGGCGCGATATACCTCCGGACATATTAAGGCCGAGCTTCTCTTCCAATTTGCGTTTTATTTAATTTATCGGCGTGGCGGGGCCTACATTTTTTACGTCCACTCCGAACGATATCTGCAAGGTAGATAAGTTTTCACTGAGAAACTTTTCATGGCAGAAATACACTCGGAGTGTTTGCGAAATCACTGCCGAGGGGCGATCCCGCTTAGAAAAACTAGTTAAAAAAACGTGTTTCTAAATTTTTATGTTTCTTTGCCCAGTAATTGAAACCATGATCTTCGGTGTGGTAGACGGAGAACGCTACCACCATACCACGGCGACCGCCATCACCATTGATTAAACTCTCCAAAACCTTTGGGGAGTCTCCATATCGCTGCAAAATGAACAAAAAGAGTACAGCCTCCGCCGCATGATTAAAATGTTTGTCGACTATTTGTTGTGGTTCTTTTTAGAAGAATCACCGCAGTCGCGGTTACTTTTTTAGTAAACTCCATAAAATCTCTTCTCCTAATTTTGAAAACGAATATAATTTTTTTTATTCATATAAGACCATTTTTAGAGCCAGTTACTTCTTTGTTGAAATATTATGTATCAGAATAGAAGATATATAAGATAAAGAAGACAGAGGTAGGAATTTTACAATTTGCACGGACGGCTAAAAAAATTAAAAGGATAAAATTAAACTGGCTGGCTGGGTTTTACTGGAAGCATTTTTGGGTCAGTGAGTGTTACTGGTTTTCTGACACTTGCATTTATTCCAGGCGGAGGTTTGCTGGGCTTTCGACAGAATTGTAAAAAGTAAGGAAAGTGGATTTTCTACTTAAGTTTATAAGGGTATGTAAGTATACCCCACACATGTATTAGAATACTTTAATTTTTTGTTTGTATTTTCAATGCGTATAGAAATATTAAATTTTCAATTCTTAATTTTATGTTTTCAAAAATTACACAGTGCTACAGTGATTTTGCACTTTTATAGTGACCTAGTTTCCGTTGTAGGCCTTGGCGAGTACATCATGATAATGTGTTTCAAAATTGTCTAACACCCCCAAATTTTCTAGTTATTGTCTAAAACCCGTTTTTCGCCTACTGCGCGTATTCTAGCAATCATAACGTCGTCATGTTTTAGCCGATTTTCGATTGCTTTACGGTTTTGCAAAGAAGAAGATTCAAGCTTCAAGCTGATATATTTGTTTATACTTTATACGAAAAAATTGGGACATTTTCCAAAAGTTATCTACGATTTACCCATTTTTTCCCCGTTTTTCACAGTTCGACGTCTTTTTTATGTAACATGTCATAAAAAAATGTCTTTTTTACACTGTTTTGGAAAATGTCCCAAGCTTGAATCTTCTTCTTTGCAAAACCGTAAAGCAATCGAAAATCGGTTAAAACATGACGACGTTATGATTGTTAGAGTACGCGCAGTAGACGAAAAACGGTTTTTGGACAATAACTTGAAAATTTGGTGGTGTTAGACAATTTTGAAACACATTATCATGATGTACTCGTCAAGGCCTACAACGTACACTAGGTCACTTCAAAAGTGTTTTGGTTTTTTTTTTTTTTGTAGCATCGTGTTACCAATATAAAACTATTCTTCTGGAAATAAGAATTCAATTTAAATAAATATTTAACCAAAAGTTATTAAATATCAATTCTTGAGACTATATGAATACAACATTGATTTCAATTTGACGTAATTTTGATTTATCTATTTTCAAAAATTGTCATTATTATTGAAGTTAGATCTTGAAATACAACATCACAATTCTTTTTGTTTAAAGTAAATATTTTTTTAAATAAAATACTATAATTAGAGCATATTGCAAATTATTCTATACTGACGATTACCGATTTAATAAATGTTAGATAGAAAGTGTTTAAATTACATGGGATGCCATAACTGAATATAATTTGTGTCTTCACCTAAACTTGGACTTCCTTTATTGTAAATGTAAGCGCCATGAGAAGAATGAGAAACTAAATGCTCGCATAGACATTTTCTTCAATTATTGATTTTCATATCCAAAATAAATTGACAGCTGGGGTATTCCATCGTCACGGGTGGAACACTTGTACGCATAATTGCATGTTTGTTAAAGGATTTTAATAAATTTTACAAGTTATTCCTAGTTTAAATATAGATTTTGGAAAATAGTCAATTGTTAATGCACCAATTAAAAAAAGAACCGTAATATTACAACGTATTTGGAAAAAAAATTAATATTAAACATTTTCACGGGTGGGACAGAAAATGAAGCTATTCTCTAGTCGCATAAAGTATTTGTTAAACTCTGCGAATTTATAAAATTAATTCATTTTATTTAAATATCTCCATTTGCACTGAGATATTTGGAATATAGTAACATAAAAAAAACTTACTTTCAGTTTCTACTTTTATAATAGTAATTCACGTTCGAACTGAAACTACTTTGAAAGCTTATTTACCATAATTTATAGATGCCAAAGGTTCAGAATCGGACTCGTTCGATGATTTACCATCAATTAAAGATGCCAAAGGTTCAGATTCGGATTCGTTCCATGAACTTTCATCATCGTCGGAATAAATTTTATTTACGTTAAGTTGAAATACTTTAAGACTAGTAAATTTTGACTTGAATGTAAGTCCCAAAGAAAAATCCTCTTGACTACATCTTTTGAAGAAATGGTGTGACTGAACCTTGTTAATAGCGAGTACATCGTTCCATCTTCGGTCAAGAGCATGATTCTGTTAGCTTCAACCTCTTCTTCAGATAAATGCATAGTATCAATATTCTTTACAACCTTTCTAGCAGTCAAAATGAAATCTACAGCATTACTGATATCAGCCTTACGTTGCCGTACTTGATTCCATACCGATCTCTTCACAACGGCGCCAACTCTAACCACTGCTCCTTTTCGATGGGAAGTGGCGAAAAAATACCACTCTACCTGCACATTAAAATCTGTAGGCATATAACAAAGGTTCGATACGGTATACTTGTTTTTAAATTGTGATGCTGCACCATCAGAGAACACTTTAATTGTTTTTAGTCCGGGAATTTCATTTTTTAGGGACACCATACTCTTTTTTAGGCATGCATACACAGTATACTTGTCATTGCATAAAACGTCAATAACAATGGAGTACGAATATCTTTTGCCTTCAGACAGCCATACCCATGCAGTAAATACTGTAATCTGTGCATGGCCCCAATGTGCAGACTGAATTTCATCTTGCATTATTACACTATAGTTTTCAGCAAAATCTATTTGCATGATTGCTTCGTCAGTAGCTATTTCTAGTTTCACCTTAATAAATTTGTTAGATTGCATTCTTTTCACATAAACATGACTCTTAAAGCGGGGGACTTGTTCATCTAACTCTGCAAGGGCGTTTTCGATAGTGCCTTCTGCTGATATCAATTTATGCTGTCCATCAATTTCTGTCCATTTTCTCCAGCAAAAAAAGCATTGAAATCATTTCTATTAGTATTAAATATATGTGTAAGTAGGCTTTCCAATCTATATTTTATGTGCGAATAAAACTAAATTATTCCACTGTTTTCCCAACGTTTCGCTAATATTTTTATTTTTAACATCATCACGGGAATATTTATTAATTTATCTGTTACAAACAATATACAAAAATTATGAAAATTATCAATTAGTTTTCAAAACAGACATGAAAACAACAAAGAAAAACAATTTGGTGAATAGTTGAACATTTAACAACGATTGCGGGCATCATCATTGACGACCTACTGGACAATACAATTTCGGAGCTTAAACAACAATTCAACGTAAACATCAAATTTATATGCAAATGCGTGGATGACATTTTCGCGGTAATCAAACGAAATGATGCGAACACAATTTAAAAATTTTAAATAAGTACCACAATAAATTACAATTTACGATGGAAATGGAAGTGAATTCCAAAATTCCGTTCCTGGACGTTTGCATACACAGGGAAAATCATAATCTTTTACTTGACTGGTATGCGAAGCCCACTTCATCCGGGCGTCTGATAAACTAGCTTTCATCGCAACCAAAAAAGTACACAACTAACACGGCTAAGAACCTTATAAATAAAGTATTGGCCATAAGCCACAATAAATATCACGAAACAAATTTAGAAAAACTAAATAACATTCTAAGCAAAAATCCAAAATCCAAAAAGTTTAATACGCGAATTAATAGACCAGGAGCTCATGAAAAGAAACTGCCACAACCAAATAATAACAAATTCGGAACCACAAATACAAAAGAAATTCTTCAGCGCAACATACATACCACGACTCACCGAAAATATTTACCACAGCATAGCAAAAACACCTAACACAGTACAGGTCAAACAACACCATGCCCACAATATATACAAGAACAAAGCATCCCTTAGAACACCAACAACGAAACAATGTTATATACGAGGTAACATGCAAAGGCGATGAAAACGACGAATGTAGAAGAATATATATTGGTACTACAAAACGACCTCCTTCGGTTAGACTAGGCGAGCATGAAGCGGATATCAGAAAACAAAAAACAAGTACAGCACTAGCTCAACATATATTAACAAGTGGACACTCAGCTGACTTTACCAACACGAAAATTATTGATAAGGAAAAGAGAGAAGCAACAAGATATACACTTGAGAGCCTGAGAATTATTGAAAGACGAGAAAAGGCGATCAATAAACGCGAAGATACGGAAAACATAGCGGCCGCTTACATTGTTTGTTTACAAAACAATAATTTTTAGTATTGACGAAGCTACCATGAGAGTGAGATGTTAATGATTATTGTGATGATTTATGTTTCTAATGATTTTTACAACAGTTTTGATTGCTTTAATGACAAAATAACGTAAGTTTATCTTGTTAAATGTTCAACTATTCACCAAATTGTTTTTCTTTGTTGTTTTCATGTCTGTTTCGAAAACTAATTGATAATATTCACAATTTTTGTATATTGTTTGTAACAAATAAATTAATAAATATTCCCCTGATGATGCCAAAAATAAAATTATTAGCGAAACGTTGGGAAAACAGTGGAATAATTTAGTTTTATTCGCACATAAAATATAGATTGGAAAGCCTACTTACACATATATTTAATATTAAAGAAGAACCAATTGGAATATATATAACATCCCTATTAGTGTTTCTTAGAATATTCTTAATTTGCCTTATGCATCGACAGCATTTTCCAAGCATACATTCCTCACAGGTTACATCACAACAAATCTTCTGTAATAAGTCACTGCCAGTAGAAGGGAAATCCGGAATCTTTCTGGCAATACTTTTCGTTAGATAATTGAAATTTGCGTGGTACTTACATACACAGACCTTGTGTGACATTTGACTAGTCAATAGTACATATTCAGGACGAAGCTCATAAAATTTAGAAATGTGTATATTTGCCTCAGGGTTGTCATTTTGGAAGAGAAAATAAGCTTCTCGAACCGTGATATTCATATGACGCTTCTGAATTGGTACTTTTTCCCCTGTTTCAATATCCTTTATAATCTTAACATCTTTAATCGCAGGGGCTTCGCGGCTAATATCGTCGCGCTGATAAAAGTTTGTTACTAATTTTTTTATTACATCAGAAATATCATGCCTACACATTCTTTTCCCTTCACGTGGGAGAAGTAAGTTACGAGGAGCATCAACATTTTCCAAAACAAGCATTCAAATGACTGTTAGTTTCTTGTTTGGGCTGGAAGGGAGTATTTTCCTTACCTTATTTATAGCTTTTCCCAATGTCTGATTGCGAGAATACAACCCTAAAGATGAAAACGACTTTCCACTTTGTTGTACTGAACTTGGCGCGAGAAGTCTTTTTCTTTCTCTATACCGTCTTTTCCTCTCCCTTTCTTTTTGTTGCCTGTCCCACTTCATTTGTTTGAAACGATTTTCCTCCTCATTCCTTATTTTACGCCTTATCTGATCTCTTTGCCTTTCCAGCAATAAGTGGTCAGCAAAATCGTCAGCTGATTTCTTTAGTTTCTGTCTATACTTTCTCATTCTTTCCGCCGATGTTGTTTTACCCATAGTTCTGATCAAAATTTCTGTTAACATAATTATAAGAAATATTTTTTTTTTTTCACTATAAGATCAGCCCTGTTAACCCACCTCCAACAACGGTCCCACCAATTCTGTCACGGGTGGGACATATTTCACTACTGCATATCTCTTAAATATCTTTGTAGAAACGAAATTGCCATTGTGATATACATTCTAGTTTTAGGCAATAAACACGAAAAAAACGGTTCATCACTAATTTAGGATAAAAAGAAATTTTGTTTTTTTTTGTCACGGCTGAGACAAGGCCGATACTGTTTATTTATTGTACAAAAAATAGTAATAACTTCCCCAATGTGAGATAAAACCAAATTTTATTAAATAAAGACGAGCTCCTGTATTTACTACAATTATTATTCACTTGAATTGAGAACCACAAACAATTTGACAGCTATTTCAAAACTACCTTATCCATCCTTACAAAAAATGCGTGCCAAATATTTTACTTTAAAAAGTGAAAAAAGTCATTAAAAGTGTATTTCATGTTAAAATTTGTTATTTTTCGGATGCGTTAATATATTTAACAGCGTTTTTCGTAACGGTTTGTTAGTTTTAATAAAAAAACAATTTTTGTTGTTGAATTTAGCAGTTCCCGAAATGGATCTATACAACGAGCTTTGGCAGTTGTCTAAAATTTTTTCTTTCTTCTATTCTAATTTAAAAATTTTTTCAATTAAGAAAAAATTTATCATAACAATAATAATGATAAAAAATTATTGTTAGGCCTTGAGCTCGATTCGAACCCGCGATCTTAAAATCAGTAGGCCGATATAACAACAAAAATTGTTAATACATCCCAGAGCACGGGGAAAAACAAGTGTCAATAAAATATGACACTATGGCAGCATTGCCAACAAACAAGTCCAATTTTCACAGCTATTCTGCAACAGATGTCGCAGTGGTGTGAATATCAATTGGCACGAACCAGAATAGAAGTAGGATTAATGAAGACAAACAAAAAACCGCTGTGGTGGCTGAATGGTTATAGCAGCGGCGCCTAAACGTTGCCGATGAAGGAATTTAGCAGTTCCCGAAATGGATCTATACAACGAGCTTTGGCAGTTGTCTAAAATCTTTTCTTTCTTCTATTCTAATTTAAAAATTTTTTCAATTAAGAAAAAATTTATCATAACAATAATAATGATAAAAAATTATTGTTAGGCCTTGAGCTCGATTCGAACCCGCGATCTTAAAATCAGTAGGCCGATATAACAACAAAAATTGTTAATACATCCCAGAGCACGGGGAAAAACAAGTGTCAATAAAATATGACACTATGGCAGCATTGCCAACAAACAAGTCCAATTTTCACAGCTATTCTGCAACAGATGTCGCAGTGGTGTGAATATCAATTGGCACGAACCAGAATAGAAGTAGGATTAATGAAGACAAACAAAAAACCGCTGTGGTGGCTGAATGGTTATAGCAGCGGCGCCTAAACGTTGCCGATGAAGGAATTTAGCAGTTCCCGAAATGGATCTATACAACGAGCTTTGGCAGTTGTCTAAAATTTTTTCTTTCTTCTATTCTAATTTAAAAATTTTTTCAATTAAGAAAAAATTTATCATAACAATAATAATGATAAAAAATTATTGTTAGGCCTTGAGCTCGATTCGAACCCGCGATCTTAAAATCAGTAGGCCGATATAACAACAAAAATTGTTAATACATCCCAGAGCACGGGGAAAAACAAGTGTCAATAAAATATGACACTATGGCAGCATTGCCAACAAACAAGTCCAATTTTCACAGCTATTCTGCAACAGATGTCGCAGTGGTGTGAATATCAATTGGCACGAACCAGAATAGAAGTAGGATTAATGAAGACAAACAAAAAACCGCTGTGGTGGCTGAATGGTTATAGCAGCGGCGCCTAAACGTTGCCGATGAAGGAATTTAGCAGTTCCCGAAATGGATCTATACAACGAGCTTTGGCAGTTGTCTAAAATTTTTTCTTTCTTCTATTCTAATTTAAAAATTTTTTCAATTAAGAAAAAATTTATCATAACAATAATAATGATAAAAAATTATTGTTAGGCCTTGAGCTCGATTCGAACCCGCGATCTTAAAATCAGTAGGCCGATATAACAACAAAAATTGTTAATACATCCCAGAGCACGGGGAAAAACAAGTGTCAATAAAATATGACACTATGGCAGCATTGCCAACAAACAAGTCCAATTTTCACAGCTATTCTGCAACAGATGTCGCAGTGGTGTGAATATCAATTGGCACGAACCAGAATAGAAGTAGGATTAATGAAGACAAACAAAAAACCGCTGTGGTGGCTGAATGGTTATAGCAGCGGCGCCTAAACGTTGCCGATGAAGGAATTTAGCAGTTCCCGAAATGGATCTATACAACGAGCTTTGGCAGTTGTCTAAAATTTTTTCTTTCTTCTATTCTAATTTAAAAATTTTTTCAATTAAGAAAAAATTTATCATAACAATAATAATGATAAAAAATTATTGTTAGGCCTTGAGCTCGATTCGAACCCGCGATCTTAATAAAAAAACAAATTTTTGGTCTGGTTTCTCTTTCTCATGGAAGCTCCCAGCTCTCCATTTAAACTCTTTTACGACAGATTTCCGCACGAAATCGATTAAACTTATTTCCAACTGCTAAGCAATGCGGAAAGTTGAGCTACGAAAGTGCGCAGCAAATAAAATTGCATTGCGATTACCACCCACTTGAACGCGGTGCACTCCATCACCTTTCTCTTACATTAAGAAAGTTTCAAGGAACAACTTTACGAGTATAACCGAAAATATAAGGGTGATTGCGAATTAACTTTGAGGACATTTTCAAGCATCAACAACAATAGCTAAAGTGAATTGCTGCCGCGAACCTACTACAAGCAAAGTTATCGAAAATAAAGATGTTGCAGGCGCAAATTTTAGTGGAAAGCAGCGGAGCGTAACAAAATTCTAGTAGGTCACTTTCACCACACCAAAAACTTTAACACAATTTTTAAAATAATTTAAGCACAGAAATACACTGATTGGAGTTTTAGAAAGTAAAATTTAAAATTCTGAACACATTACCTGAATAAAAAGTGTACAAATAATTATTAAATAACAAATACAGACAGTGGTAGTAACAAATTCTGCTGTGGTAAGTGGTGAATGTGACCTACTAGAAGTTTTGTGCAGCTTGCAACATCCCTGCAACATCTTTATTTTCGATAATCTTTGCTACCAGCGACTAGGTAAAACTTAATCGTCCTTACTCTGTGTATATATGTGTGCACATACATACATACATGCATACCAAGTTTAAAGTCAATATCGAAAACAGTTTCCATTTCAATGTTGCACTCATGTACATAAATACTGCAAAACGTTTACTTATAGCTTCGAGGCACGGTTGCTACTTTGGGTCCATTTGCACCAAATTTGGTCCGCTCCAACCCCGTTTGGTCCGCTGTTCCTTTTTTATCAATTTTGGTCCTTTTTGGTTAAATTGTGATTTTAAGCCTGATATAGACGTTTTATCTTTTTGGGAAAAGGTAAGCTTTTATAGAAATGGTATGAACGAAAAGTGTTTTGAAGAATTGCTTGGTTTTGTATATCATTTACTGTCACATAGTTCGACGGCCTTAGAGCGAAAATTTTTTTAATTGTCTCTTATTAAAACCAAATTACGCAATAAACTGGAGCTTATTTCAATCAACCACATAATGTTAGCCAAAGAATTTTGTACGCGAAACCCAGGTACTCATTACGTTTGGTCGGTGAAAGACATAGGCTGGTCCTACAAAAGTTATACAACGAACGATATAAAACTGTTTTTATTATACCTTTTTTTCGATGTAGCCCAAATTATATTATAAACATATATGCTTTAAGTTTTTAAATGTATACATATATGTATAAGACTGAAAAATATGCCCATATGTGATAAAATGCATTTAATTATCATCATAAATAGTTATCATCAATTTTAATTGAAGCACTTTTTGTTTGTTTTTAACGTCGTGTTGTTTTGTACTTTTCAAGTTGTTGATTACATTGTTTGTATACCAATAAATGAAAACAAATTTTGGTCCTTTTTTTGAAATTTGGTCCTTTTTTTCGACGAATTTTGGTCCCAAATGAAAACAGGCTGTGGCAACCGTGCTTCGAGGGTAAAATACCGCATAATTTTTGCAATCCCGGTATTTCGAGATCCACGGGTTACAAATATTCGCAACCCGTAGATAGCTGAATATCAGGGATGCACCTTAACGTTAAGCTAATATTTTATCAAAAAATGTCCACCATTTCCGTTGAAACACTCCGAAATATTATCGATAAAGCAATTATCAAGATAAAATGTATCTCGTTTTTAACCGAAACGAAAAGAACTAAGTGTGATAACTTCTGCATAGACGTCAAAATTCCAAAGTGATTGGATCACCTGATTTGTAATTGACTATCACGGTCTCGTTCTGTATCTCTTTCTATCACCCGCTGAAAATAGGCGCCGCCATATTGAACACCCTGTCAAAACGCTGAAAAGTAGCCATATTGAACATCCTGTCAGGCAGTTGACATACGATATCACACTTAGTCATCATTCACAATGACGAAAAGCTTTCGTTAACGTTAAAAACGTTAACAAAAACGTGATATTTTATGTTTGAATTGTGCTGGCAGGGTTATAGCCGTGGTGAAGCCGTGAGGTGGTAACAGCGAGCGGACATACACACAAACTCCATTTAATTTGTTTGTGTAATTCGTTGGTGGTAATGTCAAAAATACTCTGAGAAATGTTCGTACTGTCAAAATTCATGCGAAAAGTTGCAATCAGCTTGGCTTATGCTTTCACCTTTGCCAGCATAGTTTGAAATTAATAATCACCCTGCAAAAACTGTTGGTTTACGTGTTCCATTTTCTTCATGTTGGAGTACTCAAACAATACTCCTTTGCAATGCGTTTGCGGACCACCATCAGCCGATCATTGCTCGTTTTTTAACGACCGTGATCACGACACGATGACGATCGAACAGAGTTGCCAAAAGTAAAATATTGCATACAAATACCCTTCAAAAAACGTGAGTACTCTATAAATAATGTAAGAAATACTCCCTTGGGAGTATAGGACTGCTCCAAATCTAATCTGTATTCATAAAAAAATGTGATCCAATTAAAATTGCGATGTCCTAGTAGGAGAGGAGTAGATGATCCCACTCTCGCTTTGTTTGTGAGTATTCCATAGAGTACATACGTGAGGTACTTTCCAAAGTACTTTCACTGTAGTACTCCATGGAGCACCCACAGAGGATCATATGCCAAAGTACTAAAGAGGAATTGTGTCGGAAAGAATTATCGAAGTGAATTTAATTTAAAATGAAAGTAAATGAAGAGGGGCAATACAACTTTTATATTTTATACTATGAATATTCTTATGTTATTTAGCATTTGCGTGAATTAAGAAACTAATATAATACGCATACGCATACGTGAATAAAAAAATAATATAATATGTATACATAAACCCAGTGTGCTGTTGCGTTTTATCAGAGTTGCCAAAGTAAAATTTTATTATTAGTTATTTGCATGCAATATTTTACTTTTGGCAACTCTGTTCGATCGCCATCGTGTCGTGATCACTGTCGTTAAAAAACGAGCAATGATCGGCTGATCCCTACAAGAATACTGACTATCATATGACTATCATCTGATTATCAGCAATGTCAACCTAACGATCAGCGCCTCATACAAACTTTCTATCACAAACTTAAGGGAACTTGCGCAAATGTGATGTAAACAACTGTGTACGTGTGAGTTTTTGTCTCCTTCTTATACACCAACATGGCCTACTGATTAAATATATAGCCGTACTGCTCACTCTCATTCCTTTTCCTGGATCAGTGCTGACACTCTAACTATCAAAAAGTGTCATAAATGATAGTTTACTGTAGATATCAGGTTTGACTGTTATACTATCATAAATGACCATTGTTAAATTCCGCCAAAAATGAAACAATGCTTTTTGCTTTTTATTTACTTTATTTCATTACGTTTTTAATTTTGTACGTGATAAAAGCATACGTGTTTGTTATTTGTTTAAAATAAATAGTTTTATAAGAATTCGAGTTCAGAATGTTTAAATTCAGAAAATAACAAAACAACAGAAGAACGCTTTCCTCATGCGGAAACACATTTAAAAATGAATCACCACTAACCACTATTATTTTTCGCGTATCAATTTTTTGAGTGCGCCCCATACATTCCGACAGCTTTTGGTATTTTTTAATATTATTTTTGATTTTTTTTCTTTTAGCATGGAGCTCTGAAATGCTCTCTTTTTCATTTTTTAAACTTATTTTTTATATGGTTTTCCTCGGTTGAAAATGGCGGAATTTAAAAAATAACAAAACAACCGTGATAATCATTTGATTGTCATATGGCAGTCAGTAGTGACAACATGATTAAATCGGATAAACTGTTCTCGCATACATAAAATTCCGTTGAGAATTATGTATCTGTCTCACATGCATAATGGTATCTGCTGTATGTTCTTTTGTTCTGTACCAGGTGTCCGAAGCTTCCCCAGTTTGAGTCCCTTTTCATGATTATTGGCTGTCGTCGGGAACATGCGGACATGCGTGAGCGAACAAAGGAACATACATAAATTTGAGTATCAATGTTTACGTCATCGCAGGATCAGCATTATCAATTACAAGTGTGAGTGTATTAGTAAAACTGTTAGCGTTTCTTGTAGGGATGGTGGTTCGCAAACGCATTGCAAATGAGTATTGTTAGAGTACTCCAACATGAAGAAAATGGAACACGTAATCCAATAATTTTTGCAGGGTAACTGATAATAAAATTTTTCTCTGGCAACTCTAATAAAATGCAACCGCGCACTGGTTTTATGTATACATACCAAAGAGGATGAATACAATAAGAGCCGTCACTCGTTATTTTATGGCGAGTATCTCGCTGGAAATTGTTAAAATCAGGGATGCACCTTAACGTTAAGCTAATCGTTTATCAAAAAATTTCCACCGTTTCCGTTGAAACACTTCGAAATATTATCGATAAAGAAATTATCAAGATAAATTGTATCTCGTTTTTAACCGAAACGAAAAGCTTTCGTTAACGTTAAAAACGTTAAAAAAAAAGTGATACTTTATGTTTGAATTGTGCTGGCAATGCTATAGCCATGGTGAAGCCGTAAGGTGGTAACAACGAGCGCACATACACACACAAACTCCATGTAATTTGTTTGTGTAATTCGTTGGTGGCAATGTCAAAAATACTCCGAGAAATGTTCGTACTGTCAAACTTCATGAGAAAAGTTGCAATCAGCTTGTCTAACGCTTTCACCTTTAATGATTCCGCCATCAATCAGCTTTGCCAGCATAGTTTGAAATTAAAATCAACATAAACGATTTGATTTCGTTTTGATATGGCAGAAAACGAAACGAAATCACTTCGTTAATTTGACGTTCTTAACGTTAATAAACGAAACGAAATGACTTTGTTTCGTTTATTAACGTTAATTATCATAACGAAATGATATCGGTTCGTTGGTTAAGCATGCCTGGAAAAAATTGATGCCGAATGTTTTCTGAGAGGGACATTTTTAATTGTCTCGCATTTATCCATGCCGTGTAGGCCCCTTGTGCATCTGTGATTTTTGGAAAGAGAATTAAATAATTTAATTAAATACAGTCGAAAAATAAACACAAATACCCCACGAAAATGTATAGAAGACATTTATAAACATCTCGCCCAAAAAAAAGTAGCGACTACCTCTCAGTATACATCGAGTAAATGCCAATAAAATAACGAGTGACGCCTCTTATTGTATTTATCCTCTTTGGTTAAGGTGCATCCTTGCTCTATGGAATACTCACAAACAAAGCGAGAGTGGGATCACCTACTCCTCTCCTAGGACATCGCAATGTTAATTGGAGCAAATTTTTTATATGAATACAGATTAGTTTTGGAACACTCCTATACTCCCAAAGGAGTATTCCTTACATTATTTATGGAGTACTCGCGTTTTTTGAACGGCAACATAAACGATTTGATTTCGTTTTGATATGGCAGAAAACGAAACAAAATCATCGCGATTGTTTTTGTTTTTATCGGCCTATTGATAAAATCATTTCGTTAATTTGACGTTCTTAACGTTAATAAACGAAACGAAATGCTTTGTTTCGTTTATTAACGTTAATTATCGTAACGAAATGATATCGGTTCGTTGGTTAAGCATGCCTGCTGAATATTATGAAATTTTTCGAGACTTGTGGTATGATAAATCAATTAAATATGAACTTATTTTGTTTCAAATATTGTTCGTCCGCTTTAAACGACGTAAAGACTCAGAGAAATCAAGAATTAAACCAGAAAGTATCGGCTCGTTATTATAGCGTGTATGCTGATAAGCACTCGCTAATTGCTTTAGGTAAAAGTATTGACGGGAATCACTCAAAATTAACGGTTATCTTTCCAAACTCTCCCGATTTTCCCCCTCGAAACTTGATACTACCAGCGGCTATGTAAGTAAATAGCCATTTTATTCACGATGAGTTTTTCGAGATAGCATTCGTACCACACTATCTACTGTCAATCTATTAACCTTCTCCGTGCATGTAACCGTAGTAGCCGGACCTTAAGAAAACACTGAGCACGGCCTATGTGGACAACTTTGGGTGCCTTTAATCCTTCTGTTTTTCGAAACAAAATACCGTCTGAAGTTTTTAAACCCCTTTCGCATTTTCCATTTTAAGCCCTTCACTTCACGGAACGGTTGCCGACGGGAATAATTTCTAAGCTTTGGGCGTAAAGCTCAGACAGCTCATGACTAAACCTCCTACGGTACACACCGTTTTTATTATGGACTGGATCATAGATCTTTTGAAGGATTTTCTTTATTTTACTAAAAAAGACATCACATTTTCTCTCGACATCATCCATCATTCCGACGCATTCATCAGGACAAGTATGATGAACAACTAATAGAGCGTGATTTTCGGTCTTCAATAAGGGTCTTTTAAGAGGCAGAATGGGAAGGGCGCATGTCCTTGTCCCAGAAACAGGAGGCGAGCTAACCAGAATAACAGAACCACACAAACTCCGATTGTTACCGAGAAGAAGATGAGCAAGTAGAAAAGCACTCCCGGACTGTGGCACTAGCAGATTTCAGCAACCTCAATGGGCAGATGTCACCGAAAGGTGGAGATCCGAAGCAAGGCGTGCTGATTAGTATCGTGATCAAAATGATGCAATATGAACTGAATAAGGCGCCAACAGCCCTCGAAACAGATGGATATTATAGTGGAGTTAAAGGAATGGCCTGCACCAATAACGCGACTTTAGTATGGCTGCATAGAATTGCTCCAGACTTTCAAAAACAAGAATGCGCAATGTTGAACGAGGTAGATAGAGCACTGATACCAACGACATCAAAGGCCAAGGTTTGGATACCACGTGTTCTGAAGTCGGAGGTTACGCTAAACATGCTGCAGCGTCAAAACCCATGGTGAGAGGCCAGACCTACATGCTACAAATTAAAAAGGAATCGGACAATGTGTTCCATTCAGAGCTGGGGCAAATATACTGGAGTGTTGGCAGTATTTATTTGCCTCTTAGAAAGAGCAGCCCTAAGGACAATAATTCCAATGCACTAAAAGCAGGGGAGGTAGAAAAATATCTCGAAAACCTGTAAGTAGCGATCAATGGCACAGTGGTGGAGGTGTTGGATGAGAACAATCAGATCAATGGTGCTCTCAGTCGTGAAAATAAGACCAGTATGTCAAAAGCAAGAGGGGTAGAAAGGGGCCTAAGAACCTGTAGCCTCAAATGACGAGGGTATAGCCGTATAGAGGGCGGTGCTAATAGTTTACAAACAGCTGAAAGAGGCTGCGCGTCTTAAAAATAACTATGAGATGCTACGACCAGAGGTGGTGGAAATGCACCTCCAGGGCCTGAAATCAGCGGCAAAAATCCATTGCGTGAGCGCAGTGGCGGAGGATTCGGAGAGGGACAAGTAGCTCAATGGCAATGCGAGACTTTCAGACAAACCTCCAACATAGGAAAGTGGCATCGATCGAGGTCCTCCTGACTCTTGAGGAGGGTTCGTTTTTGGCGCTAATAAAGAAACAATAGCTCGCATCTAGAGGAAGGGTTTTTGGACTCAGCACGCGCGGATTCAGCGTTTATTTCTCAAAAACTGCAAGTAGGGTTAAGGCTGATGTCATGGTGAGGAAGCACCTATACTCATGTATGCTGTCTAACTTCAGCACCGAAGATCTATCGGAAAACCTTTAGAATTCCTAGGACTACGGACTGGTTCAAATTGTAGAAATCTAGCAGGAAGACTAAGGCCACCTAAAGATGCTCCCCTGTAGAGGAGTTGGAAGAGTACAACAACTTCTTATCAAAGACGCTGACAACTGAGTACAACTGAGTTTGTTCTCTGAGAAGATTCAATGGAAAAGCAAAGCCGCCATGGTGGATCAAGGACTTGAGTATTCGTAGAAGGCAGGTAAAGGGCATTTTTAAGCCTGCGAAAAATGCGAAAACGAGGACTGCTGGGAAGGATAAATAAAATAACGTAAATAAATAAACGTGAAATCAGCAGGTCAAAATGCCAAGAGGAGGGCAGACAGCAAGACTGAGGACCGTCCTATCTAAGGGAGATACAGTTCAGAAACTGATCAAAAAAGTACGAAGGGAATAGTAACATAGTAATCAAGAGTCCCTTGGGGCGCTTCTCAGCACACACTTGCCATCAGAATGTGATCTGCACCCGAAAGACTACAGGCCTATTAGTTTGATATCTTTACAGCTCAAAACCCTAGAGAGATTAAAAGATGTATATATAAAACCGAATATGAATGAAGCTTTATTCTCTTCCGCACAACTTGCTTACACCAAAGGCAAGTGAGGGGAACACCAGGAATATGCCCTAAGTGTTTTTTGGACATTGCAAGAGCTTTCAAGAATGGCTCGAAACGAGCAACCATGGACATTCTCAACTCTATTGATGTACGTATACAGATGAAATTATCATAAGTGGTAGATATCTACCAATAATCAACTCTCGGACGGATCAGGCGCTTTGGGACGTACATACATACCTGTGCGTCTGTAGTCGGGTAAACCGCTGACGCAAATATAATCGGACTAAGCCTAAGCTTGTACAAGAAATGTACTGCACAAAACATCTAGGCATTACACCAGGTAGTAAGTTGTCGTGGAAACTTCAAGTGTAAGAGACAGCGAAGAAAGCCTCCGAGGCACTGTTTACATGCAAGAGGAAAAAGTACGTTTACCAAAAACCTTGAGGGGGTATGCAGATTATCCTAGCCAAGCATTACGGGAGCCCTGAAAACTATTCCGAAAGCAGCATTGCAGGCCAATCTGCACATCCCACCTGCAGACCTATTGGCAAAAAAACATAGTGCTAGCAACTGCAACTAAGCTTAAGGCCTCGGGGCAGCTTGTGTTCAGGCCATACGGCCACAGTAGGATAGCAGGATATAAGATGAACAAACTACATGCTCCCCCGCCTGAGCTTCCAAAGAGATTTTGCGGCAACAATATATCTGGAGGGTTGGAGCAAGAATGCGGAAATGGCAGAACATACTCTACACGTGTATACCGATGGTTCCAAATTAACGGGAGGTGTTGGGTCTGCTGTTTACTGTGTCATTTGTCGATCCGATAAGTAGACCCTACAGGCTGCCAGATCATTGAAGTGTCTTTCAGGCGAAAATTGTTGCATTGGGGAAAGCAGCGGAACTCTGGAGGAAGTGTGCTAAAGCTGAAGTCACGTCAATATATATATTGATAGTCGGCCGATCAAAGCAATAATCTCAAACAGTACTTCATCAAGAAGTATGCTCGAATGCAAAGAAGCGTTGGAAAGGCTTCGCTCAGGCTAAACCATACATAAATACTGGGTTCCTGGTCATACATTTTTGCTGATTAGTCGGTAAAAGAGGATGCATCGCTCGATGAATCGATAGTAGACGTCGCAATCCATTTGGGAGAAATCTAAAGGAGACAGGAGTTGCATATGATCCATCAAGCAGTAAAGGTGTGGACAGAAGCACTCGCTTTCTAACATTGTGTGGAAGTCATACGGCGTTCAACTTACAAAGTCGCTTATATCTCAAAATGGAGAGATGTAAAGCTCACAATGGGCATACTTACTAGACACATGCCTTTAAACAAGGCCTCGTCAGTAATAGCAGATATAGGAAGTGCTAGCTGCAGTAAGAAATGGCTGAACATGTTCTGTGGTTGTTTCCTGCTCTCGCGAGGTCAAGGCTCCAGCTATGAGGAGCGGCAGCGTTCGAATCAGCAATTAAGTTAAGCCCTAGAAAATCTAATATTTGCCTAGGGAATGGGGTTTTTCCATAACACAAGTCCTGGTATCTAATTGGGGGTTTTCAGTTTGGTCTTCAGTATTTTTGCAAACAAGCTGAGTTTATTTATGTCATGAAATGCTTTTCAGTTTAAAATCATCTGCCTGACAGCTGCCACTCAATATCAAAACATGTCAATATAAAACATGAGGTCCTGCCCCACCAATTGGTAGGGAAAAATGATCACGACGCAAATTTGAAAATAAGCCCGGCCTTAACCTACTCGAAAGTAAATCGCCCAAGTATTTTCTTATATTAATTATATAAAGATAATGATTAAGAATGTATAGTTTCTACATTTACTACCGTCCAAAGCAAACCACACTCAAAATTTGTTTATTTAGAATTTCTAAATCGGGATCCCGTATTTAGATGCCCTTATGGTTTGTGCCCATTTAAGTGAGAGCGGGTTTTCTGATCAACAGCCAGCAACCGGCTACTGGCAACCGGATGAGCCAGTTGAATGTGGCAATAAAAACTTTTAATCTATTTTCAACCGGGGCAAGGCGCTGACTTTGAGTTAATGTTGCAAAATTCTTAGTGGATGAAGAAAAAACTTTAACTAAACCAACAACTCACCTGCAGCAAACTTTGCACAGTTAAGCAATTTGAATCGAGAAGTACACAAACAAATCGAGAAGTACACAAACAAATATTGCTATTTGTAAAAGTATCATGGAAATTTGATAAAATTATTTTAACGCTATCCCGAAATCGTATTTATTTCGGAATTTCGATGAAGGAAAAAGCTTTTTTTATATTACACTAAATAATAGCAAAATTTCTCGGGAATGCAGTTGTATCAAGTTTAACCTTCGTAAGGTCTTCGCAACGAAAGCGTCGTAATTTCTAAATGGTTACGAGCAATCCCGCAGAAGGGGGTGGGGGGGGGGGGCGATTTAGAGGTAATAAGACATTTTTTTTTTAATTCTGGAGAGTCTTTAGTTGTTCCATGTGCAAATTTTAAGCCGAATTTCACAAGCACCGAATATTGATAATGATTTTTTGCCTGGGTCTGAGGAGACAATAAAAACATCAAACAAAAATTTATGTTTACATGAATCCGAAATCTTAAATTTTCGTGGTGACACTGATGAAGGTTCATCTTCAAAAAGTCTTCCAACAATACCACCAACTCTGTATCAAAGTCCAGATTATTTAAACGACTTCGATATCGGTACCGTGAACAATGAGTTTTTGCGATCTGAAGAAGTCAACGAAATAATTCGTCGAGGTCATCAAAAGTGTCCTATTATTTTTCCACGTGATTGTCATGACGAGGCATTTCCTACCTCATTGTTAAACAGTATCTTGCCAAATGGAGAGAAAGTGGAGCGTGACTGGTTAGTGTGGAGTGCCAGTAGCAATGCTATTTATTGCCTACCATGTCGTCTATTAAGCACCAATACTTTAAATCGACCTAAAATTTGTTCTGCGGATATTCGAAATTCAAGGTATGGGAGAAGCTATACGATAAACTGCCAGCACACGAAAATACTCAAGATCACATTAAATGTTATATTCAATAGCGATCTTTCAAAATCTAATTCAAAAAGAGGCTACATTTGATACACTTACCAATGAACAGCTAATCACTGAAACTCAAAAGTGGAAAGAAATTTTATATCGAATTTTGGACACTATTTTATTTTTGGGTGAAAGAGGCCTAACTTTCAAAGGCGAAAGTATATATATTGGTGAACGAAACGATGGAAATTTTTTGGGCATCTAAGATCACATAAGCCAATATGATCTGATACTTAGAGACCATTTGGAGAAAGTTGGGATTTCACAACAGCAACACAAACGTTTACAAGTTCACTATCTTTCCCCAGACATTCAGAACGAGTTTATAGAAATTTGTGCAAAGCACGTGAGGGAAACTATATTAGATCAAGGCAAGAAAGCCAAGTATTTTGCTACTATCGTTGCTATGGCTGATGCTAGTCACGTTGACTACGTTCATTTTGCGCTAACTCCACTTCAATTCGAAAACAACAAATTTTACAATTCAAGAACGGTTTTTGGCTTTCATTAATTGTAACCAAAACACTAGTCAGAAAATCGCTGATCTAATTTGCCGTACTTGATTGCAGATTGTCGTGCACAAGGGGCCAATATGAAAGGGGCTTACAACGGAGCACAACGTCACATTCTCGACAAAAACTCGAATGATACTCGCTTGTGTAACCCACAGTCTCATTTTATGTGGTGTTGATGCTGCGGAATGTTGTACTGCTGCAATTACTTTCTTCGGAGTTGTGCAAAAATGTTTTACTATTTTCAGCAGCACTCCACAACGATTGGACATAAAAAAAATGTACCGAGCTCTCTCCATAGTCTTTCAGACAAAAGCCAAATTTGACTTCGCAAGCATACGGAGATGTTACCGGCATACCCAAGTACATCAACAAGTTTCAATGTATCTTGCTGTCCTCATTTTATTTCACAATACTGACTACCATTAATGAAAGAAACGTGGTCCTCCAAGCTAGAGACGCCAACATAGATGTTGAGGTCCGACATCTAGATGCGTTATTACCTGATTTGAAGTTGATCAGGGACCAATGGGAAACAATTTCAAACGAACGCAAAACAATATCTATTCAATTGAACATCTCTCCAAAGTTTCCGGACATTCGAAAGAGAAACCCCAAAAGGCGTTCTGAAGATAATTTAAATGAGATGATTACGGATGATTCAGAGTCTGATTTTAAAAACAATACATTCCTGGTGATCGTTGATTCGGTAATCACTGGCATTACTGAACGAGATGAGAAATTTGAGCGAGACGTTTTCCTTTTTGTGGCAATTTGAAGATATGGATGAATCTACGGTTCGGGCGAGCGGAGCAAAATTTGTTGAAAAATACAATTCGGACATTTCTCAATGCTTAGAATGCGAAATAATGCACTTGAAACGCATTTACGAAGCAAATTTTGATAAAGGTCTGTCACCATTGCGATTGCTAAATGCCGTCTATGTTCAAAATCTGTATACGATTTTCACCAACATTTGTGTTGCTTTACGTATCTTTTGCACTATAACGGTCACTGTAGCTAGTGCATAACGTTCCTTCAGCGTCCTTTCAAGAAGCAAAAACTTTCATAGATCGTGTTCATCTCAAGAGCGAGTTTCAGGACTTGCCACGCTTTGTGTTGAATCCGTTTTGGCAAGACAGTCAAATTTTGATAATAAAAATTTTGCAGCGAAAAAAGGAAGTAAAGCCACTCTTTGATATCCGAACTTTCTATATTGAATAATTAAAATTTATAATCATCATTAAATTTATCAGAAATGTATTAAAATGTTCCCAAATAACTAGAAAAGATTATTTAAAACAATAAATAAAAAAAAAATAAATGTAAGGCGCGATAA
This sequence comes from Eurosta solidaginis, assembly GCF_040869045.1. NCBI lineage: Eukaryota > Metazoa > Arthropoda > Insecta > Diptera > Tephritidae > Eurosta > Eurosta solidaginis. The sequence continues at coordinate 172,443,112 of NC_090321.1, read as the reverse complement.
CCTCCGAAGAGATCTAAGGCCGAGCTTCTCTTCCAATTTGCGTCGTGCTCCTCTTGATTTTTCCCTACAAATTGGCCGGACGGGACCTACATGTTTTATGCCGACTCCGAACGGCATCTGCAAGGCAGATGAGTTTACACTGAGAGCTTTTCATGGCAGAAATACAATCGGAGCGCTTGCCAGACACTGCCGAGGGGCGACCCCGCTTAGAAAAATTTTCTTCTAATTGAAAAATCTTATTTCTAAAATTTTGATGTTGCTTTGCCCGGGAGTTGAACCCAGGGCATACGATGTGATAGGCGGAGCTATTAAAAGAGAATTTTATTCCTACGTTACAATAAAATAGTATAAATAGTTAATATTCTGTGTTAATTTTATTGTCAGCTCTTAGTCCAAAAATCATTTAGTTGATGTGGCACAAAATTTGTTTTATGTAATCCATCAATAATGATTCATGAATGAGACGTCATTAATTCAAGGTAATGAAATGTATTAGTGGATTTTTTATAGGGGGCCCGTAAAATGTGTGGTCCCGGGCCCGGATTTTCTCTCTACGGCCCTGGTTACAAGACTTCAGACAAGACGACTCCCTTTCTTGCGATTTCTTTAACGCAATGCTGAAGAAGATTATTCCAGCAGCAGCACTTAACCGTGATGTCGGAATCTATTATAAGAGCGTCCCATCGCTGGCGTATGTTGATGACATTGATATCATTGGCCTTAACAAGCACGCCGTAGTTTCTGCTTTCTCTGAATTGGATAAAGAGGCAACAAAATGTGGCTCTAGCGGTGAATTATTATTATTATTATTATTTTATTTATTACGGCAAAAAAAAGCCTATTTCATTGTATAGTACAATTTACAAAATTCATAATTGTTTCTTTAAACTATTTCATTAAAAAGAAATGAGTAAATTCATTGTTTAACTCTTTTATCTCTGCTGGTAGTTCATTATACATTTTATAGCCTACGTATTCTAAGGTCTTTTTTGCGAACTCGGTTCTTACTTTGGGCAGTCTTCAATTTCTGCTACTCCTAGTTCCATAGTTATGGATCTCATGATTGTACTGTATCCTATCACTCAGATAATTTGGTAACATTCCCTGTGTTATGTAATGTATAAACTTCAAAGAGTAATAACAGATTAATTGTTTAATACTAAGCCAATTTAACATAGGAAGCATAATACTTTTTGATGTTCTATAAGAGCATTTTAGTATCAAACGCATTGCTTTGTTTTGCTGTATTTGGAGCTTATTAATTAACGTATCATTTGTTACTAGTAGTATTGTTGGGCAGTAAATAAAATGTGGTTCTACAATTGATCTATATACTAATATTTTGTGATGTTGGCTAATATGCTTACATGTTCGATACATAAATCCCATTTTCTGTGCAATTTTCTTCTCTAAATGATTAATATGTTCTGTGAAACTTAGTTTCTCATCAATTATTACACCTAGGTATTTCATTTGATCTACTCTTTCAATTGCATTGTTTTTTATTTTCAGACTAGATTGGATTAAGTTATTATGGTTCTTGTGAAATATCATATACTTGGTTTTATCAATATTAAGTTTTAGCTTTCTGCTGCACAGCCACTTATATAAATTATTTAAGTCTTCTTGTATTTTCATGACAGCGCAATCTACATTTTTGTCACTAATGCTAACTAATGCATCATCTGCAAAAAGACTTATTTTACAATTTCTCAAGCAAGTTTTTATATCATTGATGTAAATTATAAACAATATCGGAGCAAGTACTGAGCCTTGTGGCAGCCCAATGTTGACATCAACAACCAATGAAACTGCGTCTCCAATTACCGTTTTCTGCTTTCTGTTACTCAGGTAACTACGAAACCATTCCAAAGCTTTTCCCTTGATCCCAATTTTATCCATTAACTTCAGCAATTCATTTCGATCGACTGTTTCAAACGCCCTCTTTAAGTCTAAGAAACAAGATACTACTACCTTTTTATGAATGAGGACAAGGCGAAGAAAATTCAGCTTATTCGCACCTTGGCAGCGGCGTCACTGTTGACGAATATATACTTGAGTCAGTGAAGGACTAAATTTAGCTAACTACCGGCACTATCAGCAAAAACAATGTCGGCCTAGAATTAAAGCGGGAAATAGGTTTTGCGAACAAATGTTACTTTGGACTGAGTAGAAAGTTAAAATCGTCTCTCGACGAACAAAATTCGCTCTCTTTAAGTCGCTCATCATAACTGTCTTTGAATCATGGAATATATAATCATGGACGATGTTGAGAGACGATGAGATGGCCATAGGAGTGTTCGGGGGAAAAGTTCTCCTTAGAATTTCTGGTGCTATCTGTAATGTCGACGGCGTATATCGAAGGAGGTATGTTGAGGAGCTGTATGAACTTCACGTAGCTATAAACATGGGCAATGAATAAAATCACATAACCTTGATCATTTCTTCGACATTCGTCCTTTGGGCAAGCGAATGCGGAGTCTTCCATTGAGCTGGAAGAGACAGTTGGCGACACAGGGATAATTGGCGTGACTTATTACACAATCACATGAGCGGTTAAGTGCCAATTCGTGACGCTGGTATTGCGATAATCAATTCCTTTAACATTTTACGTTTGAGTTATACTTGAAGTTAATTTAGAGTTAGGGTGACTATCAATCTCCATCGTACCACATGTACATTTCATTTAATTTCATTTCTTTAATGGTAACATACCTTACTGACTAGATTACAGGTTTACTTAGAACTAAATTATTAATTTAAGTATGACTTAATGTGAAAAATAGTAAGACTCAATGCATGCCTTGAAGAGTAGTGACCTAGACATGGCATAGTCAAAATCTAGACTCCTAGATAGGTGATTGAATTCAAACCTGAAGTAATTAGAACGCAACACTTCAATACGGAATGTATTGTGAAAACGGAAGGCTCTGTTAAGGACATTGGAAGTTAACTGACCAAGAAGTTCAGAACAGTCTATAGCACCAGCTTTATATCAAAAATAAACATTAAGCCTTGAACAGAACGCCGAAATTCAAGTGGCAAGACATTGATAAGCATGCATCTCGCATTGTAGGGTGGCATGGGATTATCAAAGTGTAGAGTTTGAAGAGCAAACCGTATGAATTTGCGCTGAACTCTTTCAATTATTAAAGAGTGTGAAGAGTATATCGGATTCCAAATGACTGAGGTATATTCTAACTTTGAACTACTAAGGAATTGTACAAAATTTTTTTGGTACACGGGTCTCTGAAATCCTTGGCATATCGTCGTAAGAAAGCTAAGTTGCTATAAGCTTTTGGTACAAGAAGGTTAACATGATTAGCAAAGGTAAAAGATGAATCAAAAATTACGCCAAGATCACGAAACTCATCGACTGAGGCAAGAGTTACGTTTGAGATCGCATACACAGACGAAAGCATATTCATTGACTTAGTAAACGTTATGTGGCAGCATTTACTAATATTGAGTCACAGATTCTTTTGTAAAGCCCAATCGTTAATGGCATTCAGATCTTCCTGCAAACGCAAAGACTGGTGATCTTACGGAAGAGTTTTAAATCGTCTGCATAAAGTAAATAATTAGAATATTTTAGGCAAGAGCAAACATTATTAATAAAAATTATGAATAAAATAGGACCAAGAATGCTACCTTGTGGTACACCCTAAGTTGCAGGAATTTGTAGGACTTAGTTTTCTCGATTTCAACAAAAGATATCCTATTTTCTAGGTAAGACTTCCGCCAGAATCAAATCTTTCTGAACAAAAATATTTTTTATTTAATAATTTGGGAAAATTTAAACAACGTGACGTAAAGGACGGACAAGGTGGCAGCTGTTTCGATTATTCCTTGTAAATCTCTTCAAAGCCTTTTCCCCCGGGAGTGGGATTCGAACCCACACTACTACGATGGTTGAAGGGTTACAAACGCATTCAGCCACGTCATGTCTTAGTTGTTGTAAACTTATCCCAATTGCCGTCCTTGCATATACATACATTATTCTTTGCACAGTCCATACTTTGTATGTAATCATGTGCTAAAGTTATGCTTTTTGTTTGTGGCGGTTTCAAAGAAAATAGTATTTGCTTTGGTCCATTTATAGAAATACAAAGAATTGACCAATGTTGTCTATTGGTATGAATTATTTTCTTTACATTTACAGTACAATTAAAAAATAGTTGGTGGATTTTGAAGACACATCGCTTGTTAATTATATATATCACGCTTGCTGAGGCTCTCGAAAAACGACTTCAGAGCTCAAAAGAAAAAGGAAATATAGAGCTCCTTATGACATAGAAATCAAACAATTGTGGCTGTATTTGGAAGAATCTAAATATTTAAAACACATTTTTTAGGACCCTCTTAAGTTATACTTCGGTCTTTAACATTTTTTTTCGACCCAGTCTAATGTGCTTAGATATAGTATGTGCGTGTGCATTCATATCCCTGGAAAATCGTGGAATTAATCCCTAAAGAGATTGGTCTCCAATTGGTATCTTTTGTTTACATTTGGGCATAATTTATCCCCTTTCGACCCTTTTGGGTACAGTTGGGATTAGTAAGTTTGAAATCTATGTAGCCCATTTTAAAAAATATTTAAAAAACGGCAACGAAGTTAGTAAAATAAAAAACATTACAGGTGATTGAATCGAATTATTTAAGAAAAATGCGGAGCCCTATACCGAACCTATATTACTAGGACTTAACGACTACGCCGGAGTTAGGGTTAAATTTTCTGAAAATATTGTGACGAATATTAGCAACACTAAGGCATACTATCATCTCTAAGCCGATACTAAGCAGTCACTTGTATCTACATAAACAAATCAATCATTATGTCTACACATATGTACATACAAGAAGCGGAGAGATATGCACAAACATATGCATATATCTGAGATACTCACAAAAGTAGGCAATCATCGGTTGAAGTATCAGTCACATATACACGCGCATTTGAGAAGCTATAAACGTGCATCTGTAGTTTACAGCTGGTATACAAGTAGTAAATTGTAGAAAAAGAAACGCCTAGAAGTATGCGAACGACACAGCAGAAAGTATAAAAGGAGCAAAAGCTGAGTAAGCAGAATCAGTTTGATTTAAGCACGCTATATATAAGTGTTATTGTGAAGTACTTTAATAAAGACCATTTTGCATTATTGAATATTGGAGTTACTTATTCAACAGTTTAGCGATACGAACGTTAGTAGAAGGTGTGAAATAAGCGGAAACTTCGCTTACAATTGGTGCCAGAAGAGGAATTGTTGAATAAATTCCAGAGGACAACAAGGACGTGGCAAAGTTAAGTGAATTAAGGATCCAGCAATTGAAAAAGGAGTTGGAGAACCGTGGGTTGAGTACAACCGGCAATAAGATCGAACTTCAAGCACGGCTACGAGACGCTATGGAGTCGGAAGGAATTAATGTTGAACAGTACGTCTTTCATCTTGATAGCGACGAGACAACAACAAAAATGGAAGAGACAGTTACGCAGACAGTTACGAGCACAGACTTGAACACGATTTTGGCTGCAATATCTGCTCAAACATCGACAGTAACATCCAAGATGGAAGCACAGGAGGCACGCATTTCAGAAATGGTTTCGCAAGTGTCATCTCAACTGGAAGAACCAAAGACAAATATAACATCTCAACTGGCAGAACAAAAGGCAAATGTTATGTATTTACCAACAGTAGGCAGCCCTCTTTTTCCTACTGTCATTATTATTATATATATATACATATATACTCTTTCCCTTTTTCATATAGTGATATAATTACTACTGCTATAGCTATGATGTAAAATTCCTCATACAAATAAATTGAAGTTTTTATTATTATTATTATTTATTATTAGTATAACCTAAAATCAAGCGCGTGCATTTATTCATTTATAGGACATAGCAATAGAAATGGCGACGAGTAGTAAAATCGGAAAATAATTATTTAGATAGACGGTCAAAAAATTTTACTAAACGTGCACGAACATAACCTCATAATAAACTGGAGGCTCAAATTCAACAATTGCTACAGGCAATAACCGCCATGACGACAACGATGCCGCAGCAGCAACAGCAAATTGCGGCAAATCATCAAACGAGCAGTACCAACGTAAACATCATGTCAATTTTCGAAGCATTCGATCCAAAAGTAGAATCATTTAAAGCATATAAAGAGCGTCTGGATAATCATTTTCATATTAAGAAAGTTGTTGAGGACAAAGAGATGCGTGCAAAACTACTTTTACAATACATCGGACCAGCGGCGTATTCTCGTTTAGCAACGTTGGCTTCACCCAAAAATATAAATTTACTGAAATATGATGAAGTAGTGGCATTACTGGAAAAACACTTTTGTCCCGAAAAGAACATTTTAGTAGAGCAATACAAATTTCTTTGTGAAATCCAAAATAGCGAACAGTCCTTTGCAGAATTTTTAATTGCCCTACAGAAAAAAGCAATGGATTGTGGATTTATATGTGAATGTGGGAAGTCTATCTCAGATATTTTTCTAAGAGCCCAACTAATCAGTGGTATACGCGATGGGCATATTCGATAACAGCTGCTACAGAATCCGAAAGCAACATTCAAGCAAATAGTTGAAAAAGCAACAACTTTGGAAGCTGCTAAAATAAATAATAACGTGATCGCAAACAAGGCAACCGGTTCAACAAGCGATGTTCAGCAAATCCGTCAACATGTTAGTAATCATAACTATCGTCGTAGTAGAAATCGTAATGGAAGTTTCTCTAGAAATAGAAATTCAAAGTCATCGACAAGAGTTAATTACAGCGAATTAGGCATAGAAGGATTGTGTCTAAGTTGCGACCGTAATAATCATTTATCAAAAGAATGCAATGTAGAGAGAGGCAAGTTAAAATGTAATTCATGTGGCAAAACTGGTCATGTCAAAAAGGTCTGCATTCAAGATAGAATAAAGCAAAAGAAATCGAAAATTGCAACCAACAACACCACTACATCAAATGCTATTGTATCTTTCACAACAGAAGAGGAATATTATGGTGTGAATCAAGTTATCGACATTTATGAACATAGCACTGCAAAAATATCACGAATGGACGCAGAAAAATTTTATACAGATGTGTTAATTAATGTAAGAAAACAAAACTTCGAAGTCGACTCAGGTGCCGGCTACATGTTACTGCCGGAAAATCAATTTATGAAATTAAACTTCAAAACACCGCTAAGGAAAACAAATATTGCCTTCCGCGTTTATACAGATGATGTTTTTGTGCCAATAGGAGTCGTTTATGTGGACGTAAAGTACAAAAATAGGAAATCAAAAGAAGATTTGTACATTGTATCGTCGAAACGTACCGCATTACTGGGACGTGTATGGATACGCCATTTGAAAATTAATCTACATGAAATTGACGAAGACAGTTCTAAAAACAACATTAGCCACAACAACATAAATTCTATAACAGAAATCGAACAGAAATTTTCGGATGCATTCCAGATTTGGTTTGTAGTTTAAAACTACGCCAGGGTGCAAAGCCAGTGTTCTTAAAAGAAAGGCCAGTGCCTTTTGCCATACGCGAAAAAGTAGAACGTGAACTGGATAATTTAGAACGACACGGCATAATTACAAAAATTAATACTAGCAATTGGGGTTCACCTTTGGTGGTAATTCCAAAACCTGATGGTAATGTACGACTATGCGTCGACTATAAAGTAGCTGTTAACCCTCAGTTGGAAACCGCTCATTACCCAATCAAAAGAGTCTATGAAATTTTTAACAGTTTAAAGAATTCTAAATATTTTTGCAAGTTAGACTTATACAAAGCAATCTGCATGTAAGAGTTGATGATGACAGCAAAGAAGTGCAAACTATTTCAACGCACCGAGGTACGTACCAAATGAATCGATTATCTTTTGGAATTAAAACTGCTCCGAATGAGTTTAACCGTATTTTAGATCAAATATTACAAGACCTCGAAGGTACAGTCTCTTATTTTTACGATATAATTATACATGGTGCAACGTTGAAAGAATGTGAAGAACATCTGATCAAATGCTTTGAAAGATTGAATAAATATCAACTGCACGTCAACAAAAGAAAATGTGAATATTTTAAAGAAAAAATTAAATACCTTGGATATATAGTAAGTCATAACAAAATAGCAAAATGTCCAGATAAAGTAAAGGCGATTATAGACATGCCAAAACCTCAAAATGTATAGCAATTAAGAAGATTCCTTGGAATGATTACATATTATTCAAAATTTCTACCGGATATTTCGACAATTACATTCCCTTTACGCAAGCTTTTAGAAAAAAATAAAAAGTTTAATTGGACAATACAATGCGAAGAATCATTTAAAAAGCTTAAACAGGAAATTCTTAAAGACAGGGTTATAGTACCATTCAACGAAGCTTTGCCGATAACATTAGCGTGCGACGCAAGCCCTACGGACATAGCTGCAGTACTAACTCATATTGTTGAAGGAGAGGAACGTCCCGTCGCATTTATTTCAAGAGCATTAACAAAAGCAGAACAAAATTACAGCCAGCTTGACAGAGAAGTGTTAGCAATTATTTTTGCCGTTGATAAGTTTTTTATGTATTTATACGGAAGAGAATTCACATTACTGACAGATAATCGTCCTCTAACAAGAATATTTCATCAGAGTGCAAAAACACCAGCCACGACCTCAGCAAGACTACTTCGTTATGCTTCATTCTTGCAGGGATTCAACTACAAAATACAACATCGTAAAGCTGAAGATAATGTGAACGCAGATTGTTTATCGAGAGCACCTAAAAACGAAATATCGACGTTTAAACATTTTTTGGATGAAGAAGTACGCAATATTCAGGACGGGACGATCAATCAAATATCGACATTTTTAATCAACGCCACTACTATTTCGAACGAAACAGAGCGTGATGTGGAACTATCAAAATTAAAGAAGGACTTACTGGATGGCAAAAATTGTGATCCCAATTATTCGTTGCAAGATGGCGTCATATTTAAAGGTGACCGTGTTGTTATACCATCAAGATTACGTGCAGAAATTTTAAAAGAGCTACATTACACACATGTGGGCATAGTAAAAATGAAACAGCTCGCTAGGAAGTACTGTTTTTGGAAGGGCATCTACGCGGATATAGAGCGACTGGTAAAATCGTGTCCTAGTTGTGCGGATGTGAAAAAAAGTCCTCCAAAAGTTGTAACGCACCATTGGGAACAACCAACCGAAAATTTTCAAAGACTGCACATTGATTACGCAGGACCATTTCGAAATCACTATTTTTTCATAATAGTAGATGCGAAATCGAAATAGCCGGAAATTCGAATAATAAGGGATGCCCCAACCTCTGAAAAGACTATAGATTTAATACAAGATATTTGTGCGACACACGGATTACCACAAGCCGTTGTATCAGACAATGCAACGATATTCCAAAGTGCAATGTTTAGAGAATTTTGTTGCGAAAATGGAATTATTCAGAAGTTTATAGCCCCTGGACACCCAGCAACAAACGAATTGGCTGAAAGATACGTCCAAATTCTGAAAAGGAAGCTAACAGCGATGGATGATGAAAAATTACCATTGAATATCAAACTACGATAAATCCTGTTTCGATTCAGGGCAACGCCTTTGGCAAATGGTCAAACCCCAGCCCAAATGTATTTAGGACGTGAATTAAGAATTAAATTGGATGATATGCGACCAGCCAAACAATTGAAATCAACAACACATAATCCAAAAGTGCGTCATCTAAGTGTAGGCGATAGAGTTCAAGTGCGGCGGTTTCACAGGAATAAACCTAGCTGGAAATTTGGTGTTGTGAAACGCAAATTCGGACATCTTCTCTAGCAAGTTAAGCTGGATGACGGTTATGAGTTGAAACGACATATAAACCAATTGTACAAGTCTGGTATTGATCAACCTAAAAAGCATGTAACGTTTGCTGAACCTCCCGTGCAAAAAATTCAAAAAACGAAGAAATCTACATTGAGCGTACCGTTACCACTCCGACTACACAACAAATACCAATGGTACAACCCAATCCAGTATCAACGCCTGACGAAACTGTAAGAAGATCGAGTAGGGTCCGAAGACCTCCTGCACGCTTAGATGGCCATGTTCTCTATTAAGCGTGGGAGCCTGTTATGTATTTACCAACAGTTGGCAGCCCTCTTTTTCCTACTGTCATTATTATTATATATATATACATATATACTCTTTCCCTTTTTCATATAGTGATATAATTACTACTGCTATAGCTATGATGTAAAATTCCTCATACAAATAAATTGAAGTTTTTATTATATAGTATAACCTAAAATCAAGCGCGTGCATTTATTCCTTTATAGGACATAACAATAGAAATGGCGACGAATAGTAAAATCGGAAAATAATTATTTAGATAGACGGTCCAAAAATTTTACTAAACGTGCACGAACATAACCTCAAAATAAAATGGAGGCTCAAATTCATCAATTGCTACAGGCAATAACCGCCATGACGACAACGATGCAGCAGCAGCAACAGCAAATTGCGGCAAATCATCAAACGAGCAGTACCAACGTAAACATCATGTCAAGTTTCGAAGCATTCGATCCAAAAATATAATCATTTTAAACATATAAAGAGCGTCTGGATAATCATTTCCATATTAAGAAAGTTGTTGAGGACAAAGAGATGCGTGCAAAACTACTATTACAATACATCGGACCAGCGGCGTATTCCCGTTTAGCAACGTTGGCTTCACCCAAAAATATAAATTTACTGAAATAGTGGCATTACTGGAAAAGCACTTTTGTCCCGAAAAGAACATTTTAGTAGAGCAACACAAATTTCTTTGTGAACAGTCCTTTGCAGAATTTTTAATTGCCCTACAGAAAAGAGCAATGGAGTGTGGATTTATATGTGAATGTGGGAAGTCTATCTCAGATATTTTTCTAAAAGCCCAACTAATCAGAGGTATACGCGATGGGCATATTCGAGAACAGCTGCTACAGAATCTGAAAGCAACATTCAAGCAAATAGTTATGCTATTGTATCGTTCACAACAGAAGAGGAATATTATGGTGTGAATCAAGTTATCGACATTTATGAACATAGCACTGCAAAAATATCACGTATGAACGCAGAAAAATTTTATACAAATGTGTTAATTAATGGAAGAAAACAAAACTTCGAAGTCGACTCAGGTGCCGGCTACACGTTACTGCCGGAAAATCAATTTATGAAATTAAACATCAAAATACCGCTAAGGAAAACAAATATTGGCATCCGCGTTTATACAGATGATGTTTTTGTGACAATAGGAGTCGTTACTGTGGACGTAAAGTGCAAAAATAGGAAATCAAAAGATTTGTATATTGTATCGTCGAATCGTACCGCATTACTGGGACGTGTATGGTTACGCCATTTGAAAATTAATCTACATGAAATTGACGAAGACAGTTCTAAAAACGACATTAGCCACAACAACATAAATTCTATATCAGAAATCGAACAGAAATTTTCAGAAATTTTCGAAGAACGAGTTGGATGCATTCCAGATTTGGTTTGTAGTTTAAAACTACGCCAGGGTGCAAAGCCAGTGTTCTTAAAAGAAAGGCCAGTGCCTTTTGCCATACGCGAAAAAGTAGAACGTGAACTGGATATTTTAGAACGAGACGGCCTAATTACAAAAATTAATACTAGCAATTGGGGTTCACCTTTGTTGGTAATTCCAAGACCTGATGGTAGTGTACGACTATGCGTCAACTATAAAGTAGCTGTTAACCCTCAGATGGAAACCGCTCATTACCCAATCAAAAGAGTCTATGAAATTTTTAACAGTTTAAAGAATTCTAAATATTTTGGGAAGTTAGACTTATACAAAGCATATCTGCATGTAAGAGTTGATGATGACAGCAAAGAAGTGCAAACTATTTCAACGCACCGAGGTACGTACCAAATGAATCGATTATCTTTTGGAATTAAAACTGCTCCGAGTGAGTTTAACCGTATTTTAGATCAAATATTACAAGACCTCGAAGGTACAGTATCTTATTTTGACGATATAATTATACATGGTGCAACGTTGAAAAAATGTGAAGAACATCTGATCAAATGCTTTGAAAGATTGAATAAATATCAACTGCACGTCAACAAAAGAAAATGTGAATATATTAAAGAAAAAATTAAATACCTTGGATATATAGTAAGTCATAACAAAATAGCAAAATGTCCAGATAAAGTAAAGGCGATTATAGACATGCCAAAACCTCAACATGTAGAGCAATTAAGAAGATTCCTTGGAATGATTACATATTATTCAAAATTTCTACCGGATATTTCGACAATTACATTCCCTTTACGCAAGCTTTTAGAAAAAAATAAAAAGTTTAATTGGACAACACAATGCGAAGAATCATTTAAAAAGCTTAAACAGGAAATTCTTAAAGACAGGGTTATAGTACCATTCAACGAAGCTTTGCCGATAACATTAGCGTGCGACGCAAGCCCAACGGGCATAGCTGCAGTACTATCTCATATTGTTGAAGGAGAGGAACGCCCCGTCGCATTTATTTCAAGAGCATTAACAAAAGCAGAACAAAATTACAGCCAGCTTGACAGAGAAGCGTTAGCAATTATTTTTGCCGTTGATAAGTTTTTTATGTATTTATACGGAAGAGAATTCACATTACTGACAGATAATCGTCCTCTAACAAGAATATTTCATCAGAGTGCAAAAACACCAGCCATGACCTCAGCAAGAATACTTCGTTATGCTTCATTCTTGCAGGGATTCAACTACAAAATACAACATCGTAAAGCTGAAGATAATGTGAACGCAGATTGTTTATCGAGAGCACCTAACAACGAAATATCGACGTTTAAACATTTTTTGGATGAAGAAGTACGCAATATTCAGGAGGGGGCGATCAATTAAATATCGACATTTTCAATCAACGCCGCTACTATTTCAAACGAAACAGAGCGTGATGTGGAACTAGCAAAATTAAAGGACTTACTGGATGGCAAAAATTGTGATCCCAATAATTCGTTGCAAGATGGCGTCATATTTAAAGGTGACCGTGTTGTTATACCATCAAGATTACGTGCAGAAATTTTAAAAGAGCTACATTACACACATGTGGGCATAGTAAAAATGAAACAGCTCGCTATGAAGTACTGTTTTTGGAAGGGCATCGACGCGGATATAGAGCGACTGGTAAAATCGTGTCCTAGTTGTGCGGATGTGAAAAAAAGTCCTCCAAAAGTTGTAACGCACCATTGGGAACAACCAACCGAAAATTTTCAAAGAGTGCACATTGATTACGCAGGACCATTTCTAAATCACTATTTTTTCATAATAGTAAATGCGAAATCGAAATGGCCGGAAATTCGAATAATAAGGGATGCCCAAACATCTGAAAAGACTATAGATTTAATACAAGATATTTGTGCGACACACGGATTACCACAAGCCATTGTATCAGACAATACAACGATATTCCAAAGTGCAATGTTTATAGAATTTTGTTGCGAAAATGGAATTATTCAGAAGTTTATAGCCCCTGGACACCCAGCAACAAACGGATTGGCTGAAAGATATGTCCAAATTCTGAAAAGGAAGCTAACAGCGATGGATGATGAAAAATTACCATTGAATATCAAACTACGAAAAATCCTGTTTCGATTCAGGGCAACCCTTTGGTAAATGGTCAAACCCCAGCCCAAATGTATTTAGGACGTGAATTAAGAATTAAATTGGATGCTATGCGACCAGTCAAACAATTGAAATCACCAACACATAATCCAAAAGTGCGTCATCTAAGTGTAGGCGATAGAGTTCGAGTGCGGTGGTTTCACAGGAATAAACCTAGCTGGAAATTTGGTGTTGTGAAACGCAAATTCGGACATCTGCACTATCAAGTTAAGCTGGATTACGGTTATGAGTTGAAGCGACATATAAACCAATTGTACAAGTCTGGTATTGATCAACCTAAAAAGCATGTAACGTTTGCTGAACCTCCCGTGCAAGAAAATTCAAAAAACGAGAAAATCTACATTGAGCGTACCGTTACCACTCCGACTACACAACAAATACCAATGGTACAACCCAATCCAGTATCAACGCCTAACGAAACTGTAAGAAGATCGAGTAGGGTCCGAAGACCTCCTGCACGCTTAGATGACCATGGTCTCTATTAAGCGTGGGAGACTGCTATGTATTTACCAACAGTTGGCAACCCTCTTTTTCCTACTGTCATTATTATTATATATATATACATATATATTCTTTCCCTTTTTCATATAGTGATATAATTACTACTGCTATAGCTATGATGTAAAATTCCTCATACAAATAAATTGAAGTTTTTATTATATAGTATAACCTAAAATCAAGCGCGTGCATTTATTCCTTTATAGGACATAACAATAGAAATGGCGACGAGTAGTAAAATCGGAAAATAATTATTTAGATAAACGGTCCAAAAATTTTACTAAACGTGCACGAACATAACCTCAAAATAAAATGGAGGCTCAAATTCAACAATTGCTACAGGCAATAACCGCCATGACGACAACGATGCAGCAGCAGCAACAGCAAATTGCGGCAAATCATCAAACGAGCAGTACCAACGTAAACATCATGTCAAGTTTCGAAGCATTCGATCCAAAAATAGAATCATTTAAAACATATAAAGAGCGTCTGGATAATCATTCCATATTAAGAAAGTTGTTGACAAAGAGATGCGTGCAAAACTACTATTACAATACATCGGACCAGCGGCGTATTCCCGTTTAGCAACGTTGGCTTCACCCAAAAATATAAATTTACTGAAATATGATGAAATAGTGGCATTACTGGAAAAACACTTTTATCCCGAAAAGAACATTAGTAGAGCAACACAAATTTCTTTGTGAAATCCAAAATAGCGAACAGTCCTTTGCAGAATTTTTAATTGCCCTACAGAAAAGAGCAATGGTGTGTGGATTTATATGTGAATGTGGGAAGGCTATCTCAGATATTTTTCTAAGAGCCCAGAATCTACAGAATCCGAAAGCAACATTCAAGCAAATAGTTGAAAAAGCAACAACTTTGGAAGCTGCTAAAATAAAAAATAACGTGATCGCAAACAAGGCAACCGGTTCAACAAACGATGTTCAGCAAATCCGTCAACATGTTAGTAATCATAACTATCGTCGTAGTAGAAATCGTAATGGAAGTTTCTCTAGAAATAGAAATTCAAAGTCATCTACAAGAGTTAATTACAGCGAATTAGGCATAGAAGGATTGTGTCTAAGATGCGGCCGTAATAATCATTTATCAAAAGAATGCAATGCAGAGAGAGGCAAGTTAAAATGTAATTTACGTGGCAAAACTGGTCATGTCAAAAAGGTCTGCATTTAAGATAGAATAAAACAAAAGAAATCGAAAATTGCAACCAATAACACCACTACATCAAATGCTATTGTATCGTTCACAACAGAAGAGGAATATTATGGTGTGAATCAAGTTATCGACATTTATGAACATAGCACTGCAAAAATATCACGTATGGACGCAGAAAAATTTTATACAGATGTGTTAATTAATGAAAGAAAACAAAACTTCGAAGTCGACTCAGGTGCCGGCTACACGTTACTGCCGGAAAATCAATTTATGAAATTAAACATCAAAACACCGCTAAGGAAAACAAATATTGCTTTCCGCGTTTATACAGATGATGTTTTTGTGCCAATAGGAGTCGTTTATGTGGACGTAAAGTACAAAAATAGGAAATCAAAAGAAGATTTGTACATTGTATCGTCGAAACGTACCGCATTACTGGGACGTGTATGGATACGCCATTTGAAAATTAATCTACATGAAATTGACGAAGACAGTTCTAAAAACGACATTAGCCACAACAACATAAATTCTATATCAGAAATCGAACAGAAATTTTCGAAGAACGGGTTGGATGCATTCCAGATTTGGTTTGTAGTTTAAAACTACGCCAGGGTGCAAAGCCAGTGTTTTTAAAAGAAAGGCCAGTGCCTTTTGCCATACGCGAAAAAGTAGAACGTGAACTGGATAATTTAGAACGAGACGGCATAATTACAAAAATTAATACTAGCAATTGGGGTTCACCTTTGGTGGTAATTCCAAAACCTGATGGTAATGTACGACTATGCGTCGACTATAAAGTAGCTGTTAACCCTCAGTTGGAAACCGCTCATTACTCAATCAAAAGAGTCTATGAAATGTTTAACAGTTTAAAGAATTCTAAATATTTTTGCAAGTTAAACTTATACAAAGCATATCTGCATGTAAGAGTTGATGATGACAGCAAAGAAGTGCAAACTATTTCAACGCACCGAGGTACGTACCAAATGAATCGATTATCTTTTGGAATTAAAACTGCTCCGAGTGAGTTTAACCGTATTTTAGATCAATTATTACAAGACCTCGAAGGTACAGTCTCTTATTTTGACGATATAATTATACATGGTGCAACGTTGAAAGAATATGAAGAACATCTGATCAAATGCTTTGAAAGATTGAATAAACTGCACGTCAACAAAAGAAAATGTGAATATTTTAAAGAAAAAATTAAATACCTTGGATATATAGTAAGTCATAACAAAATAGCAAAATGTCCAGATAAAGTAAAGGCGATTATAGACATGCCAAAACCTCAAAATGTTGAGCAATTAAGAAGATTCCTTGGAATGATTACATATTATTCAAAATTTCTACCGGATATTTCGACAATTACATTCCCTTTACGCAAGCTTTTAGAAAAAAATTAAAATTTTAATTGGACAACACAATGCGAAGAATCATTTAAAAAGCTTTAACAGGAAATTCTTAAAGACAGGGTTATAGTACCATTCAACGAAGCTTTGCCGATAACATTAACGTGCGACGCAAGCTCAACGGGCATAGCTGCAGTACTATCTCATATTGTTGAAGGAGAGGAACGCCCCGTCGCATTTATTTCAAGAGCATTATCAAAAGCAGAACAAAATTACAGCCAGCTTGACAGAGAAGCGTTAGCAATTATTTTTGCCGTTGATAAGTTTTTTATGTATTTATACGGAAGAGAATTCACATTACTGACAGATAATCGTCCTCTAACAAGAATATTTCATCAGAGTGCAAAAACACCAGCCATGACCTCAGCAAGACTACTTCGTTATGCTTCATTCTTGCAGGGATTCAACTACAAAATACAACATCGTAAAGCTGAAGATAATGTGAACGCAGATTGTTTATCGAGAGCACCTAACAACGAAATATCGACGTTTAAACATTTTTTGGATAAAGAAGTACGCAATATTCAGGACGGGACGATCAATCAAATATCGACATTTTCAATCAACGCCACTACTATTTCAAACGAAACAGAGCGTGATGTGGAACTAGCAAAATTAAAGAAGGACTTACTGGATGGCAAAAATTGTGATCCCAATTATTCGTTGCAAGATGGCGTCATATTTAAAGGTGACCGTGTTGTTATACCATCAAGATTACGTGCAGAAATTTTAAAAGAGCTACATTACACACATCTGGGCATAATAAAAATGAAACAGCTCGCTAGGAAGTACTGTTTTTGGAAGGGCATCGACGCGGATATAGAGCGACAGGTAAAATCGTGTCCTAGTTGTGCGGATGTGAAAAAAAGTCATCCAAAAGTTGTAACGCACCATTGGGAACAACCAACCGAAAATTTTCAAAGAGTGCACGTTGATTACGCAGGACCATTTCGAAATCACTATTTTTTCATAATAGTAGATGCGAAATCGAAACGGCCGGAAATTCGAATAATAAGGGATGCCCAACCTCTGAAAAGACTATAGATTTAATACAAGATATTTGTGCGACACACAGATTACCACAAGCCATTGTATCAGACAATGCAACGATATTCCAAAGTGCAATGTTTAGAGAATTTTGTTGCGAAAATGGAATTATTCAGAAGTTTATAGCCCCTGGACACCCAGCAACAAACGGATTGGCTGAAAGATACGTCCAAATTCTGAAAAGGAAGCTAACAGCGATGGATGATGAATATCAAACTACGAGAAATCCTGTTTCGATTCAGAGCAACGCCTTTGGCAAATGGTCAAACCCCAGCCCAAATGTATTTAGGACGTGAATTAAGAATTAAATTGGATGCTATGCGACCAGTCAAACAATTGAAATCAACAACACATAATCCAAAAGTGTGTCATCTAAGTGTAGGCGATAGAGTTCAAGTGCGATGGTTTCACAGGAATAAACCTAGCTGGAAATTTGGTGTTGTGAAACGCAAATTCGGACATCTCCACTATCAAGTTAAGCTGGATGACGGTTATGAGTTGAAACGACATATAAACCAATTGTACAAGTCTGGTATTGATCAACCTAAAAAGCATGTAACGTTTGCTGAACCTCCCGTGCAAGAAAATTCAAAAAACGAGGAAATCTACATTGAGCGTACCGTTACCACTCCGACTACACAACAAACACCAATGGTACAACCCAATCCAGTATCAACGCCTGACGAAACTGTAAGAAGATCGAGTAGGGTCCGAAGACCTCCTGCATGCTTAGATGACCATGTTCTCTATTAAGCGTGGGAGACTGTTATGTATTTACCAACAGTTGGCAGCCCTCTTTTTCCTACTGTCATTATTTTTATATATAACTTAACAAGGGGGCAGACACACTTACTTGTAAGAATGTGCTGACACCACACTTCAACAAACACAAGCAAAGCCAACGATCCGATATCATATTGTGTAAGCAGACAAAATGCAATCCCTGGGAACTGCAGCGTAAGCGATATGATATGCGGACAAAATGCAAGCCGTGTGATTCGCCACGCAAGCAAAAAAATATTATTTTGGCCAACCGTGGGAAGTGCAGTGTCAGCAATTATGAAATCACTTAGATTAATGTAGAAGCTTAGAGCTTAGGTTAAGTGAATGATAGAGGCAGTCTGTTCTTGACATTGAGGAAGAATAAATGGTAAATATCGTTAAGCGGAAAAAGCTATTTTTATTTGGATCTTTTCAGGTTACAATGGGGCCGCGGGGCGGCCCCCAACTTTAACTTTTTGGAGCCCTAGTCCTTGGGCTCCTTAACTGGCGCCCGAGCAGGGACCCACTGGCAAGTGGGCCCTTCAAAAAGGACCTCCTTAAATGTGAGGTCCATAGTGATTAGTGACAAAGTGATAGTGATAGTGGAGTGCTAAGAAAAAAATAATAGAAATTTTACCGATAAAGGAATAAAAAAATATAGAGAGGCAAGACCTCAGCTTAGATAAATTAAGGCTTGTACAGCCAATAACGAAAATACCAAAACCGAGATTCACCTTCGAGGGGACCCTCCGGTTATAACGATAGCTTAACCCTGCGATTCCCTTCGGGACCCTCCAGGGTATAAAAGCTCCTCTCCCCAGGAGAGGTAAAACGAATAATAAAAAAAAAAAAAAAAAAAAAACAGGTGAATAACAAAAAGTTGAGTGAAAAGTGATGCTACACGCAGTAAATTACTACGTCCAATCCTAAAAGCCCTCAGAGGGCTATACAGGAATAATATTAAAAGAAGCGAGCCTGTGACTCCTAAGATCCTCTGGCGCGCGAATAAAATTCAACACGAAAATTGAAACATTTTATAAGTGAATTATCCTACGGCCCCACTATTGCTATTCCAAGTGCACGTATAATCATACTGGCTGGGTGAGTCCGTATACCTATACTTCTAGGACGGACCTCACCATACCAAAGGCCGAAAAATGGTTAACGACTCCTGTGACCGTGTCATGTACACAAAATTTTTTTGCAATATGCAACTTGCCGCTCCCTTCAGGACACGGCAAAAATTTCCTTCTGAAAAAGTTAACCCGAGCGTACACATAAGAACACACTTGGGCCGGCTTTAAAAGTTAACCCGAGCGTACACATAAGAACACACTTGGGCCGGCTTATCCTTTTGTGGAGTTTCCAGGGTACACATCAGCACACACTGGAAACGGTCACTCGTTACTTGCGATACTTTCAGCGTACCCATAAGAACACGCTAAAGATTCGCAATATGTCCAGGGCGTTGTGGAGCAACTGTGCCTTAGTAGGTTGCCTTCAATCTGATTGTCGACGACTAAAAAGGAGTGACACAGCCTCCCCCGACCAAAACCATAATTATTTAAAGACTAATGTACTGTGAAACGCCAACTTGGTACATGTCGCCGTTGCCATAAGAACACGGTAAAAGTTTCACAAATGTAACTAAAGTCCTCTCTTTCTTTGCAGGAAACTGTCAAAGTGTAAGGACAACCTTAAAGCTAAAACAAAAAACAAATAAATCGTCTGTGCTATAAGGACTATCCCGTCAGGTGATCGCGAACGCCAGTAAGTAACACAAAAAAAATAATAAAAAACAATTTTTAAAGAGCCACCGTGTGCCAAATTAAAATTTAAAAATATATTTTTTAATCTCAAACTAAAATTTTTTTTCTGAAATGGACGCTTTAGCCACGAAAGTTAATGAACTTAATGGGGGCATTAATGCCCTCCTCGAGCAGATTAGGCGGCTTGAGACACGCCTTGGGGGTATAGAAAGCAACGGTGTTGCTCTGAACTCTAGGCTAGGGGAAATTGAATGCAATAACGCGAGTTTAGAACAAAATCTTGCCAGAATCAATGAGCGATTGGGAAGAGTAGAACAGGGTGGCGTAAGAACGCAGCCACAGGGGGTATTGGCAGCGGTGCGAACACCACTGTCGGAGCAAGACCTAAAGGATATCGGCAGACTCCCCGACTGCGTGAAGGAGCTGCAAGTTTTTGAAGGCAGCCCTTCTCAATACATCTCTTGGGTTCACAGCGTTGAAGGAATTCTGTCGGACTACGATATCGTCAAGGAAAGGCCCCTGTATCGTGCCATCCTGCAACATATAAGGCAGAAAATCCGTGGCTTTGCCGATGCAGCACTGGTGGCGTATAATGTTTTCGATAGCGATTGGGTAGAAATAAAAAGGGTATTATCACTGCATTACGCAGACAAAAGGGACATTAGGACTTTAGAGCACCAACTGAATCAGCTAGCTCAGAGAGGTTCAAAACTAGATGATTTCTACGCAACGGTCAATCATCAGTTGTCTCTAATAGTGAACAAAATCAAGTGCGATGACTATAGCCAGGAAACCGTGTCGGTCCTTGTGGAAACGTACCGTAACAGGGCACTCGATGTTTTCATACGGGGCCTCAGCCCAGAATTGTCACGTATGCTTATAGTGCAGAAGCCAAAAACACTGCCAGAAGCGTACACGGCCTGCCTTGACATCCAGAACCTAACGTTAAGGAACACAATAGTCCATGCAAACACTCCAAATAGAGTAGTTGTCCCCACCAATACCCTGTCGCATGTTACTCAGAGACCACCGTTACCTCCTCGATCACGGTCTACCTACAACTGGACGAATCGGAACAATACTCAAGGGAATGGCCGGTCATCCTACAACAGATTCCAAGGCAATCAAGGGACGAACACCGCACCTCCTGCTAGACCCGCAGCCCCAAGACCTGCGGAAAGAATGGATGTCGACAACAGTGTTCAAACCAGACAGGTGAACTACATGAACCGACCGACGAATTACAACGCCTTCAAAAGGGGACCTGCATCATCGATTGAAAAGATGCCCAAACAGCAGAGGCTCTACAACATGGAAGCCAACAGCGCAGATGTAGAAAGCGGACCTTCGACGTATGCTGAATCGACAGAAGACAACCTCCAGCAGGTAAATTTTATGGCGGACGGGCCACCAGCCTATTTCATATGAGCACTACCGCGCAATCCAGTATACCCTATCTCACTTGTTTGACACCAAACAAAGTAGCCCTAAAGTTCTTAGTTGACACAGGGGCAAATAAAAATTTTATAAAACCCGAATTGGCAACTAATACAGTCCCAGTCAATCCACCTTTCTCAGTAACCACCGTAGCGGGACCTGTAGTAATAAACAAAAAAATCAGTGGGAGATTTTTCCAAGATGCGGGTAACGAAGCTATGGTGACCTTTTACGCACTTCCTGGTTTAAGCTCGTTTGATGGGATAATAGGCGATGACACCCTCAAAGAACTGGGTGCCGTCATAGACAGGAAAAAACATGTCCTTACAATAGATCCCAATATAAGAATTCCGCTCAAAAACAAAGTCGTAGGAAGCCTAAATTTTTTCGAAACTGACGATATACCCGACGCAATTCTCCCAAGCCTAAAAGCCATGATAGAAAAGTATTCTCATTTGTTCGGTCCACTTAACATCAAATCAAATATTAAAACCACAGTTCGAGCTGAGATAAAGACTACCACGAATGAGCCCATATACACGAAAAGTTACCCATATCCTGCAAACATGAGGGAAGAGGTAGAAAAACAAATTACTGTGTTGCTTGAAGAAGGAATTATACGACCATCCAAAAGCCCGTACAATTCTCCTATTTGGGTAGTTCCGAAAAAACCCAAACCCTCTGGTGAAAAGCAGTATAGAATGGTAGTGGACTTCAAACGTCTGAATGCAGTCACCGTGCCAGACGCCTATCCTATCCCAGATATTAATGCAACGCTGGCCAGTTTAAGGAACGCAAAATATTTCACAACTATAGATCTGACTTCAGGCTTTCACCAAATCACAATGAAAGAAACAGATATACCCAAAACAGCGTTTTCAACAATGAATGGAAAGTACGAATTTCTGAGATTACCTTTTGGGTTAAAAAACGCTCCGGCTATATTCCAGCGAATGATTGATGACGTTCTTAAAGAGTATATAGGGAGGATATGCTACGTGTATATCGACGACATTATTGTCTTTGGAAAAAGTACCGATGAACATTTAGTAAATTTAGAGATGGTGTTTAAACGGCTTGCGGATGCTAATTTGAGAGTGAATTTGGAAAAAACTAAGTTTATGAGAACGGAAGTAGAATTTCTGGGATATGTAATAACATCCGACGGGATGAAGGCAGATCCTTCAAAGGTCCAAGCTATAGAGAACCTCTCACCCCCAGAAACGCTTAAGGAACTAAAAAGCTTTTTGGGAATGACGTCGTATTACCGAAAGTTCATTCGAGATTACGCTAAGGTTGCTAAACCCTTGACCAATCTCACACGCGGTGAGAATTCGCAGGTCAAGGCAAACCAATCTAGAAGAGTGCGTATCAAAATGAATTCCGAGGCCCTTCAGGCCTTCGATACTCTAAAAAAACTACTCGTTTCCTCAGATATTCTCGCATTTCCAGATTTCGAAAAACCGTTCAACCTTACCACCGACGCCTCAAACTATGCCATTGGTGGGGTGCTATCCCAAGGAGAAACAGGGAAAGATCGACCCATCGCCTACATCTCAAGATCTTTAAGCAGAACAGAGGAAAACTATGCCACAAACGAGAAGGAAATGTTGGCTATAGTTTGGGCTCTAGACAACTTGAGATCCTACCTCTATGGGGCGAAAAAAGTTAGAATTTTCACTGACCACCAGCCTCTCACTTTTGCGTTAGGAAGTCGAAACTATAACGCCAAGTTGAAGAGGTGGAAGGCTAGAATAGAAGAGTATAACCACGAATTGATTTACACTCCTGGTAAATCGAATGTCGTGGCGGATGCTCTCTCCAGAATTCCATGCCAGGCAAACCATTTGACAGCACCATCGGAACCCAACGATGCACCAACAGAAGCTAGAAGGGACGAGGGGACAGCTCACAGTGCTGAACAGGATTCTTCGGACCTTATTCCACACGTTGAAGCCCCTTTGAACGTTTTCCGAAACCAAATAATTTTTACGGAGGGGAATGCAATGACTTGTGTTGAAAACCCACATCCAGGATTCACTCGTCATTATGTGAGACTAGATGTAATTGAAAAGTCCAGCTTAACCGAAGCCTTGAAGGAACGCCTAAACCCGGCACTCATAAATGGAATAAAGATTCCAGAAAGTTACTTACAACTCCTACAAGAAGTATATATAGAAAATTTCCTTTTATACAAAATTAGGATAACTCAGAGGGTGGTCGAGGATGTGGCCAACGAGGATAGGATTTGCGGTATAATAGAGACAGAACATAGGAGGGCCCATAGAAACTCAAAAGAAAATAGGGAACAAATCTTGGAAAAGTATTATTTTCCCAAAATGGCTAGTAAGATAAAAAATTTCACTTCTAACTGTGAAACCTGCCTTGCTAACAAGTATGATAGGCATCCGGCAGTACCACCGATAAAAGAGACCCCAGTGCCGAAATATCCATGCGAAATAGTGCATGTGGACATTTTTGAAATTCAAGGGGAGAAATTTTTATCTTGCATAGACAAATTTTCAAAATTTGCCAAGCTTTTCCACATTAAAAATAAAGCATCCGTCACTCTCCGCGCTAAGCTAGCCAAAGTAATACACTATTTCACAACTCCTAAAATGATAGTCACCGACAATGAGAGGGGATTTATGACTCCATTGGTATGTAACTACATAAGAGGTTTGGGAATCGAACTATATCAGACTCCAATTCAAAGAAGTGAAGTAAACGGCCAGATCGAAAAATTCCACTCTACCATTATTGAGATTTATCGGTGCCTCCGGAAAGAAATTAATAACGCTAGACCAAAGGAATTGGTGTATATTGCTGTCGATCGTTACAACACAACAATACACTCTGTAACAAAGAGGAAGCCTAGCGACATATTTTTCAACAGAACCGAAAGAATTAACTACCAAGGCCTAACCAACTTCAAAAGTAGGGTCCACAAGGAGATTAGGGAACAAATCAAGAGAAACCAGGAGTTAAGAAATCTCCGATTGAATAAAAAAAGGAAAAGAGCTAAGGAATTTAGGCCAGGAGATGAGATTTACGTCAGGGATAAACAGATAAAATCAAAACAAAAGGCACTTTACAAAAAAGAAACGGTTGGTAAAGACAATACAGTGACATTGCTCACAGACACTGGCAAAAGGATTCATAAAGCGCAGATAAAAAATACGCCAACATAAAAAAAAAAAAGATAAAAAGGTCACCACGGGAAGTCAACAACAAAAAGATGTCCCAATAAGGGACCCAAAGATTTGAAATTCTATAGCACAGACGACGCGAAAAAGGCGTCAATTTCAAGATCAAAGATCTTTTCTATAACAAACCACATAAGCGATTAAAGAGGCAACATAAAATATTGCAAAAAAAAAAAAAAAAAAAAAAAAAAAAAAAAAAAAAAAAAAAAACAACAAAAAAAATACAAAAAAACAGAGGAAACGATTTTTCATTTAAAAAATTTTTTTTAATGAAGCAATATCTGCCCACAAGAATATTAATTACACGCTTAATAAAAGAGGCAAAATAAAAAATAAAATTTTTTCTTAAGAAATCTGCCCACAACAAAAAACTAATTATGCGCTTACTAAAAAAGGCAAATTAGACAAATAGAAAAAAAAAAAAAAAAACAAGAAAAAAAAAACATAAAAAACTTTAAAGAAGGGGGTAAAGAGGAAACATTTCAGTAATTCTTAGAAATATTATCCTCTTTCCTCAGCTTCTTTACCACGAGTTTTTGTAAGGCTGCAGGATCCAAGGGTAGTAGTAGTAGTAGTAGCCTTTAACGCTACCTTTCAAACAAAAGTAAAGAATTACAAACTACCTCCCTTTCATATCCATGCTCTCGGATCCTGTGGACCTTCCAAGTACCACGATGGGTAGCCGGGGACGGTGGTAGGATATAGGAATACATTTAAACGCAACAAAAAACACATAAATAAAATAATAAAATTCAAAAAAGCACACAAAAATTAAATTTTTTTTTTTTTAACTCTTCCCTTAGTGTGGAAAGATTTTTTTATTATACGATAGAATGTTCTTTAAATAATAATAATAAAAGGAAAAAATACAAAAGAAAACAAGATTTACATTATGTAACCATTTATTATTAGTTCACCGTCCCTGGGATAAATAATAAAAGTGCCTAAAAACAAAAAATGGTCAATACTAATCTTACCAACACTAATGAGTTTTTTTTTCTCTCCATAATGGAACACAGTTTATTTTTAATATCTGGCGTGTACGGCCTCAACATCTACAATTATGGCTCCCCACTAGTAACTATTGAGCACGGGCGTGGTTGGATCCTGAACGGACACTTCAGTTTAGTCCATGTGGTCGACCTAAACTACTTCAACACGGCTTTGGTCAAATTGATGGAGTCAACAGAGCACGATATTACAAGCAGGGCTGTGCGGACTGTGCTACAATTCCACCTAAATCAAACTAAGCTGCGTCTCGACGAACTACAAATAAGCAAATCACGAAGGGTACGTTCCATTGACTGGATTGGTTCAGCATGGAAGTGGATAGCTGGGTCTCCAGATGCAGCGGATTGGGACTATATTCTTCGAAGCATGAATGACGTGATAATAAACAACAATCACCAGTACCGGGTCAACGAAAAACTATTCAACGGTACCCGCGAGGCAATCGAGAAAGCAAACGAAGCGATGCTCCACATTAACGCTATAAGCAAAAACATTAGCGAGGAGAATATCGAACTACTTGACCTAAGCAAAGTCCTTATCTTGAAGGAACAGGTGTCAGAAGTCGTCCAAGCGTGCCAAATGGCGAAATCTGGCGTAATCAACACAAATCTTCTTGATCAAGACGAGATTGGAAGGCTCATAATGGAGGAAGATTCCCTACCATATCAGAACACCATTGAAGCCATAGAGTACGGGTCGGCCTCCGTGTATTCAAACGGTAGCACACTTTTGTACGTACTCTCAATGCCAAAGGTAAAACCAGATGGCTACCGACTCCTAATAACACGGGCCGCTGTTATAAAAGGACAACACGTTGACCTCAGCTATAAAAAAATGCTAATAAACGAAGTTGAAACGTTTGGGGTGACCGAGGATTGCCCTTCGATCAGCAACACAACAATTTGCTCCCCCAAATCCCTGACTAAACTACGGGAAAACGGGTGCCTAGCTAGGCTAGTTAAAGGTGGCGATGCCAAATGCCGCTTTGAACCAGACAACACCAAAACCGTCGAGATGATCACAGACTCAACAATATTTGTTACAAACTTTGAAGGCCTATTACAAGGGAAGAACTACTCCACAACCCTAAATGGAACGTACGTCATTATTTTGAACAACGAAACAGTCACGGTGGGAAATCAAACATTCACCAGCAGATCAGCACGCACAGCGCAGGCCCTGCCACCGCCCTTGATAAACATCACGAGCGAAGGACTAAAATTGAACCTTAACTACATTCACGGCCTGAGCATGGAAAATATTAATCAGCTTAAACAACTTGGCAACAATTTTCACTTTTCGCTAATTTTTGACGCACTTGCCTTGGCCGTTCTAGCAGCCGTATGCTACATTATCTGGAGAAAACTCACTACTACAATCAACTTTCCTAGACTAAATCAGACCACAGATCAGGACCAGCCAAGCCATGCAAAGGATCCTTCTGAAAAAGGAGCTCATCTGCGGGACGCAGATGTTTAAAGGGGGGGTACTTAACAAGGGGGCAGACACACTTACTTGTAAGAATGTGCTGACACCACACTTCAACAAACACAAGCAAAGCCAACGATCCGATATCATATTGTGTAAGCAGACAAAATGCAATCCATGGGAACTGCAGCGTAAGCGATATGATATGCGGACAAAATGCAAGCCGTGTGATTCGCCACGCAAGCAAAAAAATATTATTTTGGCCAACCGTGGGAAGTGCAGTGTCAGCAATTATGAAATCACTTAGATTAATGTAGAAGCTTAGAGCTTAGGTTAAGTGAATGATAGAGGCAGTCTGTTCTTGACATTGAGGAAGAATAAATGGTAAATATCGTTAAGCGGAAAAAGCTATTTTTATTTGGATCTTTTCAGGTTACAATGGGGCCGCGGGGCGGCCCCCAACTTTAACTTTTTGGAGCCCTAGTCCTTGGGCTCCTTAACTTATATATACATATATACTCTTTCCCTTTTTCATATAGTGATATAATTACTACTGCTATAGCTATGATGTAAAATGCCTCATACAAATAAATTGAAGTTTTTATTATATAGTATAACCTAAAATCAAGCGCGTGCATTTATTCCTTTATAGAACATAACAGCAAATATAACAGCACAATTGGAAGAACAGAAGACATATTTGGCATCTCAACTGGAAGCGCAAGAGGCACGTATATCCGAAATGTCGGCACAAATTTCAGCGCAGATATCATCTCAGATCTCTACACAACTTGAAGAACAGGAAGTCCGTATATCATCAAAGCTGGAAGCACAGGATACAAGAATAGCTCAATTTCAGGCAGGAGTCGAGGATTTAAAAGGTCGTATGGAGCAGTTGCAACTAAATCGCTCAGCCGTTTCAGCGAGTAATCCAAAGACAAAACCACGATCCCTTGTTGTTTGACGGTTCTGTTCCTTTCCAGGTCTTTAAGCTACAGTTTGAGAAGACCGCAACAGTGAACAACTGTGCAACCGTGGAATATACCGAAAGGGTAAAAATCCAGAGCAGCTTTATTAATGGAATACGGGATATCGAAACGAAGCGAGCGACATATGCAAACCCACAACCTACATTCACAGAAACGGTATCACATGCTCTGATTCAGGAAACAGCATCGCTTCTGTGTAAGCCAGCGTCCAAAGCACGCCGTGTGGAGGTAGAAACGCCAGACTGGTTGAACACGATATTGGAGGCGCTGAAAGGATCGCCAAAGCGAAGTTAAAGAGTTACCAAATGCTTCAAATGCGAGAAGCCCGGTCACATTGCACGTCATTGCGATATTGATCCTAGTGGTTTCAACAGCATGGGTGGTCTTAATAACAAAGCTGGAGGGGATGAGCAAGAGCTTGTAAGATGTAGAGATCGAGAGCTAGCTCCAGCTATTGAATGTCATGTGATATCTGTGTCGCAAATTGGAAGGAAATCAAGCAGTCTTAGAACGTGTACTGACTGTAGGTACGGGCGCATCTCATTCCTTGATCCGATCTGATTTGGTCAACAGGAGAGTAAAGCCATTACATGGAGCAAGGTTGCGTACGGTCACTGGCGAGTATAACCAAGTCCGGGGAGAAGTGATCTGTGAAGTCTTAATTGGGAAGGTCATGGTTCTACACAAATTCGTTGTGGCAGAGATTGTTGATGAAGTCATATTGGG
This sequence comes from Eurosta solidaginis, assembly GCF_040869045.1. Taxonomy (NCBI): domain Eukaryota; kingdom Metazoa; phylum Arthropoda; class Insecta; order Diptera; family Tephritidae; genus Eurosta; species Eurosta solidaginis. Next base: position 172,413,961 of record NC_090321.1, on the reverse strand, counting down.
AGTGGACTTCTTAGTTGACCATGACATCAGGATCGATATGCAGAGAAGGGTTATGCGTTATAAGAACCAGGATGTACCACTCAACTTCAATTTCGAAAAAGGGTTCAGTAGTAATCGAGTACTGGTGGAGAAGACTCGACAAAGACCACGAAAGTCAAGGGCAAAGGTTGATGGATCGAATTTGCCAAATAAAGCGAAATCAAAAGTACCTGCGAGAGAAACACTGGCATTGACAAAGCCAAATGGACGCACAAACACAGGCACGACAAGAACAATAATTCGGAAGGTTTCCGGGAGGTACATTTGATACTGCTATACAACCCTCACCGGCGGAAAGGTGTTTCATCCAAATTTTGGTGCAGTTGGGAAGGCCCGTTCAAAGTTGTGAAGAAGATCAGTGATACCATCTATCGCATACAAACCATTGGGAAACCACGAAATAGAAGGGTGGTTCATTTGGAGATGCTAGCGGCGTTTAGATCGGGAAATTTGTCTGATCGGGACGATCAGACTTAGGTGAAGGGCAGTGTGACGAATATTAGTAACACTAAGGCATACTATGATCTCTAAGCCGATACTAAGCAGTCACTTGTATCTACATAAACAAATCAATCATTATGTCTACATATACACATGTACGTACAAGAAGCGGATAGATATGCACAAACACGTGCATATATCTGATATACTCACAAAAGTAGGCAATCATCGGTTGAAGTATCACTCACATATACACGCGCATATGAGAAGCTATAAACGTGCATCTGTAGTTTATAGCTGGTAAACAAATAGTAAATTCTAGAAAAAGAAAAGGGTAGAAGTATGCGAACGGCACAGCAGAAAGTATAAAAGGAGCAAAAGCTGAGTAAGCAGAATCAGTTTGATTCAAGCACGCTATTGGTTGCGAAGTATAAGTGTTATTGTGAAGTACTTTAATAAAGGCAATTTTTCCATTATTCAATATTGGAGTTATTTATTCAACAGTTTAGTGATTCGAACTCAGCAGAAGATTGCAAATAAGGGGAATTGCAAGTAAATTCGTTACAATATGTTCCCATATGGGTACACAGAGGATTGACCCTATCGATGCCTTTCGGGAATAAATGGGTACAATTAGTCTCTTCGTAGGACATGTTCAAACAAAAGGGAACAGTTCAACTCATACAAAGAGATCAAGACTGGCATTGGTCAAATACTCCTTTGCGACTAAGCGCGGATTCATCCTAGACTAACCACATTTTTTGCAGGCATGTACATAAGCACATATACATATATCACGACAACTTTAGAGGATATAAGCTTAAGTTTAAGTAACTAAACTACGCAATATTTAGTGGTAGTTTTCACTTAAAATTTAAAGTGCTACCCCGTCCGGGTCCTATATGTTCAATAACGACATTAGTATAACGGCATAGGTACATACCTACAAACACGCATTTCTATGATTTTATGTATAATTAACGCGAAAAGGGATTATTTTTGCTTCTCACCCTTTAACAACCTAATTAAAACGTATATTTTCAAACAATAGCGAATATATTCAAAATTACCATCGCTATACATCAGAGAAGCGAACCATCAATACCTAACTCGCCAGAGGTCCGCACTAAAGTGACGAGACAAAATCACAGAAATACTTGAAACAATTTTACAAAAAATATGTGATGGAAATAACCGGACCACCGCAATTTCGTGATACATGTTCTTATTTTTGTACCACGTAATTATTTCTTGCCTGATCTCGGTTCTCTGCAATCGCTGCAGTCATGGATAGCAGTCTCTCCATAATCTAAGCGCTCTCTGCTCATCGGTTACTGTTTCGTTTTTAAAGGTGAACGGCAGTGAAACCTTCCGTTTGTCATCAAATTATTGATACAATTTGCGAGTAGTTTTACTGTTGGCTATTTAGTGGCTCAAGTCCTTTCCACTCATGCCTTCCAGCCTTTTGTTCTCTCTCTAAAAATAAATTTTGCTTTGCTCTTTAATTCAGAGTAGCGTCCTCGTGTGAGCAACGAATTTTCTTTCGGTTGCAATTCGAGCTTCTTAAAGTATCGAGTGTGTTTTCGCATAAAAAGAAACATCAAGCTGCATGGATGTCTCCTGATCGAAATACTCCCAATAAGATCGATCACGTTGTGATAGACGGACCGATCCGAGGGCCTAACATCGACTCGGACCATTATCTCGTTGCAGCCAAAATACGCACCCGCCTCAGCGTGGCTAAAACCAAGGAACAAAAACGCAAGGGAAGCTGCCAATGATTTGGAAACTCGACTCTCACACCAGCTCTCTGAGAGCACAACTCGGCCTGAAGGAATACAGGAGCAGTGGGAGCATATCTCCAAAGCACTTCGTACTGCCGCCGAGGAAAAAATTGGTTAACGGCGGCCACGAAAAAACAACTGGTACGATGAAGAATGCCGCGTTGCAACCGAAAGAAAATACGCTGCCTACAGGGCTAAGTTAAAAGCGAGCGCAACAAGAGGAGTGTGTGAACGCTATCGTGAGTTGAAAAGGGAAGCGATACGCCTTTTCAGGAAGAAAAAAGCAGAAGCAGAAAGGCGTGAGTGCGAGGAGCTTGCTAGCCACCAGGAATAACGCCCGAAAATTTTACCAAAAAATACGGCGACAGACGGAAGGTTTTAAGACCGGGGCAAACTCCTGTAGGAACGAAAACGGCGACCTTGTAACTGATTTCCAGAAAGTGCGTAGATTATGGAGGGAACACTTCTCTGTTCTCCGATATGGAGGCAGCGATTCACCGCGGAAAGAGGACGAACCCGATCCCGCAATCGATGAAGATGGAATATATGTCCCCCGCCCGATTATGACGAAGTTAGAATAGAAATAACCAGATTGAAAAACAATAAGGTTGTTGTTGTTGTTGTTGTAGCAATGCTCGCCCCACCTAATAGCCGCGACCGATCACAAATTGTCATCAATATCCTCTAACGGGAGTCCAAGGAAACTTTCCGTTTCAACAGGGGTGGACCATAAGGAAAGGGGTGTTAGAGGCGTTGGTTCCACATTACAATTAAAGAGATGGTTGGTGTCATGTGGGGACACATTGCAAGCAGGGCATACATTTTGTATGTCGGGGTTGATTCTGGATAGGTAAGAGTTTAACCTGTTACAGTATCCAGAACGAAGTTGAGCAAGAGTGACACGCGTTTCCCTGGGGAGTATGCGTTCCTCTTCTGCGAGTTCTGGATATTTTTCTTCAAGTACTGGATTCACCGGGCAATTCCCGACATAAAGGTCCGACGCCTGTCTATGGAGTTCACCAAGGACCTGCTTGTGTTTTTCCGCTTCATACGGCTTGGTTCTCAGGTGCCGTATTTCCTCAAAATGCTTACGGAGATGACTCCTTAGGCCCCTAGGCGATGCTGGTTCGTCAATCAGATGTCTGTTGGGATGCCCAGGTTTCTCGAGGCGAAAAAACTGGAGAGCTCAGGGAGATAGCCGTTTATTTTATTGCATAGCTCATCGATCTTTGGGCCTGGGCCTGTGGCCATTATTGTGCAGTCATCGGCGTAGGAAACGATTGTGACTCCTTTCGGTGGTGAAGGTAGCTTAGATATGTAGAAATTAAACAAAAGCGGGGATAGGACACCACCCTGTGGCACCCCTTGTTTAATTCTCCTTTGTTTTGATGTTTCGTTTCTGAATTGCACCGATGCCTGCCGACCACCCAGATAATTTGCGGTCCACCTTTTAAGACATGGGGGAAGGGTAGACCCTTCCAGGTCTTGCAGTAACGAGCCATGGTTGACCGTATCAAAAGCTTTTGATAGATCTAACGCTACGAGTACTGTTCTATGGTGGGGATATTGATTCAAACCGCAATTTATCTGGGTGCTAATGACATTTAGCGCGGAGGTAGTGCTATGGAGTTTTCTGAAGCCATGCTGATGAGGGGCTAGCTGCAAATGTGCTTGGAAATAAGGGAGCAAAATGGCTTCAAGCGTCTTTGCCACTGGCGATAGGAGAGATATCGGACGATATGACTCACCTACGTTAGCTGGTTTCCCAGACTTTAGTAGCGGGACCACCTTGGCCATTTTCCATTTCTCGGGTATGACAAAGGTGGAAAGAGACAGGTTGAAGACATGCGCTAAATATTTGAAACCCTCTTTCCCTAGGTTTTTAAGCATCGGCATGGCTATGCCGTCTGGGCCCACTGCTTTGGATAGTTTAGCGCGACCAATGGCGTCCTCAACCTCTCTAGCGGTGATGGTAATTGGTGACGCGCTGAGTTTGTGTTTATGTGCGTGTCTATTGGCTCTCCGTATATCTTTGTCGACCGTAGGATGCATTATATATTGTCGGCAGAAAGCGCTCGCGCATTTTTTCGCATCCGACAGCACCTTATCGCCAAAGGCGATGGAAACTTTGTCTTTGTGCTTAGTCGGATTCGATAGGGACTTTACGGTGGACCAAAGTTTACCTACACCGGTAGAGAGGTTACAACCTCTTAGGTGCTCTTCCCATTTCGCCCGCTTGTGTTCGTCCACAAGCAATCTGATGCGTTGGTTTATATCCCTTATTTGGGGGTCGCCTGGATCAAGCTGTCTTATAAGGTCGCGTTCCCTCGCTAAGCTCGCGGCCTCCGCCGGGAAGTGGGGCCGGATTTCGGGAATTCTCCCGGCGGGAATAAAATGTGCCGAGGCGGATTCAATGACCTTACGGAAGGCACGCTCCCCTTGGCGGGCATCAGTCGGGATAGGGAGGGCAGCAAAGCTGCTGTCTGTTCAGATTTATATTCTTCCCACTTTCCTTTTTTGAAGTTTATGAAAGTGCGTTTTTCGGTGACGATGAAATCGGCGGTACGCTCGAACGAAATAGGTATGGGCAGGTGGTCGGATGCCAATGTTACCATCGGCTGCCAGTTGACGCAGTTTACGAGTTCTGCGCTCACGATTGAGATATCTGGCGAGCTATGACAGCTTCCTACCATACGTGTGGGGGCGTCTCCGTTTATTGTGCAGAACGTCGTTTCGTCTATTTGATCCGCCAACATCTCACCCCTACTGTCCGCCCGCAAGTTTGAATGCCATAGGTCGTGATGGGCATTGAAATCGCCTAAGATAATGCGATTGTTGCCAGTGAGTAAGGCCTCGATATTAGGGTGGTATCCACTGGGGCAACAGGTGACAGGAGGGATGTAGATGTTGATGATTTCTAGATTTGCATCGCCTGACCGGACAGATAGGCCTTGACGTTCTAAGACATTGTCACTGCGGTCGATGCCAGGATCAAATATATGATATTGCACAGAGTGGTGTATAATAAACGCGAGGCCGCCTCCATTTCCGCTCTCGCGGTCTTTCCTGTGGACATTATAACCAGAGCAGGTCTGCAATGCAGATCTTGCTGTGAGTTTAGTCTCTTGAATCGCAGCAATGCGGATGTTGTGCCGCTTCATGAAATCGACTATCTCCGTAATCTTCCAGTTAGTCCATTACAGTTGAACTGCAGAATTCTGAAGTGCATGAGGGGTGACGCCGCCACTCTAGGGGTAAGTGAGGGGTGACTACGCCTAGGTTGTGGAAGGCCAGGACGCAATTGCTGTTGTGGCCTTGGGACTGGGCGCCCTTGGGCAGGCATTGGGGTACCCGGATGATTTGGGTTTGCGACCTGGCAACATGGCGCGATGAAACCCGTCGAGGGGTTGCCGTCGCGGAGACCAGAACATCTAGGAAAGTGGCACCACCCAAGGCAGGAGCTGCATTGTGCGGATGTCGCAAACCTATATATTCTGTGCTGGCAGACGGTGCAAACGGAGGCGGGGACTAATAGTCTGTTTCCCTGACCTGCACGATTGCTGCCAGAAAAGAGCTGGGGAGAAGAAGACGGGGGCAGGGGCTGATGCTCAGCATTGCTACCAGCTCTACTATGAAGGTAGTAGTTATGAGTGGTATCAGCTGTTTGAGTTGTTGGCGCCGTGGGGCGCGAGCAGCAGCGGGTACTTGTTGTGGCTTGCTGAGCAGCGAAGCTGCTGGAAGGTAGTGGGGATACGCTTAGGCGTAGACTACGGGACGCCCTTGGGCGTGAGCAGCAAGGAGCCACAAAAGATTTATAAAAGTTACGTGGACGTCGGGTTTTGGGATCAAGCCCAGAACAACCTGTCCGATGCAACCATCCCTTGCACGAGACACACTGAACAGAGTATGACCGTCCTAAAAAGATTCTTTTCTGGCAAATGCAGCAAAACCATTTCTCAGGACCGGGGTCAGGAGACGGACCCGGATTGGGTTCGATATCTTCCCGGAGTAAGAGAATATGTAGCAGTCCTGCTGCAAGGAGCTGCTGGGAGGATGACAATTTGTGGGAGGGACGAAACAAATTAAATGGGGTCACACTGAAATGACAGTCCTTGGTCGGGAAAAATCCCGAGTCGCTCCGGTACATAGAACCGACTGCCTTGGGAAGCGAAAAACAACAAGGTCGTGGGCGCTGATGGATTGCCTGCGGAGCTATTCAAGTACGGCGGCGAGAATTTGGTAAGGCGCATGCAGCAGATTCTTCTTAAAATATGGCGGACCAGTGCATGCCCGACGATTGGAATCTAAGTGTTCTTTGCCCAGTCCACAAGAAGGGGGATATTGCAAAATGCACCAACTATCGCGGAATCAGCCTTCTTGATATCGCATATAAGGTCCCTTCAAGTGTATTGTGCGAAAGATTGAAGCCCACCGTGAACCGGCTGATTGGACCTTATCAGTGCGGCTTCAGACCTGGTAAATCTACCATCCACCAGATTTTCACAATGCGCAAAATCTTGGAAAAAACCCGTGAAAAGAGAATCGACACACATCGCCTCTTCGTCGATTTTAAAGCCGCCTTCGACAGCACGAAAAGGAGCTGCCTATATGCTGCTATGTCTGAATTTGGTTTCCCCGCAAAACTTATTCGGCTGTGCAAAATGACGTTGAGCAACACCATCAGCTCAGTCATAATTGGGGAGGACCTCTCAGAACCTTTCGAAACTAAACGAGGTTTCAGACGATTCGTGCGATTTCTTTAATTTGATGCTGGAGAAAATTATACTAGCTGCAGAACTTAACCGCACTGGAACAATATTCTTTAAAAGCGTGCAATTACTGGCATATGCAGATGACATTGATATCATCGGCCTAAACACCCGCGCTGTTAGTTCTGCTTACTCCAAACTGGAAAAAGAAGCGATAAAGATGGGTTTGATGGTGAATGAGGACAAAACGAACTACCTGCTGTCATCGAGCAAAGAGTCAGCGCATACGCGCCTGGGCAACCACGCTACTGTTGGCAGCCATAATTTCGAAATAGTGAAAGACTTCGTTTATTTGGGAACCAGCATCAACACTAGCAACAACATCAGCACTGAAATCCAGGGAAGAATCAATCTTGCCAATAAATGCTACTTTGGACTAGGTAGGCAATTGAAAAGTAAAGTACTTTCTCGACGAACGAAAATCATACACTACAAGTCACTTATCGTACCCGTCCTGCTATATGGGGCAGAAGCATGGACCATGACAACAGCAGATGAAGCGGCTTTGGGAGTGTTCGAGAGAAAAGTTCTTCGAAAGATTTATGGACCTCTACGCGTTGGCGATGGCGAGTACCGAAGAAGATTTAATGATGAGCTGTACGAGCTATACGCAGACATAGAGAATTAAAGCGCAGCGGCTGCGCTGGCTAGGCCATGTTATGCGAATGAAAGATGATGATCCGGCCAAGAAAGTGTTTCTATCGGAACCCGCCTATGGAAGCAGAGGTAGAAGGCGACCCCCACTTCGTTGGAAGGAACAGGTGGAAAACGATTTAAACTCCCTTGGTGTAACCAATTGGCGGCGGTTGGTGGAGCGAAGGAGCGACTGGCGGGCCTTGTTGGACGGTCATAACCGTTTAGACGGTTAAGCGCCAATTAAGTAAGTAAGTTTTTTTCGTGATCGCCCGTCTCCAATGTCTTCCGAGCGACATACAAGCGACTGGCCAACTATTTTATAGGTAGCTATGTGCGCGTCTTTGTCTTTATCCTAAATGTTGCCAGCGAGAGCCTTGATCATTTTGTTACATGCTCGCACAAATGCAGGTCATTATCGAACGTCGAGTCCTATATTTTTGGGTGCCCGACAGTAAATGTCCAATATTGCCGACAGTAAACATTTGCCACGGCCACGTCGTAAAAAAGGTAGCCAAGTTACGCGAGGCAAAACAACTGCCGGCACAAAGTGAACGCGCATTTTTTCCCATCCCAATACACTTTACCGCCCAAGGGCAATGAATAAATTGTTCTTGGGTTAGTCGGGTTTGAGAGGTTGCATGTTCCCCCAAGGGGTCACTGATTTTGGAATCGCCAGGATATTGCTGTTTCGCTTCCGCTAAAGTGGCGTCATCGTTTATAATTCAGAACGTCGTCTTTTTGATCCGCCAACATCTCGAAGCTGACAGCTTGCTGATGGGAAAGCCACAGATCGTGGTGAGCATTAAAATCGCCTAGAACAATGCGATTTTTGCCAATGAGAAGACCACTGATATCAGGTCGATATCCACACGGACAGCAAGTAAGAGAGGAGATGTAGATGCTAATGATTTCTTGTCCCTGCATCCGATGTAAGGATCAAATTGATTATATTGCACAGAGTGATGAGTGAGCTTCTTCAATCTCTAGGGGTGATTACCTTTGCTGAGCCCAGAACATCAAGGAAAATGGCATCGACCAAGAGGTTCACAGAGTGAGAGGGACTACCGTTTCCCAAAACCTTCGGGGAGTATCCTTATCGCTACAACAGGGGGACTACCGTTATTTTTTCCTAACCTACTCCTGTGCTGATGACGGAAAGAAGAGAGTAAGACTGAGGCAGATGTTGTTGTTGTAGCGATTATGACACTCCACGAAGGTTTTGGGGTGTTATCGATGTTGATTGCCCTTTACCGACTACAGATCCGGTACGTTCCGGTAACAACCACTATTAAGGTACTAACCCGACCAACTCGGGAACGATTTAGAAAGACATGAAACCTGCTAGACCATCCCGCCCTCCGATTCGATATACCCATGAGGAACTTGGGGTCGCCAGAGCTTCGGCTGTTAAAGAAGCAGGATTCGCCACGGGTAGGTGAGGTAGACAATTGGGTTGGAGAACTATATTTTGCGCTGGCAGCCCCTTAAATCAATTTGGTATTTTAGTCGCCTCTTACGACAGGCATAGCTGCCGCAGGTATATTCTAAGCCCTCTAACCCGCTAGATGGGGCAAACGCTGCACAGTGACAGGGACTAGGATTTTTTTGTCCGGACCTGCTCTTTCTGCTGCCGGAAAGCGGGAAAAACGTTGGCAGGGGCTGGTGCTCGGCATTGCTCCCAGATAGGCTACGTAAATTGGCCATGTTGTTGTTGTTGTAGCAGTGCGTAAATTTGCCATCATGGGCGGCCGTGAGCTACAGGCCTCGTTGGGCACGAGCGACAGCGGTTACTTGTTGTGGCTTGCTAAGCAGCTGTATTGCTTCAAGGTAATATGCGGGCCGTAAGAAGCAGACTACGGGACGTCCTAATGCGGGAACAGCAGGTTGCCACAAAAGTTTTAAAGAAATTTTGAGGTCGACGAAATTCGATTCCGGCACATGCAAGAAAACAAATTCTCGGGGCCGGGGTTAGGTTCAACACCTTCCCAGAGCAAGATAGTTTGGAGCGGTGCAGCTGCAAGATCTTCTTACAAGATGACAATTTGTGGGTCGGACGTAACAAATAAAATGGGGTTACACTGAGATAACAGCACTTGGGCGGGAAAAATCACGAGTCGCCCCGTTACATAGAACCATAAATTTGTTTAATAAAAACAAGAATAAATTTTGATATTTTCTTACATTTATTAACGCATACGAATCGAATATACAGATGACATTGGCTCTCATCGGATTTAACATGTTTAATTGATGAAAATACTTGAGTGTCTACTTATACCAAGCTATTCAGGGAGATCATAAACAGCAGTTAAAGTTTAATTCAGTTTAACCTCGCATAGTATTGACAGAATGACAGATTTAAACTCGAATCAAATTTAACTGAGGCTTAAACGCGCACTGAAAACTGGTGCGTAATGTCATAACATTTTATAGTTAATATTTAATGTTTGTATAATATTTAAGATATTATAGTCATTAAAAGACATATAATACGTTCAAGCAACTCTTAATAAAAAATCTAATAATTATTCACTGAAGTTAAATTATAGACTAAACTTAAAATTCTCGAGTCTCACTTTTACAGCATTTTTTTTTTTGCATTTATATTTTACGTAACTTACTACTAAATATATATGTATTTGTATGTAGAACTTTTTGTTGCATTTTTTGGGTTTTTCATTTTTTTTTTGTGTATTCAGGCTTTTCAAATTAGACTCTAGTATTTATATGTGTATAAAACCCCCATAGTTGATTTATGGTATGTATGCGTTAGCAGTTGGCTGTATGTTTTTAATTTATTTACTTTCCGATTTGTTTAATAAATGTGTACCATATACTAGAGTACATATCTGGAATGGCTTTCAATAAAACTCTTTTCAATTTGGTAACTACTCAAGTTAAGCGGAATAAGCGAAATATTGAACGATTTTTAATTATTGTTTAAATAATTATGAGATGGATGGGCAATGATTTGCAGAATCACCAGTACTCACGCAAAAGTATATGTATACAATATTTTCTGAAAAGGATAATTTTTTTTAATTTTAATAAAAATGCATTTGACATTAAAAACAAAAAACATATTTGTATTTGTATTTAGCGTGACGTTTGTAATCATTTTACAGCACTGGTCTTTTATACATATAAGTTTACATTATGACGTAAAATTATACACAATCTTCAGAATTGGAAACGTCTGAAAAGTCAACAAGTGTTAACGTTCACAAGGTTGGAAACAAAAATCCCCTTTATGCAAATAATGTTCTAAATTAAAGTAGGAATTAACATATAAGTATATAAAACTAGAAGAAGATATTAAAATAATAATTTTGTATTTATAATCTGTAATAGTATTATGTGTAAGACATCAACGATCTTTCTGCTTTTCACATTCATACCAGCATGCAAGTGTACCATGATGTTGTGTTTTCTTTCAAAAGCCTTATAATAAAACATTTGTTCTTCTATTAAGTAAGTACTTGTAGAAAAATTACCAAATTTAATACCTGCAAAAGTATCTTTAATTGTTCCTCTTGAGTTTTATCAAGCTTTAGAACTCTGGTATTTGTCATTCGGCATCGCTTTGGCTCCCTTCAGCATCATAGTTGAATGGCATGACGAGACTTGAATCATGTTGATTCAAAAATATACCGCCAACATCATTTTCAATATCTGGCAATGATACTGCTTCCTCACCAACATGTGATGGTGATAGACCCACACGATCGTTGCTCTCAGTAGCCCCACCGCCTTCCAAATGATGTGACATAGACATTTCCACTTCATTATTGGCACCGGAATTTCCTAGCTGATGCAGAAGCCACGCATCTCCCAACGATGCGGTATCCAACAACTGTTGCAAGCCCAAGGAATTGCCATCATCCTCATTTATATTTGATACTTCATTTTCACCCTCTTCCTCTTCACCACCACTAGACGCAGTATACAATGAAGGAGATGACATGGAGGCGTTCGAAGATGATGTTGTTGATGAAGTTTCAGAGCTATTGTAGTTATTATTTTCATTACAATTTTCATCTTCATTGTTATTATCATCATTATTTTCGTTCTCAATATCAATTTCATTGTCGTTGTCCATATAGTTTGTGTTGTTGGTTGTAGCCGATGCACGCGATAAAGAGCGATTATTAGCTGCAGTTGTTGTTACTGTTGTGGCAGTCGTTGTTTGCGTTACCGTTGAAGAAAATGAGTTATCCTCTTCCAAAGCAATATTTCCAACTTCGTCGACAAAATCATTTGTGGAACTCACACATAAATTGTGTGCTACATCTATACTCTCTTCTGGTTCATCGACTAGATTGCGATGTGCATTATCCGATTGTATACTTTGCCTATTTTGTTGATTACTATCGACGCTTTCCCCTTTAGTTATTGAATCTAAATTTTGCAATTGTTCCGTTTCCACCCGCTCGCACTCTATTAGGTAGTTAAGTGTTTTATCGATCTTCTCCATGGTTTCACTGTGTTTCTCTTGCTCTTTAAGTGCTTGTAAACGACGTTGAAGTTCTATCAAATTTTGACTATCATCACTTGTGTACTCAGAGTCTGAGCTCGTTGCTTCCTCTTTAAATCGTTTGGCTTTTTGTTTTTTGTTAATTTTACTCGCACTGTTCTGTCTTTTACGGCAGTTCGTGCGTTTGTTATTGCGGCTACGACTATTACTACTGCTGTTGTTACGCAGAGAAGCTTTCCTCTTTGAACGGTTTGGTTTTTTCTTTCTAGAGATTCTCTGCGATTTCGTGCGTTGCCTTTTTACCATGAAATCTTCATCATCACTATCACTTGTGGTCGACGATGACTCGAAATTTGACGATGTACAACTACTTTCATATATTCTTTTACCCCTGTGCACAACCGTGGATAACGATTTTGTTTGGGTGTCATCATTGGATTTATTACTACGTAAATTTCGTTTCCGGCGAGATGCTGTAGCTCGACGTGAACGTTCGAATATTTCTTTTACTCCTCTACCGCCACCTGACGAACGCAATCCTGTTGACGTACTTGCGCCAACATTGTACAATTCTTCACGATCGGACGTCTTATGTACATTTAATTCTACCTGCACTGCTGATGGTGTTTGATTTATTAGCTTCTTGTTTGTATTTTCTTCTTCATTCTTGCGTTCATCTCCACTGCTTTGAAATGTAGTTTTGCGCAAAAGTTTTGCCTCATCCACAAAAACTACATCAGAGTCACTTTCCGAATTTAAACTTACCAATTCGGGAGTACGCAGATGCGGAGGTTTACGTTCCAATACAAACTCACATTCATCACTGCTACTTGATGTTAGTTCAATGTTTTCAGTAACGGTGGGCGGTAAAGATCTGTTTGCTGCCGCGCTTGTGCTTGCCGTTTCATCGAGTGTGGTTGATATTGGCTCTGTGCTCGCTGTGGAGGAGGCTGCAGCCTCATTTATGACACGCAGTGCTCCTGTTTCATATACTGCCTCCGAATCGTCCAGGTCTATAATATCACTGCTCACTCGATTATGCGTACTAAGATTAATTGCTGCTGATTGGCCGCTGCGACCATTAATTGAAACGGTAACACCCGGTGCTTCAGTGCCTTCAGAGGTAGTGCTGACTGTAAATGAAAGCAAGGCACCAACAGGCCCAGTGTTTGAGGAATTGCCAGAACGCGAAAGAACCCGGAACTCATTGTCGTTGCGACTTCGCGACCTGCGTCTTCTTGTTCGGCGTTCATTATCATTTGAAGTATTTTCATCCTCAGATGATGCAGATGATGAAAACTCTATAACGATTTCTTCAGGTGCTTGTGGCAAATAATGAACAGCACGATCATAGCCAATCATATCATATGGAGAACGAGCAAAATTGTTAAGCTCATGAATGAAATGTGAAGTTTTTGCGCCGAGAAAAGGTTGTAAGCGACGGCGGAAAGCAGGTGATAAAATATTTGTCTGCAACAGGCTCTCATTAATACGTTCAAGTAATGACGATACGTCGTGCTCAGTGTTGCGTAGCAAACATACGATATCCCGATTGATCCATGGCATTAGGCGATGTACTTGTGCTGGATTATCCCTAAACGGTAAAATTAATAAGATATATATTCGTCTTGGCAAAATAGTTCAATCATTACTATTACCTATAAAATCTTGCTGTACTCTCACGAAATCTGCCAGTTATATCACAAACTGGTAGCGCGAATAGGCGCCGATCGTATATAAAACGACGCCAAAGTTGACTTAATGTACCACTGCTTGCGATTGCATCCGGTACTTCCTGTCGGTACATGTCAAGCAATTCGTTGCGATAAACAAGATGATTATACATGCTGCCTCCATTTGAGCTATTGGCATTATCTCCGTTAGCCGATGCATCGGACAGAGCCGAAGGATAAAATATGCCGCTACTAGCGGGACGGATACGATGTGCAGAATTTCGGCGACGTGGCAGCTCCCAGTCATGCCTAAGTTTTTAAATTACTTAAGTTAGTACCATTGTTTTTTTTTTTTTTATTTTTAATTTAAAAGCGTTAATGCCAATTTTATTTACTATTTATGCTGTTTAGTTTACCAAATGTGCAAATAAATTAAAAACTCTTATGTTAAAATCCAGATTTTAAACTAGAACCTATTCAAAATATTATAAATAATAAATAAACTATATACAAGACGCGATAACCTCCGAAGATTTTAGACCGAGGTTATCTTTCAGCTTCCATCGTGCTGCTTTTAATTTTTCCTACAAATTAACGGGACGAGACCTACATGTTTTATTCCGACTCCGAACAGCATCTGCAAGGCAGATGCCTTTTCACTGGGAAGTTTTTCATGACAGAAGTGCACTTGGGGTGTCAAATCACCGCCGAGGGGGACCACGGAGGCGGAGCACGCTACCACCATACCACGGCGGACTCCAATATATTAATTTCAATATACTTATCTGAAATCACCGTTCTATGTGTAGCCCTAAAAATTCTGCAAAAAAATGTAGAAATAAAACAAAAGTGGGGATAGGACAACACCCTGTGGCACCCCTTGTTTAATTTTTCTTGGTTTTGATGTTTCGTTTCTAAATTCCTCCGATGCCTGCCGACCACCCAGATAATTTGCGGTCCACCTTTTAAGACATGGGGGAAGGGTAGACCCATCCAGATCTTGCAGTAACGTGCCATGGTTGACCGTATCAAAAGCTTTTGATAGGTCTAGCGCAACGAGTACTGTTCTATGGTGGGGGTTTTGATTTAAACCGCAATTTATCTGGTAGCTAATGGCATTTAGCGCGGTGGTGGTGCTATGGAGTTTTCTGAAGCCATGCTGATGACAGACTAGCTGCAAATAAATAAAACTGCGCTCTCGTACAGTTCGGACGTGTTTTTAAAACGCTCCTTCATAAATCTTTCATAAATCTATAAATCCACCGTGTTGTGAAAGTAAAAGTGCCTTTGCAATGGTAACACATTTGACAAATCGCTGACTTTTGGAAATTATCATTATTAATTCCAATTATTTAAACTTTTAATTAAAATGCCTTGTGTGTGCGGTCAAAAAGTTGATAGAAGTCAACCGAAAGTGCAGTGCGCTAAGTGCAACAATCTCTTTCACATAAATTGTGTTGATATCCGTCAGTCAGACGTCGATTTTTTATTGAACTCCCAGCAGAGTTTTTTTTGTAAAAATTGTGCTACTCAGCGTCGGAATTCCCTTCGCTCTCCTCCCCCAACTCTCATGATGGATGAAAAGGCTATTGCCAAAAATTCGAATCTGGCAGAAAGTAATTCTTTAGAATCTACGAAATCTAGGCCTGACAATGCGATAAAAAGTGACAACAGTAATAACAACGTCAACAAACAACAACCAACATTGGTATCTTTATTTAATATAATATCTTCTCTTAGAGCAGAGAATGCTCGTGTTTTTAATGTGGTCAGTGCTCTGAAAGATGACAACAAAAAACTCTCGTTAAAATTTGATAGCTTGCACTCAGCTCTACTGGCGTTTCAGCGCGATATGGTAGAAAAAGACAATACAATTGCTTCCCTCACCGCGGAAATAAATTGTTTACGCGGCTCTTTTGAAGCCGCAGTTAAACAAGTCATGAGTAATGCCGATGTGTGGAACGGTAATCCCTCTCATCTGCCACCCACAACTAATGAGAGTGCTAACATATCAAATACTTCTAATACAACGAACGTTGTGACGTCAGTGCAAGAGAATGCTCGCTCGCCTGTTGCTGTTGATGCTGCTGCTTGTGCCATTACAATCACGTCGCCTAGTGTTGTGACGTCAGTGCATGCGGATACATTAAATAATAATGTTGTGACGTCAGTGCCAGTGAATGCCCAACCATCCGTACTATCGGCAAGTGCTGCTGCTTGCACTACTAAAACTTCAACGCCTAGTGTTGTGACGTCAGTGCCTATGAATCCTCAATCATCTGTAGTATCGATTAGTGCTATCTCAAATATTAGTACTGCAGCTGCTTGCACTACTAATACAACGGTGTCCAATGCTGTGACGTCGACGCCTCAGAGTGTTATTTCAACCTCAAATAATTCTCGCAATACGTATGCATCCATTATTACGGCTGTGCCAACGACGGGTATTTCGGCTTCTTCTTCATCCACTCATGCGTCTATTAAGGATGATGGACAGGGGGCAAATGTGTCTAAAACTCGAACTAAAATGAAAAATACTAATTCTCGAATTCTTATTAGAGGATCTAACGCATCGAGCGATCTGGTGGTTGCTGATCGTTACAAATGGCTACATATATCGTCTTTTTCGCCATCTGTAACTGAAGATAATATAATTGAATATGTGGCTAGGCAAGCTAATTTAAATAAAACCGCATTAAGTTGTACGAAGCTAGTAAAAAAAGATGTTGCGTTGGCAAATCTGAATAGAGTTAGCTTCAAGTTGGGAGTTCCTGAGTCATCATTTGACAAATTGCTCAGCTCCGAAATTTGGCCGACTAATGTTACGGTGAAGCCTTTTCAGTTTTTTCGGAAGGCTCACAAAAAGCCTCCTCGCACACAGTAGGGAGAAATCGTCCCGCTAATAAAAGCAGTAACGACTTAAGGATATATTTTCACAATGTATCTGGCATGAGAACCAAGTCTGATCTTGTGTATAATTTTAGTGCGCAAATGGATTATGATATCTTTGTCTTCATCGAGACATGGCTCAATGAAAAATTTGTTGATAGTGAGTTCTTTGACCCAAATCTTTTCAATGTCTATCGCAAGGATCGGGATGCTGGGAAAACTGGTTGCATTCGCGGTGGTAGTGTTTTAATTGCTGTCAAGCGCCAGCTGCGTTCATTTTTATTTCCGCTCAACAATGACGACTCGCTACTTGACCAAATATGCGTGTGTATAAATGGTTCTGGTTCTGGTGCGCATGGCTCCCTATATCTGCTTGCCTCGTATGTTCCACCAGGCAGCGCATTTGATGTATACAAAGCACATGCTGATAACATAATCTCTCTTGTTTTACGAAACCTTAATGATAACCACCTCTGCGTGCTTGGAGACTTCAACCTTTGTAATATTCACTGGTCAACAAATAATTCTAGTTATGGTCTCACACCTAATAATCTTTCTTTGAATCACGAACTGTATTTCATTGATAATTTATTGAGTCTCAATTTAAAGCAAATTAGTAAAAGTGTTAATGCCCTAAATAGATTATTGGATCTAGTATTTATAAGTGACAACATTAATTGTGAAGTCAGCGAATGCTCTAATGCAGTTATTCCCAAGGATAGGAATCACCTACCCCTGGTCATTACTTGTAGTTTTTATTGTTATGCGTCGGATACTTCAGATAGCAGATTAACATTCAACTTCAATTCGTGCGATTTTCCTAGATTTAACGATTTTTTAATGGAAATAAACTGGGACGAATTACTGGAGGGACTTGATACCTCTAACTGCTTCGCCACGTTCAAATCCACTCTATTTAGTCACTGTTTGGATAAAATTCCGGTAAAGCGAAAGAGGCCGTATAAACTTCCGTGGTATTCGAAAGAATTAAAAAAACTGAAGAACTGAAAAAATAAATATTTGCGTAACTTCAAACGGTCAAAAAATCATATATTCTTTACTAAGTACAAGCACTATTTAAAGATATTTAATCATTTGGATAAGTTTCTGTACAATAACTATATTTATAATATTGAGTCGAATATTAAATTGAATCCTAAAACTTTTTGGAACTATATAAAGTCAAAAAAAGGCGGCTCCATTGTACCCTCTGGAGTTTTCCTTGATGATCAACCTGCGCGATCTCTAAATGAGGCAGCGAACTTATTTGCTGAGTTTTTTAAGTCAAATTTTTCTCAGGATGATAATAATAAAGCGGTTGATTTTTCATTGGATGCCGTTAGTACCCTGAACTTCGGTACGCTTACTCTCTCCTGTGAGGATGTTAGTAAGGCTATTATTATACTTAAATCCTCATCCCAAACTGACGTTGATGGGTTTTCTTCTGTCTTGTTAAAAAACTGTCCAGCCTTGGTCTATCCGTTGACTCTGATTTTCAATAAATCATTATCATCTGGGACGTTCATCGATGATTGGAAGCTCACCTCGATTACGCCCGTTTTCAAATGTGGAAATAAGAACGATGTGCGTAACTATAGACCAATATCCAAGCTGTCCACAATCTCTAAAATTTTTGAGCATGCTGTGAATGCCAAGTTGAGTTTTGCTGTTAAATCCCTTATATCACCCAACCAGCACGGGTTTGTTGCTGATAGGTCCACGGTTTCAAATCTTGCTGTTTTTAGCGAATACTGTGTAGATTCTTTCTCTGCTGGACTACAGGTTGATTGCATTTACACTGACTTTTCCAAAGCTTTTGATAGAGTTCCTCACACAGTTCTGATAAAAAAATTAAGCTGTATCGGTTTTCATTCAACGTTTCTTTTGTGGATTCGTTCTTATTTAAGTAATAGACACTGCGTTGTTACCATTGATGGGAAAATGTCTAGTCCGTTCGTTGCGACTTCTGGCGTTCCCCAGGGAAGTATACTAGGCCCACTTTTATTTATATTATTTATTAATGACATCAGCAGTTGTTTTTCGTTTGCAAAGTGTTTACTTTATGCAGATGACTTAAAAATATTCTCAGCTATTAAATCGCAAGATGATGCCATAAAGCTGCAGGATGATATAAATAAGCTTCACCAATGGTGCCTGAACTCCTGTCTCTCTTTAAATACGCAAAAATGCTTCCAAATAGTTTATTCAAAATCAACTAACAATTTCTCTACAAAATACAGTATATCTAACTGTGAACTTCAATGTGTTGACGAGATTAAAGACCTGGGTGTCGTTTTTGACAAAAGGTTTTCCTTCATTAATCACATTAACTACGTAACATCGAAAGCATATTCTATGCTCGGATTTGTACGGCGCAATGCTTCAAAATTCTCAGACCCCTATACCTTTAAGCTGCTCTACACGTCATACGTTAGATCTCACATTGAATATGCTGTCTTCATTTGGAGACCAAGCAACCAAACGGCCATTTGTAGAATTGAGAGAATTCAAAAAATTTTTCTTAAATATGCCCTTCGCCCGTTAAACTTTTCGGAGCCGATTCCTTCCTACTCTGCACGTCTTTTACTTTTAAGCCTCAAGTCTTTGGAAAATCGTAGATCTATACTGTGCTTGTCATTTATGTATAATGTTATTAATGGCTACATTGATTGCCCTTATTTGCTGGAAAGGATTCGATTTAATGTTCCCCAAAGATCTCTCAGAAATTCCTTTCCATTTTATTACGATTATTTCAGAACGAATTACGCTGGTAATGCTCCCATTACGCGTGCTATTCGGGAGCTTAACTCAATAAGTAATTCCGTTGCTCTTGATTTTTCTATACAAAGAGCTGAATTTATGAATATTTTGAAGTCTGCTTTCTAAGTAAACCGATTACTTTTAGGCATAAGTATTTTTTAAATTTTCCTTGTATCATAGTCTGTAAGGATTAAAATTCATAGACTTAAACAAATAAATAAATAAATAAATAAAATTTGCTTTGAAGTAGCGGAGCAAAATGGCTTCAAGCGTCTTGACTACTGGCGATAGGAGATATCTGGCGATATGACTCTCCTATGTTAGCTGGTTTCCCACGCTTTAGTAGCGGGACCACCTTGGCCATTTTCCATTTTTCGGGAATGACATAGTTTGAAAGAGACAGGTTGAGGACATGTGCTAAATATTTAAAACCCTCATTTCCAAGGCTTTTAAGCATCGGCATGGCTATGCCGTCAGGGTCCTCCGCTTTAGATGGTTTAGCTTGACCGATGTCATCCTCAACCTCTTTGGCGGTGATGGTAATTGGGGACGCGATGAATTTATGTTTGTGCGCGTGTCTGTTGGCCCTCCGTCTAGCTTTGTCAACCGTAGAATGCATTATATATTGTCGGCAAAAGGCGCTCGAGCATTTTTTCGCATCCGACAGTACTTATAACCAAAGGCGATGAAAATTTTGTCATTGAGCTTAGACGGATTCCACAGGGACTTTACGGTGGACCAAAGCATACCTACACCGGCAGAGAGGTTACAACCGCTTAGGTGCTCCTCCCATTTTGCCCGCGTGTGTTCATCCACAAGCAATCTGATGCGTTGGTTTATATCCCTTATTTGGGGGTCGCCGGGATCGAGCTGTCTTATAAGGTCACATTCTCTCACTCAATTTGCGGCCTCCGCCGGAAAGTGAGGCCGAATGACGGGAATTCCAACGGCGGGAATGAAGCGAGCCGAGGCGGATTCAATGACATTGCGGAAAGCACGCTCCCCTTGGCGAGCATCTTTCGGGATAGGGAGGGCAGCAAAGCGGTTGTCTATAGAGGATTAGTATTCATCCCACTTTCCTTTTTTAAAGTTTATGAAAGTACGTTTTTCTGTGACGATGAAGTCGGCGGTACGCTCGAGCGAAATAAGTATAGGCAGGTGGTCGGATGCCAAAGTTACCATCGGATGCCAGTTGACGCAGTTTGCGAGTCCTGCGTCTCCGTTTATTGTGCAGAACATTGTTTCTTCTATTTGATCCCCCAAGAACTCACCCCTACTGTCTGCCGGGAAGTTTGAATGCCATAGATCGTTATGGGCATTGAAATCGCCTAAGATAATGCGATTATTGCAAGTGAGTAAGGCGCTGATATTAGGGAGGTATCCACTGGTGCAGCAGGTGGCAGGAGGGATGTAGATGTTGATGATTTCAAGGTTTGCATCGCCTGACCGGACAGAAAAGCCTTGACTCTCTAAGACACTGTCACTGCGGCCGATGTCGGGACCAAATAAATGATATTGCACAGGGTGATGTATGATAAACGCGAGGCCACTTCCATTTCCGCTCTCGCTATCTTTTCTGTAGACATTATATTCAGAACAAGTCTGCAGAGCAGATCTTGCTGTGAGTTTAGTCTCTTGAATCGCAGCAATGCGTATGTTGTGCCACTTCATGAAATCGACTATCTCCGTGATCTTCCCAGTTAATCCATTACAGTTTAACTGCAGAAGTGTGAATTGCAACGGGGGAGACATCGTCACTCTGGGAGTAAGTGACGGGTGACTACGCCTGGGTTGTGAAATGCTAGGACGCAACTGCTGTTGTGGCCCTGGGACTGGACGTCCTTGGGTAAGCATTGGGGTACCCGGTGTGTTTGGGTTTGCGGCCTGGGAACATGGCGGTATGAAACCCCGGGGATGGCCTGAAGGTTTAATGTGGCCACATAAATCGTTCCCGAGATGGTCGGGCTAGCACCTTAATGGTGCTATGGTACCGGAGCGTACCGGATTTGTATCCGGCAAAGGACCATCACATCGATAACACTCCCCAAAGCCTTCGGGAAGCAACCTTATCGCTACAACAACAACAACAAACCCGCCGGGGGTTGCCGTCGCGGAGACCAGAACATCTAGTAAAGTGGCACCGTCCAAGGCAGGAGCTGCATTGGGTGGATGTCGCAAACATATATATTCTGTTCGCTAAGGCGTAGACTACGGGACGCCCTTGGGCGTGAACAGCAAGGAGCCACAAAGAATTATAAAAGTTAAGTGGACGTCGGGTTTTGGGATCTAGCCCAGAACAACCTGTCCGATGCAACCATCCCTTGCACGAAACACACTGACAAGAGTATGACCGTGCTAAAAAGATTCTTTTCCGGCAGACGCAGCAGAACCATTTCTCAGAAACAGGGTTAGGAGACGGGCCCGGATTGGATTCGATTCTTTTCCGGAGCAAGAGAATATGGAGCAGTCCCGCTGCAAGGAGCTGCTGCGAGGATGACAATTTGTGGGAGGGACGCAACAAATTAAATGCGGTTACACTGAAATGACAGTCCTTGGTCGGAAAAAAATCCCGAGTCGCTCCGGTATATAGAACCGACTGCCTTGGGAAGCGTATGTTCGACATACGATGTTACCGGGGTGACACAATGGTATATAAATGGATAAATTTAATGCTCAAATAACGACGCTACACTTTTTACTTGAGTTCAGGGAAAATTTAGATACCATTTTAAGAGCCCTACGCAGCTCCTAAGTAAACGCTGAAGAAATATTTTAATATATTTCCTTTTCATGGAAATAGGAGCAACCATGAAACTTTGACGTTTGACGATTTACGCCTATGCACATAGAATCGGCGGCCACCGTGGTGTGATGGTAGCGTGCTCACACTGTATGCCCTGGGTTCGCACCCCGGACAAAGCAACATCAACAATTTTAGAAATAAGGTTTTTAAATTAGAAGAAAATTTTTCTAAGCGGGGTCGCCCCTCGGCAGTGTTTGGCAAGCGCTCCGGGTGTATTTCTGCCATGAAAAGCTCTCAGTGAAAACTCATCTGGCTTGCAGATGCCGTCCGGAGTCGGCATAAAACATGTAGGTCCCGTCCGGCCAATTTGTAGGGAAAATCAAGAGGAGCACGACGCAAATTGGAAGAGAAGCACGGCCTTAGATCTCTTCGGAGGTTATTGCGCCTTACATTTATTTAATTTACATAGAATTTTGAATTTCAATTGATTTTAATACGTTTAAATTTGTTTGCCTTCCGAAGTATCACTTATTCTTCAATAAACAATGCACAATCAATTATTTATTAGCAAAACCAGAGTTTCCGGTTAATTTGTTCATAAAAATCTTGGTCTACAAAGAAAGTCGACTGCTAATACCCGTCTTTGGGAGGGATGTCAAGAGAGAGACTGCGTTCCTCTTCTGCGAGTTCTTTTTATTTATTTTAAGAACTGGATTCTCCGGCCACTATATATCACTGAGAACCTGCTTGTGTTTTTTTGTTTCATACGGCTATGTTCTCAGGTGCCGTATTTCCTGATAAGCTTACGGAGTTGACCTCTTAAGCCCCTGGGAGGTGTGGCCTCATCAATCAGACGTCTGTTGGGATGGCCAGGTGTCTGAGTATTCAACAGAAACTGTTTGTTCAGCATTTCATTTCTCTCCATCTCTGCGTACTTGTTTGAAACTTTGTACTTGTATGAAAATGTTTATTACTTGCATGAAACTTTGTACTTCTTTGAAACATTTGACCAGTTTTATGAAACTTTGTTATTGTAAGAAAATATTTACTACTTGTATGAAAATATTTACTACTTGTAAGAAGCTTCGTACTTGTATGAAACTATTTACTACTTGTATGATACTAAATACTACTTGTATGAAAATATTTACTTCTTATTTGAACCTTTGTACTTGTTACTATTTGAATGAAGCCCGATACTTGTATGAAACTTCATACTTGTGTGAAACTCTTTACTAATTATATGTTTAGGTGGTGTTCTGGGGACATAAGAAGACAGCCCGTAGCGGTTCTGAGGGCAGTGTTTTGTCAGGCCTTCCAGTGAGTAACCTCTAGGATTGGCGACCATATTGGGGACGCGTACCATGCAATCGGCCATCCAATTGCTTTGTAAGCGGTAATGAACGATTATTTATCTTTACCCTAAGTGCTGCCGGCAAGATATTTGAGGATTTTATTACGGCTCTCGATTTTAGGTTCAATTGCGGTTGTATGCTCTCCAAAACGTAGATATCAGGGAGATAGCTGTTTATTTTTTTACAAAGCTAATCGATGTATGGGCCTGCGCCTGTAGCCATTATTGTGCAGTCATCGCCATAGGATACAGTAGTGACTCCTTCTGGTGGTGAGGGTAGCTTCGATATGTAGAAATTAAACAAAAGCGGGGATAGGACACCACTCAGTGGTATTTGCGGTCCACTTTTTGAGACTAGGAGGAAGGGGGGACCCTTCAAGTTAAATAAACATATGTAGTGACTACCCAAATCCACCCTGCAGCCGCTTAGTAAATTTTACATGATTTAGTAAGTGACGTACAAGCAAACAAAAAGGGTTTACGCACTTATAATTTTAGGACCTTTTCAAAGAACTGGCTTGATAATAAATCTGAATGTTTGCTACCCACCCTTCAACGACGACCGCATCGAAAATATATGGCAAACTGCGTATGGTAACCTCCATGGGGCGATGTGGAATTTGCACGGTGGGTGGCTGCACATGATACTCCTCAAATTGATGAATCGATTTGACATTGTGTATAATTGATTTGAAAATCTGCTTGCATAGCGGACACTCTGGTTTTACCTGTGAAAAGACAAAATCAAGATTGTATATTGAATGGTAGCTATGATATGGTTATGTATACATACTACATATATCGCTAGCTTAATTCACAATGGCCCGAAACTACATATTTTCACAGATTTTGGTATATCATATATAAGACAACAACAAAGGAGTCATGCCTCTTTTAAAAAACTTTATATATATATGGACAATGTCAACATAATATGATTATCCCTTTACTTGTAAAATTTTAACTTTCTTGGTTGGGGCCTTGTAAATTAAACGTACTATATGTATATTTAACAAACCTTGCTCCATTCACAGAGGCACTTGAAGCAGAATTGATGCATACAAGAATCAGTAAAACACTTATTCTTGCAACGACCTAAGCAAATTGCGCAATTGGGTGGTGGCGATACAGCTCGCCGGGTATCTTCATTATCAACACCTCCATCTTCAGCTGCACCTTGGTCTGGCTCACTTTCGCTACTACTTGTTGAAAGCTCAGATAATTTTATGCGCATTAAAGGCGTTAATGTTCGATGGGAATTTATATCACCTCCTGGTATTGCTATAGCATTATCCATTTCGGCTACATTTTCAATGAGAACAGATGTAGAGCTTACAGCGCTGTGTGCATTTGCTACAGCATTGTTATCTATTTCTTGTGAGCTCCGTGTAGCATTTGATCGACCACGACGTGAAGTGCTGGTAGCCATAACTGCGGTACGTGCACTAGAATCATCAGTTGGCAGTGGTCTCAAGTTATTGGATAAATTTATGAACGAGTCTGTCGCATCAATTGCTATACCCTCAGCAATTGCTGGGGAAGCCATTTTATTATTGTGCTGTGATTAATGTATCCAAAATACTAAAGTTTATCAATTAACTATTTTAAATATCGCACAATTTTTTACTTCAATGTTTTATGGAGAATTTTAGAATCGTATAAGTACCAATGAGCTTGACAAAATCACATTTGAGCATCGGCTACAGTAGCAATTATGTAGGGTGTTTTCTAGTCAGTATTAAGTAATCTTTCTACAATTTTCTTATTAAATCTTCATCTGCACTTCTGATTGATTATTTTTTAACGTTGAAACAAATATTTGCTTCCAATTTCTATAATTTATCGAAAAGTTCTATTCACCTATTCACTTGAAATACCATTTACTAGGTACCTCACTTTTGACTTTTCTAAATTTGTTATTGCTTGAATTCGTACTTTATTCGCATTTTTCTCTCACACTCCGTCCATTTGCACCAAAGGAATAATCTCGATATCTGCTGCAGTTTTTCACGTTTTTCAAAGATCATATTCCAAACGCTTTGAGTACCAATCCACGATTTTTTTAATTTAAAATGTATATTTAAATATTAGATTATACTTTTTTACATTTTAATGGTATGAAAATCAATATTTATTTAGGTAATTTCAATGACTTTTACGCCTTTCATACAATAAATTTTTAGTAATCGACCGTCTCTTTCAAAGAAGCGAATGAATGATGTAGCTTTGTTCGATTAGCGGCTTGAATTTGCAACAGGGTGCAAGCTTATAAAAGAGACACCAGCTGATATATCAAGTACTTATTAGGTGCACGACTTGGATAAATCTGCTTATATACATGGTTGCCACATCAAAGTACTTTCTGAGCCGAAATGAATTGAATATTTTTTTCTTCGGTTACTATACGAGAGGTGCCCGATAAGTATTCCAGCTGTAAACTGCCTTCTGCCGTCCCATTCTTTAAAATAGGCCTTGCCAGTTGTTGTTGTAGCAGGCGTCACTCTAACTGTAACAGGTTAAAGTCCTACCTATCCAAAATCAACCCCTACATAAATGATGTATGTCCTGCTTGTAATGTAACCCCACATGACACCAAACATCTAAATGGTGTTACACTCCATGTCGACCATATTGAACATCCAGATGGCATTACGCTACCGACTGTCTTACACCCAAAAATCTTGGGTGTGGCGTTCGATCAGGATCTATATTTTGGAGAGCATGCAAACGCTATTGCTCCTAAAATCCAGAGCCGTAATAAAATCCTCCAATTTCTTGCCGGAAGCACTTGAGGTAAAGACAAATAAACACTCATTACCACTTACAAAGTAATTTGCCAGTCGATTTCATGCTATGGACCAAGCGATTGCTCCAAAACTAACCACAATTCATACAAAAAATATGGTCCAATTAACATTGCGATATCCTAGGACTGGACCATATACTCCAGCTCAGCATTACATCAGAGTAATCCATGGAGTACCCACATGAATAAACATCGTTTAGTGATTACAATCGTTAAAAACGATCAATGATCGGCTTACAATATGTTCGTGTAGAAACATGAGTTGGTCCATTGCTGCATTACAGTGGAGTATAATGACAAGTACTCCAGTGGACCACATGATTCAACGATTTTTGCAGGGGAGTATTACATATACCCTGCAAAAATCGCGAGTACTCCATGCATGCATGTATGGAGTACTCGCTATGGTCCAACCGATTACTCCAAAATTAACCAAATTTCATACAAAAAATATGGTCCAATTAACATTGCGATGTCCTAGGACTGGACCATATACTCCAGCTTCGCATTACATCAGAGTAATCCATGGAGTACCCACAGTCCAATAAACATAGTGTAGTGATTACAATCGTTAAAAACGAGCAATGATCGGCTTACAACGTGTTCGTGTAGAAACATGAGTTGGTCCATTGCTGCATTACCGTGGAGTATAATGGTAAGTACTCCAGTCGACCACATGATCCAACGATTTTTGCAGGGTAATCACTACACGATGTTTATTCATGTGGGTACTCCATGGATTACTCTGATGTAATGCGGAGCTGGAGTATATTGTCCAGTCTTAGGACATCGCAATGTTAATTGGACCATATTTTTTGTATGAATTGTGGTTAATTTTGGAGCACTCGGTTGGTCCATAGCATGCATGGGGTACTCGCGATTTTTGCAGGGTACTAACTGCATCGAAATTTCTAACATTCGCAATAGGGCAGAGTAGTAAGTAATTTACTTTTCATCTGATTGTGCATCTACCACCAAAACCCAAATATAAAGGCGCATAGTCATAGTCAAAATAAAATATGTTTTATATTCAGTTTCAGCTTTTTTAGCAGATTGTTCATAGAAAATTATGCCAAAAAGCTACAACTAAATTTAAGACGTATTTTAGTTTAGCTTTAACTAGTTGCCAAAATGACTATTTTTTTAATTGTAATTTTAGTTTCAATATTCTTATCACTTTATATGTATACTAGCAGACCCGGCAGACATTGTTCTGCCCTAAA
This sequence comes from Eurosta solidaginis, assembly GCF_040869045.1. Classification (NCBI taxonomy): domain Eukaryota; kingdom Metazoa; phylum Arthropoda; class Insecta; order Diptera; family Tephritidae; genus Eurosta; species Eurosta solidaginis. The sequence goes on along the minus strand of NC_090321.1, from coordinate 172,386,370 downwards.
TTTGGTCTATCTGCATACATTTTAATAAGCTTTTTCCGTCTAACTCTGCCCTCGCCTCTCTACACTTTTTCCTAATCTTTGTGTTCACTCCTCCATCCGTATTTTTCGCTTTATCTATCTCCATCTCCATCTTCGTCTCATTCTATCTCTTTCTCAGTCTCCTTCTCTCTTTTCTCTTCTCTTACGTTTTTCTAATTCTTCTTCGTATCTTATTGCCAGTCCCAGAGGGTGGTATGTATTTTGTTCCAGTCACATTCCGAGTCTCAGTCCCAGTCCCACTCCGAGTCTCAGTCCCAGTCCTAGTCCTAATTCCAGTCCCAGTCCGTATCTGGTTTACTTCCCGGAAAAAAGCATAGTAAATACTAATATAGGCAAATTTATATACCAAATTTCAGGCAAATCGAATAGGACGCATGCAAATAGGTATGTGGGCATTATTAATTCATGTCTTTATTTCGGCTTCGCATGCATATTTATCAGTTTTGCCAGGTTGATGCGACTAAATCGAATATCACAATAAAAATTACCTTAAACCTCTCAGCAACAGCTTCCATTTGATATCCATAATACACACATTCTAGGGGTATCCCGGCCCATGTTTTGGCCTATATCTCGAGACCCTAGTCACCCAGCGGTTTAAAACTTACTCTGTACTAAAGCACACATCAACAGCTTCAATTTGATACCCATAATGAAAAAACATTCTAGGTGTATCCGGGTCCATGATTTGGCCTATATCTCGAGACCCTAGTCACCCAGCGATGTAAAAATTACTCTGTATTAAAGCATACAGCAATAGCTTCAATTTAATACCCATAATGTAAAAACACGTTCTAGGTGTATCCGGGTCCATGTTTTGGCCTATATCTCGAGACCCTAGTCACCCAGCGGCATAAAACTTACTCTGTACTAAAGCACACATCAACAGCTTCAATTTGATACCCATAATTTAAAAAAACGTTCATGATGTATCCGGGTCCATGTTTTGGCCTATATCTCGAGACCCTAGTCACCCAGCGGTGGACAAATTACTCCGTACTAAAGCACTCATCAACAGCTTCAATTTGATACCCATAATGTAAAAACACATTCTAGGTGTCTCCGGATCCACGTTTTGGCCTATATCTCGAGACGCTAGTCACCCAGCGGCATAAAACTTACTCCGTACTAAAGCACTCATCAACAGCTTCAATTTGATACCCATAATGTAAAAACACTATCTAGGCTTTCAAGGGCCCACGTTTTGGCCTATATCTCGAGACCCTAGTCACCCACGGGTATGAAAATTACCCTCTACTAAAGCACTCATCAACAGCTTTAATTTTTTATCCATATTCTATAAACACATTCTAGGGGTACCCGGGTCCACGGTTAGGCCTATTTCTCGAGACCATAGTCACCCAGGGGTATGAAAATTACCCTCTACTAAAGCACTCATCAACAGCTTTCATTTGATATCCATATCCTATAAACACATTTTAGGGGTGCCCGGGTACACGTTTTGGCCTATATCTCGAGACCCTAGTCACCCAGGGGCATAAAACTTACTCTGTACTAAAGCACACATCAACAGCTTCAATTTGATACCCATAATTTAAAAAAACGTTCATGGTGTATCCGGGTCCATGTTTTGACCTATATCTCGAGACCCTAGTCACCCAGCTGTGTAAAAATTACTCTGTTCTAAAGCATACAGCAACAGCTTCAATTTGATACCCATAATGTAAAAACACATTCTAGGTGTCTCCGGATCCACGAATGAAAATTACCCTCTACTAAAGCACTCATCAACAGCTTTCATTTGCTATCCATATTCTATAAACACATTCTAGGGGTACCCGGGTCCAAGTTTTGGCCTATATATCGAGACCCTAAGCGTCGATCCTGAATAATCTTTGCAATGAACCTCACGGAGCCCGAGACATTTCCAACGAAAGCAAAATCGTGGAAATCGGTTCGTGCGTTCTGAAGTTATAGCGTCAGGAAGGGAAACCCGACTAATTTTTATATTAGCCGTGTTTTTTTATACACGCGTATACGTTTACGTTTGCGCGTGATAAAAAACGCCTACCCTCACTTAGATAATGCTTAGGAGACCCATCTAGCGGCAGTGGTTAAATAACTAGCTATATCCACAGGGTGTACCGAAAAGCGGAGACATAACCCTCTGATGGCCTTAGGGTATAACATATAGCTGAATCAGTTGCGATGAATTGTAGACACACATAGAATACATATAATTAGTGTAGAGGGTGAAACAAAGACACATATTTCAGTTACCTCTGAGTATAATGCGTTTTGAAATTTATTAGGAAACATTTTATGCGCAGCAATTTCAGAGGTGTATTTAAAGTTTGTCGCTTAGCAGTCCATATAAAGTTTAAGCGTATAGACGTTTACGTGTAAAAAAAAAAACATGGCTATTATATATTTTCATTTCAAATATGTTGTAACGAATTTAGTGCAATTCCGCTTATTTGCTACCTTCTACTAACGCACGAATCACTAAACTGTTGAATAAATGGCCTTTATTAGAGTACTTCACAATAACACTTGGTCCTCATGGACCGGCCAGTTCAACCTACCTACAATAACACTTATAATTCGCAACTGATAGCTTGCTTAAATCAAACTGATTGTCGTGCCTCTACTGTTGCTGCTTTTTATACTCTTCGATTTCCTCGATCCATACTTCTAGGAGTTTCCAGAATTTACTTAGTTACTGCTATAAAATGATAACTACAGATGCACGTAAGCTATACACTCTCTCTCTCTCTTCTCCGCTGCGTGTACGTATATTGTGTAGACATAATGATTGATTCGTTTATGTAGATACAAGTGACTGCCTGCTTTATTGTTATTGTGGCTTCATTTACTTAGCATCAGACTAGTGATGTGAGTATCACTTATTGTCACTAATATTCGTCACACTGCCCTCCACCTGTTACGGTCTGCTGCTGCGGTCTACGGCCATGATCCCCTTGGGAGCGTGTTCACGCGAACACACCTAGCGATGTGGTGAAAGTGGCGATAGAAAGAAAAATATCGAAAGGAAGGGAACAGACAGACCGGCCATGAGGAAGAAAAATTTTTCTCTTCTAGCATGAGTTTCCGCCCGATACACACCAGAAAAGTGATATTTGCTATATCTTTGCAGAAAAAGTAAAAAAAAAAATATTACCGAAGTTACAGAAAGATATCGGCAACGTTATCAATCAATCTGCAGGAAAATAAAAGTGATCAAAAAGGACAACATTTGGCAATAGTTTTATAATACATTTCTTTGCTATTAACTATAAAAAGCCGCACTTCCATTTTATGTTCAATCAATCATACCTTACTAAGTATAAAATATACGAATTTTGCTGAACGCATTAAAAACAGCGAGGAGTCTCACTACAATTGAAAAATTTGTTCACACATTTGCAAGCGGTTATGTGTACATGAATGTGGATGCAGTAGAATTACAACCACCTGTGGCAAACACCTTATATGCTCATGGGCCCGTTGAACCGGCAACAACAACAAACCGGGGAAATTTTTTTTGAATTAATTGCAACTTTATAAAATCGATTTTGTATTGAATACGTAAAACGGTCTTTGGCAACATGAACGTATTGGCACAAATAACAAATGGTAAGATTCAACAACAACAGCCAATGAATTGAATCGGCAGTATCAGCAACATCAACAACAGCAAGTTCAACCGCAGCAGCAAAGGCCGCTACCTATAGGCCCAACGAAATAAGCCGGGCACACCCAGAGCCGGCCACCTCAACCAGAACAACTACCGCAATAACCACATAAAGGGGTGAGTCCGTTCCAAAGCCCCTTGAGTGGAGCTTACATACACTCCTAGGTACACGTACATAAGGGTGGGCACACGAAACATGACATACGACACTAACACTATTTACATCTAATCGCCACCCATTTACACGTATGATTAGCTACCTAAATTGGGTATAGTTATATGCATATATAGACATATGCCCCATTAGAGTGCGCGTCGAGTGCAGCCACCTAGAAAATGTACCAAGGTGCGTAGTGAGTAGGGGTATATGTACATATAAGCATATGACCACTTAGGTTGCACATATGTATGCAACCCCCCTTATGAAATACTTGCCTAAGTTTAGTCAGCTGGAGAATGCCAGCCGTTGTATTACGTTTGAATTCCACCACTATTGTACCTTTGCGTTAAATACGCAAAACTAATGCTATGCTTTGTGGTAACCCTAAATAAAATTTCGCATATGTCCTGGCTATGCCAATTTCGTATAGAATTTTCTGACTAAGATTAGGTAAGGTTTGCATTAACGAAAGACAACCAAGAAGGCATACCCAATTTGGAAATTTCGGATTATTAAATTTAAAATCAAGATAAATACAATTAAAGATTTGATATCAGATGCATATGCATGATGATAAATACCTTGACTATGTATGTATATTTAGCCTTAAAGGACTAGACATGCCAATTTGTATGTTATATACACATACTTGAAATGTAAAAGTTAAATATAATATTTAAAAGGTGTCAGATTATTTTTATTTGTTCTTATTGAAAATTAGTGTATTCATACATACATATGTATATTGGAGTTTTCTGTATTTTTCAACTTCGCAAGTAAACATGTTTTAGATGATTAATTTAGGAAAGTCGGTCTGTATTTCCCCGATGGTATAGCGCGCCTAGTATTTATTTATTTTTTATATATTTTAAATTTTAAATAAAAGCCTAATTTACACCGTACACCTAAATAAAAATGTAAATCTTAAGTACAGACGTTGAAGTATTGCGTCAAACGCTAAACGTTTATTGGTCAATTCTAACCTGCATATGTTTCAGGGTATTTTGAAGAAAGTTCGTGGTTTAAAACGAGAGATTTGTAAGAACAAATAGGTCTGTCCTTACGTATATTTAAGCATATTCATTTAAAACAATGCTATTCGACATATGCCCACAACAAAGTGAGCAGGTATAAGGAAGCTTCCATGTATACCCCTGCCTACCCTCCAATTGGGATGGTCTACTTTTTTTTGAATTCAGTACCAAAGTAAATATGACCTGGATCTAAATCAAGTTTATATCAAAAGGAATGAATATATGTACATACTTTTTTTTCTTACTAATCACTCCTAGTGAACCTCCTTTTTGTACGGCATCATTTCGCTCACTTTAATGTACCTAGCTGTAAACTTATATAAATTAAATCATAATCCTAAGTAATAAGCCGTAATGAAAATGAATTATAAATAAATTTGTAATTGAAATGGGAATGCTGGCGTCGCCAATTATTTAGAAGGCATAAGGTAAGTCAGGTAAGGGGCCACCGAAATTATAGGTGCGTCGGTGGCCATGGTTATTTGAGGGTGGGTTAAAGCACCGGGCGTCGCAACACCACCCGCGGCGCCCCTCTGTATATTCGGCCCTTTTTGTGTATTTCCCTTTTGTTTATTTGTCTTTGTATTTCAGCTTTTTTTATTTCATTTTTCAGATTTAGTAACCGGTCGTTTCCGGTTCGGTTAGTTTTTTTTGATCGTTAGTTTCTTTTTTTGACAGTTTTTTTTTGAATTTGAATTTTTTTTTTTAATGTTGGAAAGTCAACGGTTTGTCCGTGGCATCCGGTTCGACCGGATGTCGTTTTAATTTTGAATTTTAAGCGTTTTGAGTCGGTCTCTGCGCTTCTGTCGGGTTTGTTTTGAATTTGACAGCTGCTCGTTTTGATAGGCATGATAGGAACATTTTTCTGTTTATGGCGCAGGAACAGTAAGGTTGGCAAGGACCCGCCCCAGCCGACAATGACTAGCCACTGTGCACCAACATATCATGCCGACCGCCTTCCTTACTGATTCCAATGTAGATGCGTTACCATAACAGATGGCGCCCAACGCGGCGCCTGAAGCGCTGACCGCGGGGGTCAGTCGGGTCAACCTGTGAGGTTGACCATCCCACCAGTCCGAGTGAGCAGCCACAGAGCTGCCACCTACGTTGCGGTGGGATGGTTAGACGGATCAGGTTGTCCGGGCTGGTCATCGGGGGCAGTGGCCGAAGGAGCCACGGACTTTACGTCAAGTCTCCGGATTTTTTTTTTCCACCCGATGAGGCAGTGCTAAACGCACTTGATTTTTTTTGTAAGTGGGTTTTTTTTTATTTTCCCGGAATGTTGTCCGTTAGTCGGCCCTGGTAACAATATGTCCGCTAACTTGGGTTTTTTTTTGTAAAGTAGTTTTTTTTTTAGGTTCCGTTAGCCGAATTTGTGTTGTCCAGGGTGAATGTGTGTGTGCGTGTAGTGAGGACCCCAGCTCATCCCACGTCCCAGGTGGTAGCTTGGAATACCACCTGGATGGTGATGGGTTGAGCTGGGATTCCGAGTGGCACTCCTTCCTGTCCCACCAGACTGGGGAGCGGTTTCGAAACCGCTCCACCCATTGCGGCGGAGGCAGGAGGGGTGTCCAGTGAGAACGGACGGGAGGCCTCAACACCCCCAACCAGTCCCAGGGGCAAGCCCCTGGAGACTGCCCCTGAGTTGCGGCTGGGCGTGTTGAGACCAACCCGTGGGTGCCTGGAACGGACCCTAGTGGCCCCAGCCAATCTCGGAGGGGCCTTAAGACCCCCTCGATTGCGGTTGGGAGCACTAGGGCCAAGTATGAATGTGTTTGTATCAATTTTTTTTTGCCTAGCCTACTGCCTTCTAATGATGGGATGTCAGCGTTCCCATCACCACCTACATTGTTCATATAAAATTTATATATAATAACCGTTTTCTTTTCAGCTTTTGAATTTTTTTTTTTCTATTTTGGTGCGATCATTGATAAATGATTGCCTTAATTCTCGCACAATTTTTTTTATATATAGATATATAAACTTTTTTTTCCTCTTGTAACAAACCATCTTCTGGGAACAGAAGGTTTTTTTTTCGGATACTATTTGGCAAAGAATTTTTTTTTTCTCTAACGGATTATGTCGCGTGACCAGTCCTACGGGCAAACGGGCCGGAACACTCCGTTCGAGAGTGCGGGCAGTTTACGAGGGAACCAGCACCGGGGCGGCGCTAATAGGGGGGCTTTTTCGAAAGCTAGGCGTCCTTTGGTGGTGCATACCCCAGTAGGGGGGCAATACGGAAATCCCGCGGGGACTCATATAGGCTCGGGCCCGAACGACGACCGCGACAAATTGGACATACCTGTAGGCACCAGCAATTTGAATGCATCGCTGCTAAACACACACAACATCTCGGGGATAATGACCAATGTGTCGAACTATGCACCAGATGGAGCGGGTGCCTTACCACCAAATCAAGAGGTTGGAAATTTTGGGGACGCTACCAGCGATCAGGCGAACCTCCTAGGAATGCAGGACGAAGCCACTCGTGGAGGCTCGTGGGTGGACGTGCTACACCAACTGTTCCAGGCTTCGCAGGAGGAAATGCGAAGAGAGATGGGCTCAATTAGAGCCAACATGGCCCAGCTCAACGCCGCTCTCGAATCCACGCAGCAAGCACACCAGCAACACAGGAACGCAAGCAGGATGGACCGTAACCCATTGCCATCGGTAGTACCGCCAATGTACCCGACTCCAAGCAGCATAACAGTAAAACCGCAGGAGTGGAAAATCGCATTCGACGGCACTGGGAGTGTAAGCGATTTCCTCTTCAAATTAAACACCTTGTGTGAGCGCACACAATGCCCTGACGAACAAATAATGGCCAGTTTTCACTTATTCCTTTCGGGACGAGCCGAAGAATGGTACTGGCTATTTACCAAACAAAACCCAAATGCGACATATGCCTTTTTGTGCTACTCCTTAAAAAGAGAGTTTGGCACCTTGAAAACGGACCACGAGATCATGATGGAGATCTCCATGCGCAAGCAAAAGGCAAGTGAGTGTTATGACGTGTTTCACGCGGACATAATCTCCTTGAACGCGCGCTTAAGGGAGCCGATGTCAGAGCTTCTACTGATTGACATAATAAAAAGGAACGTCAACAGTAGCCTTAAGCTAATGCTTTTTAATGCGGACGTAAGGAACCTCCATGATCTGCGCGATGTAGCACGCCGAGGTGAACAAGTGCTGAAAGAGAGCAAGCTGCTGGGAGCCAATTACCCAGGACGGCAGGTAAGCGAGGCACGCGTGACAACCCCGGACATGACGATGGAAGGCGAGAACGGCGAGATAGATCCGCAGATAGAGGCGCTGGAATATAGACGCAGCAGAAGACCGGACTACTCGGGAATCCAGTGCTGGAATTGCCAGGGAATGGGGCACTCCTATATATATTGCGAGGAACCCATAAAAAGTCCTTTTTGTTTTAAATGTGGGTATAAGGGTGTATTCACTCCTAAATGCCCTAGGGACCATCGCAGGCAGGGAAACCAGTACCCGAGCGAGAAGATGGGGGAACCTCGTTCGGCTTCATAGCTCCCACATCAGCCAGTGCTCGAGGCGTCGTCCCGTGCGCTGAACCAGAGGGCGAATCTCTGCATGGAGGTGGTGAGCTTCCGAGGTGCAGTAGTACCCTGGCAGAAGAACCCTCGACTGTAATAATAACCTTCCCCGATAGTACTGACGACTCGAATAGTTCTGAATCCGAGAGTCGAACGTCCTCTTTCACGATGGGCGAGCAAATCAAAATTCTGCGACGCCAGCATAGGGATGTCGCGTGCCAAACGCAACTTTTCCCAACCCTAGAAGAAAGGGAGGATGGGTATGAACAAATAAGACATACCATTTTTGACCAATATCCGGTATCGGACAATATTTTGAAGTGTAGGAAGAGATACCACAGGAGAGTACAGGAGCGTAGACTGCTGCAAGCCACCACGTTAACGCTTACTGAGGACGAAAGGCCTTTAGTAAAGGCTAAAATTAAAAATAGTTTTCTTGTAGGGTTGTTGGACTCGGGAGCCAACGTCTCCATCTTAGGGAAGAATGGATTAGAATTCCTAAAGGGTAACGGCTTCGAATATCAGCCCTTACATGCGTTCGTATATACCGCAGGCGGCAACAAGCAAAAAATTTTAGGCTCAGTATCTCTACCGGTCACTTTTAAAAATATCACAAAGATTATTCGTTTTTACCTTGTTCCCTCATTGCTCCAGGAAGCATACTTCGGGGTAGATTTTTGGAGAGCATTTGCGTTAGCTCCCGAAATATTCCCGAGCGTAGAGTGCTTAGAGACTAGGCTTGAAAAGGAAGAGGAACTTAACCTCCATGAATTGTCACCAGAAATGAAATCAGAATTGCGAAAAGTCATCGAGACGTTTCCTTCGTACGAGAAGTTAGGCCTAGGGCAAACTAAATTAGTGGAGCATCACATCGACACCGGTGATGCTGTGCCTATAAAAAGCAAGCATTTTCCTCTTTCGCCGCCGAGGCAAGCCGAAGCTTTTAGAGAACTAGACAGGTTACTACAGTTAGGAGTTATAGAAGAATCCAACTCCCCGTGGTGTAGTCCTGTAGTACTGGTCCGGAAACCAGGCAAAGTCAGGCTGTGCATAGATTCGAGAAAGGTCAACGCGGTGACTAAGAAGGATTCGTACCCCCTGCCTCATATCAACGGCTTATTGAGCAGACTGAAAGATACGCATTTTATTAGTGGCATTGATCTGAAAGACGCGTTCTTCCAGATCAAATTGACAGAGTCCTCGAAGGAAAAAACAGCATTCGCAGTTCCGGGGAGGCCTCTGTACCACTTCAAGGTGATGCCATTTGGTCTGTGCAATGGACCGCAGACTATGAGTAGGCTGATGGACAAGGCGATCCCTTCGCGTCTGCGAGAGAACGTCTTTGTCTACCTGGACGATCTGATGGTATGTAGCACTAATTTTGAGGATCATCTAAAATTGCTAGCGGAAGTGGCGAACTGTTTGAGAGATGCAGGTCTGACAATAAATGTGGAAAAAAGTAAATTTTGTCAGAAGGAAATACGCTACTTAGGGTACTTGATAGGCAGCGGGTGTCTGAAAGTGGATCCGGGAAAAGTAGAAGCAATACAAAACTTCCCGATCCCTAAATCCCCTCGGCAAGTGCGTAGGTTTGTGGGCATGGCGAATTGGTACCGAGCATTTATTACCAATTTTGCGGACTTGGCAGGTCCCTTGACCGACTGTCTCCGCAAGTCAGCAGGCCCGTTTAAACTCACTCCTGAAGCTATAGAGGCGTTCGAAAAACTAAAAGTAGCCTTGAGTTCGGCGCCTGTCTTGGCCCAACCAGACTTTTCAAGGGAATTCGTGATACAATGTGACGCTTCCAAAATAGGTGTTGGCGGAGTATTGTTTCAGGTCGATGATGATGGCGCTGAGCATCCAATCGCATTCGTGTCGAAAAAGCTGAATAATGCTCAACGCAATTACACAGTAACCGAGCTGGAATGTCTTGCAGCCATAATTAGCGTGAAGCGTTTCCGACCCTATGTCGAAGGATTACCTTTTCGGATTGTTACGGACCACTCCAGTCTCAAGTGGTTGATGACACAAAAAGACTTGAGCGGGAGGTTGGCGAGATGGTCACTCTTACTGCAAAGATACGATTTTAGAATGGAACATCGTAAGGGCACCCTGAATGTAGTACCAGACGCGCTGTCGCGTTTTGACGTTGACGAGTTAACTTTCACTACCACACCCGGAGAAATAGACTTAGTCTCTCCCGAATTTACCAGCAATGAGTATTTAGACTTAATTCGGACCGTCACCGAAAACGAGGAATCACTTCCGGATTTACGAGTGGTGGACGGTGTAATTTTCAAAAGAGTTAAGTTTCGTAAGGGGATGGAAGGGGAAGAAGACTCGCTGTGGCGTTTATGGTTGCCAAAAGGGTTGACTGAGGAAGCAGTGAGATTAGCACATGACGCTAACCGGAGTTACCATGGCGGATGGCAGAAAACCTTAGAACGTGTTAGGCAGAAGTACTTCTGGCCGCAGCAGGCTAAGGACGTCAGGGACTACGTCCAGCGTTGTGACACCTGCAGAACGGTAAAACCCACCAATCAGCAGTCGAGACCACCTATAGGGAGTACCTTTGAATCCGAAAGGCCATTTCAGCGGTTGTATTGCGACTTTCTAGGGCCGTATCCGAGATCTAAGCGGCGAAATCAATTTCTTTTTATAGTACTAGACCATTTTTCAAAATACGTTTGGCTAAAGCCCATGCAGAGAGCCACCACTGTTAACGTTATAAATTACTTCGCTTCAGAAATTTTTCCAGCTGTAGGGGTCCCTGAGTTTATTCACAGTGACAATGGTAAACAGTTTATCTCGAAGGAAATGAACCAAATTTTTGCAAACTACGGGGTGACGCACGTGAGGACGGGGCTATATTCTCCCCAAGCGAACGCATCTGAACGCGTCAACAGAGAAATTGTTTCTAAGATTAGGATTTTCCTGAAGGATAAACCTGACCACACTAATTGGGATAAGCATATACCCGAAATTTTATCAGTTTTGAGAAGTGATTTTCATACAGCGATTCAGTGTTCTCCATACTTTGCATTATATGGCCAAAACATGGTCCAGCATGCCTCAACGTACAGCATTTTAGGGAAACTCGGCAGCCTTCGAGAAGACCAGGTTACGGTAGTAAGCCGAGCTGACAAGTTGACTAATATTCGTGAGCAGATCCGTAGAAATTTAGATCATGCCAAGGATAGGGGAGTAACCACCTATAACAAGCGCTCTAGACAAGTCAACTATAAGGAAGGTCAGGAAGTTTTCCGAAGAAATTTTGCCTTAAGTAACTTTAAACAAGGCATTAACGCCAAATTCCTACCCAAATACCTGAAGTGTCGCGTGCTTCGAAAAATAGGCAATGCATTGTATGATCTCGAGGACCTAAACGGGAAATTGATAGGTCGCTTCCATGCTTCGGATATTCGTCCGCAATGAACCCACAAGGGCGTTTCTTTTACCAATTTACAATTTGATTTTTTTTCTATACCCACCAATTGGACCTTTTTTGTCTGGGCGTTTTGGCGGTCGGGGACATCTCGCCCAGTATTCTCCCCGAGCAGTGACCTCATAGGTTGTTCACACGCGTACTCACCGAGGACCGTGAACACCCTGGCAGTCCACGCTTAGGTCGGACTAGCCTTTCGGAGTTTGGACGAGTTCTCCAGATCAAAATGTCTACACCTTTTTTTTTGTCTTGCATTCCAATGGGAGCGATAACCTCTAGGAATCATCTTTTGGAGTTTTGACGAGTTCTCCATAACAAATGTCTAATTGCCGCAAAGCCCGTATAACTAGGAAAGAAATTACTCCCAACTTGACTTAATTTTTTTTTGATAGACCTATGTTGCCCGACTAGCTTCGTAGTAGGACTTTGAGACTCTTATCTCAGGGGTGAGTCGTGCCCCACGTTGCTTGTCGTCGGAGATCCCTGGCAGTAGCTTCCCACAGAGGATCCGGGTTCCTGTTCGCTTCATCGTCGGGCCTTCTAAGCGAAGCAGGTTTGTTACGGTCTGCTGCTGCGGTCTACGGCCATGATCCCCTTGGGAGCGTGTTCACGCGAACACACCTAGCGATGTGGTGAAAGTGGCGATAGAAAGAAAAATATCGAAAGGAAGGGAACAGACAGACCGGCCATGAGGAAGAAAAATTTTTCTCTTCTAGCATGAGTTTCCGCCCGATACACACCAGAAAAGTGATATTTGCTATATCTTTGCAGAAAAAGTAAAAAAAAAAATATTACCGAAGTTACAGAAAGATATCGGCAACGTTATCAATCAATCTGCAGGAAAATAAAAGTGATCAAAAAGGACAACATTTGGCAATAGTTTTATAATACATTTCTTTGCTATTAACTATAAAAAGCCGCACTTCCATTTTATGTTCAATCAATCATACCTTACTAAGTATAAAATATACGAATTTTGCTGAACGCATTAAAAACAGCGAGGAGTCTCACTACAATTGAAAAATTTGTTCACACATTTGCAAGCGGTTATGTGTACATGAATGTGGATGCAGTAGAATTACAACCACCTGTGGCAAACACCTTATATGCTCATGGGCCCGTTGAACCGGCAACAACAACAAACCGGGGAAATTTTTTTTGAATTAATTGCAACTTTATAAAATCGATTTTGTATTGAATACGTAAAACGGTCTTTGGCAACATGAACGTATTGGCACAAATAACAAATGGTAAGATTCAACAACAACAGCCAATGAATTGAATCGGCAGTATCAGCAACATCAACAACAGCAAGTTCAACCGCAGCAGCAAAGGCCGCTACCTATAGGCCCAACGAAATAAGCCGGGCACACCCAGAGCCGGCCACCTCAACCAGAACAACTACCGCAATAACCACATAAAGGGGTGAGTCCGTTCCAAAGCCCCTTGAGTGGAGCTTACATACACTCCTAGGTACACGTACATAAGGGTGGGCACACGAAACATGACATACGACACTAACACTATTTACATCTAATCGCCACCCATTTACACGTATGATTAGCTACCTAAATTGGGTATAGTTATATGCATATATAGACATATGCCCCATTAGAGTGCGCGTCGAGTGCAGCCACCTAGAAAATGTACCAAGGTGCGTAGTGAGTAGGGGTATATGTACATATAAGCATATGACCACTTAGGTTGCACATATGTATGCAACCCCCCTTATGAAATACTTGCCTAAGTTTAGTCAGCTGGAGAATGCCAGCCGTTGTATTACGTTTGAATTCCACCACTATTGTACCTTTGCGTTAAATACGCAAAACTAATGCTATGCTTTGTGGTAACCCTAAATAAAATTTCGCATATGTCCTGGCTATGCCAATTTCGTATAGAATTTTCTGACTAAGATTAGGTAAGGTTTGCATTAACGAAAGACAACCAAGAAGGCATACCCAATTTGGAAATTTCGGATTATTAAATTTAAAATCAAGATAAATACAATTAAAGATTTGATATCAGATGCATATGCATGATGATAAATACCTTGACTATGTATGTATATTTAGCCTTAAAGGACTAGACATGCCAATTTGTATGTTATATACACATACTTGAAATGTAAAAGTTAAATATAATATTTAAAAGGTGTCAGATTATTTTTATTTGTTCTTATTGAAAATTAGTGTATTCATACATACATATGTATATTGGAGTTTTCTGTATTTTTCAACTTCGCAAGTAAACATGTTTTAGATGATTAATTTAGGAAAGTCGGTCTGCATTTCCCCGATGGTATAGCGCGCCTAGTATTTATTTATTTTTTATATATTTTAAATTTTAAATAAAAGCCTAATTTACACCGTACACCTAAATAAAAATGTAAATCTTAAGTACAGACGTTGAAGTATTGCGTCAAACGCTAAACGTTTATTGGTCAATTCTAACCTGCATATGTTTCAGGGTATTTTGAAGAAAGTTCGTGGTTTAAAACGAGAGATTTGTAAGAACAAATAGGTCTGTCCTTACGTATATTTAAGCATATTCATTTAAAACAATGCTATTCGACATATGCCCACAACAAAGTGAGCAGGTATAAGGAAGCTTCCATGTATACCCCTGCCTACCCTCCAATTGGGATGGTCTACTTTTTTTTGAATTCAGTACCAAAGTAAATATGACCTGGATCTAAATCAAGTTTATATCAAAAGGAATGAATATATGTACATACTTTTTTTTCTTACTAATCACTCCTAGTGAACCTCCTTTTTGTACGGCATCATTTCGCTCACTTTAATGTACCTAGCTGTAAACTTATATAAATTAAATCATAATCCTAAGTAATAAGCCGTAATGAAAATGAATTATAAATAAATTTGTAATTGAAATGGGAATGCTGGCGTCGCCAATTATTTAGAAGGCATAAGGTAAGTCAGGTAAGGGGCCACCGAAATTATAGGTGCGTCGGTGGCCATGGTTATTTGAGGGTGGGTTAAAGCACCGGGCGTCGCAACACCACCCGCGGCGCCCCTCTGTATATTCGGCCCTTTTTGTGTATTTCCCTTTTGTTTATTTGTCTTTGTATTTCAGCTTTTTTTATTTCATTTTTCAGATTTAGTAACCGGTCGTTTCCGGTTCGGTTAGTTTTTTTTGATCGTTAGTTTCTTTTTTTGACAGTTTTTTTTTGAATTTGAATTTTTTTTTTTAATGTTGGAAAGTCAACGGTTTGTCCGTGGCATCCGGTTCGACCGGATGTCGTTTTAATTTTGAATTTTAAGCGTTTTGAGTCGGTCTCTGCGCTTCTGTCGGGTTTGTTTTGAATTTGACAGCTGCTCGTTTTGATAGGCATGATAGGAACATTTTTCTGTTTATGGCGCAGGAACAGTAAGGTTGGCAAGGACCCGCCCCAGCCGACAATGACTAGCCACTGTGCACCAACATATCATGCCGACCGCCTTCCTTACTGATTCCAATGTAGATGCGTTACCATAACACACCTAAGTCTGATCGTCCCGATCAGACAAATTTCTCGATCTAAACGCTGCCAGCCTTTCCAAATGAACCACTTTCATTTTGGTTCGTGGTTTACCAATGGTTTGTATACGGTAAACTACGTCACTGATCCGTTTTGCAACTTTGTATGGGCCCTCACAGTTACACTGTAATTTTGGGGAAAAACCTTTTTTCCGTTGTGGGTTGTATAACAGCACCAAATCACCTCCCTGAAAACCTTCGAATTAATTGCTTTATCGTATCTGGCTTTCATCTTGTCACTCATAATCCTTGTTCGTTGCCTTATCAGATCGTGTATCTCTCTCAGCTCTTCTTCCAAGACACCAGTGGATTTCTTGACATTTCTCTCCGCAACGGCATCTATCCCAAACTTCAAATCAGCTGGCAGTCGAAGGTCATTGCCAAAAATTCCCTTTGTGGGAGTTTGGCCCGTTGTCTCATGCACTGCCGATCGGCAAGCCATCAAGAATAATGATATGTGTGTATCCCACTCCTTATGGTACTTGTCTACTACTTTCCTTAAATGCTCCTCCAATGTTCTATTGAAGCGTTCCACCATACCATCGGACTGAGGATGCAATGCAGTTGTTCGTGTTTTTCGAATGCCCAACTTCTTACACATTTCTTGGAACACAGCTGATTCAAAATTCCTGCCTTGGTCAGAATGTAATTCCATTGGTACACCATACTTTGCAACCCAATCGTTTGTAACCACTTCTGCTACTGTTTCCGCTTCTTGGTTTGGGATTGGGTATACCTCTGGCCATTTACTGAAATAATCCATAACCACCAGTACGTATTTGTTTCCGCGGTTGCTAGTAGGAAATGGATCTGCGACATCCATGGCGATCCTTTCAAATGGTGCACCTGAAATATACTGCTTCATCTGGCCATGACTTCGTGTTTTGGGCCCTTTCGCTCTGTTGCAAACCTCGCAGTTGGCAATCCACTCAGTGACCGACTGATGGCAACCAACCCAATAGAATCTCTGCTCAATTTTCTCGAGCGTCTTCGTGATTCCAAGATGACCTCCACTTGGACCATTATGCAGCTCGCTGAGCACGTCAGGAATCCTCTTTCTGGAAACAACTATCAGTTTCTTCTTGCATTGACCATCCTCACTCTCCCATACTCGATGCAAGCAACCGGATATCAATTTTAAACTGTTCCACTGTGCCCAATATGACTTCGCAATGGGACTCTCTGCTGACATCTCCTCTCTGTTTGGTCTTTCGTTTCGTTCGAGCCTTTGCATAACATGTTATTCCCTTTGTGGGAGTTTGGCCCGTTGTCTCATGCACTGCCGATCGGCAAGCCATCAAGAATAATGATATGTGTGTATCCCACTCCTTATGGTACTTGTCTACTACTTCCCTTAAATGCTCCTCCAATGTTCTATTGAAGCGTTCCACCATACCTTCGGACTGAGGATGCAATGCAGTTGTTCGTGTTTTTCGAATGCCCAACTTCTTACACATTTCTTGGAACACAGCTGATTCAAAATTCCTGCCTTGGTCAGAATGTAATTCCATTGGTACACCATACTTTGCAACCCAATCGTTTGTAACCACTTCTGCTACTGTTTCCGCTTCTTGGTTTGGGATTGGGTATACCTCTGGCCATTTACTGAAATAATCCATAACCACCAGTACGTATTTGTTTCCGCGGTTGCTAGTAGGAAATGGATCTGCGACATCCATGGCGATCCTTTCAAATGGTGCACCTGAAATATACTGCTTCATCTGGCCATGACTTCGTGTTTTGGGCCCTTTCGCTCTGTTGCAAACCTCGCAGTTGGCAATCCACTCAGTGACCGACTGATGGCAACCAACCCAATAGAATCTCTGCTCAATTTTCTCGAGCGTCTTCGTGATTCCAAGATGATCTCCACTTGGACCATTATGCAGCTCGCTGAGCACGTCAGGAATCCTCTTTCTGGAAACAACTATCAGTTTCTTCTTGCATTGACCATCCTCACTCTCCCATACTCGATGCAAGCAACCGGATATCAATTTTAAACTGTTCCACTGTGCCCAATATGACTTCGCAATGGGACTCTCTGCTGACATCTCCTCTCTGTTTGGTCTTTCGTTTCGTTCGAGCCTTTGCATAACATGTTACAGATCTGTATCTTCTAGCTGACACTTTCTTAGTTGTTCCTTGTTCCATTCATCCGTACACGTTATAGTCATTAGCAGGGCATATATAATGTCTTCTTTAGCCTCGGCCTTTGAACAGTGCTTGCATTCCAAACTACATGGTCTTCGTGACATTGTATCAGCATTTCTATGGGAACTAACTTTTCGATGCTCAATGGAAAAGTCATAGCTTTGTAGTAGCTAGATCCACCATGCCAATTGTCCTTTCAGATTACGGAACTGCAGAAGCCATTTCAACGCTTCGTGATCTGTCCTGACGCGGAATCGCTGGTCGTAGAGGTATTTGTGAAAATGTTTAATGCACTATACCAATGCCAACAGCTCCCTCCATGTAACGCAGTAGTTCCTCTTTGGTTTTCCAATTGAACGGTTGTAATTTGCAACTACCTTCTCCTGTTCATCGACCAGTTGTGGTAAAGCGCCTCCTATAGCATATCCACTCGCATCTGTATCTAGAATAAATGTTGCTTCTGGAATCGGATATGCCAACAATGGGGCAGTGCACAAACGCTCTTTCAATATTTGGAAAGCCACTTCTGGCTCCTTCTTCCATTCAAAAGCTTTATTTTTTCTTGTAAGCTCGTGGAGGCTATGGGCTACGCTAGCATAATTTGGTACAAATCGGCGGTAATATGTGCACACCCCAAGGAAACTTCTCAATTCATGTAGGTTCTGTGGTCTTGGCCAATCCTTTACAGCCTCTATCTTTTCGTTCGCAGTGCAGATGTCCTCTGTCGTTACCTTGTGACCCAAATAATTTACTTCCTTTTTAAACAGCGCACACTTTTTGGGACTTAGTTTCAGACCAGCGCCAGCTATTCTCTGGAAAACTTCCTCCAAGTTTTTAAGATGTTCAGCAAAATTCTTACCCAATGCGATGATGTCTTCCAGGTACACCAGGTACACCAAGCACGTTTTCCAATGCAGTTCCTTTAATAACGGATCCATGAGTCCCTTGAAAACAGCGGTGCATTACATAGTTCAAAGGGCATTACTGTAAATTGCTAAAGACCATCTCCGACACTGAAGGCTGTTTTCTCTTTGTCTTCCTCCTTTACCTCCACTTGCCAGTAGCCACTTTTCAAGTCCAGTTTGGAAAACCATTTGTCGTCAATTCTTGGCAATGGGTAGCTGTCCTTTTTCGTAACGTCATTCAACTTCCGGTAGTCCACGCAAAACCTCATTTTTCCATCCTTCTTCTTTACATGTACTACCGGTGAGCTCCATGGACTAGCTGATGGTTCGATGACGACGCTGTCGCTCAATTTTTGTATGATTTGATTCACAACTTCCCCCTTCGCCAGTGGAACACTACGTGGAGCTTGACGGATCGGCCTCGCATCTCCAGTGTCAATTTGATGTTTCACAACGTTGGTGCGGCCTGGTTTGGAACCATCCTGGTCAAATATGTTCGCGTACTTTAGGAGCAGTTGTTTTGCCTTACTCTGATAGGCTTCCTGTAGCCCCATCGTCCATGCCGTGATGTCATTTTAAAGATCAGTATCACTAGAAACGTGTTCGTGGAGCTGTTCACAGTTAATAACTACTTCAGCATCTTGGCATCTTCCCAATATAGCTCCTTTGGTCAGTTTGAGTACACCCAGAAAAATAACATTGGTTAAATCTAACAATTTCCGTGGTTAATTTTACTACAATGGAAATTGTTGTTGCAAAAATGCTCAGCTAACTGCAAACGTTGGTCAAATTAACAATTTTTTTTCGGTTAGTGCACTCTTTTTAATTTGTTGTTGTAATTTAAAAAATGTTATGTTGTTATATTAACTATTAGAAAAAGTTAAATTTTTCTTTATATGTTGTTGTTTTTTTCTTACCAATAAATATAGTAGAATTAACCAATTCAAAAATTGTTGCTTTCTTCGCTTACTATTTCGTCTGTAAAACTAACCGACGTAAATCGTATTTTTTCTAATGTTATTTTGTTAGTGTGATTTAACTGATCTTATTTGGTTAATTTTACTATGAAATTGTTCATTTCAAAAAATCGTTAAACCAACCACAAACTTTGGTTAATTGTACCAGTACCAATCGGTTAAAATATTTCTCCCTGAAATTGTTGTTGCTTTTTAACTATTTTAATAGGTTATTTGGACAATGGAAAATTGTGTAACTACTATTCCTTGTGTTAAAGTAACCATTGATACAGCAGTTAAAAAGTAAACGACAGCAATAATAGAAGCCGACGCTCATTGCAATCAGTTCGTTGAAAACTTTGAAGAAGCCGGTCGTGCGTGAGTATTGTGTGCAAAATTACAAAAATGGAAAATATTTTAGAATCTCCTGAAAAGGACGGACTAGAATCTTTATTAGAAACTTGGGGATTCAGCGACATTTTACAAAATTGACAAGGTAAGTTTATTAATAATTAGTTTTGTAAATTAACAAATATGCTGTTGAAACTGCGTCATGCAAGCATTCCGTTATTTGGCTTTGGTTGTGTTGTTGCTTTTATTGCTCACATAAAAAGTGTGGAAATAATTACATGCATCGATTGTAGTTTGTAAAAGAAATAATTAAAACTTATTAAATGTGTAATATTTTCACTAATTGTAGATGAATCTATTACACTTAAACGGCTAAGATATTTGGAAGAGCAGGACTTGACATACTTATTCCGGGAACGTAAATTAGGAGAAAAAGTGGAGTTTCGTTTCAAGCTTCAGCAATGGAAAATCGCAAATGTAAGTACAAACATAAAATTAGAATTTTATTTGGTAAACAAAGTAAAACTTTTTTTATTTAAGGGATATGCTGATGTTAAAGCCTGCGATACAATATCTGTTGATACGACTTTCCTGGAAGACATTGAAAATTCACCATATTTAAACTGCAGCCAATCAACAAGCACTTCTTCAAAAGTTATCAACGATCTTCATGGGTACCGCGGCTCCATTGTAAGTATGTAAATATCTTCAGTGTATAATACCCACAATAGAGACACATTCAATTATATGTAAAAAAATAACGTAGATGAGAAACAGTGTGTTGAGTTCTAAAAATTGTGTCTCTTGGTTAAAATATTTTAATTTATTTTCAAAATTTAGAATATTCAATCAGTATTGGCAAGTCATCCAAATGGATACTATGTCAATCAGACTTACAAAGCCACTGGAAAACTGAACGACGCAGCACGTAAAATTCTAATAGATTCTATAATAACTTGGCACTTAAAACATAAAATAAAAATTGGCAGAAAAGAATTTGAGCACATATCTATTCAAATTGAAGGAACATTCAATGACGACAAGGTTTGTCTTTTATTTAAAACTATATTTTTAATGTTTTGCTTATTTTTATTTGGATATTTTCTACATAGGCAATATACTTTAATTTAATTGGATCGCGGCCTTCAGGAAGATTGTATGACAAATATTATAATACTGCAAAACGCTTAAAGAGAACGGGTGAACTTGTTTATGAGAGAAACAATATAGGTGGTGAATCCCCAAAAGCTGATATTTCAAACTGTGGAGAAGAAACAGGTATATTGAAGTCGAATTTTTCTACGTTTTATGTGTACTATTATAAACCTTTTTTGATTTATTCATCAGAAATTGCCAAGGCTCAAGATTGGTTAAAAATTTTTACGGAGCCGTGGAATGAGGTGCAGGAAAATTGGCGGACGTGTTTCAAAAAACGAAGACAAGAAATTTTAAGCACAAACGGTACACAAAGCAGCACTATTAACGTCTTACAAAATTGGAAACTCTTTTCACATTCATTGGGCTATAATCTGGTAAGTATAGTGCTTATCATAATTATAGGGCACCTGGTATTGAAATGCTTTAACCACTTCTGCCATAAATAATTTTGTGTTTTTGATTTGAAATATTTGAAAAAAAAATTTAGTGTTTTTCAAACCAAAACCAAAAAATGAAAATCACATACTAAAACATGTCAATACTATATACTTGTACGAATTACAATAATACAATATATATTAACAGCATCAATACTATCTATTTTTAGATTCAAATCGATTTTAGTTATTTGCATCCACATTCGACATCTATCGTCGATAAATGGAAAACCTTTAATCTCAAGATTATCCCATTGCTAAATGCAAAGTTGACGGATCCGGCGCACTTGCAACAATTGGAAACAATAAAATCACAAGATAAAGGTTTGCCAGCGCATTTCCTCAAACATTTATTTATTTGTACATTTATTTATATGTATTTCTATACTGTTTTTAAACATATACATAGGTTCAGAACAGCTCATTGCACTACTGCTACATGTTTTGCTACGTCCAACAATAAAACGAAAAGCAAATACCACAAGAAAGATTTACCGGTCCACTATCAAAGATTCGCAAATGTCATTTATTCTTCATGTTGTTACGGCAAATGATGTTGAAAACTGTTTAAACAAGCTGAAGACTTCTCTCTTTGATCGCGGTGAGACCTTACAACCAATAATTATTGCAGTTGGCTATAATTTATGTGACGCTAAGTTTTATGTTTACTTTGATGAAATCAAGTATGAGATGCCTTGTTTTTTAAGTGCGTTTGATACGTGTTTTAAGACATTTCATTTGCTGAATTTAAAATACCCCAGTGATAGCTTAGAATTTAGTTGTTTGTTCAAAAGTATTTTTATTCGATAAATTTAGAAGACGACAAGGCATCTCCAAATGTACTGTGTTTAATTAACGATCTTAAATAGTATGATAAGAAAACTTTGTTAATAAGCGTGCATATATGTATGTGCATATGTATAATAATTCAATATGGTATCGTGCTTTTTGTGTGAACAAGTTTTTCAAAATGTGGATTTTCTTGCAATTCACTTTAAAGTTTTACATAATTTGACATCTTCAAGCACCTTCTTTTGTGTACATTGTAGTCACCATTTTGAGGGGCTAAAGCCCCCTGTGCATCAAGCACAAAATTGAATGTTTTTCTGAACACTTCCAGTCATACTTGATTTCACTGAAAGAAAGTAATTTTAAAATTCTACAGCCGTCCGAATTTTACAAGTCACCTTTACATATAAATCGTTCTCCAAATGGAAATTTATATATAAGACCGAAATTCTATTAATACAATTGGGCAATTCACGACAGTCTGCATATAAAGTTATCTGTTTTAAAAATTATTTCTCTCCAGTGTATTTTGGTTTTATAAACTGTGTTCAAAATATAAACACATAAACAGATAACCTGATAAGCAGGCTTTCGTGAATACACCAAATATATGTTTGTACATATATATATATATATTCTAGTAAAAAAACATGTTTAGGCTAAGAAAAATTAATGACCTCTTTAAGGAAAATTGAGGCATAGGTGTTTCAAACACATTCTATCCTCAAAATTCAAGTCATTTTTTAAAATATGTTTTGCAAAAATGTTCATGCAAACGGTATGTAATTTTCGTAAAGACTGTTATGGATAATTAAAAATACGCTTTAAAAGCTTTTACTACGCTGTATATTTTTTTTAGAAGTTAAGTATGTTTACTTTTTCTGGAGAAAATTTAATGTATATTTATTCATACTATATGAACCTATTTATTAATATAAAGTTCTCGGAGAAAGAGATTTCTGAATAAATAAAATTTAAGTATGGCACTGAAAACTTGTGATTAAAACGATGTTAAAAAAAAGAATGCTTGAAGAGGTTTAGAATAGATTCTGGTTTAACCTTATTTTTGGTTTTTTTTTAACTGAACGTACACATATTCATTTATGCTTAAAACGTTATCTAAAAGACTGTTATGGTTAACTTAAGAAGAGCGGAAAAGGCTTGAACATTGTAACTTTTTGTGAATTATTTTTATTATTATATATTTAAAAGAAATAAATAAGTTTTCGTGAATAAAATATAAATTGTATGTTTTAATCTTTACAACGTTGATATTTAAATTAAAGTAGATACGTAACCACAAAAATTTAAATGTTTATTTTAACTATTCTACAAAAACTTTAATGTATCTAAAGGTGTGGTAGTACTAAACTATTAAAATTGTTATCACACAATTTATATTGTAGGACTACAATATAAATAGTAGGACTACAATATAAATAGTACTATGAAAATTTTTATCGTTTAGTACTATGTACCACAATTTTTGTAACAATACAATTTTTATAGTAACTTAACAGTAAAAATAGTTAATTCTACAAATTTTGTGGTTATATTACAATTTCTACACTACTTTTTACCAACTTTTGTGGTTATATGGAAATAACTATTAATGTAAGTTAATTTCACCAATTTTTATAGGTTGGAGCCATACGAACCTACTTTTATGGTTAGGTCAACCAACTTCACATGGTTAAATATCAACCGTTTCTTTTTGGTAAAATTAACAATTTTTAACCACGACTTCAGTAAAGGTTTTTAACTATTTTCTATTGGTTGGTTTCACCAATATTTATAGGTTGGAGCCGTTTTAACATAGTTTTTCGGTTAGTTTTACCAATAAAATTTTTTGAGTGTAGTGACTTGAACTCATTGAGTACTCTTACCTTAATACGTCCATCTTGTTTTGTCATAGCCAGGGTTTTTCCTACAAGTATGTTCGGTGTTGATTTGTTTGCTGCTTCGACAACCCACAATTTGTTTGTCCCACAATCTCCATCAACCTTTGCCCAGATGACTGCTTCTGATTTTCGTGGTATTTGCTGACTCTCTTCCAACAGCACTCGTTTACTGCTGTAGCCTCTCTCGCAGCCGAAATTAAGTGGCACATCCATGTTCTTATATCGCATCGTCTTGCTTTGCATATCGATCTTGATGCCTTGGTCGATTAAGAAGTCCACTCCAATTATGATTTCATCAACAATCTCTGCCACTATAAAATTGTGTAGTACCGTGACGTTGCCAATTGCTACTTCATATGCTACTTCTCTACCAAGGTATCCTCTGCCGTGGCTGTACGTAATCTTGCTCCAAGCAATGGTCTTATCTTCTTGTTGACTAAATCTGATCGAATGATGGAATGGGATGCACCCGTATCTACAGTCAGTAAACGTTGCTTGACCTTCTTCCAATTTGCGAGATAGAGATTATGGGGCATTCAATTGAGGGAGCCAGCTGGTGCCCCTTGCGGCTGACTCGCTTTAGTTTAACGATTGAATGGATTTGGAGATTCGCTCATCTCCTTCTGCTCTGCGTTTACGGTCACCCACATTGCTGGAACTGTTAGGATTGGTACTGCAATAACGTGCAGTGTGCCCTGGCTTTCCACATTTAAAGCATTTGGCGGCACCATCGTTTTTCTGCTGCGTTCCTTTTAATGCTTCCAAAATTGTGTCTACCCAGTCTGGCCTTTCCACTTCCACGCGATGAGCTTTGTATGCGAGCTTACTCAAAAGTTACGCTGTTTTCTGAGTCAGTGCATGGGATACCGTTTCTGCGAATGTGCGTTTTGGGTTTGCATATGTCGCTCGCTTCGTTTCTACGTCCCGTATTGCATTTATAAAACTCTGGATTTTTACCCTCTCGGTGTACTCCACGGGTGCGTCCGCATTTGCCAAATGAGCCAACCTTTCAACATCCGAAGCAAACTCTTGCAAAGTCTCATTAGCTTTTTGGTAACGGTTTTGAAATTCTATTTGATATATCTGTTTCCTGTGTTCGCTTCCGTACCTTCGTTCTACAGCAGCCATCAATGCGTCATAACTGTTCCGTTCGTACTCTGGAATGGTCTGTAAGATCTCAGCAGCTGCTCTTTTAAAGCCACGAACAGTGCAGCAACTTTATCTTCAGCATTCCAGTTGTTCGCTGCTGACGTCTTTTCAGATTGGAGCTTAAATACCTGGAAAGGAACAGAACCATCAAACGTTGGGGATTTTACCTTCAGAGTAGACGTTGAAGTGATTGGACGGTTCAATTGTAACTCCTGAGTACGATCTTTTAAAGCATCTATCTCGGCCTCCATTTTATCTTGTCGACCACTGAACCCTTCCTGAAACTGCTTTAGTTTCTCTTCCATGCGGGCTTCCAGTTATGCAGAGATCTGCGATGATACCTGTGCTGAAATTTGTGCCGAAATTTCTGATATACGTGCCTCTTGTGCTTCAATTTTAGATGTTATTTCCGACAACATTTCTGAAATGCGTGCCTCCTGTATTTCCAATTGTGATGCCATATATGTCTTCTGTTCTTCCAGTTGAGATGACACTTGTCTTTCCGCGGCTTCAATCTTGGATGTTATACGGTTATCCTGGGATTCTAGTTGTGTTTCCATCTTGGATGTTATACGTGTCTCCTGTGATTCCAGTTGAGATGCTATTGTCGATGTTTGAGCAGATATTGCAGCCAATATCATGTTCAAGTCTGCGCTGGTAACTGTCTGCGATGTTTCGTTTTTCTTTTCAGTTTTTGCTGTTGATTCTTCTTTATTCCACAATTCCTCTTCTGACACCAATTGTAACGAATGTGCAGTTCCTCTTATTTGCTACCTTCTACTAACGTTCGAATCACTAAACTGTTGAATAAATAACTCCACTATTCAATAATGCGAAATGGCCTTTATTAAAGTACTTCACAATAACACTTATAATTCGCAACTGATAGCTTGATTAAGTCAAACTGATTGTCGTGCCTCTATTGTTGCTGCTTTTTATACTCTTCGATTTCCTCGTTCCATATTTCTAAGCGTTTCCAAAATTGACTTAGTTACTGCTATAAACTTATAACTGCAGATGCACGTGTATAGCTTCTCATATGCGCATGTATATATGAGTAACACTTCCACAGATAATTGCCTACTTTTGGGAGCATCTCAGATAAGATATATGCATGTGTTTGTGCGTCTCTTCTCCGCTGCGTGTACGTACATATGTGTGGACATAATGATTGATTCGTTTATGTGGATACAAGTGATTGCCTGCTTTATTGTTGTTTCGGCTTCATTTACTTAGCATCAGACTTGTGACGTGAATATCACATAGTGTCACTAATATTCGTCACAATATGTAATTTAGAGGGGGTCAAATTTTTTGCACATCAGGGGCCCTATTCAGTAACAGTGAGTTTTAAAATGTACACTTTTTCTTCATATAATACGTATGAAAGAAAAATGTACTTTTCAAAACTCGTAGTTACTGTATAGGGCCTCAGGAGTATAGCAAAACCGTAATCTACAGATGATTCTAAAAATTGCTGAAGACACCATAGCTCTAAGTCCGATTTCGAGATCCCGACTTTTGCAAAATAGATATTTTGCTTTTGAATGTAAGATTTGGCCAAAAAATCTTCATAGCTTCTGATAGATTTGTAGGAAAAATATCATATTGGGCTTACTTTGAAGGTATTTTACGTACATTTCTGAATCTGTTTTAATATCTATAGTGTTTTTGAATTTTAGGAGAGATATCAGGCTTAAACTACGAGAAATTAGCCTAAAATGAACTTTTAACTACTATATTATCATTTTTAACAAATTTCTTATGGAAAATTTTTTTCTTTACATCTAAAATAAGTTCAGAACATTTCCAATAATTTTGATTCAGACAGTTTTTCTTTTTTCGAATTCGTTTTAGTAGAAAAAAATTTTGCTTATTACTTGAGAATATAGGTTTTTTTTTGAAAATTTTTTTCTACTAAAATGAATTCGAAATAAAACAATTTAAAAAAATTTTTTAAGTTAAACGGTTTTATTGAAAACAATACTTACATGAAGTAATAATAATAATAAAAGCTAGAAAATAATTAGGTAGATCCTAGGTACTAGTCATCACACTCCTCAACAATCTAGGGCGTTAATCAGACAATTAAATAAAAGCGTTGGGCGCGTGAAACCTTATTAAGGTTCAGTTGGTCTTACTTATGACTATCAATAGAAATTTGACGCATCCAACGCTTTTATTTAATTGTCTGATCAACGCCCTAGGTTGCTGAGGAGTGTGATGACTAGTAACTAGGACCCACATAATTATTTTCTAGCTTTTATTATTATTATTACTTCATGTAAGTATTGTTTTCAATAAAACCGTTTAACTTAAAAAATTGTTTTTATTATTTTTTGTTTTCTAGTTTTTAGTGTTTATTTAATTGCCTATTATTTCTCATTCTATTTAGTTCATTTAGTGACTCATTATTACAAGGACTCTTTCCTAGCAATTTGTTACAATCTAAGTCCTCAATACATAATCCTTCCAAAGACTATACTCGACTCTGCGCCACGTATGCTTGTCTGTACTCTATGTAATATTTGTTCCAAATACGAGCCAAATCGGACATCATAGGTCGCTTTCTTTTCATGTATGTATTATGTGTTCCAAATCGGACCACAAATACGATTTTTTGAAATATTTCGATCCATGCGCCACCTATCGGAGTTTTTTTCTTATTATTGCATTGTCATCGGGTTCTGCACTATATTCCAAGTTTCAAAGTTGTAGATTATCGGGAAGTTACTTATGTAAATTTCAATTACAAAATTCGTGCCGGCCGGCCGTCCACCCTGTCAAGTCAAGTTAAATAAAACCCTTTGGCCCTTTGGCGGCCACCGTGGTGTGATGGTAGCGTGCTCCGCCTATCACACCGTATGCCCTGGGTTCAACTCCCGGGCAAAGCAACATCAAAATTTTAGAAATAAGATTTTTCAATTAGAAGACAATTTTTCTAAGCGGGGTCGCCCCTCGGCAGTGTCTGGCAAGCGCTCCGATTGTATTTCTGCCATGAAAAGCTCTCAGTGAAAACTCATCTGCCTTGCAGATGCCGTTCGGAGTCGGCATAAAACATGTAGGTCCCGTCCGTCCAATTTGTAGGGAAAAATCAAGAGGAGCACGACGCAAATTGGAAGAGAAGCTCGGCCTTAGATCTCTTCGGAGGTTATCGCGCCTTACATTTATTTTTATTTTATTTAAAAATAATAACTGTCTGAATGAAAGTTGTTGGAAATGTTCTGATGTGAAGAAAAAAAATTGCATAAGGAATGTATTAGAAATGACAATATAGTAGTTAAAAGTTCATTTTAGGCTAATTTCTCTGCTAAAATTCAAAAATACTATAGATATTAACACAGGTTCGGAAATGTACATAAAATACTTTTAAAGTGAGCCCAGTATGGTATTTTTCCTTTAATTCTATCAGAAACTATGAAGATTTTTTGCCCAAACCCTACATTCCAATGCAAAATATCTATTTTGCAAAAGTCGTGACCTCGAAATCGCACTTACAGCTATGGTGTCTTAGCAATTTTTCTTAAAATCATCTGTAGATTACGTTTTTGCTATACTCCTGATGCTATACTCCAGACCCGCTCTAATGAAAGTGCATGGTTTTGAGTATAGAAAATGTATAAGCCGAAGACAAAATTTCGGAAATGTATTTTGTTGTTAAGGGTAGAAAACTTTTCACAGTGTAATAGAGAGAATGTACCCATAATATTTATCTCCAACATCTAGTTAATACAAAAATTTAAGCAGTCAATTAAGCAAACATTTTAAAGTAGCCGTGTTTTTTTACACGTATATACGTCTACGTTTGCGCGTACAACAAAAACCGTAACCTCACTTAGATAGTGCTTAGGAGACCCATCTAGCGGCAACTAGCTACAGAACATATACCGAAAAGCGGAGACGCAAACTTCTGTTGTATGTCTGTGTATAACATATAGCTGAATCGGTTGCGGTGAATAGTGGGCACACACCATTTGTAGAGGTAATACAGAATTAGTGAAGAGGTGAAACATAAACACATATTTCAGTTGCATCTGAGTATAATGCGTATTGAAATTAGGAGTACTAATATTCTGCGCAGCAATTTCAGAAGGTTTAACGCATTAAGACCAATTAATGGTGACTTATAACCATAAAACCATAACCAGATAAAACAGCTGATCGAAACTACCTTATGGAAATCAATTGACGTCTTCCAGTGAGTTTTACAGCTCAGCCTCACGCTCAGTTCTCACGGGAATGCTCTGGATCATTGAGAGACTTGAGAAGCAGATGTCGTAAAATTTTCGCACACGTGAAATGTGATAGGCAGATATCGCCGCTGTTTTTCAATTAACTCATACGGCGAAAGGCTAAGCAGCGACTTTTTTTTTGAAAAAGTAGGTTTATTAAAGGTAGCGTTGCCAAACTAAAAAGAAATAATTAACAAATTGAACCAGACTTTTACCTGGATTTATCTGGCTCAAATCGTTGTTGTTGCATTTACAAGCAAAATTATTTATCTGGCTCAGGATTTTGCCACCGGATGATGGCTAAAGTAATCGATTAACGCTACTATAAACAATTGGTTTTTGGTTTCTCGCCATATCCATAACCTAAAAATTATTGAGATGGTTTTATCTGAAAATTTCGCTGATTTTAAATAACATAACTTAATTGCGCATCACTTCAAAATTCTCATTAGAATCCCATTAGTAATTGACGTTAGAATTCGATTAGAATTCTAACCCTTTTCTCGATATCGAGAACGAAGTCCCTTTTTTATCGAGAATGCTATAATTCGCGACAGTTTCGCAAATCGTCCTCTAACCTTCTACCTTAGAGAAATACATCAGAACTCGATTCGTTTTCCAATCGTTTTCTAACCTAAATGTTTGTTGGGATAGCTTATGATTACATATCTGTGATAAAGCATGTCTAATGCGATTACTCAATAAACAGTTCTAAAGAAAGGATTTACATATAAAAATACATATGTACATAGGAATGTACGTACATATGTATATACGTACAACCATTGCATTAATGCTATGCTTTCCTTTTCTATTGAAATATATATTGTCACGGATATTAGCATCACTAAATTATCCCATCACTAAGGCGATGCTAAGGCCATGCCAAGCAGTATTTACGTTTAAATCAAGTATACACATATATAAAGCCGGAGTCATTGGTGCCGTATGTCGTATCGCTGTATCCGTATCCCTAACGTAATCAGCTGTTTATCGTTACGACGGTAAACCAAAACCCAATTGGTTGGCTACGATACGGTTACGACCTTAGCGGCACCAATAATCGATTGCATTGATTCTCATAAAGTTGGTCGAATCAGCTGTTATAAGGTTACCGATACGTTTACCGATAAAGCACCAATGTTCTCAACTTAAGGCAGCCCAGAGAGATGTCACACACAGATGCATTTACTTATATGCCTATGTGCGCAAACTACAAACATTCACATCAATAATTCAATCTTTATGTATCTACATAAACGAATAAATAATTGCGTCTACACATATGTACGTATACGAGCAGCGGAGCGGCAATGCACAAACACGTGCATATATCTTATCTGAGTTGTCACAAGAGAGAGCAATAATTTGTGCACGTAGTTGTGGCTGGCGATTTTGTAGCCGAAACAACTAGTAAGTTCTGGAAATCGAAGAGCCTAGAAGTATGCAGCGTAAACTATAAAAGCGGGGCAAGCGAGTAAGAAGTAATTCAGTTTGATTTGAGTTGTCAAGCAGTTGATTAAGACGATATCTAGCGAGCAATAGCAGTGTTATTTTGAATAGTAGAGTTTCATTGAGCTATCAATCAGTATGGTTATTAAGCAAGCTATTCGTTGCACAGTTTGTTATTGTGAAGTACTTTAATAAAGGCCATTTTGCATTATTACAAATTGGAGTTATTTATTCAACAGTTTAGTGATTCGAACTTAGCAGAGGATTGCAAATAAGAGGATTTACAAGCAAATTCGTTACAATTGGTGTCAGAAGAGGAATTGTTGAATAAATTCCAAAGGACAACAAGGACATGGCAAAGTTCCGTGAATTGAAGATCCAGCAACTAAAGAAGGAGTTGGAGACCCGTGGATTGAATACAAGCGGCGTTAAACTTGAACTTCAGGCACGGCTACGAGAGGCAATGGAAGCAGAAGGAATTGATGTGGAAGAGCATGTCTTTCATCTTGATAGCGAGGAGACAACAAAAATTGAAGAGAAAAACGAAACATCGCAGACGGTTACCAGTACAGAATTGAACATGATTTTAGCTGCAATATCTGCTCAAACATCGACAGTGTCATCTCAACTGGCAGAACAGCAAACATATATGGAATCGCAGGAGAACCGAATAACATCGAAGATTGAAGCACAGGAAACAAAAATTTCTTCACAACTTGAAGAACAGAAGACGTATATGGTATCCCAACTGGAGTCGCAGGAAACCCGTATAACATCCAAGATGGAAACGCAATTGGAAGAACAGAAGACATATATGGCATCCCAACTGGAATCGGAGGAGACACGCATAACATCAAAGATGGAAGAACAAGAAGAGCGCTTATCATTACAGGTGGCACAAATGTCTTCACAGTTAGAAGCACAGGAAGCCAGGGTAACATCAAAGCTGGAAGCGCAGGATGCAAAAATCGCTCAATTTCAGGCAGAAGTCGATGATTTGAAGGATCGTATGGAGCAGTTACAATTAAATCGTCCAGCAGTTTCAGCGAGTAATCCAAAGCTAAAAACACCATCCTTTGACGGTTCTGTTCCTTTCCAGGTCTTTAAGCTACAGTTTGAGAAGACCGCAGCAGTGAACAACTGGAATGTGGAAGATAAAGTTGCCGCGCTCTTGGTAGCATTGAAAGGGCCAGCTGCCGAAATCTTACAGACTATTCCAGAGTACGAACGGAACAGTTATGACGCATTGATGGTTCCTGTAGAACGACGTTATGGAAGCGAGCATAGAAAACAGATATTCCAAATTGAGTTGCAAAACCGCTACCAAAAAGCAAATGAGACATTGCAGGAGTTTGCTTCAGATGTTGAAAGGTTGGCTCATCTCGCAAATGCGGACGCACCCGTGGAATACACCGAGAGGGTAAAAATCCAGAGTTTTATAAATGGCATACGAGACGTGGAAACGAAGCGAGCTACATACGCGAACCCAAAACTGACATTTGCTGAAACGGTATCACATGCATTGACTCAGGAAACTGCCTCCCTATTAAGTAAACCAGCATATAAGGCTCATCGTGTAGAAGTAGAAAGGCCAGAATGGGTAGACACAATTTTGGAAGCACTGAAGGGATCACAACAGAAAAATGCCGGAGTTATTAAATGTTTCAAGTGCGGCAACCCAGGTCATATTGCACGACATTGCAGCACCGGTCCCAATAGCTCCAACAATGTGGGTGGCCGTAAACGCAAAGCTGAAGGAGATGAGCAAATCTCCAAGTCCACTCAATCGCTAACTAAAGCGAGTCAGCCGCAAGGGGCGACAGCTGGCTCCCTCAATTGAATGCCCCATAATCTCTATCTCACAAATAGGAAGAAGGTCAAACAATCTTATTGTCGGAGGACATGTGGATGGAAAGGAACGTTTACTGACTGTAGATACGGGTGCATCTCATTCCATCATTCGAGCGGATTTAATCAACAAGAAGATAACACCATTGCATGGAGCAAGATTGCGTACAGCCACTGGAGAAGACAGCACGGTTCTAGGAGAAGTATCATGTGAAGTCGCAATTGGGAACGTCACGGTAGTACACAATTTTATAGTGGCAGAGATTGCTGATGAAATCATAATTGGAGTGGACTTCTTAATCGACCAGGGCATCAAGATCGACATGCAAAGCAAGACGATGCGATATAAGAACATGGATGTACCACTTAATTTCGGCTACGAGAGAGGCTACAGCAGTAAACGAGTGCTGGTGGAAGAGAGTCAGCGAATACCACCAAAATTCGAAGCAGTCATCTGGGCAAAGGTTGATGGAGATTGTGGGACAAACAAATTGTGGGTTGTCGAAGCAGCAAACAAATCAGCACTGAACATACTTGTAGGAAAAACCCTGGCTATGACAAAACAAGATGGACGTGTTCCAGTAAGAGTACTCAATGAGTTCAATTCACCACTCAAACTGACTAAAGGAGCTATTTTGGGAAGATGCCAAGAGGCTGAAGTAGTTATTAACTGTGAACAGCTCCAGGAACACGTTTCAGCTAGTAATACTAATCTTTCAAATGACATCACGGCATGGACGCAGGGGCTAGAGGAAGCATATCAGAGTAAGGCAAAACAACTGCTCCTAAAGTACGCGAACATATTTGACCAGGATGGTTCTAAACCAGGCCGCACCAACGTTGTGAAATATCAAATTGACACTGGAGATGCGGGGCCGATCCGTCAAGCTCCACGTAGTGTTCCACTGGCGAAGCGGCAACTTGTGAGTCAAATTATACAAGAAATGAGCGACAGCGGCGTCATCGAACCATCAGCTAGTCCCTGGAGCTCTAGGTAGTACTTGTAAAGAAGAAGGATGGAAAAATGAGGGTTTGCGAGGACTACCGGAAGTTGAATGACGTTACGAAAAAGGATAGCTACCCATTGCCAAGAATTGACGACACTCTGGACTCGCTCTCTGGTACAAAATGGTTTTCCACACTGGACTTGAAAAGCGGCTACTGGCAAGTGGAGGTAAAGGAGGAAGACAAAGAGAAAACAGCCTTCAGCGTCGGAGATAGTCTTTGGCAATTTACAGTAATGCCCTTTGGACTATGTAATGCACCAGCTACTTTCGAGAGACTCATGGATCAGGTATTGAAAGGACTACATTGGAAAACATGCTTGGTGTACCTGGACGACATCATCGTATTGGGCAAGAATTTCGATGAACATCTTAAGAACTTGGAGGAAGTTTTCCAAAGAATAGCTGGCGCTGGTCTGAAGTTAAGTCTCAAAAAGTGTGCGCTGTTTAAAAAGGAAGTAAATTATTTGGGTCACAAGGTAACGACAGAGGGCATCTGCACTGCGAACGAAAAGATAGAGGCTGTAAAGGATTGGCCAAGACCACAGAACCTACATGAATTAAGAAGTTTCCTTGGGCTGTGCACATATTACCGCCGATTTGTACAAAATTTTTCCAGCGTAGCCCATAGCCTCCATGAGCTTACAAGAAAAAATAAAGCTTTTGAATGGAAGAAGGAGCAAGAAGTGGCTTTCCAAACATTGAAGGAGCGTTTGTGCACTGCCCCAATGTTAGCATATCCGATTCCAGGAGCAACATTTATTCTAGATGCAGATGCGAGTGGATATGCTATAGGAGGCGTTTTATCACAACTGGTCGATGGACAGGAGAAGGTAGTTGCATATTACAGCCGTTCGATTGGAAAACCAGAGAGGAACTACTGCGTTACGCGGAGAGAGCTGTTGGCATTGGTAGAGTGCGTTAAACATTTTCACAAATACCTCTACGGCCAGCGATTCCGTGTCAGGACAGATCACGCAGCTTTAAAATGGCTACTACAGTTCCGTAATCCGGAAGGACAATTGTCACGGTGGATCGAGCGACTACAAAGCTATGACTTTTCCACTGAGCATCGAAAAGGTAGTACCCATGGAAATGCCGATGCAATGTCACGAAGACCATGTAGTTTGGAATGCAAGCACTGTTCAAAAGCCGAGGCTAAAGAAGACATTATAGATGTCCGGCTAATGACTATAACATGTACAGATGAATGGGACAAGGAACAGCTAAGAAAGTGCCAGCTAGAAGATGCAGATCTGTCACGTGTTATGCAAGGGCTCGAACGAAATGAAAGACCAAACAGAGAAGAGATGTCAGCAGAGAGTCCCATTGCGAAGTCATATTGGACACAGTGGAACAGTTTGGAATTGATATCCGGTTGCCTTCATCGTGTATGGGAGAGTGAGGATGGTAAATACAAGAATAAACTGATAGTTGTTCCCAGAAAGAGGATTCCTGATGTGCTCAGCGAGCTGCATAATGGTCCAAGCGGAGGTCATCTTGGAATCACGAAGACGCTCGAGAAGATTAAACAGAGATTCTATTGGGTTGGTTGCCGTCAGTCGGTCACTGAGTGGATTGCGAACTGCGAGGATTGCAGCAGAGCGAAAGGGCCCAGAACACGAAGTCATGGCCAGATGAAGCAATATAACTCAGCTGCGCCATTTGAAAGGATCGCTATGGATGTCGCCGGTCCATTTCCTACTAGCAACGGCGGAAACAAATATGTACTGGTAGTTATGGATTATTTCAGCAAATGGCCAGAGGTATACCCAATCCCAAATCAAGAAGCGGAAACGGTAGCAGAAGTTTTTATAAACAATTGGGTTGCAAGGTATGGTGTACCAATGGAGTTACATTCTGACCAAGGCAGGAATTTCGAATCAGCTGTGTTCCAGGAAATGTGTAAGTCATTGGGCATTCGAAAAACACGGACAACTGCATTGCATCCTCAATCCGATGGTATGGTAGAACGATTCAATAGAACATTGGAGGAGCACTTAAGGAAAGTAGTGGACAAGTACCATAAAAAATGGGATACCCGCATACCATTATTCTTGATGGCATACCGATCAGCAGTGCATGAGACAACGGGCCAAACCCCTGCAAAAGTAATTTTTGGCAATGACCTTAGACTGCCAGCTGATTTGAAGTTTGGGATAGATGCCAATGCGGAGAGAAATGTGAGGAAATCCACTAGTGATTTGGAAGAAGAGCTAAGAGAAATACATGATCTGATAAGGCAACGAACAAAGATTATGAGTGACAAGATGAAAGCCAGATATGATAAAGCAATTAATTCAGAAGGTTTTCAGGAAGGAGATTTGGTGCTGTTATACAACCCACAACGTAAAAAAGGTTTGTCCCCGAAATTGCAGTGTAATTGGGAAGGCCCATACAAAGTTGTAAAACGGATCAACGATGTACTGTACCGCATACAAACCATCGGTAAACCACGAACCAAAATGAAGGTGGTCCATTTGGAAAGGCTAGCAACGTTTAGATCGAGAGATTTGTCTGATCGGGACGATCAGACTTAGGTGGAGGGCGGTGTCACGGATATTAGCATCACTAAATTATCCCATCACTAAGGCGATGCTAAGGCCATGCCAAGCAGTATTTACGTTAATAATTAAATCAAGTATACACATATATAAGGCAGCCCAGAGAGATGTCACACACAGATGCATTTACTTATATGCCTATGTGCGCAAACTACAAACATTCACATCAATAATTCAATCTTTATGTATCTACATAAACGAATAAATAATTGCGTCTACACATATGTACGTATACGAGCAGCGGAGCGGCAATGCACAAACACGTGCATATATCTTATCTGAGTTGTCACAAGAGAGAGCAATAATTTGTGCACGTAGTTGTGGCTGGCGATTTTGTAGCCGAAACAACTAGTAAGTTCTGGAAATCGAAGAAGTATGCAGCGTAAACTATAAAAGCGGGGCAAGCGAGTAAGAAGTAATTCAGTTTGATTTGAGTTGTCAAGCAGTTGATTAAGACGATATCTAGCGAGCAATAGCAGTGTTATTTTGAATAGTAGAGTTTCATTGAGCTATCAATCAGTGTGGTTATTAAGCAAGCTATTCGTTGCACAGTTTGTTATTGTGAAGTACTTTAATAAAGGCCATTTTGCATTATTACAAATTGGAGTTATTTATTCATGTATAGTTGAACCATGCATAAAACTTAGCAGTGTTTGTATGTTTAAGAAAATGTTGCCATTTTGAGTTTGCCATCTCCATTTGACAATCCCATCGACCATGCAATGAAATAAATAAATTCAGCTGATGAGATGAGCCAACCATATAATGGAGCCATGTTGTAATAGGTAGCAACGAAATACAGCTATTATCAGTCTGGTAATATTGCTGGTTTCGTTGAAAACGGAACTTATCGAAAGAACGAATTTCATTGATGGCCATGGATGCCATCTTCCGTCATTTGGATCAAAAACGGCAACTTTTCTGTTGTATTTTGTATTCAACACAAGTGATCTTTTATGACATGTTCATGTTAATTTGCATTTGAGTTATCTATATTGATATGTAGTAATAAACAATTATTGCCTGTCGTCTTACGGATAATTTTTATACTTGTGATGAATTATTCCTATTCGAGATCAGAAAACAAATTGAGTGGCACACTATTATTGAATTCATGGTGTACCCCAGCAGAGTTTTTTAAGTGTTTGGAAAACGTTCTCCGTACTTCAGCACAATGATAACTTTTTAAGGAATTCCCCTACGTTTTTCAATTTTCAAAAAAAAGGAAGATGGGCCCGATAAACAATATAGTGCTGAAAAGGCAACTACAAACTGGCTTTATATGACAGCTTTGTTCCCTTTATAGAGAACAAGGAATTGCGTAAAAATAAATGTTTCAGAATTTGGAAAATTTTAAATCATTTTTGGAATAAATCGGGATGTATTTGAAATGTTTGATGCCAACAAAACGTACAGAAATTTCTGGAGCCCTATTACCGTATGCTTTTTCGCTTAAGTTTTGTATGAAGTTTTTCGCCACACCAATATCCGCCCATATCTTACCATACAAAAGCGTAAGATTTCTTCAAGATTTAAATTTGTTTGAACAAAACACTTAAAAATTTAAGTAGAAGCTATAAAAAACTTGAGTTTATATATTTATTTTTCCGCTTGGTCATACAAATTTTTCAAATATATTGGTCATTTATTTATTTATTTATTTGGGAGTTCTAGACGACATCATCCAAAAATAACTCTTCATAGAAGCAAAACCTTTAACTACTGTTTTCGGATACGCAATCCTAGATTCGAGATCCGAGAAACGTCTTTAACACCCCTCTCGATAATTTTGGACGTTTATTAGAAGTGTTCCGCTATCATATAGATATAGTGGTAATTTTCCCGAGGTTTGGTATTTATTGTAATATATTTTGGATCTGAAACACAGTGTAAGTTGGCAACCGTTTAACAGATGCTAGCAAAACACTGTTTACAGAAAAAAAGTGGCGGTTTGCGGCAATTGTATTAAAATATATTTATTTTGAAGCCAAAATAAGGCAAATATAAAACAAAACGGCGTCCGAAACCTCTGAACATCATCACAGGATGGATAGGCGGAAGAAGCGCACATCCACCAATCAATACATGATGTATTTGGATATGATGGAAAAGGACTCCATTTTTGCTACTGGACGTATTCCTCGCGATGTAGAAAGTAATTATTTGCATAAAAAATGGAAGGAACTTTCAGATAAGCTAAATACTTGCCAAAGTGGACCAACATTAACTGCCGAAGAGTGGCGAAAGGTAATAAATGATGAAATACCAAAACAAAATGTTGCTTAATATGTATGCCTCGACTTATTTTCTAGCGTTTGAATGATTGGAAAAATACTACACGCTGCAAATACAGACGAAGCGTTTCAGGGGAAAAAGACGTATCTTTAACATCCCTAGAATTGAAAGCACTCGATCTCTTTGGTAAAGTTCCAAGTGCTGTAACAGACCCGATAAGCATAACTCTAAAATCAGAGAAAGAAGAGCAAGATGATGAAGTAGAACACCAGCGTACATCAGAATCTCTACAAAAAGAACTACAAGCTGTAGTTGAAGAAGCAATATGCGGCGATGATGACGAAGAGGATATTATACAAGATGAAAGTGACCATGACGATATGATTACACATTCAATGTCAAATAATGTGCACACTTCTGTGGCTACTAATACTGGTGGTGCAGGCAATGCAGGCACAACAACAACTTATCGAACAATAGTTGTAGAGAATGCGCAATATACCGACGATGAACAGAATCAGGATCATTTGGAGTTTATAACACACCGTCGTCACACATTGGGACCCTCAGCAACAGCTGGCAATGTGGCAACTGGAGTGCAAACAATGGTAACATCAACTCCAGCTCACGCAACTACTGTCACCAAACTCATTAACGGTGAAATGCCATTAAAACGATTACGTACTCATCCACCCACTGAACAGGTTATTTACGAAGGTAAATTTGTATTTTCTTTGCACATAAGTTAGATACTAATAAATTTATTTTACATTATACGTAGTTAAAAAAGCATCCCATTCACAACCACGCATAACAATACATAACACTGGTGTGGCGCAAACAGAATGCCCCACGGTTCACAGTAGCCACACTACACACAACAGCCATAATACAACAGCACAGCTAGTAGGTGTTGGTAATTCTGCGGACTCACGTGAAATTGCGCGTCAGCTTAAGCGCATGGCTGATATTAAAGCAGAAAAGCTGAAGTTCGAAATAGCGCGTTTTAAATTTAACAATCCAGGGTTTGTTTATCACTATCCATCATTATAGTATATTTACTATTTTTATAAAAAACTATAAGATAACGAGACGATGACATAATTTCTACAATTTTGTTCAAAAATATTTTTTACTTAGTTTTAAATCACCCCCAAAATAATTAATACTTATTAAATAGTTTAAAGTAGTCGATCTAATGCTTTATAAAACTCTAACTTAATTCATGTTTTAAAAATTATCAATTACGTGCATATTTATAATTCATAAAAGTATTTAAGATACTTTAAGCCTAAAAATCAGAAGTTAATATAAATAAAGGAAACTTCGATCAACATCTTCGAGTCGGTTAGTACATGTAAGCAGATACTAGAGTGCGGCTCGAATGCCATAGCCCTTTTAGGGATTGTTAGTCGATTTGGTTTGCGACATGTTTTGTTTGTGCATGTATATCCAAGCAAAGGCATGAACCAATGCATTGCGTCTTTTTTAAATCATATAATTATAGATATATCGAGTATGTATGTAATTGCAATTAGAGTCGAGTTAAAGAGACTTGGTTCAGTGAATAGTAAATAGATTAGGTGGTATGTATAATGATTTTAATTACATATTCATTGTGTGTTAACGGAATATTCAAAAATATGTAATACAAAAATATTACATTTTAAATAAATTAATTTCAAAGTAATTACGAAAATTTCTTAAGGTTTTAGAAAATGTTAATTGTCCCTCTTAAAATCATATTGATTGTAAAGTTGCTAAAATAGCAAAAAAGGTTTGTCTGAGAAGATCTTGCAAGTACTTTGAGAGATACAAAATCATTTGCCGTCTTTCAGTGAGTTTTACAGCTCCGGCTCACGCTCAATTCTCATGGGAATGCTCTGGATCATTGAGAGACTTGAGAAGCAGATGTCGTGAAATTTTCGCACACGTGAAATGTGATAGGCGGATGTCGCCGCTGTTTTGCATTTAACTCATACGGCGAAAGGCTAGGAAGCGACACAAGGCGAATCTATACTAGGTGGTGGCAAAGCGAATTCAATCAATTCGCCGTAAAGTAGAATGTCAAGTCAAAAGAAAATTTTCATTGATTTCGATTAACTGACATGTTGCAGTACAAGGCGTTGTATGGAAAATTATCAAGAAGAAGCAATCAGCTGATGGAATAACACCACCTGTAATGAATTCGCCTTGGAAGCGACATCTATTTTTGAAAAAGTAGGTATATTAAAGGCCGCGTTGCCAACCTAAAAAGAAGTTATTAACAAATTATCTGGCTCACAAATCAAGGCGAATCTATACCAGGTGGTGGCAAAGCGAATTCAACCAATTCGCCGTGCAGAAGAATGTCAAGTCAAAAGAAAATTTTCATTGATTTCGATTAACTGACATGTTGCAGTACAAGGCGTTGTATGGAAAATTATCAAGAAGAAGCAATCAGCTGATGGGATAACACCACCTGTAATGAATTCGCCTTGCTCACAAATTGAACCAGACTTCCAAGGCAAGGCGAATTCATTACCGGTGGTGTTATTCCATCAGCTGATTGCTTCTTGATAATTTTCCATACAACGCCTTGTACTGCAACATGTCAGTTAATCGAAATCAATGAAAATTTTCTTTTGACTTGACATTCTACTTTACGGCGAATTGATTGAATTCGCTTTGCCACCACCCTTGCTTCCAAGGCGAATCTATACAGGTGGTGGCAAAGCGAATTCAATCAATTCGCCGTACAGATGAATGTCAAGTCAAAAGAAAATTTTCATAGATTTCGATTAACTGACATTTGGTTGTACAAGCCTTTGTATGGAAAATTATCAAGAAGAAGCAATCAGCTGATGGGATAACACCACCTGTAATGAATTCGCCTTGCAGACTTCTATCTGGATTTATCTGGCTCAAATCGTTGTTGTTGCATTTACCTGCAAAATTATTTATCTGGCTCAGGATTTTGCCACCGGATGGTAGTTATTGTCTTTAGCTCCATAGTGGAATCCAATTTTATTTATTGTCCCAAGATATTCTTCTTAACGAGTCATGTGTAGATCGAGAAGTTGCAAAAAAAGCAAAACATAGGTATGCGGAACTTGGGTTCGCCAGAGCCTAGTCTGCTGAACGTGTGTATGATACATTCATATTTGTAACATATGGGTTGAAAATTGGGTTGCGCGGAAGCTTTGAAGCTATAAAGCTTTGTATTGCGCTTTGATATTGATAAGCCCATACATCCCCAGAGGGTCACCTACCCGTGGCGAATCCTGTTTCATTAACAGCCGAGGCTCGGGCTACCCCGAACTCCTGATGGATCTATGGGTGGGAGGGCGGAATGGCCTAGAAGGTTGCATGTGGTTGTTGTTGTTGTTGTTGTAGTAGTGCTTCGCCCCACCTAAAAGCCGCGACCGTTCACAAATTGTCATCGATATCCTCTAACGGGAGTCCAAGGAAACTTGCTGTTTCAACCGGGGTGGACCATAATGAAACGGGTGTTAGAGGCGTTGGTCCACATTACAATTAAAGAGATGGTTGGTGTACCCCAGCGGGTTAGGGGATCAGATTATACCCGCGGTAGATATGCCTGTCGTAAGAGGCGACTAAAATACCAGATTCAAGGGGCTGTGTAGCGCAACCTTTGAGGTTGCCAGCGCAATATATACCTTCTCCAAACCCAATTGTCAACCTCACCTATCCGCGGCGCATCCTGTTTCACTAACAGACGAGGCTCTGGCGACCCAAGCTCCTCATGAAACTTGGGGGTAGGGAGGGAGGGAATGGCCTGAAGGTTTAACGTGGCCACATAAATCGATCCCGAGATGGTCGGGCTAGCACCTTAATGGTGCTATGGTACCGGAGTGTACCGGATTTGTATCCGGCAAAGGACCATCACATCGATAACACTCCCCAAAGCCTTCGGGGAGCAACCTTATCGCTACAAAAACAACAACAACAAGATGGTTGGTGTCATGTGGGGACACATTACAAGCGGGGCATACATTTTGTATTTCGGGGTTGATTCTGGATAGGTAAGAGTTTAACCTGTTACAGTATCCAGAACGAAGTTGAGCAAGAGTGACACGCGTTTCCCTGGGGAGTATGCGTTCCTCTTCCACAAGTTTTGGGTACTTTTCTTTGAGTACTGGATTCACCGGACAATTCCTGACATAAAGGTCCGACGCCTGTTTGTGGAGTTCACCAAGGACCTGCTTGTGTTTTTTTGCTTCATACGGCTGGGTTCTCAGGTGCCGTATTTCCTCAAAATGCTTACGGCGATGACTTCTTAAGCCACTAGGCGGTGTTGGCTCATCAATCAGATGTCTGTTGGGATGCTCAGGTTTCTGGGTATTCAACAGGAACTGTTTGGTTAGCATCTCATTTCTCTCCCTGATGGGGAGTATTCTCGCCTCATTATGTAGATGGTGTTCTGGGGACATAAGAAGACAGCCCGTAGCGGTTCTGAGCGCAGTATTTTGGCAGGCCTGTAGCTTATTCCAGTGGGTAATTTTTAGGCTTGGCGACCATATAGGGGACGCGTAGCATGCAATCGGCTGGCCAATTGCTTTGTAAGTGGTAATGAGCGTTTCTTTGTTTTTGTAGCAATGCTTCGCCCCACCCAATAGCCGCGACCGATCACAAATTGTCATCAATATCCCCTAACGCGAGTCCAAGGAAACTTGCCGTTTCAACAGGGGTGGACCATAAGGAAAGGGGTGTTAGAGGCGTTGGTTCCACATTACAATTAAAGAGATGGTTGGTGTCATGTGGGGACACATTGCAAGCGGGGCATACATTTTGTATGTCGGGGTTGATTCTGGATAGGTAAGAGTTTAACCTGTTACAGTATCCAGAACGAAGTTGAGCAAGAGTGACACGCGTTTCCCTGGGGAGTATGCGTTCCTCTTCCGCGAGTTTTGGATACTTTTCTTTAAGTACTGGATTCACCGGGCAATTCCCGGCATAAAGGTCCGACGCCTGTTTATGGAGTTAACCAAGGAACTGCTTGTGTTTTTTCGCTTCATACGGCTGGGTTCTCAGGTGCCGTATTTCCTCAAAATGCTCACGGAGATGACTCCTTAAGCCCCTAGGCGGTGCTGGTTCATCAATCAGATGTCTGTTGGGATGCTCAGGTTTCTGGGTATTCAACAGGAACTGTTTGGTCAGCATCTCATTTCTCTCCCTGATGGGGAGTATTCTCGCCTCATTATGCAGATGGTGTTCTGGGGACATAAGAAGACAGCCCGTGGCGATTCTGAGAGCAGTATTTTGGCAGGCCTGTAGTTTCTTCCAGTGAGTAATTTTTAGGCTTGGCGACCATATGGGTGACGCGTAGCACGTAATCGGCTGGCTAATTGCTTTGTATGTATTCATGAGCGTTATAGATAAATATCTTTTCCCCAGGTACTGCCAGCGAGGGATTTGAGGATTTTGTTACGGCTCTGAATTCTCGGAACGATTGCGGCTGCGTGCTCAACAAAATGTAGATCCTGATCAAACGTCACACCCAAGATTTTGGGTTGTAGGACAGTCGGTAGCGTAGTACCATCGACGTGGATGTTCAAAATGGTCGACATTTGAGATGTCCATGTTGTAAATAAGGTCGCGGAAGATTTAGTCGGTGATAATGCCAGGTTTCGCGAGGCGAAAAAACTGGAGAGATCAGGGAGGTAGCCGTTTATTTTATTGCATAGTGCATCGATCTTTGGGCCTGGGCCTGTGGCCATTATTGTGCAGTCATCGGCGTAGGAAACGATTGTGACTCCTTCCGGTGGTGAAGGTAGCTTAGATATGTAGAAATTAAACAAAAGTAGGGATAGGACACCACCCTCTGGCACCCCTTGTTTAATTCTCCTTGGTTTTGATGTTTCGTTTTTAAATTGCACCGATGCCTGCCGACCA
The DNA here is from genome assembly GCF_040869045.1 of Eurosta solidaginis. Lineage (NCBI taxonomy): Eukaryota > Metazoa > Arthropoda > Insecta > Diptera > Tephritidae > Eurosta > Eurosta solidaginis. The sequence goes on along the minus strand of NC_090321.1, from coordinate 172,341,913 downwards.
CCCAGATAATTTGCGGTCCACCTTTTAAGACATGGGGGAAGGGTAGACCCTTCCAGGTCTTGCAGTAACGAGCCATGGTTGACCGTATCAAAAGCTTTTGATAGGTCTAGCGCTACGAGTACTGTTCTATGGTGGGGGTATTGATTTAAACCGCAATTTATCCTGGTGCTAATGGCATTTAGCTCGGTGGTAGTGCTATGGAGTTTTCTGAAGCCATGCTGATGAGAGGCTAGCTGCAAATTTGCTTGGAAATAAGGGAGCAAAATGGCTTCAAGCGCCTCTGCCACTGGCGATAGGAGAGATATCGGACGATACGACTCACCTATGTTAGCTGGTTTCCCAGGCTTTAGTAGCGGGACCACCTTGGCCATTTTCCATTTCTCCCGCAAAATATGAACTTAATTTGAACAGTATTACGAGTTTGCCCGTTTGAGGGTTAATGACTCCGCCATCAATCAGCCTTGCCAGCATAGTTTGAAATTAATAATCAACATAAACGATTTGATTTCGTTTTGATATGGCAGAAAACGAAACAAAATCATTTCGTTAATTTGACGTTCTTAACGTTAATAACCCTACAAGAAACGCTGATAGTTTTACTAATACACTCACACTTGTAATTGACAATGCTGATCCTGCGATGACGTAAACAATGATACTCAAATTTATGTACGTTCCTTTGTTCGCTCACGCATGTCCGCATGTACCCAACGACAGTCTATAATCATGAAAAAGGACTCAAACTGGGAAAGCTTCGGACACCTGATACAGAACAATAGAACATACAGCAGATACCATTATGCATGTGAGACAGATACATAATTCTCAACGCAATTTTATGTATGCGAGAACAGTTTATCCGATTTAATCATGTTGTCACTACTGACTGTCATATGACAATCAAATGATTATCACGGTTGTTTTGTTATTTTTTAAATTCCGCCATTTTCAACCAACGAAAACCATATAAAAAATAAGTTTAAAAAATGAAAAAGAGAGTATTTCAAAGCTCCATGCTAAAAGAAAAAAAAGTCGAAAATAATATTAAGAAATACCAAAAGCTGTCGGAATGTGTGGGGCGCAGTCAAAAAATTTATACGCGAAAAATAATAGTGGTTAGTGGTGATTCATTTTTAAATGTGTTTCCGCAGGAGGAAAGCGTTCTTCTGTTGTTTTGTTATTTTCTGAATTTAAATTGAACATTCTGAATTCGAATTCTTATAAAACTATTTATTTTAAACAAATAAGAAACACGTATGCTTTTGTCACGTACAAAATTAAAAACGTAATGAAATAAAGTAAATAAAAAGCAAACAGCACTGTTTCATTTTTGGATGAATATAACAATGGTCATTTATGATAGTATAACAGTCAAACCTGATATCTACAGTAAACTATCATTTATGACACATTTTGATAGTTAGAGTGTCAGCACTGATCCAGGAAAAGGAATGAGAGTGAGCAGTACGGCTATATACTTAATCAGTAGGCCATGTTGGTGTATAAGAAGGAGAAAAAACCCCCACGTACACAGTTGTTTACATCACATTTGCGCAAGTCCCCTTAAGTTTGTGATAGAAAGTTTGTATGAGGCGCTGATCGTTAGGTTGACATTGCTGACAATCAGAAGTAATGCGGCAGTTACTCACGAACGTACGTAGAAAAAACGTGTCAGCTGACACGACCTATCTTATGAGTGTGCAATGTAAACGAAAACTCACCGACGTGCAACGCCCGTACGTACGTAGCCCGGAACGTAGAAATCAAAACAATTTTGATTTTTTGCGGAAGAACGTGTCAGCTGATCGCTCTCTCACTACACAGAGTTGCCTAGTAAACTTTTGTACGCTAATTTTTGACCGTTTGCAATTTTATGCAAAAACGCCTAATTTAAGTTTGAAAAATTGTGAAAATAATTCGAAATAATTATGTAAAAGTGCTGATTATAAATATTTTATCTATTTATACTTATTTAATATGTATTCAGGCCTTTTACAATATCAAAAATTAAATTGGAAAAAGTTGATGTTTCCATAAGCATGCATGCAAAATGGTTGTTGTTGTTGCAAAATGGTCAATGGCAACAGTGCTTATCTGTAAACAATACACACACAAATATGTTATGTACATGTACACAGACGCACACATTGATTCCTACGTGCTTGAGAGTTCGGTCAAACGTGCTTCGTACGACAAACGTCCTTACGTACGGCACACGTCGGTGGGTAACTGCCACATAAGTCACATGATAGTCAGTATTCTTGTAGGGAAACGAAACGAAATGACTTTGCTTCGTTTATTAACGTTAATTATCGTAACGAAATGATATCGGTTCGTTGGTTAAGCATGCCTGTTTTATCTTATTGGAAGGGTTTTGCAATATTCTAATAAACTTTTTTTGAAGGTGTTTAAGTTTTCACAATTTTTAACATGATTAGGTAGTTCATTAAAACATTTCAGGCCTTTGTAAAATATATTTTGCTTGCCCATTTCTGTTTTGAGAAGAGGTGATCTAAAATTATTATTTTCCCTGACTATGTAAGAATGGGTTTCATTCACATAAGCAAGTTTTTCACTTAGGTAGGCTGGTAATTTACCATGCTTGATATAAAATACAAATTTCATACTATGGTAAGATATCAACCATTGTTTACTATATAGTTTGGCAGCTTAAATAGAGCTTATGTTGCGAATAGAGTGGAAGGCAGTGGACTAGGTAGTCGAATGTCATATAATGAAGGAATTGATGTTCGGAGTTTTTTCAAAATATGCCGAAATCCTGAATCACAAAGGGAGTGTAGTTAAGTACGAAAATGAAAAAATGTAGTTAGGCTTTGCTCCTTTTTTAGCAGGAGATTTTCATTTTAAAAATATAATATACAAACTACCATTCATTCTATTACTTTTTTAGGAGGAGATTTTCATTTTAAAAATGTAATATATAAACCAATGTTCCTTCTATTACTCATTTTATATAGGGAGCTTCACATGCACTTTATAAAAACGTGCTTTTTATTTTTACGAACTTATGCCTCAATGAAAATAAATGAAAGACGTATTAATGTAAGCATTAATCATGTTTCTTACTTCTTAAATGTTCTTCTTAAATATTATAAATGTGTTAAAAGTAGCAGGACTAAAATAATATTGACAAATCTGATATGTCAAACTAATTTTATATAATAAAAATGATTTCCTAAATTGCTTGCATTTTATACATATGCATTATATTTTAGATTTTCTCTAACCTTTTTGTGCTGACTAAATTTTGCTTCTGCATAACTTTCTTTGGCTATATAAGATAAAAATTCCAGGGGCCGTTTTCACCATCTTAGGTGAACGCTAACAAACACTTTATTTGAAAGAAATCGTTCAGTGATTCGTCAAATAAGGGTTACTTTAAAATAACGGACGTTAAAAGTTCCCCTCTCACATGAGGAAAAAGGAAATACAACTATTTTTATAACATGAAGATATATAGAAAATTTATTATGGATTGCACTGCGACCGTTGATCTATTGTGCCCTCATCAGATTGCGTCGCGTTCCAGAAGGATATGTTCAACCGTCTCTCCTGATCGATCACGAAATCGACATGAATACAAAATTATGTTTTTTATTTAGTTGAACGGCGATAGAAATTCTTATATTTTTCAAGAAATTCAGGAAACTTCAAGAAGAACCCTAAGTTCTTAATTATTTGTGTTTTGCTTTGACGTTGGCGGTGGGTTGCTTACAGATTGAAGCAATCAAAGCGCGTGTGTTCAAAGTCAGATGTAGACGCAACGCAAGGGTCAAAACGACTCAAAAGTCACCTTAAGCTTAGTTGCTTCACGTGTTATATATCATTATTAATTAAAAACGTTGGATCTCGTAAAAAGCTAAACTTAGGCAAGATACACACGAGACATAGCTTCGTAGACGCGTACAAAATATGGAATGCAGCTACGATTTTCTACGCCTCAAAATTTCTTATGCTGTACCTAATACGCGTCTATGAAGATACGCCTCGTGTGCATCTTCCATTAGATTATTTTCAAAGAAAAAATGCTCTTTAATAATCGGGGATTGCCCATATTGCTTTTTTTTAAATGTATGAAAACATTTATTTGAAGCAATTTTTTAATTTTATAATTTATTTAATAATTTGGGAAAAATTTAAACAACGTGACATCAGGACGGACAAGGCGACAGCTGTTTCGATTATACCTTGTAAATCTCTTCAAAAATGCTCTGTTTTTTAAACTTTGCTAATATCACATAAATGTCTACTATTATGGCTGTCGCTTCCATACTACTATTTCATTATTTAAAAAGAAAATTAGTTCTGAAAAATGCAACCTTGTCACATGCGTTCTCAAACACGGTTGCTAAACATGTTTTCATTTAGGCCCAAAATGCATCGAAAAAAAGACCAGATCTCAAAAAAGAGGACCAAATTTTAGGTTTTTTATTCGTATAAAAACAATTGGGATGTTTCATGGTTTAATATATACAATTTTAATAAAGTAGAAACTTGTTTTAATTCAAACTGCGCAAACAAAAAGAAAGTGCACCTTTCACCAACCAAACGTTGTGAACCTAGTTTTGCTTGATTGCAATGGAATAAAGTCCATAGCGCAGTTAGGTTTTATTAAAGAACGGTTAAAAAATTTGCTTTGTGGCAAACTCAGTAAATCGTAAATAAGACTTGCAGTGTTGTTAATGCTATTTTTATAGATGTTTACTTTTTCTCTAACAGTTTAAACTTCATACCAGAGCCTAGATTCAGTAAGTGTGAGTTGGATCTCAGACTAAAAATCAAGCGTCTTAAAAGTTTCAACTGTGTAATAATTGAAAACCGATCGAAATATATATCCACTAAAACAAGTTTTTTTTCTGATAAGTCCGTTGTTTCTTCAAAAATTAATGACAATGTGTTTGCCCGAACATTCACCACTTCCCTTTTTAATGCCTTGCCTAAATTATCTACCGGGTGAAATGTCATTGTTCTGCTACATTTTATAGATAGAGCAATTTTCGTGGTAAGAATTCCATTGCAGTAAATTGAAAATTATATGTGGATAATAGATTTGCGGAAAATTTTATTAGCAGTATTTTGAATTTTGGTTTCAGTTTAAGTGAGAAAGAAATAAGCGTCCCAAAACTGTGCCGAAAAAACCCAAATTTAGAAAAAGGGACCAGCGTACCATATGGGGTTGGAAGGGACCATTTTTGTTCCAAATGGAATAAGTGGCAACCGTGTTCTCAAATGCAAGCTTCCACATCAAAACATATACATATAAGTACTTCGACATTACGAAATACATTGTCGCGTTGTGAGGCAAAATATTGTTGCATAAAACCTTTTTGACCGCCACAATACCACAGATTAAGTATAAAATTTCACAAAAATAATAAAATTTTTCGAGAATCGCACCGAATAATTGCAGTCATTGTTTACGAATTTAGATACAATGAGATTGGCAAATACGAACGTGTATGAAATGTAATGTCAAAACGTATATGCACATGGTTGTATTTCAATACACGAAAATGCTTTAAAAACGCATGAAATTGTTAAATTAAAGTTGAAAAGAAAATGTTAAAAACTTTAATATAAATAAAAAGCTTCTTTTAATAACAACAAATACGTCCTATATATTCTATTTATACATCAATTGGTAAGGTTTATCTCACTTTAAAATTTAAGCAAAATAATCTAAAGTTTTTTTTTGAAATTGAGTCGAGAACTGTGCGTGTGAATGTGCGAATTTCACCGATCAGCTGTTAGTTGCGCTACTTGGTAAAATTTACAATGATATCAACTGTTTCACGATCAGCCAGTTTAGTCCATCAAGCATACTCTTTATGGAAGTGTCGTACCTCACTTTCAATATAAATATCATAGCTTTGTTTTGCATAATTTGTAACCTGCCTACTTGTATTTCATTGGCAATAAACAATATTGTAGGGCAATATAAGAAGTGCGGTTCTATGATGGATCTATAAACTTTCAACTTATATTTCTTAATAATAAGTTTACACGATCTCTTCCAAAATCCAATTTTGTTGCCCATTTTGGCAAAACTATATAATCAATATGATCCGTAAACCTCAGTTTATTGTCAATCAGGATCCCTAAGTACTTAAATATTTTGACATCCTCAATGCTCGTATTCATTATTTTTATACTCAGTTGAGCAGAGCTCACAGAGTATATTAAGTTTGATTGGATAACGGTTGGTTGTACATATATAAAGGAATCGAGATAGATATAGACTTCCATATATCAAAATAATCAGGATCGAAAAAAAATTTGATTGAGCCATGTCCGTCCGTCCGTCCGTCCGTCCGTTAACACGATAACTTGAGTAAGTTTTGAGGTATCTTGATGAAATTTGGTATGTAGGTTCCTGAGCACTCATCTCAGATCGCTATTTAAAATGAACGATATCGGACTATAACCACGCCCACTTTTTCGATATCGAAAATTTCGAAAAACCGAAAAATTGCGATAATTCATTACAAAAGAGAGATAAAGCGACGAAACTTGGTAGACGAGTTGAACTTATGACGCAGAATAGAAAATTAGTAAAATTTTGGACAATGGGCGTGGCACCGCCCACTTTTAAAAGAAGGTAATTTAAAAGTTTTGCAAGCTGTAATTTGGCAGTCGTTGAAGATATCATGATGAAATTTGGCAGGAACGTTACTTCCGCTTAATAAAAATTAGCAAAATCGGAGAAGGACCAGGCCCACTTTAAAAAAAAAAATTTTTTTAACGTAAAATTTTAACAAAAAATTTAATATCTTTACAGTATATAAGTAAATTATGTCAACATTCAACTCCGGTAATGATATAGTGCAACAAAATACAAAAATAAAAGAAATTTTCAAAATGGGCGTCGCCATAAGTCGAACAAAAATTAGCCAATCCTTTTGAAATTTGGTAGGGGCATAGATTTTATGTCGTTAACTCTATTCTGTGGAAATGGGCGAAATCGGTTTGATGCCACGCCCAGTTTGTATACACAGTCGTCCGTCTGTCCTTCCGCATGGCCGTTAACACGATAACTTGTGCAAAAATCGACATATCTTTAATGAACTTAGTTCACGTGCTTACTTGAACTCACTTTATCTTGGTATGAAAAATGAACGAAATCCAACTATGACCACGCTCACTTTTTCGATATCGAAAATTACGAAAAATGAAAAAAATGCCATAATTCCATACCAAATACGAAAAAAGGGATTAAACATGGTAAGGTAATTGGATTGTTATTGAAGCGAAATATAACTTTAGAAAAAACTTTATAAAATGGTTGTGACACCTACCATATTAAGTAGAAGAAAATGAAAAAGTTCTGCAGGGCGAAATAAAAAACCCTTAAAATATTGGCAGGTATTACATATATAAATAAATTAGCGGTATCCAACAGATGATGTTCTGGGTCACCCTGGTCAACATTTTGGTCGATATCTGGAAAACGCCTTCACATATACAACTACCACCACTCCTTTTTAAAACTCTCATTAATACCTTTAATTTGATACCCATATCGTACAAACTCATTCTAGAGTCACCCCTGGTCCACCTTTATTGCGATATCTCGAAAAGGCGTCCACCTATAGAACTAAGCCCCACTCCCTTTTAAAATACTCATTAATACCTTTAATTTGATACCCATATCGTACAAACACATTCTAGAGTCACCCCTGGTCCACCTTTATGGCGATATTTCGAAACGGCGTCCACCTATAGAACTAAGGCCCACTCCCTTTTAAAAAATCCATTAACACCTTTCATTTGATACCTATATCGTACAAACATATTCTAAAGTCACCCCTGGTCCACCTTTATGGCGATATCTCGAAAAGGCGAACACCTATAGAACAAAGGCCCACTCCCTTTTAAAAATACTCATTAACACCTTTCATTTGATACCCATATCGTACTAACAAAGTCTAGCGTCACCCCTGGTCCACCTTTATTGCGATACCTCGAAAAGGCGCCCACCTATAGAACTAAGGCCCACTCCCTTTTAAAATACTCATTAACTCCTTTCGTTTGATACCCATATTGCACAAACGAATTCTAGAGTCACCCCTGGCCCACCTTTATGGCGATATCTCGAAACGGCGTCCACCTATGGAACTAAGGATTACTTACTTACTTTCTTACTTACTTAATTGGCGCTTAACCGTCTAAACGGTTATGGCCGTCCAACAAGGCGCGCCAGTCGCTCCTTCGCTCCGCCAACCGGCGCCAATTGGTCACACCAAGGGAGTTTAAATCGGTTTCCACCTGGTCCTTCCAACGGAGTGGGGGCCGCCCTCTACCTCTGCTTCCATAGGCGGGTTCCGATAGGAACACTTTCTTGGCCGGAGCATCATCTTTCATTCGCATAACATGGCCTAGCCAGCGCAGCCGCTGCGTTTTAATTCGCTGGACTATGTTGATGTCTGCGTATAGCTCGTACAGCTCATCATTAAATCTTCTTCGGTACTCGCCATCGCCAACGCGTAGAGGTCCATAAATCTTTCGAAGAACTTTTCTCTCGAACACTCCCAAAGCCGCTTCATCTGCTGTTGTCTTGGTCCATGCTTCTGCCCCATATAGCAGGACGGGTACGATAAGTGACTTGTAGAGTATGATTTTCGTTCGCCGAGAGAGGACTTTACTTTTCAATTGCCTACCTAGTCCAAAGTAGCATTTATTGGCAAGATTGTGTCTTCGCTGGATTTCAGTGCTGATGTTGTTGCTAGTGTTGATGCTGGTTCCCAAATAAACGAAGTCTTTTGCTATTTCGAAATTATGGCTGCCAACAGTAGCGTGGTTGCCAAGGCGCATATGCGCTGACTCTTTGCTCGATGACAGCAGGTACTTCGTTTTGCCCTCATTCACCATCAAACCCATCTTTACCGCTTCTTTTTCCAGCTTGGAGTAAGCAGAACTAACAGCGCGGGTGTTTAGGCCGATGATAAGGATTACTCCCTTTTAAAATACTCATTAACACCTTTCTTTTGATACCCATATTGTACAAACAAATTCTAGAGTCACCCTTGGTCCACCTTTATGGCGATATTTCGAAAATGCGACCACCTATACAACAACCACCACTCCCTTTTAAAACCCTCATTAATACCTTTAATTTGATACCCATATCGTACAAACACATTCTAGAGTCACCCCTGGTCCACCTTTATGGCGATATTTCGAAACGGCGCCCACCTATAGAACTAAGGCCCACTCCCTTCTAAAATACTCATTAACACCTTTCATTTGATGCCCATATTATACAAACAAATTCTAGGGTCACCCCTGGTCCACCTTTATGGCGATATCTCGAAACGGCGTCCACCTATGGGACTAAGAATTACTCCCTTTTAAAATACTTATTAACACCTTTCTTTTGATATCCATATTGAACAAACAAATTCTAGGGTCACCCCTGGTCCACCTTTATGGCGATATCACGAAACGGCGTCCACCTATGGAACTAAGGATTACTCCCTTTTAAAATACTCATTAACACCTTTCATTTGATACCCATATCGTACAAACGCATTCTAGAGTCACTCCTGGTCCACCTTTATGGCGATATCTCGAAAAGGCGACCACCTATACAACAACCACCACTCCCTTTTAAAACCCTCATTAATACCTTTAGTTTGATACCCATATCGTACAAACGCATTCTAGAGTCAACCCTGATCCACCTTTATGGCTATATCCCTAAATGGCGTCCACCTATAGAACTATGGCCCACTCCCTCATAAAATACTCTTTAATGCCTTTCATTTGATACACATGTCATACAAACACATTCCAGGGTTTCCCTCGGTTCATTTTCCTACATGGTTATTTTCCCTTATGTTGTCACCATAGCTCTCAACTGAGTATGTAATGTTCGGTTACACCAGAACTTAACCTTCCTTACTTGTTAGATCTAAATTAAGTGATTCTCTATTGGTCGTCCTAGATGAAACCATGAACTTAGTTTTGTTAACGTTAAGCTTGAGTTTATTAATGCAAAGCCATCTATACAATGAGTCCAAATCTTCTTGCATTTTGCTGCTTGCTATTGAAATGTCCGTTTCATTTACTTCAAGTAGCGCATCATCTGCAAACAACCTGACTTCACTATCAGGCAGGTTCTGAAATTCGAGTGAAAGTGAATATGAACATGAATCTTAAAACGAGTGAATTTAAATTTGGTGTTCTTAAAAACGAATGTTTCGTTCATTTTAGGGCTCGTTTTAATTTCACCCCAAAATGAATGTTTGACATCTGACAGCTATCGTTTGGAGAGTGAAAAATTATTTTAGAAATATTTAAAAATAAAAATTAAACAAAAAATGAGCGCTACAACTACTCTTGCATTTATTTTGTTGGAAAATGAGGCGCGTGTTGAAGAAGCTCTTAATAGAAAGATTTTGCGGGATCACTCAAATCCTTTAGAAGTGCCTGAAGTTGTGTAAGTTTATAGTGCTTGCGTTATGTTCTACTTTATATAGCAATGTTCTTTACAGTTTCGTGTCCAGCTATCGTGTTAACAAAGATGTATTTATAATGCTGTTAAATGTTATTGAACCTCATATAAAAGGCACATCCATTCCAACTGCATTGCAAATGGCTGCAACACTGCGATTTCTAGCCGAAGGAGGTTTCCAAAAAGCTGTGGGCAAGGATAGCTACATCGCGATGGGCCGACGTACTATAGCAAAAGTACTGAAGCAAGTATTGCAATGTTTGGAAAAATACTTGTGTCCCAGGTGGATTAAATTACGAATGACGGAAAATGAGGCGACGCAATCCAAACAACATTTTCAGCAAAACTTTGGGATTCCTCGAGTCATTGGCTGCATTGATGGAACGCATATTCCAATAACCAAACCACATATAGACCACAGCGTCTTCTATAATCGCAAAGGCTATTTTAGCATGAATGCACTGATTGTAAGTAGTAATGTCAAAAATTAAAATATTCCTTAAAAATAATTATAACACAAATTTTTGCTTGTAGATATGTGATTACAAAATGGTTATTAGAGCTGTAGACGCTCGCCACCCCGGATAATGTCATGACGCAATGATATGGAGTGTGAGCAGAGCAAATGACCATTTTCAACGACGCTACGACAGTGGAGAGCGCGGTTCATGGCTTTTGGGTGACGAGGGATATCCTATTCAGCCATTTTTGCTAACACCATTTAGGAGTCCACAACTTGGCACAGCAGAGCATACATTTAACCGAAAACATTCTTCCGGACGTAATATAATTGAGAGAACTATTGGTGTTTTAAAAAGTCGATTTCGATGCTTAGCCCGCACTCTTCAATACCAACCACAAAAGGTGATACAAATAACAAATGTTTGCTGTGCTTTACACAACGTTTGCAAACACTACAATGTGCAGGATACAGTTGAAATTAACGTAGAAAATGTGGAAGATGTATCAGCTGTTGCTAAAGAAGTATCCAACGATACTACGCTTAACCGCGAAGCTGTAATAATCTGGGAAAATATTGCCTCCCGACTTCACAGAAATTCTTGAAATTTTAATGAAATAAATAAATAATTTAAATACACACAAGTATTACTAAAAAGTTCAAATATTGATATTTTATTAATGCACTGTTAAAAAAAAAACATTTCATAACATGTCATAAAACTAAATCAGCATCAGTTGCGTTTAGGATTTAAAAAAATTAAATTTTATTTGTTATCGCTTTTATATCTTTTCGAGTTGTATTTCAGGTTCATTTTTAACTCCGCCAATTCGTTTTCTTTAAGCTTCAGCTCGTTCTCTGTCTGCCGTAACCTCTCCATGTGAAGATGGTATCTTTTATCCTCAGCGTTGCCCTCCTTTATAGCAGTTGTCAATGCTGTCACTGCTTCACAGAGACTTTCAACCGCGCCGCTCACATATATTGTCGCCTCTATATTTCCCTTAAAGCCATTGACAAGGTTTTTCATATGCATTGTTTGCTCGGCGATGTTCGATTTAAGGCAATCAGTAACAGGGGGCTCTAAACTTCGGGAGCGGGATGACGCAGCAGCACCACTTGTTGAAGGCCGATTATCATCTTCGCTGGAGGTCTCTGAAGCTGTCTCATCATTTGTTGCTCCACAGTCTTTTGATTTTGGAACACCTCATACGGTAGTGTGTTTTTTGCATAGCCGAGCAATTGCATATTCGGTTGGCGTCAATACATGCTTATTAAAAGGGCCGCCTCCTGTTGCCCCAGCCTCTTTATTATTATGAGCAACTTTTTTCCTAACAACAGCTCTCCAATCCAACCAAACCTGGAAAATTGTACACACAGATATATGTAAAAAATACACACCATCACAGAAAATTTTATTTTGCACCTTCTTCCAGCCAGAAATGTCTTTATGTGGAGGACCATGGTTATTTAATTCTGCCACAAACTCCGCCCACAATGTATCCACTTTCACCTTATCACCTTTTATAAAGCCGACTGCAATTTCTGGATGATTTTCCATAAATTGAATGGGAACTGTCTCTTGGCGTACATTTTTATGTTTACCCCTAAAAATATAAGAAAATAACTTGTATCATTTGGTTTTATGGTAAAAATAATTAATTTTGTATATTCTTACAGCAATTGTATATTCTTACAGACTTACCATGTTTTATGGCACCAAATCCACGAATTCAAATTAAAGTGAATGCTAACCGAAGATTTTCTAGTGAATTCGTTTTCTGGAACACTCATATTCACTCGCAGTTCATTTAAGAAAAATATGTGAAAAAGAAAATGTGAAAGTGAAACTCAGAACAGGGTGAATCGGATTCACAGTGAATTTAATAGATTTTCACCCGGAAGTGAATTTCAGAACCTGCCTGTATATTTCAGTGCTGATGATATATCGTTTATGTAAATGTTGAACAGGATTGGTGCTAATACCGACGCTTGTGGTAAACCTTTGTCCACTTGTGCCTCGGATGAGACTACTGACTCGATGGTTGTTTTTTGTTTCCGGTCTGATAAGAAGCTTCTAAACCACTACAATTAATTTTCCCTCATACCAATTTTTTGTAGTTTATCGAGCATTATATTCCTATCAATTGTTTCGAACGCTCTTTTCAGGTCAATGAAAACTGCTACTATACGTTTTTTTAGGCTCAGCTCTTCCTTCCAGCTAGATATGACGTAATTTAACGCCGTGCCTTTCTCGGAAACCGGATTTTTCGTTTATAAGGATTTTATTATTTTCTAAGTAATTAAGCAGTTGATTTTTTATTACAATTTCCAGAATTTTTTCTATGTTCGGCAATGTATTTATCGGCCTTAGTTCTTTTGCCATTATTGAATCTTTTACTTTCCTAATTGGTACTATTGTCGAAATTTTCCACATGTCTGGCACTATTCCAGTAGTCATGGATTTGTTTATAGCAGTTGCATAGAAGAAACTCATGTACGATACCGAATCTTTAATTACGCCTTCTGAAAGTAAATTTTTCCCCCAGTTTTATTTTTGAACCTTTTTGCTATACGTATAACATCCTCAACCGTTGTAAATTGGAAGTCGTTCTGACTCTGAACAACTTCAATTTCCCTGTTTATAGCAACAATGCTATCTATAAAGAAGGAGTTCAATGCTTCAGCAATATGGCGAGGTGTATCATATGTCACACCTTTTACGATCACCGTCAAGATCTTTTCTTGTGGCCCCGTTAAGTTTACAGCATGCTTAAGATGTTTCCACATTAGCCTGCTATCTGAACAATTGATATCAATATTATTCTCCATGTATTTAATCTTTTTTAATTTGATTAGTTTTTTGTAGTACTTCGCGACCATGTTATATTCGGTATAGTCACCAGTTGCTCTAGCTTGTGAGTGCAACCGGTATTTTACTTTATTCAATTAAGTCAATTCTTGGTCATACCATTTATTTCTTAACTTTACCGTACTGTTTTTTTCAAATGTTAGTACTTCCGTACAATCTAGTAAACAAGTATTTATATAGTTGACCATGTCGTTGACATTCATGCTTCTTATTAAACCGAGATCGCAATTCCTCAGTAGAGTCGTCAAGTTATCGGCCGAATAATTCTCTCAGGATGTTGATGAAATGACTCTTCGTAACGGGTTTGAATTACTTACTTTTATAGCAAATGTAATAGTTTCGTGATCGGATATTCTGTGGTCTTCAAGATTTACACAAGAGAGTATATCAGCGTTTGCATATAATAAATCTATTTTTGTTTGAGAAGTTTCCGCGACTCTGGTACTGAAATTTATTTTTTTTTTCATTGCGCTACGTGCGCAAATTTCATTCAGTTTGTAGCTACTCGAAGAGTTGATATTTAAGTTTATATTGAAATCTCCAACTAGAAGGGAATTCGTACCTGATTCTAATACTTCTGATAAAATACTCTCTACGTGATTTAAAAATTCACTGCCACTAGAACTTGAGGAATGGTCAACACACCTATTTGCCACTTAATGTCCACTTGCTTTAATTTTACTATAGCACACCATACATTTCTATCAATTGATCGATTAAACCTGACTTTGTACTTGATTTCCTTTTTCCGTAATAAAACGACCCCTCCCGTATGTTTACTATGAGAGTCGCAGCGAATTAATGTATACGGTGCAATATTAATTTCAGAATGAAGAATATCTGAAGTTATACGTGTTTCTGAGCATAAAACAATGTCCGGATCCACTTCTATCATTTTTTCGAGCTCTGCTTTATTTGCTAATAAACTACAAATATTCAAGTAGACACATTTCAAATCAAAAACATTTATTACTGGGCCTGTACGTCTTGGTTGCTAAAAACCAACTCATTGTTTTTCCAGTTTAAGCTTCCTTTGATAAACTGGGCAGTCATGGTTCATTATATTATGGTCTATATTGAGCTTAAAACCTAACTGATTATTGGCATCTACGCAAATACCACATTTATTAATGGGCATGCTCTCCTTGCAGTTTTCTGCCCCATGTTCTCCCAGACATTTACTACATCTCTGTTTCAGAGTGCAATTGGCAGCTATGTGGTTAAACCCTAAACATTTGTAGCACCTTTTTACATTTTGACCGTCATAAACTCGGCAGCGATCCCATCCAACATTAATTTTCTTATGTTTCAGGATGGTCTCATAATATTTATGCTCTATTTCTACAACTGCATTAATATGTTGTCCACTATTTTCTTTTTTAGCGCGTTTAATTGTAATACATTTCATTTTAACTTCCCTCAGTGTATCATTCTGCGCAAGGATCTGGCTAACTATTACGCTCTCGGTATGCTCTGCACTAATATTAGCTACCACAACTCTAGTAAAATACACTTTTGGCTCAGCTATATTATACACATTTTTATCCAACTTTTCTGTTAGCGTATCTCTAATTTTTGTCCTTGTCGCCTGCTGTATTAGCGCTTATAATTATCGTGCCATTATTTTTGTTTTGTACCCTTCCTATATTTAAATGGGATGGATCTATTTTGTTTAAATCCGTTTTTGTTTTCTCAATGGCTTGTTTCACTTTGGGCTTAACAATTGGAGGGATGCCTTTTGTAACAGTGGCATATGTAGAAACATTTCCACCGTCAAAACCTTTATTCTGATTTGCAGCCTTCTTAACCTCTTTTATAATTTCCTCTTTCTGTTTATTAAATGCCTCATTAGGGATATTAGCAACCTTTTTAACTTCATTAATAATTTCAACCTTTTGCTTAGTGAACGCCTCATTCGGTATACTAACTTTACTTTGTTTATCCTTATTTTCTAAGCACAAGCATTCTATTTTTTTCATTAACTCTAGTTTTTCTGAGTTCACCTTATAGATTTTTTCTACTATTATTTTCATTTCTTTGTGTTCAAGTCCAGTGTGGAAAACCATTTCGTACCAGACAGCGAGTCCAGAGTATCGTCAATTCTTGGCAATGGGTAGCTATCCTTTTTCGTGACGTCGTTAAACTTGCGGCAGTCCACGCAAAACCTCATTTTCCCATCCTTCTTCTTCACAAGTACCACCGGTGAGCTCCATGGACTAGCTGATGGTTCGCTGACGCCGCTGTCGCTCATTTCTTGTACGATTTGACTCACAACTTCCCGCTTCGCCAGTGGAACACTACGAGGAGGTCGACGTATCGGCCTCGCGTCTCCAGTGTCAATTTGGTGTTTCACAACATTGGTGCGGCCTGGTTTGGAACCATCCTGGTCAAATATGTTTCGTACTTTCGTCTGAGTGGTGACTTGAACTCATTGAGCGCTCTTACCGGAATACGTCCATCTTGTTTTGTCATAGCCAGGGTTCTTCGCACAAGTATGTTCGGTGCTGATTTGTTTGCTACTTCGACAACCGACAATTTGTTTGTCCCACAATCTCCATCAACCTTTGCCCAGATGACTGCTTCGGATTTTGGTGGCTGACTCTCTTCCACCAACACTCGTTTACTGTTGTAGCCTCTCTCGTAGCCGAAATTAAGTGGCACATCCATGTTCTTATATCGCATCGTCTTGCTTTGCATATCGATCTTGATGCCTTGGTCGATTAAGAAGTCCACTCCAATTATGATTTCATGAACAATCTCTGCCACTATAAAATTGTGTAGTACCGTGACGTTCCCAATTGCTACTTCACATGCTACTTCCCCAATTACCTGGGTGTCCTCTCCCGTGGCTGTACGTAATCTTGCTCCAAGCAATGGTGTTATCTTCTTGTTGACTAAATCTGATCGAATGATGGAATGGGATGCACCCGTATCTACAGTCAGTAAACGTTCCTTTCTATCCACATGTTTTCCGACAGTAAGATTGCTTGACCTTCCAATTTGCGAGATAGAGATTATGGTACATTCAATTGAGGGAGCCAGCTGTCGCCCCTTGCGGCTGACTCGCTTTAGCTTAGCGATTGAGTGGATTTGGAGATTTGCTCATCTCCTTAAGCTCTGCATTTACGGCCACCCACATTGCTGGAACTTTTAGGATTGGTACCGCAATAACGTGCAATGTGCCCTGGCTATCCACATTTAAAGCATTTAACGGCACCATCGTTTTTCTGCTGCGTTCCTTATAATGCTTCCAAAATTGTGTCTACCCAGTCTGGCCTTTCCACTTCCACGCGATGAGCTTTGTACGCAGGCTTACTCAAAAGTGACGCTGTTTCCTGAGTCAGTGCATGTGATACCGTTTCTGCGAATGTGCGTTTTGGGTTTGCATATGTCGCTCTCTTCGATTCTACGTCCCGTATTGCATTTATAAAACTCTGGATTTTTACCCTCTCGGTGTACTCCACGGGTGCGTCCGCATTTGCCAAATGAGCCAACCTTTCAACATCCGAAGCAAACTCTTGCAAAGTCTCATTAGCTTTTTGGTAACGGTTTTGCAATTCTATTTGATATATCTGTTTCCTGTGTTCGCTTCCGTACCTTCGTTCTACAGCAGCCATCAATGCGTCATAACTGTTCCGTTCGTACTCTGGAATAGTCTGTAATATTTCGGCAGCTGGTCCTTTCAATGCTACGAAGAGTGCAGCAACTGTATCTTCAGCATTCCAGTTGTTCACTGTTGCAGTCTTCTCAAATTGTAGCTTAAATACCTGGAAAGGAACAGAACCGTCAAAGGATGGTGTTTTTACCTTTGGATTACTCGTTGAAACTGCTGGGCGATTTAGTTGCAACTGCTCGATACGTCCTCTCAAAGCATCCACTTCGGCCTCGATTTTTTCCTCAAACTGTAAAATTTGTGTATCCTGGGCCTCCAGCTTCGATGATACCCTTATCTCCTGTGCCTCCAGCTGCGAGGATATGCGGGCCTCCTGTACTTTCAACTGCTAAGCCAACTGAGATGTCATATATGTCTTTTGCTCGTACAGTTGGGATGCCATATATATCTTCTGCTCTTCCAGTTGTGATGACATTACTGTTATACGCGTTTCTTGTGCTTCAATCTTGAACATTATACGTGTATCCTGTGATTCCAGTTGAGATGCCATTGTCGATGTTTGAGCAGATATTGCAGCCAATATCATTTTCAAGTCTGTGCTGGTAACTGTCTGCGATGTTTCGGTTTTCTCTTCAATTTTTGTTGTTGATTCGTCGCTATCAAAATGAAAGACGAACTGTTCAACATTAATTCCTTCCGACTCCATAGCGTCTCGTAGCCGTGCTTGAAGTTCGATCTTATTGCCGGTTGTACTCAACCCACGGTTCTCCAACTCCTTTTTCAATTGCTGGATCCTTAATTCACTCAACTTTGCCATGTCCAAGTTGTATTCAAAATCCTCGGAATTTATTCAACAATTCCTCTATTGACACCAATTGTAACGAATTTAGTGCAATTCCTCTTATTTGCAACCTTCTGCTAACGCTCGAATCACTAAACTGTTGCATAAATAACTCCACTATTCAATAATGCAAAATGGCCTTTATTTATTGGACTACTTTCAAAATAACACTACTATTACCCGCCAGATAGCTTCTGCACTGTGCGGTTTCCTCGTTGACATATTTCTAAGCGCTTCTATATCTAGAACTTACTAGTTAGTTATCAGCTATAAAATTGCTCAGCTGTAGGATTTTATAGTTTCTCTCATTGCATACTTTCGGGAGTATCTCAGATATATGCGTACATATGTGTATACATAATGATTGACTCGTTTATGTAGATAAGTTAAGTTATGATGCCTATTGCACATCTCTGCTAAGTCAACAATAGCCGTGTTTTTTAACACGCGTATATCCGTTTACGCTTAAACTTTATATTGACTGCTAAGAGACAAACTATAAATACACCTCTGAAATTGCTGCGCATAAATTTTGTCCTACTAAATTTCAATACGCATTATACTCAGATGTAACTGAAATATGTGTCTTTGTTTCACCCTGTACACTAATTCTATGTATTATACAATTCATCGCAACTGATTCAGCTATATGTTATACCCTATGGCCATCAGAGCGTTGCGTCTCCGCTTTTCGGTACACCCTGTTGCTGTAGCTAGTTGTTTTACCACAGCCGCTAGATGGGTCTCCTAAGCATTATCTAAGCGAAGATAGGCGTTTTTTAACACGCGCAAACGAAACGTATACGCGCGTGTTAAAAAACATGGCTAATATGCCTAGCTTCTCTACGTAGCCTCAAACAACTAGTTAGCAACCAAGTCAAATGGCAAGGTCAATTGATGCAGAGCAAAACAAACCAACAATTGATCATCGCTTGCCTAACAACAATCCAACTCAAATGCCCATCGCTTGCCTAACAGAGCTTGCCCAACAACAGCGCTACTAATCGCACAAAAGCAATACGTGACGCTACCATAGTAACATCATGTGCAAGCCAACAGCATAACAACCCACTGCATACGATCACAGCATAGCAACATCATATGCACTGGCTTGGTATGCAACCCAACGGTAGAACAAGTAATCGCGCGTGGTTCTATCATAGCAACGGCAGGTTTAATTTCCAGCCCAGCAACGTACTGCACAATGTCACTGCTTGCGCTTGCTTACCATAGCAACGTGATGTTCGTAGGCAGGCATAAAGAGAAGCGTTAAAACTGATCGCGCGACGTCGCTGCTTGCACTTACCTAGCAACTTGCACTTATCATAGCATCACATGCGCTAGCAACAACAACTGAATGTGCGACCGTTTTTACATATGATAACAGCAGCAGCAGAATGGCATTAGGAAAGGTATTTAAGGAGGCATCATTGCCTTTCGAGGGTAATTCAGTTTTATCAGAGAAGTTGCACGGTCAACTAATGAGCTGCTTAATAAAGTGTATTAAAGCAAAGTGTTGTGTTGTGTTATTTATTTAAGGAGAGCAAGGCCATAAGGACCTGCATAACTGGCGCCCAACTATAGTGCAAACCCAAGAGTTAAAAAAATACACATATCCTTTAAAGAAGGATTACAATAAAAAATAAAAATTAAATAAAATAAAAAACAGTGCGAGTGCTTTAAAAAAAATTGATATATCCTTATATTAAAACAAGACAGTGCAAGACATAAGTGTTTTTTAAAAACCTATATCCTGTAAATAAGAATAAAAACTAAAGGAAAATACTTGTTTCATTCAAAAAAAAATTTCCTTAAATATTTATCCTTATCAAAAAAGGAAGTGTTAAAAATAAGGACATAAAAACAGTGACCAACAAAATAAACCAGTGTTCGGAAAAACTTTAAATGAAGTGAATATCCTTGAAGGAAGTGTGAAAAAAAAAGTAAAGTCAAAGAAAAACTACTGAATAGTTAAAATATATTAACTTAAAAGCTATTTAAAAAAAAGTGTACAGAAAAAGGAAAATAAAATCATCCTTATAAAATAAACCAATGTTTGAAAAACGTTATCTAAAATAAAAATCCTTGAAAAAGGATAAGTGAAAACCAACAGTAAATTCAAATAAAAATTAGTGAAACAACTTCGAAATAAATACCTATCCTTAAAAATATAAGAACAAGCATATTAATTTAAAGGCTATTAGGAAAATAGACAGTGTAAAAAAAAAGCATATAAAAAGTGGCAAAAAAGTAACCAACAATATTATAGAGAAGAGGAAAATTAAATAGTTGTGAAAAAATTTCGTTTTGACGGTAAATTTTGAATTATTTAAATAAAAGAAAAGTACAAAAAAAAAAACACTGAATACAAATACAATACGCTAAAACAATAATTATTAAATTGTGCTGAACGTCTTCAAACAGACATTTTTCTAAAAAAAGACGTTGATTTAAAAACTAAAGGCACCCTCTAAATTAAAAAAAAATCTGGAAGTGGCATCTGTAAATCGCAAGACGAAATACTTCACCAATCAACAGGACCCTCGTTACTTCGATATATATGTACGTATAAAAAATTATTAGTTTTAAGAATTGCATTAATAAATATCTATATTCCAATTATCATTATTATAAAAAATTTATAGTGTTTCTACAAAAAATTTTAATAAAAAAATGGATAGAAATGCAGTGGCTAGTTTACTGGCGTCGACAGTAGAAGTGGTTGAAGAGAACTTTAGGGAACAATTAACAGAGCTAAGACGTGATTTTCAGAGTATTATACCTAAAAGAGTAGAAGTTTTCAGTCCCGTAACTATTGTTGCAGGTACGCAAAGTAGGCATACGGATCTTAATTTGATTAAGTCTCTACCAGAATTTAGGGGTAAAATATCTGAATATCCAGCATGGAGGGAAGCAGCTAGGTTCGCGATAAACTATTATACCGAGGGCTCGGGGCCATATTATATTGCCATGGGTATTTTGCGTAACAAAATAACGTCGGCAGCTAACGAAAATCTTAGCGCTTTTAACACTCCGCTAAACTTTAAAGCCATTATTTCTAAGTTAGACCAATTATATGCAGATAAACGACCACTCCACATATTAGAAAATCAGCTCAATATATTGAGGCAGGGACAAATGTCTATTAGTGAATATTATGATGTAGTTGATAGGCAACTTACTTTGATTCTAAACAAAAATATTATGACATATAGCAGTAATGAGGAACTTTGCAATGCGTTTAATGTAAAGGCTAGGGAAAACGCTTTAAGGGTATTCATTTCCGGTCTCAGGCGGCCACTTTGCGATACCCTTTTCTCTGCGAACCCACCAGACTTACCCAGTGCACTAGCTGCAGCGCAAGAGTTGCAACATAATCGAGACAGATATAACTTCGCGCATACATATGCCTCGGGAAGATTGCCACAAGTACATCAAAGTACCCCATTTTCTAATACTCCTCCTCATCCAAATCGATCAAATCCAAGCAGTTCAGCACAATACCCCGTTCCAATGGAAATAGATCAAGGAACCTCTTGTTTCAGAAGAAATCCTCAAATCAGAAACAATCCTTTCGAACAGCGAAATCGCCAACAAACATTTCAACAGGGAAATAGTTCAAATCGGCTAAATTCTCATCAACAGCGGACGCGGCAACAAGCCAACAACTTTGCCCAACCTCAACAACAATTCAAGAGACCTTACAATAACACTACCTCCACTCAAGCACCCTTTAACAAACTGCAACGTATTAACGCTATGGAAAATAATTCATTTTCCACGGCAGTGGACGAGTACGAATACCCTTTGTCGAATGAACCATACTACTCCGAAATGGAAGATAATCAGCCTCTAGATGAGATAAATTTTTTAGGCTAAGGTCGAACTTGACCTTCATTACTCGAACTTTACCTAATACGCAAGTTCTTAAAATTCTGATAGACACGGGAACCGCGAAAAATTACATAAAAAAATATGGTTTTTTGAAAGGAATAACCGCCACACAATATCCCTTTCAACTAAGATCTATAAATGGTGTAAATAAAATTTCTGAGAAATGTAAAGTCAATATTCTAGGAACGACTGCTACTTTTTATATATTACCCCAATTAGATACTTTTGATGGAATCATTGGATATGATTTGTTGAAAGATATCGAGGCAAATATTGACACAAAAGCTGGACTGATTTTCCATAAAAACGGAAAAGAGAATCTCAACTTTTTTCAATGTCAGGAAGTTAACATGGCTCATACTAAAAAAATTGAAACACCTTGTAGTATTGAAACACTTAAACAAAATAATTTTAACGCATTTGCGAACCCCAATAGAGCTCTTCCGTATAACACAAATGTAATAGCAAGTATAGACATGGTAACTGATAAGCCAATTTATTCAAGAAGCTATCCTTACCCAATATCAGTATCGAATTTTATTAACAACGAAATTGAGTCCCTACTTAAAGACGGCATAATAAGGAAATCATATTCACCCTATAACTCGCCTGTTCATGTAGTTTCAAAGAAAGGGTTAGATGATGACGGAAACCAAAAGTTGAGAATGGTCATCGACTTTCGGAAGCTAAATGAACATACTACATCTGACAAATATCCAATCCCAGATACTACAGTAATACTCTCAAATTTAGGTAAGTCCAAGTTATTTACGACACTCGATCTTAAATCAGGGTTCCACCAGATTTGCCTTCGAGAGAAAGATAGGTGCAAAACAGCATTCAGCGTAAACAATGGCAAGTATGAGTTTTGCCGTTTGCCATTTGGCTTGAAAAATGCGCCAAGCATATTTCAAAGGGCAATAGATGACATTTTGCGTGCAGACATTGGGAAAATATGTCACGTTTACGTTGATGACATCATCATTTTCTCACCAGACGAAAGTTCCCATTATAGGCATGTCGATTCCATTCTAAAGAAAATCGAGCGAGCAGGAATGCGAGTGTCCTTAGAAAAATCTAAATTTTTTAGGAACGAAGTCGAATTTTTAGGTTTCACAGTCTCGCATAAAGGAATTCAAACATGTCCTAGTAAAGTAGATGCCATCCTAAATTACCAACAGCCGAAATCGTTAAGATCTCTACGGTCCTTTTTGGGTCTTTCGGGCTATTACCGTAGGTTTATAAAGGACTATGCGCATATTTCAAAACCACTTACGAAATACTTAAGAGGTGACAATGGCCACGTTACTAGTAGACAATCCAAAAAGATTAATATCTCATTAGACGAAGAAGCAATAAATGCCTTCAATAAACTTTAAACTATTTTGGCCTCAGAAGACGTCCTTCTCCAACACCCAGATTACTCTAAGCCGTTCGAGATAACAACCGATGCCTCATCCGTAGCACTAGGAGCTGTGCTTTCGCAAAACGGCAAACCTATAACTATGATATCTCGTACACTATCTAAGGCTGAGGAAAACTATGCCACGAATGAACGTGAACTGTTGGCAATAGTTTGGGCATTCCAAAAGTTAAGGCATTATCTGTATGGCATTAAAAACATACATATTTTCACAGACCATCAGCCGCTTACATTCGCCATGTCAGATAAAAACCCCAATTCGAAAATTAAAAGATGGACCGCATTTATAAATTCATTTGCTCCGAAATATTTTTATAAGCCCGGTAAAGACAACAAAGTAGCGGATGCACTTTCGCGTCAATATATTCACAATCTGGATGACTCAAGCGCTACAGCTCATAGTGAATTATCTCTTTCAGACACAATAAAAACCATAAAAAATCCTGTAAACCAATTTAGATCCCAGTTAGTGCTGACACCATCCGAGGTGAACAGCAAATCCACCAAAATTCTATTCCAAAAACTTGTTAGACATTCCATACACTTTAAAACTGCAGAATATCTTTTACAAACAATCCGGGAAAAGGTTAACCCAAATGTAGTAAACGGAGTTTGTTGTGATCTCGAAACTTTAGCCAGAGTTCAGTCGTTACTCTTGTCCAATTTCCCAGGAGTAAAGTTTATACATACGGAAAGGATTGTAATTGACTTAATAACAAGAGAAGACCAAATCGAGGCTGCTACCACGGAGCACAACAGAGCCCATCGCTCAATTCAGGAGAACTACAAGCAGTTGATATCTGAATACTTTTTCCCAGATATAAAGAAAACCCTTACAACAATTACTAAAAATTGTAAAACTTGTTCGGAGAATAAATATAATAGACACCCATCAAAATTAGAAGTAGGAAAAACACCAATTCCAGAATATCCTGGCCAAATTCTCCATGTAGACATATTTTCGGTAGATAAATTTCATTTTTTTACCTGCATAGATAAATTTTCCAAATTTACAATTACGATTCCTATCGAATCCAGATCAACAACCGATGTTAAAACTGCTCTACTTTTAGTACTGAACAAGTTCAGAAAAACCAAAATAGTTGTTTCCGATAACGAGAAATCCCTTCATTCCAATACAATATCCAATTTATTGAAATATCATTTCGAAATTGAGCAGTTTTTCATACCAGCCTTACACAGTAAAAGTAACGGCCAAATAGAAAGAGTACATTCAACGCTAACAGAAATCGCAAGATGTATAAAAGCCGAACAAAATATAACAGATACCAATGAATTGATTTTACTTGCAACATATAAGTATAATAATTCAATACATTCTACTGTAAATGCGAAACCCATAGATGTAATTAATAATTTTCCCAAAGATCACCTAGACTCAATTAAAGTAGCGCTTACTGTTGCACAAGAAAATGTCGTTAAAAAATCTGTTAACAATCATAGAAAATTTAATGAAGGAGAAAAGGTATATGTTCGCCGCAATAAACGCCTAGGGAATAAATTAAGCAAGGTGTACGTGGAAAACATTGTACAAAAAGATTTAGGAACAACTGTGTTGATAAATGGCAAAAAAGTCCATAAGGATAACTTAAGATAAGGATCAAGTATAAACGCAACTGGTTTGTCAAAAAAAAAAACAAAAAATCTTTTAAATCAAAGGTATTAAGTCATCAATTCAACGACTTCTACTGATCACCCAATAAAAAACAACTAGCTTTAAATTTAATTCAAAACCATGAAACATAGTTTTTACGAAATATTGGATTCCTTAAATTTTGATGTAAAAAAAAAAAAAATTTTTTTTTTATTTTTTGATATTAAATTTTGAAAATTATTATACAAAAAATCGTACATATGTATACGACAACTGTAGTTTTCTTATAATAATTTTCTTAAGATTCTCTACCAACCAAAATCACATGATTATATAAAAAAAAATCTAACTACAAACATACCGAATGGAAGTAAAACCAAATAATTTTCATGTAAGGTTTTCATAGCTTAACTCGAAATAAAATGTAAATAATACGGAAACAATAATTTTTCGATTAAATTGAGAATACTAACTTAGAAAATATGTATACAATTACCTTAAAACGCAAATTATAAAAGTCCGCATAAAATTGTTCTGAAATGTACATATATATCTAATTTAGTGAAACAAAAAATTATGAATTTTTGCTATATTTTTCAAGAACTTATAAATAAAA
This sequence comes from Eurosta solidaginis, assembly GCF_040869045.1. Lineage (NCBI taxonomy): Eukaryota > Metazoa > Arthropoda > Insecta > Diptera > Tephritidae > Eurosta > Eurosta solidaginis. The sequence goes on along the minus strand of NC_090321.1, from coordinate 172,316,108 downwards.
TGGAAATAATATTTGAATTAAAAATGTACATATGTATACAGAAAAAAAAATATTTTCAAAACCAAATAAATAAATAAACTATTATTATATTTAAAAATATTATAATTTTTTTCAAAACACTTCCTATAAAAGCTTACTTATAATTTTTCTGAATTGTAAATAGAGAATTGACATGGTTTAGTAAAAAATATCCAAACATTATAAATATATTTTAAGAGCTACAATAACTCAAGATTAAAATGGAAATAATAAGTATGAAAACAACGTACATATGTATACGAAACACACTATTTCAAAAATTAAATAAATAAATTATTATTATATTAAAAAAAAAATCTATAATTTTCTTTAAAACGGTTTTTTTAAAAAAGCCAAATTCTAATTTTTTTTATGGTAAATATAGAAATATTTTTTATCGAAGCCTAACTTTACGAAGCTACAATAATTCAAAAATAAAATGAAAATAATAATTATATAAAAAAACGTACATATGTATACGGAAAACATTATTTACAACATTATAAATCATTGATTACCACTTAAAAAAAAAAAAAAAAAAACATGTTATATCTTTTAGAAAAAAGCTTATTGTAAAAGCCAATTTAAAATTTGTAAGAGAAGTAAATATAGAATTCCCGTAATTTAGTAAGAAATTAAAGAATTAAATATTTGCAGCTAATTAAAATTTCAAAAGATGTCAAATTATAACTCTTTAAAAAAAAGTCACACAAGATCATCGAAATCATTATTTCTTTACGAAGTCCGCAAAAGAAAAGGATATTTAGATTATAGAAAGTATATCTTTTTATTTTTTAAAAATATGTATAGTTATAAGTTCGTCGGATCAGGGACGCTCCGAATTTAAGAGGGGGAGGAGTTAAGTTATGATGCCTATTGCACATCTCTGCTAAGTCAACAATATGCCTAGCTTCTCTACGTAGCCTCAAACAACTAGTTAGCAACCAAGTCAAATGGCAAGGTCAATTGATGCAGAGCAAAACAAACCAACAAATGATCATCGCTTGCCTAACAACAATCCAACTCAAATGCCCATCGCTTGCCTAACAGAGCTTGCCCAACAACAGCGCTACTAATCGCACAAAAGCAATACGTGACGCTACCATAGTAACATCATGTGCAAGCCAACAGCATAACAACCCACTGCATACGATCACAGCATAGCAACATCATATGCACTGGCTTGGTATGCAACCCAACGGTAGAACAAGTAATCGCGCGTGGTTCTATCATAGCAACGGCAGGTTTAATTTCCAGCCCAGCAACGTACTGCACAATGTCACTGCTTGCGCTTGCTTACCATAGCAACGTGATGTTCGTAGGCAGGCATAAAGAGAAGCGTTAAAACTGATCGCGCGACGTCGCTGCTTGCACTTACCTAGCAACTTGCACTTATCATAGCATCACATGCGCTAGCAACAACAACTGAATGTGCGACCGTTTTTACATATGATAACAGCAGCAGCAGAATGGCATTAGGAAAGGTATTTAAGGAGGCATCATTGCCTTTCGAGGGTAATTCAGTTTTATCAGAGAAGTTGCACGGTCAACTAATGAGCTGCTTAATAAAGTGTATTAAAGCAAAGTGTTGTGTTGTGTTATTTATTTAAGGAGAGCAAGGCCATAAGGACCTGCATAACTGATACAAGTGACTGTCTGCTTTATTGTTGTTGGTTGTGACTTCATTTACCTAGCATCAGACTAGTGATGTGAGTATCACTTAGGGCCGATTTCACCAACTCGACTAAAGCCAAAACTTAGTTGTGACTTAAGTTAGTCCAGATTTGCGGCTTAGTTTTTTTTCGGTTTCACCAACTTAGTTACTTAACGAAATTTACATACAACAACCCTATCAGCTGTTTTATACATAGTAGTATTTTTTGCTACTCTTTAGTTTCACGCAACCCAATACAATTGAAATACTGTCAGTTACGGCTGTCAGCTGCGTATTGGCAATTTTTGATAAAATTATAATAAAAATAATAAATTGTGCATAAAGTTCAACGCATTATATAAATTGTCAACTTTTGCCTAAAACTGGATCTAGGAAAAAAAAAATATCTGCTCAATTTGCGCACGTGCTGGAATATTTGTGAATTTTAGAATTTATTGTATTTACTGCAAATTTATGGTATTAAAAAAACAGTATGAGCAAGAAAAGCAAAACCAAGTCCGGCAATCTGGGACGAGCATTGATAAAAATCGCTTCGGGCATCAATTCCGCCGTAAAGTGGATAACGACACTATGGTAAACAAAAACTGCATTTGGATAAACAATGTTTAAGCTAAAATTTTTCGGTTATTTTTATTTATTGGGGTTTATACAGCTCCATACTACCGAAATCCAAGATGGCTACGATTAGGGACGGTTAAATTTGGCATCTGTTACTGAGGAATCTTCATTTCATAATTTCTTACGCACTGCTGAGCTGGCGCACACTGAATTTCAAGCGGAGAAACTGAATATCACATTCATCAATCCAAAAACGGGCGTTGGTGTACTCTCGAAATCACAAATGAAGCAAATGCAACAAAAACATAGGGAAAATAATAATATGCTAACAGTGCCACGCCGTCCTAAATGGACAGCACAAACAACCGCAGAGGAATTGTAAAGAGCTGAAAATGAAAGCTTCTTAGAATGGTGTCGCACTTTAGCGCTGCTGCAAGAAGACAACGACATCTTACTTACACCTTATGAAAAGAATTTAGAATTTTGGCGTCAGTTGTGCGTGTTGTCGAACGTTCAGATGTTGTTGTGCAGATTGTGGACGCACGTAATCCACTGCTCTTTCGCAGCGTCGACTTAGAGCGGTATGTAAAGGAAGTAAATCCGAATAAAATGAATATGATTTCTTCGCCACAAATTTGCATTGCAAAAACTTTAGTAAAATTTGGATTCTGTTATATTATCTCCCTTCTCCAATCTCTAGATCGATTCAAAACCCGCTTCGAAGGAGATTGATAAACAGTTCTTTGATTCAAACAATAGCAAAGCTTATGTGAAAGGACGCACTAACTTTCCACATATTCGTCTGGCCAGCGATGGTAGCTTGGTGAGTGCGTCACATACAGAGAAACCTTGGCGTAGCGTGAAGAAAGAACGTCGTGAGAAATTGCGCAAGATGTTCTCGCATTTGGATAAGCACTGATGCCATAAAACCCATCAAGGATTGTAATTCTAGAAGCACTGCATATATCTTCGTAAGGCAGTTTCTTTTACTTACTTACTTAATTGGCGCTAAAAAAAAAAAATGTAAGGCACGATAACCTCAGAAGAGATCTAAGGCCGAGCTTCTCTTCCAATTTGCGTCGTGCTCCTCTTGATTTTTCCCTACAAATTGGCCGGACGGGACGTACATGTTTTATGCCGACTCCGAACGGCATCTGCAAGGCAGATGAGTTTTCACTGAGAGCTTTTCATGGCAGAAATACAATCGGAGCGCTTGCCAGACACTGCCGAGGGGCGACCCCGCTTAGAAAAATTTTCTTCTAATTTAAAAATCTTATTTCTAAAATTTTGATGTTGCTTTGTCCGGGAGTTGAACCCAGGGCATACGGTGGGATAGGCGGAGCACGCTACCATTACACCACGGTGGCCGCCGTTACTTTTATTTTTGTTAAAAAGGAAACCCTATTGTAAAGCAGTCTGGATTCGGCTGCTGCAGAATCCACTTTTAAGTGAATTACCCTAAACTATGTATTGTGGATATGCTATTAACTGTGTAAATATAAATATTAAATAGTTTTTAAATGATAACTGTACAAAACCTCGGTTCCGCTTAGTTTCTATTTGCACGAGGAGCGACCCCGCCCCAACTTAAAGACTTAGCCCTCTTGAGATTGCATCGCTTTCCAGGAGGATATGTTTAGCCGTATCCGCTTATCGATCACAGAACCCGCAGGTATCACGATTATTTGCCCAATTTATGCATGTGGCTGTTGAGTCTGCATTGTCTTTTAAGAAACCTGTTAAAATTCTAATTTTATTTTTTGAAAGGCGTATGATTGCTCCTCTAGCGATTAAGACTACATCCTCCTGCAGTAACTTAGATTGTTCAGAGTGCGCCAGTGTTCTTATATATCTGTCTACCAGCAATATATGCCATCTTATTTTTATTATTTTTTTTTTAGCGAACTGGCAGCTGCCGCTTGGGCCCAATAGGCCGTACAGTAGCTCCCTCTATCGCTAGAACGTTCGCCCGCTTATTACCATCCACTCACCCCTCTGTGGCCTAAAACCCACGCCCGCAGTACTACATTGTGGGTTCGTAGTTCGTTCAGCTCATATTGTGGCTTCGGGCCCGAAGACACCAGCTCAAATCGCCTCTGATGTTTTCGATTACCACCATAAGATCTTGTGTAGATATGGGTTGCTCTCTAGCCTGGTTGCATTCATAGACAAGATAACAGTTTCCGCATTCCACTTAGATAGATAGATAGATAGATGTTGTGAGGTCAAGCACTGCGACCTATTGGTCTATTGTGCCCTCATTCTCTTAGCAACACCTCATCCAAGCGGAGTTCTCTGAGAAAATCCAGAATGTTTCTCGGCTTCAGAGAGTGTATGTTACTATTTCCTACTTTCGATGATGCTAGCATCCCAAGTCTTCTCGCGACTGCATCGCATTCCTTCAGGATGTGTTCTGCAGTCTCATCTTCGCGATCACAGAACCGACAGAGGCTACTAGACGACATCTTAGGGGGTCGGAATATACCCGTGGTAGGTATGCCTGTCGTAAGAGGCGACTAAAATACCTGATTCGAGGGCTGTGTAGCGCAACCCTTCAGGTTGCCAGCGCAATATATAGCTTCTCCAAACCCAATTGTCAACCTCACCTATCCGCGGCGAATCCTGTTTCACTAACATACGAGGCTCTGGCGACACCAAGCTCTTCATAGAACTTGGGGGTGGGGAGGGAGGGATGGCCTGAAGGTTTAATGTGGCCACGTAAATCGTTCCCGAGATGGTCGGGCTAGCACCTTAATGGTGCTGTGTTACCGGAGCGTACCTGATCTGTATCCGGCAAAGGACCATCACATCAATAACACTCCCCAAAGCCTTCGGGGAGCAACCTTATCGCTACAACAACAAAAAACAACAACAACTAGACGATATACCCAATTTATTCATATGGCTCTTTAGCCTGCAGTGGCCTGTGAGTATACCTGTTAAAATCCTAAGGCTACTTTTTGGGAGTTGTACACTCCTATTAGTGCCTTTGCCTGCCGAAGTCCTGGACTTTCGCGCCAGTGTTGTTCTCTTAGGCACACCTCTTTTTGTCTAAACTCTTCCCTTATTGTATGTGACTCTATTGGCATGATAGGCTCGGGTCCTATTGGCTTTCCGGCCGCTGCCAACCTGGCAAGGTCGTCCGCTCGCTCGTTACAATCTACTCCTCTGTGTCCAGGTACCCATGCTGCACACCGGCTTATGGCGACAACTGGTAGGGATATTTTGGTTCGGGGGCGAAAGATCCCCGCTCCTATGCCGTCCGGTGTCTTCGAGCCATCGGTGTACTATATTATAGTGTGTGCCTGGTGAAGCGCTTCAATCCTGGAGGTGTCCCACGCACATTTGTTCCCAGCTCTATTTTGAAGCGCTTCTCAAACTTAATTATCTTCCTCGTGTCATCTGTGAGAAGTTGGATGAGTAGAATCTGCTCCCTCAGCTTCTCCATGTTGTCGTTTTGTCGAAAGCCCCTCTATGTCCAAAAATGCGCATAGCGTTACCTCCCCGCACTAAACTGAAAGCAGCTCTCGACAAATGTACGTTTTCTATTCCATTTGTTGCTTACTTGTAAGCAATTATATTCGCTTTATATTTACTAAATATCTGACCATGTTTTCATTTGTTGGTTTTGGGAATTTATTGGGCTACTTTTTTCTTAATAAAAATATATTTGCATTTATTTAAAACTAATAAGTTTAGACAGGAGCTTTCTCAACCAATTTGAACCAATGACCGCATTCGCAGCGTTTTAATGTACCTTTTTGCAGCCACATCCATTGCACATAAGTTTGATCTTCTTCGCCTGGAAATAATATAAAATAATTGTTTAGTATGTTAAAAAAATAGTTTTTGTTCGCTTGTGCTATTTATTCTTCACTCACAGATGCAACCAACAATACGTGCATCAAATGCGAATGGTATCAGATTGGGGTTTTCTTTGGTGCCTGCGCCACGTTTGAACACTTTTATGTCGAAGGGATTATCGTTGCCAGCAGCTTTGGCTAAAACTTCACGCCTTTCAATACCGGTTGCGTGTTCCAGAGGATCGTTCATCACTGAAATTGGAATTCAAAATATTTAAATTAGTTATTTATAAGGGTTTAAAGAACATATTATTGATCATTAATAACTGCCTGCTTCACAAAAACTGACTACAATTGGGATATCAAGTCTTACCCAACCTCCTTCTCCCAACTTACTGGAGATCTCCCCTTCCTCATCATAAATTACGAATGCTGATGGAAACACTTTCTTGATCAGATCGTTTTCATCCATTCTCTTAACATCACGTAGGCCGAAGGTTTGGCCTTCGGTGAACTATGTTCGAATCAGCCTAAAGCACATCATTAAACCCTTTTCGATAACCTTTCTATAGAATACTTGGAAGCCGTTTGATTTTTGTTCTTCGTAGAATTTTACTTTTAACTTGCGTCCTTGGCACAAAGTAGCACTTAAACAATGCAATAGATTTTTGGGATGAGACTGGATTTATATACGACAATGTGAAAAAAAAATACTGAAAAACGTATTTTCATTAACTTTAAAAAAGGAAAGTGGGACAAATACAAATCCTTTACAGACAACCGCTTTGCTTCCCTCCCAATCCCGACTGATGCTCGCCAAGGGGAGCGTGCTTTCCGCAAGGTCATTGAATCCGCCCCGGCTCACTTCATTCCCGCCGGTAGAGTTCCCGAAATTCGCCCCACTTTCCGGCGGAGGCCGCAAATTTAGCGAGAGAACGTGACCTTATAAGACAGCTCGATCCCGGCAACCCCCAAATAAATATAAACCAACGCATCAGATTGCTTGTGGATGAACACAAGCGGGCGAAATGGGAGGAGCACCTAAGCGGTTGTAACCTCTCTGCCGGTGTAGGTAAACTTTGATCCACTGTAAAGTCCCTATCGAATCCGTCTAGGCACAATGACAAAGTTTCCATCGACCTTGGCGATAAAGTACTGTCGGATGCCAAAAAATGCGCGAGCGCTTTCTGCCGACAATATATAATGCATTCTACGGTCGACAAAGATAGACGGAGGGCCAACAGACACGCACATAAACATAAATTCAGCGCGTCACCAATGACCATCACCGCCAAAGAGGTTGAGGATGCCAAGATGCCAACATCCAAAGCAGTGGGCCCAGACGGCATAACCATGCCGATGCCTAAAAGCCTAGGGAAAGGGGATTTCAAATATTTAGCACATGTCTTCAAACTGTCTCTTTCCACATTTGTCATACCCGAAAAATGGAAAATGGGTGGTCCCGCTACTAAAGCCTGGGAAACCAGCTAAAATAGGAGTCATATCGCCCTATATCTCTCCTATCGCCAGTAGCCAAGACGCCTGAAGCCATTTTGCTCCCCTACTTCCAAGCAAATTTGCAGCTAGCCTGTCATCAGTATGGCTTCAGAAAACTTCATAGCACGACCACCACCGCGCTAAATGCAAATTATCTGGGTGGTCGGCAGGCATCGGTGCAAATTAGATGTGAAACATCGAAACCAAGAAGAATTAAACAGGGGGAGCCAGAGATCAGGATCTACAAATCCAGAGCCGTAATAAAATCCTTAAATCCCTTGCTGGTAGTACTTGGGGAAAAGACAAAGAAACGCTCATTACCACATACATAGCAATTGGCCAGCCGATTGCATGCTACGCGTCCCCTATATGGTCGCCAAGCTTAAAAATTACCCACTGGAAGAAGCTACAGGCCTGCCAAAATACTGCTCTCGGAATCGCCACGGGATGTCTTCTTATGTCCCCAGAACACCATCTACATAATGAGGCGAGAATACTCCCCATCAGGGAGAGAAATGAGATGCTAACCAAACAGTTCCTGTTGAATAACCAGAAACCTGGGTATCCCATCATACATCTGATTGCTGACCCACACCGCCTAGGGGCTTAAGGAGTCATCTCCGTAAGCATTATGAGGAAATACGGCGCCTGAGAACTCAGCCGTATGAAGCAAAAAAACATAAGCAGGTCCTCAGTGAACTCCACAAAATACCTAAAGAGGTGTCAAACGACGCGTCTTGACATCAGTATTATTAATTCGAAAGCGGAAAATAAAAATTTCAAAAGATATTAATGAAAAACCGAAAAATTACCAGCGGGTCCCTCCGAAGCCGGGGTGGGATCCATCGTATTTTTGCGCAGACCCCTCTGCGTTGGCGGCCTTCGGCCGCGCTTATAAAAACTTACCCTGGGTGGGTCCAACACCGGTTTGGAGACCATAACTATATCCGCGCAAAACACTTACATATGTTCACAATTTTTTTTTTGTGGGTACGCAACATTACAACAATCACATGAAAATCGCCCATTTCAACTGCAAATATCTCAGAACTGAGACACACTTTTTATTTTCCGCCTTCGGATTATTATTTTCGAGTTTAATACGCGTCTTTTGACACCTCTCTCGATATTTTTGGTAGCATGTTAGCAGTCGACCCCTCAACTAGACTTTTACCCCGCTGCAAGGATCTGCCGGGAGGATGACAATTTGTGGGAGGGACGCAACAAATTAAATGGGATTACACTGAAATGAAGCCGGACAGAATCGGCTGCCTTGGGAAGCGTTTATAAATTAATATAGGTATTGTTTTCCAATTACTATTCACACATATTTACCTGGGGAATTGATTTTAACATGGGTGCACTCCATTGCCCCAACTACACGCGGAAAATTTGCCTTTTCTTTAAAAGCAGCCTCTGTTTCCAAGCGCTCCTGTCCCGTTTGACGAAATTTCACAAAATCTGGTCGCAAGGATGCTAGATGGTAGGAAACTAGCGTAATCGCACGTGAGGCACTTGCTTTTGAAACTCCGGAAAGGTCTGCCACAATTTGCTGAAAAGATCCTGAAGCATGGAACCGGAGTGCGATGAAAAACATTTGATGTGGCTGCATTGCGTTGTTGCTGTAAACAAAGAAGTAATTTAGGGCAACATTTATAAGGGTTTTTATTCAGCTTGGGCCATTTCTTAGACCCTTGGGCCCTTTCTCTGCCCTTATGGAACTACGTATATTTCATTGAATTATAACTTAAAGATATTAAAATTAGTTCCTTAAGCCGCGCATCTTAGATTTGAACTTCATGGAATTTTTCCCGGCGCACAGCCCCGGCAGATGTTTTGAAAACACTCCAAGTGTGTTTCTGCCATGAAAAGGTTCTCAGTGAACATTTATTTGCCCTGCAGCTGCCATTCGGAGTAGGTAGGTTCCGTCTCGTCAGTTTGTAAGAAAAAATGAAAAGGAGCCCGACGAAAATCAGAAGCGGAGATCGGCCTAATCTTCCCTTAGGTAAATTTCGCCAAGCAGATTTTTTTCTTACATTTAAAAGTCTCGACGAATTTTTTGAGTTTTATTTCTATGCACCGAAACGTAGAGACTCAAAAATCTTTTCTCGAACACTTCCAGAGCCGTCTCATTTGATGTTGTCATGGCTCATGCTTCTATTTCCTCAACTGCCTACCTAGTCAAAAGTAGCATTTGTTAGCAAGAGTACTCCCTCGCTGGATTTCTAGACTGAAGTTGTTGTTTGTCTTAATGTTGGTTCCCAAATAAACGAAATATTTTACTTTTTCGAAGTTATGGCTGTAAACATTGCCGTGGTAGCCAAGATGCAAACGCGCTGAATCTTTACTTTATGACAGCAGTTAAGAGTAAGCAGAACTTACGGCGCGGATGTTTGTTCAGGTCGATAATATCAATGTTTTCACCATACGCCAGTAATTGCACACTTTTATAGAATATTTTTCCAGAGCATTTAGCTTCTGCAGCTTGTATAATTCTATCCAGCGTAAAAAAAGTCGTACGATAAGAGGTCACGCTGCCTGAAACTTCGTTTCGTTTCAAACAGTCGGAAAAGGTCCTTACCAATTCCGACTGAGTTGGTGGTTTTGCTCAACGTCATTATGCACAGCCATTTAAGTTTTGCGGGGAAACAAATTCCTTTTCGTGCTGTCGAAGGCGGCTTTAAAATTTACGACCTTTTCAATCAATCCTTTTTTCGCAGGTTTTTTCCAAGATTTGCCGCAGAGGGAAAATCTAGTTGATAGTAGATTTACTATGTCTAAAGCTGCACTGATGAGGTCAAATCATCCGATTCACGGTGGGCCTCAATCTTTCGCACTATACAGGCAGGACCTTATATGCGGTACTAAGAAGGCTGATTCCGTGATAGTTGGCACAGTTTGCAGGATACCCTTTTTTGTGGACTGGGCAAAGAATACTTAAATTTCAAACGCCAGGCATATACTCGTCCAAATATATTTTGAGAAGAAGCTGATGCATGAATTTGAATAGCTTAGAAGGAAATCCACCAACGCCTGCAGCCTTGTTGATTTTTAATCTAATTATTACTATTCTGACTTCGTCATATTCGGATGGACCATTCCTTAATGTCTCCAGTTAGTAGGGCAGAGAAGTGTTCCCTTCTTATTCCAAGTGCAGGAGTTTGCCCCGGACTTAAAACTTTGCGAATTTTTTTGTAAAATTTTCAGGCTTTATTCCTGGTGGCTAGCAGTTCAAGCTGCTAGAGCTCACGTCTTTCTGCCTCTACCCTTTCCCTCGGCGACGCTACGAAGTACTTGAAATATATGATCCCACTGCTTCTGCATTCCGTCCTGTTGCCGTTTACTCTCAGAGAACAGGGGTGGGTGTCGAGTTTTTCGACATTTACTATTCCTTGTGTTTTTTATTTCTTGCTTTTAACTGCGCAGAAGCGGGCTCGTATTATGGCTGCACCGGAAAAAACAACGCTGGAGGCATGCCCTCCGTCTGTCACAACGTGGTCGATATGATTGCGTGTATTTCGATCGGGGGCTAGCCATGTAGCTTGACTAATAATTTTATGCATGTAACTCGTGCTTGATATGTCGATGTTTTGAGCACTGGTGAATTCGATCAACCTCCTGTATTTTGAAGGTTGAAATTTGCGACTGTGGGCCAAAAATATATTCTTTGCATGTCCGCCAAGCACGATTGTAGCAGGGCTGGAAAGTACCAGTGGCATATTAGTTTATTTACCTAAAATTTAGGCGTACTCGCACCCAGCCAGCCTCAACAATTACATTTTTTTCCCCAATTTTGGTACTTTGCGCTATAATGAGAATGTGTTTCAATGGCGTAGATAGCCTTGGACATGGGGAGGGATAGAGAATGTGCAATGGCGTAATTAGAATGTCAGTGCTATAGTACATAGTAAATCAGTCTTCACCATTTTAGTTTATATATTGGTCAACAATTTGTTTATTATTATAAAAAGTAAAACTTTCATTTCTACGTGTAATTAACACGACATTCCTGTCGGTCTATTACAACAGAAAATCGAGCCGGCAGGGTTTTTTAGATTACTCATCAATGACCTCATCAGCTGTGATGCCGATGTCACTATGCATTGCTAGAGCTGCTAATGCATTCAAGCGATCCTTATATAACAAAAGAGATTGATGGTAATAAAATGGTTTTGGGGACTTTAAAGGTTAGAAGCATGAAATAGTATACTACCTCTCCAATTTTGATTCTCTGAATAGTCTTCATCCGTTTCAAACAGGAAAATGTTCTCTCTGGAGTCGATACAGGTAAGTTTGCTAAAATCTTCAGTAACACGTTGATGAACATTGATCAGAACCTTGATAATTTTTTGAGACTAAACCTGAATATCCATATACATACATATATACATTTCCGACTCCGATCGGGGGGATCTATCCCCTAATCCCTCTCTCCCCCCCCCCCCCCCCCCCCCCCCCTATCTACGCTACTGATGTGTTTACTTGTCATAAATATATTGTCAATTTTGTGATGGTTAGAACTTTAAGCAACTATTTTAAAAAAGTGTACGTGGTCGTTAACGAATTTTTCTCAGATCTAAAATCAGTATTAAGAACCATAATTTGTGCAAAGTTGAAAATCTTCTGATTTACATATGTCTTGCAGAACTTTATATTGCCTTCCCCTAGATGTGGGCGGTTCCACGGCCGTTTTCCAAAACTTTTATTTGCTTGTTTTGTATTTTGTAAACTTTGAAAATATTTGTTTAAGTGGGCGCGGTCGCATACCGATTTTGTTAATATACCAAGGTGTATATATAATGGCAAATACAACCTATATACGACACCCTGAATGGCAATTAAATTAACGGCTTGCAAAACATTCAAATTTTCTTCTTCTAAATGTAGGCGTTAGCACTAAATTTAACTTATCTGGTTCTAAAATTTGTGTATAGAAATTTACTGAGTTCGGCAGATAGATGCAGGTCGAAGTACGATTGGGAAGTGAACTACTAATGAGAGGTTAGTTGTGGACATTATATTATTAAAAGCGCTTTGTTTTTTTCTGTATAAAATGCTTGAGATTTCAATTATAAATTTCAATTAGTTCCACAGGGTCTGGCAAAGTTTACTTAGTAATAGCCATATTTTTACTTAATCCAATCAATTGGCATCGGTTATTGGTGCCTTAACTTAAAAAATGTGATAATTTCATAAAAAAGAGGAAAATGCAAAGAATGAATAACAATTGCATAACTAAAAATAATAAGTCACTTAGTCAAAACGTATCCAAAACAAAAAATAAAATAACCAAAAGTTAATAAACTCACCAACTGTAATATTTATAGGTTATGGATATGGCGATATTGGCTTGGCCAATCACATTGATTTTCATAAGGTTGGTTGGATCAGCTGTTTTATATGGATATGGACATGGAAAAGATTGCCACTAGCTTAAGTTGTACAAGTAGTCGTTACATTGATAATGTTTGCCGTACATAAGAAGGTGAATAAGGTTAGTGGGGTCTCGCGACTTAGTCAACCTCCTCCGATCTTAGCTAACTATGCTTATGAGCTTACACAGAATGAGTATACCACTTTTCTCTCTGTTGTTGATTGGTGTGTTGTTGCTGCTAGCATCTCTTCATTGCTGCTTGTCGTATTTGTTGTTGTAAAGCTTTGTCTGAAATTGCTTCCTTTTGCTGACGGCCGTAAATTCTACTCCAGCACATTATGCCACACTCTTCTCTTTCCGCATCTACTACATGAGATGTTGTCTTATCATGTTGTTGAAATTTTGGTCTTCTCTTTGTTGCTGCTGCCATCATCATCAACATCATAATTTCCGTTGGTCTCAAAAGTTTAATGATTTTTCACAGTAAATTCCATTCAAGTTAATGTTGTTGTTGTTGTTGCCTGGTGTCGTCTGTGATATATCGCAATGATATTTCTTTTTATATCATATAACAGAATGGAGCATATACAACATTTTATTTTTGCTTAAGGGCTCTGATGAATTTTCACGCTTTTGCCTCTTACGCCCTGCCCTCCGCGGCCATCATCATCCAAAATTGTTTTCATGCTAGAAAATTTGCAATTTTCTTCTTTCCAGATACAACTTTATCATCTTCATTATATTCTTGCTTTTTTATTTTTGATACATATAACGTGTCTCTAAAGTTTTTTTTTTTTGTGGATATTTGGTCTATTTGATGCGGATTGTTGCGGTGAAATGTCTGAATTTGTGATATTTCACTAGGCGATGTGCAGTTAATAAAGAAGTCGATAATTTATTGCACTTCGAATGAGGTTGGGAAAATGTGCTTAGCCATACACTAATTTTACCCGAACGGACATTGCTGCTGACCGACACTTTGCAGTTGACCGTGGAGTAAGTTGTCAAATTGGTTTTTAGTCACAAAAGTGCTTGCACATAAAATATCGTCTAAATGAAATGAAATGTATTGAACAGCAAATTACGGTGTCAGTAAGTGTAATTGCAATGGATTACCTACGTGATGCGAACTTATTGCAGAAATAAATGATCCTAATTTGCAATTTCATGGATATATATTTTAGAACAATCATTCAGCCTTATCATAGTGTCAGCTTGGAAATATAGAAAAGTTTTGTAGGGTATTTGTAATAACTTTAAATAATATCAACTTTTGTTATTTTAAATATTTTATGTATTTGTTCTAATTTTCAATCTTGAATTTCTTGCTTTCAAAAATTTTCATTCTTGATATTGTTCTGCTAGAAATTAAATTCATTTTTCAATAAAATATAATATTTAAAAAATATCTAAAATATTTATCCTACATCTGGCGATCCTGCCAGGAGCATTAATTTTCTGTGATTGCAACATCAATAGAGATTTTGATGCAACATCTACAATAGTTACAACAACTACTTAGCGAGCTTAATTTGTACTGGACAACAGAAATAAAGAGAAATAATAGAAACAAATAAGGACATATTTATGTGATAAATAATTAAATAGTATAGAGAACTTAGAACTACATTTAAAGGGTTTACTACATATAACAACATAATAACGAATGTAAAATAACAACAATTTGAACAAATGTGAAACTAAAGGAGCAGCAGATATCGTGAGGAATTTATCAGTCAGTTCAAAATCAGTAAAAAATATAAGAATTACAACAACAACAATCAACAATAAAACAACAATAAATACAGCAGAGTCAGTTCAAAATCAGTAAAAAATATATACAACAACAATAATCAACAATACAACAATAATAAATACATCAAGAAAATATATTTTTAAAGAAGATCCTTATAAATAACAATTATATGATTTGGGTGAGCTGTATCGAATATTTTTACGATTTATATTTGTAAATTACTTATATAAATAATATATATATACTTTGTAATTTATCTATAATACTTCATTCATTTTTAGATTTTAAATTGTAAACTTCTTTTTCAGAGATCTTTAATTTTTGTTTATTAAAAATGTATCGTACGCCACCACGTGACACACACACTTCTACACCAACACATCGTACAAATGACTCGCTTATTGATTTACAAGGTGATGTTTTTCAGAACGATCTTGTAAATCCATACGCCAATCAAAATATTGAAATATTTGCTACTTCAGTGAAACTTCCCCAATTTTGGACAAATTGTCCTGAAGCATGGTTCATTCATGCAGAAATGCAATTCAATAGGAAAAATATTACGCAGGAGACGACAAAATATGAATATGTCATCACTGCCCTTCCTCAGGATGTCATTATGACAATTTTGGATTTTATTCAAAATCCTCCTGATGATAATAAATTCTCAGCCTTAAAACAGATTTTAATAGAAAGGCATTCTTTAAGTGAAAATGCCAAATTGGATAAGATTTTGACTGATTCAGAGATTGGAGATCGCAAACCCTCAGAGTTTTATCGGTCTCTGGTCTTACTTTCTGGCTCCAATTTCAGCTCTGAAGTCATTAAAAAGATTTGGATGAGAAAACTTCCTAAAAATTTAAACGTTATTTTAACGAGTTCGAACTCTAATGATATAAATGAACTTTTAAAATTGGCTGATAATGTTTGGGAAGTTGTTAGCAAAAACGAAATAGCTTTAGTCAATAATTTGCAAAATTCTAAAAGCGAGAATGCAATAATTTCCAATTTGGTTCAAACCACTAATCTAATACGTAAAAACTTTGAAAAATTATCTTTAGAATTATCAGAAATGAAAAAAGAAATTAATCAAAATTATTCTAGATCCCGTTCGATAAGTAGGAATCGTTTTAGAAGTCAGTCTAGATATAGGTCCAATTCGCGTGAGAATCCGAACTGGCTCTGCAGATATCATTATAAATTTGGTAACAAAGCTATTAAATGTGAACAACCATGCGCCTTTTCTAAAAATAATTCAACAAACTAAAGTTTTCCGTTGTTGCAGCGACGAACGACGGAAATTTTGAGGTATCAACTCGTCGCTTATTTATATTTGATAGGGAAAACAAGTTAAATTTTCTTATTGATAGTGGGGCAGAGATTTCGATACTTCCATTGCCTAAATTCTTGTGTAAAAATAAATCTAACGATATTATTTTGACAGCAGCTAATGGTACTACGATTTCGACTTATGGTAAAAAAATTTTAAATATAAATTTAGGATTGAGGCGCGAATTTCCATTTACTTTTTTAATAGCTGATATAGGTAAACCAATAATCGGAGCTGATTTTTTAAGCAAATATGGCCTACTTATCGATATTAAAAATAAATGTTTAGTTGACCCGTTGACAAGTCTTTCAGTCAATATTATTTCATGTTTTTGCAATGTCCCTCTTCCCAAAATTTTCTCAGTAGACAATCAATATACGAAATTATTAAAAACTTGTCCATCTTTAATTACGGAACCTGATTACTCGAAGCCAGTTAAACATGCTACGGTTCACAGACTAGTTACAGAAGGTAACCTACCATTTTCTAAGCCCAGGCGTTTAGATCCTATTAAATTTAAAGTGGCCAAGGCCGAATTCGATTTTTTATTAAAAACTGGAATTTGTAGATCTTCAAATTCATCCGTGGCATCTCCTCTTCATTTAGTACCCAAAAAAGATGCTAATGACTGGCGTCCTTGTGGCGATTTCAGAAGACTAAACGTAGTAACAGTTCCTGATCGTTATCCCTTGCCCCATATCCATGACTTCAATATGAATCTTCGAAACAAAACTATATTTTCAAAAATTGATTTAGTTAAGGCGTACCATCAGATACCAATGGCTAAAGAAGACGTATATAAAACGGCAATAACGACACCCTTTGGTATGTTTGAATTTTTACGTATGCCGTTTGGGTTAAGGAACTCAGCTCAAACATTTCAAAGGTTTATTAATGAGGTTATAAGTGGACTGGATTTTGTGTTTGCCTATATAGATGATTTGCTTATAGCGAGTGAAAACGAACAGGAACATTTAAAAGATTTGAGTATTCTTTTTGAGAAGTTGTCGGAATACGGTCTAAATATTAAACCGAGCAAATGTATTTTTGGTGTTGGCAGTATTGATTTTTTAGGGCACAATATTTCTAGTTCTGGAATTAGTCCTTCCGATGAGAAAACAGCAGCCATACGTAATTTTGAGCGTCCGAAAAATATTAAACAAGCACAAAAATTTATAGGAATGGCATACTATTACCATAGGTATATTCAAAATCTTGCTGAATACTCGAATATAATATATGATTTAATTAATAGAACAAACAAAAAACGTGATAAAAAATTAATATGGGATGACACATCAACAAAAAGTTTTGAATGTATTAAAGAAAAATTTGCAAATAAAGTATTATTAAATCATTTTAATAAAGATGCAAAGCTTTCTTTAAATGTAGATGCATCAAATACAGCTATTGGTGGTGTAATAGAACAACATTTTAATGGCAAATCTGAGCCAATAGGATTCTATTCCAAAAAGCTTTCTCCATCAGAGATAAAGTATAGTGAATTTGATCGAGAGTTGTTAGCAATATATTTAAAAATAAAACACTTTCGATATCTTTTAGAAGGAAGACAGTTTACAGTTTTTACTGATCATAAACCTTTGGTTTTCGCCTTAAATTCAAAAACTGAACGTAGTCCTAGACAAACGCGGCATCTAGAATTCTTTGCGCAATTCACTAGCGATATACAATATGTTAAAGGAAAAGATAATGTGGTAGCTGACATATTGTCACGAGTTTTTGAGGTAGATGCTTTTCAAAATTTCGATCTAAATTTTAAAATCTTACAAAAGGAGCAACAACAAGACACTGAACTTAATGAATTAATATCTGGCCAAACTTTTCAAAATCTTAAATTAATCAAAATTCCTTTGCTAAATTTTACCATCTGGTGCGAAGTTTCAGGAGAATGTCCTAGACCATTTGTTCCAAACAGCTTGCGTAAAACAATTTTTGATATTTTACATGGAATTGCTCATCCTGGTACGAAGGCTACCCGAAAACTAATAGTTAAAAGGTATTTTTGGCCAAGTATGAATAAACAAATAAATTTATGGTCCAAGGAATGTCTAAATTGTCAGAAATCAAAAGTTATTCGTCATACGAAATCACCTATTAGCAAAATTCCAGTACCAAAAGGTAGATTCGAGCATATTCATTTGGATATTGTAGGACCTTTACCCATTTCCAGAGGACATCGTTATATTTTTACTATAGTTGACAGGTTTTCTCGTTGGCCTGAGGCATATGCACTAAGAGACATTTCTTCGGCAAATATTGCAAGAAAATTTTTCAGTGAATATATTTCGCGTTTTGGAGTTCCATGTAATATAACTACTGATCAAGGCTCTCAGTTTACATCAAATTTGTTTTCGGAATTGACAAAATTTCTTGGAAGTCACCACATAACAACGTCTCCCTACCATCCTCAAGCTAACGGAATGGTGGAACGTTTTCATAGACAGTTAAAATCTTCAATAATGGCTAGGAATGGGATTAGAGATTGGTACGAAGAATTACCAATAATACTTTTGGGTTTGCGATCAACTTTTAAAGAAGATATTTCAGCTATACCAGCTGAAATGGTTTTTGGTCAAAATTTAAGGTTACCTGGTGAACTCGTTGTCTCAACTTCTGAGAAAACAAATTCGACAGATGTTTTGAGCAGTTTACGTGAACATTTTAGAAATTTTAAATCAAATCTTGAACATCATAAAAATTCTTCTGGAATTTATGTTCCTAAAAATTTAAAAGATTGTCAATTTGTTTTCGTACGGGTTGTAAACAAACATTCTTTAGAACATCCTTACGAGGGACCTTATAGAGTAATTGAAAAAGGAATTAAAAATTTTAAAATAGAAATAAATAATGAAATTAAAATTTTTCCTATTGATCGTTTGAAACCTGCTATGGTGGATTTTGCACACTTTACTAAAACAAAAACAAAAAAGAAAGTAACGTTTAATTTATATAACAATTTATCTCTGGAAGGGGGAGTAATGTAGGGTATTTGTAATAACTTTAAATAATATCAACTTTTGTTATTTTAAATATTTTATGTATTTGTTCTAATTTTCAATCTTGAATTTTTTGCTTTCAAAAATTTTCATTCTTGATATTGTTCTGCTAGAAATTAAATTCATTTTTCAATAAAATATAATATTTAAAAAATGTCTAAAATATTTACCCTACAAGTATACCATATGATAACTTCTGCATAGACGTCAAAATTACAAATAAAACCGATCACCTGATTTTTAAGTGACTATCGTGGTCTTATTCGAATATCAAGCCGATCGTGAATAACTGACCTCAACCTAAATTTAGTCGAGACTATTGTGTTTTCGCGATAGTTTCGAGGTTAACTGCGGATCATTTCACGGTTTTCTCCGTATTATAAATAAATAAATGCAAAGCGCGATAACCTCCGAAGAGATTTGAGGCCAAGCTTCGCTTCCAATTTGCATCGTACTGCTATGAACTCTTCCTACAAATTGGCGAGACATGATCTACATGTTTTATACCGACTCCGACCGGCATCTGCAAGGCAGATGTGTTTAGAAACTTTTTTCTAATTGAAAAAATGTTTCTCAAAATTTTCGATGTTGCCTTGCATGGGGCGTGAACCACGCATCTTCGGTTTGATAGTCGGAGCACGCTACCACCACACCACGGTGGCCACCAATTCCGTATTAGTTCGGGGTAATTCTGCTGCTATTTTTGTTGCACTACGGGACTACTGAGAGGTCATTTTGAGTTCATTACGAGTAGTTTTGGGATTGGTTTTAAATCACAAGAGGCAAAAAAATCGCCCATTGCCCTGTGAAAATCATATTCTAGGGATCAAAATAAGAAACTTTGTCGAAGGAACCATACCTCTAAAACGAATTCTGATGTCCCCCAATTTGGGTCGAACTTTTGGGTTGGGGCAAATTTTGAAAAATCCCACTTTGACCCATTTAGAGTGCTCCAATCGAGTCAAAATGTATGACCGACCCCCACTAACTTTGGAGGCCCGACCCACCGATGTCAGTGGCACACCCACTTGAACCCCCCTGGGGGTTTACCATACAAACATTTCAAAAAATCGCCGGTTTTGCACTTTACATGAAAAAATCAGCGAAATGCCTATGTTTTTTCTTTTTGGAGTTTATTTTTCTCTTTAGAAATTTATTTAGTCAGAACATATGTAAAAGAAACAATGAATTTAACTTAGTAATAGAAAAGAAATTAAAAAAAATTATTAGAAATTAGCGTTTTTACAACCCTTTTAAAACTAAGGCATCACTGTGATGCATTTGCATGTCGTAAACATAGTTGTGTGGGTTTTTTATTCAACCGTTTTAAAAAATGAAGGTATCACTGTGACACAATTGCAGATCGTAAATTGCTTGTGTTGTTTTTTTTAAGCCACCACAAGACACAGCAGGTAGAATTGAAATTACCATTTCATTCTTATTACCTCGTCTCTTAGACCATATATAACGCAACAGTTTTTGTGAATGCATTAAGTCGTTGTGAAGAAATCAAAGTGTGAAGTGCTACTTTCAGATAAAAAAATAATAAGTGAAGTGACTATTCCAAATCAAAAAGTTTACAATGAATCCACCATCCTCTACACCGCAAGATGAAGCAACTACATCAACAACTATCGAAAACCCAATGAGTCATATACCCAAGCATGATGTTACTGTTTTGGTGTGTCTACTGATTTAACTGATTTTAATTTACCAACCCATCTGGATATCTTGAGATATTATTTTTACTTAAGCGAACGTGCTAAAACAGAACAAAAAAGTTTTCCCATAAATCATTCACTATTCAAGTACAAGATAAGTTGATTGAAATTTGGGAAAAAACTTGGTATGGAAATAATGCTGAAAAAAATTGTATTTAATAAATTGCTTGACAAGTATCAAGAGCAAATCAAGAGAAGAAACAACACCCAACAATTTACAGAGTATGTAAAATCTCTGGAAACAATTTTTTACTTATGAAACTCTTCCGGTAAGTTATTGCTATCACTCATTTTATATAATTGTCAACCATTTTTAATTATTTTATTATTATATATTTTCAGGTGGTGGACGGCTTCCAGAAAATTGAGTTGCAAAATATGCCCCCTGCATCAGAAAAAATTGAATTTTCCACCGATTCGAAGTACTTATACGACATGGCCAATGCAATTTCTAGCGGCGTGGTTCCGGTGGATCTGGCTAACATCAAACCAGGGAAAATTGTACATTCTCGGGGGCTCACCAAGGCCTCTAGATTATTGCGATTATATGTGACAACGGAAAATCCAAATGCAAATTTAAGAATTCTGGTTGAATTTATAATTAAATGTTTTGTGCCAATGTACTTCAATATCAAGTATTACAGCTCTGTCGTGTTCGGCAGTGCATTATTTTTCAAGTTCATTGGTTGGTCACGATTTCTAGAACCTCGTTTACGCAAAATTGTCAATCCAGTAATTAAAGATAATTCATATTATGCGCATTCGGAAAATATCTTGTTATCAATGTTGTTTGATGATAGCAAAGAAAAGCGCGACTGTGCCATCAAGAAAATTCTACGCTATCGAACCGATGTTGACGAGCCAATGGAACTTAGAGTTTATAAAAAACCAGATATAAACTTTAATTGCACAAGTTATACGGAAATGATCAATTTGAATGATATAAATATCGTATTTGAACCACCATTCACGCGAAGCATTCCGTACGATACATTGAAAGAATATTTAAATCAAGATGATCCACCGTTTAATGATCCAAAATTTCCATCACACATGCAAGGAACGGAACGACATATTCAATTGCTAGCTAGCGTTTCCAAACGGGTTATACCGGATAATGTAGAGGCTGTTATGGCGACGACATTAGAGAGCCGTGCGAAATTGCCCAGACTTGAAAGTAAGAAAGACTTCAAACAATAATTTTTTTAGTTTCTTTTCTATAACTCACTCAAATTAATTTTTTCATTTACATATGTTCTGACTAAATAAATTTCTTAAGAGAAAAAATAGATATTATTATAAATAAATAATAAATATTATTATAAATAAATAAATAAAAATAAAGAAAAAACATAGCCATTTAGCTGATTTTTTCATGTAAAGTGCAAACCCGGCGATTTTTTGAAATGTTTGTATGGTGAACCCCCAGGGGATTCCAGGGGGTGTGCCACTGGCATCGGTGGATCGGGCCTCCAAAGTTAGTGGGGGTCGGTCATACATTTGGACTCGATTGGAGCACTCTAAATGGGTCAAAGTGGGATTTTTCAAAATTTGCCCCTACCCAAAAGTTCGACCTAAATTGGGGGACATCAGAATTCGTTTTAGAGGTATGGTTCCTTCGGCAAAGTTTCTTATTTTGATCCCTAGAATACGATTTTCACAGAACAATGAGCGATTTTTAAATCGACCCGCCCTAAGGTACACCCTTTAGAACAAATTTCCCTCTGGTATGAAAAATCTCTACTGAGGGGACACGAACCTTTTATCGGTGGACAAGGAGACCTGTTATAATAAAAAATCAGTCGAAAACCTCTCTTGGACGGACGCGAACTAATCTTAAGCGGGCGAGGTGAGAGAATGAATATTAATGTATACGTTTGAAAAACGCCGTACCGGTTGCGGAAAAAAGGGAGCTTCCCGAATAAAAACCAAGTTTGCGTTATAAAAATATGTATTAGTATTACTATAGATTTTATGAAAATGAATGATAGGGCTTCCATATTGCCTGAAGTTAGGACTTCACTTAAACTGAATTTGTCTAAAAAGTTACCTGAAGCTTATTCTACAATCAAAAAAGCCCTGCAAGAACCATGACCTATGTTATGAAAAAACTACGTCCTCGTGGAATACTTCAAAAGTTACCCAGGGCCACTAGCGGCTTCAAGACATGACAATTTTATTTGGCGTGATCTTTGACACCTTGCAGCCCTACGGATTGTTTTTTAATTTAGCTAGTTGGTTGTTCATCCATCTCTATTCCCAGTTCATCCACCTTTTAGTCACCATCTATGCCAATATGGCCGCACCCTATAGTGATTGTAAGCTTCTCCCCTCTCTTCAATTCTCCCAAGTGATTATTTGCACCCTACCATATTTTAATTGTTGCGCTATGCGAGATTATCGTCCCAATGACCGCCTGGGTATCAAAAAAATTTGTACGCGACTGCAGTTTGCGCAGTTTATTCCAGTACCTCTGCCACTTTGTTCGATGTTGTTATTATCGGATAGGTACAGCATACCATACACCATCCCGGTTGCATTCGCTTGGTTCTATTTTCTTATCCTGTTTCATACCTTTCAACATTTCGGCGCCCTTGCCACACCCTTCCAACCTTATTGAGGCTCTAAAATCTCATCCGAAGCACGGGTAAACATAGTAATTTATAGAACATAACTACACAAAAATTTGTCTTTAAAATAAAAGTTTGTGAGTAATAAATCAATTAGCTAACACTCCGTTGAGCGAAAGGGGTTTGACTGTATTTAGGGACTGTTTCGGGATTGTTCTAAAGCTTTTTCCAGAGCTATTTAAAGATTTTTTTAAGATTACTTCGGGACAGCTCAGTGATTGTGTATCGGATATTTTTGGGACTGTTTATGATCCGTTTCATGGTTATTTCGGAATAATATTGTTATCATTTCCAGGCTACTTCGTGACCATTTCCGTATTAGCTTTGGATGATTTCTGAATTAATTTCGAGATTATTTCGGTCCGCTTCGGAATTGTTTCGGACTCCTTTTTAAGGCTACTTGAGAATCATATCGTAGCCATTTCGAGATTGTTTTCGAAATAATTTCAGGATGGCTTTGAGGATATTTTTGAGCTATCGCCGGATCATTTTGGAACTATTTTCGAAACTATTTTAGGATAACTTAAAAAAAAGTGTTTCCAAGCGCTATTTATCCCCACCTTTTTTCAAAAAGTTAATCCAGTATATCGCTCCCAACTATACAGGTAGATGTATGCCAAATTCCATCCAGTTTTGTTAGCCGTTCTGGCGTAATTCAGTCACAAACACTACCAGCCAGGCATACTAGCATCCCAACTTTCACATCAATAGTATACAGTTCAGGTCGGCCTATTTCATGGCTACTCCAGAATTTTTGTTATATATGTATATTCCGAATTGTGTTCTGAATCATCTCGGAGCCATTTCGCCACTATTTACGGCGGCATCTTGATATGATTTCAAGATTATCGCAGGTTTATTTTGGGATCATTTTCTGTATAGTTTCGGACGATTATGAAATAACTTCGGAATCATCTATGGATCGTTTCGGTGTTATCTCAGGACTATTCGGCGATTATTTGAATTACAATTTCGAAACCACTTCGGGACTTTTCGAAGATTATTTTCTGTACTGTTTCAAAACGGTTTTAAGGATATAATAATTTTATGTGTGAAATAACGGCAACTGCACAGAATTCGCTACTCGGGTAACACATAGAAGAATTTAGTGGAGCTCTCTGCAGAATATATAGCACTTTTATCTATAGCTGTACCTTCCAACTCAGTGGAGTTTCCCATTTCTCTGCTTACAAAAACTGGTGCGAAAGTAATGCTTTTTGGGCCGGATCGTCTTCTTTCATTTTCATCGAAGTCTCTGGGCTTTTATTCGTTGCAATATCTTCATATCTACGTAAAGCTTATTATTAAACTTCCTTCGATATACACCGTTGTCACCATGGACAAGGCCATCAATCCTTCTTACTTACTTACTTAATTGGCGCTTAACCGTTTAAACGGTTATGGCCGTCCAAAAAGGCGCGCCAGTCGCCCCTTCTCTCTACCAACAGGTGCCAATCGGTCACACCAAGGGAGTTTAAATCGTTTTCCACCTGGTCCTTCCAGCGGAGTGGGGCCGCCGTTTACCTCTGCTTCCATAGGCGTGTTCCGATAGAAACACTTTCTTGGCCGGAGCGTAATCTTTCATTCGCATAACATGGCCTAGCCAGCGCAGCCGCTGCGTTTTAATTCGCTGGACTATGTTGATGTCTGCGTATAGCTCGTACAGCTCATCGTTAAATCTTCTTCGGTACTCGCCATCGGCAATCAATCTTTCGCAGAAATTTATTTCGAATACTTCAATACTTCATCCCATCTTCCCTAGATACAGTCTTTGATTCAATCCTTGATTTCGTACCATACATCAGGAGAATGATGATGCGAGATTTATGGAACGTGATTTTCGTTCGTCGATTCCAAATGCTCATCTAACACTGTTTTCGCTGTTAGTGGCGGTTCCCAAATAGTTGAAATTCTTCAAGATCTCTACTTTATATCCATCAGTAGTGACTTGACTACGAATACACATTTCTTTGATAGATGCAAATACTTCGTCTTGTCTTCGTTGGCTACATAAACAAAAATACAACGAGCGATATACCCGCGAGCAGATTTAGGCTGAGTTTCTCTTCTAATTTGCATCGTGCTCCACTTTAACTTTTCCTACAATATGGCTCAGCGGAACCCACATGTTTTGTGCCGATTCCGAGTGGCATCTGCAAACAGATGAACTTTCTCTGAGAAGCTTTTCATGGCAGAAATAGCTTTGGGGTGTTTCCCAAAGCACTGTAGAGTGACGACTTCACTTAGAAAAACTTTTTTCTAATTGAAAAAATAGTGTCTAAGTTTTTTATGTTGCCGTGCCTTTAACCCTGGAACTATGATGCAGTAGACGCGCACGCACGACCGGCGGAAGTTGAGAGCCACCTTTTTGCCTCTTTATCTAATCTAGAGTAGGCAGAACTCACGTCACGCTTTCAAGTCCAATTTCATGGATATTATCGGTATATGCCAGAAATTGTACGCTCTTATAAAAGATTGTACCATAGCTGTTTAGATCTGCTGGAAGGATTAGAGGAGACTTCAGCATCAAGTTAAAAACATTGCATGATAGGTAGTCGCCTTGTTGGAAGCGATAAGGACACTCCCCGAAGGCCTTGGGGAGTGTTAACGATGTTGATGATCCTTTGCCGGATGCAGATCCGATAAGTTCCGGTAACAAGCACCATTAAGGCACTAGCCCGACCATCTCGGAAATGATTTGGTATGACCACATGAAACCTTCTAGGCCATACCGCCCTCCCACCCCCTGGATCCATATGAAGTTGGGGTCGCTAGATCCTCGGCTGTTAAAGAAACCGGACTCGCCACAGGTAGTGGGTTGGAGAAGCTATATATTGCGCTCTCAACCACTTGCGCTACACAACTCCTTGAATCAATTTGGTATTTTAGTCGCCTCTTTCGACAAGCATACCTGCGGCGGGTATATTCTAAGCCGCCTAACCCCCTACCAAGTCTGAAACCGAAGTGATAAAGTCCGCGGTAATAAGCAAAGTTCGCGGCCGTCTTTCTTGTGGATTAGGCAAACCATACTTAAACTCGAATCTGGCGGCATGTGCTCTTCTAACAATATTTGGCATAGGGGTTGCTGGAGGCTCTTCACATAGATTTCGCCATTCTCCCTCCATAAGAAGTCTTCCCTTCACAACTAAAGGTTTACAACATAAGTTTGGATAAATCAATTTTTTGTATTGTAAGTGGAATGAATCATAAAATTACAATGGAACCATACCGACATACCTTAATAAATAAAAGCTTCGCATTCGTGGGACAATTTTCAATGCAAATAACTTTTTTATGCATTGATTGGGCACACAAAATAAAAAAAATTATGGCCCGACTTAGTTTACGGCCAAAAAATTGGCTTTAGGCATACACTACTTCTAACTCCAATTAGAATTTTGAATGCAAGTGTGTGTGTGTGTTTCAGATTGCCGTTACCCATCCTATATTTCGAAAGCTGCCAACGCATTGAAGGGCATCGTTCTTTTGAGGCATTTGCAACGAAAGCATGCAACATGTGGCAGGAAATGCCAAGCGTTTGTAATGTTTGTATTGCCTTACCATTGCTTTCTCTAACAAAGAGTTGACAAAGTCACTTTGGAACGACGACTAGATTGCTGTTGAGTATATCGATCGTTTGGTGCGATGACAACAGTAGCAATGCATTCAGCAAAATTATACAATAGTAACAACAAAAACAGAATGACAAAGCCATTGATACGACGAATTCGAGACACACTCCTCAAATGGACGGTGAGACAATGTCAGTTGCGAGTTGACATACGGATACCATATCTACAGTCACCAATGTATGTATGTAGGTACGTATGTATATAAAATCTCAGTTTATAAGAACAAATGTTAGTATACAACTTCAATATTTTTTAATTTTGATAATTTTATAATAGTTGTTAAGTCAAAGGCTTTAAAATTCTACATAGAGATACTATATATGAAAGCATCTATGAAATCATTTGAACTGACGTTGTTTTATAATTCGCCTACTTCTCACAATATGCCATAATCAAATTTGACCGGCACATCAGTGTATGAAATTGCTGCTATATCCATTGGCAGATTATGCTTTACTTCAATCAGGTATACCTTGGGGGTGAGTGAGTGTGATAACTCAACACAAGGGGCCTATTAAACACATCGGATGTTTTTTAACTGCGCACACATTCATTTAGCTGAAGAGATATTGTCAGAGTAGCATTACTGACCATTCATTGCCAGTTTTGAAAGCGGTGTCCTGACTGGATTACAGCCTTGTCTACTGTGTTTTATTTGCTGCGACCAAGAAAACGAATGTACGGATACATCCTACATCCACCCAGCATACAGTCGGTACGTGTCTGATTTATGTGCGCTGAGAAAAAATAATACTCTTTAAGGTATCGCCTAGACATTTAGGTGGTTTACAGTCGATAACGTAGTGTCAACCACTGGATGCCTAAGGTAGTCTCACCTTCGACATCGATGTCGTGAATAGGATGGCATGATCTTACAGTCCTATCCTAATTTTAATTCTAACGTCTCTATTGCATTATTAAAACAATGTCCTTGGCGTGAAAGTGAATTGACTTTCAATTATATGCTAAAGTCTTATGGCCACTTAAAATTGCACCTGTTTAAAAAATAGTTTATGAAAAGAAGAAGTAACAAGTTGCATTATTATCAAGTGTCCAAGAATTAACAGCGCTAATATTCTTCTTCTAGAAGCAGTGATTTGCTACATCCAAAAGATGCGATCACTCACAAATTTTCATCGATACCCTCTAACGGAGTGGATGTCCAATATAGTCGATATTTGTCACGTGTATGTAGTAAATAGGGTCGCCGGAAACTTGGTCTGTGAAAATTCCAAGTTACGAGAGTCTAAGAAACTGGAAGAGACCGGTCCTCTGGTCATTATCGTGCTCTCAGCGGCGTAGGAAACAATAATGCTTCAGGTTCCATGTCCCCACTAAAAAGGGGCGTGATCGAAATATAACCACGATATCTCGAGAACGTTTAAAGCTATAGTGGTGAGTTTTTTTATGTTGAGAAAGCACGTGGATCTAAAAAGTAGGCGGTCTTAAATAAGTTTTCGGTTCCTATACGCACGCACATACATATATGTATATATATACAGCACGTGGGCGCGATTATAAACTGATTCATGAGTAACTGAGGGAGTGTGCATACAAATTCCATCACTATAGCTTAAGCAGTTTTCGAGATATCCCTGTTTGTTAAAATACATACGTATTTTAAGTTGTCCTTACGAAATAGTTTCTATTAAATTTTAGCATTATAACTTCTTAATTTACAGAGGTATCACGTTAGATGTGTCTAGAAAACGAGTTTTTGTATTTTTATATAGAAACGGGGCGTGGTCATAAACCGATATTCGTAATTTTATCCAAAGAAGATCACCTCTAAATTAAGTAGGCCCACACAAAATCTTATCACTGTACTACATATTTTCAAACTGGACTTTTTAAATAAATTAAAACTTTATTTTCAGAACTCGAGCTATTATGTTACTCGTGAGCATTAAAGTTGAAATAAATTTTGGCTGGTTAGATGGAATTGGAGTTCATAACAGCTGCGAGGTCAAACAGCAGGATATGCATATGTGTAGTTATTGAAATTTCTTTTACATATATCAATTTCTTTTTGTATTTCATCATTTTATGCGTTTGAATTAGTTGCTAAGCCGTCAAAACAAAATTTAATACATATGTACATACGATGAACAAAACGAGATTTTAGTTAATCAAACCAGAAAAAATGTGCGGAAGACATATCTATCAAGAACAGTTTTTTGACCTTAGGGAGTTTGTTACTTGAAAGCTGGCTTACAAATTGCCAATGCCAAATGGCAACATGTTTTGGTAGCTTGATGTGCACGCATGCGCACACTTAACCACCCGCACTTACCAACCAAAGGCGACCATTGCTTTTACTGTTACTGCTACTGCACAAACTTCTTGCGTATGGGAGCATTACAACTGCAACCTCTGTAGTAGAGATGCTGCGGGTTTGGAATATCAGGAATCTGCAGATGTAAAAGTACTTCTAAATTCGAAGAAATACATTTTGAATTTGTTTGTATGATACACTCTAATGTGCACCGCTTTACAGGTGCCAGTCCTTGTCTTTTAGGTATAAAAAGTAAATACATCGAGAAAACAGATGATATTGCTGCATGCATACTTGCTTATTCTTATGTGAGTAAAGGAAAAAATATAAAAATTCTTTATTGATCAATTTTTCGGGAGCAATTTTTTTGAACGACACAAATCGCCTAAAAATTATGAAGGTTTAAATGGGAGCGGACTATAAATCAGAATTACTCTTGTATAACATGTTGGCTGATAACAAGAAACAGGTTTGTAGATGGAAGTAAAAATAGTTCTATAAGCAAAACCCTTATCAGAAATTTCGTTTACTGTACATACATATTCTCCAAAAGCATTTTGAGGTTACAAATGTCAATATTTTGGTCTAAGTCTCCAAAAGGTGTTGGAATATCGCAATGAAACTTACATTTTATTAAAACCCTCTTCAAGCACGCGAGGCATCCAAACGTACAGACATTTTCTAGGTCTAGGGAAAGAGGATGACAGCGGAAGCAGAGACAAGACTAAGAGGAAGGGGGGGACGGGTGAAGAATATGGGCGAAAGAAAAGACAGTGATGGAGGAGGTAAAAGAGCAGGACGAATAGAGACGGAGAAAGGAACAGGGATGGATAAGGAGAGTGAGAAGTAGACTGAAAGATTAAAAAAAGCATAGAAACGGAGTGAGCGAAAGGCAGGGTATTCCGCAGAAACGATAGTGAAAAGAGAATTGCAGGAGGAGAGCGGCCGAGGTAATAATGCGAGCTTTTTAAAAGTTATTACGTAGGTAAATAAAAGTTAGGGCAGAAGAAAGTATGTTGGGCCTCCTAGTTAATATTATAATATCCGATACCTTGTAAAGACAAAAAAGAAATTTTATTACTAGTTTTCCTCAGTCACAAAACAAAAGTGCCAGTTTCCGTTGGCCATTAATTGAAAGTGTTAGCTTTCGTCAGACGCACAATGGCCGGTGCTAGTTTTCGTATGACATAACCATATACATTGTTATAGGGTTCCAAGCTATGTTAAAAATTTCAAGTCTTTAGCTCAGTAAAAAGTTCCTTAATATCAATCCTTTCGGAAGTTTTTGCTCCTTTTATTGCATCGTCTCGGTGTTCTGATCTAAGCGTAAGGTTTAAAGTTCAAGCTCAATAGGAGCTACTTAA
This sequence comes from Eurosta solidaginis, assembly GCF_040869045.1. Lineage (NCBI taxonomy): Eukaryota > Metazoa > Arthropoda > Insecta > Diptera > Tephritidae > Eurosta > Eurosta solidaginis. Next base: position 172,285,458 of record NC_090321.1, on the reverse strand, counting down.
AAATCGATTGTGAAGCTCCACCTGCAACTTATAGGTTTTCTAAAGATCTCTTCAATTATAAATGATGTAAAAATCCACAAACAGAAATTGTTTTGCGAATGCGGATGTTTGCGTATACGAATGCAAGTGTCCGCAACATCCCTGCGCTGTGGGATTGCGATTGACGGTAATTGGTTGATGTTTGTCTTATTTAAATTTGTGTTTGCAACCAAAACTGAGCTTTAACTACTTTGCTTTTGTAGTTGGAGCAGCAATCAGCTGGTGCTTTTGTATTGTCATTGTTATGGCCTTGGTTGAAGCGCATTTGGTTTTTATACCTTTCATGAAAATGAAATGGTATATTAATTGTGTGACAAATCTCAAAATTGTAAATCCTTAAAAGAAAAGAGATAGACCAACCAATAAGTATACCGAAATTATCAGGATGAGAGCTGAGTTGATTTAGCCATGTCCGTCTGTCCGTCTGTCAGCTTGTATCCAAACTAGTCCTTCAATTTTTGAGATATCGTGATAAAATTTTGTGAGCGGGTATATTTAGGTTTCTGATTAGACATTTATCGGAACCGGCCGGATCGGACCACTATAGCATACAACCGATTGTTTATAAAAGAAGATTTTTGTCATATCTTCCTCAATTTATCAGATTGAAGCTTCAAACTTAACCATATGCTTTCGTATAATGTAAATATTATTGTCAGAATGAAATTGGTCGTATATATAGTATATATCCCCCACAACCGATTGTTCAGATAAAAAGCTTTTCGTAATTACTGCCCTAGTTTAACAGCTAGAGGCAAATTTCACAGAAAGCTTACGTATATAGCATATATTGTTGTCTGAAAAAATCATAGAGATCGGTGGTATATATAGTATATACCCCATATAAACTGTCATTTCAGCCACCTTTTTAATGGCTAGAAGCTTCAAATTTCCTCAAATACTTACGCTTACGTCGTATATTGTTGAAATAAATGATTCGTGGTCATAGTTTTTAGCTTAGGTATGTATGTACTAGAGATATACGCCGCCGATATTCGGCGCTGCCGCCGCCGAATGTCAAAAATATCGGCGCCATTTATCGTTCATGTCGAAAATTGGTCGGATATGGTCGAAAAAGGTATCAACGGATGCGCATCACTGCCAGTTATAAGAAACTAATTGCGAAATTTAACTCTTTCTAACTGTTCAGAAGTTATTATTTTAAAAACAGGAGTTTTCGTTGTCAGCTTAACACGTACTTTGCATCGCCAAATTTACCAAGTTATTAAAACAAAACACTAAAAGGAAAGTTTAATAATAAATTTATATGCGCACTTTGCACATTTTTATTTTATTTTTTCAAAAATTATAATGAACAATGAATTCAAATAAAATGACCCTCAAGTTTTTAAAAAAAGAAAATTAACCAAAATGGTGCCGATTTAAAAAAAAAAATTTATATTGCGATTGGTTGAAAGAATAAGCGAAATTAGTGATGCAAAATCACTTATCCTTAATTTAATCCTTATTCTTACCTCATACTTAAGTTGAGGATATATGTACGTATGAGAAGGGTTTGAAAAATCACTTGGGCTTACATTCAAACATGTGTTGTTTATTTGCGAAACTATACAATAGCGTCTGAAATGTTAATTTTGATTTTGAAATTTCCTAAAGTTGGCGGCCCTATCCAAAACTAGTGCCTTGGAGTGAATCACATTGATTATAGCCTATCAACCAAGTTTAAATATCACCTACACGTTTCGGCTCCTTTTACAAATGTGAATACGTAGGCACATATATTTACCAGGTGTGGCTTTGTCCTTCGCTGGAACACTAAAAGTGGTGAAGTAAAAGCTTTCCCAAGACAGTCGAACAAATTACCGTGTATGCTACTATTCTAACGTAGCGGACAGTCGAAACCGGAACCACAGTCAACATCTTTCGACTTAAAATCGGTCGACTTTCATTCTAAAATATCCAGGGTCCTTGTAAAATTTTAATTATGTAGATGCGCCGAGGATTATACGATTTTCACCCATTCCGCAATGACATCCACTTATACTGCTTATCATTTCGAGGGCGGCATCCTTGGCCGAATAGTTACTCCCTAACGTTTCAAGGTATTTCTCTGGCGTAGCTCGGCAGTATAGCGCGACAAAAAGAACCGTTAGAAAGTCTTCGGAGCTTCTAGGAAAGTGACGTCGACAAAAGTATGAGTTCGAAGTCGCAGTCCTATAGCTTCTGTGCTGGCATATGGTGTGAGGGTCAGGAGGCGTGGTAGCGAATGATCGTCGGGATTGCTACTGTTCGCACATCGGGAATTGAGCTCTTGAAAACAGCCGAAAATCCTGGAGGCGCCCTATGCCATGAGAGTCATGAGTACTTATAGATCATTAATAGCAACCGGAAGTCGCCTTTGTGCATGACCGCCAAGGAGCCACAAATAATTTAAAGAAATTGTGTTCGCGATGATTCTTAGGTTTTAACCCTAGGTGTGAAACTACGCTTTGCACGAGATATACAGACAAAAGTGTGACTATTTTATGTATCTCCATTTATTTGCAGCAGACGCAGCAGTACCAATTCCAAAGACCGGGGTTAGGTTCGAAGCCCCTCTGGAGTAAGTGACCGAGGGACAATCCCTCGACAAGGAGCTACTCCTGAAAATTTTTGAACGGTCTGCGAGATCTTGAGGCAAAAACCCCGGATCTTTTCGAAATGGCCAACACGTTGCTTTCCTTAAATACATACAAACAAAACCTTTCCTAAGTATTATATTTTTAAATAGAACAAGTAAGGACGGGACTTCGTACCTTTCATGAATGGGGCTGAACAATAATCTAATCCCATTCGTAATCTCCAAATAATGCGCTGTATAAGATAAGAAATATATAGTGAACAGATGTACATACCTAAACGATTTTAAGATAAATGTAAAAAAATGGCAAAAACCCCCTTATCTGAACGATCGGTTGTATGGGATATATATTATATATAGCTTCGATCGAAATGATTTTTACAGGAAATCTTCTATGATATATTAGAATATATATCGCCGATATTCACGTTTGTACTTTCTAAATTGCGGCAGGAATGACCAAAATCGTCTTATCTGAACGACCGGTTGTATGGGAGATATATGTTATAGTGGTCCGATCCTACCGGATCCGACAAATGTCTAATATAATACAAAAATACATCCTTGTGCCAAATTTCATTGAGATATCTCAAAATTTGAGGGACTAGTTTGCGTTCAAACAGACAGACGGACGGACAGACGGACATGGCTATATCAACTCAGTTCGTCGCCCTGATCAATTCGGTATACTTAATGGTGAGTCTATCTTCTATACTTCTCAACGTTACAAACATCGGACCAAAGTTAATATACCATTTCATGTTCATGAAAGGTATAAAAATCAAGCTTTTTAAAGTAAGAACACCGGCGTACGCCGGCGCGCCGCTCACGCCGCCGCCGCCAGTATATAATAGAGCCTACGCCGCCGCCGCCGATAAAGTGATCGGCGTAAACCTCTAGTATGTACACCTGTTTACTATATATTTCTTATCTCATACAGCCGATTATTTGGATATTACGAATGGGATAAGATTATTGTTCAGCCCCATTTATGAAAGGTATGAAGTCCTCGGCACAGCCGAAGACAGTCCCGCCCTTCCTTGTTGTTAATCTTATAGTCATTGTCAAGGCAAATCAAATGTTATACGCGATGGCCACGGTCTTAGACCTCTACCAAATCATTGTTGCTGTCGGCCACACGTTGTTGCTCCCTCGCTCCTGTTTTGCCTGGAACTTTAATTGAAATGAGTTTCGGGAATTACAAAATTGCACTCCAGCAAATTTGGATACTTGTGCAGTGTGTGTATGTCAATATTTTAACTTGTAGTTACTCAAGTGAAGTATGCATTGTATTCTCGTAGTCATTACATTTTTATAACCTACAATTCGTATTGCTGGTGTGGTTGTTCGATTAGAATAGCCGCTAGTAGTTATTGCTAGATGAGAATTGTTGACAAGCGTCCAACATGGTACCTATTTGAATTTCGTAATTTTGAGATTCATGGAATTGCTTTGTTTGAATTAATTTAATGTCTTACAAGTAAACCAAAGGTCGGGGAATTGAAATTTTATCAACTAAAATTAATTTATTTTCTTTTGCATGAATGTTTTGGTGCGAAAGAATGAAGGGCACCGTCAGCAAACTAGGCCATTGGCCGTATGACTGCGGGCTCCAATAAGAACAATGGGGAGAGAACCGACACGCAACATCTTTTTTTGAAATTCCATCGGGTTATAGGGCTTCGAATATCTCCACGTTAGGCATGACGTGTGTGCGGCGACTTAAAATCACAGGAACGAATGTTTGGATGGTAAACAAATCATTCCAGAGGCAGTTTGGTTAGAACAGAATTTGATCCGGCAAATGGAAATTTCTATCCGTTATGCGTCCTGAATTTTCGAAAACTTTTTTTTAGTTAAAAACAGCAATAATCTTATTGTAGAGCTACAATCACCATAAGTAGCAGCACCATAAGTTTTACCTAAAGCTTCTTTGCTCTCCAAAATACTTCTAGACTAAGTGCCAGATTTCCTCCAGTCTGATGCTTTAGTCAGGGTTACCCTTTTCGTCTTAAATGCACTACAGGATTCGCCAGCATGATTTGCTTACCATAGGACTAACCTGAAACCATCAACCAAAGATCCTCATCAAAGTGGAGGTACGCCCAATGTTAGATTATGCTATATTACTATGGATGTATGGCCGGCGTTCCAGCCGCCAAGAGGCCTTATGTCTGACTGTTGTTGTGAGCGCTATATTATTGGCCTGCTCTGTGCAGGCTTTGAAGAGGGAGTCTCTTTATTGCTACAACAACAGCAATGGCGACAAAATATCTATGAGAGATTCTATGAACAATCATTTCGCTCTGCTCTCCACACTGAACTTCCACGAGAACTTGCTGTATTGAGTAATTCTTAGAAGGTTTTGGGGAGTGTTAGCGAATTTGATGGTCCTTGTGTGGCTACAAATATATCCGTACGTTTCCGTAACAAGCGCCATTAAGGTAATAGCCCGACCATCCCATAACGATTTATTATTACCTCATTGAACCTTCCTGAATGGCGTCCGCCCCCAACCAGTACCTATTTGCCGCCTGAGATAATGATTAATGAGCTGTATCCACAGCAGAGGTTATCTAACCCGTATTTTGCCCCTGTCCAATGGTTATGGAGCAGGTACGATGGTGTAGAAGGAGATCTAAGTGGATATGAAATGTGGAACTTTAAAGGCTTGGTTTCCTCGAAAGCAGTGCCGCTATATAGCGGCCGTTACATAGGGGTCGAGTATGTTGTCAAAAATGTTGCCGTGTAAAATTAATTATGTGTAAACTAAGAAAACGGCGAAGTTCACCGTAACGTAATATAGCGGCAGGGCATAAAATATTAAGGCCGCCATTATGGCAGGAACTCGTTCATCACCGTTTTTTGTCACCGCTATTGTCAAAACGGTGAACATTTTGTCAAATATTTATGTATATAATAAACAATATTTTTGAATTAAAATTTTTTGAACATGTTTTATTTTTGTATGTGCAGTTAAAAAAATATGACGAAAAACTAGAAAAAAGGAAAAATGTAAAATAAAATTTTATGGATCGTCTGCCGTAAGTGTTCATAGTTTCCAACAAAGCGGTGCAGCTGAAAACGGTGAGTATACCGGCCGCTCTTTAGCGGTCGTCACAAAGCGGCGCCGCTTTTGGAGGAAACCAAGCCTTAACCGATGGATGATGATGTAGCCCTCAAAGGGGCGAGAATGAATGAAACAAGATATGCGAAAAGTTGAAAGAGAAGAAGAGGTAGTGAGATGGCATTGGTGAGAACAATTAAGTTAACTGGGTTATGGCTAGGTTGAACTGGCCGGTCCATGAGGACCTCACATAGACTGAATAAGTCCATAGTGTTACCAGAAGTTTGTTTTAACGACCAAACTGAAAACCCCTATCAAAAACCAGGACCTATGTTATAAAATACCTCCGTCCTCTTGGCAAATACTAGAAGCTTCCTAGGATTTAAGCCACTTGCTGCTTCTAGATCTGACAGCTGTATCACTCCTAATAGCTGGAGTCTTAGCCTGGCAAGTGCAGGGCACGAGCACAGAACGTGCTCGATCGTTTCGTCCTCCATACCGCACTTCCTACATCTGCTATCACTGACCAAGCTTAATTTAAAGGCGTGTGATGACAGAAGGCAGTGTCCAGTCAGAATACCCGTCATGAGTATACAGTCCTCTCTTTTTAGTGATAGAAGCAACTTTGTTAGTCTAAGGTTGTAAGACCTGCGCATATGCCTTGGGCCCAATATAGATGTATGCTTCTCCCTGTCCCGACTCTCTCCAGGGACTGCTTACACTCTAACACGCATTTAGATGCTGTGCTATGCAAGATTATTGCCTTAATTGCTGTTTGACTGTCAGTATAAAAGTTAACACGATTGCAGCTTGGGCTATTTTCTTCCAGGGTTTCTACTGCTTTGGTTACGGCTACTATTTCCGCTTCGAAAACGCTACAGCAATCCGGCAACCTCTAGGATCTGTTTATTTCCGGATCAGCACAGTATACCGCAGACCCTACTCCTTCCACTACTTTGGAACCATCTGTGTATACATGTATCGCTTCGTCCTCCATTTGAGCACCCTTGCGCCAACCTTTACTTTGTGCAAGGTTTCTCCTGTAGGGTCACCCCTCCTAACTTAGGCCTGATCCAATTTGGGACCTTGTACCTCTTTGTAAACAAGGCCATATCCGTATTATCCGCGTTGACTTTCAACCTGATGCCCAGGTATGAATATCCCGAAGCGCTCGATCCATCAAAGAGCTAATCGTTGGAAGGCACTTTCCACTTATGACAATTGAAATATCATCCGCGTAAGCCGTAAGTTTTACGGGTCTCTCATCAAATCGCCTGAGTAGTTGGTTGATAACCAGCGTCCACAGCAGGGTTGATAGCACCCCTACCTGCGGCGTTCCCATGTCCACTGATTTCGTGCCCTCGTACAATCCCCATTGTGATGTAATATTCCCGCAATTCAACATGCAGCCGATCCATCTGGTTAAGGCTGGATGTACCCTAATGTAATTAAGACCATCCATAATTGCCCATTTAGAAACATTATTGAAAGCCCCGGAAATGTCTAAGAAGACTCCTAGAGCATATTCCTTATATTCCAGGTCTTTCTCAATGCTTATTACCACCCTATGCAATGCGGTATCTACCGACTTGCCTTTGATGTACGCATGTTGTGTTGTGGAGAGCAGCTTTTCATCCACGTTGGACTTTATGTACACATCTATCAGCCTCTCAAAGGTTTTGAGCAGAAATGATGTTAAGCTAATGGGTCTATAATCTTTGGGATACACGTGACCGATCTTCCCCGCCTTTGGTAAGAAAGATACATGAGCCGTTCTCCAAGAGTTTAATATACAACGTGAAATTTTCCGATTCAATCAAGTTGCATTTAAATAATAATAAACCAAGTTGAAATAAAAGATAATATAATAAAAGAAAATAAGAAATATCAAAACAAATTAGCATAGAAGATAATATACAAATATTAATGTTATATCTTTGTAGCAAATTTATTAATTTTTTGTTCAGTATAAGATGTGCTATATCTAAAATGAGCATAAAATATGGAAATGCAAAAAACATTTTGGGTCAAATTTGCAATTAATTGTTATAAATAAATAAATTTAGTGAGTTTGAACAAAAGTTGACTGATTATTTGTGATTTCATGTTTTATTGAAAACAACTAAAATAAAAAACAAAGAATCTGTTAAATAAAGACCTATGCATTTACGTGTAAGTAAAATTTCTCCAAAAAAATAGGCCGGTTAAGTTATTACTCCTCTTCAAAGTTTTTTTGTGCGCTAACAATTATTTTAGAACAATTTTTTACGGATTTTAGTACAGATCAATATAGGTAAGTGGCAACAATTTGAAATAATATTTTATTTGAACTGAAGTTGAGTGAGGCAGTAGTTCTCTCACCGTTTGCCGCGTACGAATATGTATATATGCAGAGATGAAAACTTTGAGCAACGCGACAATGCCCCTTTTGGAATTTCGAATTCAGGGGGGTTTGTGAACATAATGGGTCCTACAGATGGCAATTTCGATATTTGCGCAGATTTTCGAATTTACAAAAAACTTTTTTTATTAATTATAAACAAATAGAGTAATATTTGTTAACAAAAATAGGTTTATGCACTGCGGCTGATCCATACGAATCGATTCATATAACTTGTATATGGTTTTACGTATGCTAAGTATGCGAAACAGCCTGTCAATGGATTGTATGGAAATTTTGTTAGCGTATTAATATATAGACTAGTATCGCCTGTGGTCGAAATTCGACCAACGTGTATTTTTTTCAACTCAGTCTATGCATCAAGTGTTGGAAATATAGCAAACTGGTCTAACTTACTTAACTTTTTCCTTAAAATTTTGAATTTGATCTAAGACTTTGTACTTGTTGATTGTATTTTCTTAAATTTTCTACAAACTTTTCACACGTAATTTTATAACGTTTTGGTATGGAGTTCCTTAAACAAAAATATAAAAATTATGTAAAATCAAATGAAATTGGCATAGAATTATGGTGAAATTACTTGAAATTGAATTGAAAAATAGATTTTTCCACACCACCCGGAAGTTCCCCGTTGGCGCGCTACCGAAGTTAGTTTTGGGAGCTCGGTTCCCCAGTAGGCCTATATAACCCATATACATATATCGCCCATTTACTTCAATTGTGTCATAATTCAAAAAAAAACACGAACTTTTAGTTAAAAACGAAGAAATTTGCTAATGGAATTTAGCCTATTTCACGCCACCCGTTTAGTTTTGTATAAATACATATCTAATATGTAAGTGTGACACAAAACAAAAATTTCGAGTAGAATAGCGGATACCTTCATAAAAAATAAAATAAAAATATAAAAAAATTATGTAATGAGAAAGAAAGCAGAGTTTACTAAAAAATGTTTAATTAAAGAAAAAATAAAGTACTTAAGTTGCGAAAAAATTAAGTGAAGTGAACAAACAGTTCCATATAAAAACGCAATAAGTGCACTTAGACTTTTTCCGGGGTTTAATGTGATCATTGTGGAAATAAGAAGATTCTAATGTTCGGATATTTAATGTTGGGATTCCCATTGAGATCTATTTACGTAATTAATTTGTATTAAATTTGTAAACACTCCATTTCATGAATATATATGACCATATCTACGATAAAATATCGTCTGTGAACAATACAATACTAAGATATAACAAAGCAGAATAAATTAGAAAGAAAAGAAAAACAAACGAAAACATTAAAGTTACTCACGCAAACATATTTACTAAAATAAAATTGATTTCACAACTTTAAGCGACATAAAAAAATTAGGGTTATGGGATCTAAGCATCCGATTAATGGATATATAATCCAACAAAGTTAGCCTAATAATAAATATAGTGGGTAATATACTGACTGTGCACGCTATGATGCCGGTTGCCGTTTTGACCTAAAATCAAAGACGTTTTTGGGACGTTTTTTTGTTTCGTTTAATATACAATGTGAAATTTTCCGATTCAGTCAAGTTGCAGTTAAATAATAATAAACCAATTTGAAATAAGAGAATATATAATAAAATAAAATAAGAAGTAAAATAAATTAGCATAAAAGGCAATATAAAAAATTTAATGTTATATTTTGCAACTTTTTGGTGTCTTCAGCAATTTTTCTTAGAATCATCTTTTGCTATACTCCTGATGGAAAAAAATCCATCCATACAATTTGGCCCGCTCTAATGTACATGTTTGCTTTTTTTATACTCAGCTGAGCAGATTTCACAGAGTATATTAACCTTGTTCGCATAACGGTAATCCGTAACGGCATAAACTTATCGAGAGAGATATAGACTTCTATATATAAAAATGATCTGGGGGAAAAAAGAAATTCCGTCCGTCCATCTGTAAACACGATAACTTGAGTAAATTTTCTCAGATCGCTATTTAAAATGAACGAAATTGGACTACAACTACGCCCACTTTTTCAATATCGAAAATTTCGAAAAACCGAAAAATTGCAATAATTCATTACCAAAGACGGATAAAGCGATGAAACTTGGTAGTTGCGTTGACCTTATGACGCAAAATAGAAAATTAGTAAATATTTGGACAATGGGCGTGGCACCGCCCACTTTTAAAAGAAGGTAATTTAAAAGTTTTGCAAGCTGTAATTTGCCAGTCGTTGAAGATATGATGATGAAATTTGGCACGCACGTTACTCCTATTACTATATGTGTGCTAAATAAAAATTAGTAAAATTGAACACGCCCACTTTTAAAAATTTTTTTTTGTAAAGTCAAATTTTAACAAAAAATTTAAAATATTTAACCTTGAATGATTTACAGTATGTAAATAAATTATGCCAACATTCAAATCCAGTAATGATATGGTGCAACAAAATACAAAAATAAAAGAAAATTTCAAAATGGGCGTGGCTCCGCCCTTTTTCAATTAATTCGTCTAGAATACTTTTAAGGTCATAAGATGAACAAAAATTTACCAATCCTTGTGAAATTTGTAGGTGCATAGACTCTATGACGATAATTGTATTCTGTGAAAATGGGCGAAATCGGTTGAAGCCACGCCCAGTTTTTATACACAGTCGACCGTCTGTCCTTCCGCTCGGCCGTTAACACGATAACTTGAGCAAAAATCGATATATCTTTACTAAACTCAGTTCACGTACTTATCTAAACTCACTTTGTATTGGTATACAAAATGGCCGAAATCCGACTATGACCACGCCCACTTTTGCGATATCGAAAATTACGAAAAATGATAAAAATGCCATAATTCTATACCAAATACGAAAAGGGATGAAGCATTGTAATTGGATTGGTTTATTGACGCAAAATATAACTTTAGAAAAAACTTTGTAAAATGGGTGTGACACCTTCCATATTAAGTAGAAGAAAATGAAAATTTCTGCAGGGCGAAATCAAAAGCCCTTGGAATCTTGGCAGGAATACTGTTCGTGGTATTACATATATAAATAAATTAGCGGTGCCCGACAGATGATGTTCTGGGTCACCCTGGTCCACATTTTGGTCGATATCTCGAAAACGCCTTCACATGTATAACTAAGGGCTACTCCTTTTAAAACCCTCATTAATGCCTTTAATTTGATACCCATATCGTACAACACACATTCTAGAATCACCCCCGGTCCACCTTTATGGCCATATCCTGAAATTGCGTCCACTTATAGAACTATGGCGCACTCCCCTTTTAAAATACTTTTTAATACCTTCCATTTGAAACCCATGTCATACAAACACGTTCCAGGGGATTACCCTAGGGTCATTTTGGTGATTTTGTCTCCAAAGCTCTCAGCTGAGTATGTAATGTTCGGTTACACCCGAACTTAGCCTTTCTTACTTGTTGTTATTGTGATTATCTACTAACATCATAGTGGTGCCAATTTTCGCCATAATATGAGAAAATCCTCTAACGAACTAGTACTTATTTGACACTTTAGGTCTAGTTCCGAACCAGAAATTTGTATCACTTGTTACTGACTTCCTTTTAGGGTGGGTGAGTATTCCCAAGAGGATGTGCTATGAAGCTCGGTCTTTGGCTCAATTTAATTAAAATTTGCTCTTTTTTCTAAAAACAGAAACGAGCACAATATATATTCCTTATGCAAATAATTTATCAATGAAGATTTTTTTTACAAAGTAATACGACCATTACTTTTTTAAAATAACAGCAATAACAAGTAATAAGATAGAATTCAGAATTCAGTTGAATAGCACAAGCAGCCATTGCCTTACGATGCGCCATTAGACACCGCCATCGATTTAAAACGTGCGACGGCTGAGTAATATGCTGCCATTACGATATCATCACGTTTATGACGTTAACACAATTAATCAAATTGAAAATGCTAAAAGGCTTTCGCTGCTTCTGCTGGTTCTACTGGCGATGTTGTTCTCATAATTTAAATTGTTGGTTTTGCTATTATTGTTGTTATGGATATAAAAACCGTTGTTACTGCAAGCACTTTCAGAATCACTATCACTTTGCCACCGCTAGCGAAAATAGCAACAAGCTCTCAACTAACAGCACATTAATTTTCCATTTCGTAGATTTATTCTGCTGTTCCTGGGTCTACTGTGCTAGACGTTGCATAATCGGTTCGCTTTCCATCAGTTTGGAGAATTTGTTTACAGAAAAATAATCGGTTTACTTTATAAGAACGTGCGTATGTGTTGGTTATCGTATAAAACGCCGAGGTGCATCTTCTGGTGTTGGCCGTTGATTACTCCTACACTAATGCTGTCTGGACGAGCTGGCCAATTGGCTATAGATATGGCACCAGGAAGTAGTGCAAGCTGAACAGCTGCCGCCATACTCATAACAGCTTTGAGTCTAATGGTCAGCATAAACATATCCACACACATGCAAACAAACTCAAACAAACACATGTAACACATGCACTTACCCAGGCACTTAAGTGATCTGTCTGCTGCTGTTGTTGATTATTGTTGTTGCTGCTTGCAATATTACCGCTATGGATCTTCCTGCCGATGGGGACAGTGGATCATAGGCATACGTATTTGACTGGGTCGATTTATTAACCGATATAGCGACATCGATTTTTCGATGGGATTTGGGCTCAGTAAAAAAAAGTTCCAATACGCATACCCAAAAAAATAATTTTCGAGCCTGCGAAAAAAAAATGGCGAAAGGGTAAATTTTTCGACCAAAACACTCCCCAAAACCCAAAAAATATTTATTTTTTTCAAAAAAACTGTCATCGTCAACGTTTTTACACCAGTTTTTAAAAAAAAAATATTTTTTGGATTTTGGAGAGTGTTTTGGTCGAAAAATTTACCCTTTCGCTACTTTTTTTTCGCAGGCTCGAAAATTATTTTTTTGGGTATGCGTATTGGAACTTTTTTTTACTGAGCCCAAATCCCATCGAAAAATCGATGGCGCGATATCGATTAACTTTCGTTCATACAAATCGACCCAGGTTAATACGTATGTATGTACCTACATTGATATAAGAATATAAATAAAGGCAGAATAAGATATGTATATATATTTGCACCTTTTTTGCCCATATCACTTATACAAGGTGTCGCAATAAGCGTTCGGAATTTTGTTTCACAATTTTTTGTTATTGTTGTATACAGACCGGACCATACGTCTGTACTGGGTTCCCAGTCATAAAGGGATAGAGTTATATTAGCTAAACATCTTTATACTATGTTCAAACAGAAAAATAAATTGAGGAAATTTCGATTTGAATTGAGTGCTGTTCATACAACTCGATTTAGCTTACACAATAGTAATTTGATAGCTGGTTGGCTCATCTGTACAGCAAGAACATGCTTTATTCAGACTGTCAAAATGAACACGCACATTATTAGGCGAATTAAATGGAATGAAAACATAAAACTTTGAAATTTTTGTGTGTTGTAAGAAAATGTGTTCAATGTTTTGGTTTCATTTTGAGTTTGCCATCTACTTTTGACAATCCCTACTCCAGTGAAATGAAAGACATAAAATCAGCTGATGAGATAAGCCAACCACATAGTTCAGCCAATGGCATTTTAAGGAGCCAGCCGATGGTAGAATACAAAGACTAGCGGAAAATTAGACGATATTACCCTTAGATCACTTCTCTGATTGGGCAGTTTGAATTTGCGACTTATGCCAGGCCCCTAAAAAAACTGCAGCACTAATGATTCCTTCCAGCTTCAACCCATATCCGTGAACATATTAACTGCTCTACCGCCACCATTGTATCCATCACCACACTGTTCTTTGTGGAATAAACCGCACAGGGGCAGTTGTCGACACCTAATAGTTTGTCCTGCATCGGATTAAGTCGATGTTTGTAAAAAATTTGATTTTATCGAATACAGAAAACTCGTATGCTATATTACCAAGCCGCAGCCACCTTGCCCGCGAATATGAATAGAATATATGCTCAGCATTATATTGCGGGCTAAGATGGGTGTTGTGGTCAGACTACCGCTGTACAGTGTATTTCCAGAACCTCATAGAGATGTATATACATGTGCACCATCTCGTAAAGCCATAGCATAATGTATGTCGCGGTTGTAAATGGATAGGTAAGGGTATTTGACTCTATGAACCGGGCTCGCCGGGCGGATCCTAACATATAAGTCCGACGCTTTTTGGTGGATATCTCTGAGAAGCTCTTTGTGCTTCCTTTCTACATAAGGCTGAGTTCTCAGGTGGCGTATTTCCTCATAATGTTTGCGGGGATAACTTATTAAGTTCCTGAGAGGCAAGGCCTCTTCAATCCGATGTATGTTGGGATGGTTAGGTTTCTGCGTATTCATCAGAAGCGGTTCAGCATTTAATTTTTCTTCCTTATGGGGAAACTCTCGCCTGATCGTGTATGTGTGTGTATGTCTGTGCCTGCTGTCTGTTTTTCAATTTGCTCCTCATTTTTGGTCAATCTACCTGACTGCCAGACCTTGCATGGATTCCGGGAACGGCCGAACTACCGCAAGGCGTTCAGCCCAAAGCAAAGCAACACCAATTCAATACGAATTTCGATTCACTCTTCCGCAATATTATTTAGCCACCAATAATTGTGTAAGTATAAGTGATCGCCGCGACAATATATTGTACATATTTACAATATGTACATTATAGGCACATTTGTTTACTGATGGTAGCAAGAATATCACAGGTAATCGAGTTGATGCCACCAATTTCACCCCTCTAGCAAAATTAGCTTGTAAATTAATGGGTTGCATTGGCCTTAATGTTTATTTGGCGGATATGAGGTACATTTATTTTTCTTCAATTCTATCTGCTTGAATTAAGCTTTCCATGCATTTTGCACTTTTAAATTTTTTTTTGGAAAACAAGTTAATACATGTAGATATGTGGCTTGTTGATATTAATTGTTTGCATTTCTTTGCTATCACATATGTGAATGTTGACCATTATTTGTGGTAACATATTAAAGTTTCGATACATAAATTTGTTTAATAGAGGTTGCTTTAAAAAGGAAGCAGATGCAAACACATTTTCTGGACTTATTGTAAAAATAGCATAACCAAAACGGAAAGATGTAAATATGATAGTTAACCTTTTTCATTCGATTCCATTCTATTATGCATAAATAAAAATGTTGGAAATTTAAACTTCATATTTCATATGTTTAACTGTTATTGAGTACCCGGTTAACCTGGTTTTTAAAGATATCACAGTCATTTTATATATATTGTGACGTATATTACCGCTAAAATCGATAGGTCACTATGCCGGTGAAAGAGAAAACATCCACATATACATTTACACAGAAATAAACAGCGCAAATTACTCAGCAATACATACATATATACTCATATATTCAGTGAGAGCGCACAAGATCCCAGCCGTTATTTTATACACATGCAAACAGCAGCTAAAAGCGCAGAAGTTATTACTCAATACGCGCATATACCTAGAAGACAGAAGTGGATATGAGATACAGAAATAAAAAATAAAAAGCAACTATTCGAGAACGCTCTTCGTGAAAAGTTAAGTCCCTGGGAGAAATAGATGAACGTGGCAACTGAGACCATAAAAGCGGAGCAAGCTGAGGAATAATCAGTTAGTCTAATTTTAACAAGCTATAAATAAAGTACGCGAGTAATTTAATTGTGAAGTACTGCTATCATAGTAGTGTTGTAATTAAAGGACACTTTGCTATAGTCACTGAATGTTTGGGTTATTTATTCCACAGTTCGGTGATTCGAACGATAACAGAAAGTGCAGAATCAGGAATTTCCAGAAATTTGCTACAAAATGTATGTCAAAGTTCTGTTTCGATGTACACTACGGACGATATGTGTACTTGCTTTGCTTAATATCATATTATGTTGAGAAAACCAGCACGCTTTATGCAAACAATCTGAGTATTTTCTCAGAATTCATCTCGTGAGCAAATTACCGAAGAGTATGTATTTAGATGAGTTTTTGGAAGTACAGCTCGATAATGAGTAAATGTGTATATATCTTTGCTGATCTTAATAGTGTTTACAAAAATAAACGAAATTATTGGAGTTGGAGTTACGTGTATTTATTCGTTTGTATATATTTTGGATGGGTTGTTGGAATAAAATAAATCAAAATCAGGAGCTTCATATCAAAACGCAGTAATTACAATAGAATCGCTTCGAGCAAAGCAAGAAAATGTTTTCAAAAAATTTAATGCCGTAGTACAAATACAAATCTAGGTCACACCAATTACTTTCCACGAGGTGTCTTGAATATATTGAAAAGAAGAGCCCGATTATAATAAAATCCAGAAAATATTAAGTACATTTATTGCGTTTTGATATGGCAATATCAAATAAATTAAAAAAAAAATTAAAAACAACATTATCAGCGAAAACAACAAACAGAAATCTCTTATCACACCCTTTATATAATGTACGACTGGGACTGTCTCTAGAGAACCATGGCCCCTAGAGCATTAGAAAGAAAAATTCTGCAGAAGATTTACGGTCCTTTCCGCAGTGCGACCTAACGCAGATATGTATGAACATAGCGCAATGAATAAAAGGTGAAAGGCTTCACGGACTAGATCGTGTAATGAAAGAATACAGTCTGGCTCAGACGGGATCCCTATTTGAACCCGCTTTCGGCAGCAGAGAAAGGGAGAGACCACCACTGAGTTTAAGCAACAGCTTGAGAAAGACTTTATCTCCTTTGGTGTCAGTTGTCCAGAAACAGAAATGCGTGACTTCTAACGTACCGACCAAAATCCAAACCAAATTGATGTCGTTGTAATCAACGACGAAATCAAAATATCAATTCGGAAAAGTACCGCGTGGCAACCAAGGTATGCACACGCCTCTGTGCAGCGTAGAAAGTGTGTGCAGTGAGACAAGGTAAGTTTGTCGTTAATAAGCTGCTTACGAAGCGTACAGCTGATGATTACTCCAATCGGGTTCACATCGTCTCAGTAAGAGAAATCTTACTTTTCTAACTCAATACGTCCAGCAGAACGTTATCGTGAAGGGAAGAGACAAGTCTATGCGGAAGAAAAAAATGTGAGGAGTGTTATCCATGTTGGTGGTCCTTTGGCGGATATAGATCCGGTACGTTCCGGTAACAAAGCACCATTAAAGTACCAGCCATATCATATCTGGAACGATAAATATGACTATCCGTGGCGAATCCTGTTTCATTAATAGCCGAGGTTCTGACGACCCCGAACTCCTCATGGATATAGGGGCTGGGAGGGCGGGATGGCCAAGAAGGTCGCATGTGGTCATAACAAATCGTTCCCGAGATGGCCGGGCTTGATACCGGAACGTACCGGATCTGCATCCGGCAAAGGACCATCAACATCGATAACACTCCCCAAGGCCTTCGGGGGGTGTCCCTATCGCTGCAACAACAACAACATCACAATTTGTTGTTATTGTTGTTGTAGCAGTGCTTCGCCCAATCCAATAGGTGTGACCGATGTTGTGTGACAAGGGGTTGTGTAGCGCAATATATAGCTTCTCCAACCCACGACGTGGCTCTGCCGACCCCAAGCTCCTCATGGAACTTGGGGGTGCGGAGGGAGGGATGGCCTGAAGGTTCAATGTGGCCATATAAATCATTCCCGAGATGGTCGGGCTATCACCTTAATGGTGCTGTCTTACCGGTGCGTACCGGATTTGTATCCGGCAAAGGACCATCACATCGTGGACTCTCCTTATCGCCACAGGAACAAGAAGAAGCAGAAAAAGAAGACGAAAATCTGGCGGATTACAGAAGGTTTTAACACCGAGTAAATTACTGTAGGAATTAGTTATGGGTACCTATTAACCAACGTGCATATATTGATTTGAACTGCGGCTAAATAATAAATCCCCGGGAAACTACGGATTAGGGCCACACTTGCCTCCATATTGGATAAAAAATGTACTCTGCTTAATCCACAAGAAAGGCTTTCTCACAAACAGCGCTATCTATAAGGTTTTGGCCTTATTAGTGCAGCTTCAGATGTGGTACATATATTTTTCCCGACTTCAAAACAGCGTTTCGGGGCTGCAGATTGCCGAAAATTATGGGTAGGTCTTACAAACTTTGGACGTTTTGCCAGGCTAAGACTCCAGCTATTAGGACTGATACAACTGTCAGATCTAAAAGCAGCAAAGGGCATAGGTAGTATTTGCCAAGAGGACGGAGCTCTTTATAAAGTAAGTCGTGGGTTTTGATAGGGCTTTTCAGTTTTGTCATAGCTTATAAGACTTTACCAAACAACGTTAAGCGACATTACCAGCATCGTGTGCTTATGAAATCACTGGCGTATTCGCACCATGGAAACCACATCACTGTTGTAAGATATAAACTTGAAACTTTAAGGATTTCATCTATAAGCAGTTGAAAAGTGGAGTCCTCACTAAAAAAGTACCCGATTATGCCTTCCTTGGCCGCCAAGCGCAGAAGACGGACCTGGTCAGGTTTAGTAAGAAGTATGAGCTCCCGCATCGGACTAGGCTTAAGCTAATAAGGGTAACTCTGCAATAGCAAGCTTGTACAAAATATCAAGGAATAATTTGTTGTCATGAAAAAGGTCTCTACGCACTTTATACATGTATGTAAAAGAATGCTGAAGTGAGAGTGATGTCTATCGCCTTCGAAGTCGCATTGCATATTAGCAGCGTTTTCGAAAATTTACCTGTCAAATTCAGTCCTTGTTTGATTGACACTAACGCAAGAATAACGTACTTCAAGAAATTAGAGAGGTAGGGCGTCATATAATGCTGGGCGTACAGACAACTTGATCGTGTGTCTGCGTTTTGCTGTCGGTCTTAGAGCTACAATAGAGGTGGAATGTTGGTACAAGGACGCAATAATGGCAGACGAGGCGATACATTTGTACATTGATGGTTCCGAACTAATACTATTGTAATCCGGAAAAAGCAGATTCTACAAATGACCAGATCAATGTAGTGTCTTTCGGGCGGGAGTTGTAGCCATAAAGAAAGCAGCGGAAGCTCTGGAGAAAGCATGCTTTACTTGCTGCCATATATATATATGAATAGTCAGGCGGCCTTTAAGACAATAATCTCACAAGCACGTCGTCAAGAATGCAAACAAGTTTGGGAGCACACATCCATACTAGATTAACGGAAATAAGGAGAAATAAGGTAACGAAAAGGACAATGAGCTTCATGTGTAAGGCTTACGATACTAGACTCAATAAACGTTCACCGCCTTCATATGCTTAGAAATTAGCTTCCGTGAGTTTTAGGACAGTAGGAGGAAGAAAAGGTGGTAGAATTTTAGTATTTGCCAAGAGGCAGGAATTATTTTATTACAAAGGTCCTGGCTTTTGATATGATTTTTCTGTTCGTTTTCTGAGTAAACTGCTGGTAACCTTTCAACATACTCAGTCTATATAATCTCTTTACGGACGGCCAGTTCAATTTAACCTAAACTTTTTTATGATCGACTTCGGAAAACTAGATATTTATCAATGATATGAAATTAGGAGAGCCTGCTATTAAGAAATTGACCTTTGAATTTGCAGTTTATTATTTGCAGGCGTTCAACATAACCTCACCATCAAACCTAGAACGAAGCATAGATTACCTACCATAGGTTGGTTTGAACGACATCTTTTAAAGCAGATGAATTTTTGCTTAGTATTCTGAACCATTTTCATCTTTGATGTACTTGCTTCGCGCTACGAACCACCGACTCTCGTTACAGTATCCAAGCGTACTACCCCGTATACAATAGCGGCCGCAGAAATTTTCCAATTAAACTATTACCATATAAAAAAGCAGTTCCTTAGCTCTTCCTAAAATCTTGTTTAGTATTTCCTTGAATATATGTTTCACGTAATTTTGTTGTTATTTGAATTCAACACCTTTTCGAGAACAACCACTACCTAACAATCTACACATGAACTTCTATGTTCTGTTCAATTTTCAGCGCGAGAAACCAGTTTTTTATGATTATCTAATATATTGTTCTTGCCTTTTGATTTTTTTATACCTTTCATGAACATGAAGTGGTATATTAACTTTGGTCCTATGTTTGTAACGTTGAGAAATATAGAAGATAGACTCACCATTAAGTATACCGAATTGATCAGGGCGACGAACTGAGTTGATATAGCCATGTCCGTCTGTCCGTCCGTCCGTCTGTCTGTTTGAACGCAAACTAGTCCGTAAAATTTAAAGATATCAAAGATATCTCAATGCAAATTGGCACAAGAATGTATTTTTGTATTATATTAGATATTTGTCGGATCCGGTATGATCCGAAACCTATAACATATATCTAATATACAACCGATCGTTCAGATAACACGATTTTGGTCATTCCTGCAGCAATTTAAAAAGTATGAACGTGAAACTCGGTGATATATATTCTAATATATCATAGAATATATCCTGAAAAAAGCGCTTTGATCGGAGCTATATATAGTTATATCCCATAGAACCCATCGTGCAGATAGAAAGATTTTTGGCCATTTCTCCCTTAATTTAGAAAGTATAAACGCGAAACTCGGTGATATATATTTTAATATATCATAGAAGATTTTCTGAAAAAAATTACTTTGATCGGAGCTATATATAGTATATATCCCATACAACCGATCGTTCAGATAGAAAGATTTTTGGTAATTTCTCCCATAATTTCCAATATAAAAACGTTGAACTTATTCTAATATATCATAGAAGATTTCATGAAAAAATCATTTCGATCGGAGCTATATATAATATATATCCCATACAACCGATCGTTCAGTTAGAAAGATTTTTGCCCATTTCTCCCTTAGTTTCCAATATAAAAACGTTGAACTTATTCTAATATATCATAGAAGATTTCCTGTAAAAGTCATTTCGATCGGAGCTATATATAATATATATCCCATACAACCGATCGTTCAGATAAGGAGGTTTTTTGCCATTTTTTATTTTATATTTATCTTAAAAATCGTTTAGGTATGTACATCTTTTCACTATATATTTCTTATCTTATACATTCGATTATTTGCAGATTACGAACGGGATAAGATTATTGTTCAGCCCATTCATGAAAGGTATGAAGTCTTCGGCACAGCCGAAGACAGTCCCGTCCTTACTTGTTTTTCTTTATTGTTTTCATTTGTCAGGTGGCAAACGATCAGCGCCTGATGGCGGCGCGTGTTAATTGCAATTGCTATTGCAATTTATTCTCAACATCGTCAACAACAATAACAACCAAATTTGTTTGACTACGGTAATAACAGCAACAAAAACTCGAAGGCGCAATGTAGTTCTACGTAAGTATAAACACTGATTTTTTTTTTGGCGAAAAACGCTTAAGCCAAATTTGGTTAAAGCTATTAATTTTTGTTTTTTTAACGGTCTGTGCATGTGTTGTGTTTATGTACTTTTTACATAAGTGTGCTTCGCTGAATTTTAGTTGATACGTGATATGTACCTTAACCTGGGTCGATTTGTATGGACGAAAGTTAACCGATATCGCGCCATCGATTTTACGATAGGATTTGGGCTCAGGAAAACAAGTTCCACCACGCATACACAAACAATTAATTTTCGAGGCTGCGAAAAAAAAAATGGGTCAATTTTTCGACCAAAACACTCCCCAAAACCCAAAAAATATTTTTTTTTTTTTGCAAAAAACTGTTGTAAAAACGTTGTTGCTTTACTTTTGTTATCAAATAGATAATATTCCCTGATCTTGAGCCAACTCTCTGAGAGCAATTGCTTACTGAACGTCATAAGCGACCTCGCCGTTGAAAAGAAGGATTGGGCGGAAAGATGGAGGATTTTTTGTACTAATTAAAAGGAACAATGTCGAAAGATAATACCAGCAAGTCCAGCGAATGACGGAAGTTTTCAAGAGCACGTCGAATTCTCGCAACAAATAAGTATATGCTCAACTTGGTAGCCACCGTACAGAGCATGTTTAATTAATTTGATGAGAATACTGGAGGAGACCCACAAAGGACTGAAGAATCGATACTTGCCATGTATTTGTCGAATGCTATAAGCTTTACTTGTATCACAGTGCTCACATTCATTGCACCAATTCGTGTGTGTATCGGCTGCCAAAATATGACGGGCCAAGTAGAGAGTGGGCACTGACGATATGCTTGCCCTTGTACGCGGTGTGATCAATTGTATCTCATATTCCTTGTAAAGGACATGGGCTGCTCGCTTGGATCATCTTTTACTGCTTGAACATGCTTTTTTGTTGTGTCAAGAAAGTCTTTGTGCCACATTTTTTTTCGTAATAATTTAAACAAATGCAGAATATATCAAGCTTTAAACTTAAGTAGGTATTTATGATTCTGATGATCCCATTATGGTGATAATCATACTTGGACATCCGTTAATAACTTTCGGCTGTTATTAACGATAAAGATGCAGGGGTGCCTACCAAAAATTGAAAGCCAAAAGACGTGCACTTATGTGAACACTAAGATATCCGATGGCAGCAACAGACTTTTTTGCAGATACATTTTGAATGGCTCTTTGCTAAAATACGGGTTTCGTCAAAGGCTATTTCCTTTCTAAATGAATACACGTTACTGTGTTGGTGGTATTTAGCTCAGACGTACACACACTTACCACACACACTCAGTGAATGGGAACTTTAACCAACGGGAAGGCAAAGGACCTATGGTCAGTGTCCGGCTACCGATGAAATCGGCGAAGGAACACTGGTGAACGGTGTATCGGTTAACGGGCACCTTACAGTCGCCGGTAGAATCGGTGGACGGTCACTTGGTTTGAAGTGTCCTATAGATCTGTAAAGGCGGTAGGGGGTTTTACGATGGTTGGACAGGTGGTTAATGAAGTTGATGTATTGGGATGTGATGGCCACACGCGATGAAGAGGTGAATCGATTGCCAAGCAACCCGTGGTTGATGGAATGGATGCCAGGTGAGTCGCGGTTTACGAGTCGGTGGAAATTATTTGTACGTCGGCGAGGGGCAGATGACGAATCGGTAGATTGGTGGATCGATTTCCGAGCACCTAAAGGTCGGTGAAATCGATGTCTGGAAAGCTCAGGTGCCGGACTGGTGGACCAATATCTTAACCATCGGTTGGTTGGTGAAGTCGATGGACAAGGGGTTGCAGGTGGCGGGTTGGTGGAAATATACCTTTACTTACTTAATTGGCGCTTAACCGTCTAAACGGTTATGGCCGTTCAACAAGGCGCGCCAGTCGCTCCTTCGCTCCGCCAACCGGCGCCAATTGGTCACACCAAGGGAGTTTAAATCGTATTCCACCTGGTCCTTCCAACGGAGTGGGGGCCACCCTCTACCTCTGCTTCCATAGGCGGGTTCCGATAGAAACACTTTCTTGGCCGGAGCATCATCTTTCACTCGCATAACATGGCCTAGCCAGCGCAGCCGCTGTGTTTTAATTCCCTGGACTATGTTGATGTCTGCGTATAGCTCGTACAGCTCATCATTAAATCTTCTTCGGTACTCGCCATCGCCAACGCGTAGAGGTCCATAAATCTCTCGAAGAACTTTTCTCTCGAACACTCCCAAAGCCGCTTCATCTGCTGTTGTCATGGTCCATGCTTCTGCCCCATATAGCAGGACGGGTACGATAAGTGACTTGTAGAGTATGATTTTCGTTCGCCGAGAGAGGACTTTACTTTTCAATTGCCTACCTAGTCCAAAGTAGCATTTATTGGCAAGACTGATTCTTCTCTGGATTTCAGTTCTGATGTTGTTGCTAGTGTTGATGCTGGTTCCCAAATAAACGAAGTCTTTTACTATTTCGAAATTATGGCTGCCAACAGTAGCGTGGTTGCCAAGGCGCATATGCGCTGACTCTTTGCTCGATGAAAGCAGGTACTTCGTTTTGTCCTCATTCACCATCAAACCCATCTTTACCGCTTCTTTTTCCAGTTTGGAGTAAGCAGAACTAACAGCGCGGGTGTTTAGGCCGATGATATCAATGTCATCAGCATATGCCAGTAATTGCACGCTTTTATAGTATATTGTTCCAGTGCGGTTAAGTTCTGCAGCTAGTATAATTTTCTCCAGCATCAAATTAAAGAAATCGCACGATAGGGGGTCACCCTGTCTGAAACCTCGTTTAGTTTCGAACGGCTCGGAGAGGTCCTTCCCAATTATGACTGAGCTGATGATGTTGCTCAACGTCATTTTGCAGAGCCGTATAAGTTTTGCGGGGAAACCAAATTCAGACATAGCGGCATATAGGCAGCTCCTTTTCGTGCTGTCGAAGGCGGCTTTAAAGTCGACGAAGAGGTGATATGTGTCGATTCTCTTTTCACGGGTTTTTTTCCAAGATTTGGCGCATTGCGAAAATCTGGTCGATGGTAGATTTACCAGGTCTGAAGCCGCACTGATAAGGTCCAATCAGCCGGTTTACGGTGGGCTTCAATCTTTCGCACAATACACTTGAAAGGACCTTATATGCGATATTAAGAAGGCTGATTCCACGATAGTTGGTGCATTTTGCAGTATCCCCCTTCTTGTGGACTGGGCAAATAACACTTAGATTCCAATGTTGGGCATGCTTTCGTCCGCCCATATTTTGCTAAGAAGCTGCTGCATGCGCCTTACCAACTCCTCGCCGCCGAACTTGAATAGCTCCGCAGGCAATCCATCAGCGCCCACGGCCTTGCTGTTTTTCAATTTGCTATTCTAACTTCGTCATAATCGGGCGGGGGGACATATATTCCATCATCATCGATTGCGGGATCGGGTTCTTCATCTCTGCGCGGTGAATTGCTGCCTCCATTTAGGAGAGCAGAGAAGTATTCCCTCCATAATCTAAGCATGGACGGTGGGGCCGTGTGTAGAAGCCCACGAAAGTGGGGACAGCTTCTGACCGCCATTCACCTGGGAATGGCCAGAGCGATTCTTTTGCATGCGGTTCAAGCAGCTCACTACTGCCGGGTGCTTGCAGCCAAGTATCCTCTGGGTAGCCGCTAAACACCC
Source organism: Eurosta solidaginis (assembly GCF_040869045.1). NCBI lineage: Eukaryota > Metazoa > Arthropoda > Insecta > Diptera > Tephritidae > Eurosta > Eurosta solidaginis. The sequence goes on along the minus strand of NC_090321.1, from coordinate 172,260,417 downwards.
ATTTAGCGGTGAGCTAATGTGAGAAGGCGACAACCTGGCTAGGCCACTCTGACATAATCGGTTTAAGGGCTAGCCGGGGGAGATCTCATCGGCAGCGTCTGTACACCTCTAGGTGCGGCTGCAAGCGGGCGTCTGTCTTAGAGCAAGCGGCTCGCTATATAAACGTGCCAAGTAATATTTTCACCCCCGCTGAGCGGGTTGTGCGCTGTGCTTGGGACCCGCCACGTAAAAACATACTCCAATGAAATATAACAACAAGCCTCGGAAATATACCCTGGTAATTTATTTATGGCGGTCTGCCCCGTAGGTATGGTGGTAGTTGACGCACCTCTGTCTAGCAGAAGGGAAAGGTAGAAGCTAGGCTCCTTTACGCCTCTCTCCCCTCTCCGGATACACCAAAAAGTAGTGCGAGACCGAATTCACATACTGATCAAAAGAGCAAAATGAGGGAAATACAATTGTTCATTATAAGTTAATTATAAGTCATTAGAAACGGTTTGAGAAGTGTGCGCATTCGCGGTTAAAGCCCGGTCACATAAGCAGGTTTTCATATAGATGCGTTTAACACAAGCTCAAGCATTATGAGTAGATTGCACGTATTTTTATGAAGAACGGTAGAATGAGCGACACTGGCGCCAACTGTTATGAAAAGTAGCCAACTTGCAACTTTTGTTGTAGAGAAAGCATAAGAATTAGAATTTGGTTTTTGCTTTGGCTAAGGGTGCTGGCACACTTTGCAAGTGAAATTATTTTTCCCACTAGTTTGTAACTTTTCTAACATTTTTCGCAATTAAAACCTGCAATATAAAAATGAACACGACACAAAATATGTTAGCAAGTAATTTGGTTGTGTAAGGAGAATGTTTATAACAGTGCTTCGCTAAATTTTGTATGTGAATGGGCTAGGCAAAATAAATTTCAATTGCCAAATCTGAAGTTCCTTCATATTTATGAACGCACATCTTGGTTGATTGTGGCGATGTTACTGGAATGCAAAAGCTTGTGTTATGAAAAATTTCATTGTGCCGGGGCCTTTAGGCAACTGTCGCGCGAATAAAATGCTTGCAATTTCTCTGTGCATTATCGTTCGCTTGCTGATCGCTGTCACAGTGGGGCCGTATGTTATGCTACTGGAAGCGCTACAGCGCGTTATTGGATACTACAATATCAACCTAAGCTTCGGCGAGTACCATAGCTGCAGACATTCTTAGCTCGAAGGTAAAACTTTAAACGAGGATATGCGCTGTAAATCACACCCTCAGATGTCGGAAAATTTATTGAAATGCGCATTTTTACCTCGAATAATACGAAAGCGAAATTGAAAATTTTACTTGTGATAAAAGATATTCACAATAAAAACCCTGGACCAATCCAAAATCAGTAGCTCTATTAAGGTTTTACCATTTATTTAGGCAAACATTTTTTTCAGAAAAGAAAACGTTATTAGATTTTTATTTCGCATTTCTTCACCAATGATTTTTACGATTATAGCAACTCCAGCGCTGTTAAAACCATAAAACCTTAAATAAAAAAATTCAAATGTTAAATTTTCAGAAAGTTATGTTTTTATTCACGCAACACAATTTTTATAAGACATAAAATACTAAAATGCATATTTATCGACTAATACAGTTTACAAGTTTCATTTATTATTTATAAACTAAACTAAAATAGACTAAACTAAGTGAAACACATTCTCAAACAAATTATACATATGTCTGAGTTGTTTTAATATACGTTACAAGTATGTATAAGTACTATTGAGTAAAGATACAATTTGAATATTTTGTTTTAATTTTAATGTCATTTATGAACTCATTTTAATATTACTTGCTATTTATAGTCCATCCACTCCTATCGAGATTGCCGAAACTGTCGTATTTAAAACTCTGGGGAAAAACTCTCTGAGAGGAGACATTTTTATTAGAAAAAAATTACCGAGACATTTTTCCTTTGTGTATGTAGTGTAGGACATAATGCCATAAACTAGACAGGTGCAGCCAATATTACAAAATGGAGTCGCATTTGCCAATACTCACGAGATGAGATGATTAACGATCATGAAGTTGCGGATGAGTATCTGGGATGCTTGCAATACGAAAACTCAGGATTGATGTTATCCGGCCCAAGTCACAACATTTATCTTCCTAAAGAAAGTGTTGAGGTAGGCTCATTGAGCAGCAAGAGGTGACTGGTGTAAAAATTAATTAGCGGCAGAGGTCTTACAGCAACGATGTTTCAAAAATTAAGAGCTTATAGATTCACCTGGTGCCGAAAAATACTTTGGCTTATTAGAACTTTATTTTAAACAGCTTTGGCTAACCCTCAAAACGTTTAGACTTACATGAAATACTCCCAGCCATATGATCAAATCCAGGGACGGAAAATAATAATTTTTTTTTCGGAGTCGAAAAAGTCCTGGTCACAAAATTGTCCTAGGGAAAATGTTTGAGTTCCCGTATAGCAATATCATGTCGAATCATGCATCCTTTTTATTTTTCGAATTTTTTCCCCAAAAGACCACATATAAAAGTAAAATCTGTAAACCGAGTGTAACTAGTTCTATCGGACTAAAAAAATTAAAATTCGTAAAATAATTTTTATCTTGATCCAAATATATTTAAAGTCCAAAATTAATAATTTTGCAAGGACTTATATTATAAAAGGAATAACAGTTTCAGTGATCAAATCCAATAGACATTATTCTGAATTTATCTATCTATCCACCTGCCTCTCCTCTGTCCAACCCCCTTCCTCTCTTACTTTCTCCCCCTCTGCATTTTGTAGTTCACCTTAATCTTTTTACTTGTTTGCCTTAAACTATTATCCTTACTCTTACTTTTACTCTCACTCTCCATCTCCATCTTCCTCTTGTTCTCTTTACTTTTCCGAATTCCCTCCAACTTCCTCCACTTTCATCTATTTTGCTGTTTTATCTTCTCTTTTCTTTCATGCCCCCGTTTCCAATGTGAAGATATATCGAGTTTGTTTTTTTTCCGCATATTACATTACTAAGGTATTAACAAAGTAGCAAAATAGTACCAAAAAAATTCCCTCCCTAACACTTTAAAATTCATGGCCCTATTATAATGTTAAATTTTTTAAATAAAATAATTCCTTAAATTTGGGACTCTATTTTGTCTTCTCGAAATGAAGTGTTTTGTTTTTACCACTGCTTTCAAACTGTTGGAGAATGAATTTCAATCTGTAATTTTTTTAGGCACGACAGTGAGTTCTACAATTTTTTTATCCATACGCGAATTGTTGATGATTTGAACACTGATGATTCGAGTATTTTATAATTTATACTGCCGGCTCATTTTCAGCAGAGGTAAGTTTTAAAGTCAACAGTTAAATCGAAAATCGTCAAACGCAATAGAAGCGGTTTATTTAAAATTTGTGTATAATTTTTTTTTTATTTAGCTTGCATTTACAGGAATTTTGATGTATTGTTATCTGACGAAATTTACGTATTTATTTGTAAAGGCTTGTTGTTAGTGAATTAGTTATTATTTAATGAAATTGCTTTTTTTTTTATCCAATATGCGTGTGTAGTGAAATTTTAACATGGTTTCTGCTAATAATAAAACTATTTAAATAATTTAAATATATTTGTTGATATATTAAAAATGCTTGCACATTTTGTGGCAGTTTGAGTTCATTTGTTGTTCTCTTCTGGTTGTGTTTTATTTTACCTTTTTTGCGTTTTAACTAAAAATGCTTTGTGTTTTTTTTTGTATTTGCGCTATTTATTTGTATTAATTTAATGATGAAATATTTTTCATTTTCGTTATATGCAATATTTAACTTTTGAATGTATGGGCATATCATACAAAAATATAAAAGTACCGTTAAGATTATAAGCCATAAGGCTTACGAGACTTTCATAGCTTTATATGTTGTACCTATAAACCTATTGCGTATTAGTGTTTTGTTTGATTATGATATTATTACTGTTCCTTTTTTTTCAAATTGACTGTTTATCATTCTACCATATAACATTGTTACCTTATATTTGTATGAGTAGTAGTTTTATTTGAAATGTTGCTATTACTCAACTGTAGGTATGTAGTAAGAGTACTACTTAAAAGAAAAAAAGAGACAAAAAAATTTAAACTAACTTGAGTCGTTGCAATTAGAGTGCAATTTTACGGCATTGTCATAGAGTGGAGTCATTTTTGAGTGTCGTCATTATTGAGTTGGCTCATGATTGAGTCCTTTCAAAATTGCACTCTATCACTTTATGTTTAGCATACATTCTTCATTAATATTAATCTAACTAATTTTAAAACATTTCTTGAGTTTTCTTTGTGTGTTTTTTCTTGTTTTAATTAAAATCAAAATTTGACTGACAAAAAAGTTTAAATTCTCAATAAAAAATATAGTAAACTTAAACTAATGGGACATACATTTTATATATGATTAATCAATATTTTTTGAGCTCAACTTCTTAAGCTTTTTTAAAATTACAAACGCCACATTTGCGCTTGGCTTACATTTCAATTAATTAAACCATCATTAACTTGCTTTCTGAATTAAAGTGTTTACATAAAAATTAAATCACAATTTTAAAGACTTGCTGTATTCATACAGTTTACGCAATATTTTTTGTTAACACAAAGATTTATTGATTTCGCGTCTTTAAAAAAAAAAATTTTTTTTTATAAGTTTCATTTATTGTGTGTTGATTCAATTCTAATGTTGCTAATGTCCTCTAAAAGAATCTTTCTAAGATTCAATGCGAAGTCAAAACAACACTGATTAGATTTAAACGTTTAAGATCAGTGCTGTTGGTCTATATAAATAAAAATTGGTTTTGAGATTTAAGTGGTGATACAAATATTAAAGGAAAAATATCTAAGGTCGTATATTTTTCAAATATTTTGTTCGTAATATATCTATAAAGAACATAAGAATATGCAAATTTCGTTATTTTGTGATGTGACGTTAAAAATAAGCGGCAATCTCTTAAAATACTGTCACGGATATTAGCATCACTAAGCTATACCATCACTAAGGCGATGCTAAGGCCATGCCAAGCAGTATTTACGTCAATAATCAAATCAAGTATAGACATATACAAGGCAGCCCAGAGAGATGTCACACACAGATGCATTTACTTATACACCTATGTGTACTCGAGAGACTGTAAACTATAAACATTCACATCAATAATTCAATCTTTATGTATCTACATAAACGAATAAATAATTGTGTCTACCCATATGTACCATGTACGAATACGAGAAGTTTGAGAGCTCATGGACAATACTAGTAGATTCTGAAAAAATGCGAACGAGGAAACCAAAGGGTATAAAAGGCAACAGATGTAGAGGCGCTGAAATTCAGTTTGAGTTGAGCTATCCATCAGTTATTGATTAAGCACGCGATCTGGCGGCCAATAGTAGAGTTTAATTTGAGTTATCAATCAGTTTGGTTATTAAGCCAGCGTGTAGCGAAGTATGTGTTATTGTGAAGTACTTTAATAAAGACCATTTTTCCATTATTCAGTATTGGAGTTATTTATTCAACAGTTTAGTGATTCGAACTTAATAGAGGATTGCAAATAAGAGGATTTGCAGAAAATTCGTTACAATTGGTGTCAGAAGAGGAATTGTTGAATAAATTCCGAAGATTGGGAATACAACTTGGACATGGCAAAGTTCAGTGAATTGAAGATCCAGCAACTGAAAAAGGAGTTGGAGAACCGTGGATTAAATACAACTGCCAATAAGATTGAACTTCAAGCACGGCTACGCGAGGTAATGGAGTCGCAAGGAATTGATGTGGACGAGTTTGTCTTTTTTCCTGATGGGGACGAAACAAGAACAAAAATTGAAGAGAAAAACGAAACATCGCAGACAGTTACGAGCACAGACTTGGACATGATATTGGCTGCAATAACTGCTCAAACATCGACAGTGGCATCTCAGCTGGAATCGCAGGAGACACGTTTAACATCCAAGATGGAAGAACAGAAAACGTATATGTCATCTCAACTAGAAGAACAGAAAACGTATATGTCATCACAGATGGAATCCCAAGAGACAGGAATAACATCGAAGATTGAAGCACAAGAAACGCGAATGTCAGAAATGTCGACACAGATTACATCCAAGATGGAAACGCAATTGGAAGAACAGAAGACATATATGGCATCCCAACTGGAATCGCAGGAGACACGCATAACATCAAAGATGGAAGAACAAGAGGAGCGCTTATCATTGCAGGTGGCACAAATGTCTTCACAGTTAGAAGCACAGGAAGCAAGGGTAACATCAAAGCTGGAAGCGCAGGATGCAAAAATCGCTCAATTTCAGGCAGAAGTCGATGATTTGAAGGGTCGTATGGAGCAGTTACAATTAAATCGTCCAGCAGTTTCAGCGAGTAATCCAAAGACAAAAACACCATCCTTTGACGGTTCTGTTCCTTTCCAGGTCTTTAAGCTACAGTTTGAGAAGACCGCAGCAGTGAACAACTGGAATGTGGAAGATAAAGTTGCCGCACTCTTCGTAGCATTGAAAGGACCAGCTGCCGAAATATTACAGACTATTCCAGAGTACGAACGGAACAGTTATGACGCATTGATGGCTGCTGTAGAACGGCGATACGGAAGCGAACACAGGAAACAGATATTTCAAATAGAATTGCAAAACCGCTACCAAAAAGCTAACGAGACTTTGCAGGAGTTTGCTTCTGACATTGAAAGATTGGCTCATCTTGCAAATGCGGATGCACCCGTGGAATACACGGAAAGAGTGAAGATTCAGAGCTTTATAAATGGCATACGGGACGTCGAAACGAAGCGAGCCACATACGCGAACCCAAAGCAAACATTTTCTGAAACGGTATCCCATGTATTGACTCAGGAAACGGCGTCATTATTGAGTAAACCAGCATACAAAGCTCATCGTGTGGAAGTAGAAAGGCCAGAGTGGGTAGATACAATTTTGGAAGCTCTGAAGGGATCACAACAGAAAAATGCCGGAGTTATGAAATGTTTTAAGTGCGGTAACCCAGGTCACATTGCACGTCATGGCGGAAATGAGCAAGAGCATGTCGGATGTAAAGAACGAAAGCTTGCCCCGGCTATTGAATGTCCTGTGATATCTGTGTCGGAGATTGGAAGGAAATCAAGCAGTCTTACTATCAGAGGCAATGTGAATGGTAAAGAGCGTGTACTGACTGTAGATACGGGGGCATCTCATTCCTTGATTCGATCTGATTTGGCCTACAGGAGAGTAAAGTGATTACCTGGAGCAAGGTTGCGTACGGTCACAGGCGAGTATAATCAAGTCCAAGGCGAAGTGGTATGTGAGGTATTAATTGGGAAAGTCATGGTTCTACACAAATTCGTTGTGGCGGAAATCGTTGATGAAATCATATTGGGAGTGGACTTCTTGGTTGAACATAACATCAGGATCGATATGCGGAGAAAAATTATGCGCTATAAGAACCAGGACATACCACTTAACTTTATTTTGGAAAAAGGGTTCAGCAGTAATCGGGTACTGGTGGAAAATACTCGACAAAGACCACGAAAGTCAAGGCAAAGGTTGATAGATCGAATGGGCCAAATAAATCAAAATCAAAAGTACCTGCGAGAGAAACACTGGCATTGAAAAAACCTAAACGACGCAGAAAAACGAAGCAACGAATTTCCGAGAAAGAATGCGAGGGTAGTTTCAAGCCAGAGCGCACTACTGTTGTGAAATGTGGGAACGATACTGATTATGCGAAGCCAATCCGTCAAGCGCAAGCTCTACGAAGTAGTTCATTGGCCAAACAACAGAGTGTGAAGGAACGAACCAGAGTATTGAGTGGTACGATGAAACACAGGTACCATGAGAACAATAATTCGAAAGGTTTCTTGGCGGAAGATTTGGTACTGTTATACAACCCTCACCGGCGGAAAATCCAAATTTCGGTGCAGTTGGGAAGGCCCGTACAAGGTTGTGAAGAAGATCAGTGATACCATCTACCGCATACAAAGCATTGAGAAACCACGGAGTAGAAGAGTGGTACATTTGGCGATGCTAGCAGCGTTTAGATCGAGAGATTTGTCTGATCGGGACGATCAATAATCAAATCAAGTATAGACATATATAAGGCAGCCCAGAGAGATGTCACACACAGATGCATTTACTTATACACCTATGTGTACTCGAGAGACTGTAAACTATAAACATTCACATCAATAATTCAATCTTTATGTATCTACGTAAACGAATAAATAATTGCGTCTACCCATATGTACCATGTACGAATACGAGCAGCGGAGAGTCAATGCGTAAACACATGCATATAGCTGAGAAGTTTGAGAGCTCATGGACAATACTAGTAGATTCTGGAAAAATGCGAGCGAGGAAACCAAAGGGTATAAAAGGCAACAGATGTAGAGGCGCTGAAATTCAGTTTGAGTTGAGCTATCCATCAGTTATTGATTAAGCACGCGATCTGGCGGCCAATAGTAGAGTTTAATTTGAGTTATCAATCAGTTTGGTTATTAAGCCAGCGAGTAGCGAAGTATAAGTGTTATTGTGAAGTACTTTAATAAAGGCCATTTTTCCATTATTCAATATTGGAGTTATTTATTCAACAGTTTAGTGATTCGAACTTAGCAGAGGATTGCAAATAAGAGGATTTGCAGAAAATTCGTTACAATACAAAATATTGCACATTCATATATCCGCCATAATGAAAATAATATTTGAATATGTCTATATAATAAGAACTGCAGTATAAATCATCTCTCTTTGATTAAGCATTGTAAATTAACTTGCTTTAAGCTTTGATTGTGCTTTACGACCGAGAATTGAAAAGGAAAATTTAAACTTTCCATTTTCCTTTTACGTGTTTCGATGCTATCCCGTCTTCCTTAAGTCCTCAAAATAAAATTATCAGACTCCCTAAGAAAGATGTAAAATCGTCGCAACGCGTACGGGGGGAAAAGGAAACTTTATTTTCGTCTTCTCAATTCTCCGCCGTAGATTTTGTCCAAAGCAAAGAGTATTGTGAATTTATTTATTGAAATTTCGAAGATCTAATCTAAATTTTCAATTATTTTGGCTATACTACACGTAAAACGATATGGATTTTAAGATATTAATATATTTAAAACGTTTTTAATAATTTATTAAGAGGCACAGTTTAATTTAATGTGATAAATATTGCAGGTTTAAAGCTTTCCACTTAATCAGTTGTATTTAAAAACCTCTGTTGAAATTCTTATTTTTCACTAATGCAACTTTTTTAAAATTTGTTTTACAAATATATATTATTAATATAATATTTCACCCACTAATTGACTTAAAGGTTGATGAAAAGAAAGCTGAGGGGTTTCCATGTGTTTTCTTAATCGGATCGAAAGCTGAAAGAGTAAAATAAGAATACAATTAATTTTTAGTTGAAAATATTTAAAAAATTATAAACTACATATGAACCGAAATTAATAAACCTAGTAAAATCAATGAATCAGGTTTGTTGTTTTTGAAATAATTTAGTAAAATTGACCCCATGTTATTTTAACAGAAGAGAGACTGTGTGCTTCAAATTAACAACAACTAATAATCCTATTTATTTTTCAGTTAAAGAACTGATTTTATTGGTCATTTCAACACCGCACAACTGTCTATGTTATGTCAAAGAACCAGCTTATTTTAAAGAGAAACTTCCGCTCACGGCGCCCGCCACTTTGTTCCTAACTAAGGCCATGGTGCCACATAAATCTCTTTCATATCTACAGCTTTCAGTGTTTTTCTTATGCTAACGGAAATCTGTTATTTTAACAGTTTTCATTGTTATCTTAGGGTTCTAGCTATAATTGTAAAGTTAACAGAGCTATGGCTAACATATGATTGAAACTTTTTTGTTGATTCGATTTCAACAGCTTTTTGCGATGAATACAAATTGACAGAAATTTCGAATGAATTGACCGTAATTCGGTTGGTTTTACCAACTTTTTTCTTGCGCACTGTAATCAGTGGCGGATCATGAGCTTGGCTGTGGGGGGATATGGTATCAAAAAGTTTCATAAATTTTGTTTTATTTTTATAAAAGCGGTATTCATGTATAAATTGCCATGCATCGTGAAATGCCAAAATTCTGTGCCTACTGCTATTTTCATGCTAAAGAAAAATGCAAAATGTTTCTTTTGATCTGCGTACAGCGCTTAATAATACCAAAATGTAAGCTTTCGGTTTCAAAGTATTTTCGAAAGTATGTATGTATTCTGTTTTTAAATACTTTTTGTATTTTTTATTTGGTACTTTTATCATCACTGGGTGTGTACATTTCATACTTATATAATTTTAATAAAACAATGTAATAATAACAATGTAAATAAATGATATGTTTAAAGACAAAGAGTGAAAATTTCTGAAAGTGATCACCGAAAAACGTCATAATTTATTTTTGAGCAACAAAGATATTATTTGATAGCTATCGATAATACAAACAAATGCTCGTCTCCGATTTTTCCAAAAAATACTGTATCCTTAATTATCGCCATTTGAATTTTCTTTGTCCTTTTTCTTTTAAAGTTGAATAGCAGCCGATAGGCTCCACCGATTTTGACAATTCGGTAAAAGTCTAGTTGAGGGGTCGATTGCTAATACGCTACCAAAAATATCGAGATAGGTGTCAAACGACGCGTATTGACCTCAGTATTAATAATCCGAAGGCGGAAAAAAAATTTGAACTCCTTCAAAAGATATTAAACAAAAACCGAAAAATGACCCGCGGGTCCCTCCGAAACCGTGGGTGGTATCCATAGTATTTTTGCGCAGAACCACTTTCTGCTTTGGCGGCCTTCGGCCGCGCTTATAAAAAATACCCTGGGTGGGTGCAACACCGGTTTAGAGACCAAAACTATATCCGCGCAAAAAACGTATGTTTAAAATTTTTTTATGGGTACAACAACATTACAACAACCACATGAAAATAGCCAAATTCAACTGCAAATATCTCCCGGAAGAGATAAAATTTTTCTTTTGCGTCTTCGAATTATTGTTGTTGTTGGTCAATACGCGTCTTTTGACACCTCTCTCGATATTTTTGGTAGCGTATTAGCAGTCGACCCAACAACTAGACTTTTACCGACAATTCAAACACCAATTTGCTTGTATATCAAAAATTCTTTAAGAGCACATTTTTTATTTCTGTGAAATAAATTTCTATTTTTAAAATTGTTGCAAAAACCGTGCAAAAAAATTATTCTGGAGCACATTTTTGCACGCAAGGAAAACCACATACGCAAAATTTTACTCTCTATGATATTCCGTTGAGAAAAAAATGGCCCGCAGTATTGATGTAGATATTTTCATTTCCACACCTTGGACTTGAAGATTTTCCATACAAAATTTTATTTTTCAAATACTTCAACTATTGAACATTTGAATATTTGTTTTCTTTGGATATTTCATTTTTGTCCTGTAAAGTATTTGAAAAATAAAATTTCGGGACCTTTGGGGGAGAGCGGGGGGGGGGGGGGGGGATGTCGCTGAGATCTCAATATATTTTTGGATGTGCAAAATACATGTTGCAATAAGGCGTAATGTACCAAGCGACCATAAAAGCTCATAACATTTCCATTCGTTTTACGTTCTACAAATTTTATGTAGCAAGACCGTATCTTAACGGTAAATTTAACTCATCTCTCAAAGGTAGCACTGGGCAAAGCGATCTATGTAATATCGGATTTATATAAAACGCTTTATTATGTTGCTTCGCCTGACAGATGAGTTGAATGTATGGCCACAGGTGAATTATGCTACAGAAATTTTGTGGAATGTTCTGAACTTATGACGCTGTCAAACTCTGACACAAAAATGATAATTTTCAATTTGGATTGTACAGTTGTCAGCTTTTCGCGGAACAAATTAGAGGTTGCAAACATATAGAAGAGCCTATTTGGTCGATTAGCTCTTTCCTTGCATGTACGCTACCACCTTTTACCAAAAATTCAATACGATACTGCGGTCGAAATACTCGATGCCAATAAGTATCCCCATATAGGAAAAGTACCGGTATCGAATGTTTAAAGTATCGACATGATAAGGTATCGTATCTTAATTCGTGTCTCTAGTTATGTAACACAGAAGCTTCTAATTCCATCCAAAAAATTTTACAACAGAATAAAAAACTCTCCAAATGAAAACGTCACTCGCTGAATTGAAAATTTATAGAGTTAAGAGCTTTTATTTTTAGTGCGGTGTGAAGATGTTATGAGCATCGCGACAAGACATAATTCAAACAAATTGTATGTAACATTTGAATTTAGCCGATGGCGTCCGGATGGTGTTATTCTAAAAGGGGTGACCCCTCGGCAGTGGTTTGGCAAATACTCCGAGAGTATTTCTGCCATGAGAAGCTTCTCTTTCATCTTACGTTCGGAATCGGCTCAAAAGTAATAATCGCCTAAGTGCTATCCTTTTACATGGCACGATTATTGCTTCTGAAATACATATATATATATATTCAATCCCGCCAATTTGATAAATTAACAAAGGACCACGAGGCAAATCGGAAGAAAAACTCGGCCTAAATCTTCTCCAATATATACTGCGCCTTGTATTCATTTAATAAAAGTAGATTACTGCGCTTCCTTTGGTGATACCAACTGGTGCCAGTTAGCAGAGCGAAGAAGCGACTGGTGAGCCTTATTGGACGTCCAAAACTGTTTAAACGGTTAAGAGCCGATTAGGTAATATGCGTGTGCTACTTTTACTACTATTACTACAAATGTTATAAAAGGGGTTTGAAAAATGCCACGGTAAAAGCTGCTAACTTCTACAAATGTCCAGGATCCCTAAAAATTGCAAAAAATAAAACCAAATATAAATAAATAAAATTAAGAAAAGCTGCTACATCTACATATTTTTGATACGTTTTAAAATTTCAACGTTTTCATTCAGTTGAGGGTTTTTGTTCCACTGTACAATTTTGTTGGATGTAGTAGCTTTTACCGCGGCGTGGACGATATTCTGTCCTATCTCTGCAAGCGATAATTGACAATAAAAATAAATATTTTAAAATAGTTTATGACCGAATTCCTCATATGGAAATAATTTTTGGTATAATCCCTACATATAACAAAACTGTAACAGGCCGATGTCTGTACATTGAACATATAAAAGAAAAATAGATGCCAGGGGTCATTAGTATAGCAACTGAGTCCAAACCAGCAGTTTTAAAATTTTTTTCTGTCTCTTTGTGTGTATGTTTGACCGGGCATCACTCAAAAACCACTGCATAGAATTCAATGCGACTTTCACCTTTGTGAAACTGTAGCTGTAACTAAAGGTTCAGGGTACATTTTAATCCGGTAGCTCACTAGGGTCTAGACCCCAAAATATGGACCCGGGTAACCCTAGAATGTGTTTGCACTATATGAATATCAAATGAAAGCTCCATATAAAGATTTCAAAAAAGTGTAACTATGATTTCTATACAGTTGAGGTACAGATACTGATGAAAAAGTGGATCAGGAATACCCATGGATGTATTTTCACCATATAGGTATCAAAAAAGGTATTGGTGGGGGTATTAACTTATGATATCTTATATTTCAATATCTTACTTCTTCAAAAATGTGGACCAGAGGTAACCTTATAATGTGCTTTCACAATATGAGAACACGAGAGCCCACATAAGTTGCACCCCCGTGAGCAAGAATTTTCGGACGTGGTAAATCTTCAAGAAGATCTTTGTAAGATTGTTCCATCAGCAGAAGAACTAATTTATTTTATTTATGGAAGAATTCCATGAAGAAGAGGTGGTATACAGGTCAATAAACATATTTATGGACAGAAATGGTGCTACCAGTTATCCAGTGAAATTTGTTAACCCTCTTTCTGCACCGGGACTTCCAGCTCATATCATGGTTCTGAAAGTGGGTATTCCGCAAATGTTTAGGCCAACAGCCCAAACTCTAAAACATATTGGGTCGCCCTCGCATTTGCTTTATATTTTTTAACAGAGCCAGTCGAACCGTTTATGTTAACCAGGCAAATAAACATCGCAGGAATACATAAACAGGTCGACTGGCAAGCGGGCTTAACAAATTCTGTTATTGTGTTTTTTCTTGGATTTTTAACATCAACGTGTACGGACGTATCCCACCGGCGATTCCAGAATCATCAAAAAGTAACCTACAAATATATGTATTAATTACTGTACTAAATCTTTATTTCAGATAAAGATATTTATATTCAAATTAAAATATTAATTCCAACCTTTCTTGTTTTTCCGTCCTATTTCTTGACCGGCACCATCCCTGAGTTGTAGCCTGGCCAAGACAGCTAATGTTGCTTCGAAACTCAACTCCTTCAAAGTTATGCAATGGAACCCGCCTTAAAGTTACATCACTTCAAAATAATATTATAGAAGTATACATTTTCACGGGCTGTGGAGCTGGTGAAGTAGTTTTCATACCCCGCATACCCATTATTCCAAACAACTTTCCTTTTCAATTCAAACGCGTGCAATTTCCCGTGAGCGCGTGTTTTTTTATGACGATAAATAAGTCGCAAGGACAGGCACTTCGAGCCGCTGGTATCAACCTTAGGACTAACTTTTTCATACGGACAGCTGTATGTTGCAGGACATTTTCAGACATACTTTTTACATATACGCGGTTTCTTTCTTCCCAATGAAGCGACTGTGTTTTGACTCTTTTTTCGTCTATAGTGACGAAATCTTTTTTATTGGTATTTGGTTGTTAAATTTATCTGCAAAATGATGAGACTTCGTTTGGAATTCCTCGCATACGAAGTAGCGGGCATTAGCTAGTTAAAGTAATAAAAGCGATCACTGACGCCCTTTTATTCCTTACATAAGAAATTTTCACAAATTACACTGACACACAAAAAAAAAAACGAGCCTGTAATGGGACCAACCCCATATAGATGTATGTATTTCGTGGCGCTGATTCCGAATTTTTGATCAGATTTGCCAATTCAGCTCGAGGTATTTGCAAAAAAATCATAAGTACGAAAATTACATTACGCAATAAAACGAGATAAGGGAAGTCAATAGTACATCAACAAAAATTTTACGGACTCATAATCCGGTCAAGAGTATTAAAGTAGTAGGTGGAGAAAATTTTTAGTACTATTTACCACTTACTATCTAAGTAATGTAATGTGCGGAAAATAGCCAAATTCGACATATATCCATATTAGAGCCGTTCAAATGAGAAGAGAAAATAGAAGAAATGGGAAGAAAAAGTAGAGGAAGTTGGAGGGAAGTCGGAATAGTAAAGAGAAGAAGAGGAAGATGGAGAGTGAGAGTAAGAACAAGGATAATGGTTTGAGATAAAGTAAGAGGAAAATTAAGAATAAGGATAAGATTAAGAGTAATAGTGAGAGTTATACTTGGATAGGAGCAAGGGCGGGAAGAGTAAGAGGAAAAGTGGGAAGATTTACGGATAATGAAAGGGGTACGGAAACTGAATTAGCCAATTAAGGTAAAGTAGAAATGCGGAGCGGTGATGAAATAAGAGAGGAATAGGGTTAGACGGAGGAGAGGAAGGTAGATAGAAAGATAAAGTCACACAATGTCTGTTGGGTTTCATTATACAAACATAGCAACATTCAAATTTATTGGAGCGAGTATTGTCAAATGCGACTCCACTTTTTAATATTGACTTAATCTGTCTGATTTATTGCATATTGATTACAATTATGAAAATAGAATTAAGAATTTCCCAAGGTACTTAGCTCTAGTTCAATACATAGACCACTTTTTTTTTTGTCCCGATGTTATTTGGAACAAATCTACCTTGCATTGTTATTTGTTGAATTGTCAATAAAATTTGCAGCACCAGGAAAAACTGACTAGATTTTTGATTCCATGGGCAATAAGGCAATAATTTATAACTAGGGCTTTGTATTTTGTGTAAGAGATTGAGTTCAATAAACCCTTTAATGTAGAAAACTTAACTAATTATTTCATTAACTCTCTGTGTGAAAATGGTATATCGTTGGAAATAAATTGCAAAACGATTTTTTTTGTTACCGTAGTGATTGATAGCGTTGCTCTGATATCACCTAGCAATAGAACTGAACTTTACGTAGAAAATAATCAATACCACAAAAAATATCGAAAAAATATACTTGAAAATTACTCATACTATCTTAACGCACAAAACAAACAAATAAACAAACTTAAGCAAAGCACATACTCGGGTATTTATTTGAAGTTAGGTTAGGTTAGATGGTAGCCCTGATAAGGAAAGCTCACTTGGAAAACATGAAAGTCCGTTGTGATACCACATCATATATATTATTTCTAATTGCTGTTTTTATGTACGGGTTCCTTTTTCGCTCTTATTTGGAATCCAAATCTATAAATAAAGTTTTGGTTGTAAAGATGGAGATTCGGGCTATTAGCGAGCTTTGGGCAATTTTAGTGATAGTGCTTTTGTTTAGCTATATTTTATTAAAATAATTTGTTAAAAATAAACGATTGCGAGCATACAAATACTATGTACTATGGCACTGTTGTGAATATTTGCACTGCATTACCGGCTGTTGCTATCATACGCTAGATGGCGGCGCAAGCCGTAAATTTTATTTGATAGAACAGCTGATTTCTTTTGATATTTGATAAGAGACTTTTATGTTGGTTGTGCAAGATGCGCACGGGTTCGGCTCGTACAATAAAATAACGGTGACGTAGATATAATAGCTATTTAGAGAATCGTTGGGTAGCAACGATAAATTTCCGAATCATACCGATCTCAAATTTGGATAAATCCTCTGAAGACCCAAGTAAGTTGCGACTTAAGTACTTTCGCCTAGTTCTGGCAAAAGCTGGGCAATCAAGCATAAAGTGACTTGATGACTTCACCTCATCATCCTTCTTACAGCTACAGCAGGATGGAGTTTCCAGTATATTGAGAAGTACCGCATGGATAACCATGCGGCAGTGCCCTGTCAAAACACCAATGACCATTGATAGGTGAGCCTTAGTGAACCCAATTATTTCGGCAGACCTCCTGCCATCCACTTGCAGCCAGAACGATCTTGCTACCATGCAAGGGGTGGTGTCCGCCCAATGTTTGCTGAGCTGACTCGAGGCCCAGCTATGGAGGAGCAAACCACGAAATCACTACAGCCATGTTCATCCGGTTCAGTTCTACCGATGCGAGTTAAGAGATCCGCTTGAGAGTTGCCCGGGATATCACTATGGCCCGGGACCCAGATAATCTTAATTATAAAATAGTTCGAGACAATCACAAGCGGGGTCAGGCACTCCCAGACCACTCTCGATTGCACTATAGTTGAACTCAAGGCCTTGAGTAGATGTTAAATTCCCTAACCGTAGTAGCACTGATAGTATTTCATCCACCGCATCCTTAACAGCAGCAACTTCTGCTTGGAATACACTGGAGTGATCAGCCAACTTAAACTTGCGGCTTACATTTAGCTCTTGACAAACCCAAACCACTAACATTTTGGAGGTTCTCGCCATGTGCAGTGCTTTCCACCAGACCAGCACCCCATAGAGCAGAATCGGTTTGACCACCATCTCATAATGTCAGTGTACTACTCCTGGCGAGAGTCCCCAGTTGCAGTTACTTGTAACAGACCTATACTACTGATTAGATCATTGCCTTAAAGAAAATGCATAATATTGGTAATTACTGGAATTAAGTGATCAAAACATTATCTGCATTTTAAATAAAGAAGGGACTAAACTGTGCAAAACGAGAAAATAAAAAAGTTGCTATAAGTAATTGCAGCAACATCACATTTAAATACTGCAACATAAACAATAAATAACCATTCATAGCAAACTTTAGAGTAACAAAAAACACAAACGTGATGCTTAGAATAATGTAATTTGCAAAATGAATCGTGTCTGCAAATCTCGATTTTCCATGTCCATTTGTTCGAACAACAGCGGGAGTCGGGAGTGACTGTCTGACGCCAACGCGGCCTTCTATAAAGCGTGGCAGTCGGTAACTTTCAATATTTACTTTGATGACAGTTGCGCTTTAGTTTTTCCTCTATAAATACTATTCTAACTTTACTATTTACTTTTAAGTTGTGCTAACGGTGGCTGTTTGTTTCAATGTTTGCTATTTGGTTGGACGCCTCTGCTTGTGATTAAACTTGCTTACAAGGGTTATGCAATTACTTATTAACTTGAAATAAAGTCCAATTTTTGAATAATTTCTTTCTGTTAACATTTCAATTGCAATTGTATAATTTATCAAATAATGAAGTTCGTGTTGTTAGTTTTTTAATTTTCTTTAAATTGTACTTCATTAAGGTGACCGCCGTGATCTGGTATTAGAGTGCTATTCTACCACACTGGAGACCCTGGAAAAGCAACATAAAAATAGTTAAGAAAAAAATTCTGCAAGCGCCACTTGGCATTGGTTTGGCAAGCACTTTAAAAGTATTTCTGCTGTGAAAATCTTCTTAGTGAAAATTCATATGCCATTCGGCGTCTGCACATAACATGTAGGGATCTACCACCTCCTTATCCGCCGATTTGGGGTATTATATATGGGCAAGCATAGAATTTAGGTGATACAGATGAGGGACCAAGAAAGCACAAAATCACGGGCGGTGTTCCTCTGGGTTGTGTTCTAGGGTCATAGCTTTGGAATGCGATGTATGACGGTAGCAGTCTTAGTAGCAGTGGCCAAGAAGCTGTATCTGCTCCAAGCATTATGTAATGACGACGTAGGAAGAATGGCTGGCGAAATTGGAGCTGGAGATGGAGAAATAAGATTGAAATAGTTTTGGTGAGCTCAAAGCGGACAGTGGATAAGTTAGTCCTAACCATAGGATACTATCAAATAATATATTGTAACGAATTTAGTGCAATTCCGCTTATTTGCAACCTTCTGCTAACGTTCGTATCGCTAAACTGTTGAATAAAATAACTCCAATTTTCAATAATGCAAAATGGTCTTTATTAGAAGACTTTACAATAACACTTATACTTCGCAACCAATAGCGTGCTCAAATCAAACTGATTGCCCATGCCTCAGCTGGTTCTGCTTTTATACTCTTCGGTTTCCTCGTTTGCATATTTCTAGGCGTTTCTCCTTCTAGAATTTACTACTTGTTTACCAGCTATAAACTCACCCGCTATAAACTACAGATGCACGTTTATAGCTTCTCATATGCGCGTGTATATGTGAGTGATACTTCGACCGATGATTGCATATTTTTGCGAGCATCTCAAATATATGCATGTGTTTGTGCATATCTCTCTGCTTCTTGTATGTACAGATGTGTAGACATAATGATTGATTTGTTTATGTAGATACAAGTGACTGCTTAGAGATGATAGTATGCCTTGGTGTTGCTAATATTCGTCCCAATATAATATATTATATTATAATATATAAGGGGTATTCCATCCCATTTCGATTTTTTTTCAATTAAATAAAAAAAAAAAATCGGCCCACCTCGGGATTAGTGGGAATGATTGCAGAATTGATTGAAGTTTTTTAATGGAAAAAAAAAAAATGGTAAAATTCGAAAAATCTCGAAAAACTGAAAAATTAAAAAAAACTTGTATTTTTTCCGAAAAGTACATTTAAAAACAAATTAAAAAAAAAAGATCCCAAACGGTCAATTTTTGAAAAAGTTATAGCATTTTGAAAACAAAAACGGTGTTTTTTAAAAATTCATAACTTTTTTTAAGTTGGATGAAACATTTGAAAAAATTCTGAAAAACGTCTTTCGTAAGCTAGAAAAAGAAGAAAAAATTTCAGCCAATTCTAAAGGGGTCGGGTTCAAAATTGGTCGAAATGGGATGGAATACCCCATAAATATTCAAAGCCTTTCTTCAATATTTAGGAGTGAACATTGACTCAAAACTAACTTTTAAGGAGCACTTAAGAGCGGTGGGAAAGTTTCTAGACTTCGTGTAGCCTAAATGCGAATAATACCTAACATCGGCGGCCCAGGCGATGCTAACCGTCAGTTATTATTACGCGTAACTAGCTCGATAATATTAAATGCAGCACCAGTAAGGCACGGATCTAAAAATGACCCACTAAAAAGATATACTAGCAGCCTGCCGTATTACTGCAATACGAATAGCATGTGCTTATCGGACTCCCAGTAGATCTACTGTCAAGTGAAATGGCCGATCTGTATGGCATTGGAATCGGCCGACGATCTAAAGACACCAAGAAAATCGCAAGGCCACGAACAATATTTGGGTGATAATAAGAAGAATCGAGCAAACCGCGCTGGTCCTTCATGTTAATTCGGAGTATAGCGGAATGGTAGGAGCGCAAGCACGGCAAACTTAACTACCACCTCACGCTGATATTGAGTGGGCACGGCGGTTTCCAGGAGCATCCACATAAGCGTAGGATAAAGGAGGATCCTCTCTGTCCACACTGTCCCACCGAATTTGAAAACGCAGAGCACGTAATATTTCATTGTCCTCGTTTTCACGGCGAAAGACTCTCTGTACACAGACTTTTTGGAGAGGAACCCTCCATTAGGAATATAGTTCCACTAATGTGCAGAGGCACATATTATTGGACTGCTGGACTGAAATGGTGTTTCTAGTGATGGCGCGATTGATGCATGCCGAAGGGGAGCGCAGAGGAATGCGCATGCGAAGCAGGTCCGACTAAGGCATAAGGTTAGTGAGGTAAGTGTAAGCATGAGCTTAGCCTTTGCAAGTGGTATGCTGTATGGGGGAATACAAATTGTAGGTGTAGGCGTGGTGTGTGGGATTGGTATGCTCTAGAGGGGAAACCGAAGCGCAAGTATAAGATAAGTGTAAGCATAAGCCTCGTCTTTGGAAGTAGTAGACTAGACTCATCAATATAGGCGTAGTGTGCAGAATTGGTATACTGTAGGGGGAATACAGGATGTAAGTGTAAGTGTAGTCAGACCGTAGCATAACAATGTATGTATGTGGTAAAGCAAAATCAGACAAAAAATAGAGGCAACGCAATTAATAGAAAGGAAAGCAGGGGAGCTGAAAGAATAGACTAAAAGTCAAAACCGAAGGCGAAACCTAAATGGGACGGGGTGTTATCAATTTTTTATGGAAGTGTTCACAGTTTGTTATCGATAAGTTATAGGTTTGCTATCGACGGGTTATGGGCGTGTAAACATTTCTTATCGATGGGTTGTCGGTTTTTTAAAGTTGTGCTATCGACGAGGTATATGCAAGCTATCGATTTGTATAAAAATTAGCTATGGACAACAAAGCTTATAGCTGATTTAGCGATTTTTTATCGCCGACTTATTGAAAATTTATTGATGAATTATCGAAGAGTTATCGAAAATACATCGAACAGTTATTGATATGCTATTAAAAAGTTATCGAATAGTTATCCATTTGTTATGTAAGTGTCAAAACGTTATCAATTTGTAATCGAAAAGTTATCTATTTGTTATGAGAATGTTATGTAAGAGTTAGCGATTAGCTCTTGAAAATTTATCGACGATTTGTCGAAAAGCTATCAATTTCTTATCAATTCGTTACCGGAGTGTTACCAATTGGCGTGCTATCAATTTATTTTCGAAAAGAGGTCGATTTTTTATGGCAACACTAATGAAATTCAAATCATTTTCAATCTAGTCCTTCGAGCCTTCTGCTTGGGTAGGTGGGTTCCGATAAGAACACCTTCTTGGCCGGAGCTTTTTGTTAGTACAAGATGGCTTAGCTTGCCTAGCCACTGTGTTTTAAATCGCTGGGCTATGTTGATGGCTGTATAAAGCCTGTGCAGCTCATCATTAAATCTTGTGAAACTGACAGCGATAAAATTTCAACATAATTTCACTTACCTGTCGCCCGTCGATAAGAAAACAATAAGAAGCGAATGACTCGGCGATAACAATTTGCTTTCTATAATAAATCGATATAAAACACCAACAAGCTCTTGTTAAAAAGCCCTAACCTATTAGTGCCTTGTACAGTTGCCTCTGTCCTGGGCGAGCATATCGAACTTTACGAGTACTGGATACCTTTTTCTGATTTGACAAATAATGGTTGTTTGCAATCTTTGGTGGTTATTTTACTTTTCGCTAGTTATGATTTATACTATCTAAAATACCCATCGAAAAAAGAATTGCCAAAAATGAATGCAAGTTTTGAGTCATTTTTATCTTGTACTTTGTTAGAGAATAATTGATTTTAAAAATTCTAATAATATTTTCATGCAGATATTTAAAGAATTATCAAATTTTCGAGAGCGCTTTGAAGATTGGTTTTCATGGTTCCAGTTACACAATTCACTGAAGTTTGTTCTAAATATACCAAAAAACATTTCTCTCTTGTAACTTTTAAAATTCTCCGATCATTTTCAGAGCTATTTTCGTGTTAGCAGCTACACATATCGTCGGTCCAATGCCAAAGTCATGAATGTGCACATTTGATGTTTTGAGAAAAACGCGTAAGACATTGTTAAAAATAGAGATTTAATTAATGGAGATTCAATTTTGTATTTCTCAACCACTATTGGAAGGTTTACTTTTGTAAACCACTAAGTAATGTTAATTGAAAAATGATTTTTTATTTTTTTTTTTAAAAATCCACATTTGTTGTTTTGGCTTTGCAAAATTTGACATATATAATATATCGTTAAAACAAAAATGGCATATTCGTGAATTTAGCATTGTACCGACGTTGTTCTAAAATTATTTATAGTAGGAGACCCGGCATATTTTGTTTCGCCCAAACTTTTAATTTTCAAGAGTTTGCAAATTTTACGTTTAACTCTCCTTTTCATCCTTTTGTCTCAATCTCATTCACCATCTGTCAATTCCTCGATCCCCTTTTTTATTTCTTTACCACTTAAGCTCTCTCTGGTCTCCGCATCATTATTTCCATTCCCACTCCCACCCCACGCCAAATCCAACTGCCAATCCCACTTCCTCTTCTCCCCCTATCCCTCTTTCTCTCTTCCACATCATCTCTGTCCCTGTCCTTCTGTCCTTCTCCACTCCTAATCCTACTTTCACTATCACTCCTAACCCCAATCCCACTTTCCCTTCCACTGACCTATCCTCCGCTGCTACTCTTTATAAGTATAAAAAATCAAATTTGGTGGGTGGTACTCCATCCTCAATATCCATCGTTTTCCAGGAGGTGTTAGGGACAAAACTCACCTAATTTTCACAGAGAGATGCAGTATGAAAAATTTGGTTTTAAGGTAGGTTCCAACACCATTTTATATGGCATGAGTCTAATTCTTGTTATCGCAGCACTCTATTTCTTTGGAATTATCCCAATTTTATGTAGGGTGAGGGCGTGGCACCCGTATATCCCATTTTTCACTGAAGTGTTAAGGATTTACCTCATAAATACCTTTTTCGATTTTCGGTATTACACCATGTCTACATTTACAGCATGAAAATTGCAATTAGTATGGAAAGTGGGGCTGCCGTGGTGTGGTGGTAGCCTAATCCACCTACCACACCGAAGATCCCTGGGTGCTATTCCCGGGAAAACAAGTTTTTTCAATTAGAAAAAAGCTTTTCTAAGCGGGGTCGCCCTTGGCAATGATTTGGCAAACACTTCGAGTGTATTTCTGCCATGAAAAACTTCTCAGTGAAAACTCATCTGCCTTGCACATGTCGTTCGGAGCCGGCGTAGAACATGTAGGCCTCTTCACGAAATTGATGCGAATTGAAATAGAAGCTCGGCTTAAAATCTGTTCGGAGGCGATAGCGGCTTGTATTTATTTTTTATGGAAGGTGACATGCCCGGTTTTCCCTTGCTCTTCGTTTTTGTTCACGTTTGAGAGATGCGTCTACATCTCATATAACGTCTTACCGGATTTCAGTGCTTTAAGAGCAATACTTTCGAGGATATTCAGCATGAAAAATTACATTAGCAAAGGCCACGCCCTGTAATATATGTGACCCGGTCTACGAAAAGGTGGCTATTGACTCAAAAAAAACTACTATTACTAAGAAACTGAAGAAATGCATTGTTTATCTTTAACAGCTGTTTCTCGCAATTTCTTTTTTGAGTCATAAGCCACCTTTTCATAGACCGGGTGACATATATCAAAATTATTTTTGGCCACGCCCATCCTTTGAAGGCTTACAGAGGATGTTTTTAATACATGGACATATAATTTTATTTTATATATCGCACCTAGATCAAGGTAGCTATCAATTGTGCAGGAACGGCAAACAACTGCGCCAATGCAGTTTTCAGTTTTACCCAACCCTCTACGGGTGAGAAGTGAAACGAATACTTAATAGAGTAAAAACTGGCAGGTGCTGAATCAGGAAACGCCATGTATGCATAGCTTCAAAATTTCAGATTTTTGACTTAGCTCTATTTTGATCTATATATGCGATATATACAATATTTGCACAAAAGTACGCATATAACTTACCTTAAGATAACGAATTAAAACTCCGCATAAGCACTAATATAATTTTTTGTTTAGGTGATGGCAACATCATTCATCATTCATTGGTTTGCTTGTCTGCTCGTTTGTAGCTAAAATCATCCATTCTACTATACATGTACTGCTACATACCTATGTATATGTTTTCATTTACTTTTATTTAAATTATAAATGTATATGGCATATTCTTCGACAATTTAAAACCGCCGCCTGACTACAAATACAACGTCGCCTGTTGACGATGATCGAAATGATGAATATATAATTTCTTTTTTGACTTCTCCTTCGATGGCCGCAAATCCCAGACTAAATTCGATAGACTACGCGGGCGTGACAGACGACGCGTCTTCTTTTCTGGTAACTTATTTGAATCGCCAGAGGTGCGTCCACCGCTGCGTGACGAATCGAGTGTGCCTTCGCGTGGATTGTGATGCACGACGCCCACACCCATACCCATACTGGTCACAGCTGCTAAGCCGCCAGTCGCACTGGTACTCTTGCTGAGTGGTGGCGGTGGTGGCGGTGGTAGATGCGGCGCACGATGAGTCTGATGATTGAGAATGCTGTTGCATTTGAGTACCACATCAGGGGGTACTGCGGTTGTTTGGTTACCTTTGGAATTATTTGAGATCGGCGTGGTGGCAATGGGGGAATTTTCTGGTGTCAACTGCAAACTGCTTAGGCTCTTGTACCTGAAAGAGAGTGTGTGAAAAATTTATAAAAATATTCTGATTAGAGTTGTATGCGAATATTATTGAAAATTTTTAGATAAGTAAAAATACTCATGAATATTATTCTTAAAATGCACGAATAAAACTACAAACTCAACAAGCTTAATTATACGTATTTTATGTATGTCAGCTGAGTGTATATAAACAGCAGAAAAACAGCAACGTATTTTTATACTCAGTTGAGCAGAGCTCACAGAGTATACTAACTTTGATTGGATAACGGTTGATTGAGCCATGTCCGTCCGTCCGTCTGACCGTTAACACGATAACTTGAGTAAATTTTGAGATATCTTGATGAAATTTGACATGTAGGTTCCTGGGAACTCATCTCAGATCGCTATTTAAAATGAACGATATCGGACTATAACCACGCCCACTTTTTCGATATCGAAAATTTCGAAAAATCGAAAAAGCGCGATAATTTATTACCAAAGTTGGATAAAGCGATGAAACTTGGCAGGTGGGTTGAACTTATGACGTATAATCGAAAATTAGTAAAGGTTTTGACAACGGGCGTGGCACCGCCCACTTTTATAAGAAGGTAATTTCAAAGTTTTGCAAGCTGTAATTTGGCAGTCGTTGAAGATATCATAGTTAAATTTGGCAGGAATATTACTCCTATTACTGTATGTGTACTAAATAAAAAATAGCAAAATCGGTGTACGAACACGCCCACTTTAAAAAAAAAATTTTTAAAAGTCAAATTTTAACAAAAAATTTAATATCTTTACAGTATATAAGTAAATTAGGTCAACTTTCAACTCCAGTAATGATATGGTTCAACAAAATAAAAATATATAAGACAATTGCAAAATGGGCGTGGCTGCGCCCTTTTTATTTAATTTGTCTAGAATACTTTTAATGCCATAAGTCGAACAAAAATTTACCAATCCTTCTGAAATTTGGTAGGGGCATAGATTCTGTGACGATTTCTGCGAAAATGGGCGGAATCGGTTGATGCCACGCCCAGTTTTTATACACAGTCGACCGTCTGTCCTTCCGCTCGGCCGTTAACACGATACAAAAATCGATATATCTTTACTAAGCTTAGTTCACGTAATTATCTGAACTCGCTTTATCTTGGTATAAAAAATGGCCGAAATTCGACTATGACCACGCCCAATTTTTCGCTATCGAAAATTACGAAAAATGAAAAAAATGCCATAATTCTATACCAAATATGAAAAAAGGGATGAAACATGGTAATTGGATTGGTTTATTGACGCATATAACTTTAGAAAAAAAATTGTAAAATGGGTGTGACACCTACCATATTAAGTAGAAGAAAATGAAAAAGTTCTGCAGGGCGAAATCAAAAGCCCTTGGAATCTTGGCAGGAATACTGTTCGTGGTATTACATATATAAATAAATTAGCGGTGCCTGACAAATGATGTTCTGGGTCACCCTGGTCCACATTTTGGTCAATATCTCGAAAACGCCTTCACATATACAACTACCACCACTCCCTTTCAAAATACTCATTAACGCCTTTCATTTGATACCCATATTGTACAAACGCATTCTAGAGTCACCTCTGGTCCGCCTTTATGGCGATGTCCCTAAATGGCGTCCACCCATAGAACTATGGCGTAACCCCTCTTAAAATACTCTTTAATACCTTCCATTTGATACACATGTCATACAAACACATTCCAGGGTTACCCTAGGTTAATTTTCCTACATGGTGATTTTCCCTTATTTTGTCTCCATAGCTCTCAGCTGAGTATGTAATGTTCGGTTACACCCGAACTTAGCCTTCCTTACCTGTTATTTTTGATATTTAAAAAAAAACTCCCGATGACTTCAATGTGAGTTTCAAGAGACAAGGAACTCCAAATAAAAAGTTCGAACTTTTTTTAAAAGTTTTTTTGGATCTTAAAATTTTTTCGAAAACTGTTTTGAGATTTGGCTGCATAGTTTCAGTTAAAAAACTTATAGAAAATACAAACAAAAGAATTTAATTGCCGAAATTTAATTAAAATTGCCATTGCTGTTTTTCTGTTCACTGCTGTATTTGAGAAGTGGCTGTTGGTCCGGAAATATTTTTTTCTTTTATTATAAAGAAACGGAAATGAAAAAATAATCTTTTTTGCTGTGTTTGCCAGACGAACATACTGCAGAAAATTTGACTAGCCATAACTAGTGTTGAGTTTTTATATGTGACGACAACACTACTAGTTCTCTCTCTGTACTCGACCAATGACTTCAACTGCATACTTTTGCACGGCCATTGGCGGAGCCAACTGTCAGTGTGTGCCGGGTAACAGTTTGTCAACAGTGTATCAGTTCGAAAAAAGTAGTTAGCCCATTCTATAAGATACCGTTCTTACGTAATTTTTGGACAGTTTTGATAACAAATAAAGTAATAATCGATTATCGATAATTTTAAGTATTTTTTAAAATTATAAACCGGTTGATATTTTGCAACATTTAGTTCTAGCTTCTCAGAAAAATTCATATGACTTGACAGAAGAAGAAAAAAATAAAGAGTAGCAAATCACAACTTCAAGGAGTACCTGGGCCAAAATTGCCACTATTATTATTAAGAACTCCACTTGGACCGAAACTAACCTAAACTAAGTCAATTGAGTTTTAAAAATAACATAACATACTCATTGCTTAGATCATAAAATTTCGTTCCTTACCTTATGTGAAAGAGTGGTGACTGCGGCTCCAAGTTGCTGCACTCCTTATTAGTCCCCAAAATACCTGCACTAAGTGGACCGTTTGCGGTATGCCCACCGTTGTTGTTGTTATTGTTATTGTTGGGTGTCAACACCTTGTCATGATGATGATGTGCATGATGCGCCGCAACCGCTGCCGCTGTAGCATTCACCACAATTGCAGTCTGTGTTGAATGGTGGTGATGATGATGATGGTGATTACTAGTAGCAGACGTAGACAACGCTGCTGCTGCCGTAGCTCCACTGGCTGAGTTACTGCCCGTACTATGCGTATTCTTTAGATAAAGCTTTGGTAGTGTAGGCCGTTGCCGTTTTTCTGGCAACTTTTTGCCCGGTATGGTCTCAATAGGTGGTGGCACTGGTTTTATATCTTCTTGCACATGACTGTGATGGTAATGATTGACCACCGTCCCTCCGCCGACGCTTGAGTGATATGCTTGATGAGATGATGGATGTGCATGTGGATGTAGATGTGGGTGTTGGTGTGCTTGATTGAGATGATGATTGTGGCTATGGCTTTGATGATGGTGGTGATGGTGATGGCTGGCACCACCACCACTGCCACCGCTTCCCCCAGTGTTATGGTTGTTACTGTTATTATGGCTATGATTACTGCTATTGTGACTGCTATTCGTATTTGTGTTCGCTTGTTTCACCGACTCTAAACTGCTATAGTTGTTATTGTTATTAACAATGTTACCGCTACCACCACCACCACCACCTCCGCTGACTCCACCGCCACTATGGTTTATGTTGTTAGCACTATTGTTGTTTAAGCTATTGCTATTATTGTTACTGTTACTCGTGCTTGCTTGTGCACCCACACGTATGAGGCTGCAGTAATTACCGCTACTGTCGGTGTGATGCGATTTGATTGTCGGCGTTTCACAGATTGGTTCGAAACGCGTTAAACCTTTCGAGAGTGGCGTCAAGCCGCGCACGTAATCATAGATATGATCTATTTCGTTATATTCTTCCGCGATTTCAGCGCTAGTAAGTACACCCGCTGCACCACCACTACCTTTACCATAGGCATCACAACTAGCGCTTTTACGCAGCACATAACCGCTCTCCATAAGACCGGCTGATGGCAACATAACTATGGGCAATTTATTACGACTACTAAATTTGGAGTCCTTTTTCTCTTTCTCGGAAAGTTTGAGATCGACTATCTGTAGGCGATCACGTGCATCAGATAGTAGACGTTGCGCCTTTTCCAAAAATCGCGTATACTCTATAAAATGCTCAAGCTGCTCCATATTTCGGGCTCTTTGTAATTTGATTTTGACATTGAGCGGCACAGGCACCAGGTCGTTGTCTTTCTGCAGGGGCAACGCGAAGATGCGATCGATTTCTACACAGCCGAGTAAACGCAGCTCTGGAACGAAGGGCTGCTTAAGACCTTTGGGAGCGCTGCCGTGGACAAGTCTGTAAAAAGAAGAACATTGGTTGAACGATGTTAATTTCATACGTTGCGCTAAAAAAATGAAAGGTTGGAATTCGGTTGGGCTATTAACGGTGCACAGTCTGATGGGTGACGTTTATTGCAGTTTACGGGAACAGAAGTTGTTAGACGTTCAAAATGCTGTGCGATATATTTTGTGCTTTTAAACTGTGGTATTTGTTCATCGAAATAGGACTTGAAATGTCAATTGTCTATTCGGTCCAAAGCAGGACCTGTTGTTATGAGTGGTCTAAAGCAGATTAAATTTATTTTCGCTTTTACTGCTGCTTCCCAAATAGACGAGGTCCTTCACAGTTTTGAATTTATACCCATGAACAGTAGCGAATGTGCCGATTCTTTCTTTGATTCTGTTCTGTACTGCGCCTTTTCCTCGTCGCGTGAGAAACTAAAGAAAAATCTGTGAAAGTTAGAGCGGCGAAACCTCCCTTAAGCAGAATATTACTACTAAGAAAGTTTTATTTGCCCAAGAGGGATGCCCACTCAAGAGCAGCCTTTTATTTAATTTTTCAATTCTATGCGAGATATGTGCCTGTCGACGAGCAAAAATCACCCTCTATATATTTATAAATCGTACTTGTTCTGATGTATGATCCGGAAACAAGAACGCTATCGAGATCCAATGGTAAGGCTTTTGGAATCTTCAAGTAAAAAGTTCTCCGAAAGATATATGGTCCTGTTCGTGATGCAGAGGGAGAGTGTCGACGGCGGTATAATTGTGATTTCGACTCAGATTTGAACATAGTGGAACGAATAAATACACAAAGGCTTGGCTTACCGTCATGTTATGCGAACGAACGGAGGGAGCGCCTTCTTCGCTATATCGACACTCTTAGTTGGAAGCAGATTTTGCCGCCGACCTGAGTAGGGTGCAGGATCTTCCTTAGTGTCCGTGGTTGGGCAAGAGGAAAAGAACGTTCCCCAAACGTCTGTCAGTTTCTTGGAAAAATTAATGTGCAGCACATTCAAAATTGGAGGAGGCCTTTGTCGGCACTGAGGAATAATGTACCAATTTTTATGTGAGGTATTTACGATTTAAGTCCGGTCCTCATGGAACAGCCAGTTTGGCATAACTTCACGTACATAATAACTGCAAAAGTATGATACCAGATATGAGCTCTCAATTTTAATCATACGTCAGTAATAATAGATCGACCAGACCAGACTTGATTGTAATATCAAACCATTTAAAAGATAGCCATTAACAAAAATTTATATGTGGACAGAATTTAAATATGGATTATTAAAACCATATCGTAAAAAATGCAAAAATACACTTAAGATATTTTGCCTTGCAATGACATACACATAAATATATCATACTAGTAATTGATTATACCTACCTCACAATGACTGGCATCCTTTTGAGTAATAGATTCTTCACCGTATGCACCCCACTTATGCTATCTTCCTTGGCGATTGGTGAGAATTTCGCTTTGGTATCGAGTGGCAAATTGATGATTTCATCTTTGATATTCTTGCACTGCAAGTATTTTCCATTATCATTCATCGTAGTCAACATCTCGCCAGCGTGTATAGTGCGATTCATCTGGGTGCACCGAAATGTTTCACGCACCAAAACACGCAAATTTCGACGCTTCGACAACTCCAACACCGAATCGATGCAACGTGTTGAACGTCCATCTTCGCTGAGTAGCTCAAAGTAACCGACATACGTTTCCGGTATGAGCACCTTGGCACCAACATTTGTCGTCTTGCGGCCCTCCTTAATTTTAATCGGTTGCGCGAGTATTTGGTATTTTTTTCCAGCGCTCAAAAAAAGTGCTGTACTTTGTAGCGATGGCGCCGATAAAGTTGGTACACCAAGATTTTGATGTTGCCCCTTGATGATTTTCGCAACAGCTGGTAATTTTTGTTTGGAGAATTCGCGCAAATAAACTGGCGGTTCAGTGTCACCAAATCGAGATGCGGCCAATATTATTTGGCCATCCGTTGCGGCCATTTCGCGATTGAAGAATGAGAGCAGTTTGTTGCGCACAATGCTAACATTAATCGTGAGTAAATTTCATTGGGGTTGTGGTGCCGATGTTGTTGTTGTTGTGGCTACCGATGCGGTTGCTCCGAATGCTGCTCTGGTTGCTTCCCCTGTAGTGACGTATGATGTTGATTCACCGCAGTCGCACTCAGTGCACGTATTATGAAGTGGCTCAAGCGCTATTGTTGGTGTTCTTGAAGTTATCGCAGACGATGGATAATTGAAAGCCGCTGGAATGTGCGTGTTTGGCGAATTTGTTATCACAGTCGCTGGCGTATTGATGTTGCTGCTTTGCGAAGTCGTTAATGAGTTGTTCGTTGTAATGTTATACGGCTGCTGATTGTTGCTGTTTGTGTTGATCCGGATCGGCGCTGTGCAACTTATGACCGTGTTGTTGTTATTATAATTTGCTTGTGCACTATTGCAGGTGTTTGGGTTTGCGTTTGTGTTGTTGTTGTTATTGTAAGCGGAATTGATTGTGGTGACGGATGTTGTGAGGAAACGTGAGGATGTTTGCAGTGCGTAAGTAAGATACTGCATTCGGGTAAATGTGACACCACTCTACCGATTATACAAATGAAATTTGTGTGGTCGTTTAACCACAAATTTCACAAATCACTTTTAAGAGGTCCTTTGTGCTAATATCTGGAAAATAAGAGCAAATAAGTAATGATTTAATTAGAGCTGGAGTATTTGTGGTACAATTTAACAAACAAGTTATTAAGTAGTACAGTTAACCTGGAGAAAATATTGATAGTTTCAACATAGCACTATGTTAAGTGTTAATCAGGGGATTCAAGAGATTGACAAGGGCAATTCAGAGCTTTATAGCTTCGTAGCTTCCGCAACTCAATTGTCAGCGTCACTTGCCCGAGTGGAAGCCTGTTAAAAATATGAACGTATAATACACATATTCAACAGTCGAGGCTCTGACGATCCCAAGTTCGTCTTGCAAGTAGGAGTATGTTGGGGGGGGGGGGGGGTGGCTGGTATCGTAGGTTTAATGTGGTCATGTTCTTGAAATGGCCGGGCTCGTACCTTAATGGGGCTTGTTGCCGAAATATTCCGGAGCTATATACTCGTAAAGGACCGAACCATCGACATCGATAACAATCCCCAAAACCTTTTGGGAGTGTCTTTATCGATACAATTGTACAATCTCTATTTAAAATAGCTTTCTATTAGGGTTTTAAATTACTTTCATATTGAATAATTGTTTTACTGACAGTATAAAGAGCTGGTCTATTTTGTTTAGCTCAAGTCAAGGAATCTTAAACTTTGCTTCTAGGCTCAACAAAATAAAAAAGCTCTTATTGCTATTTTTTTATTCCGTGATTGTTAATTTTGTTTTTGGCGCCATTTAAAGATTTCAAGGGGTGATAGATCGTTCTCAACTTGTCCTTCCAAAGAAGTGCTTGCGCCCCTCTTCCACAGCTTGCATGATCAACGTTGTAGCTGGGTATTGATATGTCAATGTGAATATAAAGCTCATACAGTTCATCGCTAAATTGTACTTACTTTCTATTGAATCAATTACGTTCCCATTCAATTAGAAGCGATTGATCACTTCCGCTTATCTGCGAAGCTTCAGCGGAGGGAGCTTGTAGGTATGCGCCATAACTAAACTTAGACACAATTGTCAAATGTTTGTTTATGACTCTCGTAAGTACAATTAGTTCGTGGGTTTGACGAGTCCCATTTGACTCAAATTAACTCTGAAGTGCTTCTCATGAATAAACCAAAGGAAATTGACGAAAAATCAAAGATGAATATAAAATTTTATCCAGAGTGGATATCGTTTTCATTCGGCCTAAATGTTCGAATAGCTCCCCAGGCGGAAAATCCATGAGTTCACCGGTATCGTATTTTGTCATATGAAGGCCACCGACCGCTACCATTTAATATGAATCTCGTTAAGCCAGTACTGCGAGATACGTCCCGCACATCCACCTTCCTCCTTACGATATGTAGAGAGGATTCATTTCGTTCGTAAATAAAAAAAAAACGCCATGTGGTCTAGATAACCACGGGTAGGTGGACAACGGGACTCCCTTTCGTACGATTTCTACAACATAATTCTAGCAGTATAATTTTGGCATGGCGGCCACCGTGGTGTGTTGGTATCGTGCTCCGCCTACCACACCGAATGCCCTGGGTTCACACCCCGGACAAGCAACATCAAAATTTTAGAAATAAGGTTTTTCAATTAGAAGAAAATTTTTCTAAGCGGGGTCGCCCCTCGGCAGTGTTTGGCAAGCGCTCCGAGTGTATTTCTGCCATGAAAAGCTCTCAGTGAAAACTCATCTGCCTCGCAGATGCCGGTCGGGGTCGGCATAAAACAAGTAGGTCCCGCCAATTTGTAGGAAAAATTAAAAAAGGAGCACGACGCAAATTGGAAGAGAAGCTCGGCCTAAAATCTCGTCTAAGGTTATCGCGCCTTACGTTTATTTTTTTTATAATTCTAGCAGCATAACTAAGCCGCGATGGTACAATCTGTTACAGGAGCGTACTGATGATATTGATATTATTGGCCTGAACAAATGCGCTGTGATTTCTGCTCCCTCTGGGTAGGATATGATGCACAAGAAGGGGGTTTTGCTGTAAATGACGACAAGATGAAATACTTGCTTTCATCCAAGAAAGAATTGGCGAATATTCTACTTGGCAGTCACGTCACAGTTGGTGGTAATAATTTCGAGACTATGAAGGATTTCGCTTATTTGGGAACCAGCATTAACAGCAAAAACCATGTAAGCTTTGGAATCAAACGGAGAATAACTCTTGCCAACAAGTGCTACTTTGGACTGAGTAGGCAATTGAAAAGTAAAGTCTTCTCTGGACGTACAAAAATCACAAGCTGTATGAGCTTTACGCGGATATGACGATAGTGCAACGAAAAACTCAAATGCTTCCCGGGCTAAGTCATGTCTTCAATAGTTTCTGCAGGGTTTCGATAAAACAGTTTTTATAGGCTTTTCTCATTAATTTAACCACAAAAAAGATATTCAAGGTCAATTTTACTGGAACAAATATAACCGCATACTATATATACCCAGCGGTATATTTTCCATAAATATCTCTATATTTTGCTGTTTAGCTACATTTCTCAGAACACCTGTTTCTCACATGATGAAAATACTACAAGGTATTACCGTTCTTTATTTGTTTTTATTTCCTTTATATTAAGTCGGTTGAATGTTTGTCCGCATTTTCAATACAAATCTTGTAATCGATTTTTAAGTAACTTCTCATTGAGCTACAATGCAACAAAAGGGAAAACAATTCCGTTAGGTGGCGCACGGATCGAAATAGTTAGATGAGAATTCGGAAATTTGAAACCGGATTTTAAGTAAATTCGCGATGAGATAGAGACTTCAAATTTCAAACTAAATTCAGAGGCCGATGACAGTGTAAAACACATTACTAAACGTTTCGATAGGTGGCGCACGGATTGAGATATTTAGAAAAATCGTACTGAGGGAATCTTGTGATCGATTTTTAAGTAACTTCTCATTGAGAGACAAACGTGAAACTTCACAGATAAATTAAGAACCCTTGACAAAGTAACAAAAGGGAAAAAGAATCCGTTAGGTGGCGCACGGATAGAAATAATTAGAGTAAGCAAGCCACACACTCCCTTGTAACAATCTACGCTTGGCATATATAAACAATTTTCAAGTAGCTTAGAAATTAATGTAGCTTGACGTACACATTTCTCTGATATGTACTGTACAAATATTGTATGTATTCTGAGTTAATAAAAATAAGTTTTTCGTCTTGTAATAAATAAGGCACTACACTTTTCCACCTAGAACTAAAAAGTAGAAAATAAAAAGAAAATAATAAAATGTTAAGCACTTTATACAAATGGCCAAAAATCAGCTAAAAATGTGTCTTTATACAAAGACAGTTATTTTTTTTGTTGTCGCACAGTGTTATCCAGCTACACAAAACAATAGCACTCATAACGGCGAGCAGCGTTAGAAATCTTGGTCCAAGATCTTCTGGTTGTTGTTCCAAAGTGAACAGTTGGATATTTGCATTTTTTTGGTGTTTTGGCAACCGCACGCCATACGGCGAAGATCGCACAATGCAACGGGATAAGGCAAGGTAAAAATATTCTTGATATCTAATCCTATGTAGTACACCGCATCGCTGCGCAACCCCACACCTCGCTGCTTAGTTGATCATAGAGGCAAAAATTGTGCAGCCGTGGCCTAACAGATTCACGATGCGTAACACCATCTTAGCCTAGCAGAAATATTTTGGTACGGGCCATCTAGCCTACATATTTATAATATGGATTTGTTCTGCAAATTTTAAAAATAAATATATAGGATCCAATTATTCGTAACAATTTGCTTGAGATATAATGTGTAAGCAAGTAAATCCATAAAGTTTAAATTTCAAACCGAATTCAGAACTGTCATTTTGAAAATCACTCGAAATGTTTAAATTTTAAACCAAATTTGGTTTGGTTATATTCGTATGTTATACAAAAAGTTGTGTCCATCGACCAATGCATCAGCGAAGTTCCTAAAGTATAATAATCTATATATAAATACAACTGGGTATAAAAATAACATCACTTCTCACTTATTTGTTGGTATCGTACACTGTCATAATCGCATATATGTATTTAGATTTCCGGGTGCTCTTGAACGTGCGGTATTTGTAAGTTTGATCAATTGAGCGTGGGAATCACACGCGTGCTTAAATATTTTGAAGATTTTTCTATATCTAAAAAAATAAATAAAATAAATAAATATGTTCACATATAATATCCACAAAGGCACGTACATATGTATACAAATATATACCTAGCATCAGAATTGTTTCAATATAAACTTAATTCTAAATGCATAACAAGCAAATTAACGGTAAACTTTATCATGAAAACAAGTGCTGATATGGGCAGTAAAGAAAAATTATATATTTGTGCTACTCTAACTTTATTCCTTGCAAATGGAATTGTGGCAAACCACGAAAGCAGATGTCCATTCACATCATACCATGAATATGAAGAAGGACAACCAGATGAGTATTTTTCGTCATCTGCAGCAGCTGCTCTTGCCGAGGTGGATGTATGCAACGCTAATGGGCATGGGAAGAGGCACAGTTCCATACACTTAGCAAATAGCATTGCGCCAAGCTTACATGATCTGTTATTTAATATTGATAAGGCCGATAAACTTCAATACTCTTTGACGACTTTGGATTGTACAGCTGATACCAACAATTTTTATTATCGCACCTATGACGGCGCGTGCAATAACTTTGAAAACCCCGACTATGGAATGGCAAAATCTACCTACACACGGATGATGGCACCGAAATATAGCGATGGTTATTCTGCGCCACCAGTTTCATTGAATGGCTCACCATTACCGAATGCACGGCAATTATCCTTAGCATTATATGGTGACACTTCATTGCCGGATGACTTTCGTACGATGGCATTCTTACATTTTGGACAATTTGTAGCGCACGACATGACAAATTTCGCTGTAGGAAATTTTAGTGGAGATTGTTGTTTACAACCGGATAGTCATTATTGTTTTCCAATTTTTCTTCATCCTCTTGGACCGATTGCGCAGAGAACATCGAAAAGATGTTGGAATTTCATACGCAGTGCTTTCGATACCGACGCTATATATCCTAAACGTAGCCAATCTCATGCAAAGAAAATAAGCACAACTTCAGCATACTTGGATCTATCTTATGTTTATGGCGACTCTCTTGAGCAAAACCGTAAATATCGTCTGTTTAAAGGGGGTCAATTAAAGACAATGTTCGAAAATCGGCGCGAATGGCTTCCCTTAGCCACGAATCCTGAAAGTGACTGCAAAAAGGGGAATTATCAATGCTTTGATTTGCCGGAAAAGCGCAACCGATTTTTGCCCACAAGCACAGTAATGCATACGATAATGGTGCGCGAACATAACAGAATTGCTAGAATACTGCAAAAAATAAATCCTCATTATACGGATGAACGTCTCTTCCAAGAAGCAAGAAAAATCAATATTGCACAGTATCAACAAATTGTCTACTATCATTGGTTACCGCTTCTTCTGGGATCATCATATGCTTACGCTAATAATATCGTTTACCATATTACCAAAAATGAGCATGTTTATGATTATGAGCCAACTGTAAATGCTGCACCATTTGCCGAGTTTGCAGCGGGAGCTTTTCGTTATTCCCACAATCAAATTCCCGGTTGGTTTACGTTGGTATCCTCAGATCGTTACTTTAACAAAACTTTACGTTTGAGCAATCATTTCGAGCGTTCTGAGGATGTCAATTGGTTGTTGGAACGCGATAATTTTGATTCTTTAATACGCGGGATGTCTATGCAACTACAAAAGCGTTCAGATAGCAATATAGATAAAGAGGTTAGACATTATTTCGCTCGTGAACCTATGGAGGAGTATGGCTTTGACTTGAAAGCGTTGGATATACAACGCGCCAGAGACTTTGGATTACCATCATATAATGATATGCGTGTTTATTGTGGATTACCGCGTGCTTACGACTGGTCTGGATTCAGTAGTGAAATATCAAAAAATAAAATTTTGTTAATGCAGCAGCTTTACGCTACTCCCGAGGATGTTGATTTATCCATTGGAGGATCATTGGAAGCACATACATCTGATGCCATTGTGGGACCCACATTTCAATGTATTATAGCAAAGCAATTCCTTAAATCTCGTAAAGGTGATCGATTTTTCTTTGAAAGGTTCGATCCAGTAAGTGGATTTTCAAGAGATCAATTAGCTGAGATTCGTAAAGCAAGCTTATCACAATTACTTTGCAACAATGCAGATTTTTTGCAAGATATTCAAGAAAATGTATTCGTTGTGCCAAATAGCAAGAATCCTTTGTGGAATTGCAAAGACTTTCCTCAAATAAATTTATCGAAATGGAAGTCAGCGGCGGCGCATGATTTTAATTAAATTTCTTATATAATAATAATAGAGGCTGTAATTTGTGTTTAAAAAACATAACGATATTGATTATAATAAAATTTATATAATATCTTGTGTCATATTTTGTATGTGTGCGTGTTTGCAGTGTCCTGTGAAACTAGAGGTTTAGTAACTAATTCCGAACTGCTGCTAATCGGATACAGAGCGGGACAGTTGGTAGCCACACTTGCATCAATAGTGTTTTAGTCTGAGCAATACGACTCAATCAGTTAAGGAAAGGTCTGCCAAAGGGGGCAATTAGCATTTCGTAGGACATCACCGTGTTAAAAGTACCAGTTAAAAGCACTTCGAGATAGTTTTGCGCTAATTCTAAATTAAGTAGTGCGATTTGCTGCAGCGTACGATTTGGACCGATTTGATTAACAGCCTCTAATCAAGTTCAACGTAAGCTATACGACACTTTCATTTTAATTATCGACCAAAATGGAGGTTACCTAGGAGCGTTGCAAGAAATTGTAAGTGTCATTTAGCTCAGAGTAATAGGCTCAGGTTATGGACTTTTAAGTCCTTGGTAGGTAAGGAGAAGAGATAAAAAAGTGGCGATGAAGAGAAAGTATAAAAAGAAAAAGGGTAAAGAGGACGAAAAGGAAAGGAGCAATCTTTTAAAATATTACAATACCAGTTTTTAGGATTGCAGTTTCAGAAATGTAGCCACAGCCAAACCACTTTTTAACAGGAAACACTAACTGACTATATCAGGTTACTTACTGAATTACTTAATTGGCTCTTAACCATTTAAACGGTTATGGCCGTCCAACAAGGCGCACTAGTCGCATCTACTTTGAGCTAACAGACGCCAATTGGCCTCACCAAGGGAATTTAAATCGTTTTCCACCTGGTCCTTCCAGCAGAGTGGGGTCCGTTATTTTCTGTCATGGTCCATGCCTCTCCACCATATAGCTTGTGGATCATGATTTTCGTTTGCCGAGGGAGGACATTACTTTCTAATTGCCTTCCTAGTCCAAGTAGCATTTTTTGGCAAGAGTGACTATTTTAGGACGAAGAAAAGGGGAATGGAGAGCGGATGGGAGAGAAAAAGTAGCGTGATGTATAAAGGGAAAAGGGTTAAAGTTGGGGTGGTTGAGATAGAGCGAAATGTTAAGTAGAGATAGGAGAAAGAGAGAGAAGGGAGGGGAGTATGGAGATCACGATCGCCGCTTAGGTTCAGTTGGCCAAAAAAATAATAAATTTATGTTCCATCATAACGAGAGATCTTGAGAGTTTGTGAAGGAATATATAAACGTGCCATACAAAAAGGAGCATTTTCAAAATTTAAATAAATGTAAGGCGCGATAACTTCCGAAGGGAATTTTAGGCCGAGCTTTCTTCTAATTTGCGTCGTGCACCTTTTTTAATTTTCCTACAAAAAACTTGTTTCTAAAGCTTTGATGTTGCTTTCCCCGGGTGTGAACCCAGTATCTTCGGTGTAATAGTCGGAGCACACTACCACCACACCATGGCGGCCGCCATAGCTTGGCATAAGAAATATTTTAACTGGACGTAAGGCAGAAATACTTCTCGAAATTTTATTTTTATTTAGGTGAGGTTGAAAATTGGGTTGTAGAAGCTATAAATTTCGTTGGAAACCCGCTGAAAGGTTTAGGTTACACAAATCCTCGCAGGGGCTTAAGAAGTCATCTCCGCAAGCATTACAAGGATATACGGCACCTGATAGCATAGCCATATGATGAAGAAAATCACAAACAGGTCCTCAGTGATATCCACAAAAAGGCGTCGGACTTCTATGCCAGGAATCGCCCGCGAACTCCGTTCTTAAAAATAAATACTATGAACTCGCCGAAGAGGTAAGCACTCCTAGGGAGGCGCGCGCCACTCTAATTCAACATCGACCTAGATACTGTAACAGGTTAAACTCTGTCCTGCTTTCAATGTGTCCACACATAACACCGAGTATCTATTTAATTTCAATGTGGAACCAAAACCTCTAACACCCCTCTCACTATGGTCCAACCCTGTTGAAACTGCAAGTTTTGTTGGACTCCCGTTAGATGAATTGATGACAATTTATGAGTGGTCGCACCTATTGGATAAAGCAAAGCACTGCGACAATAACAACAACAAGAAGGCTCACATATAGTGTGTAAAATATATGTTGTAGTGCGTAAGTTTAATAGGGCCTTATGCCTAGTATATTGTAAGCTCTGTAAGCCTCAGAAGCTAAGCTTCTGTATAGGAGGATTGGACAGTGTCATTCAGAGCGGCTACTCAGGACTGTGGTGTTCTGTTTCTGTAAATAGGCAGTACATACTTCGCTTTGCTTAGGTTTACATTTCTCCTCCTTTTCAGCCCAGACTAGTAGCTTGCGTAGATTGAAACGTGCTAGTCTTCTATGAGTCGTCGATATAATTAGGTACGTATGAAACAAATTTTGTACAGCTTCTGCGAATAAATTTTACGCCACCCATAGTTAGCCATATAGCAACAACATATGTATATTGAAACATATACTAGGAAACCAAGAACAAGAATATGACATCTTCTCGTTGTTTCTGATTACTTGTAATGACTTAGAAGGTGTTATTTAAGACCAAGTAAGTAGGTATATGTAAATGAACAAAGAAAAGTAAGCAGCAAGGCTTTAAAAATACTAAAAGAACTAGAAATGGTTTATTAAACAACAACAAATATGCAATTTGCTCAAATCACTATTATGGGCTCTAAGTGTTTATCTAGTTATTTATGTTTAGAGTAGTTGGTTATAAGCAATGGAACGTCAATGCTGTGAGCCAAATATTAGGGTCGCATTTTTCATTATTTACATTTTGAACAAGTCCTTCTTGGTATCTGCCGCTCATAAGTCTTTTAAAAGCTGCCCAAGAAAATTCTCATAAAAAAAGAGTTTACAAAAAATAACCAAGTAAAGCGCAATCTAAACTTTTTCTTGCAACAAATAAATCATGACTTTCAAAAAGCGGACTTCGCACAAATAATTTTAGCTGAACAAGTTCTCTTTGAATTTTGGACTTAAATATTAAGAGCATAATGTTCCTTCGGTCACGGTGTACGGAGCTAAGATTTTTGTGTGCTGGGATATATTGCTCTTAACTACATATATGATGCCTTGGAATGTGGAAATGTGGAAAAAGGTGTAAGAATAAATGCTTGCATTTCATGGTCTTGGAGTAAGATCTTACTCATGTTATAATGGCGAATATCCCCTTGGTAACTAAAGCTAAAGCTCCCTTGGATATTTTTCAGTCTTGTTTTTAGTGTTGACATTAAGATAAATTTTCAGTAGCTCATCCAACAATGAAAATCTATAATTATGAAAGAATGGGAGTGGCATCGCCTCTTTTTAGAGTTCACGATTTCAGTACTTAATCCTACGTAACGAGTTTTCAGACAAGACTTCCTGCATAGTTATGGTCTGAATGTCTGTAATAGATGAAAATGATGTAAGGCGTTGGGACCCTCTGACCTTGGTTACAAAAAGACTCGACCGGGCCCCAAACAAGCATATTTCCATACCTCAATAACGCTACCTTTTGTGACACATTTTATTAGTCAGAAAAAAGTCACGTCTGACCGCCCTAAGATCTTGGAATAAAACATAAAAAAACTTCAGGGAATTTCATTTAAATAGGTGTATGGGATTTCCATGCAAAGCAAAAACAAACAGTTCACAGTGTGGAAAAAATTTTACAATTTTACCCATTGATAAATTAACGAGCCCACATTAGAAGTTACTGTGACTATAATCACCTTATTTTATTTACGTATAAATACACCAATTGGTTCGCCTAGGATGTTCTACATAGGTTTGAGAATTTTGAATAAAAAGCGAAACTGGAAATAAGTGGAAATGTGTTGAAAAATGTTATAGCCTACAAAGGGTATTTGTAATTTATGAGACGACATAAAAATATTGATGAATGAAAAGGTGGAAATAAAAAAAAAAAAAAAATCGTCACTTCAAGGCAGCCAAATAACAAATAACGACAAAAAGAAGGGAGCCACTACTGATATGGCAGTAATAAAATTTTATTACATAACAACTTATATATACAGACAACTATGCATAAAAATGTAAGGTCTGATGGCTTTTTGGCGTTCTGTCTGCATCTGCGCAGATGGATATATGAGTTTTGGAGTCCCGGTACTTTTGGAATATACGAGGTAACAACAGCAAAATTACTGGGAAAAATATGGACGCATTCAGCTTATGTGAGGCCTTATTGACTGGCCAGTTCAACCTATGAATTCTTTTTTTTTTTATACCCAGCTGAGAAAAGCTCATAGAGCCTATTAATTTTTTTTGCAGAAGGGTAGTTTTTAACAGCTTCAAATAGTTGAGGTAAATATAGACTTCCATAAATCAAAATTATTAGAGTAAAAAAGGAGATTTAGCTATGTCCGTCTGTCCCGCCTTCTGTAAACACGATGACTTGCGTAAATTTTGACTTATCTTATTAAAAGTGATACCTAGTTTCCTTGGTGCTCATCTTTAGTCGCTATTAAAATGAGTGAGCTCGTGAGATCGGGCGTTAAACAGGCCCACTTTTTTTATATAAATTTTGGAAAGCACCAACAACGTGATTATTCAGTAAATAATGCAGCTACATTAAAAAATGTGTATGGAAACAGCGAATCGCAATTAAAATTTTATAAAATTTTCAAGGAGAGGCGTAGCACATCCCACTTCAATCATTGTTTTTTTAAATATTATTAATTATAAATCAAAAACGGCTTAAGTTGTTTGGTGTAATTGATTACCTTTGACATAAGGAATGAATTTTGGGGAAAATGGATGAAGTCGGTAAGCGACCAGGACCGTAGGCAAACAAAATAGGCAATAGCTTTATATGAATACTATTCTAGTTCAAAAACATCATTTCAACAAGAAACTGAAAATAATAAACATTTTTTTTTAAATTTATTATTGGCCTTTAATCTTTAATCTTTGTTTTGTTTCACAGTCCTGATGATGACTTCAGACTGAAGTCGAAATATCGAATATAAAATAAAAATACAAATATAAAATATTTATACTGCGTTTTTTATTTGGATAGGGCCTTGAGCTCATAAAATAGTTTAATAAATTTGAAAATAATAAACATATTTGAAAATGGGCGTGTCACCAGCTCCTTTTTTTTTTGACGAGTCATTCATCTACATTTGGGCGCCATAACTGAAAGAAAAATTGACCTATGGTGAACAAACTCGGACACTTGTTTCACTTATGATTTGGAATATTTTTAATAAAAGTGGACACATTCAGTCAACGTGAGGTCCTTATTGGGCAGTCAGTTAAACCTAGTGTCAAAAAACTGTTGCTAAATGAACTGCGCGATAGAAGCTCTCAGCTGAGTATATACCCTGCAAAAACTAGTGTACCTAATCCCTAAAGGGATAAGTCTCCGATCTATCTCTTTTGTCTGTATTGGGGCATAATTTATACCCTTTAGTCCCGTTCTGGTACAGTTTGGACTAGTCAGTTTAAAATCTATGTAGGCCATTTTAAGAAATATTAAAAAACCGGCAACGAAATGAGTAAAATAAAAAAGACTACAGGTGATAGAATCGAATTTTTTAAGAAAAATGCGGAGCCCTATACTGAACCTAAATTACTAGCACTTAAAGACAACGTCGGAATTAGGGTTAAATTTTCGGAGAATATTTTTTATTCATTTCTGAAAAACGGGCGAAAAACTTACATCAAATAGATTTGGTGGCTTGACAAATCCTTTGATTGTGTTTCTGCCATGAAAAATGCGACTGGTAACTATTTGAGTCCTTATTGCACCGAAAATATGTTTCAATATGGGTACAAATCGGATTGGTCCTATCCATCCCTTTCGGCTATAAATGGGGGCAATTAATCTCTTCATAGGACATGCTCAAACAAAAGGGAACAGTTCAACTCATACAAAGAGATCAAAATTGGCATTGGTCGCATACTCCTTTGCGACTCATCCTA
Organism: Eurosta solidaginis; assembly: GCF_040869045.1. NCBI lineage: Eukaryota > Metazoa > Arthropoda > Insecta > Diptera > Tephritidae > Eurosta > Eurosta solidaginis. The sequence goes on along the minus strand of NC_090321.1, from coordinate 172,216,252 downwards.
GACTAATCGCAATTTTTGCAGGGTAATGTTCGGTTACATCCAAACTTAGACACCTTTACTTGTTTGATTTCAATTCGCCTATTTGTATTGTCTAATATTCGGCAAGTAAAACCGGCCAGAACATTCGGTCGGATTAAATTGGCAAATCTAATATATAAATTAGGGTGTTCTTTAAAAAAAAAATAAAATTTTCTCGAGAGTCTACCTTGAAACGGTAGTGTGAAGTTGGAGACGTTTAAGGGGTGTTGTTGCGGCGGGTTACCTGATGCAGTGGACTGTATGCGAGTAGCGGCTTACCAATTCCAATTGAATAAAATAAATGCGGAAATGAACTTGATGTACATTTAATTGTACTAACTAATTCTATTTATTACGATTTATCAAAACTGGTTAGAGCACAGAATTTTCGCTGGCTGTAGTTGCACGGAGGTAAGAAGTAATAATAATGACAACGAACAAAGATATAAGCAAATGTCAAACATATTATTTCATGCTTGCGCATTAACCCCTGTAGGAACTAAAATATAACATTATAGATATGCAATTATGAACTCAACAGGTGTCGCACAAGGACTATAGGATTATATATAAGATTTTTCTAAACCGTATCCAACCGCAATGAAAATTAACATGTGATAATTTTCGATCTTATTTCTACCGTTTGAATGGGTGAGACCTGAAATACGAGGACCACCCTATAATACACACATAGTGAGTAGACACTAGAATTTAAGCAACTATTTTATACGTATATTTTCATATGTAGGCTTGTTCAGCTCACTTTAATACAAACAAAATATGACTGGAAATACTTGTTTTTATTAGTCTTGAGTGTTGCATGCAACAAATGTGCGCAACATGCAGCAAGAAATTCAACATGCACTTTGGTTGTTGAGCATGGCTCACGCAATCGTGTGTGTGTGTGCGTGTGTGTGTGTGCTGAGTTGTGGCGGCAGGAAGAGTAAATGCAATATTGCTACTCAGTCATCCCTCACAAGGGCTGATCACATTCAGCACGGCGTCTACAGACCACAACCACAATAAAGCAAAGCTTGACGACAACCGTAGCCAAGCATTGGCTTCTTGATTACTTTGAAAGCGGCAGCCACCAATATAAATTACAGCAAACAGCGAAAATTTAGAAAAAAATATTGATTATATTTAAAAAATGTCCAAAAGAATGATTTTAGCTTTTATTATCTGTCATTTACTTCTATTTTAGTTTTTATTGATAAAATAAAAAGGACGCCACTCATTGTCGCTTCCCAAAAATTAAATTAGCTTTAATCTGGCTACAAAAGCTTTCGTGATTGATTGCCGTACCGCTCTGTCGCGCCGAAAATAACGACACTCATAAGAACATGTGTAAAAATAATATGACAGATGTGGCGGCTACACCGCCGTCTTGAATGTAGTCAGCCCTATACTTCTACACTTTTAATGCTTCTTATGCAGTGCGTTGCTATTTTTATAGCTGCCTCTTGAATGCTTTCATGTTGAATAAAATTAAAAATACGCAATTTCACGACCCATAAATGACATTAAAAACGTTTACAGTCGTACAATTTCATAAACTTACACACAGGGTACACACGGACATATGTACATAAGTTTGCATACTAGGGTACTTCAAAAATAACAAGTTTTATTTTTGCTACTGAAATTATAGCATCTTTTAAATTCTAATATCTCCGTCTCAGCTATACCTCCATAATTTTTTTATAAAATATTAAAGATTTTTCTTTCGTTCTTTGCGCTGGTTTTGTATGCGTTTCTAGTTCAAAGCCGGCTTTTTTAATATTCGAAGGGTATAAAGAAAGACCCTCCTGCGCACCGTTCAAGCAACTCACTACTTCTGAATGCTTCTGACCAAATAACCACTTGGTAGCGTATGAATGATTGTTTGGTGGTGAGCTAGTCCTGGCAGGGCGACAACTAGTCAGCGTCGGATCACCCTACTCGGCGAGCACCAGTTGTGACCCCTAGCGGGTTAGGAGGCTTAGAATAAGCCGCGTGACGGATTCTGTTTCTTTATTGAATATATATACGAGCTGGACCCGTGCGCATCTTGCGCAACCAATATAAAAGTCTCTTATCAAATATCAACTGGGGAGTCGAAATGACAAAAAATTAAATTACGCATAAAGTATTCAAAACCATGAAAGCAACATTTGAAAGAAACATTTGAAAAACTGAAAAATTTATCATATCATATGTAAACCATTAAATCGGAATGCATCTAAATATATAGTAGCCTCAATTGCACAGAAACCTACGCACATGGTTCTAGCCTTAGTGTATTACCTGTGCGTTGGTGGAGCAACTGTACAGCAATCTAAAGACATCAAACTTCTGAAAGATTTCACAAAATAAGATTTAGTTTGGCGTTATACCTTCTAAGTAAGCTGGGCTAAGGTAGTTTTTCATTCAAATAAATGAATGGAAGCAACTTAAAACTACAAACAAACAAACCTTACAGCTTACGCTGCCATCTGGCGTATGGTAGCAACTGCCGGTAAGGCAGTACAAATATTCACAATAGTGCCATAGTACAAACAGATTTCTTTTTGTGCTCACAGTCGTATATTTTTAACAAATTATTTTAATAAAATATAGCTAAACAAAAGCACTACCACCAAAATTGCCCAAAGCTCGCTAATAGCCCGAATCTCCATCGTTACAACCAAAACCTTATTTATAGATTTGGATTCCAAATAAGAGCGAGAAAGGGACCCGTACATAAAAATAGCAATTAGAAATAATATATATGATATGTACATATACATATGTACTTTGTTTCAGGCCTTCTTCCAGAAGATAGCAATCGTTTACTCTGTAAGATGCATGCTTATAAATATCTATGAATACAGTTATCAATTAGATAACACATATACTTTCGTAACCCTAAACATCTGTATATATATATGAGCGTAGGAATATGTATGCGCTTACACCTTAAATCATTCAATTACATCTGTTTGGGCTTTTAACTTTCATTTAATTGCATAAGCTCTTACATTTTTATGATGGCATACAAAGGAGGGTCATAAAACGCGACTTAATCTCACGGTTATTGCGCCATAAATTATTTGCATTTTTCAATTGAGCATTTACTGTTTGAATACTAAGGTTATTCTTGTTTACCTCTAGGGCCAAAAATTATTACCAAAATGCTAATTGGTAGAGAAAATTCGAAAGAGTAACCTGCAATAAGTTTTCTGGCATGCACGGTGGCCTTGAATAAGGTTTAAATGATAAAGAAAAAAATCTTTTTTCGTTATTAAATTCTGATCTTTCCGGCATTTGCTAAGGCAGATGATCTTTAACGAGAAGCTTTTCATGGTAGAAATACACTCAAAGTGCTGAGGAGCTTATAAAAAAAAAAAAAAAAAAATAAAAAAATAAATGTAAGGCGCGATAACCTCCGAAGAGATTTTAGGCAGAGCTTATCTTCCAATTTGCGTCGTGCTCCTTTTTTAATTTTTCCTAAAAATTGGCGGGATGGGGCCTACTTGTTTTATGCCGACTCCGAACGGCATCTGCGAGGCAGATGTGTTTTCACTGAGAGCTTTTCATGGCAGAAATACATTCGGAGTTCTTGCCAAACACTGCCGAGGGTCGACCCCGCTTAGAAAAATGTTCTTCTAATTGAAAAGCCTTATTTCTAAAATTTTGATGTTGCTTTGCCCGGGGTGTGAACCCAGGGCATTCGGTGTGGTAGGGGGAGCACGCTACCATCACACCACGGTGGGCGCCAGGGGCTGAGGGGCTTGCTTAAGGCAAAAATGCCCAAAGTAGTTTGATGTTAGTTGCTCCGTCATTTCAGTCGGAGCTTTTTGGTTAGTTAGATCAGCACATTATCTCTACAAACACGGTAACCACATAGATTTTTGTCATACTTCAAACGTAAACAATTAGAAGCGAATAGTTCGACCTCATATAACTTGCCTCAGCGTGTAAGGGGGCTTAGAATACACACGCGGTATGTATGTCTGTCGTAAGCGGCGACTAAAATACTCAAGTGCTACAAAACTTATGTAGCGCAACTCTTTCAAAGGATTTACAGCGCAATTTATGGCTTCCCCAGCCCAATTGTCAACCTCACCCACCCATGTCGAAGCCTGTTTCTTTAGGAGCAGAGACTCTGGCGACCCTAAGTTCCTTATGGCACTAGACATGGTGTCACATTGAATCGTTTCCCAGCTAGTCCGGCTAATACCTTGATGGTGCTTGTTAACTAGGTCTACATACAAATGTATATACATATGGAAAGAGGTAACGCACTAAACAAAATGTAATAAGTCCTAGCATATACAGTGTTAAAATGGGTATTTTTGGCATGACCATCAGCGAATTCAAATGCATCCCACACTAATCAAACTTTCGCACTGGTTGTATATATGTACATACGATTTGTAGCACCAAAAGTTTATTGAACGATCGAATTCTATCGAAAGTAAATCAGTTAACTCTAAATGCAGTGGGAAATTCGCTTCGGTAAAACTAACTTTCTTTTGAATCATCGTCGTATATCGGCATATAGGAATGTATTTACTGCATTCTTGTAAAGTGCAAGTTGTGATTGTTGTTTTTTTCCTATATTTGAATGTGCCATCTCCAAAGCTTTACGCCAGCAACAAAAATAATGTCTGTATTGGCAAAAATTAATTAAGTCATTCTGATTTAATCGAAATAAGCCAACGAATGAGGTGAACTGACTGTTAGCGCGTGTAATGCAATAATACAACAACTATGCGATGTGATTTAATTCAGTTGCGAGTGAATGTGTTTTTATTGTTGTTGCTGTAGTAGGATGAAAATTGTGCCACACGATGACAATAATGCATTTCAAAAACATTCCAAAAAGGAGCAACCAGCCAAACCAAATACACTAACAACAAAACATTGTAAATTGCCAAACAAGCACGAAGTTGATAACAACAACTACAATAATAATAAACATAATGAAGGCAATGAAATGGAACGCGATTGCCTGTGGGGTGAAGTGAAAAGAAGTACAAGAATAAGCATTTTCAACCTAAAGCCTATTGTGAATAACGAGCGTGCTGTGGCTGATGACGTCGACACACAACCATCAGCTGCTGTGGCGGCATCAATTTTTGTCCAGTAGCAAGGAAAATGTCACGTTTTCATATAACTCGAGAGGAGCTAGAAACTATGCGCCTTGAAAGTGGCGAACAAAAAAGTGGTTGAGCCTCTATACGAGCATAACAACAATAACAAATACAAACATATACCAAAACTGTTGTAACGTGATGCTGCGGAAAATTTAAGTAGCTGCCTGCAGCTATTGAGCGTGAGAAATGTTTGTGCTTTTTTCTCTGTTCTAATTTTCTTCGTTTTCTTCGACAAGCGAACAAATCATCAGCACTGCAGCGTGTAAAAGTAATGAATTGATTTAACATGTTTTCTTTTATTTTATTTGTTTTTATTTAAAAGGAAACACTTTTTGCTCCAGTACTTCAATTACAGTGCTGCGCAGCATAATGAGGTTTGGCTCAAGTTATATTTAAGTTATCAAAAGGCTTTTCTCCCATAAATCCTATAAATATATTTGAACAGGCATATATTAGCTTCACTTGTATGTTTGAATGTATGAACTCTCCTTTGGTTATTCCAAATAAAAAAACAAAAATGTTAAGTATACGCACTGGTGCACGTGCTTTCAGATATTGAGGTTATGTTTGCGTGTAATTGGTTGGTTTTATGGGAAGACAAGATGCCTTTTATAACTTAAATTTTTGCATTTATTGTTTTTGGCACGGATCTAAAGTGGCCCAACAAAAAGATTACTAGCAGCCTACCGTATGTGCTTATCGGACGATGTCCGACGACGCGATCCATGTTTTATCCGGGAAAATCCCAGTAAATATACTCTCAAGTGAAATGGCAGATCCGAATGGCATTGGAATCGGTCGACCGTTTGGAGATGCCAAGAAAAGCGCATGGTCACGAACAATATTTAGGTGGCAAGAACGGTGGGAAGAATCGAGAAAAGGGCGCTTCATGCTAGTTCGGAATATAGCGGAGTGGTATGAGCGGAAACCCGGCGAACTAAACTACCAGCTCACACAGACATTTAGCGGGCAGGGCGGTTTCAAGGAGTATCTACATAAGCGTAGAATAGAGGAGTATCATTTATGTCCGCACTGTCCTACCGAATTGGAAAACGTAGAACATGTCATGTTTCACTGCCCTTGTTTTCACGGCGAAAGACTCTCTGTACCCAGAGTTTTTAAAGACAAGCGTTCCATTTGGAATGAGCAGACAAATAGATTGTTGGACTTCTGCGAGCAAGATGGCCTTTCTAGTTATGACGCAATTGATGCATGCTGAAAGGGAGTGCAGAGAAATGCGCATGCGAAGCAGTGGCGATTAAATCGCCTCTCCCCCGTGATGTTATGTCTAACGGCGGTACAACAGGGTGTGGACACATGAACAGGATTAGCTCGGTTTCATTGGGCCACTCGAGGGCAGTGTGCTACCCCAACGTCCAATAAAAGAGGGGGCTTAGAATATAACAGGGGAGGCATGCCTGTCGTAAGAGGCGACTAAAATACCCAAATGATTCAAGGCGTTGTGTTGCGCAACCCTTTCAAGGGGCTGCTAGCGTAATTTATAGCTGCTTAACACAATTGTCTACCTCACCTACCCGTGGCAAATCCTGTTTCTTTAGGAGTCGAGGCTCTTGCAACCCCAACCTCCATGGAACTAGGTGGTGGGAGAGGGATGGCCAGAAGATTCTATGTGGTCAGATTAATTCATTCCCGAGGTCGTCGTGCTTGTACCTTAATGGTGCTTGTTACGGAAACGTACTCTATCCGGCTACTAATATTTTAAAAAATCAAACTTTTAATGAATTATTTTTTCATATACTCAATACCTTTACAAAAAAAAAAAAAAAAATTTGAATCGCGCTCAACTACGTCGGTTTAATTTTTACATAACAAAAAAGTTAAAACAAAAATCTCAGTGAACGCATCAAAGGTGTAACCAAATTTAATCCAATTACAAAACATACATATACAAAAATATGGTAATCAATTTAATGAAGCGGAGGATGCCTTCTTGGTGGAACCAAGCTCCGCTAAAGAGCCGTTGGGGGATAGCTCAGACTTTCCATGTGTGTTCTGGCTAGAACCGAGTATATGCAGACGCAATGTTCAACACTTTCTATTTACTCCTCGTCGCTACAGCTTCGACAGAAATCATGCGTTGTGATTCCCGGATTCCCATTAGACATCGCCACGTTAATATCCCTATCAATGGATCTAGGAACTCACTTAGAGCTCGCTATACATATCTATTGGGAGGAGGTAGACCATATTCTCTTGGTTTTTTCTAGGTATGCAGCGTAGTGTCCCTGATATAAGCATTGTGGCTACCCAACGCACCTTAGTCAAACTGCTGACAATGCTGTTTTTTTCGAGTACCGGCCACCAAACCGTTATATCATAAAATAAGATGGATCTAACGTCAGCGGTGTACACTGAATGCAAAATGTGAGGTGTTAAGCTCCTCATTTTTCTAACGGCTGCTTTGGTGGGGTATATGATAGTTATGGCCTTTCTGGATCTGCTCTCGACATGTTTGTTCCAGTTTAATTTACTGTGAGAGTTCTTACCTCAGTCAATGGTCGTTTAAAAGGTGGTATTTTGTACCGTATGGTGAAAAGAACCATTTCAATCTTATTTGGAATCAGTCCCCTTCGAGGATTGCTGGGGTACACAGTAGCCCGCCTAGTGTCTGAGAATGTTTTCCAGTCAGCAGGCGGTTATTTATAACCTAATAACAAGGTGTTTAACGTTAGGTTCTATAGCAGAGAGGACGGAACACTTACTTGGGGAGTGTTACTGACGCGTGTCGTATTGTGGAAGAGTATCCTAGATATAATACGAGCTCTTTTCGGTAAAAGTTGCTTCACGAATTTCGCAATTGACAAGTCAAACCCAATGTGGGAATGAGAAGTCGACTATAGCCTGCGGATAGACATTTTTAAATGCTCCTTCTATGCCGTGAAAAATGCCAACAGTGAAGTCTTTTAAGGAAATCCTAATGCTGAAAGCGTGGAGCGCTGTTTGAGTTGGAAAGTTTTTCTATGTACATGTTGCTCGTTCGCAGGAGAAAGAACGTAAGCCTTATCGGCCTGAAATCATTAGGTTTTGTGTGTGAAGCCCGTCCTGCTTATAGGGAAGTGCTTTTTTCTGAATGTACACTCCAAATTTGACTAATAATGTGGTATTGGATTTATTTTATTGTACACCACTGCACAAGTAGAAAATTTGCTAGCCAATCGCCGAATTTAATTTGTTAGTAAAAACTTAATACCTAAATATATATGACTTTTAAAAGAAATTGTTCCTTACTTTGAATAATTTTAATTAGAAAACTTTCACACACATTAACTACATATATTTTGTACTTAAATGGTAACGAGTTCAAGTGCTGCAACAAAAAACGTGCGATATTTTGCCAAATTCAATTGACAACATTTTTCACTCAAGCGAATTACCACGAATCACGCCACTTCGTATATTTTTTACCGAGCGTGGTGAACATTTACTGGCATTCGTTTATTTGCTTTCAATGAGAAGAGCTTTTAGGATAAGTGAACACACACACAATTACACAAGCGCATTAATTTTGCCACTCAGCAGCACAAAAGACAAATTGCATTGATGGCAACAATAAGTTGTTGTTGGTTGATGGATGCATAAATTTTCACTTAAGAAAAATGAGAATGTGCAAACTGATTGGTTGATTGGTGGTTACAGATAGAGAATACTCTGTGTTGGAATATTTACAATTTCCTAAATGTTGAGTTCGTGGAGAAATGGTACACATAAAACCTTTGTTTATGTTTCACAGAGTGAGTTCCGTTCGAGAGTACACTTAATTCCTTTTTTGCACGATTGTTGTAGCAAAGGAGATATATGACCTTATATGGCCACTAAGAGATTTATTTATTAGTATTTCAAAAATGTAGCAGACACTTAAGATTATAGTACAACTAACGTAAATTAAATATTACTTATAAAATAGGTTTTTAATTTGCACTGTATAACCGATTTGGTATATGTTAAATTTCAATCCAGAATATTTGGGAAATATTTGTATTTAGACATGGTTCTATTCAAGTAACGCCATAGACTATTCTTTTAACTCCAACACGAAAAAAAAAAACAAAATTCCGAAAATTTCTGCAGGGCACATTAAAGTTAACCAGCTGAAGTAGGGAAGGACAATCTATCGTGCCAGAGACAAGATCAATAATAAATGTAACGGATAACAGCATTCTCCCATCGGATAACGATATCAAACTAATTAATCGACAACGAGCAACGTACGGACGGAATCGGTTCACTAAAGTTAAGAGAGCCTAATGCAAAACGAACAAAGAACTTTTGGACTTTCTCCAGACGATTTATATGGACAGCTGCGTATTCCAGCTTGGAATGGAAAAAGGTCGAATACAAAATCTTAAACGTATATGGGTTTGAAAAATTAGAAGAGTGCCGTTTTACGAAGGCAAGTGTTCCAAGAGAATTAGTAATTATAGTTTAAATGAGTAGTGAAACTTAGTTTACTATCAAAATACACTCCTAGATCTTTAATTTCATTAACCTCAGAAAGGCACGGATTCGCCAAAAAATAGCAAGTATCCAAAGGCTTGCCCATTTTTGAATAAGTCACTTTTAAATACTTGTTAATTTTTATGAAAAGCCTGTTCAAATCACAATAATTAAAGTATCTATTAAGTGCACTTTGAAGCGCCGATGAATCACGCGACTCTCTTATTTCAGAATATATTTTAAGATCGTCGACATATAAGAGAAATCTAGACGGATCGAAACAAAAAGGAATATCGTATAAATTAAAAATTGCTTCAAACAAATGTTTTCAAACATTTAAAGCAATAAGGGTAATCTCCGCTTAACTCATACAAATAGACAACATTGGTTAATTCGTTGTAGTTCTATAAATAGAATAAAAATAGCAACAATACCAGTTTCTTTGAAACCGCCTTACCAACAACCATAACTGTAACATATAATTACATACGAAGTATGTAGTGTGCAAAAGAATAAAATATGCAAAAAGGGCAATTGGGATAAAGTTTACAACAACTAAGGCACAACGTGCCTGAATGCGTTTATAACACTTCAACAATCGTAGGAATGCGGGTTCAAATCCCACTCCCGGGAGAAAAGGCTTTGAAGAGATTTACAAGGTATAATCGAAACAGCTGTCGCCTTGTCCGTCCTGATGTGACGTTGTTTAAATTTTTCCCAAATTATTAAAAAAAAAAAAAATATCATTAACAAACAAGATGAATAATGAAAGACCGAAGATGCTACCTTGTGGCACACTGGATGTAGCAATGAATGGATCCGAGAATTCACTATCTATAGCAACCATCCAACTCCTGTCATGTAAATATGATTTGATCCATTTAAGGATGCTGGAATGAAAACCCATAAATGCAAACGCTTTAGAAAAATCAGTATAAATCGTATCAAGCAGTAGACCATTACGAAAGCAAGAATTGCAATCCTAAGTAAAGACTGAAAGATTGGTAACTCTCGAACGTGCTGCCACAAATCCATGTGGGTTTGCACAAATAGGATGCACTCTAAAGCGAAAATCGTAAATTTACTAACAAAATGGTAGGCAACACTTTAACCACTATAAATGTGTAATATTACACATCTTTGTTTTTACAAATCTCTTGTTGAATTTTACGCAAAAAATGTGTAATACTTTAGACACTATGTGCCTATAATTATACGCACCAATTGCTTATATTTACACCCTAAGAGCGCGATTTTAAACACGAAGGGTCTAATTTTTTGTAAATGTATGCTTCTAGCGAAAAAATTGCAAGAAGCCATCGAACACTTGAATTTGTGGTAAACAGTGGTGACACGTTCAACCACGGCGTTTTTAGCAGAATGATTTTTTGAAAAATGGAGCTTATTCACCTAGTTACAATTATATTATAACGAATTTAGTGCAATTCCGCTTATTTCCAACCTTCTGCTAACGTTCGAATCACTAAACTGTTGAATAAATAATCCAATATTCAATAATGCAAAATGGCCTTTATAAAAGTACTTCACAATAACACTTCTAGTTCTCGACAGATAGCGTGCTTAAATCAAACTGATTCCATGATTGCTCGGCTTGTGCTCTTTTGTACTCTTCGATTTCCTCGTTCCATACTTCTAGGCGCTTCTAGAATTTACTTAGTTACCAGTTATAAAATTATTACTACAGATGCACATTTGTAGCTTCTCATATGCGCGTGTATATGTGAGTGATAATTGTATTGATGATTGCCTACTTTTATAAGCATCTCAGATAAGATATATGCATGTGTTTGTGCGTTCCTCTCCGCTGCGTGTACGTACATATGTGTAGACATAATGATTGATTCGTTTATGTAGATACAAGTGACTGCTTGCTTTATTGTTGTTGTGGCTTTATTTAATTAGTATCAGATTAGTGATGTGAGTATCACTTAGTGTCACTAACATTTGTCACAATATTTTAAAGATTATTCACTTTTTTCCACCACGAGGCGACAAACGCGACGATTTCACAGAAAATGAAAATTCACAGTTATGCCTGAGCCAAAATACGATAATAAGTGACCGAAATTTACACATTGTTGTGTGAAATTGCAAAGCATGTATACTTTTGCACCCTTCTTGCGTAAAACTAGGTACTTGTCGGGTGTAAATCAAAATATTACACGTTTTTTTATAGTAATGTCATACATTTTTTTATTTTCAACATGAATACGTACAAAAAATGGGCATTTTTACACCAAACATTTATTTCAACAGGAATTTACTCACATTTTAATTTTAATTTCATAAAAAAGTTTCACGTGTTTCACGTGAAAACAAAGTTTCTTTTTTACAATGCATTCAAACAGCTTGACAACAGACGACAACTTGGATATAGGCCTATAATTTAAAATATCACTTTTATTGCCACTGTTAAAAATAGGGGTACTAGACGTGCTTTTACAATCATCTATGAAGACCCCCGAAGCTAGGGACCGATTAAAAATAAGCAAGAGGGGCTTTACCAGCGAGGTGAAATTCTTTTCAAAAGTTTCCTGCAAAGCCCATCAACATCAGTCTGAGAAGAGTCTTTGACATTCTTTAAATTTTCTATGACATCAACTTCAGATAATAACAAAGATCCAAAATCAATAGAGAACACGGTTCATAATTAAGGCTAACGCGTAAAGCAGCTAGTTCGTTTGCAGCCAAGTTCTCATCTGATACATTCGTAGAAAAGAAGTTCGCAAATAGATTGCCAGCCTTACTGATTGATGAATCTGAGACATTGATTTGAAGGCAGTCGAATGGAGTGTAATAAGGAACAGCAGAAAGAACAGAGTTGCATTGCGTTAATATAGCTTCGATCTTTGTATCAGTATTACAGATAAATAAAAAAACAAAATAATTGAATATAAACTAATATTATCTCTTAATTACTGCAAATATGGTCTTACAAATGCTATATATGCCCAAATTGGCGAAAACTTAAGTCTGTTTAATATTTAACTTGAATTTTCTAATAGATTTTCATAATATGGACCTTAGGAATGTTTGTGCGTGTGTGTTTATTTTAATCGGTTGAGTTGCGCTACTTGTTGGGTTTACAAAGTTTATGGATCTCGTGCTATTCCCTCACGTTAGCTGGCACAAATATGCAAGGTTTGACTACCTTGAAGTTTCGACGAGGTTAAATGAAATATTTAGTCCCCGATAATTGACAGTTATTCCCTTTGCCGTCCCAAAACCTGTCGCTGGTATTTTAGTGAATATTACAAAAACAACAACAGAACATACCATTATCAGTTATTTGGCGATATCTCAACTATGTCATATGCTCATATGTTATCTAGTTTATGGCAACTCCAAATACTGTCCGGATACCAGAACCGAGAAAAATACTTACAAATGAGGAAATCTGCTTGATATCGGTAGCACATACGAAATGTTTTAATATAATGGAAAGTGGCTATTAGGCTGAAAAATCACTGCCAGTAAAATAACGAAGACTCTTATGTCCTCGTTTGTGAACTGTGGCTAACGTCAGCAATGAAGGTACAGGATATGGCAGAAAGAAAGGGTTACTCGAAGTGCCACTTCAGCTTACTCAGCTTAGCGAATCGCAAAGATTTTCCGCGTCTGTACAACCAAGAGGTGCGAATACAAGCGCCTATCTTTTTTGAAGCTATTTGGATCTATATAAATGCGTAACTATATATTAATCCTGCACACGGGTGGTACGCATATACCTCTCGACGCCTATTTGAAGGGACGAAACGGTGACTAAACGTGTGTTCCATATATTTCTACCCCAAAACTTGGTCAACTTGGTTTGGGGAAAATGAAAGATGAGGTATGAAGTCCGTCGTCTGCATGGTAGTTTTCTCTATTGAATAAGGGTGCAGTGGGGTTGAGGTTGACATCATTCTGATTGAACTGAGTAAACCTTCTTACAATGCTCAACTGGATGCTTAGCCTCACAAATTCTAATGGAAAGATCTCAGAAAAAACTACATTGGAGCATGCTGCATAGGAGTACTTTCTTCGACATTCAAAAACCAGTAGTAAAATGCTATCGCCATGGGCTTATTATATGACAAAGTCTAGTTTTCTTCACAGTGGCTTTTAATCAGCCTAATTAAGTTGCCATCAGCATAAAACGTTGTGAAATCTCCACTTAAGGGAATAATCGAGATAGATCTAGATCCCTCGTTGGATTATGCTAACTTTCATTCCTTAACTATTCGAATGTCTACCACACCTAGCAGCCGTCTATTAATCGACAACATATTGTAACGAATTTTGGGAAATTCCTGCTTATTTTTCACCTTCTGCTATCGTTCGAATCGCTGAACTGTCGAATAAATAACTCATATTCAGTATGGCAAAATGATCTTCATTTACAACTTTACTGTGGCAGTAATACTTCACAATTACAATTATCCCGTACTTCACTAATAGCGGGTTTAGGTAAACTGATTCATTATCGCTTGCATCGCGCGGCTTTAATACTCTCAGTTAGCTTCATTCACATATTTCTCCTAAGGTCTAGACTTTTCACGAAAATGACTTCTGGAACAGTTGTATCTCATACTTTGTTATTTAGCTATATACATCTATATCTGTAGTTTATGTTTTTCTTCTAGCTATATGCATGTGTATGTGTGAGTAACAGCTTCTGCTCTTAGTTGACGATAACGTGATGTGTGATTGTTTCTCTTTATTCGCTCTTATCTGCTGTCTACATTTGTGTATGTGAAATAATCTCTTCGCTTCAAGCTGCTGGTTATGTGTGTGGAATATTCTTCGTTGTCTTCTATGTATGTGTGTAAATGGCTTACTGTCGTTGTGTATATTTAAAAACAGCATAGTGATGTTAGAAATGCTAACATTCGCCAAAATATCATAAAACTAGTGGATTGACAGTAATTTGTGTACTATTGGGCTCATCAACCTTCTATTAAGGCTTTACTTTATACATGCTAGAAAGCCCATACTTGCGAGAACTTTATTTTCGAACAAATTCGAAAAGCCGTAAGCTCTTATACATTTTTTTTCGACTTAAAATGTGTTGCCTTTCCAATTGCATGTAAGGTAATTGTAAAGAATTTTAGAATTTAAATTAAAAAACTTAAAGTTCCTTTCAACGGCATGGCAGCCTGCCCTCGAAACGAAAGCATGTTTTAGTAATTACAGAAACCAATGAGCCATGTAAAATGAGCTACTCACATTTTAAATAATAAAAAAAGAATGCAAAATAAGATTGACTAAAATGCATAAATTTATTATATAAATACTTGTGGTTAGGGATGAAGCGCAAAAAAGTACTCGTGCGAGCTACTCCTGAATATGTATATACCCGGCAGCGACAGTGACGCCAAGCACCAGTTTCGCCCTACAGGTTTAATGACTCTATCCGAACTGGTGCTATTTGGATGCAGAGCGGCACAGATGGTAGGGACACACTAGTACCATCACCGTTTCAGTTTCAGCTATATACATTTAAATAAATTAATCAAAGACAGCGACTATTTCAGAAACACCTAAGACTAAATCAGTTAAAAACGTGTTAAAAAGGTCTGCAAATAGAACAGAATTTGAACTATTACCGTATCTTAATCAAATAGTTCAGCGCTTGTTCGGAACTTGTGTGAATCGTCGCAGGCTATGCACATACTTAAACAGTAGGAGATGTAAATGTGTCTACAAAATTTTAATAAAACCACTAGAAAGTTCACTTCAGTTTTCAAAAACGTTTCTTTTCAGCAAAGTCTTCAACCATGCAGTTGAGTGTTGATATGCATGTAGACAGTTTAGTCTCGGACATTTCTTTTAATGCTTTTGAAAAACAAAAGAGGTGTCAAATGGCTTGATGAGCGAGGCAATGTTGAAGTTCACTTCAGAGAAATAGTCTAGAAATCAAAAGGCTTTGTCATCGATAATACCTCACTCTAAGTATGGGATGGGTGGAATTAATAACAGATGACAAATATGGATCAGAGGGCAAATTATACAGGGGATCCAATTTGAGATCTCTAGGGCTACAAACTAAGAATTGTTTAAAACCTGATTCTCGCCGATATTTACACACCTGGTAAGTTGGGTTCTAAGTGATCGGACTATATTCCAATATAGATCTAGTTGGTAACCATCTCTACAATACGCAAGTTAAATTGAGGATACTTTGCAACGGGCCTCATGTATGTAACAGATTTCTAAAACTACTGCCTTAAAGGTAATGAGCACATTGTGTTAATAAAAACCAACCAATTACACGCAAACATATCCATACCACCTATAAAGACGGGTACCCTTGCGATTAAGTAACATGTTTTTTTTTTTTATTATTTGGTTGTAATAAGGGGAGTTACATACATGCATACAAATATACAAGTGAAGCTACTATAGGCATATTAGAATGAGTCCGTACGAAAAGTCGAAAATGAAAATGTCGAAACAGAAATGTCGGAATTTAAAATTTTTTTGAAATATCAAAATCATATTTTGCAAAAAAAAAGATCGAAAAAGTATTTTGCCGGATTAAAAGCGCCGAAAAATTTGTCAAAATGTCGGAAACGCCGAAAAAAAATTTGCAGGTCTGGTGGGTCCGGTACGATATGTTGAAAATTAAAGTTTAAAAACATGAAATGTCGATAATAAAAATTTATAAAACCGAAAAACCCGAAAACTAAATGTCAAGAAAAAAATCGAAATAATGTATTTAATGTTTAACACATTTCGTACCAGACCCATTTTAGAAACTAAAGTATTAGAGTAGAAAATTATTTGATAATCTTGCAACGCAAAGATCACAAAACTTATTTAAAATGTATGGAATCTGCTTCCCTAATTTATATTCATACATATGCATGTGAAAACAAAAAACGCATGCACGTACATATATATATGTGTTAAGAGTCAAGTGAACGCAAAACGAAAGGAACAGTCAGAATGTCGTTGCAGTTACGAGTCATTAGTCAATGACTCTTACTGAAGAGGAACGAAGTAATATGGCTTTGAAGGAGCCACCAAGATCGTTCTAGCCTATTTTGCTTGACTAGGTGAGTACAGAGTAATCAAAAGTGCATAACAACATAGCTATAAAAGAAAAGGGTTTAAATGCACTTACCTACTAAGTTGTTGAAGTTTATTTTCATTTATATAGTAAACACAGTCCTACCTACAAGTCAAACAGCTGAGCAAAAAATAGGTAAAGACTTTTACAAAGTCAAACGTGCGTATGTGTGTGACATTATGGCTTATGCTTGTAAGTAGGTATGAACTGAAGTGCATAAAAATTAATGTAAACGCATATGAACATACGCTCATATATCAAATATACACAACATCCGTCTTAAGGAACCGCAGTGCAGTTTTGTAAATAAATATGAAAAAAGTAAGTTGGTATAACAAGGAATAAGTGAAGTCTTCAGATTGCACAAAAAGCAATGCGTCTAAATAGAAAAGCTAGCAAGGTTCTGTCAGTAGTAACAAAAGTTTCTTAAGACAACTTCAGTTTAGAAGCGGTTTAAAGAATCCTTCATCAACCTGAGTAGTTCAGGTGAATATAATATGCACATACATAACTCGCAGTACATGAATATTGCGTGCCTTAAATATGGTTACAAAAAGTATTTTTAGCAGCTCCTTGAACATTTTATGTCACATCACTCATATGCATTCAACACATGATATTCAGTCAAAAAATATTGTTTTGAGATTTCAGCTGCAGCAACTCGTTAAAGCTGTTTTCCTGTATGCTACATATTAATTTGAAATGAGTACAAATACAGTAGTGGTAATATAAAGGAAACAAAAATTCAAGCCTTAGGATTAGTGAAAGTAGGAACTTGAACTTGAAGTAGGCACTTCACACACTATTCAGTATATCTCTTAAGACACTCTACCTTATCTATTTAAAGACGAATCACTCCATTTAAATATTTCTTCGTTGCAATATTACTTTCTTTGAAATATTTATTATTTAAGTTCTGTATTAAAAGAAAACTGTGATTCCTTTCTAGAATAATCAAAATTGTCTAAACAAAAACTACATTAAAAAACAAAAGTTTGTTGTGTGTTCGATGTGAACCAAGCGTTGAAACCAGAGCTGTGCAGTAATGAATATTCTTGGCAAAATAATTAAAAACTTAATTCTCAAGTACAACTACTTTTTACTGGTACTTGGTAATGAATACATCTTTTTTCAATTTCTGATCAATTATTTCGAATACTTTCAATATTCGCTAATATCTGGTAAACTAAAAGACACAAAGCAATTAGGGTAATGGAAATCTGATGATTCTGAGATGTGGAAATCAGAAAATATAATGATTTTCAAAGTGGCATATTTCACTTTATTTTCTTAGTTTAAAAATAAAAATTTGCATTGAATTAAAACCGAACTTTGCCGCTTTACAGATACATATTAAGTAACTATTGGGAATCGAACACTCCAAGTACTCGGGCATTTATTCTTCACATTCCAAGAGTTGGCATAAGAGTTTTATGAAAGCAATACTGCAGTACCAAGGGACGGAAAAAAAAGACCCTTAAAAAATGTTTTTAAAAACTTGCACGACTCTTGGACTATTAAGAGGTGATGGCCGAGACTTTCCTGCTTTTTTCAAGTGATCATCGAACCCTCGCTTAATATTGAATTTCCCAGGACTGTGCCTTTTCTCAGCTTTGAGAAAATAAGTCACACGAAATCGCTAAATTTGGCAACCACAAGATCACCTTAATGCCTATTGCAGTACCTAGAGACTCTAAACATTCTTTCTATTACAGAAATGCAACCTGATGTGCAAGAAATAGGTTTTAGAAACACTTTTCCAATTTTTCATAAGGCCTCTTGACCTGGTACTGACCGCCGTGAATGTCCGCTACTCAGCTGTCTGATCATAAAATTCTTGGTTTGTATTATGTTTGCTCAATCTGTACCAACGCTCAGGTTTTCTGAAACAGTTTCATTTTACCTCTAATTTGGCACACAGACCGAGCCCAGACCGTTCAGGTCCCGGAAAAATTGAAAAGTATAGCGACGCGAATTGGAGGAGAAGCTCAGAGTTACATCACGTCTAGTATTTATTCATTTTGAAATATAACTTCGCTACTATTTAACAAAAACAATATATGAGTTTGTTCTTTTTATTTAACGATTAATAAGTTTTTTCCTATACAAATTCAAAAAAAAATCATGTAAATGATAGCAAATGAAAATGCGTGGATTGAATATCAAGTACCATTAAAATGTACTTTTACTTAGCAATAGTGATAATTGTACTTCATTCTACCAGCTCTGGTTGAAACACACACTCAGCGAGAGCATTCCATCAATAAATTCATGGTGAATTAGATAAAATGGTGAAAAAGGCCATCTTATGGCAAGGTTGGTTTTGATTTCGACATCGCATACATATTTATGCAACAAAACCGATTAAAGCCCTATACATACTTTGAAACTTACTCTTTTGTTAGAACTTTTAGACAAAAGTAATCTTCTTTCAGATACTTATATATGTATACATATATTTGCGTACTTGGAAAAGTTAAATTCTTCAAGATTTTTTATGCTAATTTGTAAAAACAAAATTTATTTTATGGCCTCCGACTCCACTCAGTTGATTTTATTAAAATTTCTAAGATAGCTGCATAGACACCGAAAAAGTAGACTGTGGACCGATCAATTTAAAGAACTACTTTAGGCTTAGACACCTAGGACACAATGTTTAGGCTAATGGATTAGAGACCGATCTATGCGAAAATATGTTCGTATACAATTCGCCTTCATTTATGTATATATCGCAAGCTTTCCTTAAGGGAGCGGATTGTTAGAAATTTGTATATGGGACGCCAAAGAGAGTGAAAAGCGTTGAAAAGGAAAGGAGAGGATATAGAGTGAGAGTAAGTATGAAGACGGAGGAAGAGACTAGGGCAGAGAAAGAGACGGAGAGGCAGAAAAAGCCGCAGTGAAAAAGTGAAGGTGGATCGATGAGGAGGAAATGTAAGAGGGCGAAGAGAGAGAGAGAGGTTATAGATAGAAATACACTTAGAAGTTATACAGATAAACTAAAACTAGGGCTGAACAACGTATGCCGGCTCTAGCATACCCATTTTTGGTACTTGTTTAACTGCTGCTACTACTACTTTTTGAAGCGGAGTATAACAAATTACTATGTTATGAGCTTTTGCCGATATGGTATGGATCGGATATTAATCTAGTAAGGTCGGCTACTAGAGCCTTCAGTTAGTACTTCCCCTTTAGGAGAATGATTTTTTACTGTGTGAAGTCCACCTGGCGCTCTTTATATCCTGGCAGAGCGTGATTAAAAGTTTTAACTCACATCTAGGTCTTTCATTAGCACATCCTAGAAATTAATCCATTTACAGGCACTTCCTCTTTATTCATATTACTTAAGTAGCCTATAAAAAGAACTTTTAGAATACATATATTCCCAATTCGTATGTGAGTAAGTTCATTGGATACTTCTTAGAAGTACAAACTTTTTATTGAACTTTTCTCACAATGCATATCTTTTGAGGTAATCACCAATTTAGCCAACACTGTTCCGCTCGCTTTTATTTACACCAACCTCAATATGAGAGATGTTTGCTCTAAAGACCTTTATAGTTGTTTTTATTGTTGCACTTCCGTTGTTCACCATGGCTAGCTTGTTGAGATTAATGATGAAAAATATGCGACCTCAGTGATCCTTTTCAACTTACACACACAACACGTACCTTCACGTCCAACAACAAGAAAAAACAAGTAAGGACGGGACTGTCTTCGGCTGTGCCGAAGACTTCATACCTTTCATGAATGGGGCTGAACAATAATCTTATCCCGTTCGTAATCTCCAAATAATCGGATGTATAAGATAAGAAATATATAGTGAACAGATGTACATACCTAAATTATTTTTAAGATAAATATAAAATAAAAAATGGCAAAAAACCTCTTATCTGAACGATCGGTTGCATGGGATATATACTATATATAGCTCCGATCAATGTGATTTTTTCAGAAAATCTTCTATGATATATTAGAATATATATCACCGAGTTTCACGTTAATACTTTCTAAATTGCGGCAGGAATGACCAAAATCGTCTTATCTGAACGATCGGTTGTATGGGAGATATATGTTATAGTGGTCCGATCCTACCGGATCCGAGAAATGTCTAATATAATACAAAAATACAAACTTGTGCCAAATTTCATTGAGATATCTCAAAATTTGAGGGACTAATTTGCGTTCAAACAGACAGACGGATATGGCTATATCAACTCAGTTCTTCGCCCTGATCAATTCGGTATACTTAATGGTGAGTCTATCTTCTATACTTCTCAACGTTACAAACATCGGACCAAAGTTAATATACCATTTCATTTTCATGAAAGGTATAATAAAACAAAAAAAGTAAATGCCGACAGCCTATTGCAAAATAGTGTAAAAGAAACACGCGCAAGATATTTTTTTAGCTGAAGCCTTCTGCATCTTGCCACAAGTACCTACTCATAGCGCATTTCATTATGTTTACTTTTGATTTTAAGCTCAATTTTTTTGCAGCACCTAGGAAAGGTGTGCGAATGTTGTTTGTGTATCGTGGGTGACTGCAAACAAAACCTTTGAATAGCCCTTTATTAAATGCGTCTATAGCAGTGAAATTGCGCTTCAGGGAATAAGTAAAATGAAATGCGTAAGTAAATATTTTCACATACATTTGTATGTATGTGTGTATGTACATATGTGCACTCATACGTGAGTTTTTAGTATGTAATAATCCACATGCTTGTTTTCTTATTAACACTACATAAACAGTCGACGTTGTATCCTTCTTAACGGAGTCATAGCTCGGCAGTTGAGAATATAGAAAATGTAATACAAAAGCACAACAGCTGCATGCAAAAAAAAAAAATAATAATAATAATAGGTGCGGAAAGCACAAAAAAAATTTAAGGAGAAACAACGTCAAAGAAAAGTGCAAAGGGGCTGTAGTCATGCACTGTTGTGTTTTCCGCAAGTTTGTTGGTTGCCTACTAGTAGGAAAAAGTGGATGATACAAATATGAAGATGGTATAATTTATTAAATAGAAACCTCAAACACTACGGACTCATTCAGTCTATGTGAGGTCCACACGGACCGGCCAGCTCAACTAAACCTCAAACTCAAGGTGTGTGTAAATATGATGAGGATAAAGATATGTGTAGATGAAGATAGAGATAAGGATAAAGATAAAGATACAAATGAAGAAAATATTAAGATGAAGATAACGACAAAGATTAACTAAGATTTGACTAAGATTAAGATTAAATTAAAGATAAAGAGGAGGATAGAGATAAAAATAAAGATTAAGATAAGGTATAGATAAAAATGGATATAAATATAAAGATATAGATAAAGTTAGGATTAATACTAAGATTAAGATTGGGATTAAAGTTTAGACTAAGATTAAGATTAATATAAGGATTAAGATTAAGATTAGGATAAAGGTTAAGATAAAGATAAAAATGAAGATAAAGATGAGGATAAAGATAAAGATAACAAGTAACACATTTTGGTCGATATCTCGAAAACGCCTTCACATATACAACTATGGGCCACTCCCTTTAAACCCCTCATTAATACCTTTAATTTGATACCCATATCACACAAACACTTTATAGAGTCACCCCTGGTCCACCTTTATGGCGACATCTCGAAAAGGCGTAAACCTATAGAACCACTTACTTACTTAATTGGCGCTTAACCGTCTAAACGGTTATGGCCGTCCAACAAGGCGCGCCAGTTGCTCCTTCACTCCGCCAACCGGCGCCAATTGGTCACACCAAGGGAGTTTAAATCGTTTTCCACCTGGTCCTTCCAACGGAGAGGGGGCTGCCTCCGCTTCCATAGCTGGGTTCCGATAGAAACACTTTCTTGGCCGGAGCATAATCATTCATTCGCATAACATGGCCTAGCCAGCGCAGCCGCTGCGTTTTAATTCGCTGGACTATGTTGATGTCTGCGTATAACTCGTACAGCTCATCATTAAATCTTCTTCGGTACTCACCATCGGCAATGCGTAGAGGTCCCTAAATCTTTCGAAGAACTTTTCTCTCGAACACTCCCAAAGCCGCTTCATCTGCTGTTGTCATGGTCCATGCTTCTGCCCCATATAGCAGGACGGGTACGATATGTGACTTGTAGAGTATGATTTTCTTTCGCCGAGAGAGGACTTTACTTTTCCATTGCCTACCTAGTCCAAAGTAGCATTTCTTGGCAAGATTGATTCTTCGCTGGATTTCAGTGCTGATGTTGTTGCCAAGTGTTGTTGCCAAGGCGCATGTGCGCTGCCTCTTTTCTCGATGACAGCAGGAACTTCTTTTTATCCTCATTCACCATCAAACCCATCTTTACCGCTTCTTTTTGCAGTTTGGAGTAAGCAGAAGGTAAAGATTAGGATATAGATAAAGATGGAGATAAAGATAAAGGTTAGGATTAAAATAAGGATAAAGATACAAGTTCAGGTAAAGGTACAGATTCATATAAACATAAAGATAAGGAAAAGGATTAAGATAAATATAAAGATACGAAAGCTTTGATGTCTTAAGTATGTCCTCCTTACTGGGTATGTTTCTTTGAGCTGCATATATTGTCCTGCCACCAGAATATAGCACTTTCGTTAATACATCTGAAAATAAACATAATGCGAGTGCCTAAGTAAGTAAAGTAAGCTCAGAGTAACGTAGTTGAACTTATATAGGCATTAATTCGTGCTGTTCCCGTCATTTAAGGGTCCTAACGCATTCTATTTACTTTACCGTCTCGTGCAACGTGTGTTTTTGTTGTTACTTATCTTCAATATGGTCCCCGCTTTTCATAAATAGCACTTGTTGACCTTTTGCGCGCGCTTTTCTGCGTTCATTTTTTTGTTGCTCAACGTTCGCGTACACTTTGAATGATTTGAATTTCTTGTGCAATATTTCAATTTTATATTACGTATTACTCCTTACTTTTACAATTATTTTACTTCACGCTTCAGGTTTTCTATATATGTATGTATGTGAGTTAGTAGATAGAATAGGGTATGCCTTTGAAGATTCTTTATATTGTACATATATTTGTTTTCGACATTCTACCATACATATGCACATATGTACTTTAATTTAAAGCATTTTGTTGGCCTCCCTGCGCTTCGTTGCAGACTTTATGTATTTTTGGTATGCCACTGAAGGCGTTAACAATGTGATACTGGGTTGGGTTCTTGTGGCAAGTTTTGATTGGGAACTTAATTTTTTAAATGACAAACTAATGTGGGTGTTATTTCAATTCAAGTTTCTTTTGTTTACTACTTTTGTGAATCAGCAACGAAACTGAAAGTGATTTGAGTTCCATTGTGTCTTACCTACAAACATTTTTCCGTAATTTCGTTTTTAAAGCATACAGACCAAGAGATTTATGTCATGGAGAGATAGCATTACCTAATACCGATTAACCTATCACTTGACGTAAACCGAACTCGACCTCCATTTCATGGAATTTCAAACTTTTATCTGTTAAATTGGAAGAAAATCGATGATAGAAATTTCATTATATTTTAATTTTCGGCTCAAAAAATTACCTCACAGTTTTCATCAAAACATTACTTGCTTGTATGTATCTGAGCTCTCTATATTATTTGAGTTTCTCTGAAGTTATTAATTGTGTAAAATTTCATAAGAAAATAAACGTTAGTAGTTGACGAAATGCACATTTAATCTGTAAATTCAATGTCAAACATGTATTTTAAACTGAATTTTCTGATCTATCAATTTGTATAGATTTAAATACAAATATACATACGTAGGTACATTTCGAACTTTACGTAGTTGAATAAATTTTTACGCATGAATAACGACACATAATGTCACCCTGATTGATTTACAGTTGAATACATTGTGTGATACAAACACGATATTGAAATGTCCCTTATTAATTAAGTTATTAATTGAAGAAGGTTACTCGTTCATCTATAATTAAGCTATTTTTAAAATACGCGTACACGCATTCAGACACAAAGCATTTGAGTTAATAAATAATTGCTAGATTTTTCAAGTGAATGGAAGATTGATTTATGTTAAGAGCCGTATTGACCGAAAGACAGATTGTCAGAAGGATGACATTTATAAAGGTGTAGTGCGATAAATAGATCGTCCTAGAAAACTTTTTGAAAGAATATTGTGACGAATATTAGCATCACTAAGCTGATACTTAGCAGTCACTCGTATATACGTAAAAAAAATCAATCATCATTTATACACATATGTACATACAAGGCAACGAAGAGATACTCACAAACACATGTAGTCATCAGCCGAAGTTGGTTCTCACACATGCACACGCATATATGTAGCTCAATTACCAAGCAGGAGATACAGCAGAGGGCGAAACGTCTAGACTTTAGTAGAAATGTGCGAATGAGGTGACGGAGAGTATAAAAGCAGCCCAAGCTGAGAATTCAGTAATCAGTTTTGATTTAAGCACGCTATTGGTTGTGAAGTATAAGTGTTATTGTGAAGTACTCTCAAAGCAGTATAATAAAGACTATTTTGCATTATTGAAAATTTGGCGTTATTTATTCAACAGTTTAGCGGTTCGAACGTTAGCAAAGGGTTTGGAATAAGCGGAATTCTCAAAATTTTCTGTATATCATAGACTAAATAAATAAATACATAAATACATAAATGCATATCTAGTGCTTACAGAAGTAGAGTTTCTCTGCATCCAACATGACGAAGAAAAATACTTGGGCGATTTACCTCCGAGGAGATTTACGCCAAACATCTCCTCAAATTTGCGCCGTGCTTCTATTTAATGTTTCCTCCAAATTGGCGGGATGAGACCTACATGTATGGGCCCACACCGAACGTCATCTGTAAGGCAGATGAATTTTGTCGAGATGCCCAGCCGCTTATAGTCTAAGAATCCATGACTTCCAGAGCTTCGTAACTTGATAAAAGCTGAAATTTCATCAGCGCCTACGTAATGAATTAGACAAATTGTTTACCTGCGACCACATAAAAACAACAGGTATGATAAAAAATACCGCATTGCAATCGAAAAAAAAGTCGCAGCCTACAGTGTGGCCACTACCCCGAGTTGAAAAGCGAAGCGAGACGCCTTTACAGGAAGAAAAAAGCCGAGGCAGAACGGAGTGAGTAGGAGGAGATTGAACTGCTAACTACCAGGAATACCATCAGCAAATTTAAGCAAAAAAGTCTGGACAGACGGAAACTATTAACTCCCGCGCAAACTCCTGTAAGAACCGCGGACTTATCACCGATATCTTAGATTATGGAGAGATCACTTCTCTGCCCTCTTAAATGGATACAGCGATGTCCGACCGAGGGCTCATGAGCCTAAGCCCGTAGTTGAATGATGAATAAGCGTACTTTGCCAATTCCACAAGAAGGAAGTTCCTGCAAACTGCGCCAATTATCGCGGAATTGGCCTATTATGCCCTGTCAAGCGTATTGTGCAAAAAATTAAATCCTAGTGTGAATCGGCTGACCGTACATATATATATATAAATACAGAGGTCTGCAGTATGATACATTCTTTAGTTACACGACACTGCTAATTTAATGAAGCTACTGTGCGAGATGATTGAGTGCGTCCAAAAGGCTGTACAGCCACGCTGCAATACACTACAACTTTAGAGGTAATGAGTGCTTTTTCTATGATTAAGTTTGCCAATACTAGCGATTATGTTGAATATGTGATTAAGGTTACACTCCATGAGGACAAGAGGTCGAAAAAATCATCCTCAAAGAAAAACGCCTTCACGTGTCAACCTCATCCTTTAATAAGGACGTTTAGTGGCCAACCTCACAAAAAAGTGACTTTGTAAAACAACATGAATATATGAGAATAGTAGTAAATCGTAATTTAACATATGTAGTTGGCTCTGGGAGGAGCATACATCTATATCATTTCTCAGTCAAAATTTTGAATTTGATGGACCATACGATTTTAGACAAACATTTAGGAAAGCTCATTGAGCAAATTTCCCTTATGAAAATATTTATGTTGCCTCTTCCTCTATTTCGGATAACCCACTATATTTTCACAGCACAAAAATTCAAAGTAAACACTGTGACGAATATTAGTATCAGTAAGCGATACTACCCTCACTAAGCCGATACTAAGCAGTATGTACATAAACAAATCAATCAGCATCTACACACATACATACAGAGAGATACTCAGAAACGCATGATCATCAGCATCATCAGCGCAGTAGTACTCACATATACACACGCATATGGATACAAATTACAAATATACGTGTATATAGCTGGTAAACAAGCATCAGGTTCACGAAATTATTAGACCTTAGGAGAAATGGGTGAACGTGGAAACCGAAGTGTATAAAATCTGCACAATCTGAGGCATAACTGATCAGTTTGATTTAAGCACGCTATGAGTTGCGAAGTGAAGTTTAATTGCGAAGTTTTCTTAAAGTAGTCTAATAAAGGCTATTTTGTAATACAAAATATTGGAGTGTTATATTCAACAGTTTAGCGATACGAATGTAAGCAGAAGATTGAAAATAAGCGGAATTTTCCCCAAAATTCGTTACAACACCATATATCTCTCGTTTTTTCGTAGATCATCTATCAACATTGAAAATTTTTCGGAAAAGCGAAGAGAACTAACTTGCGTCTTACGTACAAATAAAATAATTTAAAAAAAATGTTCAAGTTAAACGGTTTTATTGAAAACAATACTTACATGAAATAATAATAATACTAAGAGCTAGAAAATAATTAGGTAGGTCCTAGGTACTAGTCATCACACTCCTCATCAATCTAGGGCGTTGATCAGACAATTAAATAAAAGTGTTGGGCGCGTGAAATTTCTAAAAATGTGAGGCGTAGCATTACCTGATTAAGCTTCAGTTGGTCTTATATATGACTATCAATAGAAATTTGACGCGTCCAACGCTTCTATTTAATTGTCTGACCAACGCCCTAGATTGACGAGGAGTGTGACGACTTGTACCTAGGACCTACCTAATTATTTTCTAGCTCTTAGTATTATTATTATTTCATGTAAGTATTGTTTTCAATAAAACTGTTTAACTTAACTTTTTTTTTTTAATTATTTTGTTTTCAAGTTTTTAGTCTTTATTTAATTGCATATTATTTCTCATTCTATTTAGTTCATTTAGTGACTAATTATTAAAAGGACTCTTTCCTGACAATTTATGACAATCTAAGTTCTCAGTACATAATACTTCCAAAGATTTTATTCGACTCTGCGCCACGTATGCTTGTCCCTCCTCCAACTCCAAAATGTTTTGATGTCACTTCTACCGGACTGTATGTAATATTTGTTCCATATATGAGCCAAATCGGACATCATAGGTCGCTTTCTATTCATGTATGTATTATGTGTTCCAAATATGGACCAAATCGGACCACAAACTCGATTTTTTTGAATATCTCGATCTTTGCGTCACCTAGCGGCGATTTTTTTCACAGGTCGCTTTCTATTCTTGTATGTATTATGTGTTTTTTCTCATTATTGCATTGTCATTGGGTTCTGAACTATATTCCAAGTTTCAAGCTTATAGCTTATCGGGAAATTACTTAAATTTTAATTACAAAATTCGTTCACAACACCGTGCAGCCGTGCAGCCTGTCAAGACAAACTAAATAAAACCGTTAAAAATCAAGTACATGATAAACTTACTTACTTACTTAATTGGCGCTTAACCGTCTAAACGGTTATGGCCGTCCAACAAGGCGCGCCAGTCGCTCCTTCGCTCCGCCAACCGGCGCCAATTGGTCACACCAAGGGAGTTTAAATCGTTTTCCACCTGGTCCTTCCAACGGAGTGGGGGCCGCCCTCTACCTCTGCTTCCATAGGCGGGTTCCGATAGAAACACTTTCTTGGCCGGATCATCATCCTTCATTCGCATAACATGGCCTAGCCAGCGCAGCCGCTGCGTTTTAATTCGCTGGACTATGTTGATGTCTGCGTATAGCTCGTACAGCTCATCATTAAATCTTCTTCGGTACTCGCCATCGCCAACGCGTATAGGTCCATAAATCTTTCGAAGAACTTTTCACTCGAACAACACTCCCAAAGCCGCTTCATCTGCTGTTGTCATGGTCCATGCTTCTGCCCCATATAGCAGGACGGGTACGATAAGTGACTTGTAGAGTATGATTTTCGTTCGCCGAGAGAGGACTTTACTTTTCAATTGCCTACCTATTTCAAAGTAGCATTTATTGGCAAGATTGATTCTTCGCTGGATTTCAGTGCTGATGTTGTTGCTAGTGTTGGTGCTGGTTCCCAAATAAACGAAGTCTTTTACTATTTCGAAATTATGGCTGCCAACAGTAGCGTGGTTGCCAAGGCGCATATGCGCTGACTCTTTGCTCGATGACAGTAGGTACTTCGTTTTGTCCTCATTCACCATCAAACCCATCTTTACCGCTTCTTTTTCCAGTTTGGAGTAAGCAGAACTAACAGCGCGGGTGTTTAGGCCGATGATATCAATGTCATCAGCATATGCCAGTAATTGCACACTTTTATAGTATATTGTTCCAGTGCGGTTAAGTTCTGCAGCTAGTATAATTTTCTCCAGCATCAAATTAAAAAAAATCGCACAATAGGGGGTCACCCTGTCTGAAACCTCGTTTAGTTTCGAACGGCTCGGAGAGGTTCTTCCCAATTCTGACTGAGCTGATGGTGTTGCTCAACGTCATTTTGCACAGCCGTATAAGTTTTGCGGGGAAACCAAATTCAGACATAGCGGCATATAGGCAGCTCCTTTTCGTGCTGTCGAAGGCGGCTTTAAAGTCGACGAAGAGGTGATGTGTGTCGATTCTCTTTTCATGGGTTTTTTCCAAGATTTGGCGCATTGTGAAAATCTGGTCGATGGTAGATTTACCAGGTCTGAAGCCGAACTGATAAGGTCCAATCAGACGGTTCACGGTGGGCTTCAATCTTTCGCACAATACACTTGAAAGGACCTTATATGCGATATTAAGAAGGCTGATTCCACGATAGTTGGTGCATTTTGCAGTATCCCCCTTCTTGTGGACTGGGCAAAGAACACTTAGATTCCAACCGTCGGGCATGCTTTCGTCCGCCCATATTTTGCTAAGAAGCTGCTGCATGCGTCTTACCAACTCCTCGCCGCCGAAATTGAATAGCTCCGTAGGCAATCCATCAGCGCCCACTGTTGTTTTTCAATCTGGTTATTGCTATTCTAACTTCGTCATAATCGGTCGGGGGGACATATATTCCATCATCATCGATTGCGGGATCGGGTTCTTCATCTCTGCGCGGTGAATTGCTGCCTCCATTTAGGAGAGCAGAGAAGTATTCCTCCATAATCTAAGCACTCTCTGGACATCAGT
The DNA here is from genome assembly GCF_040869045.1 of Eurosta solidaginis. Taxonomy (NCBI): domain Eukaryota; kingdom Metazoa; phylum Arthropoda; class Insecta; order Diptera; family Tephritidae; genus Eurosta; species Eurosta solidaginis. The sequence goes on along the minus strand of NC_090321.1, from coordinate 172,186,258 downwards.
TACAAGGTCGCCGTTTTCATTCCTACAGGAGTTTGCCCCGGTCTTAAAACCTTCCGTCTGTCGCCGTATTTTTTGGTAGAATTTTCGGGCGTTATTCCTGGTGGCTAGCAGCTCAAGCTCCTCGAACTCACGCCTTTCTGCTTCTGCTTTTTCTTCCTGAAAAGGCGTCTCGCTTCCCTTTTCAACTCACGATGGCGTTCACACACTCCTCTTGTCGCGCTCGCTTTTAACGCAGCCCTGTAGGCAGCGTCTTTTCTTTCGTCGTTCATCATACCAGTTGTTTTTTCGTGGCCGCCGGTAACCAATTTTTTCCTCGGCGGCAGTACGAAGTGCTTTGGAGATATGCTCCCACTGCCCCTGTATTCCTTCAGGATGAGTTGTGCCCTCAGAGAGCAGGTGTGAGAGTCGAGTTGCGAAATAATTGGCAGTCTGTTGTGATTGAAGCTTTTCGATGTCTAGCTTTCCTTGTGTTTTTTGTTCCTTGTTTTTAGCCGCGTTGAGGCGGGTGCGTGTTTTGGCTGCAACGAGATAATGGTCCGAATCGATGTTAGGTCCTCGAATCGTGCGCACATCTAAAACACTGGAGGCATGCCGTCCGTCTATCACAACGTGATCGATCTGATTGCGAGTATTTCGATCAGGAGACAGCCATGTAACATGATAAACAGGGGAGCTTAAAATCATAAAATTTTATTTTGGCAACTTGAATATAACCTCACCTTTATCGGTGCCGTATGAGCGTTTCCACATAAAAAATCGATTTTCTCAAAAAGTGGAGTTACGTGGTTAACGAATAAACGGGGCGATATGCGGAAACTCTCACAAATCTTATATAAAGCATGAATTATGAATGATCGGCTAAAACGACGATATTAATCAGTTTTAAAGTAATACTCAAATTAATATGCACAATCAGCAAAACGATAAAAAACAAGTAAGGAAGTCTAAATTTGGGTGAAACCGAACATTATATGCCCAGCTGTACACTTGAAAAACTGTTGTTGTTTGTTTTGTATGCTTAATAGTTTTACAAGGCCGCGGAATAATACATATACATATGGTTCTATTCTGAACTAATTTTTCTTCGAGTTATGGCTCCCGAAACATAGAAAACTGCTTAGCCATTTTTTTAAATTTGAAGTTTTTCCTATTTATTGTTATAAATCAACTTGGGAAATGAAATACCATTGATATAAAGCACTTTTTTGAAAAGATATAGCTTATTTTTATCTTCCGCGACCCCTTTAAAAATCTTTATATAAAAGTGGGCGTGGTCCTTACCCGTTTTCGTTGATTTTTCTTCAAAGCATTCCTTCTAGTAAAGGCAACCTCCCTGCCGAATTTTGTTACGATAGGTTTGCCGATTTTTGATTTATGATTAATAATATTTGTAAAATTGATTTTATCACAAGTGGGCGTTGCCCCGCCCAAATTTTTTTAAATTTTTTTAAGGAGTCTCAATATCAATCCACACGTCAAATTTCAACATTCTAGGTGTATTATTTACTAAATAATCAGGTTTCTTGTGTTTTCCAAAATGTTATATATATAAAAAGTGGGCGTGGTTATCATCCGATTTCGCTCATTTTCAATACCAATCTATTCTTGGTCAAATTTGGTGAAATTATCTTAATATTTACTCAAGTTATCGTGTTAACGGACGGACGGACGGACATGGCCCAATCAAAATTTGTTTCGGTCCTGATGATTTTGATATATGGAAGTCTATATCTATCTCGATTCCTTTATACCTGTACAACCAACCGTTATCCAATCAAAGTTAATATACTCTGTGTGCAAAGCACGCTGAGTATAAAAATGGATAGAAATGATGAGTACAAAAAAAAAATATATAATGGATGGGTGCGTGAGTTGAGCTTAGGTTGATTTAATATATATTGTGGAACCAGTACGCACCTGGTTGTGATCCTAACCTAAAACTGTTGAAGTTGAAAGAGAACAACGAAGTATAAATGATAATATGGGTACATTACTTAGGTAAATGTAGCGAATTCCCATGTCATATGTCATACAGATGGGCCTTGATTCATAATATTTATGTTAATATAGGTTGAGAATATATATTTGGAAAATACCACACTAAGAATATCTGACTTTAATTTCACAAAATTAAAATGCACGAACCGCAACGGTTAATAACACTTAAAAACGCAAAATATATACCTTAATTTGTTTTTACAGTGGTGGTCACATAATTAGGGGCATCTCATCATATTATTGGCTAGAAGTATTACGTATAGAGCATACACAAAGCAATACAAAAGGTCTTATTCAAACATTTTCATCACTTGACTTTGCAAAAATAATCAGTGAGATATGGTAATAGTGATCGTAAAGAAACGAATTTCGATACGATATTTCACCATATCGATACTTCTGCCACCTCATACCGATATTTTATACTCGATACTTTTGTACCGATACTTTTTGTCATCGAGTATTTCGACTCCAGTATCGTATGGATTTTTCGAAAAAAGGTGGAAATATACCAGGAAAGAACTCATCTAACAAATATACCATTATTTATGTTTGTTTCACTTAAAAGCAAGCAGTATCTACATAGCTAAGAATCGACTTTGAGACGAATTGCTATTCAGTACATAAATTGTTCCAAGTCTAAATAATTTACGCACTGGTTCTGGGTAGATTACAAATCAAACAAGTAAGGAAAGCTGAGAGCTATGGAGACAAAATAAGGGAAAATCACCATGTAGGAAAATGAACCTAGGGTAACCCTGGAATGTGTTTGTATGACATGTGTATCAAATTGAAGGTACTAAAGAGTATTTTAAGAGGGAGTAGGCCATAGTTCTATGGGTGGACGCCATTTTGGGATATCGCCATAAAGGTGGGAGAATTTGTTTGTATGACATTGGTATGAAATGAAGGGTGTTAATGATCCGTGATGGAAATCAATTTTTTCATTCGCAATAGCTCTGAAATGGTTCATCGATTTATCAAATATGTGAAATTATGGCTACCAGTACTCATTAGATACATAACTTGTTACCATTTTTAAGAATCTTTTGACAGTTTCATAATTATCGTTTGAGTGAAATTGCTTTTCGATATGTGGTCTTATAACACGATACGGGCCCAGGTTCGATGAGAGTTTGAAGTAAGAAGAAATGTCAAGTAAGCGTCTTTTTCATCATTAGGACCTTGTTTGTTTTGTGCTTGATACAATTAAAATATGGTGATGGTATCTTTTTCACCTTTCACTGTTGCACCTTATGTATCTAATCAATGACGTAGAATAAATACGCGATTTCATTTGTAAACATTGTCGCAGGGACAAGTCCGTTTCGGCAATGTGCCATCTTCAGTACAATTGTTCCTTTAAATTTAACTAATTAAATTTTATTAGAAAAAGTAATTAAATTTTATTGGAAATATAGTTCCTCCTATTTTTGGACCCCATTGTAAGTAACGCAAAGTTACTGCGAAACAAATTCAAAAAACGTTGGTGACTCTAATGATGTGTCCATCACTGCACATTCTGTATTGTAGACTCATATACATATTTATAATACTGTATTCCTCCATACATATACATGTGGTTAAAAAAAAAAAACAATAAACCAACTAAAATTAATAGTCCAAAGCAAATTGTGGCTAAAAATATATGAAAATGTTAAAGCGATGACGCCGTTTAAATGCGGTTTGTGACGTTATTACGAAGCGTGTCGCTGAACAATCGACATAACCGGTGTTTTTGATTTGATTACTAATCGCAATGAAAAACTGTGTATATACACCATTGCCATTGCCAAAGCCACGAATAACCCAAGCTAACACAGCAAGTATAAAGAACAATCAGCAAAAATTAGTAAGTCAAATATATACATATATGTATGAATGTATAGGGAACAAGAATGGTGAGCTACAAACATACAGTGGGGGCAAGTAATTAAGGACATATGTAGAAAAACAGGATTTATCCAACACCTTTTAAAGATAAATTAAGAACGTACAGGGATTGAAGTTAAACCACAAGAGAGGTAATTTTACCAGAAACAAATAATTCCGATCTAATTGAGAAGAGCTTTTTATTGATAACAAGGATGTAGACAAGTTTTTACTTTATTATCGACTTACTATGGACAGTGAAACTATTGTTGAATTGTTGGCTTGTTTTCTCCGAACTATCGGCTTGTAAACGACGGGTAAAAGATGTGTTATAGATTTCTTTTTAAAGTTTAATCGGCATCGGTTTGATAACAAACCGATGATTCATGGATAAAACACCGATAACCAACCGACAACCTTTCTTTTAAAAAGCGATAACTATTTATTGAAAAATATATAGGGTTTCTATGAAAATCGATAGTTTATCGATAAGGCACGAAGGTAACGAATCAATAGCTCTTCGATAACACACCGATTAGGAAGAGCTGTAGGTCTTGATAACCAGTTTTTTAAATTTTGCAGATTTTTTTTTAACTGAACTTCTATAACATTCGAAAGCGGTCTCTTTCATCCCAAAATTATCAAAAAAGGAAAGAGCTACTGTAAATATTGTAAAAAATGGTGTTTTTTATGTGAGCACTGCTGTTTTTTATACATCGGCAAACAATTCATCGTTTGGTAAAAAAATCGTACTTTTATTGCTTGTGATCGTAAAGATTCATTTTATAATTAGAGGTATAGTCAGTCAGTCCTTTCGAAAAAATTGTCTGAATAATTCGATTTTCTTGAGACTAGATAAACAGACAGTTAAGGTTAATATATTGCCCTATTTGATTAGAAAGGCCATTACTTAAAAGTTTTATTGTTAAATGCTTCTAATGAAGGTTCTATTTTAGCGAAGTCATTCGTTATATCATATCTCAGGAGCCCGGTTAAAAAGGGTTACTGAAAAAGTTAAAACAAATGTGGAGCGAGATTTTAGAGGTAATTTGAAGAATATTAGCAACACTAAGGGATACTATCATCTCTAAGCCTATACTAAGCAGTCACTGGTATATACATAAACAAATCAATCATTATGTCTACACATATGCACATACAAGCAGCGGAGAAGCAGCGGAGATATCTGAGATACTCACAAAAGTATGCAATCATTTGTGCAAGTATTACTCACATAAACACGCGCATATTGCTATGCGAGAAGCTATAAACGTGCATCTGTAGTTTATAGCTGGTATTTTATAGCTGGTAACTAAGTAGCAAATTTTAGAAGAAGAAACGCCTAGAAGTATGCGAACGAGGAAACCGAAGAGTATAAAAGCAGCACAAGCTGAGGCATGAGCAATTCAGTTTGATTTAAGCGAGGTATTGGTTGCGAAGTATCAGTGTTATTGTGAAGTACTTTAATAAAGGCCATTTTGCATTATTGAATATTGGAGTTATTTATTCAACAGTTTAGCGATACGAACGTTAGTAGAAGGTGTAAAATAAGCGGATTTTCAGTAAATTCGTTACAATATATATGTGTAGCCCGCGGTATGGCAATGCAAAGTCGGGTTAGGTTGAATTGGCCGCTCAATAAAGACGTCACATAGAGTGAATGTATCCATGGTGTAGCTAGAATTTGTTTGATGAAAAAAACCTAAATTAGGAGCCAGGACTTTTGTTACAGAATAATTTTCCTCTCTTGGAAAGTACTAGAACTTATCTAGTACCTAGATAAATTGCTGTCTGGAGATCTGGTAGCTCCGCCGCCGCTAGTAGCAGAAGCCTTTCCCTCGCGAGCGTACGACACGAACACAGAAGGTGCTCCACCGGTTGTTCTTGCAGCTAACACTTCATATATCTGCTGTAAGTGATGAGGCCAAACTTAAAAGCATGAGAAGCCATAAGGCGGTGTCCAGTTAGAATGGTCAATATGAGCCTTAATTCTTCTCTCTTTAGAGATATGAGCAATTTTGTGAGTCTAATGTCATAGGACTTGCACGCCTTTTCTGCTTGATGGATCCTATGCACTCCTGTCTCCTCGCAATGCTTATTTTTAAGTGCTTGGTGAAGCCTCGCACAGCCGTGTTCAGATAGCACATATGTATATCGACATATAGCGTACACCAGCAGTAAATAAATATTTTTTTGTGATAGAATTCATAACCCCGTAGTGCACAAACAAACAAATTCTTTTCTTTTTTCATAATCTAATTGAATATGCAGGGCAGCGCACTGCCAAAACCTACAAAAATAACAATAATTATTAAAAATTGATAAAAGGTATAACCGAAACAGTAAAAAAATATTACTTTGGTTAATTTTTGACCAACGACACCGTCGTACACAGGAAATGAAAGCAAGAACAATGAGAGTTATGGTGGATTTAATTTCTAGTGAACGTAAAATTGTCCAAACGCCATTGGGCTAAAGAGTCACATTTTGGTGCTGCTCTGTATTTTTTTATTCGGGTTTCAAATGTTTTTACAAATTTTCTGCTAATGCTTTTTGTTTTTTGTAGTTTGCGCTATTGCAGTACTTGTTCGACCTTTATATAAAATTCAATTGTTTGTCGCAGTCGCTTTTAGCCAAACTATTAGACGAGCAGAAATCAATTTATTTGTGGTAAAAAATAAAAAAAAATAATGAAATTCTTATAAAAAGAAAAAATATTGGAGAAAGTATTTGCAGAAAAAGATTTGGCAGTTATATTTGCACATATTTATGTATTTCGGTAGAATTTTAATTTTGTAATAGTTAGCTTATAAGCAAGTGATTGTCGCTAAGAGCTTATTTTACTTATGTCCATAGATACAATCGAACTTAAATAGGATCGCACATATTGTGGCGCCAAGATTTCCTTTGTGCCACTTTTACTGCAAAGGGAATCTTGATGCCATTGCTCTATGATCGTACGTTCGTTGAATGCACAAAATTTGGCGCTAATATTGGTAAGAAAAGTGCTTTTTAACATAAACAAGTAAGTAAGTTCGTGTGAAACCGAACATTACATATCCAGCTGTACACGTAAAATGCTGTTGTTGTTTGTTTTGTGTGCTTAAGGCTGCGCAATATTACATATACATATGGTTCTATTCTGAACTAATTTTTCTTCGAATTATGGCTCCCGGAACATAGAAAATTGCTTAGTCATAAAAGGGCGGTGTCACGCCCATTTTTTTAAATTAGAAGTCTCCTATTTACTGTTATAAATCCACCTGAGAAATGAAATACCATTGATATAAAGCTCTTTTTTCCAAAGATATAGCTTATTTTATTCGTCCACGACGCTTTTAAAAATCTTTTATATAAAAGTGGACGTGATCCTTAACCGATTTCGTTAATTTTTCTTCAAAGCATTCCTTATAGTAAAGGCAACCTCTTTGCCGAATTTTGTTACGATAGGTTTAAAGATTTTGGATTTATGAATAATATTTGTAAAATTGATTTTATCACAAGTGGGCGGCGCCACGCCCGTTTTAAACAATATCATTCCACACGTCAAATTTCAACATTCTAGGTGTATTATTTACTAAATAATCAGGTTTTTTGTGTTTTCCAAAATGTTATATATATAAAAAGTGGGCGTGGTTATCATCCGGTTCCAATCTATTCTGGCTCCAGATAAACTCGTGCACCAAATTTGGAGAATATATCTCAATATTTACTCAAGTTATAGTGTTAACGGACAGACGGACGGACGGACATGGCTCAATCAAATTTTTTTTCGATACTGACGATTTTGATATATGGAAGTCTATGTCTATCTCGATTCCTTTATACCTGTACAACCAACCGTTATCCAATCAAAGTTATAATACCCTGTGTGCAAGTACAGCTGGGTATAAAAACTTTGAGTAGAAAGTAAGGATATTTAGACGCTAATATACAAAACTAATGTTATCCAGATTGGTTTCAGTCAAATACCTGAAGCACTACACACTGCATTCAAAGCCCCGTCACATAAGCAGTTATTCATAAGGATGCATTTAAAGCAGTTTTACGTATGATGAGTAGATTGCAAGTATTTTTATGGAGAACGGCAGATCGAGCAACACTGACATGAAAAAGTAGCCAACTCCCAACTTTTGTTACAAGCAAAGCATAAGAAGAATAATTTGACATTTGCTTTGGCTTAGGGTGCTTTCACACTTTGCAAGTGAAATAATTTTTCCCACTGGTTGGTACTTTTGTAACATTCTTTTAAGTTAAAAACTGCAGTTTAACAAATGAAGAGGACACAAAATAAATTCTTGTATGAGATTGTCAAATAGACAATCATTATAGAACCAACCAAAATTTCTCTAACGTTAGAAACTGTGCTTCCTGGAATCAATTTTGTTAACATTTTGTATTCAAATTACAACAAACGCAAATGTGGACTCTATTAACATGGATACAACAACACTATCGTTACTAATAAATATTTCTATTTACTATTAAGTTAAAATGCATTGTGTACCTTGAACATATCAAGCTAATTGGAGAGTAAAATATCTCCCCCTTTATAGGTAGGTACTTTGATACTTTAGTATTTGTATTGTACTGAACTTAATTAGAATTTATATTTTTCGAATTTTTTATTATTACTGACAACTGCATATTTAGTTTAAGTAATTGTTGTGGGTGTGTTCAACATTTCCATTATACGAATCAAATACTCTAACACTTTAAATCGATTCTTGTTATGACCCAATATCTTCAAATTGTCAGATTACATTTCAAATTGTGTTCTTTCGACTTTTTATGATTTACAAAGCGATAAGTCTTCAATTAGATTTCAAACCTTTTTTGAGTTTTTAAAATTTTTTTATATTATGTCTCCATTGCAAGCTTTAGCAGTTGAGATTTATGAAATCTTTGGCTGGCGTCAGATAAAACTTTACATTGGCTTTAGGTTTGACTTGATATTCGGCAACAAAGCTAAGGCATACGAACTTCGTGTAAGTTATAAATGAATGCTTTGATTTCAGCAGGTTAGGTAACTTCTAACTTTTGTTTACCTTAGCCTTGGCTGTAATTTGTTTTCCTTTATAAAAAGCAAAAGTTCAACGGAAAAAAGGTTCCAATAACAGAAGTTACTATAAGACATGTTTCAACGAAACTTTCACCAGGGTTCATTGTTACATAGCTACTGCACTCCTCCCTTTGTCGTAAAATTCTATTTGTCGCCGCTCTTATATTTGAATCTACATTGCCTCCACTGAATTTTTGTACGACGCTTTATTTTGCAGCTTACTCTAAATATTTTAATATCAAAAAATGATATGAGTTATCAATTAGAGGTTGACATACCCAAAATATTGTATTGAATGCGGAGTGTTACTTAAGATTTCATGGAGATTTAACTTAAATCTACCACCTTAAATCTTTTCAGTCATAACTGTCTGTTAAATCTCTATATGGAGGTATATTATTATTTTATAGATATTACTTTCAAATGAAAAAGGTCTGCTACCTACGCAACATAGAGAAATTTCGTATGTCAACTGGCTCTTAACTATGCTCCAGCTATGAAATTCATTGGAAACCTACTGAACAATGTCTTGCGAGATTAATAATCCCAGGCGAAATTCCTAATTATCTCTAATTATCATGATCCGTGGGACACTCAACGAAATTGTTTCCACTCGTTCTGCATAGTCAACAAGTTGTAAATTATGTTGGAGTATTTAAGTCTGTAACTAAGTGAAGGTCTCATAAAAACGTATGACAAACTTCCCAAGCACAGATCAATTTGTCTAAATATATCGATTAGTGCGCACCTGTCGTAACTTGTTTGCAATACATGTTGCACTTAAATTAGCCTGTGAGCCACTTTTAAATTAAAACGTACAGTCGATTAGGTAGTTTAGAATTTCGTTCGAATTATCAAATAATCCCGATATGTGCGCATCCAGAAGGTTTTTTCCTGCACTATCATTCGGTTCTAAGCCGTGCTCCAAGTTTCATATCTCTGGCTCAGTTGAATCTCTCATACAAAAATGTATAGCAGGATTCCACAGTTACCTAAAATTTTCAAAAATATCTCAGCCTTTGCGCCCCCTAAGCGTAACCTTAGCGCCATCTATCGTACTTTTTGCCTCATTTTGTTTCGTTGTCTCGGTGTTCTAAGCAAAGTGAAGTGAAAGATTTTAAGTGTATAGCCCAATAGGAACCCTCTTGAAAACTGATCTCAAAGATTTCTCTTTTGGTACGATTTTTCACAATATCTCGATACGCGCGCCACCTAGCAGCCATCTTTATACCCAGCGTGTACTTGTACACAAGTGTAATATTTTAGGTAGGTGGAACTACCAATATGTAATCAAAGGTAAAACCGTTTCTTGCTGCAGCTCGCACTTCTTACATCTACTGTTACTGACGACGCCTAACTTATAAACATGTAACGCCAGAAGGCAGTGCTCAGTTAGCATGCCTATTGTGCTGCCCCGCGCTTATGTCCACGCCTTTCCAGCTTCTGCTTATTCAACTCCTGCCTCTTTTTGAGTTCTCCCAAACGGGACGCTTACCGTCGATTTAGCGAGTGCGAGTGCCGCACCCCCCTTTGCCAACTCATTGGCATTTTCGTTACCTTCTATCAGTTTATGACCGGTAACCCAGTACATACATATATGGTCCGGTCTGAACGTAATTCTTCCAATGCTTATTTGCATTCCAGGATACTTCTTAATGAAGTACTGTGTGAGATTATTAATCTAATTATGCAGCTTAAGGATCGAAAAATTAGCCGTTACCAATTGGGACCAAAATGTATGTAGGTATATGTGATACTTTTGAGTTTAGCATAACAGTTTGAGAGGGGCAAGGTGAAAAAAAATCGTTTAATTTATTAAAAAAGACCAACCTATATATTTCATACTATTGCTACTGTTTCAACTTGATCTTAACTCTTATCATACAATCTGTTTATTTATTAGTTTTACTTACGTTTGATCAAAATAAATAATTTTGTTTTATTTCAAATATAATTTATTCAAGTTGCAAACAAAGTTGATTGAATTATTCTCCCACAACGAACCACGCGTCACTGTAAACACTTGTAAACACACCTACATTCGTAGTATATTAATTTGTATTTGTATGTAATTATATTCTTTATTTGGCTGCTTTCACACTTTCCAAACAGATTTCATAATAATTATTACAGATGAATAATAAATTCCACTTTCTTTTGTTTACAAAACGGTTGTTGCGAAGGTGTAAACCGTAAGATAAACAATGCAAATTTGTAAGTGACAAATGACCAATGAGTCAGCAAGCACCGCAGCGGAGTAATCAGCAACAAATTGCCAACAATTGTCATAAGCCGAGATGTCAGTTGTCAATTGCCAATTGTTATGAGGCACAAAAGCACTTTCACAAAATTATGAAATTTTATGAACTTAATTTCTTTGCGGTTTACTACAATTTTTTTGTTTTTTTTGTTGTATTTATTTCTTGCGAAAATTGTTGTCATCTAGTTTTTTATATTAGCGCATAAATTATATTATATTTAAACGAAATTAGTTTAATGCAATTAGCAGCCAACAATTTTTTTGTGATTATTTACTTATGCGAATTTTTTTTTCAATTGCACTTTTTATCGCTTTAGATTTTGTAGTTATGTACGTCCGTAAAATATAAAAAACTGTATTTGCTGCTCCGCTAATGCTGTGTTGTTATTGTAGTCAACTCACTCACAAACATTTGAATTCACACTTGAAAAACTTTACGTTAACCAGACGTGGCAAAGCGTTTTAAATTCCGTTTGTAGAAGATGCGCACACGCCATGCCTCGAACGCAACGAACTTTACAATAATGAAATGAATTCTTGACTAAAAACACTGTAGAACTGCCCCTACAACCAACGACGTTGTCGCACATACATAGGCGATGATGTTGTAGCTGACGGTGGAGCGACCGAAGCAACATCGTCGGCAATGTCATCGCCATCGTCATCGATGCTTTTGTATTGTCACATTAAGTTTTACTTACTTAATGCCTTTACTACAACAATGCTGTTTTGTTAGGATATGTATATAGAACCAACAACAAACAACGAAAAGTTGCAGAGTGCGGTAAAGAACTTAAATGGCTAAGGAGCTGTGGTATGGCTCTTAATTTTTAGGAGGGCGGTAGGAGGAATGCCGTAAATTGACTATGTGACAGCTAAAATAATAATAATGGCGTCGTCGTCTACGCTGTCGATTATGACAATGATGATGATGATGGGACTAATGTGCTTGCCGCATAAGACAACGCAACAGCATTTAGTTGAACGTCAATCACACGAAAAATAACGTTGGAGCTTGTTTTTGAAGCGTTCAACGCTTGTTGCGCCAAATGCTAACTAAATGAATGTTTTCAAACAACGGAGCTGCTGCAGCAACAGAAACTGTTAAATAAAAGAGAATACCATTTTCTGTTAGCAGCATTGGCCAATTGAGCGAGAGCGTTTAACGTCTTTCAAGCAAAGTTGTTGCTGGTGAGGTATTTTTAAAGCTCAATACAAATTTTTGCGAGCTAGGTCTTGCTTAGATTTGATTGTTGTGATCTGAGTTTTTCTTAAGATGGTAGCTTACTAAATGTGGAGAAAACGTTGCATCAAATCAACAAAATAGAGCTTGTGTTAGTAGCGTCTGAATGCTGCATTTTATATCGTTATTTGAAAATTTCGATTGTTCGCTTGATATCAAGTTTTGGCAAGAAGGACTTCGTCATATTTCGTTGTAGCTAATGAAATGCTCATCCATCCACTAGCAGCCTACTGCTCCTTTTTAATTTGCCCTAAAAATTGATTGGACGGGACATACATGTTTTATGCCGACGCCGAACGGCAGATGCAAATACGCTCGGAGTGTTTGATAGATAAAAATGTTTTCTAAATTTTTATGTTGCTTTGCACGGAACTTTAACCCAGTACCTTCAAATCTTGGAATACCTGAATATTCACAGAACACATTGCCGCAGTCATTTCAGATTTTCGGTTAGGTTGAAATGGCCTGCCCGTGAGGTCCTAAATATAGCCTGAATGAGTCGATAGAGTTACACGAAGATTACTATAAAAAACTTCGTCCTCTTGACAAGTACTAGCAGCTTTCTAAGACGTATAATAATTTCTACTTTTAGATCTAATACATAGTTTTGTTAGTCTTTATAGCTGGAGCTTTAGTTTTGCAAGTGTATTATATGCTCGATCGTTTCCCCTGCACCCCGCACTTCTTTCCATTACTATCATTGACGAGGCCCAGTATCTTTGCTAGTCTATCTTGTACTTCGAAACTTTGCAGCCCCGCGCCTGGTTCTTCGCCGTTCGTGCTTGCTTGATCATGTGCAACTCTCGCCTTTTTAAATCTCGCCTAATCTGATTGAGACGGAACAAGCGTAGAGGCGTGTGCCCTTTTTAGACAGCTCATTCGCTTTTTCATTTCTATCTACTATTATAATACATATTTCTCCCTATCCCAAAATGCAGATGAAGCACAAATATAGATCAATCAGGTGAGGATACACACAAACTTGTATAGACTAGAACAAAATAGGGCTGCCAGTAGAATAAAAAGTACATACCTTGAGAAGTTTGCTGTGAAGCCTTTTCTGGAAATGTAAACTCTTTTGTTTTACCATAAAATTAGACTCCCAACTAATATATGGGATATAAAATAAACTTGCGACTGAGAAGGGATCTAAAGAGGAATCCTTCTTAAGCTGGTTGATGGTAAACATCGAAGACCAATAGAAAGCGAAATGAAGCTGCTGAACGGTAGGGACCATGTTAGAGCAGCATGCTGGGCAGTTTCGAAGAATTATTACAAATCATCAACTTCGTAGAAACGGCACTTATGGCAGCTCCATTTGCTATAGATACAGTTTTAAGATAAGGGCTAGTCAAGAAGTGGAACTAACGACATCAATAAAAAAACAAGTAAGGAAGGTTAAGTTCGGGTGTAACCGAACATTACATACTCAGTTGAGAGCTATGGTGACAACATAAGGGAAAATAACGATGTAGGAAAATGAACCGAGGGAAACCCTGGAAAGTGTTTGTATGGCATGGGTATCAAATGAAAGGCATTAAAGAGTATTTTATGAGGGAGTCGGCCATAGTTCTATAGGTGGACGCCATTTAGGGATATAGCCATAAAGGTGGATCAGGGTTGACTCTAGAATGCGTTTGTACGATATGGGTATCAAATGAAAGATGTTAATGAGTATTTTAAAAGGGAGTAATCCTTAGTTCCATAGGTGGACGCCGTTTCGAGATATCGCCATAAAGGTGGACCAGGGGTTACCCTAGAATTTGTTTGTACAATATGGGCATCAAACGAATGGTGTTAATGAGTATTTTAAAAGGGAGTGGGCCTTAGTTCTATAGGTGGATGCCGTTTCGAAATATCGTCATAAAAGTGGACCAGGGGTGACTCTAAAATGTGTTTGTACGATATGGGTATCAAATGAAAGGTGTTAATGAGTATTTTAAAAAGGAGTAATCCTTAGTTCCATAGGTGGACGCCGTTTCGAGATATCGCCATAAAGGTGGACCAGGGGTGACCCTAGAATTTGTTTGTACAATATGGGTATCAAAAGAAAGGTTTTAATGAGTATTTTAAAAGGGAGTAATCCTTAGTTCCATAGGTGGACGCCGTTTCGAGATATCGCCATAAAGGTAGACCAGGGGTGACCCTAGAATTTGTTTGTACAATATGGGCATCAAACGAAAGGTGTTAATGTGTATTTTAACAGGGAGTGGGCCTTAGTTCTATAGGTGGACGCCGTTTCGAAATATCGCCACAAAGGTGGACCAGGGGTGACTCTAGAATGTGTTTGTACGGTATGGGTATCAAATTAAAGGTATTAATGAGGGTTTTAAAAGAGAGTGGTGGTAGTTGTATATGTGAAGGCGTTTTCCAGATATCGACCAAAATGTGGACCAGGGTGACCCAGAACATTATCTGTGGGATACCGCTAATTTATTTATATATCTAATACCTACCAAGATTTTAAGGGTTTTTTATTTCGCCCTGCAGAACTTTTTCATTTTCTTCTACATAATATGATAGGTGTCACAACCATTTTATAAAGTTTTTTCTAAAGTTATATTTCACTTCAATAAAACAATCCAATTACCTTACCATGTTTCATCCCTTTTATCGTATTTGGTATAGAATTATGGCATTTTTTTCATTTTTCGTAATTTTCGATATCGAAAAAGTGGGTGTGGTCATAGTCGGATTTCGTTCATTTTTCATATCAAGATAAAGTGAGTTCAAGTAAGCACGTGAACTAAGTTCATTAAAGATATGTCGATTTTTGCTCAAGTTATCGTGTTAACGGCCATGCGGAAGGAGAGACGGACGACTGTGTATAAAAATTGGGCGTGGCATCAACCGATTCCGCCCATTTTCACAGAAAACATTTAACGTCATAAAATCTATGCCCCTACCAAATTTCAAAAGGATTGGTTGATTTTTGTTCGACTTATGGCGTTAAAAGTATCCTAGACAAATTAAATGAAAAAGGGCGGAGCCACGCCCATTTTGAAATTTTCTTTTATTTTTGTATTTTGTTGCACCACATCATTACTGGAGTTGAATGTTGACATAATTTACTTATATTCTGTAAAGATATTAAATTTTTTGTTAAAATTTTACTTTAAAAAAATTTTTTTTTAAAAGTGGGCGTGGTCCTTCTCCGATTTTGCTAATTTTTATTAAGCGTACATATAGTAATAGGAGTAACGTTCCTCCCAAATTTCATCATGATATCTTCAACGACTGCCAAATTACAGCTTGCAAAAGTTTTACTAATTTTCTATTCTGCGTCATAAGTTCAACTCATCTACCAAGTTTCGTCGCTTTATCTGTCTTTTATAATGAATTATCGCACTTTTTCGGTTTTTCGAAATTTTCGATATCGAAAAAGTAGGCGTGGTTATAGTCCGATATCGTTCATTTTAAATAGCGATCTGAGATGAGTGCTCAGGAAATGCTCCGTGCAAAAAGTATTTTAATCGACACCGCAGTTTGTAAGCAGAGGAATGGGGAGACCTTTACTATTTGGGGTTTTACCAATCACTGATGATTATAATAATGTATGAGTTATCTTTCCTCCTGTCGTTTAACAAAATAAAGAAAAGAAGTCGTTATTAATATAAACTCCACCCCGGTAAGCACATTTGAATTCACTGAATTTACACAGAACTAACAGAGCTTCAAAATTTTCTATTTTTAAATCTGAAAATTGTAATAGATTGTTTTAACATAAAAAGAGCAAAAGTCGCTATCAATGTTACCGTGAGACAATTTTACTCTGTACTCTGAACAGTGATTTAACTTTAACGGCAGTCACAATCTTAGTAGTGCTAAACAGCTTCTGTTGAGTAAATAAGATCTCTCCCAAACACTGTTCACAATGATTTAAGCAGAGTGGCTTTGCTTTGTCAGAATATATTATTGATTTTCCTTTTGCAAACATACATTTTGTTGTTATTTGATCTTTGTAAAGCTGCTGTTGCTTTTATGATTTTTGCTTTTCTTCCTAGATGGTTTGCCTTTGCTTTTATTTTCACAGCCGGTTTCATCGACTATGTATGTATGTATGTATTTTTATTGTTGCTCTGTTGTCCACCTAACATCACTTAGTTTGTTTTGACTCTAATTTCTAAGCAAATACAAGTTTTGTTGAGGTACAAATGTAAATACATACATACCTACATACATATGTACATATATGTGTGAATATGTACTTTGATGGCTTTGGAGCTCAGCGGCTGCGGGTCTGCTCGAATAAATCTGCAGGTAACTGAATACTTCTCTCGATATTTAAAGAGTGTTTATGGTAGCTTTTAACAAATGTTTATGTATGTTTGTATGTAAAGTTGTTTGTTGGGGTGTTGATTTTATTTATTTACTATTTTTTTTCGTTTCAACAATCACTGATAAAGCCGATTTAATGACTTTTCTTTGGAAGTGAGTTTTATGTTTTCTACTTCACTTGGATCTGCTTTTGTTTTTACAACATTTTTGACGCTTCTTGCATAGAAAATGAATTTGTTAGTATGGCTTTGTTGTTGTTTTTTCTAGATATGCTGCGGGTGGTTATGATTATGTTGCTTGTAGAATAAAAAATCTTTTGTGTCTATATGAAAATGAAATGCTTTAATTTAATCAACTTGCTGTTGAAAACATCTCTAATAGCATATAAATTTAATTTTATTTGCCACAACAATGTAACGCAGTTTAATTTAGTGCTAATTTTTCTATGAAGTATTTTTGTTTTGGTCTTCAAATGAACTTAAAGTGAGTTTTCAACTTAATTATTTCAACTTAAGCTATCACAAGTACAAGCGCTGATATATATACATACATAGAAATATATGCAACATATTTGTAAGCTTAAAATTTATCTGAAAAAAAAGTGGAAGCAGGTACTAATTTTGGGTGCATGAGTTTCTCATTTGGTTGTTTCTTTTCCCAGATTTGTGGTTTGATCACACAATTCTATGAATTTTGCGATGAGTGATAATTAGTTTGCTTGTGTTCAAAGAAGTATATTTGTTTATTTGGTGTTGTTTTTTGTTTTTTTCTTGTAAATTGTTTACTATATTTTTTTATGGAACCTAACTAATTCGAATTTATTACGATTGCTAGGATTATTTTTATACTCAGCGTGCTTTGCACACAAAGTATATTAACTTTGATTGGATAACGGTTGGTTGTACAGGTATAAAGGAATCGAGATAGATATAGACTTCCATATATCAAAATCATCAGTCTCGATACAAATTTTGATTGGGCCATGTCCGTCCGTCCGTCCGTTAACACGATAACTTGAGTAAATATTGAGATATCTTCACCAAATTTGGTACACGAGCTTATATGGACCTAGAATAGATTGGTATTGAAAATAAGCGAAATCGGATTATAACCTCGTCCACTTTTTATATATATAATTTTGAAAAACACAAAAAACCTGATTATTTAGTAAATAATACACCTAGAATGTTGACTTTTGACATGTGGACTGTTATTGAGACCCATGATAAAAATTTGAAACAATTTTTTAAAATGGGTGTGGCACCGCCTACTTGTGATAAACTCAATTTTATAAATATTATTAATCAAAAATCGTTAAATCTATCTTAACAAAATTCGGCAGAGAGGTTGCCTTTACTATAAGGAATGATTTGAAGAAAAATTAACGAAATCGGTTAAGGACCACGCCCACTCTTATATAAAAGATTTTTAAAAGGGTCGTGGACGAATAAAACAATCTATATATTTGCAAAAAAGAACTTTATATCAATGGTATTTCTTTTCCCAAATGGATTTATAACAGTAAATGAGAAAAACTTCAAATTTAAGAAAATGGGCGTGGCACCGCCCCTTTTCTAGCTAAGTAATTTTCTATGTTTCGGGATCCATAATTCGAAGAAAAATTAACGGATCGTAATAAAATTGGGTACACAAATTTTCCATATAGCAGGGAATATTTCTAGAAAAAATGGACGAGATCGGTTAAAGACCATGGCAACTTAGATATAAAACAAATTTAAAAGGATCGTAGACTAGAATAATAAGCTATAAATTATCAAAAAATAGTTTTGAATCAATGATATTTCACTTATCAAGTTTTACTGTAAGAGGAAATGGGGAGACATTTTTCTTTTAAATGGGCGGTGCCACGTGTTATGTAGAAAAGTAATTTATCTGAAATGAAATGTAAAATTGAAGCCCACGCTGAGTATATAATGTTCGGTTACACCCGAACTTAGACACCTTTATTTGTTATAACTAAAGCCGTTTTGTAGGTAGTATGCTGTTCGAATGGGCAACAAAAAACTTAGGCAACGAACTCGATGGATCAAATGTATATATATATGGGGTATTCCATCCCATTTCGAACAATTTTCAACCCGACCCCTTTAGAATTGGCTGAAAGTTTTTCTTCTTTTTCTAGCTTACGAAAGACGTTTTTCAGAATTTTTTCATCCAACTCAAAAAAAGTTATGAATTTTTAAAAAACACCGTTTTTGTTTTCAAAATGCTATAACTTTTTCAAAAACCGTTTGGGAACTTTTCGGAAAAAATACAAACAAATTTTTAAAGTTGTTTTTTTTGTAATTTTTCAGTTTTTAGAGATTTTTCGAATTTCGCCATTTTTTTTTCTCATAAAAAACTTCAATCAATTCTGCAATCATCCTCACTAATCCCGGAGTGGGCCGTTTTTTTTTATTTAATTGAAAAAAACTTAAAATTTTTTTTTGTATTTTTTCCGAAAAGTACATTTTAAAAACATATTAAAAAAAAATGATCCCAAACGGTCAATTTTTGAAAAAGTTATAGCATTTTGAAAAAAAAAAACACCGTTTTCCAACTCAAAATAAGTTTTAAATATTTTGAAAAAAAAAAAAACAAGTAAGGAAGGCTAAGTTCGGGTGTAACCGAACATTACATACTCAGCTGAGAGCTATGGAGACAAAATAAGGGAAAATCACCATGTAGGAAAATGAACCTAGGTTAACCCTGGAATGTGTTTGTATAACATTCGTATCAAATGAAAGGTATTAAATAGTATTTTAAGAGGGAGTGGGCCATAGTTCTATAGGTGGATGCCATTTAGGGATATCGCCATAAAGGTGGACCAGGGGTGACTCTATAATTTGTTTGTACGACATGGCTATTAAATGAAAGGAGTTAATGAATATTTTAAAAGGGAGTGGGCCTTAGTTCTATAGGTGGACGCCTTTTCGGGGTATTGCCATAAAGGTGGACCAGGGGTGACTATAGCTTTTGTTTGTACGACATGGGTATTAAATGAAAGGAGTTAATGAGTATTTTAAAAGGGCGTGGGCCTTAGTTCTATAGGTGGACACCTTTTCGAGATATCGCCATAAAGGTGGACCAGGGGTGACTATAGAATTTGTTTGTACGATATGGGTATCAAATGGAGGTGTTAATGAGTATTTTAAAAGGGAGTGGGCATTAGTTCTATAGGTGGACGCCTTTTCGAGATATCGCCATAAAGGTGGACCAGGGGTGACTATAGAATTTGTTTGTACGACATGGGTATTAAATGAAAGGAATTAATGAGTATTTTAAAAGGGCGTGGGCCTTAGTTCTATAGGCGGACACCTTTTCGAGATATCGCCATAAAGGTGGACCAGGGCTGACTCTAGAATTTGTTTGTACGATATGGGTATCAAATAAAAGTATTAATGAGGGTTTTAAAAGGGAGTATTTGGTATAGAATTATGGCTTTTTTTAATTTTTCGTAATTTTCGAAATCGAAAAAGTGGGCGTAGTCACAGTCGGATTTCGGCCATTTGTTATACCAATTCAAAGTGAGTTCAGATAAGCACATGAACTAAGTTTAGTAAAGATATATCGATTTTTGCTGAAGTTATCGTATTAGGGGCCGAGCGGAAGGACATACGGTCGACTGTGTATAAAAACTGGGCGTGGCTTCAACCGATTTCGCCGCTTTTCACAGAAAACAGTTATCGTCCTAGAATCTAAGCCCCTATCAAATTTCACAAGGATTGGTAAATTTTGGTTCGACTTATGGCATTAAAAATATCCTAGACAAATTAAATGAAAAAAGGCGGAGCCACGCCCATTTTGAAATTTTCTTTTATTTTTGTATTTTGTTGCACCATATCATTACTGGAGTTGAATGTTGACATAATTGACTTATATACTGCAAAGATATTAAATTTTTTGTTAAAATTTGACTTAAAAATTTTTTTTTTTTTAAAGTGGCCGTGGTCGTTCTCCGATTTTGCTGATTTTTATTAAGCATATATATAGTAAGAGGAGTAAAGTTCCTGCCAAATTTCGTCATCATATCATCAGCGACTCCCAAATTACAGCTTGCAAAACTTTTAAATTACCTTCTTTTAAAAGTGGGCGGTGCCACGCCCGTTGTCCAAAATTTTAGTAATTCTCTATTTTGCGTCATAATTTCAATTCACCTACCAAGTTTCATCGATTTATCCGTCTTTGGTAATGAATTATCGCACTTTTTCGGTTTTTCGAAAATTTCGATATCGAAAAAGTGGGCGTGGTTATAGTCGGATATCGTTCATTTTAAATAGCAATCTGAGATGAGTGCCCATGAACCTACATACCAAATTTTATCAAGATACCTTAAAATTTACTCAAGTTATCGTGTTAACGGACAGACAGACGGACGGACGAACGGACATGGCACAATCAAATTTTTTTTCGATGCTGATGATTTTGATATATGGAAGTCTATATCTATCTCGATTCCTTTATACCTGTACAACCAACCGTTATCCAATCAAAGTTAATATACTCTGTGAGCTCTGCTCAACTGAGTATAAAAAAGATTCTCGGCCCACTCCGGGATTAATAGGGATGATTGCAGAATTGATTGAAGTTTTTTTTATGAGAAAAAAAAAATGGCGAAATTCGAAAAATCTCGAAAAACTGAAAAATTACAAAAAAAAAACTTTAAAAATTCTTTTGTATTTTTTCCGAAAAGTACATTTAAAAACAACTAAAAAAAAAAGATCCCAAACGGTCAATTGTTGAAAAAGTTATAGCATTTTGAAAAAAAAAAAAACGGTGTTTTTTTAAAAATTCATAACTTTTTTTGAGTTGGATGAAAAAATTTGAAAAAAAATCTGAAATACGTCTTTCGTAAGCTAGAAAAAGAAGAAAAACTGTCAGCCAATTCTAAAGCGGTCGGGTTCAAAATTGGTCGAAATGGGATGGAATACCCCATATATATATATATTTCTTCTGTACGTGTGTTTGTGACTAAACTCCTAAACAACGGGATTGATTTTGATAAATTTTGTGTGTGTATATTATTTTCTCCGGAAAGCTTACCAGGGACCGTCCTATTACAAAAAAATCTAATTATGATGCGATTCGATTGAAACTAGGTGCTGGGGAACCTCTTTGACCAAGATAATATTTGAGAAACTTTTCATTCCCGGAAGAGGACTATGGACCGACCTGTTCTAAGTAAAAATAGTGCATGGTGCGATTTGTTTGAAATTTGGGGTAAGTGGACCAGGGACTAACCTATTCCAAAAAATTTAAAAAGTTCGATTACCATAAATCCTATTTGCGGGACGATTTCTTGAGATTTCTTAAAGGTATATCTCGTTGCCAAGCTTAATGTAAGAGAAATGTTTCCGGCCGAGAAGCGGACCAGATGCCGGCTTATTCAAAGAATTATATATATGGTGCAATTTTCTTGAAATTTGGTACAGGGTTTCCCCTTCGAAAACTTAATATTTGGGAATTTGTCTCTAACAAGTTGAGGGGTAAACATTGTGTAAAAAATCGTGTTTATCGTACGATTTACTTGCAGTTCCGCAAGAATCCGACTCATTGTCTAATCCACTTATATTGAGATCTAATAAATTGTAGAAAATCAATTGCGGAACACTTTCGTAAAAAATAGTTCGAGGGGAATATTAAGCAACATCTTTAAAAAAATCAATTACATCCTTCCAGACTATTAACTACTTGCCACCTTATTTCGTTAGCCACTATAGCATACAAATGGATGGAGATGATTTTTTTTTTAATTTGACTGCTGCAACGGTTGATTCCAATCAACAATTTGTGAGAACATGATTTAAAAGTTATCTGCAATAGATAAAAATTTACAGAAATTTAGGTTGAATTCACCTGTAAATCGGTTGATTTTAAAAGCGTTTATCTTTCAGAGCAATATTTTATTTATGTTTCATAAAGATTTTCGTCTAAACCATTTTTTAAAAGTAGGTGTTTCCCAGCATAATGCAGGGTTATTTCGCTGTTATTTTTGGGATCATTTCGGAACCACTGCGGGATATTTTCGGGACTATCATGTAATCATTTCAGCACTTCTTCAGGAGTACTAGCTACTAGCTAGGTGAGGTTGAAAATTAGGTTGGAGAAGCTATAAATTGCACTGGCGACATCCTGAGAGGCTTGGGCTATACAACCCTTGAATCAATTTGGTATTTTAATTGCCGCTTACGACAGGCATACCTACCTCGGGAATATTCTAAACCCATAACCCGCTGGGGCCCAATCAATCCCTATACCAATCTTATGATCATATCGTAGAGTGTACCAAGTGGCAAAGCCTTGGGTGCTCCTTTGCTGTGACAGGTCTTTGGAAATTAAAATTTTTTCCTTTATAGAACTCAGTTCACAAATGGAACTTATTCGTATAATGTAAGCGCTTTTACTCCTATTCAGGCTGTGTTAAGTAAAATACAATATTGGCTATTTCAACGAATTGAAACTATTCAAAATTGTTCCATACATCTTCCTTAATGATGGGCTGGACCAAAAACTGCTGACTAGTAGTGCTTAGTAGCATCCAATTTTAGTCTTTTTTGGTTTTTTGAATATCTGAATAAAATTTCTTAAAAACGAACAAATATTACGTTGGTGTCAAACGTCCATATTTTTGTCTAATTTTTTTCTCACCAAAATATAAACTCTTTATTCATGGCTAATGTTTACATCCATAAATATGTATTTGTAGTATCTTTATCGAAATTGCGCTAAATTTCTAATATTAACTGCTAGAAATATAACAAGAAAAATTTAATTGGGTCGCAATAGGCGGCACTAACTTAATTATTTATGCTACCGAAGAACACTAAATTATTTTAATTCCCTGTAAACATTTTGAATTTTTTTTTTAGTTTTTGCATCATTTTAGTCAATCTTTGTTTGATATTATAAAAAGTTTGATGAACTCATATGAACAGATGTTGATCAATATACTGTACGTTATAAGAACATTAATCAAATTTACTGAGGTGTCCAATATGATCTCTGTTTCGGTGCACAAAACATATCAAAATATATACCCACATGTGTGTATATAAAAAGCGCGACACAATCAATTACATGCTAACGGTTTTGTACGCACACGCATGTGTCGCGATGTGAACAAAAACAAATATTTCAAGTAGCCACACTTTGAATTTTCATTCTTCATTATTTCGCGTTCTACTGCAGGGCCGGATTGGCCATTTGGACCCAAACTTTTGCTCCATCGGTACACACGGAGTCTAGAGGTCTCTGGTTGAATTCAATATAAAATTGGCCTTGCAACAGAATGTTTACAATCCAGAGAAAGGTGTGCAAAGGCACGCTACAGGGGGTATTCTATCTCATCTCATCCCTTGGTTGTGGTTGTAAACGAGCTTCTAGTAGAGCTAAAGGTAGTGTCCTATGGTGATGATGTCAAACAACACCTACCTTGGAATTGAATATCATGCTGAACATACATTCGGTGGATATTGCGGGAAAGCTGCCTGACGCCCGATCACTGATCAGGCTTCGTGAAATGGGCTTTATCGCCTAGGACATTCCAGCATTTTTAACAGCCGTGATTTTATTCCAACAGCCTTTATGCAAAATAGTTATCCCATTGGCAGTGGACTAGTTATCTGGTTCACGGTCAAAGTACGATGAGAAAGTTGAAGGAGGGGTTTTAGACAAGGACTCGGTGTAAGTTACTTCTTGTCCATTTCTAAAAGCTGTTTCGGATACAACGCACCAAAAAAAATGAAAATGGACGAAATCAGATTATACGGCCACTTTTTCGATTTATAAAATTACGAAAAACCGTATATGTACCAACAAATTCTGATAAAGTGGTGAGACTTGGCAAGCTTTTTTGCTATATGCTTAATGGATATTTAGTAAAATTTTGCAAAAAGGGCATGGTATGCCAGCACAGAAATTTAGTAGAATACAATTTTATAAGCCGTAAACCTTTATAACATTTTCATTTGGCAGAATCATGGTTCTTGGTATTATGTCAATAAATATAATTATTTATGAGCAAAATCCTAAGAAGACCGTGCACATTTTTCTTTTTAAAGAGTTGCTTAAAGCTTTCAACTTAACAAAATGTTTAATAAATTTATGGTACGAAACATTATTAGTAATAATATGGTAGGCCAAAGTGCGAAAATTCAAAGAAAATTTAAATGCTCGTGTTGCGTCTCTCTGTGCTGCCCTGGATATCAAAAACGCACTAAAGTGTGAAAAGTGAATTTAGAGAAAATTGATTTTTGTTTAATTTTTCAACTTAATTATAGAGTTAACCCCTCTTTGATCTTTGAAATTGAATTTCAGATAAGATTTTTTTTGCAAATAAGTTAACTATAATTTATTGGCAGCAAAATTATCAAAAGACAGTAAATGAACTTTACCGCCTTTTTTAAATGGACGACAGTGTAGTTTATCTTTTCGAAAAGCTTTCAGTGCTACAAGTCGACCATTTAAGAATGCGAACATTTATTTTTTGATAGTGACTGTGTTAAGCTGGATTTACATAAACGCCTTGGTCACGTTGTTTCCATCTGATGCTTCGACAGCGACATAAGATAACAATTGTGCACATTGCCGCGGTATTCGCTTTGAGGCGATCAAAGCGTTTATGTTAATGGTCTCTTAGGGAGGAAGATATTTGAATATATCCAATACAGTAGCAGTTTTTATTATATATCGTTAATTAAACTATTTTCTTTTGTTTTCAATTATGTAAAAAAAATCGAAGACATTTCGGTAAAAGTTTACGAAAACTTCGAACTTTTTTCTAGACTTTTCTTAATTTTTTTTTGAGTAGCTTAATAATTTATATTCTCAAAATTCAAATTAAATTTGTAACAATTTTTACCGAAGGGTGTTCCAAATTTTCTTCCATATAAAATATTAAGCTGCATATGTAGAGATGGGAAAGGGGTAAATATCCAAATGATACATACCCGGTAAATTGGTTATATATGGTAAAAATGGGTAAATAACCAAATATTTACCCAAATCTTTTCGAAAATATGGAAAACAAACACACACATTCAATCCAAAATGTACCCGATTTGTAAAGTATTGTGCTATCGGTAGAATTAGTTTTAGGGCCTCATTTTCTATTACGAAACGAACGTTCGCTTCGCGTCAGACACGAATCGCTAGTGTATTTGCACTATGTTAAACGATGGCAGCATATCATTTGACACTTGCTTTCGCCTGTCTGTTTGACATTAAGTAAGAAACGTAAAGGCCGAACGAAAATTATAGAGAATACCATTGCTAGACGAAATCGTTTGGAGGCGAATCGTTCGTCTGAGCTATCGTTCTGTAGTCCAGCGTTTTTAATAAATCTTTACCATATTATGCATACCATTGCCCAAATTTTAATTAACCCAGCAACAATTTTAAGTCAGAAAAAATATTTAAATTGGAGCGTTCACAGCTGATATGAGCTCATTTTTGAGGCCGAAACCAATGTATTTTCCTTCTTGCAATGGTCTCCTATATGAGCCTATTAACGTAAGTATATCATTTGAGCCTAAATAAGAGTCGGACATGAGTCTTAAAAGGCTTTTAAATAGCTAGCTCATATTATCCTCTACTGAAACTCTTTCCGGTGTCCTTTTTAACCCTAATAAACTCTGATTACACGACACCTATTAGGACTATTTATTAGGCATCGTTAGCGCATATTGCGGACATATATAGCTCGACACACCAGGACGCGTTTCGACGCTTTTCTGACTCCACTTATGTTGGACTCGTTTCGGATTCTTAAATTATGAGCGTCGTGAGCATGTTTGAGGGGCAGCTTTGTTTGCGTAAATATGTGTACCCTATAAATATTCTCGGAGGGCTTACAGTTCTGGAGTACAATACGAAATTTGTGAAACATATCAACCTCAAAAATACTATCACCTAAGATACTTTTATGACTCCAATTTGATGAAATTTTGAACAAACGAAAAATATTAAAATTAGTAAACTAGACAGCTCTGGAATAAAAACTCAGAAATTTTTCTGCGACAATTTATTCTAAATAAAAATTTAATTCAACTAATACTAATTTCATTTCTATCTTATCCTCATGAGAGATTTATCAAAACAATTTTCTCCCCTATGTTTTCCGTTTCGGATATGCGTCAAAAGTTCTTCCTAAAAGCCCTGAAGTAGTGTCATTAAATAACTCAAAATTAGCAGTATATGAGGCCAATCAGGCTCATATGTGATATTGGAAGGAGGCCTGTATCAGACTTATGTTAGAGGCAAAATATGAGCATGCTAGAATTCATATAGCATTCACTTCGGGCTCCTAAATGAGTTCATAACGAGTGCGAACGATCTAAAATTTGGATTCCCTTCAGACTAATTGTTAACTCTGAGGTTTGCTGGGTTGTTTTGTTTAAAATCAAAACGAAATTTTTTTAATTTCAAATGACGTATAAATTTTATTGCTGAATTGTAACTCAAAGCAGCCTCGATTCAAATGATTTTTTAATATCCAAAAAAATATACAAAAAAGGAATATTCCGGGTATTTACCCATAAAAATGGTAAATACCCGGTATAATCCCATCTCTATTCATATGGAAGAAAGTTGTAAGAAATTAATACGAATGTCGTGTGAGCAATGTATTGTGTTTTTATACCTTCCATGAAAATGAAATGGTATATTCACTTTGGCACGAATCTCAAAATTGTAAGTCCTTAAAGGAAAATAGGTAGACCCAACATTAAGTATACCGAAATAATCAGGATGAAGAGCTGAGTTGATTTAGCTATGTCCGTCTGTCTGTTTGTATGCAAACTAGTCCCTCAATTTTTGAGATATCTTGATAAAATTTGCTGAGGGAGTGTATTTAGGTGTCCGATTAGACATTTGTCGGAATCGGTCGGATCAGACGACTAGAGCATATATCCTCCATACAACCGATTTTTCAGAAAAGAGGATTTTTGTCATATGTTCCTCAATTTATCAGATTGAAGCTTCAAACTTCACCATATATTTTCGTATATTGCACACATTGTTGTCTGAAAATATGGATGAGATCGGTCGTGTATATAGTATAGGTCCCCACAACCGATTGTTCAAATAAGAAACTTTTCGTAATTACTGCCCCATTTTAACAGCTAGAAGCTACAAATTTCACCAAATGCTTACGTATAAAGCATATATTGATGTCTGAAAAAATCATAGAGATCGATGGTATATATATTATATACCCCATATAAACTGTCAGTTTTGCCCTCTTTTTGCGGCTAGAAGCTTCTAATGTCAACAAATTTCATCAAATACTTACGTTTACGTCATATATTGTTGAAATACGTGATTCGTAGCCATAGCCTTTACATGCAGACCACAAAAAACGTGAAACTTTGCATCCTCACAAAAAGTACCTACCTATTCTTTATTTTTTATTTCTTATCTTATACATCCGATTATTTGGAGATTACGAACGAAATAAGATTATTGTTCAGCGTCATTCATGAAAGGTATGAAGTCTTCAGCACAGCAGAAGATAGTCCCGTCCTTACTTGTTTTAGATTAAAATTGGTTGTGCTACAAAACTTCATACTCCAAAAAAATTAGACAACTTTAAAAAAATTTCGAAATTTTCGTAAAAATTTCTCAAATTTTTAAATTTTTTGATACATATTTTTTAATTTTCATTCGTGATATTTCCTTTTAAATGTATCCTTAATATGCTTGTGAAGGCACTAAGCTGGGTATGTAATATTCGGTTTCATTCGCAATTAGACTTGTTTACTTACTTGATATACAGTTTATATCTACTAAATTTGCCTAGTTTTAATATGCAGTAGGAATGTCGGAGGTATAGGCTATGAAGGTGTGACAACAGTAGAAATTGCACCTTCGGAATTTAAGCACGGGCCTATACTGCCTTCAAAATGATCCAGGCTTGTTCAGCTGTATACATACAAACATATATGTATGCATATAGGTATGTATATATAAACCAAAAAGCTCTTTACATATCTCTTTGTTTGTTCGACCTCATTGTTTAGTCTTTAAGATTGGTATTTGGACACAAAAAGCTTTGCGCAAGAAATGAAGATGCAAATGGCAATCAATCAACTGCAAGCAAGCAATTAAGGGTCAAAAACAGTAGGCATAAAGAAATGCATACTTGCATTACCATATATGGATAAGTACTTTTACACGCTTATACATGTCTTTCTCAGTCTCATGCTTAGACTGTGGGCTTAAGAAAAGTACCAGGAAAAACGTATGACAAAGCGCATAAAAGCCATAAAGGGCTCGTACAACGATTATAAAATACCGCTAAGAAGTGCATGAAGCGACACACACACCCATGTAAAAATAAGTAAATTTCTATACGTTTATGCCATTCAATAGGCAGATAGACTGATAAGTACGACACAAAAGCTACCACGCACATTTGCATAAATCGCTGGCGGACAGGAAATTATTTACGTGCAAACGCACAAAATATGAATAAATATGTAGGTAAGCTTTTCATTGAAGACAAACTAACAAAAAGGTATTCACTTATTACTTTTCATAACCGTATGAATGTACGTACGCATGTATGTATGTATGTATGGAAGTATTCTTTACGCCCTTCATCAAACGAACTTCAAAAGTCTTTTATACTTTGCGTCATGAATATTGCACTTACGAAAAGAATTATGTATTATATCGGTCTGACAGCGCTGCGAAGATAACAGAAAATGTTAACGAATGAAAGAGACATTACAACTATACCCATCACACATTTTTGGAGCCTTCATAATTTAAGAATCAAAACTGAATCCGAAATATGTGAAAAGGTTGAGCCTCAGAACTGTAATCACTTAGGACTCCTTTAGGACTCCGATTTGATGAAAATTATGAGCCCTATCCCAAAAGTATTCTATCAAAGCAACTTCGGAAAAAAAAATCATATTTTATTTTGAAAGAAATTTCCTACAAAATTAAATTTGAATCAAGTCGTTCTTTGTAACGTATCTTCCTTTTTTTTGATACTGGTACGTATGTTTGCTTCTTCTTTGTTTGCCACTAGAGGCCTATAGCAATTTGTATCTTCACACTGTAAGTATTCTTAACATTTTGTGACCACAAAACTGTTTCCCAGTGTGCTCCGACTAACGAGGCGGCCCTCAACATATGTGCATATGTACATACATATGTACACGTGTATGTATGTATCTCCCATTAGCGCTGACGGCAAGGCATCGGTATGGCCTACTTATGGAGGAGTCCCTTCGATTTTATATTTAATGCGAAAAAATTGTAATTTTCATATGTAAGGGCTGCATACATATCTACATACATACATATGTATGCCTTTGATCATCGTCCTAAAACTCTTTTCGGAGTCTCATAAGTGCCGAAAATGAGATGTTTATGAGACCAGTAGGTGTCATATATGACTCCTATTCAGCCTTGTACGATATATGATCATATCGGACGACCATTGCAAGAAGGAAAATGCGTTAATTTCAGACTCCCAAATGAGCTCATAAAGAGCGTAAACCCTCCTATTTAGGATTCCTTTCAGAATCTGTCATGACTCCGAATGTTTGCTGGGTTGTATATGTATGTATTAGTAAATGTTTTTATATTTGAACTTTTAAGTTTTCATGCCATTATAACTGTAAAGAAGCGGCGACGTGCAACTGTTGCAAGCAAACTGCTTAAGAAGTCTTTTATTGTTCTTATTTATTTTTATTGTTATTATTTCCGCGGGTTTTTATTGCCATGTTAAGTACCTACGTGCGTGGGTTTGGCATTTAAACACTATTTTGGATTTACATACATATATAATTGTTTGCACAACGCTTTTTAGAATTATGTTGGAATTAGTTTAGATTAATTTTATCAAGAAATGTCCATGATAATATGGTATATGCGCAAGGTCATGCGCATTTTGAAAAATTCTAGGGACGGGTGTACTTAAGACATTGTTAGGGTAATATTTAGTGCAGACATGCTGTGTAGTTTTCACAATAATGTTTGCCGGGTAGCGATAAATCTGCGGTAAGGAATGCTTTACCTAACAGGCGAGTAAAATCAAAGGAACGGAAGGTTCAAGTGATTAAAGAAATCGCCCACGCAGCACTCCGGCTGATACCAGAATGTTCTAGAAGCAGAGCATACCGGATTCACATCTGGAAAATTACTTTTCACATTCCCCTAAATCTTCGGAAAGTGGTTTTCGGTTACAAAAAAAGTAGATTCCCTTGCAGCCATTGTCATTTTAAAGCTCATTGTAAACTGGATAGGTCTTATTACTCACTTATTAGATGATAAAACTTGAAAACAATTTTGGCCGTCTAACATTGCCCATTACATTGCATAGCCAGCGTAGCCGCTTTGTCAGGTCTATGTTAATGTTTGCATAGATCTTGCCATCGTCAATGCGTAGAGGCCCGTAAATATTTTGAAGAATCTCTCGAAAACCCCCAGAGCCTTCTCATCAGATGTTGTCACTGTCCATGCTTCTGCACCATAAATCAGAACGGTATGTTAAGATCATGATCTTCGTTTGCGGGTAGAAGACTTTAGCATTCAATTGCGTACCCAGCCCGACGTAGCATTTTTCGGCAAGATTATTCTTCACTACATTTCTGAAGTTTATGTCTGGCTTATGCTGCTATCAAAAAGACAAAGTCTTTAGCTATTTCGAAATTCTGGCTGCCAATAAGGATGTGGTTGCCATATGCTGACTGTTTACTTCCTTATTGCAGGTGGCTAGTTTTAAACCGTTCAAATACACTTTTTACGCTTCGTTTTCCAGAACTTATGACGTGATTGCTCTTGCCGTACGACACGACATATCCTTTACAATTCTGATTGAGCGGATTGTGTAACTATACGTCATTTTGCACAGCCGTATAAGTTTTGGGAGAAATTAGAAATCGCGGCATATAGACAGCTAGTATTCGTGTTGTTAAAGACGGCTAAGTGAAAGCTTTGCAACCAGAAGACTCAGCGTAAATGTAGTTTTCCACATACTCCAACCCCCCTTTGTTATTATTTACATTTGAACACACAGTTAACATTTACGCTTAAAATAATCGCAATCAGTGGCCCAGTGTCCTAGGTGTCGGATTATCAAACTATCTAGTAGCTTATGCCGCTGCCCGAGGAAATGCTTTAGGGATTGCCTACTGAAACTACGCCTTTCTCATACCTATGACCACATTCAGCAATACTTCGGGTACGGGAGCGCGCTACGTCCTCCATGGCTACTCTCACGCTACAAGTTTAGCAAGATATATGCCTCATTTATCTGCTGACAGTTTCCCGTTTATTATTTCGGCAGGATATCTTATTGTCTTTTCCACCCTCCTTCATTTCTGAACGAAATGTTCGCATTAAAAGAAGGTGTGTCATTCATCGTCTATAATTCCGCAGTTGTTGTTGTTGTTGTTGTAGCAATGCTCGCCCCACATAATAGCCGCGACCGATCACAAATTGTCATCAATATCCTCTAACGGGAGTCCAAGGAAACCTTGCCGTTTCAACAGGGGTGGACCATAAGGAAAGGGGTGGACCATAAGGAAAGGGGTGTTAGAGGCGTTGGTTCCACATTACAATTAAAGAGATGGTTGGTGTCATGTGGGGACACATTGCAAGCCTGGCATACATTTTGTATGCCGGGGTTGATTCTGGATAGGTAAGAGTTTAACCTGTTACAGTATCCAGAAAGAAGTTGAGCAAGAGTGACACGCGTTTCCCTGGGGAGTATGCGTTCCTCTTCCGCGAGTTCTGGATATTTTTCTTCAAGTACTGGATTCACCGGGCAATTCCCGACATAAAGGTCCGACGCCTGTCTATGGAGTTCACCAAGGACTTGCTTGTGTTTTTTCGCTTCATACGGCTGGGTTCTCAGGTGCCGTATTTCCTCAAATGCTTACGGAGATGACTCCTTAGGCCCCTAGGCGGTGCTGGTTGGTCAATCAGATGTCTGTTGGGATGCCCAGGTTTCTGGGTATTCAACAGAAACTGTTTGGTCAGCATCTCATTTCTCTCCCTGATGGGGAGTATTCTCGCCTCATTATGCAGATGGTGTTCTGGGGACATAAGAAGACAGCCCGAGGCGATTCTGAGAGCAGTATTTTGGCAGGCCTGAAGTTTCTTGCAGTGGGTAGTTTCTAGGCTTGGCGACCATATGGGTGACGCGTAGCACGTAATCGGCTGGCTAATTGCTTTGTATGTGGTCATGAGCGTTTCTTTATCTTTTCCCCAGGTACTGCCAGCAAGGGATTTGAGGATTTTATTACGGCTCTGAATTCTCGGAACAATTGCGGTTGCGTGCGCACCAAAATGTAGATCCTGATCAAACGTCACACCCAAGATTTTGGGGTGTAGGACAGTCGGTAGCGTAGTGTCATCGACGTGGATGTTCAATATGGTCGACATTTGGGGCGTCCATGTTGTAAATAAGGTCGCGGAAGACTTAGTCGGTGACAATGCCAGGTTTCGCGAGGCGAAAAAACAGGAGAGATCAGGGAGATAGCCGTTTATTTTATTGGATAGCTCATCGATCTCTGGGCCTGGGCCTGTGGCCATTATTGTGCAGTCATCGGGGTAGGAAACGATTGTGACTCCTTCCGGTGGTGAAGGTAGCTTAGATATGTAGAAATTAAACAAAAGTGGGGACAGGACACCACCCTGTGGCACCCCCTGTTTAATTCTCCTTGGTTTTGATGTTTCGTTTCTGAATTGCACCGATGCCTGCCGACCACCCAGATAATTTGCGGTCCACGTTTTAAGACATGGGGGAAGGGTAGACCCTTCCAGGTCTTGCAGTAACGAGCCATGGTTGACCGTATCAAAGGCTTTTGATAGGTCTAGCGCTACGAGTACTGTTCTATGGTGGGGGTATTGATTCAAACCGCAATTTATCTGGGTGCTAATGACATTTAGCGCGGAGGTAGTGCTATGGAGTTTTCTGAAGCCATGCTGATGAGGGGCTAGCTGCAAATGTGCTTGGAAATAAGGGAGCAAAATGGCTTCAAGCGTCTTTGCCACTGGCGATAGGAGAGATATTGGACGATATGACTCACCTATGTTAGCTGGTTTCCCAGGCTTTAGTAGCGGGACCACCTTGGCCATTTTCCATTTCTCGGGTATGACAAAGGTGGAAAGAGACAGGTTGAAGACATGCGCTAAATATTTGAAATCCTCTTTCCCTAGGGTATTAAGCATCGGCATGGCTATGCCGTCTGGGCCCACTGCTTCGGATGGTTTAGCGCGATCAATGGCGTCCTCAACCTCTCTAGCGGCGATGGTGACTGGTGACGCGCTGAATTTGTGTATATGTGCGCGTCTATTGGCTCTCCGTCTATCTTTGTCAACCGTAGGATGCACTATATATTGTCGGCAGAAAGCGCTCGCGCATTTTTTCGCATCCGACAGCACCTTATCGCCAAAGGCGATGAAAATTTTGTCTTTGTGCTTAGTCGGATTCGATAGGGACTTTACGGTGGACCAAAGTTTACCTACACCGGTAGAGAGGTTACAACCTCTTAGGTGCTCTTCCCATTTCGCCCGCTTGTTTTCGTCCACAAGCAATCTGATGCGTTGGTTTATATCCCTTATTTGGGGGTCGCCTGGATCAAGCTGTCTTATAAGGTCGCGTTCCTCGCTAAGCTCGCGGCCTCCGCCGGGAAGTGGGGCCGGATTTCAGGAATTCTCCCGGCGGGAATGAAATGTGCCGAGGCGGATTCAATGACCTTACGGAAGGCACGCTCCCCTTGGCGGGCATCAGTCGGGATAAGGAGGGCAGCAAAGCTGCTGTCTGTTGCAGATTTATATTCTTCCCACTTTCCTTTTTTGAAGTTTATGAAAGTGCGTTTTTTGGTGACGATGAAGTCGGCGGTACGCTCGAACGAAATAAGTATGGGCAGGTGGTTGGATGCCAATGTTACATTCGGCTGCCAGTTGACGCAGTTTACGAATTCTGCGCTCACGATTGAGATATCTGGCGAGCTATGACAGCTTCCTACCATACGTGTGGGGCGTCTCCGTTTATTGTGAAGAACGTCGTTTCTTCTATTTGATCCGCCAACATCTCACCCCTACTGCCCGCCCGCAAGTTTGAGTGCCATAGGTCGTGATGGGCATTGAAATCGCCTAAGATAATGCGATTGTTGCCAGTGAGTAAGGCCTCGATATTAGGGCGGTATCCACTGGGGCAACAGGTGACAGGAGGGATGTAGATGTTGATGATTTCTAGATTTGCATCGCCTGACCGAACAGATAGGCCTTGACGTTCTAAGACATTGTCCCTGCGGTCGATGCCAGGATCAAATATATAATATTGCACAGAGTGGTGTATAATAAACGCGAGGCCGCCTCCATTTCCGCTCTCGCGGTCTTTCCTGTGGACATTATACCCAGAGCAGGTCTGCAATGCAGATCTTGCTGTGAGTTTAGTCTCTTGAATCGCAGCAATGCGGATGTTGTGCCGCTTCATGAAATCGACTATCTCCGTAATCTTTCCAGTTAGTCCATTACAGTTTAACTGCAGAATTCTGAAGTGCATGAGGGGTGACGACGCCACTCTAGGGGTAAGTGACGGGTGACTACGCCTAGGTTGTGGAAGGCCAGGACTCAATTGCTGGTGTGGCCTTGGGACTGGGCGCCCTTGGGCAAGCATTGGGGTACCCGGATGATTTGGGTTTGCGACCTGGCAACATGGCGCGATGAAACCCGTCGAGGGGTTGCCGTCGCGGAGACCAGAACATCTAGGAAAGTGGCACCACCCAAGGCAGGAGCTGCATTGAGCGGATGTCGCAAACCTATATATTCTGTGCTGGCAGACGGTGCAAACGTAGGTAGGGAATAAGAGTCTGTTTCCCTGACCTGTATGATTGCTGCCAGAAAAGAGGGGGGGAGAAGAAGACGGGGGCAGGGGCTGATGCTCAGCATTGCTACCAGCTCTACTACGAAGGTAGTAGTTATGAGTGGTTACAGCTGTTTGAGTTGTTGGCGCCGTGGGGCGCGAGCAGCAGCGGGTACTTGTTGTGGCTTGCTTAGCAGCGAGGCTGCTGGAAGGTAGTGGGGGGCGCTTAGGCGTAGACTACGGGACGCCCTTGGGCGTGAGCAGCAAGGAGCCACAAAAGATTTATAAAAGTTACGTGGACGTCGGGTTTTGGGATCAAGCCCAGAACAACCTGTCCGATGCAACCATCCCTTGCACGAGACACACTGAACAGAGTACGACCGTCCTAAAAAGCTTCTTTTCTGGCAAATGCAGCAAAACCATTTCTCAGGAACGGGGTCAGGAGACGGACCCGGATTGGGTTCGATACCTTCCCGGATTAAGAGAATATGTAGCAGTCCTGCTGCAAGGAGCTGCTGGAGGATGACAATTTGTGGGAGGGACGAAACAAATTAAATGGGGTCACACTGAAATGACAGTCCTTGGTCGGAAAAAATCCCGAGTCGCTCCGGTACATAGAACCGACTGCCTTGGGAAGCGTAGTTCCGCAGTTCAGGCAGTTTGGCTTTTCAACATTTCATATTATGTGAAAATGTTTATGGATGTACCCGTATCCGGTTAAAAACTGAGTCAGGTAAAATTCCACATCTCAGTATGGTCGCTTTAACCATGGCTTCAGCCCTGAAATCGGTTCCCTGGTACACTTTTCTGCAGTATCGTTGCTCTACTGTTGTTGCCAGTGTCGGATCGATTATTCTCGTATGCATCTCTTTTCGCTTCATCTCCCCTATCGTGTATTGCTTTTATTTCCTCAGTTAGAATATATATCGGCATAGTTCGTGAATCCGTGCAGTCAGTTGGAGAGATTGATAGCGCCCCTCAACGGTGGACTAAGGTAAGGGGAGAAATATTTCGACGAGGTAAATGTTTCTATTTGCTAGACCCCAACACCATCATACTGCGGAGGAACGAGGAATATGCTTTCTGGCATGTCCAGTTGAAGAATACTGTCGTAAGTAATTCTTGCTATTTTTATTTTTATTTCGTAAGTAATATCTCAGAGATCGAAAACGAAAAATAAACCCTGGGCGGCTTAGGATGTTATTTTCAACTTTTTTTGACTGTGGATAGTTTTGTGCTTTGGATACCTTTATCAGGATTTCTAGGAGACATTGTGGTACCTTGAAAGAGTGTTCCAATGCCCTAAGAATTGGGGAGACATTCTGGCCTGTTAAACGCGATCTTGACGTCTACGTGACCAGCAAGACTGCACTGGCGTCTATTGTGGAGTACCCTCTCCAGAAGTAAAGCTGTACGTAAGACAGTCCTCCCTGTTTCTGTCAGTCGGTCATGGTGATCTCTCATTCGCTGTGTCATAACCCCCGGTACATGAAAAAGTTCCAGGTCTTATCAGGGAATTAAAAAAACGTGTAGTCAAATACTTGAAAGGCTTTCTCTTAATATTTAAAAAGTGTAACTACTTTTCCTTTAATTTGGTGCGCTCACACCCAGGATCCTGGGTACATGCCCCGGGCAAAGCAACATCAAAATTTAAGTACCAAGTTTTTTCAATTAGAATAAAGTTTCTCTAAGCGAAATCGCCCCTCGGCAGTGATTTACCAAGCACTCCGAGTGTATTTCTGCCATAAAAAGCTTCTCAGTAAAAACTAATCGGTCTTGCAGATGCCGTTCAGAATCGGCATAAAACATGTACGTCCCGTCACGCCAATTTCTAGCAAAAATTAAAAGAAGCACGACGCGAATTGGAAAAGAAGCTCGACCTAAATTCTCTTCTTCTACTTTTCCACAGTAACAAACGAACTTTTAAAATAGAGCTTTCATATGACAACCTTTATCACACCAACATTAGCACTTCTGCACTTATTCACGGAGAGGCA
This sequence comes from Eurosta solidaginis, assembly GCF_040869045.1. Taxonomy (NCBI): domain Eukaryota; kingdom Metazoa; phylum Arthropoda; class Insecta; order Diptera; family Tephritidae; genus Eurosta; species Eurosta solidaginis. Next base: position 172,148,719 of record NC_090321.1, on the reverse strand, counting down.
AATTTGTTTCTTTGTCGTGGTTTAAACCTTTCAACCCATAAAATATTACTAACTCAAAAATGTGCTTGGATATTACTAAGCAGAACAGAAGACACCTGCTCTTATGACGATACGTGCTGGTCATGTTAAATTAGGCATTATTCCTAGAAAGTAGCTATCAACTGTTTGTTGTAATTTTATACATTTGTTGCTTAAAAGTCGGCCTTTTCTTATTTAACTTAACGATTGGTAAACAACTAAAAGAAGTGAAGAAAAAAAATTGTAAAAATTCCTGTTCATCCACGAGTGATGGCTGAAACGGCTACTTTTATTACTTTTCGATGCGTGTTGCGCATTTAAAAGGTTTCCTGCCCAAAGCCGCAATTTCCGTCGCTTTTTTACCAAATATGATTTTTTTCGATTTGTTGTTTTTTTTTTATTCATTGAACACTTAATCAATCTACATAATCTGCATTCGATATGCAGCTGACATTCGCAATAAAGCAACAAAAATTACAACAAAACTAAATGAAATATAGGAAAAAAAATGTTTAAAAAGAAGCAATTTGATGGAAGATTGAAAAAAGCTTTAAACCTAAAGTCAGGGGTGTTGCCCATTTAACGCTTCTTTCACGTGCTGTTTAGTGCCGAGACCTCACTTTTGCACTTTTGTTTGCTCATCCTTTGTTTATACGTTTTTTCTGATCGTTCGACTTCATGACTGAAATACCAACCACAACCACATAAATGTTTAAAGCCAAAGCCAAATGCATATTTTTTGCGCTTTGGTCCCTGCAAGAGTGATCCTTCTCAGTCTTCCTCTATCTGCCAATCTCAGCCGCCTATCTGTGTAGCTACAAGCACGAAGAAAAAAGAACCAAGCAACAACAAGAACAACATAAACACTCACTCACTGTGAGTGATCCTTCAACATATTGATATATGACAAGAATATAATATAAATCCGCCTACTTGCTTCAAAAATTGAAAAAAACGAACTTTGCTTAAGAGAAGAAAATCAAGAAATAAGAACCTCGGCGATCGCTTCAGATTTCAATCGCTGGAAAACTTGATGATCATAAAGTCTTAAAAACATTGATTTTAAGTCTGCATATTTTGATTTATTTTCATAAAAAAAAATATTTTAATATTCGTGGCACAGCTGAATTTTGTGTTGTTGTAGAATTGTTAATTTTTTTCATTTTAGATGTAGGTACCTTTATGAGCTCAAGACTTCCTTTTATTGTTTAATGAAATGAAAGCTTTTGTTTTTTTTTTGCATTTATTTTATGTCCTCCATTCAAAGCCACTTTTTATAGTTATTATTTTATTTTTCAAATAGGTGGTCCTTTTCTGTTCTTTTCATGAGGTACCCACTTGCTTATAAATCTTTTTGACAGCGCAAGGTTAAGGATGCATCGATGTTTGTCGTCATAAAAATGAAAATACGAATACGAAACTTAACATTTGAGTCGAGATGTTAAAATCAATTTATGCGAATATGTATTGAGTGCTTGTTACCATATTTTTTTTTTCCATATTCATTTGTAGGACCACACAATATATATAATAATATTATTATAAAAAATATTTCAAAACTAACTGCAGTATTAGCAATCCTCGTATGTTATTATTACTAGAGCTTGCGATTTCTTCTTGAGTTTCGAAATTCGAAAAATCGATAACTTGGATTCTCGTGAGATTTTGGAATCTCAAAATGCTCGTAAAGCTTGCTAGCTTCTCGACACTAAATTTGGTAGCTGCAGTAGTATAGGCACTCCGGTGTTTATACCAGAAGAAATCGACCTTTGGACTCTACTATGGCTCCGTTTCCCGAGTAGAGTCCCCTTGGCTGTTCACATCTCGTGAACAGGAGGGGTGGGAAGGCTCCACCTGACTCGGACAGGTTTTCTCCCGCTTTCCTATATTTATCTCTATCTTTAGTTTGTTTAGATATTTTCCCTCAGGCATGAACTCAATTTTGCTATGTAATTGTTGGGGAAGGAGAAGTGGCAAGAACCGCGCCTCAAAGCCGACGAGCCTCAGCCGGGCTACTACCATGCCACTCCGCCAATCCTCCTCTAGCGCCCAACGGACGTGCCTGGTGGTAATGAGTTCAAGTTTTTGTTATTCCCCGACTCCGTTTCCCTCTCCACATCTTATTTGTCATTTTCTACTTATCTTTTCGGACTGGTTAGGATCATGAAGGCAGCATCCGTCCAGCTTTCTGGAAGGGATTAGTGCTTGATTGAAATATAGACAAATCACTTTATTTAAGGGGGGTGCGATTAACACAATGTCGACAGGCCTTTCATAAGTGTCAGCACACGTTAAAGTGGTGTTTGATATTGGGTGAATCGCAATAAAATTTCGTGTAAGACTCAGCCATTTAAGCTGCCTCTTATGCAGTCCAGTACAGCGTATGAGTGAGGTTTTGGCGGCTTACCAGGGGTAGATAGGGGTTTCGCGGTGAGGTGTAGCATCCACGCTGCGTGTTACCGCACTCGCTACTGTTGTGCTGCACCCTACCAGAAACTTAACAGATTTAGATGACCTAGACACCGGACGCAAGACGCACGGACGTGAGATTCCCACCATGACCTTGCCTAGCAGTAACACCAAGTAAGCACCAAAGTAATTACAACAGGAGGTTTATAATTTTCAGATATAACGATAAATTTTTTTTGCTAGATAACAGTTTTATCTTCCTTCAGCAGAATTTGTTTAAGTTTTGGAGGTAGTGCACATTTTTAATACTCACTGAGTTTTTCTCTTCTTGGTTTTTCCTTTTTATTCGTGCCTATTAAAGATTTTGCAGTGAGGCCAAGTCATTGAAATCCCGATAGTGTATTCTAAAACGAATTACGCAATTGATACAAACACGAATATAAATATTCGAATTCATAACATTAGTGAATATTTTAATTAATATTTTGTTATAATAGGTATCCTTTAACACATTTTTGAAGGATTTTTATTGAATTGCATACACGTTTTTGAATTTTTGGGTGTACGACAATTTAATTGAAATTAACTTTAAAACTGTGGTTTATTTCCAAAGTTTATTGGTTGAGTTATCCATTGAAAATTTGAATCTTTCCAGTTTTTATTTCTAAGGTGGGGAGTCTGCTTCCATGTTTCCTGCGTATCAAAAAAAACAAAAGTCGGAAGCGCACGGAGTATCTCGGTCATTTCGAATTCGCACTTCGGCGTGAATGGAAGATAAGGAAGAAGAGGATAGAGCCGTTGCAGGAGGTCTAGGGTTGTTAGCGTCGAACCGCAGAGTTACGCGTAATTTAGCGAGGCAAATAGAGAACCAGATAGCAGGGTCGCTTTTTACCCAGATTGATACTGGTATTCCGCTTCCAGAAGATTTTGTTCCCACTGAACTCCTGACCCGGTGTACCGCACGTGTTTTTGGAACTACGATTCCCGGCGTACCTCGGTAACCAACGATCCGAATCACAAAAGAGGTGACCTTTAATACCTCCAACAGCAATTTGAATTTGAATTTTGGAAGCTTGACGAAGTGATGGAGATGTCGGAAGGAGAGGACCAGCAAATAGAAACCGTACCAGGAGTCGTACCAGACGGAGTAGGGATGCCTGTCAACGACGACGGGGCAGGAGGCTCGAAGGGAAGTGGTGGAGAATCAAGTTTGCCACCGACCACTGTCGAACAGCTGAGTAGATTGATGGCGATGGTTGCCCAGCAGAATGACATGGTCGCCCAGGCGATGAACGAGGTCCGACTGATGAAAGAAAATGTCAAGAACCTGAGCAATAGAGTGGCGGAAGTGGAAACGTCAGCGGGAACACCAAGAAACACCCCAGCTAGGTCTTCAACTCCTGAAACGAGACGGGAGAAGTCTGGACCCGACCAGAGCATTGGATGAGGCACTACAAGCAGCCAACCTCAGTCGAAAGGGGAGGGCAGGACCAGGAGGAAAGTAGATCTCGATAAATGGCATGTTAAATTCGATGGTTCTAGCAAAGGAATGACAGTAGAGAGTTTTATTTTTCGAATAGAAAAGATGAGGGAACAATATGACATTTCATATCACCAGTTATTCACAGATTTTCATTGCTTAGTAATCGGTAGTGCCTTGAAATGGTACTGGCAAGTCTTGGAGGACCATGCCGATGAGCTCGACTTCGAGTACTTCAGGCTGAAGACCGTACTAATCACCCAGCAACACGCACAGGAGACCTTCGGGGAGTTTTATGGTGATGTTCATAATCTTACCTTCCAACTGAGAAGCTAAAAAGGAAAATAGGTGTAAGTCGTCTTTTCATAACATGGTTTGTTTTTCTTGTGGCGGTGATTCTTCGTTCTGTGCCTTCAAGCCAAGTCAGGGAAATCCGAGGCTGGCAGAGATGTCCGGGAGCTCCTGCCAGGAAAAGAAGTACCCGGAAGCCTCGAGCCAGTAAGGTTGTTAAGGAGGGAAAGTAAAGAAGAAATTAAAGGGAACAAAAGAGAAGGTATGAGTAGGGAGAGTAAAAGTTTACATCAGCGGAAAGTAGAATATGAGGAAGCGAGGAAGCGAATATTTTGTGAGGAAATTATAAAGAGGAAAACAAGTAGCAATTATAGGAAAATAGGGAAGTTAAGAGCAAAGAGGAGGGAGTTCAAGAGGATAGCGAAGAAGATAGTGTCCACCATAGTGACAGTTAGAGGCGACAACAGGTTCTTCGGCCAGACAAAAATAGGAGGTGTGGAGGTGCTAGCGCTGCTGGATTCAGGAGCAGGCGCATGCTGTATAGGGAAAAATGCAGAGCTTTTATTAAGAGGTAAGGAAGTGTTGGTGAAACCCATCAAAGGACAAAACATTCGCACAGCCCATGGAGAAGAAACAGCGGTAGTGGGAATAGTCACCTTGCCAGTGTTGTGGGATAATGTCACGAAGGATATAGAGTTTTTAATAGTGCCAGCTCTACAGCAGGAGGTTTACTTAGGGGTTCATTTTTGGCAGGCGTTTGATATGAGTGTCGTGAGTAAAGGTGTCCGTGCCAGTGTGAATGAGGTTTCAGTAGTAGAGCTCGCGCCAGCCGAAGGAGACCTGTCCTTTGACGCCATTCCCCACGATCTGTCCCCCGAACAAAGCGTAATATTGGAGCAAGTTAAAGCCAGATTTCCTTCGTTTGCCGTATTAGGTTTAGGAAAAAAAAATCTCGAAGAACACGTGATCGAGGTAACAAACGAGAACCTACCTGTCAAACAAAGACACTACCCCATATCCCCAGCTTTCCAAAAGCTCATATATGGCGAGCTGGACCGAATGCTGGCCATGGGGGTAATAGAAGAGAGTGGTAGTAGTTGGAATTCGCCAGTGTCCCTGGTTGTAAAGGGCACCAAAAATAGACTTTGTTTAGATGCACGAAAGGTAAACGAGAGAACTATTAAAGATGCATACCCACTCCCGCACATTGACGGCATACTAAGTCGTCTACAAAATACGCGTTTCATATCAGCCATAGATTTGAAAGATGCCTTCTGGCAAATACCCTTAGAAAAGAGATCTCGAGAAAAAACGGCATTCACAGTACCCGGCAGGCCCCTGTACCAGTTCACCGTCATGCCTTTCGGGTTGTGTAATGCCACGCAACGCATGTGCAGATTGATGGACAAGGTTATACCCGCTTCATTACGAGAGTCTGTGTTTGTGTATCTGGAAGATTTGCTAGTTTGTTCAGAGGATTTTGTGTCTCATATGTGTCTTTTTGGAAAAGTTGCTAAATGTCTGTGGGATGCCAATCTAACAATAAACGTTGAAAAGAGTAAATTTTGTTTTAGAGGGGTTAGGTACCTTGGCTACGTGGTAGGAGACGGATGTATACGCACAGATGCCAACAAGGTGGCAGCCGTGAGAGACTTCCCAGAACCCCGTACCCCGAAACAGCTCAGGCGGTTTCTAGGTATGTCAGGCTGGTACCGCAGATTCATACAGGACTACGCGACCATCGCAGCACCGCTGCACGACTGCCTGACAAAAGACAAGATTAAGAAATTTACGATGACTGACGAAGCTAGACTAGCCTTTGAACGCTTGAAAGAGTGTCTAATCTCTGCCCCCGTACTGATACACCCAGACTTCAATAGACACTTTTATATACAATGCGACGCCTCAATGGACGGAGTGGGAGGGGTATTATTTCAGCTAGACGATCAAAATAATGAGCGCCCAATTGCATACGTTTCGGCGAAGTTAAACAAAGCGCAACGCAACTACAGCATCACGGAGCTAGAATGTTACGCAGCAGTTTTAAGTGTTAAGAGGTTTAGGCCCTATGTAGGGGGACTTCCCTTCACGGTGATTACGGATCATGCGAGTTTGAAGTGGCTAATGAACCAGAAAGACCTGTCTGGTAGACTTGCAAGATGGAGTCTAAAACTGCAGGCCTATGACTTCGACATCCAACACCGGAAGGGAGCCCAAAATATTGTACCCGATGCCTTGTCACGCATGAATATGGATGAGATAAAAATTGACGACCGGAACTTAGACATATGTTTGGACTCGAAAACTGAAACTTTGAAAAAGACCGTGACAGACAACCAGGACAAACTACCAGAACTGTGTATATCTGACGGGTACGTGTACAAGCGAACGCAATTTAATAGGGGGGACGAACATCAGCAGACCTACGCCTGGAAACTCTGGGTACCGTCAGGGCTTCGTCCGGGGTTGGTGGAATCCTCTCACGACTCGCCATCGGCAGGACATGGCGGTATGCACAAAACCCTAACTAGGCTCCGCGAAAGATATTATTGGCCCGGCATGGCGACAGACGTACAGAGGTACGTAAAGGAGTGCCAAGTCTGCAAAGGCAACAAAACACAAAATTCATATCATAAGCCTTTAATGGGAAAACAGCGCATAACTGAAAGACACTTTCAGCGTTTATTTATAGACTTTATGGGTCCATACCCACGTACATGTAGTGGCAATGTTTATATATTCGTGTGTTTGGATCACTTCTCCAAATCCGTGTTCTTGAGGCCAATGCGTAAAGCTACCGCGGCGGAAATTGTTAAGTATCTAGAAAACGAAATATTCCATATATTCGGTGTACCCGGGTATGTACACTCCGACAATGGAAGGCAATTCATCTCCGAAGTTTTCAGTTCATTTTTAAAGAAATATGGTACCCAGCATGTGAGAACAGCGTTTTACTCTCCACAAACTAACGCCGCGGAAAGAGTGAATCGGTCGGTGCTTCAAATGTTGAGATCGTATATCGATGGCAACCAGAAGAACTGGGATAAGCACGTCAGCGACGCAGCGTTCGCACTCAGGAGTGTGGAATACACTGCAATAGACTGTTCGCCATATTACGCAATCTTCGGTATGCCGATGATACAGCATGCTGCATCATACGAGATATATCGAAGACTTGGCGCCTTAAAGGATATGGATTGTGAGGTAGATGCGATAGGAGACAAAGCCCAGCTCATTAGGGACAAAATCCTAAAAGAACTTAAGTTGGCACATGAGCGAAGCAAAAAGGTTTACAATACACGAAGCACAGAAGTGATCTTCAAAGTCGGACAATTGGTATACCGCCGCAACTTCAAGCAAAGTTCCCAAGTGGAAAACTACAACCCGAAATTAGCCCCAAAACAAGTTAAATGTATTGTATTAAAAGTAATCGGGAACTCTATGTATGAACTTGGGGACATGAGTGGGAAGAAGGGGGGGGGGGGGTATACCATGCTAAAGATATCTTTGTGGCGTAATATGTGGGCCGTGTGTAGTATTGCACCTGTGAACTCCGTGAATGTCTCTGTCTGTCACTTCATGAGTAAAGTTACACGTGTACGTGTGTTGACGTAGTGACGTAATTTTTCTTAACGCAAAAGCTTCACCAGTGAAAGTACTTGACCACAATTCCGCCCATCTGTGATTTTCTTGACCGTGGTAGTATTCCTTTTAACTTATCCGCTAATATTTTATTTGTTTTGATTATTATTGCGATTATTTATTTTTTTACTATTATTTGACTGACTATTTTACCTTTTTATTGACTGTTTTAGGGCTTATTTGGGCATGTTCTCTGATATAGAATTTAGGCTGTAAAATATGTGATATAGACTTTAAGTTCCCATAGCTGTGATATAGCCATAGAAGTTCATGTATGTATGTACCTATGTTCTGTTTTAGTAATTGCAATCTGCATATGCGTTCAATACCCGGCTACAGGTCGTGGGTCGAAGCCAGACGTTGGGCTAATCCTAGACGTCAGGCGACGTTAGGAATCCTTTCACGCACACGCTCCATGCTGCAGGCAACATCGGCGGATGCGAGCCTGTAACGCCAGCCTGGCCCTATTTGTTCTGAATCCGGCCCCTGTATCATTACCTATGTGTGTGTGTGTGTGTGGGCAAGTACTTTTGTGAATACAATATTGCATGTTAGAAATGCAATAGTAGTTTAAACTGCACTAAATATGCGGGACTATAAGGCAGTTCACTATGCGTATGTATGCGTATCGGTTGCTAAGCAAAAGTAGGAGAAATTCAGCGATTAGATACAATGAGATACATATACACATGAAACTAGTCAGTTAGGCCAAGAGCAGGAACCGTAGGATATAAAAGGGTCATAACGGCGGTAAACTCCGCATTACGGGGCGTTTCTTTTGCAAAGTGCGATCGGCAGCCAACAAAATTGGCATTAGAAAAAAAAAATAAAATACAATTTTTCTATTTTTGGTGAAGTGTGCTGAAGTATATTTTCAAACGAGAGTATAAGTCGCGAGTGGGTGAATTGTGGAGTTAGTGCAAAAACTAATAAATCACTGAAAACTTTGAGTGGGCGAAGTAGGTGCGGGCAAACCTAGAACCCGATGCAGGAGCGAAACCCTGGTTCGATCGAGTAAGGACACCTGAAAATAAGTCAAGAACGTGCTTTAAGAAAACGCGTATCATAGCTCAAAGCGTTTCGGTCGGCTGTGTGCTGCCCATTTTACCGACGGCAGAAAGAAATGCACTTTCACCACCAGTTTCACAAGAGAAATTGAGAAAAGAAAAAAAAAGTGTTTTCTTTGAGAGTCATGTGAAGGTGATATGAAAAAAATATCATTTTTCTTTTTGCTTCGGGAAACCGGCTGCCACTTAGCACTGACGATTCGTAGTTGAAGACAGCCTACTAACTTTAGTTTCCTCCACCACAGGCTACCAATAGTAAGACAAACCGCCACCAAGCACCCTGATCTTCGTGCATACACACACAATCACTCACGCATACACACACGCACACTAATATTTTATATGCCCGCAATCACCCGCCAATCACACGCCAACATCAACAGCAAGAAAAGTATCTGCGAGATTGTAAGCGGTGACAGGTGAAGGATATCAACAACCACCACAGGTTATTATAAGCTAACACAGCTAATCAAGTAAGTGGAAAGCTAAAGAAAGTCATTGACCGCTGCAAGATCTCCAGCGGCCACCTAACAATACCCCATGGAAAACCAGGAGACGAAGAGCGAGTGCGCCCGCTCCATGCGGAGAAAATACCAACGAGAAGGTACCAGCGCAGCAGCCAGCAAGAAGATCAGATTCGAGTTCTCTCTATATATATATATATTTTTGATTTGCTTTGTTTGTAAGGTTCTTGTAAATGTATGCTCTCAAGCTTTGTAGGACACGTAACTAGTTAGGTATGCTTTGCTTTGTTTCTTGTTCCCTTTGCGTTTCGTTTCCTTAGATATCATTTCATTAGGCCATCACGACATTATAAACTCAAATTTTGGTATTGTTGAAAGCAAGAAAACTTCAAGAAGAAAATTTATTTCGAGGAGATCATATTTCGAAGTTTGATTTCGTTTGAGCAATTTTCTAGGTGAGAAAGAAAAAAAGGGAAAAGGCTCAGACCCGAGAACGAAATTCTTGTTGATGTTCTATTGTATGTCAAGCGTAATAAATAGCGATCAAGGTAGCGAAAGGCAAAATAGAAATATAGATCTGCCGGTTTTTCTTTTTTTTTTTTTTGCACGTAACATCGGAAGGCGGCCCAGGTGACACTAGTTACCCATTATCGGAATAACCCAAGGAGTAGAAGAAAAAAAAACTCATATTCGGCCTCAGTTTTTTTTCTAGTTCAATTCACTATCAATTACAATTTTCTTGCTCTTCCTTTTTTTTTGTTTTTTTTTTGTCCTTTTTTTTTCATTGATTCCTACCGTTTCCCGCTCGCTTCCGAAATTAACAAACTTGCTGATGTGATTTAATGTAATTTTATTTTGATCCCGCCATGGATTTGCTAGTATCTATTATTTATGCGAAATTACACTTTTGAACTCAGCAAATCTTGCAAGTTCTTTTTATGTTTTTTTATATTAATTTTGATCTGCGAACATGGCCGGGTTGCTCAATTCAACGCAATAAATAAATAACTAACGCATGGTTGACCCGCTCGCTGCTCCCAAACACGAGCGAGTGACCAGGCACTAGAAAAAGATAATCTAAGAGACCACTGAGCAACTATCTACAAACATATGTATGTATGTATGTAACCACGTATGTTTATCTCTCCCACTCTTTAGCAGAATCCGCGCTCTGGTACCATAACGCTGGAAAACTGAGGTGAGTGAGATCATATATACATATACACATATATATTCCAATTGTTTACTATGAAGTTTTGCTTCTTTTATGTCATATGTATGTGCTTATATTTATGTGGACATTAATATGTACATGGATAACATATAAGCAAATATATACCCCAAACCTATCTTTTGTTTTAAATTCTAGCTTTGAATTTTTCGGTAGCAACCTGAAGTTGCGTTGGATTAACTTTCTATAAACCTAAGGTTTCTCGTGTATTTCCTTTTTGAGTTTTTTACACGGATACGCGTGACATTAGTTCGTAGACAGCTAGGCTGTTAGGTTACAAAAAAAAAAAAACTAATTATGATTTATATTTTTTTAGAATAAACTTGATATTTCTTGAATTTCCATATATATATATATCTCATAGTGTTAGTTATACCCAAAACTTCTTATTTGCCTTGTTTTGGTAACATTTTTCTTTTTTTATTTAATGAATTACATAATCCTTAGGATATTGAACTATAATGTAGTTATGATAGGGTAGATAGTAGAGGAGTACAATAAAATTTAATGTTGGTACCTTGAAATATACTTCAGTCTTTTGCCCTTGAAGATTGGGTGATGGAGTGCTAAGCATATAGCTTTGGTGTGGGTGTTACGCTAGGGAGGAAAGGGTACGTGGGAGTAAGGAAGACATGACTAGACCACACTTGCATTAGAGACGGACTATTTAGCGCTTCCCAAGGCAGTCGGTTATATGTACCGGAGCGACTCGGGATTTTTCCCGACTAAGGACTGTCATTTCAGTGTGACCCCATCTAATTTGTTTCGTCCCTCCCACAAATTGTCATCCTCCCAGCAGCTCCTTGCAGCAGGACTGCTCCATATTCTCTTACTCCGGGAAGGCATCGAATCCAATCCGGGTCCGTCTCCTGACCCCGGTCCTGAGAAATGGTTTTGCTGCATCTGCCGGAAAAGAATCTTTTTAGGACGGTCATACTCTGTTCAGTGTGTCTCGTGCAAGGAATGGTTGCATCGGACAGGTTGTTCTGGGCTTGATCCCAAAACCCGACGTCCACGTAACTTTTATAAATCTTTTGTGGCTCCTTGCTGTTCACGCCCAAGGGCGTCCCGTAGTCTACGTCTAAGCGCCCCCACTACCTTCCAGCAGCCCCGCTGCTCAGCAAACCACAACAAGTACCCGCTGCTGCTCGCGCCCCACGGCGCCAACAACTCAAACAGCTTCTACCACTCATAACTACAATATTCGCAATAGAGTCGGAAGAAATGCTGAGCAACAGCCCCTGCCCCCGTCTTCTCCCCCCCTCTTTTCCGGCAGCAATCGTGCAGGTCAGGGAAACAGACTCTTAGTCCCTACCTCCGTTTGCACCGTTTGCCAGCACAGAATATATATGTTTGCGACATCCGCCCAATGCAGCTCCTGCCTTGGGTGGTGCCACTTCCCTAGATGTTCTGGTCTCCGCGACGGCAACCCCCTGACGGGTTTCATCGCACCATGTTGCCAGGTCGCAAACCCAAATCATCCGCGTACCCCAATGCTTGCCCAAGGACGCCCAGTCCTAGGGCCACAACAGCAATTGCGTCCTGGCCTTCCCCAAGCCAGGCGTAGTCACCCGTCACTTACCCCCAGAATGGCGACGTCTCCCCTTATGCACTTCAGAATTCTGCAGTTAAACTGTAAAGGACTAACTGGGAAGATTACGGAGATAGTCGATTTCATGGAGCGGCACAACATCCGCATTGCTGCGATTCAAGAGACTAAACTCACAGCAAGATCTGCATTGCAGACCTGCTCTGGGTATAACGTCCACAGGAAAGACCGCGAGAGCGGAAATGGAGGCGGTCTCGCGTTTATCATACACCACTCTGTGCAATATTGTATATTTGATCCTGGCATCGACCGCAGGGACAATGTCTTAGAACGTCAAGGCCTATATGTCCGGTCAGGCGATGCAAACCTAGAAATCATCAACATCTACATCCCTCCTGCCACCTGTTGCCCCAGTGGATACCGCCCTAATATCAGGGACTTACTCACTGGCAACAATCGCATTATCTTAGGCGATTTCAATGCCCATCATGATCTATGGCATTCAAACTTGCGGGCGGACAGTAGGGGTGAGATGTTGGCGGATCAAATAGAAGAAACGACGTTCTGCACAATAAACGGAGACGCCCCCACACGTATGGTAGGAAGCTGTCACAGCTCGCCAGATATCTCAATCGTGAGCGCAGAACTCGTAAACTGCCTCAACTGGCAGCCGATGGTAACATTGGCATCCGACCACCTGCCCATACTTATTTCGCTTTAGCGTAACGCCGACTTCATCGTCACTGAAAAACGCACTTTCATAAACTTCAAAAAAGGAAAGTGGAAGAATATAAATCCTTTACAGACAGCCGCCTAGCTGCCCTCCCTATCCCGACTGATGCCCGCCAAGGGGAGCGTGCCTTCCGTACGGTCATTAAAGCCGCCTCGGCACATTTCATTCCCGCCGGGAGAATTCCCGAAATCCGGCCCCACTTCCCGGCGGAGGCCACAAACTTAGCGATAGAACGTGACCTTATAAGACAGCTTGACCCAGGCGACCCCCAAATAAGGGATATAAACCAACGCATCAGATTGCTTGTAGATGAGCACAAGCGGACGAAATGGTAGGAGCACCTAAGAGGTTGTAACCTCTCTACCGGTGTGGGTAAACTTTGGTCCACCGTAAAGTCCCTATCGAATCCGACTAAGCACAAAGACAAAGTTTCCATCGCCTTTGGCGAAAAAGTGCTGTCGGACGCGAAAAAATACGCGAGCGCTTTCTGCCAACAATATATAATGCATCCTACGGTCGACAAAGATAGACGGAGAGCCAATAGACGCGCACATAAACACAAATTCAGCGCGTCACCAATAACCATCACCGCTAAAGAGGTTGAGGACGCCATTGGTCGTGCTAAACCATCCAAAGCAGTGGGCCCAGACGGCATAGCCATGCCGATGCTTAAAAACCTAGGGAAAGAGGGTTTCAAATATTTAGCGCATGTCTTCAATCTCTCTCTTTCCACCTTTGTCATACCTGAGAAATGGAAAATGGCCAAGGTGGCCCCGCCACTAAAGCCTGGGAAACCAGATAACATAGGTGAGTCGTATCTTCCGATATCTCTCCTATCGCCAGTGGCAAAGACGCTTGAAGCCATTTTGCTCCCTTATTTCCAAGCAAATTTGCAGCTAGCCCCTCATCAACATGGCTTCAGAAAACTCCGTAGCAATACCACCGCGCTAAATGCCATTATCACCCAGATAAATTGCGGTTTAAATCAATACCCCCACCATAGGACAGTACTCGTAGCGCTAGACCTATCAAAAGCCTTTGATACGGTCAACCATGGCTCGTTACTGCAAGACCTGGAAGGGTCTACCCTTCCCCCATGTCTTAAAAGGTGGACCGCAAATTATCTGGGTGGTCGGCAGATATCGGTGCAATTTAGAAACGAAACATCAAAACCAAGGAGAATTAAACAGGGGGTGCCACAGGGTGGTGTCCTATCCCCACTTTTGTTTAATTTCTACATATCTAAGCTAGCTTCACCACCGGAAGGAGTCACAATCGTTTCCTACGCCGATGACTGCACAATAATGGCCACAGGCCCAGGCCCAAAGATCGATGCGCTATGCAATAAAATAAACGGCTACCTCCCTGATCTCTCCAGTTTTTTCGCCTCGCGAAACCTGGCATTATCACCGATTAAATCTTCCGCGACCTTATTTACAACATGGACGCCCCAAATGTCGACCATTTTGAACATCCACGTCGATGGCACTATGCTACCGACTGTCCGACACCTCAAAATCTTGGGTATGACGTTTGATCAGGATCTACATTTTGGTGAGCACGCAGCCGCAATTGTTTCGAGAATTCAGAGCCGTAACAAAATCCTCAAATCCCTCGCTGGCAGTACTTGGGGAAAAGATAAAGAAACGCTCATAACTACATACAAAGCAATTAGCCAGCCGATTACGTGCTACGCGTCACCCATATGGTCGCCAAGCCTAAAAATCACCCACTGGAAGAAACTACAGGCCTGCCAAAATACTGCTCTCAGAATCTTATGTCCCCAGAACACCATCTGCATAATGAGGCGAGAATACTCCCCATCAGGGAGAGAAATGAGATGCTGACCAAACAGTTCCTGTTGAATACCCAGAAACCTGGGCATCCCAACAGACATCTGATTGATGAACCAGCACCGCCTAGGGGCTTAAGGAGTCATCTCCGTAAGCATTTTGAGGAAATACGGCACCTGAGAACCCAGCCGTATGAAGTGAAAAAACACAAGCAGGTCCTTGGTGAACTCCATAAACAGGCGTCGGACCTTTATGCCGGGAATTGCCCGGTGATTCCAGTACTTAATGAAAATTATCCAAAACTTGCGGAAGAGGAACGCATACTCCCCAGGGAAACGCGTGTCACTCTTGCTCAACTTCGTTCTGGATACTGTAACCTTACCTATCCAGAATCAACCCCGACATACAAAATGTATGCCCCGCTTGCAATGTGTTCCCACATGACACCAACCATCTCTTCAATTGTAATGTGGAACCAACGCCTCTAACACCCCTTTCCTTATGGTCCACCCCTGTTGAAACGGCAAGTTTCCTTGAACTCCCGTTAGAGGATATTGATGACAATTTCGGATCGGTCGCGGCTGTTAGGTGGGGCGAGCATTGCTACAACAACAACAACAACGGACTATTTAGTATTCGGATAAGGGGGCGTTGCACACTGGAGTCAAGGCGACGCCCAAGGCTGCGCAAGAAACGCCACAGGAGGGGAGGGCCGACTCCAACGGACAGGACAGGACTTTTCTTTCTTCATCTTCTCTGCACCCAATTCATATTTGTTCTCCCTTTTACTTTCTGTCCCGGTATCCGTCACCTTTTTACCTCGCCCCATCCTTACCCAATCCTATTTGATTTCCTCCCTGACGAAACAAATATAACCAGACATGATAAATAAAAATTTTGTTAATGTTGGTGCTATCAAGGAGGGTGGAAAGGGCCCCCCACCGACGAGCTAGCTCGGGCTCGCCGGCATGCCTGTTCACCATCACACCTTGATAGAAACACGCACCTACATAACAATGTCAATCTTTTAAAAAATATTAACTTGTACAGTGCATCTTATATATTATTTCTAGTTGCTGTTTTTATGTGCAGGTCCCTTTTTCGCTCTTATTTGGAATCCAAATCTATAAATAAAGTTTTGGTTGTAAATATGGAGGAGATTCGTGCTATTAGCAAGCGTTGGGCATTATTGGTCTTAGTGCTTTTGTTTAGCTATATTTTATTAAAATAATTTATGAACAAGTAAAGGTATCTAAGTTCGGTTGTAACCGAACATTATATACTCAGCGTGAGCTACAATTTTGCATTTCATTTCAGATAAATTACGTTTCTACATAACACGTGGCACCGCCCGTTTAAACAAAAAAATTTCTCCACATTTCCTCTTACAATAAAAACTTGATAAGTGAAATAACATTGATTCAAAACTATTTTTTGCTAAGTTATAGCTTATTATTCTAGTCTACGACTCTTTTAAACTTGTTTTATATCTAAGTTGCCGTGGTCTTTAACCGATCCAGTCCATTTTTACTAGAAATAATTATAAGGAAAATATGTGTACACAATTTAATTTTTCTTCGAGTTATGGCTCCCGAAACATAGAAAATTAATAAATAAATGTAAGGCGTGATAACCTCCGAAGAGATTTTAGGCCGAGCTTTCCAATTTGCGTCGTGCTCCTCTTGATTTTCCCTACAAATTGGCCGGACGGGACCTACATGTTTTATGCCGACTCCGAACGGCATCTGCAAGGCAGATGAGTTTTCACCGACAGCTTTCCTTGGCAGAAATACACACGGAGCGCTGCCAAGCACTGCCGATGGGCGACCCCGCTTAGAAAAATTTTCTTCTAATTAAAAAACCTTATTTCTAAAATTTTAATGTTGCTTTGCCCGGGGTGTGAACCCAGGTCATACGGTGTGGTAGGCGGAGCACGCTACCGACACACCACGGTGGCCGCCGAAATAGAAAATTGCTTAGTCATAAAGGGGGCGGAGCCACACCCATTTTCAAAAATTTTAGTGTTTTCCAATTTAATGTTATAATTCAATTTAGAAAGAATAATTATATTGATACAAACTCTTTTTCGCTAAGATATAGCATATTTTATTCGTCCACGACCCTTTTCGTTAAGTTTTGTTTAAGTGGTGCCACGCCCATATAACAAAATTTTTAAAATTTTTATCAAGAGTCGCAATATCATTCCACACGTCAAATTTCAACATTCTAGGTGTATTATTTACTAAATAATCCGGTTTTTTGTGTTTTCCAAAATGTTATATATATAAAAAGTGGGTGTGGTTATCATCCGATTTCGCTCATTTTCAACACCAATCTATTCTGGGTCCAGATAAGCTCGTGTACCAAATTTGGTGAATATATCTTAATATTTACTCAAGTTATCGTGTTAACGGTTAGACGGACGGACGGATATGGCTCAATCAATTTGATATATGGGAGTCTATATCTATCTCGATGCCTTTATATCTGTACAACCAACCGTTATTCAATCAAAGTTAATATACTCTGTGTGCAAAGCACGCTGAGTGTAAAAATAAACGATTGTGAGCACACAAAGAAATCTATTTGTACTACGTCACTATTGTGAATATTTGGTTAGAACGAACACTGCATTACCGGCAGTTGGTAACATTCGTCGGATGGCAGCACAGATCCGGCTAGTATAATAAATTCAAAAAAGGATTAATAATATAAATTCAGTCCATAATATCGACACTTTTCAACCAAACAACTGCACGATTAAGTGTACTTTAAAAATCTTAAGGCCGATTTTCTCGAAAACAGGTGTGAGTGACATTTTCAGTTGTTCGCCAGCCTAAAGAATATTTTTTGTCAAAGTAGAATGAGAAAAGTTTTGACGAGCAAGGTTTAATATTCAACCGGCATGTGCCTGGAATTCCCATTTGAATTTATGACACCAAAATGTATTCATATATGGAGTTTGCAGAGCGTCTAACAAAGCAGATCTGTTTTTTGAGGTACTTTATGGCAAAATCTACACAAAACAAAGACCGGTGCTGTAGTAACAGCATTCCGCTCGGGTTATTGGACACGACTACAACAGCATCCATCTACAGAAATGTTGAGAAAACTGCCCAAGATTAATATTAGTTGGGAACATTTCACATTCAGTACATCCATTACGTAGGCAAGCAGTGGAAATATTACCATATTTCTATTAAAGCTGAGCCAAACGTGTTCCGAAATCTCTTGCTAGGTTATGCTCTGCTTTTTTCTTTAAGTGGTCTCTTAGCTCTACTGTCGAAGTTCTCTGGACAAGAGTTGGCAACGACTCTATATGACTGTGATTTAAGGCTTGCTTATGTTCCCTCGAACCAGTAGGAGAGCCAACAATTTAATTTGGCAGCAATTTAATTTTCTGCTTATGGCTGTTTAGTAAAGTTGTGTGAAGTGTTTTCATTATTCGTAAACGGAGAAATATCGGACAGTTACCTGGTTTTTCAGATGCCAGTAGCTGTATCTCTCTTGCCTCTTTCCTTGTTTAATGAACTCCAAAGATGGACAAAAGCGGGAAAAAATAACGCCCGGAGGCCATGCCGATCACTTCTTAGGAGCTTTCCGGCTGTTAAAATTTTTTACCAATCAAACCTCTCTTGGGTTTGAAGATATTGACCTAACTGTGAACTCTCACAGTCCAGAAATAAAGGAAGAATTAGCTTAGCCCATACCCAGAAGTTAGTGCCAGAAGTGCCAGTGTCTGCAATTATAAAAAAAGCAACCCTCAGCGAAGAACGACTGTTGAAGGTTTTGGCCTCATACCCCCGTAAGACTGGAGTCACAGGGCGAGTTGGTGCCGACCTCAATTTTAAGTTTACACAACTAAGATTGAAGCTGTTTCGAGAAAACATCTACCCAAGATGGGGAGACTAAACGATGCTGGATACACACTAAGGAAGCAAAACACCAAAAAAAAATAGCTTCTCAAATAATAAGAAAGCAAAGCATGAATTAAGTAGTAGTGACTAAACCTTACCGTGGTCTACCTATTTTGCTTAGAAAAACACGCAATAAATGTGACTCTACAATCGTACGAAGAGAGTGACCTCAAGTGGGAACCCAGTAACATAAATGGGGAACTAATAAAAACAACAACATGATAAGTAGGAAGCGTCAAATTCTTTTAAAAGACGAAAGCTAACTTGCTCTTCAGTAGGGCCTGCTCATCTGCCGGAGGTCAAAATAGTTTGCCGCTCACGGCAACATACCCAGAGCGAGCGGAAGTCGAAGGCAAACAAGGAGCATTTAACTATAGCTGTTTATCTAAGAACAATGCAGGAGAGATGCGACAGCAATCCCCAAATATTAAGTGCACATATTAAGAAAGCAGCATTAAACCTTCAACACCTGCAGGCCTCAGGAAGATACATTGGCTAGTGAAAATAAGATGTTCAAATTAGGGGTTCGATCGATGATTTGATTGATTTCTTTGATTTTTTAGAAGGAACTAGACAAGATGAATGATTAAAGTACCTTTAGGGCGACTACAAAACGAGAAGAAGAACGGCAAAGGAAGACACAAATCACCATACGCTTATGGTAGGTTGCAGAATCATCTATGAGGAGATTCGTGGTGAACTTTATCAGCAATGCATCATTGAAAGACTGGATACAATTGTCATAAACGGTATCAGGATACAGCGTTATAAAACAGGTACTTTTAAATCTTACAGCGGATGATGTTAAGGTTGTTCTTAATGCGCAAAGAAGATGTGCAGAATGGATATTCTGCTGAATAAGAGAAGACAGCCAAATAGGTCTTGTTATAAGCTCTGGAGATATGCACATATAGTTTAGAAGTGCAAAGAGACAGTAAATGGGTCGAAACTATGAAGGAAAATTAGTCAGGCTATGAACTGTTACTAAATGTTCGTTATGTGGGAGAGAACATTCATCCAGCAGTTTTAGATGTCCACAATGGTGGGGAAGCAAACGAAATTTCTCATGAGATTATAGCTCACTTTAATCCATTGTGAAGCGAAGTTTTCGACGAAGAATTTGGTCAGGAGCATAGTTCGCTCTCAGAGTCAGCTGAAAAACCCTCAATTTGGACAACAAGAAGACATTTTTCGCAGTAAATGAAGGGACTGGCCGTGACTGGATTCACTTGAGCACAAATCAAGCACCGAGAACATCAAATACTGTTATACCTTAAATATCGCAGTTGCAATAACTTAATTGCTTTCGAATATTTTAAGTGCAAGTCACATATGTTTTTGCGGTTTGTTGTTTAAGTCTTTTGTTCGTAGTGATTTTGCAGTAAAATGACCTACTTAAAGAACAAAAGAAATATACCGTTAGTATTGCTGACTAAGTACGTAAACGAATATTTATTAACAATAATCACTGATCAAATTCAGGCAAGTATAAGAAACTTGTTTTCACAATTCGTCATTATATCTCAATTTCATTGCTGTAATACCGTTATTTATATTGAACAGCAGCAGCAAACCGATTCGATATTGTAATTTACACCGTAAAACAATGAGTGTAAAATGCATGATTACACATAAAGTGTGTTTTACAACAACATTCAGCTGCTTTAGAAAATCATTTGCAGTTTGACCAATAATTAAAATTTAAAGTTGATTTTGATGAGACGATGGAATTACACTGACTCATGTGGAGAGCTTACATTATTTTTTGGTTGTAAATTGATTCTTCAATTTTGTTTTTGTGTTAAGTTTTTACTTGATGGAGTTTATGCAAGATCATACAAACATGTGTATTTAGGCAATTACAACATGTTCCTTTTTTGTTTTTTTTTTGTTGGTGCTTCTCACTTATATTCCTTGTTGCTGTTTGCTAACGTTTTCATTTCACTAACGCTTAAATCAGTTCTTCAGTTGAGCATTGCGAGTCAGTATGACCCATTTTGGACTTGCAGCAAATGTATTGCATCGCCTCTTCTGACATCTCAACATTATTGCACTTTAGTAATTAATCACAAAATTCGTCTACATATGATTTTACTTCAATTTTCGTTTTTGTTATTACTTCGTTTTCGTTTGAACACTCCATTTGCTTAATCAACTAGCGTTTGGTGGATGTTTTTATATAACTTTCATACTGAAGAAGAGGATTAAAAAGTATTTAACACTTTGGACAAACTTTTTGTGCAACGGAGTGAAAAAATCGTTCGAGCTTTTAATATGTGCTTTATTTTTTTGTTCAAGTTTAAATTAATTGAGCTAATCAATCAAGTGAATTATTCATGATGTGCATTTTAATCGCTTTAGAAAATTGGGTCCTTGTTGTTGCTGTTGTTATCGTTGAAGCGATAAAGACACTTCGCAAAGTTTTGGAAAGTGTTATCGATGTTGATGGATATAGATCCGATACATTCCGGTAACAAGCGTCATTGAGGCATAAGCCCGATCATCGCGGAAACGTTTTAATACAACATTGCACTTTCCAGGTTATCCCGTCCCCCACTTCCTATATCCATGAGGAACTTGGAATCGCTAGGGGCTCAACTGCTAAAGAAATAGGATTCGCCATGGGGAGGTGAGGTTGACAATTGGGTTGTAGAAGCTACAAATTACGCTGGAATCTCGATGAAATGGTTGCGCTTCACTACCCTGTTTAATCAAAACTGTATGTAAGTCGCCTCTTACGACAGGCATACCTGCCGTGGTTATATTCTAAGCCCTAAGTATTACTTTCCGAGCGAAAATAAAAAAATAAAAAATTTTCCGAGTTGTTAGAAGGAATGTATGGTGAACTTCTTATGCGAATGGGATCATCCTCTCAGTTTGATTTTTCGTTTTGAAAATTTGACCTATAGTTCTAATTTGCAGTCCCTGTAGAAGTCACAATTGCCGACAGCATTTGTTGTTGCATATATATTCACGCAGCTTCATCAAGATTATCCAATGAGGTTCTAGAGCGTAGGTTACTTAAGAATCGTAATAAGGTAGAAAGAAGATAAAGCGGTACACGTGTACATGGTTCCAAAGTAGTGGAAGAAGTAGGGCCTGGTATACTGTGCTGATCTGGAAATAAACATATCCTTCAAGCTGCCATATTACTGTAGCGTTTTTTAGGTGGAAGAAATAGCCGTAACCAAAGCAGAGAAAACATTGGAAGGAAATAGCTTAGACTGTAGCCGCGTCAATTTTTATAAAGACTGCAATTAAGGAAATAATCTCGCAAGGCAAAGCGTTTAAAAATGTTTTAGAGTGTTAGCAATCCCTGGAAAGAATCGTCACAGGGAGAAACATACATCTATATTGGGTACTTGGGAAAATGGGAATAGAAAAAGCGGATGAACTAGCTAAACAGGGCGTGTCCCTCTAAGCTTTCTTCATAAACATCCCAATTAGATTGGGCGAGAGGTGCACATAATCAATCAAGCGGGAAAGGCGTGGACCCAAACGCGAGACGGCAAAGTTTCGAATATCATGTGTAGATCTTACAACCTTAAATTAACAAAGTTACTCTTATCAATAAAGAGAGAGAACTCATAACGGGTATTCTGACTGGAAACTGCCTTTTGATATCACATTTAAGCTGAGCAGAGCTCACTGAGTATATTAACTTTGTTCGCATAACGGTAATCCGTAACGGCATAAAATAATCGAGATAGATATAGACTTCCGTCCGTTCGTCCCTAAACACGATTACTTGAGTAAATTTTGAGGTATCTTGATGAAATTTGGTATGTAGATTTCAGGGCGCTCATCCCAGATCGCTGTTTAAAATGAACGAAATCAAACTACAACCACGCCCACTTTTTCGATATCGAAAATTTCGAAAAACCGAAAAAGTGCGATAATTCATTACCAAAGAGGGACATAGCGATGAAACTTGGTGGGTGCGTTGACCTTATGACGCAAAATAGAAAATTAGTAAAATTTTGGACAACCTTCCATTTGATACCCATGTCACACAAACACATTCCAGGTTTACCCTAGGTTCATTTTCCTACATTGTGGTTTTCCCTTATTTTGTCTCCAAAGCTCTCAGCTGAGTATGTAATGTTCGGTTACACCCGAACTTAGCCTTCCTTACTTGTTTTAAATAAGGCTTAGTCAATAATAGCAGATTAAGGAAGTGCCGGTTGAGGGAGAAAATGATCGAGCATTTTTCTGTGCAAACTTTTTGTCCAACTATTAGTGATACAGCTATCGGATCTAGAAGTGAAAAGGGGCGTAGGTCGTCGATAATTTGGAGCATTTGCCAAGAAGACAGAGTTGTTTTATATCAAAGATCTTTGTTTTTGGCAAGGGTTTTCAGTTTGGCCATTCAGTGTTTGTGAGGTCCTCACAAAACCGGAAAGTTCAACCTAACCTAACATGTCCAAGAAATATTTGTATTATGCTTTCTGTGACTATTATTTACATTACCTACGAATCTTATTAAAATAAATAATCTCTTACACTTACCCACCTCTTGCGCTCATTTTCCAAAGCATAAAGTTGTGTTACTATACCCAATACGTTACGGAGTTTAGCTCTTCAATACACTTTCGTACAAACACCTACAATGGATGAGCCCAAAAATGGGTGCAGTCGTCTTTTGCTTAACACAGTTGAAAATATTTGCCATTATAAAATGCTATAAAAAAAGTAACAAAGGAGTTACTGTGCATAGTTATTTACCATAAGCGATGATCATAAAGCGTTTGCCTCAGTCTTTACCAGCGACTCGAACTTTTAAAATAGCAGCCGTCTCATCACAACAAACCAAATTTGCCTATACAAATAAAAGAAAAGAAATAAAGCGCATTTCAAATAAAAGGAGTAGCTTATCACTTCAGTTTTGCTTGGTTTTTGACAATACTCTTTAAATTGAATATTTTATATATTTGGTTTATTTCTTTTGCGATTTTTTTTTGTTTAGCTAAAAATGTTCGGTGTCGCGCTTGGCGTATATCACGTTTCCACGATTTCATTGTTAAACAAGCGCCATACGAAGCAATTGCTCCACAAAACAATCGAATGGGAACACACGAAGATGTGCATTAATCCAATGGCAACAAAAACAACAAATACCAAAAATGCATATATCACAAACAAACTTATATTCTTAAACAAACTCAAAGAAGCCCAAACCAAGTTTGAGATGGCATTTTATGTTTGTGATTTTAATAGTCCATGTTTGGGATTTAGTATGCGCTGTAACTTTTGTAAGTGAATCCAAATAAAACAGACTCTGGTGCATCTAAACGTGTAGTATACCAGTAGTAGAATCTAAATATACTGAGATACATATATATAGCGGCCACCGTGGTGTGATGGTAGCGTGCTCCGCCTATCACACCGTATGCCCTGGGTTCAACTCCCGGGCAAAGCAACATCAAAATTTTAGAAATAAGATTTTTCAATTAGAAGAAAATTTTTCTAAGCGGGGTCGCCCCTCCGCAGTGTCTGGCAAGCGCTCCGATTGTATTGCTGCCATGAAAAGCTCTCAGTGAAAACTCATCTACCTTGCAGATGCCGGTCGGAGTCGGCATAAAACATGTAGGTCCCGTCCGGCCAATTTGTAGGGAAAAATCAAGAGGAGCACGACGCAAATTGGAAGAGAAGCTCGGCCTTAGATCTCTTCGGAGGTTATCGCGCCTTACATTTATTTTTTTTTTTACATATATATGTATAGATTAACACAGATTTATATATACATACATCGATTGTGCCCAATTTTTGATAGATTAAGTTCAAAATGTTTTTATTCTTCGATTGTAAGTTACTGGTGCATTAATTCTTTTGATTTTTTCTTTGCTATTTAGCCCTCAGACAATTCTTTGTTTGCTTATTAATTTAAGCTCAGTAAAAATACTTATTTTGCATTTGCGGCAGCCGTTGTATGCGAAGTTAGAAGTCTCAGGTTCATATCTTAACGGATGTTTAAGTTAGGTTATAAGGGTTGCAAATAGACTGAATGAGTCCGCAGTGTTACCAGATGTTTGCTTGATGACCAAACTGAAAAACCATATCAAAAACCAGGACCTATGTTAAAAAACAACTCTGTCCTCTTGGCAAATACTACACGTTTTTTAGTTCCTATGCCACTTGCTGCTTCTATATCTGACAGCCGTATTACTCCTTATAGCTAGAGTCTTATCCTAGCAAGCGTAGGCAACGAACAGAAAACGTGATCTTGCCTTCCGTTAATCTCGCCCAATCTAATTGGTATGTCTACGGTGAAAGCTGCGAGGGATGCGCCCTTTTTTGGTAGCTCATCCGCATCATGCTTTGGAACTCAATATATATGTTCCGATTCTTTCCAGAGATTGCTTGAAGTATAACACACTTTAAGTTGTTATGCTAAGCGAGATTATTGCCCTAATTGCTGCTTGACTGTGAATATAAAAGTTGAAGCGGCTGCAGTTTAGGTTATTTTCTTTCAGTTTTTGAACTTTTTTTGCTATGTTTTTCGCCACCAAGTGTACGGGTGGAATGTTAAGAATGGGATACAGTGCAGCCGTGGGTTTTGTTTTCATGGGTCCCATAATTTTGAACATTGATATCCTGCATACCTCTCCAATTTTTTTAGGAGTGTTTTTTTGTGTGGTCGTCCGCCACACTAGAACTCTATATTAACGATAGGCTTTACAATCGCTATAAATATGTAATCGCCCTCTCCGATAGACCACACGTTCACTCCAGCATTCTTTTAGAGGCATAAAGTGTTGCAGTGGCCTACTTCACTCTCGCCTTCACGTTGAGTTTCCACAACAACTTACGGTCTAGAATGATTCCTACATTTTTTGTGCGAGTTATTTCAAGCTGAGTCACCCCTCCTAGTTTAGGCCCGGTTCAATTTGTCGCCTTGTACCTCCTACTAAACCAGACCATATGCGTCTTCTCTGCGGTGGCCGCCAACCCAATATTTGATGCTCAGGTATGTGTATCCCGAAGCGCCAGATCCCTTAAAGGGATAATGTTTGGAAGGGGCTTTCCACTTATGACAATTGCAACATCATCTGCGTACGTTCTAATTTTGACTCGTTCCTCATCAAACCGCCTGAGCAGTTAGTTGATGACCAGCGTGCACAGAAAAGTTGTAATGCCTCGCCCTGCGGTGAGCCTCTGTTCACTGATTTCGTGGCCTCATACAATCCCAACTGTAAAGTAATCTTCCTGCAATTTAACATGCAGCCGATCCATCTGGTTATGGCTGGATGTACTTCAAAGAAGTTAAGACCATTCATGATCGCCAGCTTAGAGACATTGTTGAAAGCCCCGAAAATGTCCAAATAGACTCCTTAGGTATACTCCTTATATTCCGAGACTTTCTCTATGTTTATAGACAGTGCCGTCCCTACCGACTTGCCGTTCTCTGGCAGAGAAAAGCAGTCAAATTTATAATGAGTTTTGAAAGGAGACTTTTCGCCAAATAAACACGAGAACGCGAGAAGACTCTGTTCGATGTGTCACGCTAGTGAATTACAGAAATAGACCGTGAGTTGGGCTCTACCTAAGCCAATTTATGACGAGCTGCATCTACTCTAGTAGATTTATAAAATAGTAACTTGTTCTCCCAGTTTGTTTTATTTTCATTTTCCCCATGGCTCCCAACACAATTTGGGTCACATGAACATGTAGAACAAATTGTAAAATTCACACTCAATCTGTGTAGTTGTAAAATTTTACCTATTGACGTAAATAAATTAAAACAATAACTCCAGCCACCGTTGAAATGCGTCCTTTCCAATCACCCAATCTGCGTGGCTATAATTATTGTTCGACGAATGTGCTTTGCCCTTTAGGATCACGTCTATTCTGACATCTTCATTAATAGTACACAATATTGCATCCTAATGGCTTTGTACTGTTAGAAAACGTAGAACGCTGTTCTTTAGGGCTTTGAGCTCCGAATTCGAATAATTCGTGACTATTTTCTAAATATTTTTGGAATTGTTTACATGTCTTCATCGGGACGCGTTGAGGACGCTTTCAGAGTGATATCTGAAAATTTAAGAGATCTGTTCGTGCTCATCTAAGAATATATTTGTATATTCTGTGGGTTAGTTTTGAAACTATTTGGAATGACTTTGGTACCATTCTGTAACTTTAGTACCATTCTGGGGTCCTTTTTGTAATAGCATAGGCACTTATGCGCGGTCAGTTAGGATATCTGCGCGTCATATCGGGTCAATGAACCCCAGCAAAGCTATAGAGGGATAACCGGCGCATTATCAATAATTTTAGATTAATCAGTTGAAATCACTTTGATCGAAATTTTGTTTCGATTTTTATAGAGAAACGGCATGCATATTCGGATTCACGTCATTGAAATGCAGACAAATATATCCCGGTCTGCTCAGTAATGTGTTCCGATGTTATAGATGATATTGAGAACTAGAACTACTTAAGAACTTCAAGAAGACCCGGCAGACGTTGTTCAGCCCAAACTTTGGTCTAGATGTATTCATTTTAAGGAGCTATTCACTCCTCTACCTGTGTCCGTTTCTGCCTCTCCGTCTTTTCCATCCCTTATTTTCTATCCAACTCCTTCGCTAGCTCTCCAATGATCCCTAACTCTCTATCTTAGTCTAACTCTATCCCTTTCTTGTTCTTGTTCACCCTTGTTCTTTGTATTCTTCTCTATTCCTTATTCCCAGCCCCAGTCCCAGTAGGTTGTATGTATTTTTGAATACTGTTTCATAAAAAATTAAAAACAAAAAATTGTCTTAAAAAAAAAGAAGAAAATTAAGGGGTGGACTACCATTACCATTTTGGGATTTGAAAAAATTGATAAGATCCGATTCTCAGACCTACTGAATGCTCACAAAATTTCATGAGAAACGGTAGAGCCGTTTCGAAGAAGTTCAACTACAAACACTGTGCCACGAGAATTTCATATATTAGATAACCACAGCTTTAATAAAAATTATATATATTTTCAGAGAATAGTTGATAAGTCTTAAGAATTTATCCCAATTTTATGTTGCGTCACCAGCTGATTTTGAATACACACGTCCCCATGTCCTTGTTCCCAATACACAGGCAGTGAACCGGCAATGCCAAAGTCACGCGAAAGGAATTCAAAAACTTACATTTTGCTGACTTTGTGAGTTCCTTCCTTTGCAGCTTTAAAATTTTTTCTCAGATTTATTGTATTTTTCATTAATTTTCTTCAATCATTTTCTTTTTTGAATTGAAGAATTTATTATTTACATGTTTTGAAATTTCCTTTTGCATTCATTGTGACAGGAAAAATTTCAAAGTGCTTTCTTTCAAAGTGACGCCAGCGCTAAAACGACGCAAAAGTCGATTGTGTTCGGGTCTTTAGAAGTCTTCTTTCTTGATTGTAGTTATTACCGGCCTTAGTGTTGTTGCTTATTAAAAACTTTTATTCGAGCTCTAGGCCACACAAATATATATATCAAAATTTCAAAAACCGATTTTGAGTTTGCATATATAATATTTATTGTTGTCGATATTTCGACCTCAGTTTGAAGTCATCTTCAGGAAGAGTTCGAATAAAAGTTTTTAATAAGCAATATAATGGTGTTGTACACTTGGAATATTTCCACACAAAAAGCCTATACGTATCTGCACTAGAGTTTATAAATGTCATTTTTGCTTCTTGCTTGATTTCTGGAATGGAAAACACCCATTTAATATTGAGAGAATGAAATTCGGAAAATAATAATTTATTTTTGTTTATCAAAAAAAAAAAAAAAAACACATTTAGAAAAAAAAATTCTCAACTTTTATGCAAATATCGCATGCATGTCTGTTTGATGTCGTGCTGCTATCAAAGCTGATATGAAAACACACTTAAAATAAGCAGAGTTAACGACCGGCCAAAGTCAGACAGCAAGCAAATGATAGTATCCCAAACATGCAATCCATGCAACCAAAAGTCCTAATGGCTTTTTGAAACTTCTCATATCAAATTACCAAAGAACAATAATAATAAAATCCAATCAGTTTGTATGCATAGCATTGAATACCAACTCACCAGTATGAGGACAGCAAACAAAAGACTTAAGCAACGAACCTGTCATGATCAGCAAACATACACAAGTGAATTGAACACACAAATGTATGTAACATACATACATACAAGAAAGTGGAAGCAAAGCAGCTTTTGCTACCATTGCTGCGGGCAGCAATTGTATAATTTTATTTAACTGTGTAAGAAGTTGAATACCAAGAAACCAAGACAAACATTCAACAAATGAAAGGAAACTAAAACCAAAGGACACATTAATACGACAATTGGCGATGGGCAGCAGACAATGAAAAGTAAATAACAGATTACAGACAACCCAGCCCGAGCCAATGACCAACAAATGAAAACGAAATGCATTGAAAGCGAAATCTAAATCTTTATCTATATCGAAAACATATAAAGAAAAAGAAAATTGGGAGCATTTCAAAGGAGGGAGCACAAAATGGGTATAAATCGCCAACAGCTTAAGTGGATGAATGTAAATGAGCAGAAGTCAACATTGAGTATATGAAAGAGAGGTGAAGAAGGGTGCAACAAACAATAATGCCAAAACAATAGCCATTAGCCAAAGGGCAGTCGGCAGCAAAGCAAGTAGGAAACTTAGTAAGTGAAATGATTTTTAGCCTTTGGTGACTGCTGGCCTATACAACAACAAACACAGTGGCGGCATCAGCTAACTATTAAGCTCTATAATGGGCTAAAAGTAGCCTAAAGCAAGCAGATGCCATCATATTCAAAGTTAGCATTTTATTTCATTCTACGCTTCAGAATCATCAACAAAATAGGTATTATTATTATTGTTTCTAGTAATTGTATCGAATAATTGCCGCCGTTTCAACAGCAGCTGCAACAGTTGCTACTTCATATTTGCATGTATATGTGCTATGTGTCATACCAGTAGCTATTCGAATATGTTTTATTTGGTATTTATATGTGCATTATAAACTCATATGCCCGCCGGGTGCCTTTGTTGGCCATTTCATTTGTTAGGCTAATAGAAAAAGTAGGTTGGAGTGGGTTAGACGAAGAAAAACGAAGTAAAAAAGGCATAATCAAAATCAAACCATTGTTTTTTTTTTTTGCTTGAAGGTCGAAAACAAAGCCATCGCTTCTACGTCTCACGACTTCTAGCAAAGTGAGAGTGACTTTTATTTGTATGTGTATGTGTCTTTTAATGCTTGAAGGGTTGACTGCGTTTTATTTCATTTATTCTTGTTTAATAAATGCATTGCTTCTTTTGCTCTGAATCTGTCGTGTCTTTATCAATTTTCATTATACATTTGTGGTAAAATTGTAGCCTATAAACCTTTTGGCATGCAATTGGTTCAGAAATTTTAGTCTTATACCAATTTAATTATATGGCAAGTAGTTAAGGAGTTACTAAATGAGAAACCCGATGTTGTGTGGACGAGTTGCAGACAGAACACAAAGAGAACTTACATTAAATGTCGCCAATTCAGAAAAGTTCTAGGATTTATTTTGTAGCTACTTATGTAGAAGAAATTAGGCTCATATAGATATCACAAAAGTAAAGCTTCAAAGTGTAAAGACGAGCATAATCAAATGCGAGAATGAGTTCACCTTGAAGGATAGGGCCAAGCGCTGATGTCTGGGCGAGGAAAAACAAACTTATAACGTGAATGCAAGAAGAACTCCATGGTTTTTGGAAATTTTTCTTATTGCTTCGGTTTATTTATGGGTAACGAACGAGCCTTCGATAATGTTCCACAAACGACCATTGGAAGGGTCAACCTAACACTGGGATTCGAATCGATTCTGGTAGTGTTCATCAGCATATTTTTGGTGGCAGGGCTTGAAATATAGCAATGAAATTGCAATCATAAAGTACAAAAAATATTACAATCACATTATATTTTAATCACATGTCATTATATATTTTTTTTTTTGATTGTACAAATTACAATCTGCAATCACTTCTGAGTATTTGATTGCAATCACAGTTTGCCTGTAACCGTAGATTGTACAAACATAAATTGTATGAAAATTATTATCTAGGGTCACTTGCATATATGTGATTGCAATCATCTTTAAGATAAAATCATTGTTTGCAAGCATGTTTCGACTACAATTGGGTGCACAGAATTGGTTATTGCAATCATTCTCAAAAAACATTCATATTGGTTTTTTGTAAAAATTGGCCCACCATGAAGTTAAGTTTCAGTGAATCACACACTTTCTTTTAAACAGCTAATAACCTCGGATTACCCTGCAGCGAGTCACACTTGTTCGGAACTAGTGCATCAAGTGTCGATACTAGTTCTAATTCTGTCTCTCACGGGGTATCCAAATTACACTTTTAACCATATGATGTCCTACGAAATGGCAATTCCCCCTACACAAACCTTTTGAGCGCGTTCTGCACCGGTTCAGTCGTAGGTGAACCTGAGATTGTCACAGCCGTGATCTTTTAATTTAATCTAATAAGCACTAGTTCCGAGGTAGTCAATAAACCTCTAGTACGGCACTGTAGCTCTGCGCGACTGTCTCCTATTTTTCCTGCAAAAAGTAAGTATGCAAATACGTATAAGTGCTAATGATTGCATATTTGATGATTGCAATCATAGTATTTTATTACAAATACATTGAAATTAGGTTGATTGTAGATTGTAAGTGCTAAAATCACAAAAAATCAATCGAGTTCGACTGCCGTATCTGATTGAAGAATGTAAATTTTACAATTACTAAAATGAACAAAAAAATTTTATTGATAAAGTTGATTGTTAATTGCTTATAGCTTATGAATTTTATAATCACAAGAAAAGCACTAAAAATTGATTACAATCAACTAATTGTTGATTTTAAATCGAAGTGATTGTAAACTCTCACAGGTATAATATTCGACGGCTCAGAGAGCAACAGGCGGATTTTCTTTCGAATATGCACTGAGAAATGAATACTTACCTTTAATAAAGAAAAAACTTTAACGGAATTTTTTTTTTTTTTTAATTGAGGAAAACTTCAATGTCTTGATTAAGAATTTATGATTTTTGTATAAAACTTTTTATTAATTTGGGGGAAAATTTTTCTTCAAATTTTCCAATCAAGTAAACTTGATTTAATATTTCTCACAGTGTTTACATATAGGAGGTAGCTTAGTGGTTAGAACAATCAATTGTGAAGTTGAGGACATAAACTCAAAATCCACAGCCATGACTGCCACATATTTAATTTTTTTTTTATTTTTTAATAGAAATTTATCTGTTCTTAGAAAAATTAATTTAATAACCAAAAAAATAAAAAAAACTTAATATTCAAGAAAATTACTTTTCTAGATTGAGGGAAGGATTTCTCTGTTTTTTTTTTTCTCATTTTTTTTGAGTGTAATATCCGGATTATCGGCTATATAAAATATGCAATATATAGAAAACAGATTACATCGGTAATCTTCGCATTAAGATTCACGTTTCTTGTTGTCTGCATGAAATAGCTATCACCACTATCGCTTATCTCAACTAAGTATATATGACGTCCACGTGGGTTAGGTTAGGTTAAGAGGGCGTGCGTGACCACACTTCCACTCGGAAACATTTTTGTCCATTGTGACTGCCCTCAGTAAGTACAGGGTGACGGCACATCCGTTTAACCCGATTACCTCCTAGTGGTCCTCAACGAACCACTTGCTTTCCCTGATGAACCCAAGAAGAAGCGAGACTTTCCCAACCTCTGCCAAGTTGTCGCAGAACCGTGAGCCCAGTAATCTGAGCCTTCTTATTTGAAGCGCCGGACTTCGGCAGAAAACGTGGTAGATCAACTCCTCTACCTGACAGCTTCTGTAGAGGAAGCTGGTATTCGCCACCGTAGGAGCATTAGTGCGATAGCACCCGTAAATACCCGTAAATACCCTCACCGCAGATTTGTTCAGTTTGACAAGGCAGATGGTGCCTTTCCTATCCAAGCATAAGGGCTTTGAAAATTCGCAGTCAATCCTTTTGGTCCATAGCAAGTTCGTTGCCCTGTTCTCATATTCATCAATTCTCCCCAGGAGATAACTCAGCGGTGATCGGACGGAACTGTCCAACTCACTTATGTCCAAATCGGAACATTTCCTAGCCGTCTCATCTGAGAGTTCATTCCCTTCAATAATAGACCGAGCAAAGGGAGACACTGAGATGACTTATAGAAGCTAGAGGGTCTCTACAACTCCGAACGTCCACGTAACTATTTTAAGAAATTTGAAGCTTCTAGCTATTAAAATGGGGCAGAAATGACTAAAAGCTCCTTATCTAAACAATTGAATATACGACAGATTTCTATGGTTTTTTTTTAGACAACAAATATGCTATGAACGTAAGCATTTAATGAAATTTGAAGCTTCTAACTGATAAATTGAGGAAGATATTACAAAAAAAAAAAACTATTTTCTGAAAAATAGGTTATATGCGGGAATGTATTCTATAATGGTCTGATACAGCAAAATATACGCGCAGACAAAATTTCATCAATATACTTCCAAAACTGGGGGTCTAGTTTGCGTTCTAGCAGACAGAGGGACATGGCTCAATCATCTCAGATCATCATACTGATCATTTCGGTATATTTATTGGTATGCGTATCTCTTATGCTTTAAGTACTTACCATTTTGAGATTCGCAACGAACTTAATATACCATTTCATTTTCATATAATTCATATAAAGGTATAACTAATGCATTTTCCCAGCTCTGTTACGTACATATACATACATATACTATGATTGGCCGACAATCGATATTGTTTAATGAAAATTCTATTAGTGGGCTTGTTTTTATACAAATAATTTTTCCGAAAACCAAAACAAACAAGTAAAAACGGGACTGTCTTCGGCTGTGCCGAAGACTTCATACCTTTCTTGAATGGGGCTGAACAATAATCTTATCCCGTTCGTAATCTCCGAATAATCGGATGTATAAGATAAGAAATATATAGTGAACAGATCTACATACCTTAACGATTTTTAAGATAAATATAAAATAAAAAACAGGTAGGTACTTTGTGTGAGGATGCAAAGTTTCAGGTTTTTTGTGGTCTGCGTGTAAAAACTATGACTACGAATCACGTCTTTCAAAAATATATGACGTAAACGTAACTATTTGATGAAATTTGATGAATTTTGAAGCTTCTAGCCGTAAAAAGGGGTCAAAAATTAGAGTTTATATGGGGTATATAATATATATACCACCGATCTCTATGATTTTTTCAGACAGCAATATATGCTATATACGTAACCATTTTGTGAAATTTGAAGCTTCTAG
Source organism: Eurosta solidaginis (assembly GCF_040869045.1). Lineage (NCBI taxonomy): Eukaryota > Metazoa > Arthropoda > Insecta > Diptera > Tephritidae > Eurosta > Eurosta solidaginis. The sequence continues at coordinate 172,114,844 of NC_090321.1, read as the reverse complement.
CTGTTAAAATGGGGCAGAAATTGCGCAAAGTTTCTTATCTGAACAATCGGTTGTATGAGATATATACTATATATACAACCGATCTCTATGATTTTTTCAGACAGCAATATATGCTATATACGCAAGCAATCGGTGAAATTTGAAGCTTATAGCTGTTAAAATGGGGTAGAAATTGCGAAAAGTTTCTTATCTGAACAAACGGTTGTATGAGATATATACTATATATACAACCGATCTCTATGATTTTTTCAGACAACAATATATGCTATATACGTAAGCAATCGGTGAAATTTGAAGCTTATAGCTGTTAAAATGGGGTAGAAATTGCGAAAAGTTTCTTATCTGAACAATCGATTGTATGAGATATATACTATATATACAACCGATCTCTATGATTTTTTCAGACAACAATATATGCTATATACGTAAGTATTCGGTGAAATTTGAAGCTTCTAGCTGTTAAAATGGGGCTAAAATTTGCGAATATATATATATATATACTATATATATACTATATATACCACCATATATATACTATATATACCACCGATCTTTATGATTTTTTCAGACAACAATATATGCTATATACGTAAGCAATCGGTGAAATTTGAAGCTTATAGCTGTTAAAATGGGGTAGAAATTGCGAAAAGTTTCTTATCTGAACAATCGATTGTATGAGATATATACTATATATACAACCGATCTCTATGATTTTTTCAGACAACAATATATGCTATATACGTAAGTATTCGGTGAAATTTGAAGCTTCTAGCTGTTAAAATGGGGCTAAAATTTGCGAATATATATATATATATACTATATATATACTATATATACCACCATATATATACTATATATACAACCGATCTCTATGATTTTTTCAGACAACAATATATGCTATATACGTAAGCATTCGTTGAAATTTGAAGCCTATAGCTCTTAAAATAGGGCAGTAATTACGAAAAGTTCCTTATCTGAACAATCGGTTGTGGGGGATATATACTATATATACGACCGATCTCATCAATTTTTTCAGGCAACAATACGTGCAATATACGAAAGTATATGGTGAAGTTTGAAGCTTCAATCTGTTAAATTGGGTAAGATATTACAAAAATCCTCTTTTTCTGAAAAATCGGTTGTATGGAGGATATATGCTATAGTGGTCCGATCCGGTCGGTTCCGACAAATGTCTAATCGGACACCCAAATACATCCGCTCACCAAATTTTATCAAGATATCTCAAAAATTGAGGGACTAGTTTGCATACAAACAGACAGACGGACAGACGGACATGGCTAAATCAACTCAGCTCTTCAACCTGATTATTTCGGTATACTTAATGGTGGGTCTATCTATTTTCCTTTAAGGACTTACAATTTTCGGTTTCGTGACGAAATTAATATACCATTCCATTTTCATGAAAGGTATAAAAAGAACACAGGCGAAGTAAATATAGTAAGCGATAAGCTAAATAACGTGGCAAACAAAAGCTTTCAAACACCGACGTACATATACAAATCTGTACAAATATATGTATATACATATAGCGATATTTAAATAAAGATATATATGCAGTTTCATGAAACTATTTGTTGCACATATTAAAAAAAGTTTCAAGTATTTCGTCGTAAAAAGTTAAATTGTTTCTTAATTGAAATAAAATTGGCGCATTGATGCATGTCGAGCCCTAACATCAATTTCAGTATAACCAACCAAACATATATTTTACTTGACAAAGTGTGTCATGACATATTTCCAGAAAGTGTTTCTAGTATCCTGACATAGTTCCAAGTAGAATAGTTGGAGTTTTACACCTTTGAAAATATCGTGTGGCACCTTGAAGACCCTCTCCTATAAAACTTTATTTTCCCTATTTAAAGGTGGTCTGTTTTGCGAAAAAATTCTGAAAATCGGTTGATACATGAAAAAGAAAAAAAAAATTTGCCAGCAGTGTTAGAGCTTAAGAGAGCCAATCTCGTAATCACAACGAGATGTATGAGGCAATTCCCACTTAGGTCGCTCAATTTTTTTTTAAACAGATTTGCGTCGACTTTCGGCAAGAAAATTTCGAGAACAGTTTATGTAAGATCGGTTGATAGCCACGGTCACTTGCTGTATAATAACAAATTGTACGCATTGGATACACATTGCTTAATAACTTGAATAGTGTCATATTATATTGGGCATATGAGGCAGCTTTTCACGGTTATCTGCAATGTTAAATTTTTTTAACGGGTTACAGAGAATTTTTTTAACCAGCTGTACTTGTACACAGGGTATTATAATTTTGATTGGATAACGGTTGGTTGTACAGGTAGAAAGAAATCATCAGTATCGAAAAAAATTTGATTGAGCCATGCCCGCCCGTCCGTCCGTTAACACGATAACTTGAGTAAATATTGAGATATCTTCACCAAATTTGGTAAACGAGCTTACCTGGACCCAGAATAGATTGATACTGAAAATGAGCGAAATCGGATGATAATCACGCCCACTTTTTATATAGGTAGCATTTTGGAAAACACAAAAAACCTGATTATTTAATAAATAATACGCCTAGAATGTGGAAACTTGACGAGTGGATTGATATTGGGACTCTTGATAAAAATGTGAAAATTTTTAAAATGGGCGCGGCACCGCTAAACCTATCGTAACAAAATACGGCCGAGAGGTTGCTTTTATTATAAGGAATGCTTCGAAGAAAAATTGACGAAATCGGTTAAGAACCCCGCCCACTTTTATATAAAACATTTTTAAAAGTGTCGTGGACGAATAAAAAAAACAATATCTTTGCAAAAATTGTATCTCCTTTCGCAAGTGGATTTATAACAATAAATAGGAAAAACTTCAAATTTTAAAAACTGGGCATGGCAACGCCCCTTTTATGACTAAGCAATTTTCTATGTTTCGGGAGCTATAACTCGAAGAAAAATTAACGGATCGTAATAAAATTGGGTACACAAGTTTTCCCTATAGCAGGAAATATTTCCAGAAAAAATGAACGAGATCGGTTAAAGACCACGCCCACTTTTATATAAAAGATTTTTAAAAGGGTCGTAGACGAAAATAATAAGCTATATATTGGCGAAAAAGACCTTTGTATCAATAGAATTTTACTTTCTAAATTGAATTATAACATTAAATTGGAAAACGCTAAAATTTTTGAAAATAGGTGTGGCACCGCCCCTTTTTTGTCTAAGCAATTTTCAATGTTTCGGGAGCCATAACTCGAAAAAAAATTTACATATCGTAACAAAATTGGGTACACATATTATAGCAGGAAATATTTCAAGTAAAAATGGATAAGATTTGTTAAGAACCACGCCCACTTTTATATAAATGACTTTAAAAAGGGCCGTAAGCAAAAATAATAAGTTAAACCTTAGCGAAAATAGTTTTGTACCAATCGTATTTGGTGCCATTATAACAAGAAATGGAAATATTTTCAGTAAAAATGGACTGAATCGGTTAAATCGCTTTTTTTATATAAAATGATTTTGTAAAAGGGCGTAGAAGCAGGTAATACGTTATTTCAACAAAGGTTTGAAAATTTCGTTTTATACTATTTTTTTGTATATACTTACTTGTAAACAGTAGGGAAATCCCCACATCTGAAGGAAAACTACATTATTACCCGCTCAAGGTCATTGGTGTTAGCCTCTATATCCTTTTTGCTTCTTTTAAATGAAAATTAGTTAGAATAGAACCATATGTATATGTATTATTGCGCAGCTTTGTAACACTATTAAGCACACAAAATAAACAACAACAGCATTTCAAGTGTACAGCTGGGTTTGTAATGTTCGGTTTCACCCGAACTGAGACTTCTTTACTTGTTTAATATAACATCGATCGTGATATTGAGTACACTTTTTCTTTATTAACTCAAAAATCACCATCGAAGTGAACGAGCGACACACTTATATAAGAACTGGCTATATAAGAATCGGCTACTTTTTTAAAAACCGGGTTCTTATCGAGAGTTGGACCTTTTTCATAATTGGATACTTTTTCGTACCCTGGTATTTTAAAAACCACGCACTTTTCTTTAGATTCTGATATTTTTTGGAGCGAGTCACATTTTAGGTGGTAACTTCACTTAGAAATATTTTTTTTAAAACAAAGTGAAATACTTTTCGTTAGATATCCATATTGAAAAACCTTATTCAATTAAGAAATGTTTGATGGGAAACAGCCTTGTAAAAATACCCTAGGGGGCAGCACTTAGACGAGAATATTTATAATATGATGTACAGTGAAATTCCTTATAATCGGACACTCACCGTCGCAGTGTTTTTGTCCGGCCAAGTGAGATGTCCGCTTATAAGGGATGAAGTCACAAAATATATACCACACATATAAATTGTATTATACATAGTTTATTTAAGAAATTTTTGGAAGTAAAGAATATTTGCATACTTTAGTATTACATATAAATACATATACATATATCGATTAAGTACATTGTACAAGTCTTTATATTTCAATACTAGTTTGATTGAAAAAATTGGGTAATGCTTGATTGATTGAACAGTGATTGCTTTAATTTAAAATGTTCATTTTCAAAGTGACTCGATGCTTTTAATGTGCTGAAAAGCTGCATAGTAATTTTTTGCAAATTGTTTCAAGCGCGCAACAAGTTTTAAAGCTTCATCATTCATCTTCTGAATCACTTATGTCCATGGTCTCATCTTGTTGGTCAAACCGAATTTCTATATTATTGTCCTCAGTGAAAACATTTTGATCCATTTGAAGAAAACCTTGCAAATCATTTGCCAAATCTAGTCCTTCCTGAAGCCTAGCAAAGATTGCCAGTGGAATGTCATCTTCGGGATCAAAATCTTGAAGATCCTCATAAGTTTCCAAAAATCCTGCTTTGCGCTTCCACTTTATCCCAAGATGCTTTGATGAAATACACAGCTTTTAGTACATTAATCGATTTTGAGAGGTCTGAGGCTGAACTTGTATTGTCAATTTTAGATAGCAAGTGTTTTAAAACTAAGTTTCTATACAAAGTTTTAAAATTTTGGATTATACCCCAATCAAGGGGTTGGCTAACTGCCCCTTTATTTGGCTGCAAAAAAATAATTTTTATGTTGGTTAAGTTTAATTCCTTTGGATGAGAAGCCGCGTTATCTAAACACAAGATTCGGGATTTCATTCTTCGATTGAACTGCTGCCGCCATTCACTCATTATTTCTCGAGTCATCCATGCTTTTTATTAGACTTCCAATCCACTGGCAGTTTTGCGATTGGAACATGCTTAAAAGATCGAGGACGGGCTGCTTTACCTATAACCAAAAGCTGCTCCTTATCTCCAGCCATGTTAGCACAGAACAAAATTGTGAGTCTTTCCTTTGATAGTTTACCACCCACGCATTTTTCGGATTTAGGAGCGAGGGTTTTGTTAGGTAAGGCGCGAAAGAAAAGCCCACTTTCGTCTGCGTTGTGAATATCTAGAGGCTTGTAACCGGTCAACAGAGATTGCAGTTTTGCCCTAAACTATTCGACACCATCCTGGTTTACGTCTGCAGCTTCACCAGATACGCATTTGAAAGCAACATTATTTCTTATTCGCCATTTGTTTAACCATCCATCTGAAGCATTAAAATTGGGTACACCCAATTTGCTGCAATTTCCATTGCCCTTGCTTTCAAAATGGGACCAGGAATCGGAATGTTTTGACTTCTAGCCTTAGCGAACCAATTAAAACACATCTTGTCTCTTTCAGAGCCGCCTTATTTAAGAAAACTTCGCTTTTGATGAACATTAACTCCAGGCTTCCATTTAGAAAGACTTTTTTCTTTATTTTTAATTACTTCAGTAGCTTGTTTTTTGCCAATATTGAACCTTTCAAAGCAAAATAAACGTGTACCTACTACCATTAAATTTGTGGGTTCACTATACTTTACCTTTTACAAAGCTTCCTTGTGATATTTTTGAATTTTGTCCGTTTATGAGAATTTTTTTTTATCAAAATGGTTTGAAATACTTTGTCCGCGTCCGGTTATTAGAGTGTCCGTTTATTAGGATGATATTTGTATGAAAAAATGAATGAAAAATCTGTGTGCCCAAAATGTGTCCGGTTATTGGAGCTGTGCGGTTATAAGGACTGTCCATAATGGGGAATTTTACTGTACTCAAATTTCATCCAAATCACTGAAGCGGTTTCCGAAAAGTACCGGATATGCACTTTAATTTTTGCAAATTAAAGGCTACAGATATAAGAAAATTTCAGTAGTATCATATTGCTTCTGAACAGTAGATGTCGCTCAACAAAAACTTGAGCTTTACTGCCAAAGAACTTATCTTCAAACATATTCAGGTTGCCCGGGTGGCTCCTGACCCGTGTCAAATCATCTCCTCCAATCGAAACCGGACTCAAAAATTGACTGGAAGCCGGAACTGAAACCGTAAACAAAGCTGAGTTGTAGACCAAACCCGAATCTGGAACCTATACTAAATTAAAATAAGACACGAAAAACGAAACCGAAACTGGACCGATTCGAACTCCTTGTCTGAACCAATACCGTATAGATGCTGGAGCCTAGTCTGAACCAATACTGGAACGTAGTCGGAACCGCAAACGAAAAAAAATGGAACCGAACCTGGAGCCAATACATAACGAAATGGGGGCCGGAACCTAGTCTGCAACGAAACCGAAGAAAGCTAAACCAAACCTTGAACTGAAACCGGAACCAACAGAAACCGAAACTGGAAGCCGAACCTTATATGAAGCCGAAACCAGAAAAAAAACGGGAACTGAAACCGGAACTTGAACCTAAAGTAGAACCGACACCAAACTGCAACGGAAATCAAAAACCAAACCAAACTTAAAACCGAAACCCAATTCGGAACCAGCACCGAAACCCAAAGTGGAAACGAAATTGAAAACCAGAGGGGAACGGGAACCGAATCCTGAAATGAAACCGAAACAGAACAAAACGGGAACTGAAACCGGAACTTGAACCTAAAGTAGAGCCTACACCAAACTGGACGGACATCAAAAGCGGAACCAATTTTGGAACCGAAACAAAACCCGGAACCGAAATGGAAAACCAGAACTGAAAGGTAAACGTTACGGAAACCGAAATCGGAACCAGAACCGATATCAAAACAAAACCCGAACCGAAGTCGAAACCAAAACCGTAACTGACACTGGAACTGAAACCTGAACCAAAATCAAAATCTAAACTCGAACTGTTAGTGAAGCTAATACCGCTAATAAAATAAAAACCAGGTACAGGACCGACACCGAAGAAAGCGGAAACAAACTTAGAGCTTAAACTGGAACCGCAATCGGGATCAAAACCGAAATGACACCGTAACTGAAACCTGATATATGGCCGAAATCTACCGGAACTCAAATAAACAATGTAGCGAAAACGGGAATCGAAGCCGAAAAGTGGATATAGTGGCTACTATTGTGGTTGAGCTTAAAACACTGGCCTTTTTTTTATCATATCACTTACTTGTTGTTATCACATGCTATGTTGTGTTCAAAAACGTGCTTTTAAATCGGCACTAAATGCACTGAACTTGCCATAATTCTGCGTTTGCAGCGAGTGCTTGCTGTCAGTTTGCTTGTTGATCGCTACAAATATCGAACGATCGCGCTTTAAGTGCAGCAAAGTGCACACTCCATACTAAACCCATTAAGCGAATGTCTCAGACATTTGTAGATATAAACCCAAACAAACACATATGCAAACTAAGATCTATATCTAATCGCTTACTTAAACGTTTTATTGAATTACGTTAGATTTTAAAATTTGGTTGTATTTTTTTAGTTTGTTGCCCTGCCCCAGCGAATAAGTTTATGGCATGTGGTGTAAATGTTGCACGTTAGAATATTAAAATAAAATCTAAATTGCTGCATCACTGTTGGCTAGACAAGTTTTTACTTTCTTTTTTCACCAACATTTTTTGTTTGTGTTTAGTTTGATGATTGTGCAGCGCTATTATGTTGCACCTGCTTTTTGGTGCTATAGTTATTGATAGCAAATTTGTTGTAACTGTTGAGATTATTGCAAAAACAATTTGTTGCTTTGCTTAACTTGAGGAAATGGTGCTCTTGTTGCTTTTGAGTCTTTAATGTCTGCAACTATCGTTTTGGTCTGTTGAAATTGTTGCTGCAATTTGTCCCACCAAGCGACGACCTTGCTGACTGGCCAATAGCCAGAGTGCGATTTCTTTGGTTTTATTTCAGTATTGGTGGCTTTAGTATACATAAGTTATGGCTATGCATTACAGCAACAGTGTGCCAATGGTTTCGAAAATAAAACAGTGCTTTAAAAACAATAAACGTGCCATATAAAATACATAACATAAACCTGTAACAAAAGTTATATAGCTGAATGATAGTAAGCTACTTTTATGTAAAGCTGGCAGTTGTTGTCTTTGGAGTTCGGCATGAGCAAATTGCACGTCGCACAGTGGCGCCTCTGCCGGTAAAGAATGGCAAAAATCAAAAAAATCATGAAAGTGTCCGCTAAATCTAATACATGTTTCTAATAGAGAATTTTCCAGGGATCAAGAATATATAAATATAAATTATGGTTTACCAGCTAGAGCCGCTCAAAACTGACCAATTTTAAACATAGGGAAACATTTTAAAATTGTCTTCTTTTTCGTTGTATTTAAAAGGGTTGTGTAAGTAAATAAGGCGGCCGGTTGTCGTTTTCTTGTATAGAAATTAAAGATAATTTAATTTAGGATTGAAACAAAAAAAAAATCGTTTTTTTTTTTGTTAAAAGTTGGCGGATATACCTGTTTTTCGAAATGCCTATTTTTGGACCCTTTTTAAAACTTTGATGGACAAAAAAAAAAAATGTTAAAATATGTGCTCCGTCATTAACAGTAGATATTTGTGAAATATTCAGTTACCTAAATTCATAAAGCCTACCTGCGTCCAGCTGCAACTTCACCTTTTACATCAAATAAAGTTAAACAACCTTGGGTATAAATACGCGCCTGAGGAGATATATATAATTCAGTACGGCCGTAAGGTCGTTTTTGTTATTGGAACTTGTTAACAACATACATTTTTATACTAAGTTGAGCAGAGCTCACAGAGTATATTAACTATCGAGTAGATATAGACTTTCATATATCAAAATCATCAGTTTCGAAAAAAAATTTGATTGAGCCATGTCCGCCCGTCCGTCCGTCCGCCCATAATACGATAACTTGAGTAAATTTTGAGGTGTCTTGATGAAATTTGGTATGTAGGTTCATGGGCACTCATCTCAAATGAACGATATCGGACTATAACCACGCCCACTTTTTCGATATCGAAAATTTCGAAAAATCGAAAAAGTGCGATAATTCATTACCAAAGACGGATAAAGCGATGAAACTTGGTGTGTGAGTTCAACTTATGACGCAGAATAGAAAAATAGTAAAATTTTGGACAATGGGCGTGGCACCGCCCACTTTTAAAAGAAGGTAATTTAGAAGTTTTGCAAGCTGTAATTTGGCAGTCGTTGAAGATATCGCGATGAAATTTGGCAGCAACGTTACTCCTATTACTGTATGTATGCTTAATAAAAATTAGTAAAATCGGAGAATGACCACGCCCACTTAAAAAAAAAAACAATTTTTTAAAGTCAAATTAAAAAAAAGTTAATATCTTTACAGTATATAAGTAAATTATTTCAACATTGAACTCCAGTAATGATATGATGCAACAAAATACAAAAATAAAAGAAAATTTAAAAATGGGCGTGGCTCCGCTCTTTTAAAATACTCATTAACACCCTTCATTTCATACCAATATCGTACAAACAAATTCTCCCACCTTTATGGCGATATCCCTAAATGGCGTCCACCCATGGAACTATGGCCTACTTCCTTTTAAAATACTCTTTAGCACCTTCCATTTAATAGACATGTCATACAAACACATTCCATGGTTACCCTAGGTTCATTTTCCTACATGGTTATTTTCCCTTATTTTGTCTCCAAAGCACTCAGCTGAGTATGTAATGTTTGGTCACACCCGAACTAAGCCTTCCTTAGTTGTTTTATTTTCAAGTTTTTAGTCGTTATTTAATTGCTTATTATTTCTCATTCTATTTATGAATTATGTGGTCCAAATATGGACCAAATCGGACCACAAATACGATTTTTTTTAATATCTCGATCTTTGTGCCACCTAGCGACGATTTTTTTTCATAGGTCGCTTTCTATTCTTGTATGTATTATGTGTTCCAAATATGAGCCAAATCGGACGACAAATACGATCTTTGTGAATATCTTGATCCTTGCGCCACCTAACGGCGATTTTTTTCATAGGTCGCTTTCTATTCTTGTATGTATTATGTGTTGAAAATATGAGCCAAATCGGACCACAAATACTATTTTTGTGAATATCTCGATCGTTGCGCCACCTAGCGGCGATTTTTTTCTTATTTTGCATTGTCATCGGGTTCTGAACTATATTCCAAGTTTCAAGCTTGTTGCTTATCGGGAAGTTACTTAAATTTCAATTACAAAAAAAGTGCTGTCCAGCCTGTCAAGTCAACCTAAATAAAACCGTTTAAAAATGTAAGGTACGATAACCTCTGAAGAGGTTTTATGTCGAGCTTCTCATTCAATTTATGTTGTGCTCCTTTTAAATTTTTTCTACAAATTAGCGGTACTGGACCTACATGTTTTATGCCGAATCCGCACGGCATGGCAAGGCAGATGAGTTTTCACTGAGAAGCTTTTCATGGCAGAAATACACTCGGAGTGCTTGCCAAATCACTGCAGAGGGGGGCCGCCCCTGCTTAGAAAAATTTTCTTCTAATTGAAAAATATTTTTTATAAAAGTTTGATGTTTCTTTATCCGGGGCGTGAAGCCAGGATATTCGGTGTGGTGCTCCGCCTACTACCACACCACGGCGGCCGCCAAAAATTAACAATAACAAACAACAAAACTTTGACTTTTGCTTTACACTTTAAATAATACGAGCCGGACCCGTGCGCATCTTGCGCAACAAATATCATATCAAATATCAACAGAAATCAGCTGTTCTATCAATCAAACATCTATAAATTTACATGCGCTTGCGCTACCATCTGGCGAATGTTAGCAACTGCCGGTAATTTATTTATTTATTTATTTATTTATTTATTTAGTAATTTGATCAGTTACAAATTACAAAAATAGTCTAGTACAAAAATATACTTACAGACTACGTAGAGATAAACAAACGTTAAAATGCAGTGTTAGTTCTAACCAAATATTCACAATAGTGCCATAGTACAAATAGATTTCTTTGTGTACTCACAATCGTTTATTTTTAACAAACTATGTTGTAGGGATTTCGGGATTCCGCTGCCCACCTGTGGATTGCTCCTCCATAGCTGGGCCTCGAGTCAGCTCAGCAAACGTTGAACGGACACCACGTCTTGCAGGGTAGCAAGATCTTTATGGCCGAAAGTGGATGGCAGAAGGTCTGCTAAACAAAAGCACTGCGACTAATAATGCCCAAAGCTCGGTAATAGCACGAATCTCCATCTTTACAACCAAAACTTTATTTATAGATTTGGATTCCAAATAAGAACGAAAAAGGGACCTGCACATAAAAAGAGCAATTAGAAATAATATATAAGATTTTAGCAACTCTACCACACGATTTTACCAAATAAGTTTATGGTTTTATTTTTGTGTGCTGAAACACGTATTCCTATATGTCTTCAATGTCTCTGGGTTGGTGGAAGTTGTTCTTTTCCGTTACATTAACAATTTGTGCCACTTTATTGATATTATACCTATATGACACTACCTTATTTTCTCTGTATTTTTCTTGTATTTCTCTTATACTTTTTGTCCCCTCTCTCCTAATACGGTTTCAGTACCGGTGTAAGTGTGTAAACTATATTTAAAAAAAAATAACGAAATATAAGAAAAATACAACCTAGTTCATTAAAACCAAACGATCCAGTTTGTATTTCGATAGGCCGTGTTTTCTATATTTTTCAGCCAAATTAAATTTTTGTTTTTAGTTTCAAAATTTTGTGCATAAAAACACAGCTAAAATCAATTTTCTTGTGAAAAAAGTGAACCATCAGAGAGAGAGAATTTTTCCCTGTTATTTGTATTGTTTTTATTGTTAAATATGTCAATGGAAAAATAAAATTTAAAACATAAACCAAAACATGTCAAACTCAATAATTTTTGCGAGATAGTGGTCTCGCTTTCTCATGGTAGAAATTGTTTTTGTATTTTGAAGTTCCGATAAAGTTTCGTCAGTTTTTACAGCTTGGAATCCAAGACAAAATAAAGTACAGTCATATTGGTATTATCAATTTTAACTCGTAGAATGTAGGAGCACGAACTTCGAAATGATACCTTAATATAATGATAGTTAATTGGCGCGATACCGGTAGTTTTTTATCGATACTTTTATAACGATATTTTTTAGGTGTGCACCATCAAAACCTTGGTATCGTACCAAGTTGGATGAAATAGTTTTTCGTCTTTGAGAAATCACTAGACATTTTTTCATTTTAGATTCTAACAAAGAAAGCTACGAGATAGGCTTGCCTAGGTTACTGCAATGCCTTATATGCTGATGGTGCTTTCAGCATTCATCAAGATTGCCTTTAATGGACTTCTGCTGATAGAAAATCTAACGACATTGGTATCGATAATTAGTGTGTCTAGTATTATTTTTTCAATATTAACGGCTTTTCGATTTTTGTAAAGTGACAATCGTAATGAGTACCGTATCGATACTTTGTAATCGATATCGTGTCTCTAATAAATATATTTATAATATAATATTTATCTTTTTTTGAACACACAAATGCTAAATTTTTTGAAACAGTGGGGGCTGAAATTAAATATAGTATAATGAATGCGGGATTTGGTAGTCGGAGAATGATTTTCTTAGGAAATTATCTATATATGTGCATTAGGGTTCGCAAAATTTTTTTCCTTTGGTATAGGCAAGATCCTGTAAAAATTTTAGCTTTTTATTTAAATGCTTAATGGTGCCTCATCGCGGCTTCAGTTTTTTACACAAATCGTATGGGGACTCTCACGCAATATGCAGTTGAACTTTAACGTCGATCAACTACTAAACAAGTAAAGTTAGCAAAAAATCTCTACAGTTATATTTTGTAGACCGTTTAATTTCTTCTAAGAATGTGTATAGGGAGTGTTTTGGGTACTAAGGGTAAGAGCTCTGATACTTTTTTACACAAATTTTTAAATTTTCCGTACGATTTCTATGGAAAACTAAAGTGGTGTAAGGGTCCTCTTAATATTAAAATAAAAAGCTTATATTTTTACAGGCCAGAAAGGAAAGAAAAGCAAAGGAAATGAAAGGGAAATAAAGTGAAGAAAAGGCGAAAAAACGAAAGTAAACGAAATGGAAGGAAAGTAAAGGAAATGAAGTGAAAGGATGGGAGAAGAAAAGAAAATAATGAAAAAAAATAGCGATGAAACGAAAAGAAGAATAGCATGGGAAAAGAAAGCTATATTGATGCCTGTAGTGGTTAAATTCCAAACACTAGGTGAACTCTAGTACCAAGAAATCGAAAAGAGTGGCACTATTATTTTTTAAGCTAATATAAATTTTTTTATAACCATTTTTTTTCTTAATTTTTCGCGGGTTCGGCTAATTTGTTGTTTTGAGTTAGTCTGTTTCCTTTTTGAGTTTGGTTTGGTCTTCTGATCAGATTTCGATAACTCTGTGATGTAACCGATTTCAGGGTAGTTCACGACATAATTCAATGCATTAACTTTGAATGAAATGGTCTGTGCTAAATTTTTTCATGGAATGTTGAATAGAAGTGAATTAAAAACAAGTAAAAATACCAAAATAAAACTTTCTCTAAGTATTTTGCTCAACTGAATTAAGATATGATAACTGGTTTTTGAATGAGCTCTGAATTCTTAACTAGTTTAAGAAATATTCATAAGATATAGCTTTAATTTATTCCTAATAATAATTATTATTAGTTTGGGACTTTTACAGCAAAATGAGGGGCGATTGCCAAAACTGGAGACATCCAAGGTGTAGCCTTGCATCAAAAGTACAAATAAATTAAATTAAGCAAAATACTAGACAGTCTACTTAATTATCAGATTTTGTCAGAAATTGTAACGCTGGGTTTCTGTAATAGTGCTGAGATTTTGCTAAGTAAAACTCGAAAAACTACCTGTCCCTGAGCCATTTCCTAAATGAATCGGCATCTTTCCTAACTAAATCAAAATCGTAACAAAAAAGGATATTAAACCCAAGTAAATTGAACAAAATTTTCAAGTCATTCCTATGAAGCATTACGAGCGTAGGGTTTCAAAGGATTTCTAAGCGCAATTCAGAAATTACGCAACCCAATTCTCAACCTCACTTACACGAGGCGAATCCTGTTACAAGTATGAATGAACAATTCAAATATTTAGCAGACGAGACTCTGGCGAACCCACGTTCCACATGGGGCGTTATGACCTAGAAAGTTCGCTTCCTAAGGCAGTCGGTTCTACGTACCGGAGCGACTCGGGATTTTTCCCGACCAAGGACTGTAATTTCAGTGTAACCCCATTTAATTTGTTGCGTCCCTCCCACAAATTGTCATCCTCCCAGCAGCTCCTTGCAGCGGGACTGCTCCATATTCTCTTGCTCCGAGAAGGTATCGAATCCAATCCGGGTTCGTCTCCTGACCACGGTCCTGAGAAATGGTTTTGCTGCATCTGCCGGAAAAGAATCTTTTTAGGACGGTCATACTCTGTTCAGTGTGTCTCGTGTAAGGGATGGTTGCATTGGACAGGTTGTTCTGGGCTTGATCCCAAAACCCGACGTCCACGTAACTTTTATAAATCTTTTGTGGCTCCTTGCTTTTCACGTCCAAGGGCGTCCCGCAGTCTACGCCTGCAGCTCCTGCCTTGGGCGGTGCCACTTTCCTAGATGGTCTGGTCTCCGCGACGGCAACCCCCCGACGGGTTTCATTGCGCCATGTTGCCAGGTCGCAAACCCCAATCTACCGGGTACCCAAATGCTTGCCCAAGGACGCCCAGTCCCAGGGCCACAACAGCAGTTGCGTCCTGGCCTTCCTCAACCCAGGCGTAGTCACCCGTCACTTACTCCCAGAGTGGCGACGTTTCCCCCTATACACTTCAGAATTCTGCAGTTAAACTGTAATGGATTAACTGGGAAGATCACGGAGATAATCGATTTCATGAAGCGGCATAACATCCGCATTGCTGCGATTCAAGAGACTAAACTCAAAGCAAGATCTGCACTGCAAATCTGTTCTGGGTATAAAGTCCACAGAAAAGATCGCATGAGCGGAAATGGAGTCGGGCTCGCGTTTATCATACACCACTCTGTGCAATATCATATATTTGATCCTGGCATCGACCGCAGGGACAATGTCTTAGAACGTCAAGGCATATCTGTCTGGTCAGGCGATGCAAACCTAGAAATCATCAACATCTACATCCCCCCTGCCACCTGTTGCCCCAGTGGATACCACCTTAATATTAGCGCCTTAGCGACTTTGATGCCCATGACGATCTATGGCATTCAAACTTGCGGGCAGACAGTGGGGGTGAGATGTTGGCGGATCAAATAGAAGAAACGACATTCTGCACAATAAACGGAGACGCCCCCACACGTATGGTAGGAAGCTGTTACAGTTCGCCGGATATCTCAATCGTGAGCGCAGAACTCGTAAACTGCGTCAACTGGCAGCCGATAGTAACATTGGCATCCGACCACCTGCCTATACTAATTTCGTTCGAGCGTATCGCCGACTTCATCGTTACAGAAAAATGCGCAGGAATACAAATCTTTTACAGACAACCTCTTTGCTGCACTCCCTATTCCGACTGATGCCCGCCAAGGGGAGCGTGCTTTCCGCAAGGTCATTGAATCCGCCTCGGCACGTTTCATTCCCCCCGGGAGAGTTCCCGAAATTCGGCCCCACTTCCCGGCGGAGGCCGCAAATTTAGCGAGAGAACGTGACCTTATAAGACAGCTCGACCCAGGCGACCCCCAAATAAGGGACATAAACCAACGCATCAGATTGCTTGTGGATGAACTCAAGCGGGCGAAATGGGAGGAGCACCGAAAAGGTTGTAACCTCTCTGCTGGTGTGGGTAAACTTTGGTCCATCGTAAAGTCCCTATCGCATCAGTCTAAGCACAATGGCAAAGTTTCCATCGCCTTCGACGATAAATTGCTGTCGGATTCGAAAAAATGAGCGAGCGCTTTCTGGCGTCAATATGCAATGCATTCTACGGTCGACAAAGATAGACGGAGGGCCAACAAACACGCACATAAACATAAATTCAGCGCGTCACCAATTACCATCACCGCCAGAGTGGTTGAAGATGCCATTGGTCACGCTAAACCATCCAAAGCAGTGGGCCCAGACGGCATAGCCACGCCGATGCTTAAAAGCCTAGGCAAAGAGGGTTTCAAATACTTAGCGCATGTCTTCAACCTGTCTCTCTCCACCTTTGTCATACCCCAAAAACGGAAAATGATCGAGGTGGTCCCTCTACTTAAGCCTGTGAAAACCAGCTAACATAGGAGAGTCGTATCGTCCGATATCTCTCCTATCGCCTGTAGAAAAGACGCTTGAAGCCATTTTGCTCCCCTACTTCCAAGCAAATTTTCAGCTAGCTTCTCATCAGCATGGCTTCAGAAGACTCCATAGCACTGCTGCCTTCTTATGTCCCCAGGACACCATCTACATAATGAGGCGAGAATACTCCCCATCAGGGAGAGAAATGAGATGCTAACCAAACAGTTCCTGTTGAACACCCAGAAACCTGGGCATCAAACAGACATCTGATTGATGAGCCAACACCGCCTAGGGGCTTAAGGAGTCATCTCCGTAAGTATTTTGAGGAAATACGGCACCTGAGAACCCAGCCGTATGAAGCAAAAAGACGCAAGCAGGTTCTTGGTAAACTCCACAAACAGGCGTTGGACCTTTATGTCAGGAATTGCCCGGTGAATCCAGTACTCAATGAAAAGTACCCAAAACTTGTGGAAGAGGAACGCATACTCCCCAGGGAAACGCGTGTCACTCTTGCTGAACTTCGTTCTGGATACTGTAACAGGTTAAACTCTTACCTATCCAGAGTCAACCCCGACATACAAAATGTATGCCCCGCTTGCAATGTGTCCCCACATGACACCAACCATCTCTTTAATTGTAATGTGGAACAAACGCCTCTAACACCCCTTTCATTATGGTCCACCCCTGTTGAAACAGCAATTTTCCTTGGACTCCCGTTAGAGGATATTGATGACAATTTGTGATCGGTCGCGGCTGTTAGGTGGGGCGAAGCACTGCTACAACAACAGCATCAACCTAGAAAGCTCAAAGTGGTCATACCTGTTAAATATCTGCCGAGGTGGTCGGGCTAGTACCTTACCTTGTTACCGGAACGTACCGGATATATATATGGGAATCATCAACATGGATAACACTCTTTAAAACCTTCGGGAAGTGTCTTAATCGCTACAACAACAACGACAAAAACTTTTAAATATTTAGGATAATGTTGGCTTTCGTGCCTTAAATTGAATTTTTGGTATAAAGCGGTATTTTTATACCTTTCATGAAAATGAAATGGTATATTAATTTCGTCAAGAAACCGAAAATTGTAAGTCCTTAAAGGAAAATAGATAGACCCACCATTAAGTATACCGAAATAATCAGGTTGAAGAGCTGAGTTGATTTAGCCATGTCCGTCTGTCTGTTTGTATGCAAACTAGTCCCTCAATTTTTGAGATATCTTGATAAAATTTGGTGAGCGGGTGTATTTGGGTGTCCGATTAGACATTTGTCGGAACCGACCGGATCGGACCACTGTAGCATATATCCTCCATACAACCGATTTTTCAGAAAAAGAGGATTTTTGTAATATCTTACCAAATTTAACAGATTGAAGCTTCAAACTTCACCATATACTTTCGTATATTGCACATATTGTTGCCTGAAAAAATGTATGAGATCGGTCGTATATATAGTATATATCCCCACAACCGATTGTTCAGATAAGGAACTTTTCGTAATTACTGCCCTATTTTAAGAGCTATAGGCTTCAAATTTCAACGAATGCTTACGTATATAGCATATATTGTTGTCTAAAAAAACATAAAGATCGGTGGTATATATAGTATATATATGGTGGTATATATAGTATATATATATAGTATATATATATATATTTTCGCAAATTTTAGCCCCATTTTAACAGTTTTAACAGCTAGAAGCTTCAAATTTCACCGAATACTTACGTATATAGCATATATTGTTGTCTGAAAAAATCATAGAGATCGGTTGTATATATAGTATATATCTCATACAACCGATTGTTCAGATAAGAAACTTTTCGCAATTTCTACCCCATTTTAACAGCTATAAGCTTCAAATTTCACCGATTGCTTACGTATATAGCATATATTGTTGTCTGAAAAAATCATAGAGATCGGTTGTATATATAGTATATATCTCATACAACCGATTGTTCAGATAAGAAACTTTTCGCAATTTCTACCCCATTTTAACAGCTATAAGCTTCAAATTTCACTGATTGCTTACGTATATAGCATATATTGTTGTCTGAAAAAATCATAGAGATCGGTTGTATATATAGTATATATCTCATACAACCGATTGTTCAGATAAGAAACTTTTCGCAATTTCTACCCCATTTTAACAGCTATAAGTTTGACATTTCATCGATTGCTTACGTATATAGTATGTATTGTTGTGTCAAAAAATCATAGAGATCGGTTATATATATAATATATATATGATGGTATATATAGTATATATATATAGTATATATATATTTTTTTTACGATTTCGGCCCCATTTTAACAGCTAGAAGCTTCAAATTTCACCAAATGCTTACGTGTATAGCATATATTGTTGTCTGAAAAAATCATTGAGATCGGTGGTATATATAGTATATATCTCATGCAACCGATTGTTCAGTTAAGAAACTTTGCGCAATTTCTGCCCCTTTTTAACAGCTAGACGCTTCAAATTTCACCATATGCTTACGTATATAGCATATATTGTTGTCTGAAAAAATCATAGAGATCGGTGGTATATATATTATATACCCCATATAAACTCTAATTTTTGCCCCCTTTTTACGGCTAGAAGCTTCAAAATTCATCAAATTTCATCAAATACTTACGTTTACGTCATATATTGTTGAAATACGTGATTCGTAGTCATAGTTTTTACACGCAGACCACAAAAAACCTGAAACTTTGCATCCTCACACAAAGTACCTACCTGTTTTTTATTTTATATTTATCTTAAAAATCGTTAAGGTATGTAGATCTGTTCATTATATATTTCTTATCTTATACATCCGATTATTCGGAGATTACGAACGGGATAAGATTAAAGTTCAGCCCCATTCATGAAAGGTATGAAGTCTTCGGCACAGCCGAAGACAGTCCCGTTCTTACTTGTTTCAACTAAGAATTAAAACCGCGCAATATTTCAATCTCTAAAATTAAAAACCGATAACTTTAAAAACTATTTTTGTACCTACGAGTATTTAATTCATTGATAATATATAACAGATTTATATCTTTTTTTTGTTTAGAAACGTGCATACATGAAATTAGGTTAAAACTGTTTAAAGTTCTTTTGCCTGTAGTTAAATCTGTTTTGTTTTGTTTTGTTTTGTTTATGAAATGTTTTAAAAAATACATTAAAAGAGGAAGCAGAAGATTACAAAACCTGTTGACTAGATAAATGCATGTAAAATGTGATAATGATGATGAGATGTGGGAAAAATCTGTCTGAAATTAAGTGAATAAAAGAAAATAAAACGCAAAAGTAAATGACAGCAATAAAAATGTCGGCTAGCAATTAAAGTGACAGTAGTTGAACGTTTCTCTTTATCTTGAGATCGTCTGAATATATTTTACTTTATTACTTTCGGCAAGTATTTCTTTGGCAGCAAGATTTTATGATTGAATTCATTTAAAAAAAGAATACACAAATAATTAAATACACAGATCATTTTTTTTAAGCGTTGTAAATTATTTAATTATATCGTGTCAGAACTTACAAGGCTAAATATGTACTTTCATATAGACCAGTGGTGCAGAACGCCGGCAGAGCTACGAATACAAACGCGACTTTTTTTGTAGTCGTATGTGTTTACTCATGAAATATTTACTGGTTCAAGTACAAGCTAAGACCAGAGAGGATAGATAGAATAAGAGACGCCATTTCATACTTTTTGCAAAATCTATTTGTATTGTTCCATTTGAGGGGTAATTTTAAATTGCTTCACTGAGAGAAATGGTGCGGTTATGTTGTTTTGACTTAACGGAGATTCAAAATTCTGTAAAATTGACAGATTCCGAATCAAACTGATTTTTTGTTACCACAACTGATCACAGTCAATACATGAGCAAATTTCAAAGACAATTTTACGCTTACTGCGCTCTCTACTTTGTACTTGTGTATGATGTGTACTATATGTATGTACATATTTACGTATGTATATGGCGGCCGGCGTGGTGTGATGGTAGCGTGTTCCGCCTACCACACCGAAGACCCTGGGTTCACATCCCGAGCAAAGCAACATAAAATTTTTAGAAATATGGTTTTTCAATTAGAAGAAACATTTCCTAAGCGGGGTCGCCCCTCGGCACTGTTCGGCAAGCACTCCGAGTGTATTTCTGCCATGAAAAGATGTCAGTGAAAACTTATCTGCCTTGCAAATGCCGCAACAGAGGTACTTTCGTACAAAGCTGTCGCAACAACTTTTTTGTTCATTTGACTACTAAAACGGTCAATTACGAATCAACCATTTGTGCGCAGTTGATTCAACATCTTGTTGCGATGGATAAAAATTGACAGAAATTTCGGTTGAATTGACCCGTATTTCGGTTGATTTTACCAGTCTTTTTCTTTCAGTGTTCTACACATTTTCATGAGGTATTTTTGATTGTTTAAAGGATCGTATTAATTAAGCATTTCATCCTCTTTCCAACAATCACAATATATATTAACATAAACTTCTTAAAAATGTGTAGAAGGCAATTTTCTAATACCCGCCAAATGAAAAAAAAAAAAAAAAAAAATTGAACTGACGTCTCTTATTCTATCTATCCTCTCTGCTAAGACTGATTGACTGCTTGCTTTACTGAATTTCTGTCGCAGCGCTCACACGACATATAATTGAACGTCGAATTGTTTGTCGACGATCTGCGAAGCTCACGAGTGCACCACTGATATAGACAAATGTGTTTGTGGTACAGATGCACAAATACATACAAATATCTATCTATATTCGGCAGAGAGAAAGTATTCAGTTAGTTGTTCATAACATTTCATTATCAGATTCATAGACGACGTGTGGACAGAATGCATGTAAAATTACCTGCAACGAGAAGAAAAAATGAAATAAATTCTTTAGTAAGTAATCCACTTTTTTGTGAAATTATGTTAACGTTAGAATTGCTTAATATTTATCACTTTTTAATCTACGTCTATAAACCTTGTTT
Source organism: Eurosta solidaginis (assembly GCF_040869045.1). Classification (NCBI taxonomy): domain Eukaryota; kingdom Metazoa; phylum Arthropoda; class Insecta; order Diptera; family Tephritidae; genus Eurosta; species Eurosta solidaginis. Next base: position 172,093,338 of record NC_090321.1, on the reverse strand, counting down.
GAATACATAAAAAATCTTTTTATTCTCCTCATTTTTTAAGATGAGAGGCGATGATGAAATGCTTCTTAGCGAAATCAGTTTCGTGACCTTGATAGCGTTCTTTTTCACAATATTATTTAATAATGTTTATTATTCTTAATGGCTGCATTTTTTTTAATAAAGAAGTTTGAGTGATAATTTTTGTAATAAATGTAGGTTTTGGCGGATACATATTTTTTCTTTAAATTTCTCGATGTATTTCATCATTTTAAGAACTTGAAAGATAATTGTGCCAGATACCACTTTATCGTAAAAAACTTCCTTCCGTTAGTTCATAACCGCCTTTTGGGATTTTTCTATGCAAAAATCATAACATATACTTTTCGTGCCCCTTCACTTTTTTAGGTAAAGTTTTGTTAAGCTTAGGACTGGGACTGGGAATAAGGCATGGAGAAGAATAAGAAAAACTAGAGTAGTAAAAAGAGGGACGGAGATAGATACTGAAAAAGAGATGGAGTTAGACGAAGCTAGGGAGATAGAGATAGATGGAGCGGGGAAGGAGAAGCACGGCAAGCTAAAGAGAAAATAAGTGAAGGCAAAGAGGAGACGAAGAAAGAGACGCGGGGAAAGAGAAATGCAGAAGGGGAAAGCGAATAAGGGGTTATAAGTAGAGGAGAAGGGAAGGAGAGTAAGGGGATCATAGTGTTTCGTTTGCATTTTTTACATATATCCCTCAACCTAGATCAAAGTGGAGCTAAATCAAAAGTCACAAATTTCGAGGTTATGAGTAAAAACAGGTTTCCCAATTCAATACCTACCGATACTCGATTTAACATTACCTCCACTAACCAGCGAAAAGAGGGTTTGAAAAAAAATCAAATCGCATTGGCGCATATGTGATCGCTTTAAGTTCTCGCTATCTCTCAATAATGCTATTTTTATACTCAGTTGAGCAGAGCTCACAGAGTATATTAACTTTGATTGGATAACTGTTGGTTGTACATGTATAAAGGAATCGAGATATATATCGACTTTCATATATCAAAATCATCAGTATCGAAAAAAAATTTGATTGAGCCATGTCCGTCCGTCCGTCTGTCTGCCCGTTAACATAATAACTTGAGTAAATTTTGAGATATCTTGATGAAATTTGGTATGTAGGTTCCTGGGCACTCATCTCAGATCGCTATTTAAAATGAACGATATCGGACTATAACCACGCCCACTTTTTCGATATCTAAAATTTCGAAACACCGAAAAAGTGCGATAATTCATTACAAACGACAGCTAAAGCGACGAAACTTGGTAAATGAGTTGAACTTATGACGCAGAATAGAAAATTAGTAAAATTTTGGACAATGGGCGTGGCACCGCCCACTTTTAAAATAAGGTAATTTAAAAGTTTTGCAAGCTGTAATTTGGCAGTCGTTGAAGATATCAAGATGAAATTTGGCAGGAACGTTACTCCTATTACTATATGTATGCTTAATAAAAATTAGCAAAATCGGAGAACGACCACGCTCACTTAAAAAAAATTTTTTTTAAGAACAAAAAATTTAATATCTTTACAATATATAAGTAAATTATATCAAGATTCGGCTCCAGTAATGATATGGTGCAATAAAATACAAAAATAAAAGAAAATTTCAAAATGGGCGTGACTCCGCCATAAGTCGAACAAAAATTTACCAATCCTTCTGAAATTTGGTAGAGGCTTAGATTCTAGGACGATAACTGTTTTCTGTGAAAAAGGGCGAAATCGGTTGAAGCCAAGCCCTTGGAATCTTGGCAGGAATACTGTTCGTGGTATTACATATATAAATAGATTAGCGGTACCCGATAGATGATGTTCTGGGTCACCCTGGTCCAAATTTTAGTCAATATCTCGAAAACGCCTTCACATATACAACTACCACCACTCCCTTTTAAAATACTCATTAACACCTTTCATTTGATACTCATATCGTACAAACAAATTATAAAGTCAGCCCTGGTCCACCTTTATGGCGATATCCCTAAATGGCGTCCACTCATAGAACTATGGCTTACTCCCTCTTAAAATACTCTTTTAATATCTTCCACTTGATATACATATCATACAAACGCATTCCACGGTTACCCTAGGCTCATTTTCCTACATGTTGATTTTCCCTTATTTTGTCTCCATAGCTCTCAGCTGGGTATGTAATGTTCGGTTACACCCGAACTTAGCCTTCCTTACTTGTTTCTTTAAAGTTTCTCGAAATTTTATTTAATCGTTTTAAGAAATTGAAAGATAATTGTGCCAGATACCACTTTATCGTAAAAAACTTCCTTCCGTTAGTTCAAATGCGCCTTTTGGGATTTTTCTGTGCAAAAATCATAACATATACTTTTCGCGCCCCTTAATTTTGTTTTAGGCAAATTTTTGTTAAACTTGGGACTGGGACTGGGAATAAGGCATGGAGAAGAATAAGAAGAACTAGAGAGTAGTAAAAAGAGGGAAGGAGATAGATACTGAAAAAGAGATGGAGTTAGACGAAGATAGGGAGATAGAGATAAATGGAGCGGGGAAGGAGAAGCAGGGGAAGCTAGAGAGCAAATAAGTGAGGACAAAGAGGAAACGAAGAAAGAGACGCAGGGAAAGAGAAACTCAGAAGGGGAAGAGCGAATAAGGAGTTATAAGTTAAAGGAGAAGGGAGGGAGAGTAAGGGGCAAAACTTCTTAAAAGTTATGCATATAGACCAAAGTTAGATCGGACAAACAGATGGGACTCCTAGTAATTTGTTAAAAGTCAAATGTCCATGTTTTTGAATACACGGGGGGCCCAAAGTACAGAGTGCCTAAATCGTTACATTTACCTGTTTTTTAAATAATATATTTAAAATATTTTGTAAATAAATTAAATGCTATTGAAACGTGTGTAAGGCAACCAACAAATTTATGAAAAGAGGTGTAGCACTGCCCAATTATTAAAAAAAAGTTTTAACATGTATTAGGTTTATCGAACGTTTCATGGAATGTTTGATTTTTGCGAGGCTTTTTCGGAAGAGCTTTATAGTGTTTCGTTTGCATTTTTTACATATATCACTCACCTAGATCAAAGTGGAGCTAAATCAAAAGTCAGAAATTTCGAGGTTATGAGTAAAAACAGGTTTCCCAATTCAATACCTACCGATACTCGATTTAACATTACCTCCACTAACCAGCGAAAAGAGGGTTTGAAAAAAATTCAAATCGCATTGGCGCATATGTGAGCGGCTTTAAGTTCTCGCTATCTCTTAATATTGCTATTTTTTTATATATCTATCTATCTATCTTCTATTCTATAAATCTTATAAAATAAAGTCGCTAAATGCCCTGTACGCACATAACTTCACACAGAATGCTCCGATTTTAAACGGTTTTTTTGCATTTGAAAGCTTAGCTACGTGAGATGGTACAGTTAATATAATTTGAAGGTATATGTTATAGGGGCGTGGCAAATTGCCAAAATGTAGTAAAAAATCACAAAATTTTTGTTTACACAACTATAACTCATAAATGGATGGATGGATTTAAAAAATTTTCAGTAAAACTTTGAAATATTTACCTTCGATCTGCATCGAAAAAAAAAAAATACATGATTCCTTTCTTATATCAGCCAAATTGTTTAAACAAAAGTAAAATTTTTACCAAAAAATGCCTGTGTGTGGTTGTTCGCTGTGAAATGTGCGCGCTAATTGTTTTTGAGTGAGGCATGATGCGACACATACATACGTACATATATAGCATTCGCTGCGCTATTTAGCTTCGAGTGTAGGTTTATGGGTATGTATGGATGTATGTCACTAAATAGTATAAAACAAAGTCGCTTTTTCTGTCCCTATGTCCCTTTTAATGCTTAAACCTTTAAAACACGCAACGGATTTGATGCGCTTTTTTTTAATAGATAAAGAGTGATTGAAGATGAAGGAACGGATGAACATATTTGGCTTAAAATTGGTGGAGGTGTAGCTTATAACCAGGTGACAGATATTGGATAATTTTTATCCCGTTCTGGCTAGGGTCTTGAGATCAAAACGTTGACCTGGGTAATCCTGGGATATGTTTGTACAATATGGGTATCAAACGGAAGCTGTTTATGAGTACATCGTACCCACGGTAACTAGGGTATCGAGATATAAGCGAACACGTGGACGCGGGTACCCCTAGAATGTGTTTATAAAATATGAATAACAAATGAAAGCTGTTAATGAGTGCTTTAGTATAGGTTAGTTTTCATACCTATTTGTGAAGGGTCTCGAGATATAGGCCAAAACGTGGATCAGGGTAACACTAGGATGTGTTTTTACATGATGGGTATCAAATTGAAGCTGCTGATGAGTGCTTTAGTACAGAGTAATTTTTATACCGCTGGGTGACTACGGTCTCAATATATAGGCCAAAACCTGGATCCGGATACTCCTAGAACGTGTGTGTAATATGGATATCAAATGGAAGCTGTTGCTGAGAGCTTTAAAGTAATTTTCATTGTGATATTCGATTTAGTTGCATCAACCTGGCAAAACTGATAAATATACATGCGAAGCCAAAATAAAGACATGAATAAATAATACCCACATAACTATTTACATACGTCCTATTCGATTTGCCTGGCAATAAGGGATGAAGAAGAATGGGAAAAACTTGAGAGAAGCGAAAAGACGGAGGGAGGAGTCAATAAAAGGATTAAGAAAAAGTGAGGGGGAGCAGAGCTAGACGGAAAGCTTGTTTAAATGCATGCAGATAGACCAAATTTAGGGCAGAACAACGTCTGACGGGTCTGCTAGTAATATATATAATAATGTTGGTATTGAGGATGTGTGCCTGCTTCTCTGGTTGAAAAGATATGGTATCTAAATTTAGAAAAACAACTGAGAAATTATTATGTAGTTAGCAGTTACATTAACATATGTCTGTAAAGGGAACATGTGAATGTAAAATAACAATAATAGCACCAAAAATAGACAAGAAACTGAATTATTTGCTATATAAATTGATGCAATCATAGTTTATTGGTAGCGCTGCAGTATTCAAAAACTGCAACTTGAATTCGAATCTTAACTTGTTGAGGATATATTTCTCATATAAGAGTCGAGATTTTTGGTAAGATAGCTATCACATCAGCCAGTATGTTTAACCCTTTTCGATCTTTATATCCTAATAAAATATGATAATTTAATAAAGGAAACATTTTTTATAAAAGCTCTCTAAAGCTCATTCAATTCTACGAATATGTTGTAGTCTTTCTAGTATCGGAAACTGCGTGCTAAATCTTCATGAGAACGCGAAATGAAACTTGTGTAGCAAGAATGCAACTGATTGTAAAACTAAGATCAGGTATAAGAAAAAGTAGTTGTGCGTTAATAGTTTTATTTCTACGTGTATAAAACTAAGGTTTTGTTTCAAAATTGAATTTATTTCACAAATTTAAGGTAAATTTTTCCGTGCGAGTATAAACTAAAAGTAAAGATGAGCTCAATTTGACCTTGCCCCTTTGGCTACTTGGCCTAAATTTCATTTCTCTTAGTAAAAGTACCACGGTATGTCTTCTTATCATCATCTACACAGTGAGGCGAGAATACTTCCCCTAAAAGAAGAGAAATTATATGCTAAACAAACAGTTTCACTGAATACACATAAACCTCGTCATCCCAACGGACGCCTTCCAGGAACTTTAGAAGTCATCTCCGTAAGCTATGAAGAAAGTCGGCCTTTAAGAATTCAATCGTATAAAGAAAAGGAGCATGAAAATGCCCACCGAGATATTCACAAAAAGTCGTCGGACTACTAATCCCAGATATTGCCTGGTGAACCAAGATTTTAAAGACAAATACTCGGAGCTCAAAGTTGAGAAAAGCAACCTCCTCAGGGATACGCGCCTCACTCTAGCTCAACATCGATCCAGATACTTAAACTCTTACTTGTATGTATGTCCTGCTTGTAACGTGTCGCCATATTACACAACCATCTTTCAATTGCAATATGGAACCAATGCCCTAACACATTTATCTCTCTGGTTCAACCCTATTGAAACATCAAGTTTTCTCTGACTGCGGTTAGAGGATATTGAGGACAGTTTGTGCGTAGTCGCACCTATCGGATGAGGAGTATTGCTACTGCAACAACAATAACAACAACAAATATTGGTTGTTTCTCGTTGGAAGCATAAGGAGTAGCAGAAGTGAATCCATCCAGTGCTATTTAAATTTTTATACGTATTTGTTTAATTATAGCGCCTGAAGCTTCTTCCCCTTCATACTGGTATTTTACCGAGAGTTTCTCGCCTCACGGACCCATTCCAAGCGCTCACTTTGTGGGTCTGGTTGATCGTGCACTACTTCTCAGCCCTAGAAAATGTTTAATGATGCACGGTACTGTGGAAGGGCTCTCTTACTCCTTCTGCTCCATACCCTTCTCCAATCATAATTTTTGTTTGCATTTACCTACCGTTCTATTACAGAGCTTGTTGATTTGCCGCTAACTTTGCACTCCGAGGACGTCCTATCACTTACTTATAGCACTATTGTTATGGTTGGCTTGCCACTCCGTTCTCCCTCTCACCTCCTTTTCAGAATAAGATCTTCGGTCGTTAATTTTAAGACCACCTGTCCGACAAGGCAGGCTCAGCGGTCAAGCATTTAATATGTGGAAAGAACCGTACTCCACAGCAGCGCCCATTCTTCTGGCGTTCTGACTATGGCTCGCCCATCGTTGCTTTCCGAGGCGGCCCGACATTTGTCGTGAGTATACCCCTGGCTGCAAATCATCCAATAGGCACATTCCGCATAAAACCCTGGAGTAGGGGGTTGGCAGTTCTTGGTCACCGATATCCCGCCGTCCTCCTATGAGGCGAAATGTCGTAGATCCAATCCCAAAACCGCTCAGTCACATAATCGGGCGCTAAGCACACACATTATTGCTATGGGAGATGTGGACAAGGATATTCGTTTTCCAGCAATTTCCTGTTTCAGAGGATTCTATGGTTATGCTCATTAAAAAAATTTTTGTTGTGTTATTTGTGTTTTTTTTTCGTTTACTTTTGCATCTATTTCCTTCTTTCATATGTTTTTATTTTTTTCGCATCTACTTAATTTATGTGGGCTTGTCTCGAATTTCGTTTTTAGTTAAACGTAATCAACTGCCAACGAAATCTCATATAGATTTAAGTCTGAAAATTGTGTCAAATTGACGCACGTTGGCTGCGGCATCAAAATTGTCACTAAATTCGCTCAACGCGGCAACCGTTAACAGCACTAAAACTCTCTGTAAGTACATACATACACACATACATTCAATAATATGCACATACATATTAGACTAGGTCGAAAAAAGTTGCTAATGTCCGACCCTAAATTTAAAGATTATGTTGAGAGGGTTTCGAAAAAATTGTTTTTTATTTTTTTTGATCCTTCGATATACAGCCGAAAAGGTTTTTTCGTTGTAACTTGGTTATTTTACGTCCGATTTTTAAAATTGATATGTCATTATGGCCTTGAGAAGCTTCGCATTTCCGTTTAATGTCCTTTTAAGCTATAAAGTCGTTTTCACATAATTTGGTCAGTACAAGAACGTGTACTGACTGTAGATACGGGCGCATCTCATTCCTTAATCTGATCTGACTTGGCCAACAGGAGAGTAAAACCGTTACCTGGAGCAAGGTTGCATATGGTCACTGGCGAGTATAACCAAGTCCAGGGAGAAGTGATCTGTGAAGTCTTAATTGGGAAGGTCATGGTTCTACACAAATTAGCTGTGGCGGAGATCGTTGATGAAGTCATATTGGGAGTGGACCTCTTAGTTGACCATGACATCGGGATCGATATGCGGAAAAAGATTACGCGCTATAAGAACAAGGATGTGCCACTTAACTTCAGTTTGGAGAAAGGGATCAGCAGTAAGCGAGTGCTGGTGGACGAGATTCGACAGAGACCACAAAAGTCAAGGAAAGTAGATCGGATGGCACGAATGAGCTAAACAACTCAAAACCGAAGGTACCTGCGAGAGAAACACTGGCATTGACAAAACCAAATGGATGCACAAAAACGAAGGAATGAATTTCCCAGAAAGAATGCGAATGTAGTTTAAAGCCAGGGCGTACTACTGTTGTGAAACGCGGGAACGATACTGATTATGCAAAGCCAATCCGTCAAGCGCAAGCTATACGAAGTAGTTCATTGGCCAAACAACAGAGTGTAAGGAACGAATCAGGATAATAAGTACTAGGATGAAGCACAGGTACGACAACAACAATAATTCGGATGGTTTCCGGTAGGGAGATTTAGTACTGCTATACAACCCTCACCGGCGGAAAGGTGTTCCATCCAAATTTTGGTGCAGTTGGGAAGGCCCGTACAAAATTGTGAAGAGGATCAGTGATGTCATCTACCGCATACAAGCAATTGGGAAACCAGGAAATAGAAGGGTGGTTCATTTGGAGAGGCTAGCAGCGATTAGATCGAGAGATTTGTCTGATCGGGACGATCAGACTTAGGTGGAGGGCAATGTGACGAATATTAGTAATACTAAGTGATACTCACATCACTAATCTGATACTAAATAAATAAAGCTACAACAACAATAAAACAAGCTGCCATACTTGTATGCACGTAAACAAATTAATCATCATATACACACATACATACAAGCAGCAGAGAGATACTCACAAACACATGTCATCATCAGCTACTACTTCGCTCACATGTACACACGCATATGGCTACACAATACGACACTACTGCACGCGCGTATGGCTGGTGACCAGGTAGAGGATTCTAGAAGAAGAAACGTCTAGACAATTGTGCATAAAGTATAAAATCAGCAGAAGCTGAGTAGTCCGTATCCAGTTTGATTTAAGCAAGTTATTGGTTGTGAAGTATCAGAGTTATTGTGAAGTACTCTAATAAAGGCCATTTTGCATTACTGAATATTAGAGTTATTTATTCAACAGTTTAGCGATACGAACGTAAGCAGAAGGTTTCGAATAAGCGGAATTGCATTAAATTCGCTACAGTATTTGTAATAATAACACTATGCGACAAAATCAACTTTTTTTCTAGATATTGGACAAAACCCACTTTTTTGTAGAGATTGAGGCTTAAGTAAACAAAATGATATCTCCGTTTTTCGAAGTAAGCCTCCAAAAAAATAGAAATCGGCTTGCGAAATTCGAAATTCTACATTTCGAAATTTTATTTTTTTTGTTAACGCGTTCAGCAAATTGAAAAAGTAAAAATGTTGTAGTGGTCCGCTTTTTTCACTTATTTGAAGGGTTGAATTCTTTTTTTGAAAAATTTGGTATAACAGCTGTTAAAAAACGAATTCAGCCCTTCAAGCAAGGGAAATGAGCGGATCGCGACCACATTTTTCATTTTTGGATTTGCTGAACGCGTTAAAAAAATATAATTTCGAAATGTAGAATTTCAAACTTCGAAGTTCGTAAGCCGATATCTATTTTTGAAGGCTAACTTCGAAAAACGGAGATAGTACTTTGTTTACTTAAACCTCAACTCTACAAAAAAGTGGGTTTTATCCAATACTCAGAAGAAAAAAATTGATTTTGTCGCACAGTGTTATTATTTTAAATACGAAACAACAGGTTTGACTCACTTATTTACTTTGACTTCCCCTATTGGCGGCAACCGTGGTGTGATGGTAGCGTGCTCCGCCAACCACACCGTATGCCCCGGGTTCAACCCCCGGGCAAAGCAACATCAAAATTTTAGAAATAAGGTTTTTCAATTAGAAGAAAATTTGTCTAAGCGGGGTCGCCCTTCGGCAGTGCCTGGCAAGCGCTCCGAATGTATTTCTGCCATGAAAAGCTCTCAGTGAAAACTTATCTGCCTTGCAGATGCCGTTCGGAGTCGGCATAAAATATGTAGGTTCCGTCCGGCCAATTTGTAGGGAAAATCCAGAGGAGCACGACGCAAATTGGAAGAGAAGTTCGGCCTTAGATCTCTTCGGAGGTTATCGCGCCTTACATTTATTTTATTTATTTTTTATTTTTTTAGATATGCACAAAGGTCGCAGGGCTTCCAGACCAATTAATAATTCATGATATTTTGCATATCTTTATTAACTTTTCAATGCAAACCCTAATAATAATTTTTCCTCCAAAAATATCATGACTTTCAGCTCTAAGTATAATAAGAATCTGGTAAAATAACATTTGCAATAAATATTGAAAGTGCTATAACTTCTTTGTTTATTATTTTAGAATATGGTTTCAATGCGAAATTTTCTTGAATTTTTAAGTACTTTCGTTTGGTAATGAAAAAATATACTTTAGGGGCGGTACAACTTTGTTAGCTGACCTAATCATGTGAAAACGACTTCATAGCTTAAAAGGACATTAAACGGAAATGTGAAGCTTCTCAAGGCCAAATTAATGGCATATCAATTTAAAAAATTGGACGTCAAATAACCAAGTTACAACGAAAAAAACCCTTTCGGCTGTATTTAGAAGGGTTAAAAAAAAAAAAAAATTTTTTTTTCCGAAGCCCTCTCTTTAAATTTAGGGGCGGATATTAGCAACTTTTTTTTTGTATGGGGACCAAACCAGTCTAATACATATGTACATCCATATGTATGAGAGGTTTGGTGCGTGGGTGCAGTTTAGTTGTTGTATTTTGATTACCTACTTTGATAGGCAAAAAAGGCCAAAAGTATATGGCAACACCCTCGATTGGCAACACACTGTCTGCTTGTATCGCCAATAGCTCATTCCTCTTCATATCACCCTCCGTGTAGGCCTTTAATTCAATTTGTTTTATTTATTTATCTGAATGCTTTAAAAATTTGTTGTGGTTTACTTAATTTTCTGTTGATTTTCATTAAGTTTTTGGGTTTTTTCTTCCGATTTCAGCACGACGCACGTGGGATGTTAATTGTCGGTTTTGTGTTGCTGCTTTTGGCACAAGCCGTTGCATACGATTGGGTGCGGTTATAAAGCAAGCAATTTTTATGTCGAGTGGAAGATTTGCTAAATTTTCAATGAATGATTTTACCAAGTGATGAGTTTGCTGCTGACAATAGGGGGGGCGGTGTAAGAAGTGTTGATGAAGAAATGCTGTCACCATTTCGATGTGGTTGATGTTAAAATGAATGTTGAGTTGTAGGTGGGAGAGTTGTGGGAAGAGAAACGTCACGAAAATGGCACAGGATTGTTGGAATGAAATGGAGGAAATAAAAAGTGCTGTTCCGATACCGGCTTGTTTTCGATAATTCACTACTACTCAACTAAACAGACAACATACATACATAAACTACATATTCTGATCGTACTAATTAAAAAGCGCGGTAAAACTTATGAAAATTAGTTCGTTGCTTAAATTTAAACATTGCTTTATGACGACTGTATTAATTACGTTTAATAATAATTCAGCACAGTACGTATTTCAACGTAAATTGTTCGATTACCTACGTAGGCAAGGCTATAGTGGAGTGTCAGCATGGATTTTTCCCAGGTAGGTCTACTTCCACAAATTTAGCTTTAGTTACTAATCAAATTGTGGGTGCTTTAGAGAACTCTGAGCAACTTGACGTCATATACACTGACTTCTCGAAAGCATTCGACAAGGTTGATTATACTACCCTATTACGCAAGTTAGCCAAGTATGGAATCAATGGAAACTTGTTGAAATTCTTCACGAGTTTTCTATCGAACAGAAAGCTCTATGTGGAAATTGTAGCCGACAAGTCATCTCTACATATAAACGCCTGGTCAGGTATTCCGCAGGGTACCCATTGTGGCCCTCTATTATTCTTAATTTTCATAAATGATTTGCCCCAGAAATTCAAATTCGCAAAATGTTTGATGTTTGCGGAAGATGTCAAACTATTTCTGACGATCCGTAATAGCTCTCACTGCACTAACTTGCAATCTGATCTGGACTCTTTTCCCGGTTGGTGCGCAGACAATAATTTATTTTTAAATACAAACAAATGCTGCGTTGTGTCTTATTCCAAAAAGACAACTGCGGCATATTTCAACTACAAACTAAATGCTAAATCTCTTGGGTTGTCAAGAGATTGAAGATTTGGGTGTCATTTTTTCTCCAAATTCTCTTTTTCCAGTCATATTGACTTCATTATTGCAAAGTCCTTTGCAATGGTTGGGTTCATTAGACGAAACACCAGTGACTATAAGGACCCTATGACGTTGAAGGCACTTTATATCTCCTTGGTCAGAAGTCGCCTTGAATATTGTTCAATAATATGGAATTCTTTTTATGAATCTAACTCCTATAAAATTGAAAGAGTTCAAAAAGTTTTTACGAAAATTGCTTTACGGATGCTTCACTGACCAGACGGTCTCCCATCGTATACCAGCAGGCGCAAATTGCTTGGTCTGCAGGCCTTGCACGACAGAAGAACTTGTATCTTGCTAATGCTTGCCTAAAATATAATAAACTTGAACATAAATTGATCCGATTTATCTAATTTGTTCATTCCATATATTGCACTGCGTGATCTTCGGCATACTAGATTATTCATCGAAATAACTCATAAAACGAATTGTGCTATGAATGAACCTATAACTAGGACTATGCGTCTAGCAAATCGATTCAGTAATGTTCTTAATTTTAATAACAGCTTATATAAGTTTAAGCTTGAATTATTTTCTATTTTTAACTAGTCTGTAAGAAAGCATGTACTTTTAGACTGAATGAATTAAATAAATAAATAAATAAATATTTATATCAGAGACAAGATTGTACAGCTAACCATTCGATTTACTGCAATAGTCATGCCTGGCATAACCAAATGCTCCAGTGATCTTCTCGTCTGCTTTTGAAGCCTTCCATAATGATATGGTATATATCAGGCCAGATCTGATAAGAAATTATAAAAGGTTATCTTTGTTTGTCGAGGTATGTCTTTTCTTCTCACTTGGCTACGGCATCTAAAGTAGCGCTTGTCGCTTACTTTGATTATCTTGGATTTTGTAAGATGACACTACTCTCACTTCTAAGGCTGCTGCTCAAACAGACGAAGTCCTTAAATGGCTTGAATTTGTATTACCCTTTTCACATACAATTAAGAACTTTGATCTGTGCAACTAAGCACTTATCAATTAATAATATTCTACGTACTCTTACAGCTGGGTAAAATAATGGACACTATATAGTTATAGATTAAGAAATAATATTATTTGGTTTTCTATGATCTTTAAGATTTATTTTTAAACATAATTGACTAAGCAGCTTTTGCCTCCAAGATATGCATATATTTGTACATACAACTTGTTTTACTCTTTATAAACTTAAATATGTACCAAATCAATGCATTGCAAAATTGGTAGTTATTAAAGCACCAGAAAACGTTCAACTACGATATTAAATTTAATTAACATCAATATCCGTGAGGCGCCACCAATAATAATTTAGAGCATCGTCGATAGCACGGCGGCAAAAAAGTAACCTATCACACGAAAGACTTAAGCAACGAACTCGCTTTAATGTGTTTGCTGTGGTGTGAAATAGGTTTCCCACAAAATTAATAACTAATGAGCTAATACCCATTTAATGCATCTAAACGTTTTCTGCAGCAACAACTGGTAAAAAAAAACGATGTTATGAGTGCGAAGAAGAAAATGAGGCAAAAGCTGTAATTTTGCAATTTTGCTACTGTTGACAGCTAAACCGGGCAAAAGCAGCCTAGCAGCATAGCGTGCACTCCTTCAATTAACCAAGACGCTCGCTAAAAATAGTGTAAGGTCAAGCCAAGTGGCGCAAGTTTAAATAAGTAAATTCAAGTACGGAATTACACTTATTATTGAAGGAGTTAATTAAACAGTAAGCAAACATTATAAAACTCGCCTTAGTTCATCTCGAAAATATTGCTTTATTGCTTGTCCAGAGTATAAAGGAAAATTTGTAAGAAAAATAAGTGAACGCATTTTAATGTTTTAATTGGATTTTGCTTTCGATATATCGATGCTCACTTTTCACGGTCACTTTAATATAGTGGGAAGGGAAAAAGCAATTACGAAAATTATAGAAACTAAGCTAAGTTTTGTTCAAATTTTGACATTCGTTTTTTGTTTTTTAACGCTTCGAGCAAACTTTTCACACGCTTACAAAAAAAAAAAAAAATCATCAAAATGCGTCTGTTTTATTTATGCACACGTTTGTTTATTCATTCATTTGCGCTTGGACTTGATTACTTTTTTTTGTTATTTTTGTTTGTTTGTTATTATTTCGGCTAATCAAAAAAATATTACATCCGAGCAATATGCCACCAACACGCTGGAAGCGATAAATGTATGTATATATGTATGAATGTACAAAAGCAAGAAAACGCTGTGCTGTACTACAACAAAATTGCCAAAATTGGTTATATGAAATCGAATAAGTGTAAGCTGTACGGCCACATGTAATGTAATACCACCGCGTTTTAGCGCCACTGTCAATCATTTATACAGACATATAAACATACATACATACTCAAAGCCATACTAAAATTGTAACAACCTGTAAAGCGTGTTTATAATTTTGATTATATAATAAAGAAAATCAAACGAACCGACAAAAAAGGTTGGCCAACTCAATTATTGGTGAAACAAGATCATTGCAACAAACAAAAATCAAAAGCCAAAGTCAAAATCAAGGTAAAATTATAATTTGCATTTAATTTCCCAGTCAATTTCTATAACAAAGTGTTAAATAATGAGATGGAAAAATTAACAACAAAGCATTTAAATAAGAGCTTCAAACATATTATCATAAAACTTGTAATTTTCGCCTATTTGTCACACCCACTTTATCTTTATTATTTTGTTTATGACACAGTTCAATTTTTTGTTAGTCTTTAAACTAAACGAGAAGCTATACATACATATGTACAACCCAGCGATAATGAGATTAGAAATAAATAAAATTTTTAAGCGACAAACTCAGGAAATATAGGCAGAAAACTTAAGTAGGAATAGGGATTAATGGCGAGGAGAAAAAAAAGAACAGGTAAGAGCGCAAGAAAGACTCCAGCGGGTTTAGCATATACCCGCGGCAGGTACGTCTGTCGTAAGAGGCGACTAAAACTCCAGGCGGTGCGACACCTCCCAGTTGAAAAGTTTGGCCGCATCCCTTAATTGTGGCAACAAAAGTCCGAAATTACAGAAGGGTTGGAGAAACTGATTGAAATTTGAGCAATTATATAAAACTAAAACTCCAAATTGATTCAAGGGGTTATGTGGCGCAATTTATAGCTTTTTAAACCCAATTTTCAACCTCAGTTACCCGTGGCGAATACTGCTTCATTAACAGCCGTGGCTCAGGTGACCCTAAGATCCTCACGGATTTAGGGGGTGGGATGGCGTTATGGCCTAGATGGTTTCATGTAGTCATACCAAATCGTTAATGAAATGGTCGGGCTAGTACCTTAATGGTGCTTGTTACCGGAATGTACCGGATCTATATCCGCCAAAGGGCCATGAACATCGTGACGGGGATTCTGCAAAAATCATTGGATCATGTGGTCCACTGGAGTACTTACCATTATACTCCACTGTAATGCAGCAATGGACCAACTCATGTTTCTATAAGCCGATCATTGCTCGTATTTAACGATTGTAATTACTACATGATGTGTATTGGATTGTGGGTACTCCATGGATTACTCTGATGTAATGCGGAGCTGGAGTATATGGTGCAGTCTTAGGACAGCGCAATGTTAATTGGACCATATTTTTTGTATGAATTGTGATTAATTTTGGAGCACTCGCTCGGTCCATAGCGAGTACTCCATACATGCATGCATGGAGTACTCTTGATTTTTGCAGGGGAGTGTCCTCATAGCTACTATAACAACAACAACAACAGCGCAAGAAACAGGGTGTTGAAAGAGGCTGAATTTGAAAAAAAAAGAAATAAAAAGATAATGAGAGAGTGAGTAGAGGAGGGTGGGGGAAAGGAGCGGAAGATTTAGCTATGAAACTTATTCACATTATCTTAAAATTATTACATTTTATTATATATATTTCTTCTGTAGAGGTGTTTGTGAATTCCTCCTAAACTCCTCCTGAATGACTGGACCGATTTTGATTAAACTTTTTTTTTGTTGAATTTGGAGATGGGGAAGGGATCCAGGGGAGCTGTGTTAAACAAATTATTTATGGTGCGAGTTGCTTAAAATTTGGTACAGGGATACTTGCTTGAGTAGCTTGATATTGGAGAAACTTTTCTTTACGAGAAGTGGACCAGTGACCGACCTATTCGAAAAATCCTTAGGTAATGTATTGAATCAAGAATAGGCATGAAGGCTTAGTAAGTCTAAATCACATTAATATGAATATATGTACTCTCTTTTTATTTGCTACTTTTTTTACTACATTTAACACGTTTTACTTTTCTTGGTTTAAAATTAAAAAGGAAAGAAAATTTATAAGCATAATTAATTAGATTCAACTCATATGACAGCATGTGGCGCCAAAGCTACATATGTACATATGTATGTATATATATATACGCTTTTGGATGAAGTAAAACCCGCTGTATTGAAAATGTTTTGCTTCTTCAACATTCGCCGCTGCCACTGTTCTTTGCCGTTGTTGTTACAACTTTCATTAGAGCGTCTTTTGGTGGCTACAATGTCGGCGGTTACTTTTAAGACAGTAGCTCCTATGTTATCAATTATTAAATATTAAATATGAGAATATTGGTCTACGTCAAACTTTGTGTAGGTTGCACTAATATGTTGTGGGTAAGGAAAATATCAGCTTGCATTTAGTTTTATAGCTTCGCTTTTAGAGCATATTGAAATTTTTACCTATGGAGTTAGTGGTCGCTTAAGGACAGTTTGGGCAACACCAAATTTCTGGTGATATATTTTTTAGTCCTTGGTTATAAGGAGTAAAGCTTAAGTCGAAGGTAAAGGCATCTCGAGGCGAGGGTTTTAAATAAAATATTTATTTTCCTACTCACCAATAAACTATGAAGCTTACGCTGATAAGGTCTATTTTATTGAAACAACATTCAATAAATTTACGATGAACACGTCTCTGTGCAGTGAAAAACGCGCTAGCATTGACTCAAAGACATCTTTCCGTCAAGATGCTGCTAATGAAACAGCTAACGAATGATTACCACACTCAGGTTTCACACTCTTTCACTACGATTACTCTCCCAACCGACGATAAAACTGAGCAGAGTGGGAGCACATTCGTGATTTACTTCGTCCAGCTGCTGCGTCTTCAAATCGGAATGACAGTCAATCATAAAGTTTCTTGATGATTTCAAATCGTCATCATCCATGCAGCTACACAAGAGGGGTTTTGCAGTATGTTGGGACATACTGCGTGGACTCCCTTTGAAAAGTAGCCCGTCAAAACCCCAATTACCGTTGATAGGTTAGAGTTTGTGACCAAATAATTTCACAGCTTGCTATTTGTTTCAGCTAAAAGGATCTCGCTAGCCTGTAAGGAGATGTGTGCGCACAAAATTTGCTCAGCTGACTTCGGGGCCCATATATAGATGAGCAAACCACACGCGGCCAAGGGTATTCCGTGTTCTCTACGCTAGAAAGTCCGCGTGACTATTGGAGCCAGATGATATTAATATTAAACTAGTTCGATGCACCCACAAGAGGGAATAGGCACACCCATACCACCTACGACGGCACCACAGTGGAACTTAATGCTTTAATAGCCGCTTGACTATTGGAGTAGATGCTGAATTCTCTAACCCAAGTACCACTGAAAAGCACTCCATATGTATTGCAGCAACTTCGATTGGAAGACGTTATAGGCATTGGTAAACGGGGAACTACCCGTCGAGCTACTCAAACATATAGGACAACCCTTTTCAACAAGTGTTCCTTTGGAAAAGTGTCAGTTAAAGTAATACCAGTAGACAGGGAACTGATTCTGGGAATATAGTGCAAAGAGGAAAAGCTTAAAGGCTTCGCTAACTAAACCATATGATGCAAATGTTTCATACATCGTATGTATCGCCTAGGCGGTTAAGCGCCATTAGCTGGTGAATGAAGATGTTCCAATGTATTTGATTGTAAATCTTACATTGAAAGCTATGTGAACGGCTATGAGATTTTTGACATTTCTTGGTCTAAAAAAGTTAATATGGTTTTCCTGATCAAAATGTCTTTTAACTTCTAAGTAAGACCAATATTGCGCATTGTATCATTACAACAGGTGCATTGAAAAGGAATATGGCATTTTACTACGGCTGTCCAAAACTTTAACTCCGACTACCTTGCACGCACACCTTTGATAAAGGCGGTAAGTAGTAAATTTTTTTGAATTGGCGAGATTTTGTTTAATATACTTATTAGGCTCTAGAAACAGTTTCTTAGATACTCCTTCACAAGTAGTAGATTCGGCGGATTGAAAACACCTACTTTTCAACCTCCCAATAAGCTTCAAATGTGATGCTTAACATCGCGTCCTATAGCATCAACAATGCAGTTTGTGTGTTCTCATATAGTAATTACTTAATCACACTAAGGCTGATATAAATGCCCTTCTTGCCTTTACACAAGGATTATCTGTCATGTCTGAGATTTGCCAAATCTGTAGGCTTAAATAAATACGCTCTAATACACACAAGAGCATGTGTGTAGATATCCGTATATAAGTAGATTATTGGGAAACAGTTTATGTGATAAATTTTAATTAAGCAACAACTTAGTTACACGTCAATTTATTAAGAGCACATTAATTTTGATTACAATGGTTGAGGAGGTTAAACACGCTATGAGATATTTTAAAATTACAAAGCTGTAGGGGGAAAACGTAAGAAGTCGGATAGTTGCGATAATAGCAGAGTTAGCTTTTCGTCTCATTGAGCCATTTGTATAAAACCTGTGAATACTCTTTTCAAACCAATCACTTGAAACTGTAATATAATTTTGAAGTGATTAATATGAAAAATGAACTTCACTTCTTTTAAACATATGGTTCAATGTATGTATGTTACGGTAATTAGCTGGTGTGATTATCGCACTATTAACAATAACAGTGGAGAAACCTCTGCGTAGAATATACTTTAGACAGCTTTCTTAAAAGGAAGTTTCAGCTTAAGAAGACTGTCGATCAACCACCTGAAAACTTTAGATGATGCCTTTGATAGTACGAGGGCAGATATGAAAGTAATGACAATTAGATACAGTACAGTCGGAAAGTATTACAGCAATATAAAAAATATGTTGTTGTTGCCTCAGAATTGTGTTTTTCCAAATTGAAAATGGTCAATCATTATTTTGCAAAAACCAGGGAAAACTATCGGGAAATAGCCAAACTTTTGAAAATATCTCCGTGTCCAGTTCATACGGCCATTAGAAGATATCGGGAAACTAGAAAACGATCTGGTCGACCAAGAAAGACAAATCAAAGAACCGACAAAAAAACGTATGCAATAAGTAAGCCAATTGACGAAAATCTTCATCAGGAATCCGTGCTAAAATCAATGAAGTCTTGGATTCACCAATATCGCTCACGACAGTCAAACGTCGGCTTAAAGAAAAAGATATGATTGGACGTACTGCTGTCCGAAAGCAACTTCTACGGCAGTAAATAAACAGAAAAGACTGAAGTTCGCTCTGGAACATATTGATTGGATGATTGATCAGTGGAAATCAGTTTTATGGTCAAACGAATCAAAATTCGAACTTTTCGGTAGACATAGGCGTCAATATGTTCCGATAAATGTCACTGAAAGATTCAAAGCAAGTTGCACTGTGCCAACTGTGAAACATGGTGGTGGCTCAGTGATGGTTTGGGGTTATTTTAGCTACGTTGGCGTTGGTCAACTAAAAAAAATAGAGAAATTATGAAAAAAGAGCAGTAGCACGGTATACTCCAACGCCATGCAATACCATCTGGCATTAATTTGATTGGTTGTGGATTCATTTACCAACAAGGTAACCATCCGAAACATACATCAAAACTTTGTACGTCTTATTTAGAATGAAAAAAAGTCGCAGGTAACCTTGATACAATGGAGTCAAGAGAATCGCTTAAAGTAACATACTCATTGTTTTCCTATAAATTTTGATGGAACTTTCGGTAAAATTCATTAAAAATGTACTCGGATCATAGAACTACATTGAATGTACGAAAACTACTGCGAATATGTGAATAATATTTTAATAAATGATACGATAAACTGACAAAAACAATTTTCATTTTATTCTAATACTTTCCGACTGTACTGTATTTCTTGTGCACAAAAAATTAAAAAGTGGTTGTTTTGTTTCTGTGATCAAAAATATTTGTTACCTAAGACATACACGTAGACTAAGGGCCGATTTCACCAACTGGACTTAACTTAGTTAAGTCCTACTTTTTAATTTTTCTGTTTCACCACCAATGCTTAGCTGAGTCACAAATTCGCCTACCTGTCAGCTGGCTTATCCTCGACTTTCAACAGTATTGCTGTAGTACAAATTTTGAGTCGAAATAAATGGCGGTATTGATACTTATTTCATTATGCAAATATAGCAACCCCGCTATTGTGTGAATTCACTGGGTGGCGTGTAATTAAAACGTAGCCAGAAATACTACTACGCATAAAACAGCTGGTAGGGTTTTTGTATGTCAAATGGGTTTAGTAGCTAAGTTGGTGAAACCGAAAAAAACTTAGCCTCTAATATGGGCTAACTTATGTTGGAACTAAATTTTAGCCTAAGTCGAGTTGGTAAAATCGACCCTTAGTGAATATTTTAACGGATCGTACAGAGAAAATTGCTTGGTCATAAAAGGGGCGATGCCACGCCCATTTAAAAAAATTTTAATTTTTTCCTGTTATGATTTCACATGGGAAATGAAACAGCATTTATACAAAGCTCTTTTTGCAAAAAAAGTGGACGTGGTCCTTAACTGACTTAGTTAATTTTTCTTCGAAGAATTCTTTATAGTAAAGGCAGCACTCTCTGTCGAATTGTGTTATGATAGGTTTACTGGTTTTTGATTTATGATTACACTGGTTTACAGCAAAAATGCACCAGAGACGCCATTATGAAATTCCTATGTAAAATCACCCCTGATTCCGAAAATCAAAGTTATTATGAATTCTATGGTAACGTTTTTGAGATATTTACGAATAACGGGTTTTGGTACTTTACGAGGAAGGATCTCGAAAACTTTTAATTTTTTTTGAAGATTTTTCTTCTTCTCTCTAAGCTCTGTTTTATTGCAAAAAAAAAAGCACTCAACAAAATCGATGGACTAATACAAAAGTTATAATCATTCAAATAAATATATCCATATAGTAAAACTTAAGTTCCCTACAAATAATAGCGTATGTACATATGATTATGTCTTAACTCTATGATCTTATTTTATAATTGAAAAATTTATGTGTCTTGTTTTGACGCTTATTTAGATTAAGATCGGTTTTTCTTATGAGAAAGCAACAGTAGTCAACCATCACAGGGACATCCCAGAATCCTTGATATTGACTTTCCATCATTTTCATTTGCTGGTGAAAACTTTCGCCATGCTCGTCACTTTCGTCGCCAAGATTTTGCGGGAAAAAATTTAAATGTGAGTGTAGTTAGAGTTAAATATGTTTTTTTATTTACCCATTTCCGCATAGTTTTTGACTAAGTCGTTCCCTATCATCTCGTAGTTAGGACTTTTGTGTTTGCCTAAAAAAGAAGTAACGACCTTTTCAAAAGTATCCCGCGCTGCTGCCACCACTGGTGGCAATAGTTCCTTGAAATGGTTATTGGTCATCATTTTCCTTATTTGCGATCCCACAAAAATCCCTTCCTGAAATCTCTGGAAATATTGTCTTCAAATGATGAAAAGCTTCGCCTTCTTTGTCCAAAGCCTTGAGAAAGCTTTTGGTAAGGCCGAGCTTGATGTGGAGCGGAGGTAAAATTATTTTTTCCTTCGTTATAAGTGGGGAGTATTTTATGTTATCCACGCCAACTTGAAACTTGTTTCGTTCTGGCCAATCCTTTATGATGTAGTGGTCTTGACGAGCTCGCCTATGCCATTTGCATAGAAAGCAACAGTATTTTGTGAATACACTTTGTAGACCACATAGCATTCCAATGACTTTAAGATCGGCACATATTTTCCAATCAT
Source organism: Eurosta solidaginis (assembly GCF_040869045.1). Lineage (NCBI taxonomy): Eukaryota > Metazoa > Arthropoda > Insecta > Diptera > Tephritidae > Eurosta > Eurosta solidaginis. The sequence goes on along the minus strand of NC_090321.1, from coordinate 172,071,311 downwards.
GTTCCTCGTATATAATTAATTTGAGCAATTTTTGTATTATCTCATACGTTTCCTTCGTATCTACTGCATGCGCGATCGGGATAGATGGCTTTTGGTTGCCAATATGCAATAATACGGCCTTTAAACTTAATTTATTGCCGTCTATGAGCAATCGCCAATCTTTTGAATCATATGGTTCACCAAACTGTTTGAATAGACCAGCAATGTCTTTGCAGTAACAAAAACTGTCTTCCTTCATATAGTACTTGGAAAATTGTTCGTGTCGAGTTTTATAATATGTTACCTTAACATCGGATGAAACAAATTTAAATTGTTGCATACGAGAGGCGTGTAGTTCGGCCTTTTCCGTTGACAATTCCAAATCCCTTATCCAATCATTGAGTTTTGCTTGTGACAAAGAGTTTCTTTCGCCTTCCGTTTGAAATCCAGTACATGATGCCGCGTAATCAGATACTGCTATTGACAATGAAACTGGAGCCGGAACTAAAGTTAAATTTGATTCTGGCAATGTAGCTTCGTTGAATTTAGTTCTGATAATGCCACTGTAGATATGCTCGCATAGGTTACTTTTCTTGACTTTCCAACACCAAGTACTTTTGTAGTACAAATATAGCAGCCCGTTGAATGGCAAGTTGATTCCCTCCACTTAATTTATGTAATAAATTTCATATGTCGCCTAAATAAGCAGTTTCAGAAATTAGTCAGCTATGCATTAAAAGGGAGCCAATTCCTAATTTTTACAACGCACCTTTTTGTTCCGGTTTCCGGAGAAATCCATTCGACTCGGCATGTGGTGCACACAGTGTTCGGTGTCCATGGTTTTTCATTGTTTTTAGGCTCAATTCCGAAATACTTATAGTATGTAACTTTCAAAAGATTTGAAAGCACACGTCGCATCCTTTTAACGATAAATTGAGCGCAGATGAAATAGAACATATCTGTATCATTTGTACACTGAAACTCTCGCACCCTTTTATTCATATTATATTTTTAAGTAAATGACGGGTTATAAACTGCCCGTCCCTAGTTCTACAAAGAAAACACAACTTGCCTTAAAAATATCCTCTTGATTGAAATGTACCTCGGTTTGAGAAAACGACACTAACAGTTTTTTGTATATAATAACTCTTCGAAAATCTACCTGCTAACTAACTGATATATGAATACTAACACATATGTACCAGTAGGGTAATTAAGTATTAAATGGATATATTTACTTGAATGCTTATAACTTTTGTATTAGTCCATCGATTTTGTTAAATGAATTTTTTTGTAATAAACAGAGCTTAGAAAGAAGCAAAAAATCTGCAAAAAAATAAAAAGTTTTCGAGATCCTTCCTCGCTAATTACAAATTTTTTTTATATTTTTACAAAAAAAATTGAAAAAATCCGTAATGATTGTTCGTTATCTTTAATTTTGCAGGGCCTAACAAAAACTATGTATTGTAGTTTATAGCAAATTGTATTAAGATATATGTGATTAAGTGGAGCCAATTTTTTTTTGGAAAAACCCTTTATTCGTAAATATCTCAAAAACGTTACCATAGAATTAAAAATAGCCTTCATTTTCGGAATCAGCGGGTGCTTTTACATAGGAATTTCATAATGGCGTCTCTGGTTCAGAAAAAAAATTGGAATTTGTGATCCAGTGTTATTAATGCTTGTAAAATTGATTTTACAAAAAGTGGGCGGTGCCGCGCCCATTTTCAAAATTTTTTTTATAGTTTGATCAAGAATCTCAATATCAGCCCGCACATCAAATTTCAACTTTCTAGGTGTAATATTTATTAATAATCAAGTTGTTTGTGTTTTTCAAACCGTTATATATGTTAAAAGTGGACGTGGTTTTCATCCGATTTCTTACTTACTTACTTACTTAATTGGCGCTTAACCGTCTAAACGGTTCACTCATTTTAAATAACAATGGGAGATGAGTGCCAAATTTCAATAAGATATCTCAATATTTACTCAAGTTATCGTATGCACAGACGGACGGACGGACATGGCTAAATTAATTCATCTTTTCATCCTGAGCATTTTGATATGTGGAAGTCTATTTTTATGTCGATTCCTTTATGCCTTTACGATCACCGGTTTGTTGCCAAAGTTAATATATTATGTGTGCAAAACACGCTGAGTATAATTATACTGAAAATATAATACCACCTACATACATACATACATAAGAGAAACATTTATAAGCTACCTATTTGTTAAACTATGGATAAATAGAATTGTTTTTTTTATTATTTTTACAAAACAAATCAGAAATAATTATTACTATTTGAGTTATTTATTTCGCTTAGAAAATTATGTTTCTTATATCGCTCAGACAACAACGGTTATTTTTCGAGTCATACAAAATGTAACCGTTGCTTTAGAGTTTTTAATTTCGCTGTTTTTTTTTCGATTTCTCTCTCTTTTTGCTCAGCTTAGATATTGTAATATATGTAGATGGTAAAATATTGTAATATTTTTTTTTAGCAATGAAGGCTCTATTCGAAGACTATCTTGGAATCAACTCAGGACCACAACCGTGGAAAAGCAAATTTTATGAAACTTTTCAACCTTTACGATGTCTGAACTATTTTTTATATTTTTAGCAGGCACGCGCTAACTCTTCCACGAGCCTTTATGTAAGACCATAGAAAAAACTTATGAAAGCTTGAGAGATCCATGCAAAAGTATAACAGGATTAAATATTTAGCAGTCTTACTGTCAGCCTTATTGCCGCCCTTAAGCTAGGCTCTATCGTCACGTTTATTAATTTTTACAAAAATGCCAATTTAGGTACTTCATGGCAGCAATAAAAGACAACACTTTAAAATAATTGAAAAATAATACAAAATAGGAAGAGAGAAAGAATGAAAATGAATAAAAAAATTGCCTTTCGACTCTGCACCCGCAACAAAAAAAAAAAAACAAAATTTTTTTAATGATATTTCTTGGCTTTAGAAATTGCCAACGCCTTTGCAGGAGTACGAACCATGCATATCTATCTGCATATATAAGTAAAGCCGTTAGGGATAGTGAATAGGAACCTATTAACTGCGACAACAGCTGTCTGCTGCTAGGTGTAGACGAGGCTACGCTGAGGCCATTAAAAAAGTGGCCCTACATCTTCCGCCTCACTCACACACACACACACACACACAAATCCATGAATATTTAGTTTGGTTGTGATTGCTGTCATTGCCCTCGGCGAGGCTGTAGCCAACCAGACTAAAGAAGATTTGGTTGACTGACGCAAGTAAGAACATAAAATATTCGAGCAGTGAGACGGATCGAATAGCTAACTACGACTATGCTTTCAACGGCTCCAACAACATAAATATCAATGCAACAGTGATTTGGCCAGAATTGCAGACTGAACTTATGCAAACAAGCCAAAGTTAGAATATAAAAGTCAAAGTCAAAGCAAAAGTTAAAAACTGCAAAAAATTGAAGGCAAATTCAAATAAAAGTTGGCCTAAAGAAAAGTGGTGGTGGCTTATATTATCATGCAAAATAAAGCGCGACTAATGCTTAAAGAGAGCTTGATGTGATTAATCCCTTGCGTCTACAATCTCAACTAGTCTTTTTTGGGTACAGTTGGGATTACTTAATCTTTAATTTATATAACCGATCCTAAGGAATAATAAATGCAGTAAAAATAGCGTGAATACCCCAAATACTCGTCAAATTCGATGTGTAAGCAGCAAGTGTACGTCTAGAATACCGATGATCTCAAATTATTTAGAGCTCTCCCATGGGTTGAAGTTGAACCACAATAAAGGCAACCTTACCAGAAAGAAATGATTTCGGTCATTTTGGGAAGAGCTTATTCGGCGTCTTCCTGTCGGTAACAACCGATACCGATAAGTTATTGTTTTACTGTCGGCTTGTTATCGACAGCAAATTATAATCGCCGAGACATAGATTCGTTATCGCTTAATCGTTTTTTTATTGGATTGTTATCGGCTTATTATCTGCAACCCGATGTGTCGTGGAATTCAAATTGAAGTTTTATCGATATCTGTTCCATAAAAAATCAATAATTCGTCGATAACAAATTGATAACTTTTCGATAAGAAACTGATAATTTTTCGGTATCAAAGCGATAACTCTTAATAACAAACAAATAACTTTTCAATAACACATTGATAACCTTTTGATAAAAATCGATTATACGCTGATAAAAAATTGGTAATACCCGATAAAGCGATAGCTTTTCGATAACAAATCAATAGCTTATCGACAACATGCCGATAGCATGTCAATTACAAATTGGTAACACTCCGATAACAAACCGGCAATGTTTCAATACTACCAAACCGGTAACGTCCCGATAATATGTAGATAACTTGTATGCACTTCTATAATAAATTTATACATTTCGATTTACGACCGAAAACTTTGGGAAAACAAATCGATAACTTTTCGATAACACTCGTTAGAAAATCGATAACTTATCGAAAGCCTTTGTTTTCAATAGCAAATTTATAACACTTCGATAAAAAATCCATAACTCGTCTAGATTTCTTCCAGACCTATAACAATTCGATAGCTCGTCGATAAGAAATGGAACACGCATTGATAGCAAACCACAAAACACTTCGGTAACAAATTGATAACACACCATACGGCTTCGGTTTTGAATTCTTATCTTTGCTTTTCTCCTCTTTTCTATATTTTTTTCCTTTAATTTGCTTCCATTTTGCACTACAGTTACGTTTAAATTCTGTATTCCCCCATAGCGCATACCAATATCACAAACTAGTTATGCCTATACTTCCAAAGACTACGCTTACGCTTACCTTATGCTTACAATGTCGATTCCGCCATATCGTGAGCAAACATTTTTATACATCAGAAATTCATACAGACTTAAGGCATTTATTGCTTGGTATATGCACACATATTCATATGTACTACATATAAAAGTGCGCAAATACTTAAGAATTGTGATGCACTTACGTAGATTGAATTCGTCATTGGCATTGGTACTCGTAAATGGAGTAGTAGCGATGTTGCAAGGTATACGCCAACTTGGCTGCTGGTACTTGAATAGATTGCTTTGTTGTTGTTGTAGTTGTAACAAATGCAGAATTTTGCGATTTCCTTATTTTTGGGTTGTAAATTGCTTTCCTTTCTGGTTGTTGACGTTGTTGTTAGGCTTATGGTATTGTTGTTGTATTACGATGCCACAATTGGTAGTAAATCTCATCAGCTAACAAAGAATCAGCTATTCCGCATTAGTTTCGCTTGTGTGATGCGAACGGAGTATTTTTCCAGCAACAATTGGAGCTTACAACAAATAAACTCTTTTCAAAGGCAAGCAGTTTTTTTTACTACATATACCAAGTAGTCATAGCAAAAAGGTTACAGCAATGCTTGTTGGGAAGGTGAGTGGAAGTCGACGCAATTGGCGGCTGCTTCTAATCGTCGTTCACCAGGAAATGACCGGAGGATTACTTTGAATACATCTCAAGCAGCTGCCCGAGTACTATCGGGATAGATACTGAAATTCGTGTGGTGAAAAGCTTAGCATGAGGAGGAGGTAGCATTGCAAGGCAACTCTGATGTAATCGGTTTAAGGTCATGCTCGGGGACTTCATTGGCAGCGTCTGGCAACCATGACATGCAACGATTAGCGTCCGTCCATTGGATTAAGCAGTTGCCATAAAAACGTTGAGAGGGCATGAATTGGAACTTTGTACACTCACATTCGAAGTGACTTCTGTCCATTGCAAATGCCCTCAATTATCGTATGTCTGATACTTTCTAAAAATTTTTCACCAACTCCTTCCCGTCCCGCTAATTTGTATGCACAATTGAAATGAGCACGACGTGAATTGGCAGAGAAGCTGGGCCTAAAATCTATTCGGAGGTGATTAATCGTTTCCCCCTTTAACTTATTCTGGCTGCTTCTGTAGAGGAAGCACACACAGTGAGATGTGATGATGCGGATAGAGCTCCATCTGCAGAATTTTTCACAGCAAGTTCGTTACCTTTAAAGTGTATTTCATAACTTTCCTCAGCAGCTCACTAAGTAGTGGCTGTACACCGTAGCAAAGAAAAACATGGAGATGCCTTATGGATATAATTTGCAACAAAGCCTCGCATAATGGAAAAACTGTTTCTTCATCAAGACAGTGGCAAACAATGCAAAGAACAATTATTTGTGTTCACACTCCAGGAATGTGTAGTATACCTTCATTGGAATAGTGCCTTATTTGACTGGTTGATGAACTCTTCTAGACAAAAGTCAATATACATAAATTTTCCATTCATCTACATCCTTAAGCACTCGGAGGGGGAGGATGTGGAAGGTATATACAATCCCCTAGCCGCCTTTTCGCATTTAACCACATGCAACCTGACACCATTCCTTAATGCTCTTAAGCTGCAGCTCTCAATAGACTTCCAATGCTTCCTCACCAGCTGCAGAAGTTGGTATATGGAAAGTCAACAGAAGAATCGATGCTTATATACATTTCGAATCAGTTTTTGAATTTAACCGGACAAAAAACAGCCGAAGCCAACTTTATTTTGAGATTTTTTATCGAATACTTTTGGTTTCAAAATACTCAGATAATTTAAATCACTGTAACCCGAGAGCTGAAAATAGTTGAGCTAAGAAAGGTGGATTACGCAGTGTTTTTCGAAGTACGTTCAAATTTAATTTGTTGTATTAGCCTGCATGGTAGGCGCTGTCCTGCCCGAAAAGTGGCTTGAATACATTTTCTTCCTATTCTACTTTTGTTCTCCTATTATACTTTAATTCTCCCTCTACATAGTGCTCGTCCACTCCAACTCTCACTCCCATTCCCGCTTCCAATCACACTCCCACTCCAACTGTCACTCCAATTCCCGCTGCCCCCCCATTTAAATTTATCCAGAAAATTACTAGGTGGTCGCGAGGACCTACTGTGACAGTTTTTTCAAGCTCGGTTAGGACTTTGGACGCTTACACGATACACATACAAATACGATTTTATTTAAAAGACTAAGAAACAATCTTCAAGCTTTGGTACCATTACTTGATATTTCAAAGTTTTTCCAAATCTAGAAACAATCATAGATTTTCAAGAAACTCTTCAGGTGCCACGCGTTAAGTTTCATCAAATAACTACTGGTTATAAACATTTTCGTTTGTTGTTTTATGCAATGGCTGTTGTTGCTATTGCACTGTCGTTGTTGAATTAATATATTGGACGTGCATCGCCAACAACAATGAATTGCAGCAACAGCAAAAGCAACAATCAGCTTCAATAACAACACCACCACCAACAGCAATAGGGACAAAAGGTGTAGGAGTCAACGAACTCGTAAACTAAGGAAGCTATCGTGTAAGTTAGTGTGAATGTGTATGTATACGTGTATAGACATATGTATGTATACATGTATGTGTATACGATTGCAACATTCTATTCTGTTTTTTTTTTTTTGTTTTTGTTCTTTTTTGCAACATGTTGCACTTTTATTTAGAGTTTGTTTTATTATTCTGGGCTGTCGCCCTATACCAACACATCTGCACAACAGAAACCATTACTGTGTTTGATTTCATTCCCCAGCTTCTTCTACCCACTCTTCTATTTACTTCTCTCAACCATTTCTATGCATTTTCAGACAGATTCTCAACATTTTGTTCTTCGCGCACGTTTTGCTGTAATTCACTGTGAAAATAATGGCCATGCAATTGCTCTGTTGTTGTTTTGTATGGCAAGAGAAGACTATAACTTACCATTGCAATATGTAGGTACTAGTATGCATGGTGTTGTGGCAGCGATGAGGCAGTCGCTTGTTGTACGCTTGAACCCTTTTAATTGATTGATTTCCATGCTTCAGCTGCTGGTCAGTCTCGCTTAGCTCCATCAGGAACTATAATGAAATACTGAAACCACGAAGCTTTAATGAAGCGTTTCGTACGTGGCGTCGCGTTTAGTACAATTATCTGAAGTCCTTTTGTTTTTTATGCCTTGTATCTCTGCATGGTTTCCATTTGTCATTCGAAAAAAATTCATTAGCATTTGTACAAAACAATTATTTTGTATCATTATTCTTATTTTCTTAGTTTGACAGCATACAAATAAAAACAGGGATCGAAAATGATTGCGACCTTTCATTTTTTTTATTCATCCTATTTCTGGACACATGCAAAAACGCCCTACCACGAAATTTTTTTCAACAACTCTCGGTCTTTGAATTTTATTGAATGAAGCCCCATATCCGAAATTGATTGAAGAAGGTTCTTACTTTGAATTAAAAAAAAAACTCCTTCTTCCAGTGCCACAGCTACTCCCACTTGGAATGCATAAGCTTAATGTATTTTGAGCTGAGATGCCATGCCTTATACCCCTATTAAAAAATTTTAAAGATTGTTTGTAGCGTTGCAAATCAATTAAGTTTTCAAATTTTATGAATTTTCTATTTCGGAAATATGATCTTCGTGATCAGAGGAATTTTATTCAGCGTTCGCGGAAGCTTGTCCATTGAGCGATCAAACAACTCTTCATATTATTATTTTAGGGTACGAGCCGGACCCGTGCGCATCTTGCGCAACAAATATAAAAGTCTCATATCAAATATCAACAGAAATCAGCTGTTCTATCAATCAAACATCTATAAACTTACATGCGCTTGCGCTGCCATCAGGCGAATGTTAGCAACTGCCGGTAATGCAGTGTTAGTTCTTATCAAATATTCAAAATAGTGCCATAGTACAAATAAATTTCTTTGTGTGCTCAAAATCGTTTATTTTTAACAAATTATTTTAATAAAATATAGCTAAACAAAACCACTAGGACTAATAATGCCCAAAGCTCGCTAATAGAATCCATCCCCATCTTTACAACCAAACAAAACCTTATTTATAGATTTTGATTCCAAAGAAGAGCGAAAAGGGAAGCTGTAATAGCAATTAGAAATAATATATAATATATCGTTACATTTACAATCGCAATAAATACGATCCCAGTATAGAAAACTTTATCACAGATTTATACATATAGATAAATTGCTGTTGATGAAACCTCATTTCACCACAATTCAAGTTCGCTATTTTACTAAAGATCCTATCAGTCCAACTCTAAAGCTATGTGTCGCCATTATTCTTGTGTATAATTAATTCCAAAGTCTAAGGTTTCACTATTTATAGCTAATCTTTTTGGAGAGATCGATGAGGGCAAAAATATGTAGATGTGTTGCATTTTAAATAAGTTGTACATATCTTATTCGAGATCTACTGGCATATATTACATTGATGGAGGTCTTAATGACAATTTTACAAGATTTGCCATTTAGGTAAATTTTACTCTTCTGCAATAGGAAGTAAATATATTTTTACAAAAGCTTTTCAGAAGATTAACATAAGAAATTGTATTTTAGTAATCTACATCGAGTAGTCAAACAGCGTCAAACAACGTCAGCTGTACTACAGTTAACATCCATCCATTCTAGAGTACTCCCAGCCAACAGACAACTTAGTAAGAAAAGTGAGGGAATTCGGTGTTATCAAATATGAAAATGTGGTTACGCTAAGCCTTCCAGAATATTTCTGCCATAAACTGGTGTCCTTTATTTTCGAATGTTAGGCCGTCCGGAGCACTCTACCACCACAACAACGAATGTGTGTTCAAATCCCGGGCAAAACATTTTGAAACAAGTTTTTCCATGCAGGGTGGCACCTCGCATTATGAAACAGTTTGGCACAAATTCGAGGAGAAGCTTAGCCTAAATCTCTTCGGAGTTAAGAAAAATATTAGTATTATTGTGAAAAAGCGTCGGGCGTCCGATATACGAAAAATATTGCACAAAGGGCCCAGGTGCCACTGTTTAGTGGGAAGTGTCATTATTTACCCTGCATGTTAAAATTCCAGGCCAGATAACATCAAAATATACTTTCTAGGTGGTAATGTAATTTTGCCATGAAAAGCTACTCAGCATCAAATGCCGTTTGGTGCCATCATACAATCTGTAACTCGCACCAGACGAAACTCCGCCTGGATTTTATTTAAGATATTTAATGTCAGATTGCTAAGCGAAATAAAATTTTACAAAAAAACAGTTTTTGTGTTTGTTCGCTGTGAACCGAACGTTTTCAGATTTCTAATTCAAATCGAAAGGTGAAAAGGGAATGCATTTTATTTAAATTTGTTTTAGTTTCGCCGTCATCCAGGAAATGGACCTTATTAGCTTTGGATTTGTCTTGTCAATTCAATACCGATGCTTTCAGTATAGAGTATCTTTCATTCTATAATATCGGGTACCCGGTACTTTTAAAGCGACACTTAAAATAAATACTGTATCGATACTTTGCATTCGATATCATGTCCCTAGCATAAACAACCATTGGGTTATCCTGGTAAATTGTTTTTCGCATGCTTGAGATGCGACCGCGTATATTGGTACGTTTTTGCGTAGATTATTGGTTTCTTCGGTCACTAACCTTAATATAACGCATCCTTTGTTTTTGGATAGAAGAGATGAAGAAGGAGCAATAGTGAAAGCGGGGGAGGGAGAAGGAGTGAGAGCTAGAGAGAGAGATGATGACAGAGAAAGAGAGGAAGTGAGAGAAAGAGACGGAGACTGAAAATAAGTGGAATAGTGAGAGGGAAGGGCGGCTAAAAGGAAGTCCGAAAGGGAGAGGAGGAGAGAGGAAGCTAGAGAGAGGACGGAGTAAGAAATAAAACCACTTGAAGCATAGGTCCCCAAAAATGAAAAGTGGTTGCCCTTTTGTATATACAAAAAGAGTAGAATTGTGCTCCGGAGCGTGGACTCACTTATTTAAAGTCATGCAGATAAAGTTACGGTGGAATACCGTATGCGGGGTTGCCATTATTATGTTTTATTGGGTTGGCGGAAATACAGTTCTGCTAAGTTTTAGACGAGAATTCTCCAGTTTTTATGTAAAAGAAGTAACACGAAAATTCATAAGAAATAATTCCACGTTGTTTACCATAGAGGCGTACCCAGGATGTTGCAATAAAAATTATTAACTACTTATTATTTCGATGGCCGTATTTCATAGTCATGTCTGTCTGATTATAATGCTTTTCGCATAACGCATCCATTAAATGTTCGTTTAGAATTATTTAATTTCCACTAATTAAACAACATTAATTTTTTGATTTATTAGCCTCTATTTGCTAATTAAATTGCTGGTTTTTTGAATTTATGTTATCAGTATATATTACTTTGGATGAAAGTCTGATAATCAATACTATTTGTATGCTTTTCAAATTAAGTTCACACAAACATATCTGCCCTGTAGGAAATTCAGTAACTAGTCATAAAAGTTTCTGGTTCAGAACTAGACCTAAAGTAAGAAATAAGTACTAGTTCGATACTAACAGTATTTTCAATAGTTCAAAAACCGACAGTTTGGGTTTTCGTATTTAAAATGTAACATATATTTGATAAATGTTTCATCAATAAAAAAAAAACTGCGTCTACCTTCAAGGAGTTTTGGCATTAAGTATGCCTTCTTTCCCCTCCTTTTAAAGCCTATCTTTACGTTAATTCTATAGAACATAGGTTACCAAATTAGCAGGAAAAGGATTCTACTAAGGAAATTATTTCGCGATAGATTGAAGATAGTACACGATAGATTCAAGAAGCCACTTTAATTTGAGTCAATTCATATTCAACATGCCAAGTCCTTCAGAGGGCAAATTTATTCAAATGGGTTTTGTAATATAATCTGTGGAAAAAGGTACAAGCTAAAATATTTAAAGTTTTCGTCTGAATCAAAACTATATTAAAATGGAAGATAATATTTTCAATGCACATATTTATGAGTCGTTCGAAACTATAGGAAAAGGGGATAAAATCGTATTGGAAGCAACATGTTGAATGTCGGGAACCAACGAAATAGTTCAAAGAAAAGAGCTAGAAGCACTAGTGCGGAACTATCGAAATAGTGCCAATCAGGGCTGTCATGGAATCCAACTGTTATCGGAATCGGATTTAAAAACGACAAAAAAATTACTTTGGTGTCATGAAATCCAATCTTATCGGTTTAATGTTCGAATTGGAATTAGTGTCGGTTTTAGGTGTCACAGAATCCGATAATATCGATTTTGCTGTCGAAAACACTCCAATCAGTTAAATGCTGTTGGATTTCATTTTTTCATAGTTGTATTTCTGTTGTAGTTGATTATTTTCTAAAAATGTAAGTAAATAAAGGTTAATTTTATAAAAATAAATGTAAGATGACATATATTTTCATTATTAATAGGGGAAAGCATACAAATTCAATGCAAAACAGTATTTTGATTGCATTTATGGAGAAACAGATATTGGGCAGGGCTTCACGAAGCACATCATCAAAAATCGTTGACACCGTGCTTTTACCTACACTCATGCTAGAATCCTTGCCAACTGATCTTTGATAGGATCCTTCAGCTAAAAATCGTAACGTAGGTGCTAGTTGCAGCACTGGCAGAACTTTCGGCGAGTAAAGCGTCCTTCAATGGTGTCCAATGCCATTCGGAAAGCCTCTATTTTTATGCGATAGTATGCAATGCTATATTTAGAAACCCACATGACGAAATATTTGTAAACCCTGTCTCTGACAACTCTAATGGATTGCTGCGATCTCTCAAAGTTTTCCTTTTGACCTTCTCGCAACTTTATTCTTCCAATATCATAAATGCTACAACTGCTGATGCCATTTTGATGTCAATAAATTTTTTTATTTCTGTTTAGATGCACAAAACAATTATTCTATAAAATTTTGCCAAAAAAATTAACATCAAAATTAACCGTGCACCGACAACACTGCAAAACAGCTGATTCGAACATCGCTTTTATTTACATTCGAAAAGAGCAAAACCAATACAGTTTTATGACACCAATTTAAATCAATATTGGTTCGTAATTCCGACAAAATGCAAAACCGACTTGGATTCCATGAAAGCCCTGAATAAATGAAATATATATCTAAAAAATAAAAAAAAAACTAGTTCTAAAGTGGAAATTTGTATCTATTTCGGAACTACAGAAGAGTAATGCAGCGGGACTATTTACACCACCTAGGACATCGTCATGTTAAATTCGCCAGTTGAAAGCAAGTAAAATAGATAAACGGCAAACTAGTGGTGGTTCCGAATGCGCTTAAAGCGCAACAGTGCGTACGCAAGTTTACTGTAATCAACAGTGCCAATATTCTCTCTCAATTAATTTTTAAAAATTTTCCCAATTACAAATAATCAAGGATTTGTGTCAGGGTAACCAATGCGAACTAAGTAATAATATAATAGCTAATAATAAACAAGTGTTAATACGATTGTTTGCAGGTATATTATTTATAACATAACAAATTTTTAGCATGCATTTTAATGATTCGCGGCTTTCGAAATTATAGAAAATAATTTTAAAATTTGATTTAATCATACTTTAATTTAATGCTTTAGTGCATAGATTTTTATTTATCTGAAGGTTATAAAATATAGAGATCGATGTAATATTACAAGCAACTTTGTGTACTGAAAATATTCGTTTTATATTTTGACTACGTTTTTATATTTCCGTTTGCGTGATGTAATAGTTAATATGTATACTGTAGCTATTTTGGTAGATATCAGATGAACTCAGGCAGGAAATGAAGCCTTCTAGGTTGTCTACGCTAGCGATTTAGACTTATCACAAGTGTCCATCCAAACGTCGATTTAAAATAATTGAAAAAAGTAGTTTAGTAATTTGTTTAAAATAATAAATACAATTAAATAGGTTAACAACAAAGCAGTGTTTTACTCCTATTCCATTATTTGTTTTACCTCAAAATTTTTTTAGCATCTTCTCTGTTTTATCATTTCATAGATTTTCGTGTTTTCAACGCCATTTATTCAATGTCTGTCTACTAATCCGCCCTGCCTATTCATATTGAGGGTCAAGCGTAGATTTGTTATTAACTATGCAAATACATATTAGCGCAAAGCTATTATTAAATTTAGTTCGTTTATCAGCAGGTCAATATTATTTAAAGCAAAAACCATAACAAAAGGGGAGATAGACTACAAATCTTAATTCGGATTAACAAAGCACTCCAACATAATCAAATCCAGAAATACGCAAACTATTTTGAAAATTTTTAGATATTCAAAATTCGCATAGATATGTAGTATGGGTATTAAATTCATGAATCAACATCTTATCTAGCCTCTGAAAACTTGTCAATGAATGTATTAATCGGAATTATCATTTGTTAAATCTCAGATTAGTTCTGAAAGCCGTTGCACTAAATTTATATAAAGATATTTATTCCACTTACAGTTGAAAGAGTTAAACGAAACTTTTACGTTTTTATTCGCTGCACTGTCGTCATATCTGAAGGAAGCTCACACAGCTCATCATTATAACTTCTTCGATAGTCGCCATCGGCATCACGGAGAGGCCAAACATTTTCCGGATAACATTTCTCTCGAATACTCCAAGAGCGATCCCATCTGCTCTCGACACCGTCCATGATTGCGAGCCATACCATGGCCGACTTTAAGAGTGTTATTTTTGTTCGTCACAAAGGACTTTAGTTATTTATTGCCCACTCAGCCCAAAGTAGCACTTATTGGTAAGAGTTATTTTCCGTTTGATATCTAAGCTGACTTTGTTTTTGCTGTTAATGCTGGTTGCCAAATAGACGAAATACTTCACAGTCCTGACCTTAAATCCGTAAACAAGTAAGAATACGCCAAGTATTTCTTGGATGACAACAAGTACTTCGCCTTGTCCTCGTTCATTATACTCAGTTGAGCAGAGCTCACAGAGTATATTAACTTTCTTCGCATAACGGTAATCCGTAACGGCATAAAATAATCGAGATAGATATAGACTTCTATATATCAAAATGAACTGGGTGAAAAAAGAAATTTATTTAGCCATGTCCGTCCGTCCGTGAACACGATAACTTAATACATTTTGAGGTATTTTGGTGAAATTTGGTACGTAGATTCCTGGGCACTCATCTCAGAACGCTATTTAATTTTAACAAAATCGGACTAGAAGCACGCCCACTTTTTCGATATCGAAAATTTCGAAAAACACAAAAAGTGCGATAATTAATTACCCAAGACGGATAAAGCGATGAAGTTTGGTAGGCTGGTTGACCTTAGGACGCGGAATAGAAAATTATTAAAATTTTGGACAATGGGCGTGGCACCGCCCACTTTTGAAAGAAGGTAATTTAAAAGTTTTGCAAGCCGTAATTTGGCAGTCGTTGAAGATATCATGATGAAATTTGGCAAGAGCGTTACTCCTATTCCTATATGTGCGCCAAATAAAAATTAGCAAAATCGGATGACGAACACGCCCACTTTTTAAAAAAAATTTTTTTAGAGTCAAATTATAACAAAAAATTTTAAATCTTTAAGTAAATTATGTCAACATTCAACTCCAGTAATGATATGGTGGAACAAAATACAAAAAAAAAAAGAAAATTGCAAAATGGGCGTGGCTCCGCCATTTTTCATTTAATTTGTCTAGGATACTTTTAATGCCATAAGTCGAACAAAAAATAACCAATCCTTGTGAAATTTGGAAAGGGCATAGATTCTGTCAGGCATGCTTAACCAACGAACGGATATCATTTCGTTACGATGATTAACGTTGATGACTTTGTTTCGTTTATTAACGTTAAGAACGTCAAATTAACGTTAGTTAACAAACGAAACGAAATGACTTTTTTTCGTTTATTAACGCTAATTATCGTAACGAAATGATATCGGTTCGTTGGCTAAGCATGCCTGGATTCTGTGATGATAACTGTTTTCTGTGAAAAGGGCGAAATCGGTTGAAGCCACGCCCACTTTTTATACACAGTCAGCCGTCTGTCCTTCCGCTCGGCCCTTAACACTATAACTTGAGCAAAAATCGGCATATCTTTAGTAAACTTAGTTCACGTACTTATCTGAACTCACTTTATCTTGGTATAAAAAATTGCCGAAATCCGACAATGGCCACGCCCACTTTTTCGATATCGAAAATTTACGAAAAATGAAAAAAATGCCAATTCTATACCAAATATGAAAAAGGGATGATACGTGGTAATTGGATTGTTTTAATGACGCAAGATATAACTTTAGAAAAAACTTTGAAAAAATGGGTGGGACACTTACCATATTAAGTAGAAGAAAATGAAAACGTTCTGCAGGGCGTAATCAAAAGCCGTTAGAATCTTGGCAGGAATACTGTTCGTGGTATTACATATATAAATAGATTAGCGGTACCCGACAGAGGATATTCTGGGTCACCCTGGTCCACATTTTGGTCGATCTCGAAAACGCCTTCACATATACAACTAAGGGCCATCCCTTTTGAAACCCTCATTAATACCTTTAATTTGATTCCCATATCGTACAAGCGCATTCTAGAGTCACCCCTGGCCCACCTTTATGGCGATATCCCGAAAAAGCGTCCACCTCTAGAACTATGGCCCACTCCCTTTTAAAATACTCTTTAATACCTTCCATTTGATACATATGTCATACAAACACATTCCAGGGTTACCCTAGGTTCATTTTCCTACATTTTGATTTTCCCTTATTTTGTCTCCAAAGCTCTCAGTTGAGTATGTAATGTTCGGTTACACCCGAACTTAGCCTTCCTTACTTGTTATTTATTTATTTATAATATCCCGAGAAGGCAGACCTCACAGCGCGTTTGTAAGGGAACTTAAATTCAGACAAGCAGCTTCTTTTCGCGCTGTCAAAGTCTGCTTTAAAGTCGACGAAAATATGGTGAGTGTCGGTTCTCTTATCATGAGTCTTTTATTTATGGGTTATTTTGGGAGAATTGGGGACTATTTCGAGCTTCTTCCTGAGGCATTAGGTATGGGGATGGTTTTGTGGGCTATTCTGGGATTATTAGGAGACTACTGTGTAGCTCTCGTAGGCATTTCGAGGTCATTTCATCTTGTGACCTGTTTAAACACTCTCCTGACGTCATTTGGCTCCCACTTCGGGGTAATATCAGGATGCTTTTGCATCCCGGGGTCATTTCGGGATTAATTTGCGGTAATTTCGTGAGGATCCCAAATATCCTATTCTATTTCAGGGTACTTACACGTCGTCTCAAGATCATTGGGTATGTTTCTGCTACCTTTTGGATTGATTATTTCAGGGTCCTCTCGGGCTAATTTTATGATGATCGTGGCTACTGTTTTGGACCCTAATTCTCCCAAGATTTGACCCGGAAGGACCGCGAAATATATCAAAATATAGCTCATAGTAGTGCCAGAGCACTGCTTTCGCATTTTAAGCTACGCCTCTACTTTATGCTATTTTCGTGTTCAGACCCGGAGCAACAGAAAAAAATAAAAAGTACAAAATAGCTTAGTTATGAATTTGAGGCTTCTATGGTCAAAATATATATGAGGTTGGAATTGTGTTGTCTCCTACAAAATGCTGTCGCTGTAATACTGTATATATGACTAATGCACTGACGTGCCCGACTTAGTTTGTCACTATTTCCGTTATTATTTAATGTGAGGTCAGGTCTAGTACGTTACACCGAAAAATCCCAGAAATGTTCCGTCACATCCCCCAAATTATCGAGAAACACTTTGAAAGTGAAATTAAGTTGTCATATCCCTGAAACAAAATACAGTTGTAGTATGTTACTGGCTCTAAAAACTGCTCCTCCCCATATTTGGATTCCTGTCACTCAAGTAAGTATTCGTAAAAACCGTCTGCATATTTGCGATTAATTGGGCGTACATATTTAAATTTAATTCTTTGTTCTACATACAAAGTGGTCCAAAATTGTATTTGAATACTTTACTCAGGTGTTCCTGGATCTAAGGCGATAAGAAATATGATATAATTTTTTTGAGTTTCATACAATTCGGTGTTCAAAGCTCTCATGCCAGCCGAGTGTCACTCCTGACAACTCGGTAGATTTAGAGCGTACTTTACATCGTACAAAGATCTGGAAGACACGTTGGGAAAGTGCGGACGGCCACTATATTTTTGAAGCGATGACTTCTTAGAGTTCAATACCTACTAATCGATCAAATTAATAAAGATGAAACAAGAAAGAAATATGTGGGAGAAGCATGGTGTAGACGTAATTTTTATGTTTGAATACTTCATACAAAATCGAATAATCGTAGAGTGGCGATTATTCGAATTATCGAAAAAAATCAAATATCGAATAATCTAATATTCGATTAATCGAATTATTCGAATATTTTTAAGAGCCCTAATAAAAATATATGGACTGATACAAAGAAGCCTAATGATAGCCAAGTAGCAACTGCTTGTTTATGATTTTTCTCATAGATTATAAAGCAATATATCATATATTTGAAAATTTGAGATATACAAATTTGAAGCAAATATATTAATTAAGTACTAAACAAATTTATTAATGACTTTTGCACGATCTTCATTATTTAGTAATAATATTTAAGTTGTATGTCATGTTTTATGGAACCACAATACTACGTATATGCCAGCATTGACAGTAAAAACAAATAACCATTAACTAAAAAAAAGTCGTAGTATTTAATCCATCCTATCCATTTTGTTCTACGTATATTCCATGTCGAGAGCTCAGTGAAGACATATCTCGCAACGCACAGTGGTCGGTTCCATAGGCCAAAAATAAAAAAAATCAAAGTGAAAGGTTTGTCACCAAATATGTCGTTAGTATCTCTTATTAGAACAGCCTTTTAAACGGTATATTTGTTTTTGTTGTATTCGAAATGTACTCTTTAAGAATAGCTTCAAAATTGAGATTATGGTATTAGTTGGTTTTTGCAGTGTGAGCACTTTAAAAATAAAGTGCAAGTTTAAGCTATTTAAAAATACAAATATATCATTGTATTGAAATAAATAAAATGAGTATTGAAGCCAAAGGTATTTACTTCATTTTGAAATAATTTTAGTGTCTTTAGCTTGTTGTGGTTTTTATACTCAGTTGAGCAGAGCTCACAGAGTATATTAAGTTTGATTGGATAACGGTTGGTTGTACATATATAAAGGAATCGAGATAGATATAGACTTCCATATATCAAAATAATCAGGATCGAAAAAAAATTTGATTGAGCCATGTCCGTCCGTCCGTCCGTCCGTCCGTCCGTTAACACGATAACTTGAGTAAATTTTGAGGTATCTTGATGAAATTTGGTATATAGATTCCTGGGCACTCATCTCAGATCGCTATTTAAAATGAACGATATCGGACTATAACCACGCCCACTTTTTCGATATCGAAAATTTCGAAAAACCGAAAAAATGCGATAATTCATTGCCAAATGCGGTTAAAGCGATGAAACTTGGCAAATAGGTTGATGTTATGACACAGAATAGAAAATTAGTAAGATTTTGGACAATGGGCGTGGCACCGCCCACTTTTACAAGAAGGTAATTTAAAAGTTTTGCAAGCTGTAATTTGGCAGTCGTTGAAGATATCATGATGAAATTTGGCAGGAACGCTACTACTATTACTATATATGTGCTAAATAAAAATTAGCAAAATTGGATGAAGAACACGCCCACTTTTTAAAAAAATTTTTTTTTAAATTCAAATTTTAACAAAAAATTTCATATCTTTACTGTATATAAGTAAATTAAGTCAAAATTCAACTCCTGTAATGATATGATGCAACAAAATACAAAAATAAAAGAAAATTTCAAAATGGGCGTGGCTCCGCCCAGTTTCATTTAGTTTGTCTAGAATACTTTTAATGCCATAAGTCGAACAAAAATTTACCAATCCTTCTCAAATTTGGTAGGGACATAGACTCTATGACGGTAACTGTTCTCTGTGAAAATGGGCGAAATCGGTGGAAGCCACGCCCAGTTTTTATACACAGTCCACCGTCTGTCCTTCCGCTCGGCCGTTAACACAATAACTTGAGCAAACAACGATATATCTTTACTAAACTTAGCCCACCTACTTATCTGAACTCACTTTATCTTGGTATAAAAAATGGCCGAAATCCGACCATAACCACGCCCACTTTATCGATATCGAAAATTACGAAAAATGAAAAAAATGCCATAATTCTATACCAAATACGAAAAAAGGGATGAAACATGGTAACTGGATTGGTTTATTGACGCAAAATATAACTTTGGAAAAAACTTTGTAAAATGGGTGTGACACCTACCATATTAAGTAGAAGAAAATGAAAAAGTTCTACAAGGCGAAATCAACAGCCCTTGGAATCTTGGCAGGAATACTGTTAGTGGTATTGCATATATAAATAAATTAGCAGAACCCGACAGATGATTTTCTGGATCACCTGGTCCACATTTTGGTCGATATCGTGAGAACACCTTCACATATACATCTAAGGGCCACTCGCTTTTAAAACCCTCATTAATACCTTTAATTTGATATCCATATCGTACAAACACATTCTAGAGTCACCTCTGGCCCACCCTAATGGCTATATCTCGAAAAGGCGTCCACCTATAGACCTAATGTCCACTCCCTCTTAAAATGCTCAGTAACACCTTTCGTTTGATACCCATATCGTACAAACATTCTAGAGTCACCTCTGGCCCACCCTAATGGCGATATCTCGAAAAGGCGTCCACCTATAGACCTAATGTCCACTCCCTGTTAAAATGCTCAGTAACACCTTTCGTTTGATACCCATATCGTACAAACATTCTAGAGTCACCCTTGGTCCACCTTTATGGCGATATCTCGAAAAGGCGTCCACCTATAGAACTAAGGATTACTCCCTTTTAAAATACTCATTGCCACCTTTCATTTAATGCCCATATCGTACAAACACATTCTAGAGTCACCCTGGCCCACCCTAATGGCGATATCTCTAAAAGGCGTCCACCTATAGACCTAATGCCCACTCCCTCTTAAAATGCTCAGTAACACATTTCGTTTGATACCCATATCGTACAAACATTCTAGAGTCACCCCTGGCCCACCCTAATGGCGATATCTCGAAAAGGCGTCCACCTATAGACCTAATGCCCACTCCCTCTTAAAATGCTCAGTAACACCTTTCGTTTGATACCCATATCGTACAAACATTCTAGAGTCACCCTAGGTCCACCTTTATGGCGATATCTCGAAAAGGCGTCCACCTATAGAACTAAGGATTACTCCCTTTTAAAATACTCATTACCACCTTTCATTTAATACCCATATCGTACAAACACATTCTAGAGTCACGCTGGCCCACCCTAATGGCGATATCTCTAAAAGGCGTCCACCTATAGACCTAATGCCCACTCCCTCTTAAAATGCTCAGTAACACCTTTCGTTTGATACCCATATCGTACAAACATTCTAGAGTCACCCTTGGTCCACCTTTATGGCGATATCTCGAAAAGGCGTCCACATATAGAACTAAGGATTACTCCCTTTTAAAATACTCATTACCACCTTTCATTTGATACCCATATCGTACAAACACATTCTAGAGTCACCCCTGGCCCACCCTAATGGCGATATCTCGAAAAGGCGTCCACCTATAGACCTAATGCCCACTCACTCTTAAAATGCTCAGTAACACCTTTCGTTTGATACCCATATCGTACGAACATTATAGAGTCACCCCTGGCCCACACTAATGGCGATATCTCGAAAAGACGTCCACCAATAGACCTAATGCCCACTCCCTCTTAAAATGCTCAGTAACACCTTTCGTTTGATACCCATATCGTACAACCACATTCTAGAGTCACCCCTGGCCCACCCTAATGACGATATCTCGAAAAGGCGTCCACTTATAGACCTAATGCCCACTCCCTCTTAAAATGCTCAGTAACACCTTTCGTTTGATACCCATATCGTACAAACATTCTAGAGTCACCCTTGGTCCACCTTTATGGCGATATCTCGAAAAGGCGTCCACCTATAGAACTAAGGATTACTCCCTTTTAAAATACTCATTACCATCTTTCATTTGATACCCGTATCATACAAACACATTCTAGAGTCACCCCTGGCCCACCCTAATGGCGACATTTCGAAAAGGCGTCCACCTATGGACCTATTGCCCACTCCCTCTTAAAATGTTCAGTAACACTTTTCGTTTGATACCCATATCGTACAAACAAATTCTAGAGTCAGCCCTGGTCCACCTTTATGGCGATATCCCTAAATGGCGTCCATCCATAGAACTATGGCCTACTCTCTCTTAAAATACTCTTTAATACCTTCCATTTGATACACATGTCATACAACCATATTCCAGGGTTCCCTAGGTTCATTTTCCTACATGGTTATTTTCCTTATTTTGTCTCCATAGCTCTCAACTGAGTATGTAATGTTCGGTTGCACCCGAACTTAGCCTTCCCTACTTGTTTTTTTTGTTATTTAAAATTTCACCAGTGCCTTTATTAGTGTGTATTTCCACAAATACTTCAATTTCAGCTAAAGTTTTAGTTGCGTTCTCCACCGATCCTCACGTTGGGAGTTATATCTTAATATTAGTCAAAGTTTTAAGATTCTAAGATGTCAATATCAGCTGTTACTTTCTGCCACTAACTATGTTTTGCGACAGTTTTCTGATAGCGTCACCCTAATAAATTATTGTCGTATGTTATATGTGCTCACATGTAACATACGACATTATTTTATCCAGGTGACGATATATATGCAAATGTATATTTTTGTGTATCTTTGTTGTTTTGTTATTGTTATGTATGCAAGATCTTTTAATAACTTTCATTTCTTTATTCAATCCTAATAAACATTGTATTTGCGATAGACACATCTTATCACTTTTCCCCCACAACTACTTACTTTTTGTATGCAATTTTATGAAAAAAGAATTCTCATATATTTGCAAAGCCGTGACCAAAGTTTCACGTTTATATCTCTACTGGAAGTATTTTTGGCCACCGACTCCATATAAGACCGTCCACTGTGCAACGGTCAAATGCTTTTTTTTCGACGGGTTCTGAAACACGTAATCTATGAATCACTGAGCTTTTAATAAGTTTGTGACTTTATCTAATATTATTAAAATCTTAACAGATAGTCAATTAGTTTGCGTTTTTTACAGCTTGAAAAGTAATCAAAACCATGCATACATTAAAAATATTTAAATATATAAAAATTGCATTAAAAAATCTTATACAAATTTATTATTAATATGAAAATAACATGCCAAACATTCATTCAAAGATGCAAAGAGACTTTGTAATTTTCTAAAAATAAACAAATGTCCGTAGAAAGGGCAAATATATATTGATAAAAGTATGGGCATGCGTTAATAACGATAAATCTGTACATACATATATGCATAGGAGTATACGTGATGTCATGATAGACACGATTTGTGACTGTGAATTAGCTTTGTACACGACTAATTACATAAAATTTCAATGTTGCAGCTGCATTTCTACCCTTGCAATATTTAATTGTTGTATTATCGTCTATCACTGCTATCCGCTCAACAAATTTTATTGATAATTTTATGCACTTGGAAATTACTTAATAAGTTAAACAAACAAAAGAACATACATGCATTTATTCATGTGAATGTAGCTATGAATGAACATAACTTAATGCGTATGAATGCGCTATAAAAAAAGATGACAGCATATCAACACAAAAACAACACGGGAATTTGAATAAATTTTCTTTTTAAAAACTTTGTAATTGCGGAAAATAGATAGATTTACCTACAAAGGTAAAAGTAGTTGTAATTACGTAATTGCCAAGACGCGGAATTGAACAAAAACCTTGAAATATTAATTTGTTCATTTGTGAGCTGTTCTTTGTCCCACAGTGGCGGCGTTAGACTCCGACGCAAATTAAGAAGTATGAAATAATAAAACCTGTTAGTCTTCAACTTTACCGACAATATCGACTGTTTGGTGAACACTTCTGAAAAACCCACTTTCATAAACTTAAAAAAAGGAATTCGGGAAGATTACAAAACATATACAGACAATCGCTTTGCTGCCCTCCCAATCCCGAATGATACCCGTCTAGTGGAGCGTGCTTTCCCCAAGGTCATTTAACCGGCGTCGGCTCGAAGAATGCGGGAAATCTGGCCACACTTTCCAGCGGAGGCCGCAACTTTAGCGTTAGAGCGTGACCTCATAAGACAGCACGACAGTGGCGACCCACAAATGAGGGACATAAAACAACGCATAAGCCAGCTTGTGGATAAACACAAGCGGGTGAAATGGGATGAGATTTTAAAGGGTTTGCAACCTCGCTGCCGATGTAGTCATGCTATGGTCTACAGTAAAGTCCTTATGAAACCCAATTAAGCACAAAAACAAATTATCAATCGCCTTTGGCTGTGCTGCCGGATTCAAAGAAATGCACGAGCGCTTTCTGCCGAAAATATGTAATGCATTCTACGGTTGACAAAGCTGGACGACGGGCCAACAGACGCGCATAAAACTATAAAACACGTCCCTATTACTATCACCCCCAAAGAGGTTGAAGATGCCATCGATAATGTTAAATCATCCAAAGTAGTAGGCCCAAACGATATAGCCATACCGATGCTCAAAAAGCTTAGCAAATAGGGATTCAAATATCGAGCGCATGTGTTCAACCAGTATTTGTTCACCTTCGTCATCCCCGAAAAATGGAAAATGGCGAGGGTCGTACCGCTACTAAGCCTGGGAAACCAGCTAACGTAGGAGAATCTCAACGTCTGATATCTCTTCTATAGCTAGTATCCAAGATACTTGGAGCCATTGTGCTCCCCTATTTTACCGTAAATTTGCGGTTTTCCAATCCTCAGCATAGCTTTCGAAAACTGCATAGCACTAACACCGCGCTAAACGCCAACAAAACACAGATAAATTACGGATTGAATCAAAAAACTCACCACAGTACAGTACTCTAGCACTAGACTTATCAAAAGCTTTTAATACAGTCAACCACGGCACGTTACTGCAAGACTTGGAAGGGTGCTCTCTTCATCCCAATCTCAAAAGGTGGACCCCAAATTATCTCTCTGGTCGGCAGGCATCGGTGCAATTCAGGAACGTTACATGTAAACCCAATCTCTGTCGCAAATACTTATCCAAATCTTAGGCAAATCGAACCATGAATAGAATTTGATCGAATAGATCGGTTTGTAATCCACTTTCCGGAAAGAAAATTCACAGGAACACTATTATATCTTTCAAGTAAGATCAAACTGCACAGGGTGTGCGAATTTGATTAAAATCGGTTAATAGTTATGGAATCCATCGCAGACAAACAACGGTACCCGAAATTTATATATATAAACTATATGTAGTACATGCGTATGATCCGTAAATCACGCTTGATATATATTAAATTTTTTTAGAAATCAGTTTTTGCGTTTGAAACACCTTCAGGTGTATCACAAGGCTTTCAAAATTCAAACACATACAAGTAAATATATTTAAAACTACGTACATATTCAAATGCAACAACAATGTAATGCATATGAATCAATTAATTTACTGTGGCATTTTCATGTTAAATATTTATCGGAATGTGGATCAGTGTTCTTTGGAACGCGGGTATTATTGTATTCCTCTCTTAAGACTTGTGACACTCAAGACAGAATTGACATAAGATATTAGGTGTGTTCTTATTGCAGCCCATCATTCCCCGATAAGATTTCTATGAAATTAGAATGAGCAATCTAGATGTTTTTGATCGTGGATGCACTTTTTTACATATACTTGCGGGTGCATCTTACACGCGGCTTAGCGTCATAGATCGGTACAGGATATGTCATGTTCCCTGCACTCAAAGCGTTATTCATATTTCATTCTCCGCCTATCAATCCTGAATTCACGCCCGGGTAAAGCAATATCGGATATTTAGAAAGAAGCTTTTTCAATTAGAAAAATGTTTTTCTAAGCGGGGTCGCCCCTCCGCTGTAATTTGGCAAACACTCCGACCGCATTTCTGCCATGAAAAGCTGTTCGGAGTCGCCATAAAAGATGTAGGTCCCGTTCCCCCAATTTGTAGGAAAAATTAAAAGGAGCACTACACAAATTGGAAGGGAAGCTCGGTCTTAAATCTATTCGGAGGTTATCGTGCCTTACATTTTATTTTTTTTTTTCATTCTAGTTAGTGTTTGGATAGTTAATTGACTGAAATTTTGTGGGGTTATTGGCGAGCGCTTTCTGTCGACAACGCATACTTCAGTTAACAAGGCAAGATGTCGTACAAATCAACAAGTAAACGCAAACACCGTTACTTCTGCAGACTAATGAAGCCATAAACATGGCTAACCCTTATAAATCAATAGGCTCAGACGAGATAGCTATGTTAGGTTTAGAAATCCAGCTAATTATGGTGAGTCGTTATCATTCCTTTAGTCAGTAGTGAAGTCGTTGGAAACCGTTCTGCTTCCCTCATACAAACGCAAATATTCGTTTAGCCAGCCATCGCCATGGTTAAAATGCATATCACTACCACGGCGTTAAGCGCCAATCAGACCCAGATAAATGGCTAACTGAACAACTCAAAACTCCACCATAGTATGTTGCTCGTGGTGCTTGACCTTGCAAAAGCTTTTGACACAGTCAGCTCCAAGACATAGAAGGTTTACCACTTCCCATTTGTCTCACAAGATGGACTGCATATTATCTGAATGGTCGGAAAACTTCGGTTCAATTAAGGAACTATACTTCAAAACCTAGGAGAATTAAACAGAGGTGGAGCTCCGCTTCTGTTTAATTTTTATATATCAAAGCTCCTTTCATCATTAAATAGATTCCAAACTAAATAGTTATCTATCAGTATTTCTGAGACGTGGAAAGAACACGTGACAAAAATATTGGACATCTACGTCGATGGCGTTACTCTTTCGACTGTCAGTCATCCAAAGATTTTCGTATGACCCCTGAACACTACCTATATAGTGAGGCAAATGAGCTCAGCTTAAAGGAGCATAACGAAATGCCAAACGGATAGCAGAGAAAATCCAGCAAACAACGGCTTTATCTAGACCCGCCTCCCAGAGGGATAAGGAGACATCTCCGTAAGCACCACGATGATATACGGTACCTACCAACTCATAATCTCCGTTCGAAAAAAAAGAATATATGTACATAAGTAAGAAAAGTTGTGAGCATGCCCGTGTCTTTAAAAACTATTCAAAGCAACTTCACGCCAAAGCGAATAAGCGAAAAAAGGGATTTCTAGTTTCTAAAACTATTCGGCTTTTCAATCGCTTGAGGAAAATCTTACCAAAATTTTTGGGTTTTCCCATTTAGGAAATTCAAGTTACGCCCATTATTACACAAATTTGCATATGAAAAGAATTTAAACCAACGTTTTATTTTCCACCAACATTGGTGTACGCTTATCTACGTTAAGCTTTGACGCTTTGCCGATTTCAAGCAGTAGATGCCTCGTGTGAAGCTCTCGTTTCAAATACATGCGTTCGACATCAAAGCATACAAATCGCATATGTTGCGAGTCTATGACGATGTATGTAATATGAGACTATGAGGATACGCCACGTGGTTATATTCGCTTGCGCAAAAATTGCATCTGGCATCACCGTTGCCCTTCCATTTAGCATGAGCTCATTCATTTTCGCTTTTTTTTAAACTTCACGCTTTTATCCCGTTGACTGATAGCATCATTGAAATATTGATTGGTTGATTGCTAAAACGATTCGAAATTCTTTTTCCGTTTTCAATTTCTTAGCGCGGCAAACGTCGATGCAATTTTATATGATTGATTGCCTTTTGGTGCATTTGATTGATTATACGCGACAGGCAAATATGCACCATAAATAAATTCTTAAACGCTTTAATGGATACGCTCACTTTCGTTGAATCCGTTGCATTGGAATTTACTTCTTTGTTACACCAAAAAGTGTCAAAGCGTTTGATAGATTTTCAATCAATTTATCGTATGTATAAAAGGGTTAAATATGTATGAATACATGTTACATACATACGTTTGTATGTATGTAGTTGCTTGTTTCTTTTTTTTGTTGTAAATTTGTGATTTATTGTGACCTCAATTGAGACATTTTTCTTCAGATATAAAGTTTCGATAAACATCTTGTCTGGATAATACACTTATTTTTTCTGTTTTTTACATTCATTCTTGAGCACAGAAGGTAAGATATCGAAATAGGCCTGAAATTGCATATAACTTGTATATGTGCAGGTACATACATACATACTAGAGATACACGCCGCC
The DNA here is from genome assembly GCF_040869045.1 of Eurosta solidaginis. NCBI lineage: Eukaryota > Metazoa > Arthropoda > Insecta > Diptera > Tephritidae > Eurosta > Eurosta solidaginis. The sequence continues at coordinate 172,043,234 of NC_090321.1, read as the reverse complement.
GATAAACGCCGCCGCCGCCGCCGATTTTTGTCGTTTTTCGCACACCGCCGCCGAATGTTAAAAATATCGGCGCGGCGGCGGCGGCGTCCGGCGCGTAACTGTATTTTCTACCCGTTTAAGACTGTTAATTGCGAAATTTAACTCTTTCTAACCGTTCAAAAGCTGTTTAAAAAAACAGGCACTTTCAATGCTAGCTTAACACGGATCTTGCATCACCCAATTCACCAAGTTATTAAAACAAAACACTAAAAGAAAAGGAGCCACAAATGATTTAAAGAAATTTTCTTCGCGACGATTATTAGGAGTTAACCCCAGGTGAAACTATGCTTTTCACGAGATATACAGACAAAAGTGTAAACATTTTATGTATCTCTATTTCTTTTCAGTAGAAGCAGCAATTCGAAAGACCGGGGTTAGGTTCGAAGCATATCTGGAGTAAGTGAACGAGGGACAATCCCTCCGCAAGGAGCTACTCCTGAAAATGTTTGAATGATCTGCGAGATTTTGAGGCAAAACCCCGGAACTTTCCGAAATGGCCAAAACGGTGGTTTCCTTAAATACATACAAACGGAACCTCTCCCAAATATTTTTTGAATAGAAAGGTCAAGCTTTTTAAAGTAAGAACACCGGCGTACACCGGCGTGCCGCCCACGCCGTTATATAATAGAGCCTACGCCGCCGCCGCCGATAAAGTGATCGGCGTAAACCTCTAATACATACGTATATACATATGTTAAATTGGGTGCAACCATATTCGATACGAAACACACACTTTTAAACATTTGTAACATTTGTCATGCACCTAAGGTAAATCTAATTGGTTGTTTTATTAATGTTTCTTTTTCCTAAAAATTGGACAGATTACGACGTTTACTCAATAGTTACATTGATATAATATATATGCCGTTTTTTGATAACATCCAAACTTTAGCGGATCGAACCAACAATTATACCTAGATGGCGGCTTGTAGCTGTTGTTGTTTACACAATTTATTTTGTCAAATGCATATTTGTTGCTGGTGGACATACATCCAAATTTGAACATACATTTCAAATGCAGTAGTTCTCATGTATTGTATATTGGAACTTTACTGTCACGACAAGCTTTTAATATTTATGCATATGGATATGGCATATACACTGAGCAGCAAAAACCAGAACAATCTTATATATTATTTCTAATTGCTGTTTTTATGTACAGGTCCCTTTTTCGCTCTTATTTGGAATCCAAATCTATAAATAAGGTCTTGGTTGTAAAGATGGGGATTCCTGCTATTAGCGAGCTTTGGGCATTATTAGTTGGAGTGCTTTTGTTTAGCCATATTTTAAGAAAATAATTTGATAAAAATAAACGATTGTGAGCACACAAAAAACTTATTTGTACTATGGCACTATTGTGAATATTTGATTAGAACTAACACTGCATTACCGGCAGTTGCTAACATTCGCCAGATGGCAGCGCATGCGCACGTAAGTTTGTAGATGTTTGATTGATAAAACAGCTGATTTCTGTCGATATTTGATATGAGAATTTTATATTTGTTGCGCAAGATGCGCACGGGGTCCGGCTCGTATAATATAATATGACTTTTTGTTTTACATAATACATACTAATAGGTTAGGTTAGGTTAGAGTGCCCACCGGTGCGAACACCAGTGCACTTAGGCCCAAAAAGGCCCCACTGTGATACCACATGGATCTCTCCCTACTCAAACCAACAGCTCGATACAGCAAACGTCGGAAGTTTCTTAAGTTCAAATTTAGCCAGATCACAAAGATCGTCAAAGAAGGGAGATCCCAGAGATTTCTTCCTCTTGTGCCAAAGCGCGGGACAATCGCACAGAAAATGTTTTACTGTTTCTATATCCTATTGGTTTTTTCAGCTCCTGCAGTAATCATTGCCGTTGTGCGCGCCTCCCGATTGCTATGTGGCCGGTTATAAGCCCAACTACCAGAGATATGCCCCCCTATCAAGAAGAAGGAGAACTTTTGGGTGTCTCGAATCCCATTCAGGCCACACGGGCTTGGAGTGGTAGCAGGATTCAATATTGCTCCATCTCACATTCCCTAAGAAAAATCCCTTTCAAAATGACCTTACAGGTAGCGAGCGGCATGCTCAATCCCTTCCAGGACGACGAAAGTGGAACGCATGTGCCCCCTCTTGAAAGTTCGTCAGCCATCTCATTACCCGGTATATTCGAATGTCCCGGCAACCATACCAGACTGAGGGAAGTTTGCTCAGCGATCTCGTTAAGAGATTTGCGGCACTTCACCACTGTCCTGGACTTACATGTGACCGATCCAAGTGTTTTAGTGCAGCCTGGCTGTCAGAGTAAATACAAATTTGGTTATAGCCGTGAGCAGCCTTCCCCAGGTGATCAGCGGCGACCTCCGCCTGAAAGACGCTGCAATGATCGGGTAGGCTAAATGATAGATTCCATGATAGCTGCATGCCCATCCACATTGTCTCTACATCCGGATAACTCTCGCAGCCGCAGAGCAGAAAAGGCCGCACATTGCTTGGCCATTAAATCTATTGGCAACACATTAAAAATAGTGTCCAGTGTCTCCGCAGGGGTGGTGCGCAGGGCACCCTCCACGCAGATTAGAGCACTTCTTTGTACCTTCTGGAATACCCGTAGGTTGGATTTAGTAGCTAAGCTCGTCCGCCAGACCACTGCCCCTTATACAAGAATTGGTCTAACCACAGCGGTGTAGAGTCACAGGGTAATATCCGATGATAATCCCCATCTTCGCGCAACAGCTCCCCTACAGCTGTACAGTACCACCGTTGATTTTTTAACACGCTCCTGAGCGTTTTCCCTCCAGGATGGTTTCCTATCCAAAATTACCCCGAGGTATTTGGCAGAGTCCCTCAGCGTCAGGGTCATACCCGCTAGCACCGGCAACTGCAACGCAGGTATCATATATTTCCTGGTGGACAGAACCAGTTCAGTTTGGCTGAATTTACCGATAGACCTTTACTCCTGGTTCAGTTCTACACCAGTCTCAGCTATGTTTGCATTATATCGCATAGTGTCTGCGGAAACTTCTTGCTAACTAACAGCGCAAGGTCATCTGCATATGCGATTACCTTGCTGCATCCGTCCTTCCCAAGATGAAAGAAGAGCTCATTAAGTGTGGGAACCCATAGAAGTGGAGAAAGGGCCCCCCCTGCGGGGTACCTCTCCGTATGTATTTACCACCGTTGAACCAGCAAAGTCGGCATGAACCTTTCTTCGCAACAGTAACCGCTGAACAAGTTTCACTAGCCTCGAATCGACTCAAGCCGATTAGTGCATCAGTTATCGCAGAAACCGTAAAGTTGCTGAAAGCTCCCTCAATGTCGAGGAAAGCAATAAGTCTGAAATCCTTAAAGGCCAAGGATTTCTCGATCTGGGAGACAATTGCATGCAAGGCCGTCTCCGTGGACTTCCCTTTCATATACGCATGCCGGGATGTCGATAACTTTCTCGTCAAGGACTCCCTTATGCGGAGTCCATTAACCTCTCGAGTGTCTTCAGCTGAAAGGTTGTCCGACATATCGGTCTGAAGTCTTTAGAGGTCGCGTGGCTAGTCCTTCCAGCTTTTGGTATAAAGGTGACCCTTGAATCGTTCCAACCCCGTGGAATATAGCTAAGAGCACAAACTCCTTTGAAGATGTTATACAACCACAAATAACTCAGCTCGATTGTTTGTTGGAATTGTACGGGGCAAATCCATCCGACCTTGGAGCTTTGAAGGGCTTGAAAGACATTAAAGCCCATTTAATTGTACCCATAGTAATGAACTTCCCCTCATACGGCTCATCAGTGTGAGTCTCCCCCAGTTCATTACTTCATCACTAGCTCCCGGGAAGTACATACTCAGGAGCAGACAAAAGGTGCTCTCTGCCGAATCCGTCCAGGTCACATCAGATCCTTGCAGGCATGCCAGAATGTGTCCCTGAATGTGTAGATCTGGAGCACCAGAGAGCACCTTTCTGAGCCTAGATCCCTCAGACACCGTCTCCATTTCGCTACGAAACTTCCGCCAGGAGGTCCTCTTCGACGACCTTAGCAGTTTCTAATAATCCCCTAGGATCATCTTATATGCAGAGTTCTTGAGTATATGAACACTAAATCCTGAGAGCCCGTTTTGAAGCTCCTCACTGTAGATAAGCCAGTTTACATTTTTAATGTTCCTGTGCCAGACAGTTTTGAACGCCACCCCACCGAGGTCGAAGCGGACAAATCTATAATCCGAAAAAGAGTGGTCATCAAGCACCGTCCAATTTTTTATCATAGATTCCCCGCTGCCCGAGATCATGATTGATGATAAATTTTTTTGAGTGCAGAGGGCTCCCTTAGCGACTGGGCTATTTGATGGGGCCCCCAGCCAAGCTGACCATCGGCACGGCAACGCATAACACCACTGATCCGCCCCCACCTTGAGACCACGTTCAAGAGCCACTTCCATATGCCAGAGCTATTAAGCAGCTAAGGCACTAATGAACTGATTCCTGAACTTAGCTAGCACTCCCCTAGCGGGGTTTCTGTAGTGACTATTACCAGCCGGCACCCTCTAGGAGGGTTCAGCCCAAGGATTTTCGCCAGCCATACATACTAATTACATGGGCTACCAATTTTACCAAAAATTTTAATTGAATTTTGCATTGATTTTTGAATGTTTTGATATCAAAAGAAATTTATGAAAATGAAGGTATTGTTTCAGAATTGCAGTGGAATTTGATTTTCAAAAGTGGCTGTGTAGTAGAAATATTATTGGTTCTTGGGCCTTGTTAAAATTCGTGCTATAAGTTGTTAGATATTTTTCGTTGTGGTCAGTCCGCACAAAAGATCGGTATAACCATTAAAAGAAGTCATACTACTGTCTTGCAAGTCGCAAAACAAACAGGCAGTGCTTTAAATTGCAATAAGCTGTCCACACCAAAGGAAAGCCTTTCTCCTTTAAACTGAATATTGAATTTGAGTATTGGATGGTTGTTGGTTGGAAACATTTAATCAAAATTTGTTGAATACCGTAAGCAGAAATTGATACTGACAATTTTTTTTTGATTTGGAATAGAAGATAGACAATTTTTCAGACACTTTCAATAGCTGTGCAGATAGATCCATTTCGAAGGTTGGTAATCCATCATCATCAGTAAACTTTAGGCACGCTGCCCTAACCGTTTAGATATACAGCGGTGGTTTCTTTGGCTGATTTGATTTTCCAAATCAAAAAATTATTTTTTTAACTATATGTATATAAAACACTTCGTTTTGTAACGTCGTCGCGTCAAGTTCGTTTTTCCCCACAACTCAACCGCCTGCTATAAAATATGCCGGATAGTGCGGGAATCGAAATGACAAAAAATTAAATTAAAATCATGGAGTAAACCATTAAATCTAAATATATAATAACCTTAATTAGGCAGAAACCTACGCACATGGTTCTGGCCTTAGTGTATTACCTGTGTGTTGGTGGAGCAACTGTACAACAATTTAAAGACATCAAACTTCAGAATATATAACCTGGTGTTATGGATTAACACCAATGGAGGGATAACCAGGTGTTTTATTAAGCTTAAGCTTTACCCAATAAACTAATAATCCAAAAAAAAAAAAAAAAAAACTATATATAAAAAAACAATGGTTATCATAAAAATTATTGTTCTGGCCTTGAGCTCGAACTCGATCCTGGAATCTTCTTATCAATACGCCGAAAAAACAAAAACGATTGTTAGAAATTTATATTTTTAAAATTATGAGACGAATATAAACCCTCTCCAGTCTGACGAGCGATCTTCTGTATTGGTTCACCACAACAGATGCAATGAAACCTCATGAAGTGAAACAAACTATGAAATTTGTATTATACCTTTTGGGATAGGTGCTGTTGTAAAAATTGATGGCGAAATGAGAAAGGAGCGGTACTTCAATACTTTGCAAACGAATTTGCCAGTTGCAGTGGTCATGTTTCGTTGTAGTGAGGACAAAATCAGTTTCCAACATGGCAATGATCCGACACATAGCTCAAAATTGATAAAAATTTGGGTGAAATCTCAAAGGTTTCGAAGACTGGAGTGGCTTATATAGAGCCCGGATAGGAACCTAATCAAAAACTTAAGGAGCTTTCTGAAACGCCAGATAGCGAACTGAGCTAACCCTCCTAAGGGCAGACTAAGGCTTTGGAAACGTGCAGGAGCTTTGAGAAATGATACGCTATACCACCATATTTCGTTCATTAGCTGTTTAAGAGCATGCACCAAGGCATCTAGAAACTTTCCCGAAAATATAAATTTATTCTATAATATCTAACATTCAGTTCATAATATCGACATTTCTCAACCAAACAACTGCACTACCAAGTGAACTTCAACAGCGACAGAAATAATGTTAACACTAAGTCGATTTTGGACACTTATGAAAAAAGCGTGTTCTGCACGCTCACCGCTATACGCACACCACTGTTGTAAAACTTACTCTGTCTTTTTGTTCCTTCAATTCACTAAATAAACGTTTATTTTATTATTATAAATTTATTTATGAACAATAGTCTTTTATTTTATAAAAACTTGTTTTGTACAATTTACTTTAATCAAACTTAGTTTTCTTTAAAGACGACCCGGCGTCTTTTCTTCACAGCAACGAATTGAATGCCATTTTGCTATCTCGCTGAAATCCAATTCGCCCTGCTGAGTACAATTGCCACTGCTGTTCAGCAACAGCTGACAGTGATGCCAGTTGCACTCAGAGGTGTATTCAGTGCGTGAAGGCTGGGTAACGCAGTGCGGTTATAAAACACTTGATTATTTAAACAAGTTCGACAAATCAATTGAGTATATTAAAACAAAGTTTATTTTCTAGATTATTGGTCCAGTTTTGCTCGTCAGTGTAAATTCAACACAAAGTTACCTCATCTGTATTAAATTACATATTTATAGGGATATAATGAATCGAAAGAAATATAATTAGCTATTTGTTAAACAATTTTGCCAATAAAACAACAAATTGATTAGCAACTCAATTAACAGAACTTGATCATGTCTAAAAAATACAGAACAAGAAAAGAAGGAAGCACATAATTAATATGTTATTAATTGAAATGGAAAAGATATGTTAAATATAGTGTTTCTACAGCTAAGATATTATTGAAACAAAATTACGCCACACTCGCATTTCGAAAAAAATAAAAAATAAATAAAAACTATACTTTAAACAAAAGATGTAAGCCAACAATATCTGAACAGTAACAACTCATAATCACAAATATAAATACAGCTGATGAAGATCAAGCTCATCAATTTCCAGTTTGCGCTATTGCTTGTAATTGTTTTTTAGCAAATCATACAAACAAAGGTCGTAAATACATACTTTTTTGTTTGCTTTCTGATATTTTTTTTGTGCTTTGCCTTGTAAATTATTCTTTAAAAGAATTAATTTATTTATGGCGTCAGATATTAGCCGCGCAAACTCATTTGTTTGTGTGAATATGTGCAGATATATTTCTTGCATGATTAAACAACAAAGAAGCGCTGATGAAGCTGGCAACAAATCTGCAACAGCTTCATATTTAGAAGCTTCTTTGGAATGTGAAAAAAGATCTTAAAAATTATTTGTTCTTGCAAAATTTAATGTGATTTGTTACAAAAAGAAAAAGAAGCTAATTACTTGGAACTTACGTAATTCTTCTTTTTTTTTTCATGCGCTACTTGCTACTGCGTAAGCGTTTAAGTTTATATATATGTAGCTCTATGAAAAATTTTAATTTTTTCGCTATGATTAGTCATATTTAAAATTTAAGTGTTCTTAAACTAGATTTTTCTTTCTCTTATTCTTTACACACAAATTTATTATTTATTACTTTATTTTTTTGTGAAGAAGAATGACAAGACAAGCTCAAGGTCGACGCTTGATTGAGTTATCTGACACCAGCGGCAAAGTCATAAGCTACGAAAATTACTTCATTCTTCACTGAAAATGGCAAAAAATGTATTGACGTTAAATAGCAGCTATCAGCTGCCTTTATTAGTAAATTATTTATGCCTTTGTTATTCTTTAATTAAAGGCACTTTAAATAAGTTAGCGAATTTAGATACATATACCAAAATATTACATATATATGTATTTTTTAAGGAAAGAGGCATATTACGCTACTAATTTGTTAAACCCCGTTTTTCAAATGTTGGTTAATCTAAGCTTTATCTAAGTTTGCTTAAACTCGAGCCAAATTTAAACTCCGGTTTAACTACAGGCCAGTTTTTCCGCTACAGTTTAAGGCCGTCTTTGGGGTAGGCTTTTTTTTATGGCCACATTCGTTTTTTTTTTATTTGTGGATACGGCAAAAGCTGGATTTGACTACACAAGAAAAGTGGAACAAAAATATTCCAGTTTTCGATAAATATTGTGACGAATATTAGCATCACTAATTGATACTCACATCCCTAAGGTTATTAAATAAAGGCACAACAAAATTAAAGCAAGCTACATAAACACATTAATCATCATTTACAAATGTACATACAAGGCAGCAGAGAGATACTCACCATCAGCCGAAGTAGTACTCACATATACACATGCATATGGCTATGCGAGAGACTATAAACTACAAATATACATGTACATATATGGCTGGTAACCAGGCATGAAGTTCGTCAAGTTACTAGACCTTAGGAGAAATGGGTGAACGAGGCAACAGAGAGTATAAAAGCAGCGAAAGCTGAGTGGTCAATAAGCAGTTTGATTTAAACACGTAATTAGTTGTGAAGTAAGAGTTATTGTGAAGTGCTCTCAAAGTAGTCTAATAAAGACCATTTTGCATTATTCAATATTGGAGTTATTTATTCAACAGTTTAGCGATTCAAACGTTAGCAGAAGGTTTGGAATAAGCGGAATTTCCCGAAATACGTTACAAAATGTATCTAGGTCTGACATTGATAGCCAACATTATTTTGTAATTATTCTCAAACTGATAGCCCTCAAGTTGATATCCAACATCATTCTTCAGTCACTATTTAACCTTTGAGAAATCTTGTAAAACTTCTGGCACTCTAGTTGATCTCCAACGTCATTCTCAGATTATTCTCCAAGCTTTCAGAGATTTTCAGAAATGTATAGCTCTCAAATTAATTAATTAATTATACATATGTGGTATTTAATTTTCCTGAAAATACTGTAGTGTTAGAATCTTACATTTTAGTCAAATTAGAGTGCCACATTTGAGTACAAGTTGAGAACTATATTTTTTTCAACTTAAGTAACAGCATTTTTTGTTTTATAGAAAAATCCCCTTTTTCGCTGAGAACGCCATAACTCTGAAGTTGAGCCAGTATATTTCGGGATCATTTAGGGACCCCTCAGGGATAATTTCTAGATGGTCTTCGGGATCCCGCCGGGGTCATTTTGTGATCCTCTGGATTATATCGGGACCATTTGGTGACCCTTCCGGCATCATTTCTGGATGGTTGTAGGCATCCGTCCGGGATACCGTCAGGATCATTTCGGGACTATATCGAAATAATTTTGGACCCTTCCGGGATCATTTCCCATATAGGAGCTATCTCGGGATCATTCTGGGACCCTTCCGGGATTATTTCTGGATGGTTATTTTGTGACTTTTTCCGAAATATTTCGGGATGTTTTTGGGACCCTTCCCGGATAATTTCGGTACTATTCCGGGATCATTTTGGGACCCTTCCGGGATCATTTCTTGATGGTTTTGGGGATCCCTTCGGGATAATTTCGGGACTTTTTCTCGACTAAGTCGGGATAATTTAGGGACCCTTCTGGGCTATTTTCTGTATGGTGCTTCGAATCCGTCCGGCATGCCGTCAGGGTCATTTCGAAACTTTTTCGGGATCATTTGGGTACCCTACAGGGATTATTTCTGTGTGGTTCTCTTAATAAATCGCGTCGTTGTCATTTCGGGCCCTATTCCAGGACCATTTGGAGACCCTTTCGGGAGCATTACTGGATGGTTTTCGGGATCCGTCCGCGATACCGTGGGCCATTTCGTGGCTTTCAATCATTTGGGGACCCTATCAGGTTATCAGCCCATTTAGTTATTTTTTTTACTCTATTACATAAATAACAAGTAAGGAAGGTTAAGTTCGGGTGTAACCGAACATTACATACTCAGTTGAGAGATATGGTGACAACATAAGGGAAAATAACCATGTAGGAAAATTAACCGGGGGAAACCCTGGAATGTGTTTGTATGACATGCGTATCAAATGAAAGGCATTAAAGAGTATTTTAAGAGGAAGTGGGCCATAGTTTTATAGATGGACGCCATTTAGGGATATCGCCATAAAGGTGGACCAGGCCTGACTCGAGAATTTGTTTGTACGGTATGGGTATCAAATGAAATGTGTTAATGATAATTTTAAAAGGGAGTGGGCCTAAGTTCTATAGGTGGACGTCTTTTCGAGATATCGCCATAAAGGTGGACCAGGGGTGACTCTAGAATTTATTTTGTACGATATGGGTATCAAATAAAAGGTATTAATGAGTATTTTAAAAGAGCGTGGGCCTAAGTTCTATAGATGTACGCCTTTTCGAGATATCGCCATAAAGGTGGACCAGGGGTGACTCTAGAATTTGTTTGTAGGATATGAGTATCAAATGAAAGGTGCTAATGTGTATTTTAAGAGGGCGTGGGCCTTAGTTCTATATTTGGACGCCTTTTCGAGATTTCGCCATAAAGGTGGACCAGGGGTGACTCTAGAATTTATTTTGTACGATATGGGTATCAAATAAAAGGTATTAATGAGTATTTTAAAAGAGCGTGGGCCTAAGTTCTATAGATATACGCCTTTTCGAGATATCGCCATAAAGATGGACCAGGGGTGACTCTAGAATTTGTTTGTAGGATATGAGTATCAAATGAAAGGTGTTAATGTGTATTTTAAGAGGGCGTGGGCCTTAGTTCTATATGTGGACGCCTTTTCGAGATATCGCCATAAACGTGGACCAGGGGTGACTCTAGAATTTGTTTGTACTATATGGGTATCAAACGAAAGGTGTTAATGAGTATTTTAAAAGGGAGTGGGCCTAAGTTCTATAGGTGGACGCATTTCAGAATATCGTTATAAAAGTGGACCTGGGTTGACTCTAGAATACGTTTGTACAATATGGGTGTCAAACAAAAAGTGTAATAAGTGTTTTAAAAGGGAGTGGGCCTTTGTTCTATGGGTGGACGCCTTTTCGGGATATCGCCATAAACGTGGACCAGGGGTGACTCTAGAATGCGTTTGTACAATATGGGTATCAAATGAAAGTTGCTAATGAGTATTTTAAAAGGGCGTGGGCCTTAGTTCTATAGGTGGACGCCTTTTCCAGATGTCGCCATAAAGGTGGACCAAGGGTGACACTAGAATTTGTTTGTACGATATGGGTATCAAATGAAAGGTGTTAATGAGTATTTTAAAAGGGCGTGGGTCTTAGTTCTATAGGTGGACGCCTTTTCGAGATATCTCCATAAAAGTAGACCAGGGGTGACTCTAGAATTTGTTTGTATGATATGGGTATCAAATGAAAGGTGTTAATGTGTACTTTAAAAGGGAGTGGGCCTTAGTTCTATAGGTGGATGCCCTTTCGAGATATCGCCATAAAGGTGGGCCAGGGGTGACTCTAGAATTTGTTTGTACGATATGGGTATCAAATGAAAGGTGTTAATGAGTACTTTAAAAGGGAGTGGGCCTTAGTTCTATAGGTGGATGCCCTTTCGAGATATCCCATAAAGGTGGACCAGGGGTGACACTAGAATTTGTTTGTACGATATGGGTATCAAATGAAAGGTGTTAATGAGTATTTTAAAAGGGCGTGGGTCATAGTTCTATAGGTGGACGCCTTTTCGAGATATCTCCATAAAAGTAGACCAGGGGTGACTCTAGAATTTGTTTATACGATATGGGTATCAAATGAAAAGTGTTAATGCGTATTTTAAAAGGGAGTGGGCCTTAGTTCTATAGGTGGATGCCTTTTCGAGATATCGCCATAAAGGTGGACCAGGGGTGACTCTAGAATTTTTTTGTACGATATGGGTATCAATTGAAAGGTGTTAATGAGTATTTTAAAAGGGCGTGGGCCTTAGTTCTATAGGTGGACGCCTTTTCGAGATATCGACATAAAGGTGGACCAGGGGTGACTCTAGAATTTGTTTATACGATATGGGTATCAAATGAAAAGTGTTAATGCGTATTTTAAAAGGGAGTGGGCCTTAGTTCTATAGGTGGATGCCTTTTCGAGATATCGCCATAAAGGTGGACTAGGGGTGACTCTAGAATTTTTTTGTACGATATGGGTATCAATTGAAAGGTGTTAATGAGTATTTTAAAAAGGCGTGGGCCTTAGTTCTATAGGTGGACGCCTTTTCGAGATATCGACATGAAGGTGGACCAGGGGTGACTCTAGAATTTGTTTGTACGATATGGGTGTCAAATGAAAGGTGTTAATGAGTATTTTAAAAAGGATTGGGCCTTAGTTCTATATGTGGACGCCTTTTCGAGATATCGCCATAAGCGTGGACCAGGGGTGACTCTAGAATGTGTTTGTACGATATGGGTATCAAATTAAAGGTATTAATGAGGGTTTTAAAAGGGTGTGGCCCTTAGTTGTATATGTGAAAGCGTTTTCGAGATATCGACCAAAATGTGGACCAGGGTGATCCAGAACATCATCTGTCGGGTACCGCTAATTTATTTATATATGTAATACCACGTAGAGTATTCCTTCCAAGATTCCAAGGGCTTTTGATTTCGCCCTGCAAAACTTTTTCATTTTCTTCTACTTAATATGGTAGGCATCACACCCATTTTAGCAAGTTTTTTTCTAAAGTTATATTTTGCGTCAATAGACCAATACAATTACCATGTTTCATTCCTTTTTTCGTATTTTGTATATAATTATGGCATTTTTTTCATTTTTCGTAATTTTCGATATCGAAAAAGTGGGCGTGGTCATAGTCGGATTTCGGCCATTTTTTATACCAATACAAAGTGAGTTCAGATAAGTACGTGAACTGAGTTTAGTAAAGATATATCGATTTTTGCTCAAGTTATCGTGTTAAAGGCCGAGTGGAAGGACAGACGGTCGACTGTGTATAAAAACTGGGTGTGGCTTCAACCGATTTCGCCCTTTTTCACAGAAAACAGTTATCGTCCTAGGAGCTAAGCCTCTACCAAATTTCACAAGGATTGGTTAATTTTTGTTCGACATATGGCATTAAAAGCATCCTAGACAAATTAAATGAAAAAAGGCGGAGCCACGCCCATTTTGAAATTTTCTTTTATTTTTGTATTTTGTTGCACCATATCATTACTGGAGTTGAATGTTGGCATAATTTACTTATATGCTGTAAAGATATTAACTTTTCTTTTAAAATTTGAATTAAAAAAAAATTTTGTTTAAAAAGTTCTCCGATTTTGCTAATTTTTATCAAGCAGACATAAAGTAATAAGAGTAACGTTCCTGCCAAATTTCATCATGATATCTTCAACGACTGCCAAATTACAGCTTGCAAAACTTCTAACTTACCTTCATTTAAAAGTGGGCGGTGCCAAGCCCATTGTCCAAAATTTTACTAGTTTTCTATTCTGCGTCATAAGCTCAACTCACCCACAAAGTTTCATCGCTTAATGCGTATTTGGTAATGAATTATCGCACTTTTTCGATTTTTCGAAATTTTCGATATCGAAAAAGTGGGCGTGGTTATTGTCCGATATCGTTCATTTTAAATAGCGATCTGAGATGAGTACCCAGAAACCTACGTACCAAATTTCATCAAGATACCTCAAAATTTACTCAAGTTATCGTGTTAACGGACAGACGGACGGACGGATGGACGGACATGGCTCAATCGAATTTTTTTCGATACTGATGATTTTGATATATGGAAGTCTATATCTATCTCGATTCCTTTATACCTGTACAACCAACCGTTATGCAATCAAAGTTAATATACTCTGTGAGCTCTGCTCAACTGGGCATAAATATACACTAGACAGACACATTTTTTTAAACAGATAACTTGATAAGCATGCTAACGTAAATAGCCCATATGTTTTGTTTTCTCCTTGCGGACAGAGCCGCGGGTAAAGGCTAGTAAATAAGTAAATATTACTACCATAGTAGCAAGTTTAAAGCGAATCGCATCTTATGTACAATTTTGTTTTCGCATAGGTTAGTTCCTGGTACAGAAGTGACACATATGACCGGCATAGTTGGGTCTCATTTTAAAATGAAGGTTTATCAACAAAAACTTTGCATTTTCCCAAAAAAGTTTAATTTTTAATTACATCTAGTTACGCTAAAACGTGTTTTATTTTAATTTCAGTAATTAATAAAATAATTTAAAAAAAAATTGTTTAAGTTAAACGGTTTTATTGAAAACAATACTTACATGAATTAATAATAATACTAAAAGCTAGAAAATACTTAGGTAGGTCCTAGGTACTAGTCACCACACGCCTCATCAATCTAGGGTGTTGATCAGACAATTAAATAAAAGCGTTGAGCGCGTGAAATTTCTTAAAATGTGAAGCGTGGCATAACCCTGATTAAGTTCAATTGGTCTTTCTTATGATTATCAATAGAAATTTGGCGCGTCCAACGCTTTTATTTAATTGTCTGATCAATGCCCTAGATTGATGAGGCGTGTGGTGACTAGTACCTAGGACCTACCTAAGTATTTTCTAGCTTTTAGTATTATTATTAATTCATGTAAGTATTGTTTTCAATAAAACCGTTTAACTTAAAATTTTTTTTTAATCATTTTATTTTCAAGTTTTTAGTCTTTATTTAATTGCCTATTTTTTCTCATTCTATTTAGTTCATTTAGTGACTCATTATTACAAGGACTCTTTCCTGAAAATTTGTTACAATCTAAGTCCTTAATACATAATCCTTCCAAAGACTTTACTCGACTCTGCGCCACGTATGCTTGTCTCTCTTCGAACTTCAAAATATTTTGATGTCACTTCTACCGGACTGTATGTAATATTTGTTCCAAATATAAACCAAATCGGATATCATAGGTCTCTTTCTATTCATATATGTATTATGTGTTCCAAATATGAGCCAAATCGGACCATAAATACGATTTTTGTGAATATCTCGATCCATGAGCCACCTAGCGGCGTTTTTTTCTTCTTATTACATTGTCATCGGGTTATGAACTATATTCCAAGTTTCGAGCGAGCTTGTAGCTTATCGGAAGTTACTTAAATTTCAATTACAAATTTCGTTCATAACGGCCGCGCAGCCTAGCCTTTCAAGTCAAGCTACATAAATAAAATCGTATAAAAAATACCTCTTTATTTATTCTCTGGCAGACTAACATACATACGCCATTTTAAGGCTTGAACTATTAAAATCATCTCAATATATTAGGTGTTTGGGTCTAAGGACTCTAGACGCTTCAATTTTATATATAATTTAGATCAAGCAATCCAGTTTTGCTGAAGCTGATGTGGTTTCCAGGAACACTTCTGTAACTGTTCTGTTGGATTACCACCTGGTCATTATCAACTCCTCGTCTCGGCGTTTGAACAGTTCGTCGGCAGTCTGTCCTTGCGCTGCAATTTTATATCCTTAAGCCGTGATTTTTACTTCGTACAAACCGGGTGAAGAAACGTTTATCCAGTTATCGGGCAATGGGTCACATAATCGTGAAAATTCTTATAGATGCCTAACTAAATTTAAAAGTGAAAATAACAATTTGACAATGATAATTGTTATCTGTAATCAAGGTGAAATGGGACAGGAAATAAGACTTCAAGTGTTACAATTTCGCATTTATATAATTTTCATTTATAGCCAAAGCGGGACAATTTCACAGTCCATATTTTCACTTTTATAGCATTTTAATTTGTCATATACAGTATTTATTCCACTGACACACTTTTTCAATATTACACACAATTATGTACATATGATTGTGCTCACATATCTATGTATGTACATATGTACGGAAAATGTAACTCATAATTTCAAATTTCCGAGGCGTGTCAATTAAATCCTATTATTGTCATTATATTAGCATTAGTAATTGAACTTTTACCTTCGCCTCAATTCGCTGAAGAACTGAATATGAAATTGTTTTAAAATTAATGTGTGTTATGTGGGTCAATATACTTACTACAAAACAAGCCTCTGTTTCCAAATAAAAAGGGCGCTAATTGAGCTCATATTTACTTAAAAGTTATTAAGGTAGTTAGGCTGTGCGTATATGGAACGAAGCAGAAAATTTGAAAAAAAAAAAACAAGTAAGGAAGGCCAAGTTCGGGTGTAACCGAACATTACATACTCAGCTGAGAGATTTGGAGACAAAATAAGGGAAAATCACCATATAAGGAAATGAACCTAGGGTAACCCTGGAATGTGTTTGTATGACGTGGGTATCAAACGGAAGGTATTAAAGAGTATTTTAAAAGGAGAGTGGGCCATAGTTCTATAGGTTGACGCCTTTTCGAGATATCGCCATAAATGTGGACCAGGGTTGACTCTAGAATGTGTTTGTACGATATGGGTATCAAATTAAAAGTGGTAATGAGTAGTTTGCTAATTTTCATTAGGCACACATATAGTAATAGGTGTAATATTCCTGTCAAATTTCATCATGCTATTTTCAACGACTGCCAAATTACAGCTTGCAAAACTTTGAAATTACCTTCTTTTAAAAGTGGGCGGTGCCACGCCCATTGTCCAAAATTTTACTAATTTTCAGTTTTGCATCATAAGTTCAACCCACCTACCAATTTTCATCGCTTTATCCGATTTTGGTGATGAATTATCGCGCTTTTTCGATTTTGCGAAATTTTCGATATCGAAAAAGTGGGCGTGGTTATAGTCCGATATCATTCATTTTAAATATCGATCTGAGATGAATGCCCAGGAACCTACGTACCAAATTTCATCAAGATACCTCAAAATTTACTCAAGTTATCGTGCTAACGGACAGACGGATGGACGGACATGGCTCAATCAATTTTTTTTTTCGATACTGATGATTTTGATATATGGATGTCTATATCTATCTCGATTCTTTTATACCTGTACCTGTGTGCAAAGCACGCTGAGTATAAAAAAAAATATAAAATCACTAATGCATATAGCACTTGAACATGTGCTTAGCTGACAAATTAGACGTGCACTTTAAATATTTCAGGTTTCTCTTTCACAAATTAAATAAAATATATGAAAAGCCTCCAATAACCGTAATGACGTTTTACAAAGTTTAAAGCAGTGCTGTTGTTGTTGTAGCAGTGCTTCGCCCCATCCAATAGGTGCGACCGATCAAAAATTGTCATCAATATCCTATAACGGGAGTCCAAGGAAACTTCCTGTTTCAATAGGGGTGTTAGAGGCGTTGGTTCCACATTACAATTAAATAGATGGTTGGTGTCATGTTGGGACACATTGCAAGCGGGGCTTACATTTTGTATGTCGGAGTTGATTCTGGATATGTAAAAGTTTAACTTGTTACAGTATCCAGATCGAATTTGAGCTAGAGTGACTCGCGTTTTCCTGGGGAGTATGCGTTCCTCTTCCGCAA
The DNA here is from genome assembly GCF_040869045.1 of Eurosta solidaginis. Taxonomy (NCBI): domain Eukaryota; kingdom Metazoa; phylum Arthropoda; class Insecta; order Diptera; family Tephritidae; genus Eurosta; species Eurosta solidaginis. The sequence goes on along the minus strand of NC_090321.1, from coordinate 172,025,696 downwards.
GCTTTGGGTACTGTTCTTTGAGTACTGGATTCACCGGGCAATTCCTGGCATAAAGGTCCGACGCCTGTTTGAGGAGTTCGCTGAGGACCTGCTTGTCTTTTTTGGCTTCGTACGGCTGAGTTCTCAGGTGCCGTATTTCCTCATAATGCTTACGGAGATTACTCCTTAGGCCCCTGGGCGTTGTTGGCTCATCAATCAGATGTCTGTTGGGATGCCCAGGTTTCTGGGTATTCAACAGGAACTGCTTGGTAGCATTTCTCTCCATGGGGAATATTCTCGCCTCATTATGTAGATAGTGTTCTGGGGACATAAGAAGGCATCCCGTGGCGATTCTGGGAGCAGTATTTTGGTAGGCCTGTAGCTTCTTCCAGTGAGTAGTTTTTAGGCTTGGCGACCATATAGGTGACGCGTAGCATGCAATCGGCTGGCCAGTTGCTTTTTAAGGGGTAATGAGCGTTTCTTTGTCCTTTCCCCAAGTACTGCCACCAAGAGATTTGAGGATTTTATTACGACTCTGGATTTTCGGTACGATTGCGGTTTCATGCTCACTAAAATGTAGATCATGATCAAACGTCACACTCAAGATTTTGGGGTGTAGGACAGTCCGTAGCGTAGAGCCATCGACGTGGATGTTCAAAATGGTCGACATATGGGACGTCCATGTTGTAAATAAGGTCGCTGAGAATTTAGTCGGTGATAATTCCAGGTTTCGCGAGGCGTAAAAACTGGAGAGATCAGGGAGGTAGCCGTTTATTCTATTGCAAAGTTCATCGATCTGTGGGCCTGGGCCTGTGGCCATTATTGTGCAGTCATCGGCGTAGGAAACGATAATAACTCCTTCTGGTGGCGAAGGTAGCTTTGATGTGTAGAAGTTAAACAAAATTGGGAATAGGACACCACCCTGTGGCACCCCTTGCTTAATTCTTCTTGGGTTTGATGTTTCGCTTCTAAATTGCATAAATGCCTGCCAATCACCCAGATAATTTGCGGTCCATCTTTTAAGACATTGGGGAAGGGTAGACCCGTACAGGTTTTGCAGTAACGTGCCACGGTTGTACTGCTGGAGTACTGTTCTATTGTGGGGGTTTTGATTTAAACCGCAATTTATATGGGTGCTAGTGGCATTTAGCGCGGTGGTGGTGCTATGGAGTTTTCTGAAGCCATGCTGATGACAGGCTAGCTGCAAATTTGCTTTGAAGTAGAGGAGCATAATGGCTTCAGGCGTCTTGGCTACTGGCGATAGGAGAGATATCGGACTCCTATGGTAGCTGGTTTCCCATGCTTTAGTGGGATGGGGCCAAGCACTGCTACAACAACAACAACAAAGTTTGTAAGTTTATTTTTAATATTTTAAGGTATGAGGGCTTACAACCAAATCATCATCAAACTTTTCTTCAAAATATCTACACCGATCGAAATAAAGCTTGCAAAATCAACAAATCAGGTTTGTTGTTGTTGAATTAACAGTTATTCAGTAAAATTGATAACATTATGGTTTATTTAACGGGGTTTTATGTGAAAAAGACAACCTTTCAACTGCAGAAAAGCTGTTAATCACCAGTTAATAACACTGGACCACGAATTTCAACTTTTTTCTTTACCAGAAACGCCGTTATGAAATTCGTATGTAGAATCACCCCCTGATTTCGAAAATTGAGTTCATTTTTGATTCTATGGTACCGTTTTTGAGATATTTGCAATTTACCGTTATTCGAAAAAACCAAAAAGATGGCTCCCTTTAATTACGTATATATTAACTCATATTTATACTCGGAACAAGAATAAAATTTAAAAAATCAAATCTTACCTAGACAGAAAGGTTCCTTTTTATACGAAGCCGGGAAAAGAAAATACTACCTGCTTTAGATGTAGGCTTTAAAAATTTTCTGTGTCTTATAATTTTGAAAATCTACCTGCATACTTACCCATAAGTGACGGAAATACATGTTTATAACTACATGCCTACAGCAGCTTTCGAACCCAACCACTCTTCCTTTCGATGCAACCACTCTACCTACTATAAAACAATTCGAGTATTAAAAGTACTATTTGATTTATTTAAAGAAAAAGTATTATCATTGTTATGGTGTTATTCGTTTATCCGGATAATATCCCATTTGCACTTTCTACCTTTAATATATGTATGTATACATACATTGAAGTTGCGCAACCTGGGTACTTTTATTTGATCGCTTATAACTTACGTAGTTTTGCATCGATTTTCTTCGGTGATAGCTTATCTTTTTTCTAATTAAAATATTTGGAAAAAAAGTTGTTGTTTTGGAATTCTGCCCTCGAAAAAAGTTATTTTTTTCATAAAAAAAAAACAAAAATCTGAAATGATGAGCTAATATCTCGAAAACTGTATGGTTGTGCAAAAAACGATGTATGATGCATTTATATCAAATTTTATCGTCTTTCCGATTCTGTAAACTGATTTGCCCGTTCGTGAGATATACGTAATTAAAGGGAGCCATCTTTTTGGTTTTTTCGAATAACGGTAAATTGCAAATATCTAAAACGGTACCATAGAATCAAAAATGAACTCGATTTTCGAAATCAGGGGGTGGTTTTACATACGAATTTCATAACGGCGTCTCTGGTAAATTTTGGCCGTCGACCAGTGTAATACTCTGTAAAAATGACGGATTCTCAATTAATATCTGTAATATCAGCAGCCACTGTTTTCGAAGAAGAAACACCTAACAAAATATTTATGAAACAGTTTTTGTTTTTAACAGAGCTGGGGCTTACATTTGATTAACTTTTTTTTGTTGATTTGACTGTTGCAACGGTTAGTTCGGAATGAACAATTTGTGTGAATTTGATTCAGCCGATATTTGCGATGAATAGAAATCGACAGAAATATCACCTCCGAAAACATTATAAGGAAGAATGACACAAAAGGGTCCTCAGTGTTTTCCAAAAAAAGGCGTCGGACCTCTATGCCAGGAACTGCAGGACGAATACCGTTCTTAAAGTTAAATACCCTGAACCCACAAAAGAGGAAATCTCAATAGGAAGGCGCACGTCACTCTAGCTCAACTCCGATCTGGATACTCTAACAGGTTAAACTGTTATCTATCCTGTATCAACCCCGACATACATAATACGTCCTGCTTGCAACGTCTCCCCAAATGTCACCAACAATCTTTTCAATTGCAATGTGGAACCTACGCATCTAACACCCCTGTCCCGCTGGTCCACCCCTGTTGAAACTGCAAGTTTACTTGGACTCCCGTTAGAATATATTGATTTGTGAGTGGTCGCAACTATGGGTGAGGCTAAGAGCTGCTACATCAACAACATAAATATTTTCGTCTTTCTGTTCTGTTCTGGTTCGGTTCTGGTGAAGCTAAGTTTTCTGATAAAAATAATCTGGTGATGAGCTTTCCACATGTTGCTATAAATATCTTAAGAAGAAGATTGTTCTTTCTAATATTGCCAATAACAAAAAAAGTAAAACAGAAAAGAAACTGAGTCATTAAGCTCCTTGAATTTATAAGGAATCAATACTTATGTATTTCAAAAAATCTACAATTTCCAATTAAAAATGTTTTAGAATCACAAGTACATCGAAACAAATTTGGATGTTTGGATGACCCCACCGTTTGGCCTTATGACTCAATCACGTTAAGATACCTGGATGTCCTGAGGATGGTTACCGAAGTGTAACCGAAATATATTGACAAAAAAGACGAAACGTTTGTGCTTTAATTTGGACCTTAAGCCAGCAAAAAACATATATTTAATTAAGTATATTAACTTTGAACAGTGATATTAAATAAACGGGCTTTATAGAGATATAACACTGTTACAATAATAAGAAGAAGAAGCTACAACAACTTTGAAAACGTTTTTGGAGACGCCATCTATTTGGATCCCCTATCTGGAACAGTATTTTTAAATTCTTCTATCTTCTACTGTGTTTATATTATAACAATAATATTTGGAATCAGGGTCATATAGATGCAGTTATAAGTAACAATGAGCAGTGACAAAGTTCCCTCTCACATATCCCCTCCCCCTTCTTTAACCGTTTTTATAAATCGTGACGCGTATTTTCCCTAGACCAATAATATATCGTATATGGGTCATACTGATAGACCTCAAAGAAGTTTTAGAAAGGGATACATTTGGGGTTACTTCGGGACTGTACTCGGAATCTTTTCAGTACTATTATTAAATTATTATAAATAAAAATGTATTCTGAATCTTTTCGTGTTTTTTTTTTTTAAAGATAACACGGGTCAACACAAAATTTGACTTTGACTTCAAAGCATTAAATTTCAATTCTTTAGGTAACAATTTGACAAAAAAAATTACATTTTTACTTGAAAATGAAACAATTCAAATAAATATTTTTATTAAGCTTTAATATCGAAATAACTTACAAAAAATTGGAAAAGATTTTAAAAGTGTACACTTTTACTTTTTTTCTTATGTTCATAGGTACTATGCCTCAATAAACCCTAAATATAGTCTCCCATCATGTTTTCATTATATTGGCCTGGATAACGTTGTTCGAAGAAGACCCTAAAAGCTCTGCCTTACTTTTTGGCAAATTTAAATCTCTAATCAAATCATTAAAATCTTAAATAGGGATGAAATTATGTTATGGTTGTTCTGATGTCGGTAAAAACTTCTTATCGGCATTGCTTTTATAAGGACTAAGAGATGATCCACATCTCTGCGATAATTTTTTCGGTGGCTCTGGTACTGGTCGTGTCAGATCATGTGCGACTGGAGCAGAAGAATATTCAAGATCAGGATATTCGATAGCTTTTGCATTTTTACTTCCACGTCTTTTGCTCGGATTCACAATGCCAAAGTAGCAGTTTTTCACGTCGTCTTTGTACTCGCCAGATTCTTGGTGTTGCAAATTTCATAGACCTTTTCTCACCTCGATACCAACCTAAACTATAGAAAGAGAAATCTATATGTGTACTTTATTTAATTTACTATTAAAAGAAAATGTGCCTACCTTCGAAACATCTTATACAATAACTACAAGCAACATGTGGAGCCTATGTCTTTTATTGATTCCAAAAAGGAGAGCCAAAGTATGCTTCGTAGGCTTCACAGAGGATGAGAGATATATTTAATGCACATTTTATATCTCGAACTTTCACAAATTTCCCACATATATAACAAAAACATCAGCTTCATATTTACACTTCCGCGACGACATTTTAGGTTATTCTAGATTTGTACAAAACACCTCTAGCGCCATGAGTATTGTTACTATAGTGTAATTTGGGTAAATATGGACCACCCTTATCTTTTCGTGAATAAAAACCTATATTCAAAGCTATTCAATTCATTTTTTATTTTGAAATTTTTCGAAAATATTGCGAATTCAGTATGCAATAAGAAATAGTCAATAAAATAAAATACCTCTATATATGGGTATTCCATCCCACTTCGACCAATTTTGAACCCGACCTCTTTAGAATTGGCTGAAAGTTTTTCTTCTTTTTCTAGCTTACGAAAGAGGTTTTCAGAATTAAAAAAAAAACAACGTTTTTGTTTTCAAAATGCTACAACTTTTTCAAAAATTGACCGTTTGGGATCTTTTCAGTTTTTCGAGATTTTTCGAATTTCGCCATTTTTTTTTCTCATAAAAAACTTCAATCAATTCTGCAATCATCCCCACTAATCCCGGAGTGGGCCGATAATTTTTTTTTTTATTTAATTCACGAAAAAAAACTTTAAAAATTTTTTTGTATTTTTTCCGAAAAGTACATTTAAAAACCAATTTAAAAAAAAAGATCCCAAATGGTCAATTTTTGAAAAAGTTATAGCATTTTGAAAAAAACACCGTTTTTTTTTTTAAATTCATAACTTTTTTTGAGTTGGATGAAAAAATTTTAAAAAATTCTGAAAAACGTTTTTCGTAAGCTAGAAAAAGAAGAAAAACTTTCGGCCAATTCTAAAGGGGTCGGGTTCAAAATTGGTCGAAATGGGATGGAATACCCCATATATAAATTTCAAATTATGTATGTATGTAGGTATAGATCGGGTTGCGTCCTAAACGGATCGACCGATCACAACCAAATTTGCACAACCCACTTGAAACCTTCCAGGGATGGTCATAGGCTAAAATAATTTCGATATATAAAAGGGGCGAGGCACCTGCCATACAAATGGAATATTTGATACATCGTAACTCTGAAGGCATTCATGTTAAAATATTGAAATTCAGTAAGGAGTTATATGAGGTCAATCCCTAACAGCACCAAGAAAATAAGGGCTGAGTAAGAAGGGGCGTGGCACCTCCCATACAAATGGAATCATGAAAATTGTTAAGAAGCTATATGACGTTAAGTCCCAACAGCACCAGTAATATATGGAATTGAAAAAAAATCAAGACAAATGGGACTTTCAGAACTATGGTTGCCTTAAAAACTGATGTTGTTTCAACACGTTGGCGGCCACCGTGGTGTGATGGTAGCGTGCTCCGCCTACAACACCGTATGCCCTGGGTTCACACCCCGGGCAAAGCAATATCAAAATTTTAGAAATAAAGTTTTTCAATTAGAAGAAAATTTTCCTAAGCGGGGTCGGCCCTCGGCAGTGTTTGGCAAGCGCTCCGGGTGTATTTCTGCATTGAAAAGCTCTCAGTGAAAACTCATCTGCCTTGCAGATGCCGTTCGGCGTCGGCATAAAACATGTAGGTCCCGTCCGGCCAATTTGTAGGGAAAAGCAAGAGGAGCACGACGCAAATTGGAAGAAAAGCTCGGCTTTAGATCTCTTCGGAGGTTATCGCGCCTTACATTTATTTTTTTTTATTTCAACACGTAAAGTTTGATTGAAGAGTTGGGTTTGGCTGTTACTCCTTTTGGATGTTTAGTAATCTTGGTCAATTGGGCGCCACCTTAAAAAATTAATCCTGTATATCTTTTCAGAGCATAAGTCCTCTGTCTACCAAATTTCAGATGAGTTACAAAAGGAAACATCCAGACATTTTGAAATCTAAATTTTTAGATTAATAATATATAATTGATGTTTCATGTCGATTTTCGTTTCATCAGATTTTATGCGTGGTTTGTGATAATATCGGACTATTTTGAGATCATTGCGGAGCCATCTGTGGAACATTTTGGGGTCTATTTTCGCATTATTTTGCTATTGTTTGCTTTATAATTTCGGGATGTTTTCGGAATGTTCTCGGCGTTTTTTAAATTATTCTCTGAAATGTTTTGGAACTGATTTCATAATAATATCGAAGCTACATCCCAATAGTTGTGTGTTCCGTTTTCTTCGTGCGGACGAGGTCGCGGGTAAAGGCAAGTAAGTAACAAAAAAAAAAAAAACGTGTGTAGTTTTATTTTCCTTTGATAAAATAGCTACCCGCCGTGATATTTGCTTACCCGGTAGAAATAACCTCTGAGCATGAGCGCAATAGCCAATTAAGCAATGATTTAAGGAACCTGAAATGGTAAGTGACTTCGTTGATATTTTATATATTTAATTAATTGATATCTGTCTACATTAGATGCGTGGGCCTCACTTCATATTATCAGGCCAGTGAAACGAGAAAACTTAAGGTGCTCAAATTGATCAACGGATTTTTGTTTTTTTTTCTTTAAATAACACCTTCCTGTTACTGTTAAATCTTAGAATCTGATGTTCAATAAAAAACATATTGTCACGGATATTAACATCACTAAGTTATACCATCACTAAGGCGATGCCAAGGCCACGATAAGCAGTATTTACGTCAATAATCAAATCATGTATACACATATATAAGGCAGCCGAAAGATGTCACACACAGATGCATTTACTTACACGCCTATGTATGCGCGAGAGACTGTAAACTGCAGACGTTCACATCGGTGATTCAATCATTATGTATCTACATAAACGAATGAATAGTTGCGTCTACACATGTGTACGTGTGCGAGCGGCGGAGCGGCGATGCGCAGGCACCTGCATATATCTTATCTGAGTTGTCACAAGAGAGAGCAATAATTTGTGCACGTAGTTGTGGCTGGCGATTTTGTAGCCGAAACTAACTAGTAACTTCTGGAAATCGAAGAGCCTAGAAGTATGCAGCGTAAACTATAAAAGCGGGGCAGGCGAGTAAGAAGTAATTCAGTTTGAGTTGAGCTATCAATCAGTTTGATTAAGGACGCGATCTGGCGGCCAATAGTAGAGTTTCATTTGAGTTATCAATCAGTTTGGTTATTAAGCCAGCGAGTAGCAAAGTATAAGTGTTATTGTGAAGTACTTAATAAAGGCCATTTTTCCATCATTCAATATTGGAGTTATTTATTCAACAGTTTAGTGATTCGAACTTAGCAGAGGATTGCAAATAAGAGGATTTGCAGGAAATTCGTTTTAATTGGTGTCAGAAGAGGAATTGTTGAATAAATTCCAGAGGACAACAAGGGCATGACAAAGCTCAGTGAACTGAAGATCCAGCAACTAAAGAAGGAGTTGGGGAGCCGTGGATTGAATACAAGCGGCGTTAAACTTGAACTTCAGGCACGGATACGAGAGGCAATGGAAGCAGAAGGAATTGATGTGGAAGAGTATGACTTTCATCTTGATGGCGAGGAAATAACAAAAATGGAAGAAACACCGCAGACAATGGCGAACATAGACTTGAACATGATTTTGGCTGCAATATCTGCTCAGACATCGACAGTGGCTTCTCAACTGGAATCGCAAAAGACAGATATAACATCTCAACTGGCATCTCAACTAGAAGAACAGAAAACGTATATGTCATCTCAACTAGAAGAACAGAAAACGTATATGTCATCACAGATGGAATCCCAAGAGACACGAATAACATCGAAGATTGAAGCACAGGAAACACAAATTTCTTCACAACTTGAAGAACAGAAGACGTATATGGTATCCCAACTGGAATCGCAGGAAACCCGTATAACATCACAATTGGAAGAACAGAAGACATATTTGGCATCCCAACTGGAAGAGCAAGAGGCACGTATATCTGGAATGTCGGCACAAATTTCGGAACAGGTATCATCGCAGCTCTTTGTGAAACTGGAAGAGCAGGATGCAAAAATTTTACAACTCGAGGACAAAATTGATGCCGAAATAGAAGCGTTAAAAGGTCGTATGGAGCAGTTACAAATAAACCGCCCAGCTGTTTCAGCAAGCAATCCAAAGGTAAAAACACCATCATTTGACGGTTCTGTTCCTTTCCAGGTCTTCAAGCTACAGTTTGAGAAGACCGCAGCAGTGAACAACTGGAATGCGGAAGATAAAGTTGCTGCACTGTTCGTGACATTGAAGGGGCCAGCAGCGGAAATCCTACAGACGATTCCCGAAGGAGAGCGGAACAATTATGAAGCATTGATGGCTGCTGTAGAACGACGTTATGGAAGCGAGCATAGAAAACAGATATTCCAAATTGAGTTGCAAAACCGCTACCAAAAAGGAAATGAGACATTGCAGGAGTTTGCTTCAGATATTGAAAGATTGGCTCATCTTGCAAATGCAGACGCACCCGTGGAATACACTGAAAGGGTAAAGATTCAGAGCTTTATAAATGGCATACGAGATGTGGAAACGAAGCGGGCTACATATGCGAATCCAAAACTAACATTTGCTGAAACGGTATCGCATGCTCTGATTCAGGAAACAGAGTCGCTTCTGTGTAAGCCAGTTTTCAAAGCACGTCGTGTGGAAGTAGAAAGGCCAGAGTGGGTAGAAACAATTTTGGAAGCACTGAAGGGATCTCAACAGAAGAATGCCGGAGTTATTAAATGTTTCAAGTGCGGCAACCCAGGTCACATTGCACGTCATTGCGATCTTGGTCCTAATAGTTCCAACAATGTGGGTGGCCATAAACGCAAAGCTGGAGGAGATGAGCAAGAGCGAGTAAGAGGTAGAGAGCTAGATCCAGCTATTGAATGCCCTGTGATATCTGTGTCGCAAATTGGTAGAAAATCGAGCAGTCTTACCGTCAGAGGGAATGTGGATGGCAAAGAACGAGTACTGACTGTAGATGCGGGCGCATCTCATTCCTTGATCCGATCTGACTTGGTCAACAGGAGAGTAAAACCGTTACCTGGAGCAAAGTGGCGTACGGTCACTGGCGAGTATAACCAACTTCAGGGAGAAGTGATATGTGAAGTATTGATTGGAAAGGTCATGGTTCTACACAAATTTGTTGTGGCGGAGATTGTTGATGAAGTTATATTGGGAGTGGATTTCTTGGTTGGCCATGACATCAAGATCGATATGCAGAGACGGGTGATGCGTTATGAGAACCAACATGTGCGACTTAACTTTAGTTTGGAAAAAGGGTTCAGCAGTAATCGGGTACTGGTGGAGAAGACTCGACGAAGGCCACGAAATTCAAAGGTAAAGGTTGATGGAACAAATGGGCCAAACAAATCAAAACCGAAGGTACCTATGGGAGAAACACTGGCATTAAAAAGCCCTAACGGACGTACTAAAACGAAGAAAGAATGCAAGGGTGGTTTCAAGCCAAGGCACACTACTGTTGTGAAGCGTCGGAACGATACTGATTATGCAAAGCAAATCCGTCCAGCGCAAGCTCTGCGAAGTAGTTCTTCATTGGCCGAGCAACAGAGTGCGAGGGAACGATCGAGGATAATGAGTAGTAAGATGAAACACAGGTACGACAAGGAAAATAATTCGGAAGGTTTCCGGGATGGAAATTTGGTACTGTTATACAACCCTCACCGGCGGAAAAGTGTTCCATCAAAATTTCGGTGCAGTTGGGAAGGCCCGTACAAGGTTGTGAAGAAGATCAGTGATATCATCCACCGCATACAAAGCATTGAGAAACCACGGAGTAGAAGAGTGGTACATATGGCGATGCTAGCAGCGTTTAGATCGAGAGATTTGTCTGATCGGGACGATCAGACTTAGGTGGAGGTCAGTGTCACGGATATTAACATCACTAAGTTATACCATCATAAGGCGATGCCAAGGCCAAGATAAGCAGTATTTACGTCAATAATCAAATCATGTATACACATATATAAGGCAGCCGAAAGATGTCACACACAGATGCATTTACTTACACGCCTATGTATGCGCGAGAGACTGTAAACTGCAGACGTTCACATCGGTGATTCAATCATTATGTATCTACATAAACGAATGAATAGTTGCGTCTACACATGTGTACGTGTGCGAGCGGCGGAGCGGCGATGCGCAGGCACCTGCATATATCTTATCTGAGTTGTCACAAGAGAGAGCAATAATTTGTGCACGTAGTTGTGGCTGGCTATTTTGTAGCCGAAACAACTAGTAAGTTCTGGAAATCGAAGAGCCTAGAAGTATGCAGCGTAAACTATAAAAGCGGGGCAGGCGAGTAAGAAGTAATTTAGTTTGAGTTGAGCAATCAATGAGTTATTGATTAAGCACGCGATCTGGCGGCCAATAGTAGAGTTTAATTTGAGTTATCAATCAGTTTGGTTATTAAGCCAGGGAGTAGCAAAGTATAAGTATTATTGTGAAGTACTGTAATAAAGGCCATTTTTCAATTATTCAATATTGGAGTTATTTATTCAACAGTTTAGCGATACGAACTTAGCAGAGGGTTGCAAATAAGAGGATTTGCAGCAAAATCGTTACAGTATGTTTTCTTTTTTATTGGCAATATACATATGTATGTAAATAACATGTGCTCTTCTACTCAGGCGTATATAAATTCGCATATTTGTACTTACATCAGCGAATAGAAAAATATCAGAGGCAATAATTTTCAAAATTTTTTGAATTCAATTCTTATTTTTTTTTATTTTTCAATATTAAAAGTTAAAAACTCTTTGAATTTTTTACTGAAACTATGCCAACAAATCGCTAATACGTTTTCGAAGAAATTCGAAAATTCGACAATATTTTACAAAAAATTCGAAGTTTTTATATAACAAAATATACATGTACGTATTATTAAAATTGCTTTTACTCAAATAATGACCAGGAATTTTATGATCAAATTTTGGGGGGTGTTTTAACCCCAATAAGCCCCCCTGGCTGCGCGCCTGGTGCAAAGCGCGCTGAGTATATAAATAATGCTCATGGAAATGAAAGAAGAAGATTTAAGCTCATTCCAGCAAAGTGTGTTCCACTCAGATGAATTACAAAACATAATGACGGAAATGTAAATGGCGTCATGACTTTTAAAGTGCCTTTGGTCGCTGTGTCTTTCTTTGGTGACCCTTTACTACATAACATCATTGACATGATAACGGTGCTTTTAATTATTAAAGCTTTAACTGAGTTAATGGATTTACGACATTTCGGCACAACAAAAATGTTATCAAAAATTTGCTGGTCATTCCATTATTTTTATATGTATGTGTATTGGGCCGTTTCAAAAAAATGTTGTTGCAAAATAAAAATTTGAATAGATTTAATCATTGTGAATTCATACAAGTGAAAAATCTTTCTATTCCTCCATTGTCATACCTACCTGCCAAATAATAGTTGACGGAGAACGGCTGTCGCGAATGCCCAGAGAATGTAAGAAAGGTCTGTTTTTTGTTCGCTCTTATTAAATTGAAGTGCCATGAATCGCCCAAATGTGTTTCAAATCAGCGTTTCTTTAATTGCGCATACAGAAAGTCAGACTACATATTGACTTTAATTTCTAAAATATGGTTATTAGATAAGATATGAGCAGCCAGTTAAGCAAACATTTTAAGGAATGTAAATAATTCAATGACTGGTACATCTACAAAAATGTTAGAAAAACACTATTCAACAAATGATTTAAGTATTCGAACAGCGATTGAACATGTGATCGAGGCTGTTTAATATTGTAAACTTTTTTTTTCAAACATTCGCCACTTCTATGAATTCACAATTGATGTAATCAATGAAATTTTATATGTTAAAAGTGCAAATCGATACTTTGGCAAATTCCTCGATGTTTTCTCAAGGTCGCTGTTTTTTTTGTCAGATATATTTATAAAAATGCCTTCTATACATTTTCGTAGCGTATTTGTGTTTATTTATTTTTTGGGATTTCGAAAATCAAGATCTACGATAGATGCTATACAAACAGTTGTCAATATGGCGCGTAAAGCCATAATCGAAGTTCAAAATAAAAGGTAACTCCGTGCACGGATTACTATGGATATTAGAAATGCTTTAAAAACTGCGAGCTGGGTGCAGATAATGAGAGCGCTACGAAACTTTGGCACACCTGATCACCTGCTCAGAAAAATTGGTAGCTATTTCTTCGATACGAATGAGGTACCAAGAAAGCACAATATCACTGGCGGTGTCCTTTAGGGATCTATTCTACGACCAACGGTATGGAATGCGATATGTGACGGTATATATGCGAAGGCACGCAAATTGTCAGCTATGCGGATGATATTGTCGTAGTAGCAGTGGCCAAGAAACTTGGATGGAAATAGCTAACAATAAGACAGAAGTTGCAGACTGTGGATGAGTGAGTGCTAGCCATTTCTGTCCACACTGCCCCACTGAATTGAAAAATGCAGAACACGTAATGTTGTATTGTCCTCATTTTCACGCGAAACCCTTTACATACAGACTTTTTGGAGAGGAGCCTTCCATTAGGAATTTAGTTCACCTAATGTGCAGCGACATATGTATGTAAATTGTTAGATTGCGGTGTGTAAAATGGCGTTTCTAGTGATGAAGCGATTGATGCATGCTAAAAGGGAGCACAGAGAAATGAGAAGGCGAAACAGTGGCGTCTAAATCGCCTTTCCCCGTTGTGACCTTATGCCTAGCGGCGGTACCGCGGGGTGTTGGTACATGAAAGAATTTTCTGTGGGCCACTTGAGGGCAGTGCACTGCGCCGGCGTCCAAGAAAAAAACTACCTATGCAGCTTGCTGATCCTAAATTTGATAGCTGTGCCACACCTAACAGCTGTAGTACAGGCTTGCGAGTGCAAGGCATGAAAGCAAAAGTGCTCGTACGTTTTCTTCTCCAACTCGCACTTCTTATATCTGCTACCACTAACAACACTTAATTTGACAGCATGTGAAGCCAGAAGGCAGTTTGCAGCAAGAATACTCATCATAAGCCTTCATTGCCCTCTTTTCAATGATAAGGGTTAGTCTAAGGTTGTGAGACCTGTAGATTACCTTCGACACTTTGCATCGAAGCGCAGTTAGGAAACTAGGTAATCTGACCGTACATTACTACTATGACCATGTGGTCTGCTATCGACATATACATACACACACTCAAAAAAGAGATTAAGTTAAGATTTTCTACGATTTAGTATTTGACTATTTACTGCGTTTTTGTTCCAGATTAGTTCCCAATCCGGTATGTGTATTCTTAAGTAAATACTTGACAAATAAAAGCCGAAGAGAAAAATAAGGCTGTGATTACCGTCCTTTTCAAATCGCTTTACCTTCAATCTGTCACTATTTATCCCACACTTTATGCCATAATAAAATTTTTATAATTTTTTTTCTTCAAAAGGTAATCAAGTCCTTGATCACTTAGCAGAATATTTTGATTATATGACTGCATTAATTCTCACTTTGTTGCAAACAACTAATTTTTTATAGAGTTTTAAACTCGTTGAGGAATAAAGCAATGTAAACAAAAATAAAGACATAGAATTAAATTTTTTAACATTTGCAACAAAGTAACAATTAATTGCAGTTTTCAAAGAAGTTGCACACACCTTGAAGTCATAAAATTGTGCTTAAATGATGACTCGCCAAGACAAACCAAGGATTAAGAATTTGTGTATATGCCTTTGTATGAATGTGAGTACGTATACATAAATGCAATTGCAGAATTAACAACAAAACATGGTAGCATAGAGGCAACGAATAATTTTTAAGGCAAACAATAACAAAACAAGTAAGGAAGGCTAAGTTCGGGTGTAACCGAACATAACATACTCAGTTGAGAGCTATGGAGACAAAATAAGGAAAATCAATCTGGGGTAACCCTGGAATGTGGTTGTATAACATGTGTATCAAATGAAAGGTATTAAAGAGTATTTTAAGAGAGAATAGGCCATAGTTCTATGGATGAACGCCATTTAGGGATATCGCCATAAAGGTAGACCAGGGCTGACTCTAGAATTTGTTTGTACGATATGGCAAATGAAAGGTGTTACTGAGCATTTTAAGAGGGAGTGGGCCTTAGGTCTATCGGTGGACGCCTTTTCGAGATGTCCCCATTAAGGTGGACCAGGGGTGATTCTATAATGTGTTTGTACGATATGGGTATCAAATGAAAGCTGTTAATGAGTATTTTGAAAAGGAGTGATCCTTAGTTCCATAGGTGGACGCCGTTTCGAGATATCGCCATAAAGGTGGACCAGGGGTGTCTCTAGAATGTGTTTGTACGATATGGGAATCAAATGAAAGGTGTTACTGAGCATTTTAAGAGGGAGTGGGCATTAGGTCTATAGGTGGACGCCTTTTCGAGATATCGCCATTAGGGTGGGCCAGGGGTGACTCTAGAATGTTTGTACGGTATGGGTATCAAACGAAAGGTGTTACTGAGCATTTTAAGAGGGAGTGGGCATGAGGTCTATAGGTGGACGCCTTTTCGAGATATCGTCATTAGGGTGGGCCAGGGGTGACTCTAGAATGTGTTTGTACGATATGTGCATCAAACGAAAGGTGTTACTGAGCATTTTAAGAGGGAGTGGGCATTAGGTCTATAGGTGGACGCCCTTTCGAGATATCGCCATTAGGGTGGGCCAGGGGTGACTCTAGAATGTTTGTACGATATGGGTATCAAACGAAAGGTGTTACTGAGCATTTTAAGAGGGAGTGGGCATTAGGTCTATAGGTGGACGCCTTTTCGAGATATCGCCATTAGGGTGGGCCAGGGGTGACTCTAGAATGTGTTTGTACGATATGGGTATCAAATGAAAGGTGGTAAGGAGTATTTTAAAAGGGAGTAATCCTTAGTTCTATAGGTGGACGCCTTTTCGAGATATCGCCATAAAGGTGGACCAAGGGTGACTCTAGAATGTTTGTACGATATGGGTATCAAACGAAAGGTGTTACTGAGCATTTTAAGAGGGAGTGGGCATTAGGTCTATAGGTGGACGCCTTTTCGAGATATCGCCATTAGGGTGGGCCAGGGTGACTCTAGAATGTGTTTGTACGATATGGGTATCAAATGAAAGGTGGTAATGAGTATTTTAAAAGGGAGTAATCCTTAGTTCTATAGGTGGACGCCTTTTCGAGATATCGCCATAAAGCTGGACCAAGGGTGACTCTAGAATGTTTGTACGGTATGGGTATCAAACGAAAGGTGTTACTGAGCATTTTAAGAGGGAGTGGGCATTAGGTCTATAGGTGGACGCCTTTTCGAGATATCGCCATTAGGGTGGGCCAGGGTGACTCTAGAATGTGTTTGTACGATATGGGTATCAAATGAAAGGTGGTAATGAGTATTTTAAAAGGGAGTAATCCTTAGTTCTATAGGTGGACGCCTTTTCGAGATATCGCCATTAGGGTGGGCCAGGTGTGACTCTAGAATGTTTGTACGATATGGGTATCAAACGAAAGGTGTTACTGAGCATTTTAAGAGGGAGTGGGCATTAGGTCTATAGGTGGACGCCTTTTCGAGATATCGCCATTAGGGTGGGACAGGGGTGACTCTAGAATGTTTGTATGATATGGGTATCAAACGAAAGGTGTTACTGAGCATTTTAAGAGGGAGTGTACATTAGGTCTATAGGTGGACGCCTTTTCGAGATATCGCCATTAGGGTGGGCCAGGGGTGACTCTAGAATGTTTGTACGATATGGGTATCAAACGAAAGGTGTTACTGAGCATTTTAAGAGGGAGTGGACATTAGGTCTATAGGTGGACGCCTTTTCGAGATATCGCCATTAGGGTGGGCCAGGGTGACTCTAGAATGTGTTTGTACGATATGGGTATCAAATGAAAGGTGGTAATGAGTATTTTAAAAGGGAGTAATCCTTAGTTCTATAGGTGGACGCCTTTTCGAAATATCGCCATTAGGGTGGGCCAGGTGTGACTCTAGAATGTTTGTACGATATGGGTATCAAACGAAAGCTGTTACTGAGCATTTTAAGAGGGAGTGGGCATTAGGTCTATAGGTGGACGCCTTTTCGAGATATTGCCATTAGGGTGGGCCAGGGGTTACTCTAGAATGTTTGTACGATATGGGTATCAAACGAAAGGTGTTACTGAGCATTTTAAGAGGGAGTGGGCATTAGGTCTATAGGTGGACGCCTTTTCGAGATATTGCCATTAGGGTGGGCCAGGGGTGACTCTAGAATGTTTGTACGATATGGGTATCAAACGAAAGCTGTTACTGAGCATTTTAAGAGGGAGTGGACACTAGGTCTATAGGTGGACGCCTTTTCGAGATATCGCCATTAGGGTGGGCCAGGGGTTACTCTAGAACAGGCATGCTTAACCAACGAACCGATATCATTTCGTTACGATAATTAACGTTAATAAACGAAACAAAGTCATTTCGTTTCGTTTATTACCGTTAAGAACGTCAAATTAACGAAATGATTTTGTTTCGTTTTCTGCCATATCAAAACGAAATCAAATCGTTTATGTTGATTATTAATTTCAAACTATGCTGGCAAAGCTGAATGATGGCGGAGTCATTAAAGGTGAAAGCATTAGCCAAGCTGATTGCAACTTTTCTCATGAATTTTGACAGTACGAACATTTCTCATAGTATTTTTGACATTACCACCAACGAACTACACAAACAAATTACATGGAGTTTGTGTGTGTATGCCCGCTCGCTGATACCACCTTACGGCTTCACCATGGCTATAGCATTGCCAGCACAGTTCAAACATAAAGTATCACGTTTTTGTTAACGTTTTTAACGTTAACGAAGGCTTTTCGTTTCGGTTAAAAACGAGATACAATTTATCTTGATAATTTCTTTATCGATAATATTTCGAAGTGTTTCAACGGAAACGGTGGAAATTTTTTGATAAACGATTAGCTTAACGTTAAGGTGCATCCCTGCTCTAGAATGTTTATACGATATGGGTATCAAACGAAAGGTGTTACTGAGCATTTTAAGAGAGAGGGGGCATTAGTTCTATAGGTGGACGCCTTTTCGATATATCGCCATTAGGGTGGGACAGGGGTGACTCTGGTATGTTTTTGTACGATATGGATATCAAATTAAAGGTATTAATGAGGGTTTTAAAAGCGAGTGGCCCTTAGATGTATATGTGAAGGCGTTCTCGTGATATCCACCAAAATGTGGACCAGGTGATCCAGAAAATCATCTGTCGGGTACTGCTAATTTATTTATATATGCAATACCACTAACAGTATTCCTGCCAAGATTCCAAGGGCTGTTGATTTCGCCTTGTAGAACTTTTTCATTTTCTTCTACTTAATATGGTAGGTGTCACACCCATTTTACAAAGATTTTTCCAAAGTTATATTTTGCGTCAACAAACCAATCCAGTTACCATGTTTCATCCCTTTTTTCGTATTTTGTATAGAATTATGGCATTTTTTTCATTTTTCGTAATTCTCGATATCGATAAAGTGGGCGTGGTTATGGTCAGATTTCGCCCATTTTTTATACCAAGAAAAAGTGAGCTCAGGTAAGTACGTGGGCTAAGTTTAGTAAAGATATATCGGATTTTGCTCAAGTTATTGTGTTAATGGCCGAGCGGAAGGACAGACGGTGGACTGTGTATAAAAACTGGGCGTGGCTTCCACCGATTTCGCCCATTTTCACAGAGAACAGTTACCGTCATAGAATCTATGCTCCTACCAAATTTGAGAAGGATTGGTAAATTTTTGTTCGACTTATGGCAATAAAAGTATTCTAGACAAACTAAATGAAAATGGGCGGAGCCACGCCCATTTTGAAATTTTCTTTTATTTTTGTATTTTGTTGCATCATATCATTACTGGAGTTGAATTTTGACTTAATTTACTTATATACAGTAAAGATATTAAATTTTTTGTTAAAATTTGAATTTAAAAAAAATTTTTTTTAAAAAGTGGGCGTGTTCTTAATCCAATTTTGCTAATTTTTATTTAGCACATATAGAGTAATAGTAGTAACGTTCCTGCCAAATTTCATCATGATATCTTCAACGACTGCCAAATTACAGCTTGCAAAACTTTTAAATTACCTTCTTGTAAAAGTGGGCGGGGCCACGCCCATTGTCCAAAATCTTACTAATTTTCTATTCTGCGTCATAACGTCAACCCATCTACCAAGTTTCGTCGCTTTATCTGTCTTTTGTAATGAGTTATCGCACTTTTTCGGTTTTTCGAAATTTTCGATATCGAAAAAGTGGGCGTGGTTATAGTCCGATATCATTCATTTTAAATATCGATCTGAGATGAGTGCTCAGGAACCTACGTACCAAATTTCATCAAGATATCTCAAAATTTACTCAAGTTATCGTGTTAACGGACGGACGGACGGACGGACGGACGGACGGACATGGCTCAATCAAATTTTTTTTCGATCCTGATTATTTTGATATATGGAAGTCTATATCTATCTCGATTCCTTTATATATGTACAACCAACCGTTATCCAATCAAACTTAATATACTCTGTGAGCTCTGCTCAACTGAGTATAAAAATGTTAAAAAATAAATGTAAATCAAGTATACACAAAACTAACTTGAACCTGAGTCATGTTGCCGCTGCTGGTCGCATGTACTTTTTATCTATGACTCGGTCACTGTGTGACATAGCGACTGCTGAACCCTGTCGAGCACCTTCGATAATGTCAGGCGCAACGTGTGCCACAAGCGATATTGGTCAGAAAAAACCAATAAAGTTATGTATCTGCAACATATTTACACAAAAAGTATTGAACAATAACAATAACAATATTCGATTACGAATGTGAGTAAACAATGCCGTTGGCGACAATTGGCCATGTGGCATGTTACGTTAAATTGCGACACACAAATGTAAGCAAATATTTATATTCCCGCTTAAATAAACATTTTTATTTTGTCTATATGTACTTAGCTTGTATGAAATAGTGTGTAGGGCGCTAACCTAACATACAGAAGCTCTCAGGTTCAAAATTGGGTTTAGGTTTTATTAAATATGCTTCCGAAAAAGATTTTTTCAAAGCAGAATCCCTCTTCCGCAGTGGCTGGCAAGCCCCGCGACTGTATTCCTATTATATCCTTCAAAGCAGCTCAGCCTTAATTGTTGCGTAATAATTTGACGTCTGCTGCATGAAAACCCGGCCATTCCTACAGAATTACTAATCAATTAAATGTGATTCAGTGTTGTTTGGAATCCCATTCCGACAACTTATTATAATTATATACATATTCATGTTTATACAAAACTATCATCAAATTCATTATGTATGTTATTTCTGAGGAGTTTTAGTTACGAAAATGGGGTTATAGATTGAAAACTAATCACTTTGAGCCCATTAAGAAATTTTTATATGGTGGTCGGATTCCCGTCCATCCCGACATCATCAACAACAGATTTCTGAATTTGATTCAAGGTTCGATTTGAGCTGAATTTGTGCCCTACATTGTGTGCTAACGTAAACGTTGTGTATTAATTATCTCAGGTCTATTGCAATTTCGTATATAAGAATCTGAATTCTGCATATCTTTTAATATAGTCTAGTGTATAAGTGAGATTTGTTCAATATATAATTAAAAGAATTTGTCAAAAGTGTATGAGTTTAATCCCTCATTTCAGGTTAACTCTGACTTAAAAAGTTAACTTGCCCTATTGCAAGTGGGCCTAACTATCTACAAGATACTCTCAATTTGCTTGAAAAGATAATTATAGGCAGCACCTTACACATTGGCCGAAAAGCTCGGCCTAAAACTCTTCGAAGATATATGTATATAGCAAACATTTTTGTATTACGAATACATGGTTATACATACGAAAATACATATGCGTATAAACACTAGGGAGCATAAGCATTCTTTGTTGTATAAGAGTTAAAAGAGCACAATGTCGCACACCTGGGTCCGTGACAAGCGTTCAATTTCTTAGCAATCCCAGTTTGCCTACAACTCGGGCGATTACTCAACGCCAACTTAAAGATTTCGATTTCATTTATATATGCACATAAAAAATACTTTATGTTCGTACGTTCATATATCGTTAGGCTGACTTACCAAAAAATAATTTTTTATTTATTTAATCTTCTCCTTAATTTAAACTCGCTTTCAGTGCAAAATTATTAAATCTTGTAAAAGATATTTGAGTAGCTTGCGGTGGAGCAAGAGCCTTTCTTGCTCGCTTGAAAATACTTCAGAAACCTAGAACCCTCCACATTTTGTAGGACACCTAGACATAACATCAAAAGATGAAAAGCAAATCCACTAGGTGACGCACGGGTCAAGGTAATTAGAATATGTTACCTCAATGACAGTTTGACACGCTAAGGTTCGCATGGATTCAGATATTGATCCGACCACTGAGCAACAAATATATCGTAAGCGTAAGCGTATGTGAAAATGTGCTAAGTCACTTTTTACGAATTTTACAAGAGACGAAAAAAAAATGTATAATTTTTGAAATAGTCTTTTTTCAAAACTGTGAACAGCAGCTATTTTATGACTTAGCACAGTTTCCGCACTCAAAAGAAATTTGTCTCCTGTATTAGCACTTTTTACTCAATATGTTTCACCATCACTCCTCCCCTTTAGTGATTGAAATATAACACTAATACAGTTTTCTACATTAAGACGCTTATTGAGCTCAATCTTCCCTACAAAATTCGAATCTATAATTATTTCATTAGTGACTAATCGAATGCCAATAAAGTCAAAAGCACAATGCAACTCTGTTTAGAGTGTTCAGTTTCTTAGTTTTTGGTGTGTTCAGTGCTTAAAAATGTCATTTGTCAAAGTAAATGTCATTGTCTGTCATATAACATTGTCATTTTATTCGCTTGACATTTCATCCCTCATACTAATCGAGCAGTTGCTTCTGTGTGAAAGCAAAAAATTTACCATTTCCCTAGAAGGTGAAATGAGATCATTAAGTTTCTGTGTGAAAACAGTATAAAACTACATATTTCACAAAAAATACTATTTATTTGTCAAACTATTTCTAACGGTTCTGATCTGGACTGTTTTGCTGGATGGTGCGCAGACAATAATTTATTTTTAAATTGAAACAAATGCTGTGTTGTGTCTTATTCCATAAAGACAACTGCCACATACTTTATCTACAAACTAAACGCTAAATTTCTTAATCGTTGTCCACAGAGTAAAGACTTGGGTGTAATTTTTACTCCAAACTCTCTCTTTAAACGGTGGCGCAAGGATCGAGACATTCAAAAAAATCGTATTTGTGGTCCCATTTGGCTCATATTTGGAACAAATATTACATACAGTCCGGTATAAGTGACATCAAAATAGTTTGGAGTGCGAGGATGGACAAGCATACGTGGCGCAGAGTCGAGTAAAGTCTTTGGAAGGATTATGTATTGAGGACTTAGATTGGAACAAATTGTCAGGAAAGAGTCCTTGTCATAATGAGTAACTAAATGAACTAAAAACTTGAAAATAAAATAAGTAAACAAAAAAATTTAATTTGAACGGTTTTATTGAAAACAATACTTGCATTACGTATTATAATACTAAAAGCTAGAGAATAATTAGGTAGGTCCTAGGTACCAGTCATCACACTCCCCATCAATCCAGGGCGTTGATCAGACAATTAAATAAAAGCATTGTGCGCGTTAAATTTCTAAAAATGTAGCATAACCTGATTAAGGTTCAGTTGGTCTTACTTACTTTTATTTAAGTGTCTGATCAACGCCCTAGATTGATGAGGAGTGTGATGACTAGTACCTAGGACCTGCCTAATTATTTTCTAGCTTTTATTATTGTTATTACTTAGTGTAAGTATTGTTTTCAATAAAACCGTTTAACTTAAACAATTTTTTTTAATTATTTTATTTTCAAGTTTTTAGTTTTTAGTTCATTTAGTTACTCATTATGACAAGGACTCTTTCCTGACAATTTGTTCCAATCTAAGTCATCAATACATAATCCTTCCTCGAACTCGATAGTATTTTGATGTGACTTCTACCGGACTGTATGTAATATTTGTTGCAGATGAGAACACAAATACGATTTTTTGAAATATTTCGATCCATGCGCCACCTATCGGAGTTTTTTCCTTATTATTGCATTGTCATCGGATTCTGAACTATATTCCAAGTTTCAAGCTTGTGGCTTATCGGGAAGTTACTTAAATTTCAATTACAAAATTATGTTTGCTGCACAGAGTCAAACTATATAAAACCGTTTAAAAATTACTTAAAATTTGAGTCAAACTTGAATCAGAAGGTCCCACCCGATACGAGCAAATACCCCCCTGTAGTCACTTAGTAAATTTTTTTGTTTTTGCTTTGCATAGAAATAAAAATACAACTTAAGACCAAAATTGCCTAGCGTTTTATTATGGTTATTTTATTGGTTAAAATTGAGGAACTTAGAAACTGCCTTAAACACAGAAACGCACGTTGAGCAATAAACGTAATCAAAATTTAAATAAATTTGAAAAGTTAAAAAAAGACTTGATAAATCAGTGAATATTATAAAATTACCAACAATCAACTCTGCTAATGCTGCTAAACTCCAAATTTGATCACAAAGTCGAGTTTATGGCGCAATATGAAAGCTATATAACACATAAATGGATGTTCACAGTCTCTTTGCAGTGAATTTAAACCGATTTAACATAAAAAATTTACTGTTAGTACCCTAAATAAGTTATTTTGAATAAAAGATAACAAAGTGCCTGTGTCATGCACATTGTTTTTAAACTGTGTGAATTTATAGTTTTTATAGTACACACCCAACTTTCACTTATGAATTTGCTAAAAATTGACTTCTTACGGTGAATGTCACACGCGGTCATATGTGTATGGTTATGTGACATAGAACTCAGCAACTCATTAACTGAAAAGCAACAAAAATATATTTAAAATTTTGTTTGCTCATGAGTTTTAATTAAAAATAAGCACGCATCTAAGTTTCCGCAAACATTTCCAATTTTCACTTGCTTGAAACTGCCATACGCAGAACTTTCAATAGATATTATTCACACACAACCTACTATTCTTTCAAACTTTGGTCAAGGTATTCTTTTAAGTATTCGCATTCCAAAAATACTGCACGCAATGTAAGAAGGCACGAATATTTGGAGTTGAATCGAGATATCACGAAAGGTTAAAGGATGGTTAGATACTTAATAAAAGATGCACGCGATTAGATATTCATATACTTATGAACATATTGTAACGAACTTTTATTTGCAAATCCTCTTATTTGCCCTTTTGCTAGGATCGTATCGCTAAACTGTTAAATAAATAACTCCAATATTGAATAACGGAAAAATGGCCTTTATTAAAATACTTCACAATAACACTCAAACTGTGCAACGAATAGCTTAATAACCAAACTCATATCTTAAAGGAAACTGACTTTCAAAATAATAGTGCTATTGCTCGCTAGATATCGTCTTACTCGTAACTGCTTGACAATTCAAATCAAACTGAATTACTTCTTACTCGCCTGCATCGCTTTTATAGTTTACGCTGCATACTTCTAGGCTCTTCGATTTCCAGAAGTTACTAGTTGTTTCGGCTACAAAATCGCCAGCCACAACTACGTGCACAAATTATTGCTCTCTCTTGTGACAACTCAGATAAGGTATATGCATGTGTTTGTAGTTTACAGTCTCCCGCACACACATAAGCGTATAAGTGAATTCATCGATGTGTGACATCTCATCTCTCGCTGCCTTGTATGTAAATGTTGCTCGTCGGAATGTGTACATATGTGTAGACGCAATTATTGATTCGTTTATGTAGATACATAATGATTGAATTATTGATGTGCATTCACGTCACTGCTTAGATCGGCTTAGAGCTGGCAGCACTCCTTAGTTTTGCTAATATTCGTAACACTGCCCTCCACCTAAGTCTGATCGTCCCGATCAGACAAATCTCTCGATCTAAACGCTGCTAGCATCGCCAAATGTACCACTCTTCTACTCCGTGGTATCTCAATGCTTTGTATGCGGTAGATGGTATCACTGAGCTTCTTCACAATCTTGTACGGGCCTTCCCAACTGCACCGAAATTTGGATGGAACAACTTTCCGCCGGTGAGGGTTGTATAACAGTACCAAATCTCCCGCCAAGAAACTTTTCGAATTATTGTTCTCATGGTACCTGTGTTTCATCGTACCACTCAATACCCTGGTTCGTTCCTTTACACTCTGTTGTTTGGCCGATGAACTACTTCGTAGAGCTTGCGCTGGACGGATTTGCTTTGCATAATCAGTATCGTTCCCACGTTTCCCCACAGTAGTGCGCTCTGGATTGAAACTACCCTCGCATTCCTTCTCGAAAATTCGTTGCTTCATTTTCCTGCGTCTTTTAGGTTTTGTCAATGCCAGTGTTTCTCTCGCAGGTACTTTTGATTTTGATTTATTTGGCCCATTCGATCTATCAACCTTTGCCTTCGACTTTCGTGGCCTTCGTCGAGTCTTCTCCACCAGTACCCGATTACTGCTGAACCCTTTTTCCAAACTAAAGTTAAGTGGCACATCTTGGTTCTCATAACGCATCACCCTTCTCTGCATATCGATCTTGATGTCATGGTCAACCAAGAAATCTACTCCCAATATAACTTCATCAACAATCTCCGCCACAACAAATTTGTGTAGGACCATGACCTTCCCAATCAATACTTCACATATCACTTCTCCCTGAACTTGGTTATACTCGCCAGTGACCGTACGCAACTTTGCTCCAGGTAACGGTTTTACTCTCCTGTTGACCAAGTCAGATCGGATCAAGGAATGAGATGCGCCCGTATCTACAGTCAGTATTCGTTCTTTGCCATCCACATTCCCTCTGACGGTAAGACTGCTTGATTTCCTTCCAATTTGCGACACAGATATCACAGGGCATTCAATAGCTGGATCTAGCTCTCTACCTCTTACTCGCTCTTGCTCATCTCCTCCAGCTTTGCGTTTACGGCCACCCACATTGTTGGAACTATTAAGACCAAGATCGCAATGACGTGCTATGTGACCGGACTTCCCGCATTTGAAGCATTTGATAACTTTTTCACTTCGCTTTTGCGATCCTTTCAGTGCCTCCAATATTGCGTCTACCCACTCTGGCCTTTCTACTTCCACACGGCGTGCTTTGAAAACTGGCTTACACAGAAGCGACGCTGTTTCTTGAATCAGAGCTTGTGACACCGTTTCTGCGAATGTTGGCTTTGGGTTTGCGTATGTAGCTCGCTTTGTTTCGACGTCTCGTATGCCATTTATAAAACTCTGGATTTTTACCCTCTCGGTGTATTCCACGGGTGCGTCTGCATTTGCGAGATGAGCCAACCTTTCAACATCTGAAGCAAACTCCTGCAATGTCTCATTTGCTTTTTGGTAGCGGTTTTGCAACTCAATTTGGAATATCTGTTTC
Source organism: Eurosta solidaginis (assembly GCF_040869045.1). Lineage (NCBI taxonomy): Eukaryota > Metazoa > Arthropoda > Insecta > Diptera > Tephritidae > Eurosta > Eurosta solidaginis. Next base: position 171,999,274 of record NC_090321.1, on the reverse strand, counting down.
CTATGCTCGCTTCCATAACGTCGTTCTACAGCAGCCATCAATGCTTCATAATTGTTCCGCTCTCCTTCGGGAATCGTCTGTAGAATTTCCGCTGCTGGCCCCTTCAATGCCACGAATAGTGCAGCAACTTTATCTTCCACATTCCAGTTGTTCACTGCTGCGGTCTTCTCAAACTGTAGCTTAAAGACCTGGAAAGGAACAGAACCGTCAAAGGATGGTGTTTTTACCTTTGTATTGCTTGCTGAAACAGCTGGGCGGTTTAATTGCAACTCTTGTATACGACCTCTCAAAGCATCCACCTCGGCTTCGATTTTTTCCTCAAACTGCGTTATTTTCTCGTCCATACGTGCTTCGAGTTTTGATGATATACGCGCCTCTTGTGCTTCGAGTTGTACTGTTATGCGTGCCTCTTGTGTTTTCAGTTGTGTCTCCATTTTTGATGTAATCTGTGTCGACATTTCTGCCATACGCGTTTCTTGTGCTTCAATCTTCGATGTAATCTGTGTCGACATTTCTGACATACGCGTTTCTTGTGCTTCAATCTTCGATGTAATCTGTGTCGACATTTCTGACATACGCGTTTCTTGTGCTTCAATCTTGGATGTTATGCGTGTCTCCTGCGATTCTAGTTGTGATGCCATATATGTCTTCTGTTCTTCCATCTTGGATGTTATACGGTTCTCCTGCGATTCCATATATGTCTGCTGTTCTGCCAGTTGAGATGACACTGTCGATGTTTGAGCAGATATTGCAGCTAAAATCATGTTCAAGTCTGTACTGGTAACCGTCTGCGATGTTTCGTTCTTCTCTTCAATTTTTGTTGTCTCCTCGCCATCAAGATGAAAGACATGCTCTTCCACATCAATTCCTTCTGCTTCCATTGCTTCTCGTAGCCGTGCCTGAAGTTCGAGTTTAACGCCGCTTGTATTCAATCCACGGCTCTCCAACTCCTTCTTCAGTTGCGGGATCTTCAATTCACTTAACTTTGCCATGTCCTTGTTGTCCTCTAGAATTTATTCAACAATTCCTCTTCTGACACCAATTGTAACGAATTTTTATTTGCAAATCCTCTTATTTGCCCTTTTGCTAGGATCGTATCGCTAAACTGTTGAATAAATAACTCCAATATTGAATAACGGAAAAATGGCCTTTATTAAAATACTTCACAATAACACTCAAACTGTGCAACGAATAGCTTAATAACCAAACTCATATCTTAAAGGAAACTGACTTTCAAAATAATAGTGCTATTGCTCGCTAGATATCGTCTTACTCGTAACTGCTTGACAATTCAAATCAAACTGAATTACTTCTTACTCGCCTGCATCGCTTTTATAGTTTACGCTGCATACTTCTAGGCTCTTCGATTTCCAGAAGTTACTAGTTGTTTCGGCTACAAAATCGCCAGCCACAACTACGTGCACAAATTATTGCTCTCTCTTGTGACAACTCAGATAAGGTATATGCATGTGTTTGTAGTTTACAGTCTCCCGCACACACATAAGCGTATAAGTAAATTCATCGATGTGTGACATCTCATCTCTCGCTGCCTTGTATGTAAATGTTGCTCGTCGGAATGTGTACATATGTGTAGACGCAATTATTAATTCGTTTATGTAGATACATAATGATTGAATTATTGATGTGCATTCACGTCACTGCTTAGATCGGCTTAGAGCTGGCAGCACTCCTTAGTTTTGCTAATATTCGTAACAATATGTATTTAAGAATATAAAGTGATACACGTAATCACAGTTATAATTAAATGATGGTGATCTCCCCTAATCCCTTTGTATATTTATAAAGTTCCCCAATCGAAAAGGCGGGAGCTTAGTGAGGCGTCAGGGTATGTTAACAAGCCAAATTTTGTTGAAGAAAAAGTGAAAAGAACAGAAGTTGCTCACACTTCTACGGCAAATAGTTTTGTTGATGGATTTTCGTTGCCCTACAACCAGTGTTGCCATTTTATCTTTATTCAAGCTTTAGCTTGGAAAGTTGCGATTTAGCTTTGAGCTTTTTCTCAGTTTTTGTTTTTTAGAAATTTGATAGCTCTTTTATCTTTTTTCAAAATTTTAGAAAGTCTAGATAAACAGTTTCATGTAGATAAAATTTTAGGTACATTGAATGAATTTGGGCTAGATTTAAAAAATTTGAAGGACTAAGGAACAGATAATTTAGCATTATGGTAGTGGAAATCGAGGTGTAGTAACTATATCAAGGCAACATCAACCTCATACAAAGTAAAACTTACGTAACTTACGTATATACATCTGCGTTTGCGGGTAAAAAAAAACGCTTATCCTCACTTAGATAATGTTTAGGAGACCCAGCTAGAAGCAGTGGTTAAATAAATAGCTACAAAATGGGTTGTACCGAAAAGCGGAGACACACACCTCTGTTGGCCATAGTGTATAACCTATAGCTGAATCGGTTGCGGTGAATAGTGGACACACACCATTTTAAGAGGTAATACATAGACACATATTTCAGTTGCATCTGAGTATAATGCGTATTGAAATTTGGGAGTACTATTCAATTCAGAAGAGTAGATTAAGTTTAACGCTTAGCAGTGCATATAAATATTAAGCGTATATGTATATACGCGTATATGTATATAACCCATAAGGTAGAATATAACAACTTTATTATAAGGCTTATGGACCAATAAAACTAGGGCTTACTTACATAAAGCCTTATTAAGGAAACTACTTGCTGTTTTATGCTTATATATAGTCTTATATATAGGCTTATATATAGCCCACCCAAAATCAGGCTTATATAAGCTGTTATAATAACGAGGTTGAATAAGGATTGGTGTACAATAGTATAACCTTATTATAAGTTTTATTGCACATATAAAATTGCTTGGCCTTATAATAAGACACGATCTGACTTCAAATTCCCTTATGGATATTCGAAGCTTTATTTAACTCATCGGCAGTGGTTTGGCCAGCCCAGAAATATCAACAAAATATTCCCTCCAAAAATTCATTTGCCAGATATCGTTTGGAGTCTGTGTAAAACACATGCCAAAAACTTGAAAAAGATTTTCTCAGACATTGTGGAATGTAGAGCTTACATCTTTCCTGAGTTCTTTAATAGGACAAAAAGTAGATTTACGGCAAACATATTACGAAAACTTATAGACTGTAGTGGAGTAAAATTTATCATGTGTCCCTTTTAATATAAAACACAGATAGCATCTGATAACTATTGTTTTATGTTTTATGAAATTTTAGTAAAAAATAATTTAATTGAAAAAAAATTTTATGAAAAGACTTAATAAAATGCATAGAAAGTTGCCCTGAACTTTTAGCTTTTTTTCTTAGCCTTAAAAATTTTTATTTAGCCTTTTTTAGCATTTTATTTTCGTCAATCTAGCTTTTTTTCTGACCTACAACCCCTTGCTCTTTGGCCGATTGTCGATGAAAGAACAAGCAGTAAAGCAATCGAAAAGCAATACCAAACTTCAATTCAAACTTCATTTGAAAAGAGTTTGATTAAACTTTCAATGAAAATAAATAATAGTTGATAATAAAGTTGTTTTAAAATCTTACTGCCATAACTAATGTGTGCCCAAAACTGCAGCGTGAAGAAATTTTAAACATACAAATTTTCATAACTGACGGTAACTCAAAGTGCCAGTGCTGGCAAAAAAAAAACAATTATTCGCACGAATAAGCTAAAAAAAAACAAAATGCCAAACAGAAAGCAAGTTTTCATTACTTTTGTCATGTTTTTTTTTTGTCTAATTATAAAGTTGAAATTATAAGTAATTTTTTTAATTAACTCATTTTAATAAATTAATACGAGCCGGACCTGCGCGCATCTTGCGCAACAAATATAAAAGTCTCATATCAAATATCAACTGAAATCAGATGTTCTAACACAAATCACACACACAATATTGCGCATTGCGCATGTAAACAAAAGATCAGCTGTTTTTTATGGGCAATTTTTACGTAATTTTCTCTTGTTTTTTCTCTCTTTCTTTCATTCGCAGAAGCAGTCAAGTGTGACGTAGTTGAACGAAGCAATTTTGAATCGTTAATGCACAATCTCATGTGTGTGATTTGTGATAAACTAACATGCGCTTGCGCTGCCATCTGGGGAATGTTAGCAACTGCCGGTAATGCAATGTTAGTTCTAATCAAATATTCACAATAGTGCCATAGTACATATAGATTTCTTATCGTTTCTTTTTAACAAATTATTTTAATGAAATATAGCTAAACGAAAGCACTAGGACCCAAAGCTCGCTAATAGCACGAATCCCCATCTTTACAACCAAAACTTTATTTATAGATTTGGATTCCAAATAAGAGCGAAAAAGGGACCTGTACATAAAAATAGCAATTAGAAATAATATGTAAGGTTTTTTTCTATTAAAAATGTTGATCAAATGAACGGTCGGCAGTAAAAATCGTATTTATACTAAAGCCAGGTTACTCAGTATTGCTCAAAGCAGTATTTTAGTCACAAATTGAGGCCACATTTGAGGTAAGCTTTTTTGTACTAGTTTTTCATTATATATGTAGATACGGTAATATCTTCGCACGTGTAAGTAGTTTCCAACGTCTGCGAGAGGTTCTTCCCAATTCAGACTGAACTGGTGGTATTGCTCAACATCATTTTGCACAGCCATATAAGTTTTGCGGGGAAACCCATGATTTGGCGCGTAGTGAAATTTAGTCGATGGTCCATTTACTAGGTGTAAGGCCGCAATGATAAGGCCTAATCAAGTGATTCAGCGTGGGCTTCAATCTTTCCAACTATACGCTTTACAGGTCCGACCCTATATGCGATACTAAGAGGAGGGCTCTCGCGATAATTGGCGCAGTTTTCGGAATATCCTTCTTGTGAATTGGACAGAGAACACTTAGATTCCAATCGTCATTAACACTTCGGCATTATTTTAAGGATCATTTGAAAACTATCTTGACATTATTTTCGGTGTTATTTCGAGACATTTTCGAACTAATTTGCAACAATTACACGATCACTGTTTCAAAACCAGGATCACTTCTGTACTGTTTTCGTAATCATTTCAATATTAGGTTAGGTTAGATTAGGTTCAAGTGGCTGACGTCCGCATCGTAGCGGCACACCTAGGCCTTTATAGACCCACTGTGAAACCACACGGATTTGTTCCTACTCTTCTAATCAAACCACCTCGTTGAGTTTGTGAAGCTAACTAAAGGCTGTGTATTGACCTCAGCTATAACAGTGAGATCTACGAGAAACATCATGCCCATGAAACGTTGCCTTCTACTACCGACCGCTGGACATTCGCAAAGTAGATGCCTAACAATATTATTTCAGAACCAATTTGGATCAACTTCAAGATAACTTAGATATCACTTCGGGACAACTTCAGGATCATATCGGGACTATTTTGAAACCAATTTGGACTGCTATAGGATAATATCGGGATCAATTCCGGATTATTTTCGGGGTCATTGGGGACTACTTCAGGATCAATTTGAAACAATTTCAGGATCACTTCGGGATTATTTTAGATATGGCTTCGAGACAACTTCTTGATCATTTCGAGACCATTTCGGCACAGTCAAAGGATCACTTCTAGATTATTCTCGGCATAATTTTGAAACTGTTACAGGATCACTTCGGTATTATCTTAGATATAATTTCGGGACTACTTCTGGATTATTTCGAGACTATTTCAAAACCATATTAGAATTGTTACAGGATAAATTCGGGATTTGCGGAATCATTTCGAGACTTTTTCGGGTAAATTTAGAACAATTGAATGCTAAACTTGCTTTAATGGCAAAAACTTTTAAGTCCGGTTTTAACTTAGTTTTTTCTTTCATCGCACTTTTAAAGACAAGTCTATAAGTTATATTCACCCTTACCCTTTTAACTGCAAAATCTTTTAAATTTGTACGTACATATATAGTGTTAAAAAAACATTCTCGCATTTTTGATAAACCTCAAGTTTTCGATTACGTTGGGTTGAACTGATCGGACCGTGAAGTTAGCTGAATGACTCCATAGTGGTACCAAAAGGTTGCTCAACGAAGAAGTCATAAAACCCTATCGAAAACTAGTACCTTTTCTTTTGCAATACTGGCACAGATCTAGGACATATCCTACGTCCTCTCTCCAGCTCGAACATATCTTTTTGGTCACGGCCACTGCTTCCACCTTAAAAACACTACAGTGATCAGGCAACTTACATCATCTGTTTATTTCCGTAACAGGCCATTGTACCGCAGACCCTACCCCTTCCATTAGTTTGGAATATTCGCTTCTTCTGCCAATTTAGCGTCCTGGCGCCACCTTCTACCTCTATTGTAGCTCTGAGAGCCCCATGGAAGCGCAGCTAGGAAACGAAGTAGTCTGTTCGTCTGGTATTTGATGACGCTGTACAACTATGGCTGTATGGCCTGCGCTCAAGCTGCCCCAAGAAGTTGAGTCTTATTGCAGCTAAACGTTAACAGCTCGTTGCTGTTGTTGTAGCGAAAAAGAAACTCCCCCAAGGTTTTGAGGAGTGTTATCGATGGTGACGTTGCTTTGCCAGATATAAATCCGGTACGCTCCGGTAACAAGCACAAGGTACAAGTCGGACAATCTCGAGAACGATTTAATAGGACCACATTGAAACTTCTAGGCCATCCCTTTCCCACCCCCTATTTCCACGAGGAGCTTCGGCAGCTTAAGAAACAGGGTTCGCCACGGGTTAGGTGGAGTTGACATTGCTATAAATTGCGCTGGGGACCCTACACAACCCCTTTAATCATTTAGATATTTTAGTCGCCACTTACAGAGGTATGCCTACCGCGGGTATCTTCTAAGCCCTCTAACCCGCTTGGGTTAGGTGGATTGTGCAGATTGGCATTTAGTGCAGCATTCACGGTTGTTTTCAGAGCTTCCGTTGATAGCCTCAATACGCTCTCAAATTCTTCGCTGAGTCATCGCTCCTAGCTTAAGCCTAGTCCGATTCGGGCTCTATACCTCTTTGTAAAGAATACCAGGTCGGTATTCTCCGTGTTAGCAGTCAATCCGAAGCCAAATACCCAGGTTTGTATAACCCGAAGCGCCCGATCCATCAGGGAGTTACTTGTTGGTAGACATTTTCTACTTCTTCTGCAACGCCATCTGCGTACGCCGTAAGTTCAAGAGTACCTCATTCAAGAGAGCCTGAGCAATTCATTGATAACCCCCTTCTCCAGTATAGAAGAAGAGAATATATAAAAGATGCCTAACCATTAAAAGGGTATGACATGACTTTATGAAAAAGTTTTTGTATGGGTATTAATTTCCGCTCCCTGGCTTTTTATCACAGTTATGCATTGCATTAGCAAATATTTCCAAGGGTCTATTTGCGCTACCACTTAAGATGTAAATATGTTTGTATATTGCTGCCTTTTTAAGCTTTCACACATCTCTCTTTTGTGTCATTATTTATTATTTAAATGTGATGGTAAAATTAGATAATGTTTATATGTATAATGAAGTAAATTAGGTAAGTTTACTGAATTGTTTGCATTTCGCGAAAGCCAATTTTGGGGCACACGAAACACGCAAGTTTATATGATTTAATGCCATGCAAATTAGAATCAAAATTAAGCTCATATGAAAAACGAATTTACTAATGTGCACATGGGAATTTGCTTCACTATTAAAAAAAACTTAATCCCAGTTTTAAAATCTTAGTGAATTTGTGGTAAATGCACTCATTTGTTTTTGCAAATCCGTGATTATTTTTAAAGATGTACAAAGTTTTGTATTACAAACTCTATTTTATATCGCCATGAATGTGTGTTTTGTTGTCTTTTCATTCATTTACTTAAGGTACCGAAAGAAAGTTAGGTTAGGTTGAACTGGCCGCTCAATAAAGACTGAATGTGTCCATAGTGCTACCAGAATTTGTTTGATAACCAAACTGAGGAACTCCAATAAGGTACTAGGACTTATGTTGTCGAATACCTCCGCCCTCTTGGCTAATACTAGAAGTTTTCTAGGACCTAGCTTAATTGCTGCTTTGAGATCTGTCAACTTTGCCTCCCTTAATAACTGGATCTGGCGAGCATAGGACACGAACATAGAACGTGCTACACCACTTCCGAGACCTAACTTATAAGCATATAACGCCAGAAAGCAGTTTCCTGTTAGTAAGCCCATCGCCTTAAGTCTTCTCTCTACAGAGATATGAGCCGATTTGTGAGTTCAATATCCTAGGTTTGACACATAATCTTAGAAATTTTGCAGACCCGCGCTTTTGTGCACACCTTTCCTGCTTGCTGGATCATATGCTGCTCCTGTCTTCCTTTAATTTCTCCAAAACAGATTGGGACGTCTTTCGTGGTTTCAGCAAGTGTTGTGCCCTCCTTTGCCAAACCATCGGCCTTTTCATTACCTTCTATCCCTTTTTGACCGGGAACCTAGAATAGATATAAGGCCGGCCGAAGCGAAGTATTTCCAATGCTTCTTTGCAAACCAAAACACTTCTTGATGAAGTACTGTGTGAAATTATTGCGTTAATCGCCGCTCAGAATCATACCGTACCGAAGGGAACCTAAACAAATATGAATTGCTTGCACGTACCTTTGTGCTTTGGAAAAAGCGTCCTCCTGAAAAATAAGAGAAAGATTCTCATTACACATAAGTTTTATTTTTTTTACTAAATAATTATATTCTTCGATTTTGATTAAAGTTTTAAGATTGAATAGATAAGGTTTTCCGCTGTTGTAAGAGGGCTTAGAGTGAAAGTCTCTGCTTTTCATGCGCCCCTTAATTCAAAGCTTATGTTCAGAGGGTATCTAGCAATTTATTTTTATTTTTTCTAAATATATATAATGGTGTTTACAGTTGAAAAGGACATGAGAATAGAGACCAAGACCAAAATAGTGGCATAAAATATACGTTTTCAGACCTTCAACAATTTTCTCGAACCTGTCCGGTGGACATGTATGCAAGTAAGAATTGAGATTTAGAATTTTTCGTGGGAGAGACTGCACCGTCATGTATCATTTTATTGATCTAACATGGATAATAACTCTTGCTGTTGCCTTTCTGCCACCCCATCAAAGAGGTGGGGTTACACCCTCTGGCCGACATAACAAATCCGCGCCTATAAGTTTGAGATGCTGAGCTCAAAAGCCACGTCTTGAGTAACATATCGTTATCGTCGCTAAGGCAGATAACGGTAGAGGGGCAAGATAAGAAACGAAAGCCGTCAACCAGAATCAACAGTTAGAATATGGCTTTCTTCGGAGTCTGAGTTCTGGACCATGTGTGGCCAAACGACCAACACTGGTTTCACCGTTGTCGAGCCAATAGGTTCCAAACCCATTTTTTTTATAATGCAACTTTGGGTGGCAAACTAATATAAGGGGTGTTTGTTAGAAAAACTGGACTAACGGCGTGTCCTTGACGAGGAACACCCCCCAAGTCAACCACCTACTTCGAACTGGCAAATTCATGCACTTCTGCTAGTTGGGCTTTGTACACTGGGTATGCCTAAACGTTTTGCCGCTGAACGCCACACAGAGGTGGCTGACGGACGCGGATAAGCGCTGTCGCAAATTCGAAAGAAACCTGAAGACTCTGGCTAATGTATTCAACCATTGCGTTCCCCACTACTCGGCTCGACAGCGGTGCTACAAAAACATCCATAGAATTTGAGTATGTAAAGAATTAAATATATAAAACCCACGGGACGGCTGGTATTTTAAGATCTGGCATCGTCATACGTGAAGAAGTTAGCCGATGCATCACCCTCAACGCGTGGCCATTCCATTTGAGAATATAATAAAACTCATAAGCGAGGCTCCGCAGTAGAATTAGAAAAATATTAGCTCTAAGTGACTAGCTGATAGCGCTTGGCTTCAAGGTCGGAAGAAATTGTTTCGTATCTGCATGAATAACTTCTGCCAAGAGGAATGTCATGCCGCAGAGGAATAGAAGGACACTGTGAATAGGGGAATGTAAATGGACACCTAATTAGAAAAAAGTGAAATCGATAGACACGGGAACGAGGAGCTTGATATTCTAGATGAAGCAGGAATTTCCTTGTAAAGAAAAGAGTTTCAAGGCGACGCGCATTTCTGCAGGAAGAATATTATCCACCAAGCTTAGCCGATACATGTAAACCTGATACCCGTTTCGAAGATTATGAATAAAACTACTCTCCAATATGCTCAGTTAAGTTGAAATGTTGGAAATGATCATGCTTAAAATCTTGATCAAAAGTAGACTATCACATACTCTCCAATTCTTGATTAACTCGATCAAGTAAAATGCACTAATTGAACTAAGAAAATCGAAACCCCAACATGTTTTTAGGGTTATGGTACTATTGAAGTAAATGAGTGACGTATAAAAGAACCGATAACTTGTTATATAACCGATTACTTTTTTGAACTGGGTACTTCTTCAGAAGCGGATGCCTTTTTAAACAGGGTAAGTTTTTAAACTCGATAGTTTTATAGAACCGTTTTTTTTTAAACAAGATTACTAGAACCGTGAACTTTTAAAGGGCCGGGTATATTTTCCAAACTGCGTACGTTTTTTACTGGGAACATTTATAAAACTGGTTACTTTTTTAAACCGAATTATTTTTCAGAACTTGGTACTTTTAAGAACTGGGTACTTATTTGGAAGAGAACACTTTTTTGAATTCTCAACTTTCTACGAACATAATACTTTTAAAAAATTTGGTAATTTTCCAAAACCGGATACTTTTTTAAAACCTGGTACTTTTTTAGCCGGGTTAGCTACTCAGATAACGAACATAATTAAAGTGTTAGCTCTTAGTCCACATGCAAGTGAAGCTAATATAGGCGTGTCAATAAAGCTTTCGTCCATTCCATAATAAAGGGCTGTACTTTGCGTTCCTGAAAAATTATGCTTGGCGTTTGCAGCGGTCTTCGAGCCGCTTATTCAATTATTGAGGTAGGCATGGTAAATAGCTGATTCATTTATGCTTTAGAATTGCACCTAAAATTTGGTTTCGTATGCCACAAGCAACACATTTTTGTCACGAACAAAAAAATAAATAGCAAAAGCTTACAACTTGCACAAGTAAAAACGATATTTTTATAATTTTGTTCTGGCGGAAATATTTCCCTGCTTCGATGTATTGGTAATACCAGCCAATTTATAACTTTCTTATGTCTCTAATGTGTAGCAGCCTAACATAACGCTAAAAATTTTCATAAAGGGAAACGAAAATATAACTACCAAGAAATTCGATGATGGCTTATTAATTACCGTATTGTCAACTAAGCCCTTAATAAAGAATTTTTCAATTACAATCTTTTACCCACCATATCCATTAACTATTGCAAGGTTTACTTGTGCGCCTTGGGTTGACGCAGCGGGAATGCAAAATAAAGTTTATTACTTGAATGGAATAGCGTGAAATTTTCAAATTTGAAACCACTACATACACATACAAACGACCCTGCAGAAAAATAGGCTCATAAAAAGGTTACTATAAGCAGGTTTATAATGAACTCAGGTGCACTATTATATGCTAATTATGTTTCATAAAGCTCTTTATCATAGTTCACTCCCTTGTTCGTCGTTCAGATGCGAACTTCATACCAAACTAATTCAAATTCCATACAAAATATTGATAATAAACCATTTTATTCGGTATTAAATTTTTCTGAACTATTGCGCGAACTACGCTATTATCGATTATTACTCTAACGTTTATCAGAAATTTATCGAAATCTAAGACTTCAATACATATACAAAAAAAAAAAAACAACAATAAGGCAGTTTAGAGTTTTATGTGTTTGATAATGGGAACGTTACAATACCAAATATAAGCTACTGATCGTAAAAAATTTTTATACCCAGCGTGATTTGTACACAGAGTATATTAACTTTGATTGGAAAACGTTTGGTTGTACAGGTATAAAGAAATCGAGATGGATATAGACTTCCATATATCAAAATCATCAGTGTGGAAAAAAAATTGTTTTAGCCATGTCCGTCCGTCCGTCTGTCAATTAACACGATAAATTGAATAAATATTGAGATATCTTCACCAAATCTGGTACACGAGTTTACCTGGACCCAGAATAGATTGGTATTGAAAATTAGCGAAATCGGATGATAACCACGCCCAGTTTATATATATATATAACATTTTGGAAAACACAAAAAACTTGATTATTTAGTAAATAATACAACTAGAATGTTAAAATTGGACGTGTGGACTGATATTGAGACTCTTGATACAAATTTGAAAAAAAAAAAAATTTTAAATGGGCGTGGCACCGCACACTTGTGATATAATCAATATTACAAATATTATTAATCATAAATGAAAAATCGTTAAACCAATCGTAACAAAATTCGGGGGAGAGGTTGCCTTTACTATAAGGAATGCTTTGAAGAAAAATTAACGAAATCGGTTAAGGCCACGCCCACTTTTATATAAAAGATTTTTAAAAGGGTCGTGTACGAACAAAATAAGCTATATCTTTGCAAAAAACAGTTTTTTTATCAATGATGCTTCATTTCCCAAGTGGATTTATAACAATAAACAGTAAAAACTTCAAATTTTAAAAAATGGGGGTGGCACCGCCCCTTTTATAACTAAGCAATTTTCTATGTTTTGGGGGCCATAACTCGAAGAAAAATTAATGGATCGTAATAAAATTGGGTACACAGATTTTCCCTATAGCAGGAAATATTTCTAGAAATAAAATAATTGAAAAAAATTTTTTAAGTTAAATGGTTTTATTGAAAACAATACTTACATGAAGTAATAATAATACGAAAAGCTAGAAAATAATTAGGTAAGTCATAGGTACTAGTCATCACACTCCTTATTAATCTATGGCGTTGATCAGACAATTGTAATTTTCAAGTTTTTGTTTTATTTTCAAGTTTTTAGTCTTTATTTAATTGCCTATTATTTCTCATTCTATTTAGTTCATTTAGTGACTCATTATTATAAGGACTCTTTCCTGACAATTTGTTACAACCTAAGTCGTCAATACATAATCCTTCCAACGAATTTAATCGACTCTGCGCCACGTATGCTTGTTCCTCCTCCAACTCCAAAATATTTTGATGTCACTTCTACCGGACTGTATGCAATATTTGTTCCAAATATAGGCAAAATCGGACCACAAATATGATTTTTGTGAATATCTCGAACCTTCTGCCACCTAGCGGCGATTTTTTTTGATAGGTCGCTTTCAATTCTTGTATGAATTATGTGTTCCAAATATGAGCCAAATCGGGCCACAAATACGATTTTTGTGAATATCTCGATCCATGCGCCACCTAGCGCGATTTTTTTTTCACAGGCCGTTTTCTATTCTTGTATGTATTAAGTGTTCCAAATATGAGCCAAATCGGTCCACAAATACGATTTTTGCGAATATCTCGATCCATGCGCCACCTAGCGGCGATTTTTTCTTATTATTGCATTGTTATCGGGTTCTGAACTATATTCCAAGTTTCATGCCTGTAGCTTATCGGGAAGTTACTTAAATTTCAATTACAAGATTCGTTCACAACGGCGGTGCAGCCGTGCATGCGGCCATGCGGCCTGTCAACTCAAGCTAAATAAAACCGTTTAAAAATGAACGACATCGGTTTAAGACCACGGCAACTTAGATATAAAATAAGTTTAAAAGTGTCGTAGACTAGAATAATAAGCTATAACTTAGCAAAAAATAGTTTTGAATCAATGATATTTCACTTATCAAGTTTTATTGTAAGAGGAAATGGGAAGACATTTTTTTTTTAAACGGGCGGTGCCCCGTGTTATGTAGAAAAGTAATTTATCTGAAATGAAATATGCAATCGAAGCTCACGCTGAGTATATAATGTTCGGTTACACCCGAACTTAGACACCTTTACTTGTTAATTTTAAATTTTTTCTTTGCACAATTTGTTTCGGATTGACAGTTGCTTATTTGCTATTCTGTGTTAAGAAAATGCACTACAGCTTCTGATGTTGCGTATTTGCTATGACGTAGCAAATGCATAACCGAATATTTTGTAGTTGCGTTGTTTGACTATACTACATGAGTTTGCAAATGCAATGATGCTAGACAAAATGCTTTGCATAAAATCCGAAACTCCCCTAATATGAAAGCAAAAAAATTAAAGTTTAAATAAAGCTCCTGGCAGGCTTTTTTCTGCTCGGAAATTGGTCTGACTGTATTTTAAAAGTGAGCCTCCCTTTTCCTTTTCACCATCAAACCCATTCTCTTCTACTTTTCCTTTATTTTCTCCTGATTTTTGTCCATTCCTTAGTCCAATTACCACCCTTCCAAAGGTCCAAGGCTCATATGAAACATGAAAATGTCTAAATTATTTTATTTCCCCAAATGAATCTTAGCAGAAATAATAAATCTGATTAGAAAGATTTTGGTCGACATCGGCATAAAAGCAGTAAATTCCATTATTTTTAGGAAAATATTAAAGTAGTCCACCATGAATTGGAGCAAAAGTTTGAGTCCAGTCTCCCCGAAGCCATGTACGACTTGCTGCGTGTGCCCAACTGTTGAGTTTTTCTCCAGTAAGTAGCACTTTTGTCTACAAAGCACCTTACATGTAAAAATCTAACGGCAAAAGTGGAAAAGGGGCTTGAGTGAAAAATGAAAGTAAATACGGAAGCAGACTATGAGCAGAGAAAGGTAATGACTGGGACGATTAAGACGGTGATGGGAAAGTAGACTGCGTTGAAGGGAATAAGGGAATGAACTAAGAAAGGGACGGCCATGGATATTGACTGAACTTCGAAGATAGGAATGGTGACCGCGACGAAGATGTGAATGGAGATTGTTATGCAGGTGGAGATGAACATAGACATGCAGAGTGTGGTAGAGGCAGAGCCAGATGGAAATTTTAGATGAAATAAGAAAATTATAAAGAGGAAGAGTGATGAAAGAGAGAGAAGGGGGAAAATGTGGGGGAATCAATATTGGTAAATACGACTTAATACTGATTGCTTGACATGAGTAACGGAAGGAATGTGCCAATACACCTTCTTATTAGTATCTGCTAATCCCGAGCAATGCCGGGTACCCTGCTATTAAGACTTATTCCCTACAACTGATACTCCTTGCAGATTTTAAGTCTTTTGCTATAAACTTTTTTGGCCGCAGAATAGAGGCTTTATTTTAAGTCGACATTTTTTGGCGGGTATGAACATAGATTAAAGGGTGTACATATATGTTTCGATGTATATTTCTAGGAAACAATTTTGCGGGTGCTGCTATAACGGTAGCAGCCAATGCCTGTTTTTGTTGGAATGAAAAAGTTGATTAAAGAAACTTTTTTTTGTATCTCCACAACCGCAAAACAGGACAACGCATACCGACCGTCACCATTTGCCATATTTATGAGTATTATCTGTATTGATATTGTTGTTGCTTTTGTTATCTTTGTCAACGTTACTTTTGCTAGCTGCCAACAATATATTTATTTGTTACATTGCCACCATAATGGAAATGTTTTCCATTTCGTTTAGCAATTTCCGCAATTTGTTGTAAGTCAAAGTGGGCTGAAATTTACGAGTATTGACTTTTTGCACAGCGGTCGATTAAAGTGGAATGCCACCAATGAGATATTAAACACAATAAACATGTCTATTTTGCGGTGACTTGGTTTATATTGAACATGTTTTCGGTACTAGTTCAGTGGTGCCGGCTTAGGTCTGGTTTTCTGTAGGTACTCACACGTGAAATTCCCGTGTGACCAACGGCAATCCTTACCTCCTGAAATTTTTCCAGAGGAGTTTATACATACTCGTATTACCATGTTTGAATTGATGGCTCGACCATGTTCTGAAGCGGGCTCTTGGTATTTTATGTGAGCACATTATACATCAAAGGATGAGACTTGGCACCACGCTTCGTCCCGTGAAAAAGTTTTAGAGTTTTTTGAAAATCGAAGCGGTAATGTCTTCTTTGAATATTCTAAGCCTTAGCTCCAGTTATAAAATCACTGCATCATTTTCCAGATGGAGTACTACTGATGGTTTCCACTTTAGTGATAAGAACTAAGATGTCGCAGGTTTTTGCAGAGCAAACTTTACCTTAACAGGATCTCGGATCAATGGAACATTAACGAAAGCTGCATGGTATATAAGCTTGCAAAACTATTTGCAGGATTGGCTAGGCCTAAGCTTGGAGAGGTAATCCTTTAAGAGGAGAACAGCATAATGTATTAGGGCATTATACTAGATAATAAATTGACGTGGAAAATCAATGAGGTGGAAAGGGCGAAGAAAGCCTCAGTGGCACTGTTTGCATGCAATACGATGCTAGGATAAACACTGGGCCTTTCGCCCACACTCCCCTTTAAGGTATTTAGGGCAATTCTCAGGCATATACTTCACTATAGGGCCATAAGTTGATGGACAACCACATAAAAATGCACATAAAAAACTAGACGGTGTATACAGATATCCCGACTGCAGACCGCAATTGTAAATAAAATATCATTAAAAACTGCAAGAAGTCCTCGGGACAGCTTGAGTGCAGGCCGTTTGGCCATATCAGTATAGCGTCATGTAATATACCATGCACAAACTACATGGTCCAGTGTCTGGGCATCGAAAAGGATCTTGAAGCTGCAATAGAGTTGGAGGTTTGAAGCAAGGTTTTATTAATTGTGGAATCTACTCTACACATGTACAACGATAGTTCCAAATTAACGGAAGGGGTCGAGACTGCTGCTTACTGTGTCGACCCAGAAATAAATACAAGCAATAATTTCACACGTCAGGAACTGTACTAGAATGCAAAAAGCATTAGGGAGGCTTCGCTGAGGTCGGCTCTCACATCTTTACTAGATTCCCGGTCATAAAGGGAAAGAATATAAAGAAAGGCCGATGAGTTGGCAAAGGTTGGTACAGCAATCGATGAATCTGCGGTAGATGGCTCAATCCGTTAACGAGGAAGCAAAAGGAAACAGGAGGTAGATATAATCAATCAAGCAGACCATGCGCAAATCCTATAATTTTAGGCTCACAAAGTTGCTTGCATCTTTAAAATGAGAATAATTAGGACTTATGATGCTCGTAATAACTTTAAACTACCTTCTGACGTCACATGCTAATAAATTAGAGCTCACCAGTAATAGCAGATGTAGGAAGTACGGGATGCAGGAAGAAAAGATTGAAAAGATCAGACAGCTCCAACTACTTTGGACGGCAGAGTAGCCAGATCTCGAGGAAGAAATTAAGCAAGGCTCTCGAAAATTTCTAATGTTTGATAAGAGGGCGGAGTTATTTTATAACAAAAGTCCTGGTACTTATTTTGGGGATTTTCGTTTCTCATAAAATTATGGGCACTTTTAAACTGGGTGCGACTTTTATAGACAGGAATGTTCAACCTTCTGTGGTTCATTATTATTTTTTGTTGAATAAACAAAATATAGTAAATAGATTTGGGATACCGCAATACATCCTTTTCATACCCATATCCATACCAATGAGGCTAAGAGGCTTAAAGTTTATCCGGGGTAAGGCATGCCATTCCCAAGTCTACATCTTCAAAGTTTCGAGGGGTCTAAAATCATTTTCCGGTATTGGGTACATTACCAGAAGGGATGTTCACATCCGTGTTTTTTTGCGGTTCCAACAATAACAATAACAAAAAGCCTATTTGAATAATGACATATAAAAAGCCTGCTATATGTCGTGGAACCGTGAAAAACTAAAGACTCCGAATATGGCTCAGATGCCTTAGTGATGGGGTTTAGTAAAGAAAGTATATCGACTACGAAAGAAGAGATGAGAGCATCCAACCTTCATTCATGCGAAATATTTTTTAAGCCCCGACATTTACACAATTTCTTTTTGAGAAATTTTGGCCTATTTACCTTGGTCACGGTATGGAAGGTATGCTTAAATATTTAAGTCATAATACTTGCAAGTAAACCGTTAACTCGTTAGCACGCTGCTAATTATAATTGCTCACAAACAAACTACGTCAAATTCAGAAGGCAGTTAGCATATCAAATTTCTCTTTTTAAACAATTGACAGATGTACAAACATAGTCAAAATTTTCCCATTGGCTAAATACTTTATGCTGGCTTAATTGCGTATAGTTGCGGTATCATCAAGTTTTATTTCATGCAAATAATTGTTTCCGAACATGAACTTTTCAACTTAAAATGGGTAAGCAAGAAAATGGATCGCATGACAATGACATTTTGCCTCCGCAGCAAAACTGTTAATGTATTAAATAAAAAGAGAGAAAAATCTAGAAGACGTTCTCCGGATAACAGTAGTGTGCCCCACCCATTTAGTTATCACATCTGTATTACAAAACATACCATAATACTTCAGATGTATAACAAAATGTTGAATCTATGACTTGCAGCACTTCTAACAAATGATATATTTTAATGTTTTAATTTTCAAAAACATGTTTTTACTTTTTTGTTTTATTTTTTTTTAACAGTTTTGAGAATTTAGACTTATTGTTCAAATGTGCTTAAAATTTAATCCGAATATAATTTAAAACAAGTAAGGTAGGCTAAGTTCATTACATAATCAGCTGCCAAATTACAGCTTGCAAAACTACCTCTTTTTAAAAGTAGGCGGTGCCACGCCCATTGTCCAAAATTTTACTAATTTTCAATTCCGCGTCACCCCATCTACCAAGTTTTATCGCTTTATCCATCTTTGGTAATGAATTATCGCACTTTTTCGGTTTTTCGAAATTGTCGATAGCGAAAAAGTGGGCGTGGTTATAGTCCGATTTCTTTCATTTTAAATAGCGATCTGAGATGAGTGCCCAGGAATTTACATACCAAATTTCATTAAAATACCTCAAAATTTACCACATAAACAGGATAATATGGACAGACGGACGAAATTAATTTCTTTTTTCGCCCAGATCATTTTGATATATAGAAGTCTATATCTAACTCGATTAGTTTATGCCGTTACGGATTACCGTTATGCGAACAAAATTAATAGCTTTGCTCAGCTGAGTATAAAAAAAGTTCGAAAAAATTCTTAAACCGATGAATGGTTTAAAATTTAGGCTCAAATTTCAAACCTTGTAATAAGCAATAATTTAACATCGATAGTATGGTTATTATATTTTCTAAGAAATGTTATTCAAGTGCCATACTAAGCTATGTTTAAAATTGCGATCGGTTAAACCATGTAATATGCTTTTGTTTTTGTATGAGTAATTTGTCCTGATAGGTGCGACCACTTATGAAATTGTCTTCAAAATCCTCTATTTGAAGTTCTTGGAAATCAGCATCTTCAACATTTCTTGACTTTGACTGTCAAAGGGTGTCATTTTGCTTGAATTTTTTCTGATTATATGTTATCTGATCTTATCAAGGTGGTACCGGGGAAGACCAATTATTTTTTCACGTATCCGCCTGTGTTTGCTGCGATGTCGTGTTGTTGCCCCGTTGTCCGTGTCCCGATATATGGATATTTTTAAGTGTGCTTCGGGCTCTGAGTAGCGGCTCATTGATGAGCTTTATGTACATATTTTAACAGAAAATGCTCAATGTCTTCGGTTGTAAATCAAATTATCTAAATTGATGAAGAAAATATTGTGGCGAATATTAGCAGTTTCTATACGTCACTATGTTGCTAGTAAATAGATACAGCTTGCACAAAACCAGAAAAGCAAGCAGAGAATATTGCACACACATGCTAACAGCACCTCATAGCAAAGAGAATATTTCACACAGTAATAAATAGCGCACATGTATTTAGCCAAAGCCAATAGCCACAAACGAGAAATAAATATACAACTATTCGAGACGGCTATTCGCGAAAGTATAGACCAATGCACAGTGTTTCGTGTAGAACAAGCTAGCTGGACAAAATTATTTTATGAGATTTTCCGTTTCATATGCAGTCATTTAGTACAACTACGTCATTTTTTTCAGGCATATGTTCTTTTTTTATTTGTTTTCCAAAATTTTACTTCATATGCATACATTTGCTTATTTCCTATACAGTAACTAATGTGAATAAGTGACATAGATCCAAAAAAATTTAAAGGACTTAAGAATATTACTTTATTGTACTTAAATTGAATGGACTACAAATCTCAATACTCTAAAAAATTCCGAAAAAAACTTAAAATTTTTTATGAAAATTCGTCGAATTTTTCAAATATTTTTTAAATATAATTTAGTTTTCGTTATAGATTGTGACAAATTTTCTTATGGGAAATTAGTTAAAATAAATTTGCGAAAGCGAAGATTGTAAGAATTGTCCAAAAAGGGGTGTCTACTTATTTATGTGAGTGACTGTACATATGTACATACATATTTTGTATTTATTTGAGTATTTATCCTGGCACTACAATTTTTACAAAATTATTTTATAGTACCAGTCAGGAATGTAAAAGTGAATTACAATAATAATAACAACAATGTAAATAATTAAATTAATTATGTGAAAATAACTTATTACAAAAACTTAAAAGTAAAGTATCATACAAAGTAGAAAAACAATAGATTTAAATTAAATAAAACCTGATCCAACAAAAAGTTATAGGGTAGGTTATCTTTTATAATTATGTTATTATTCGCTATCATCATTTTCATTCGATGAGTCACTTGCGGAATAGTCAAGAGCATCAGCAACACTACTGTGAAAGCTTGAAACAACTGGGGTATTTATTGACTCCTCAACATTATCGGGGACAGTAAATTTGAGACTTCTGAAGTCAGACTTTTAAATCTTTTCTTAGGTATCTCCCTAAAACTGTTAACTAAAGGATCCGATGTTATAAGCAACATATTCATAAGATCTCTATTCGTGGCTTCACGCGACTGCTTTTGTGTGTTACCATCCCTGAATCGTCTCATATCTTTGTTACGGGTTTCCTGTGCTTCCTCAGAAAGTTGACCAATAGGTAAAATTGCTGATTTTATAATATCAGTAATATGCACTAAGATTTTATGAACTGTAACAGGCATATTAAACCATGGATAGATATCTATGTATAGTTTTTTAGTCTCGACCGCAAATTTTTCAAATCTTTGGATATTTATATTGTACCCAGATGCTAATGCGCGAAGGAGAGTGTCCAATCTTTTGATGAGCGTTACATCCAATCCCATAATCTCAGCACTAGCCTCAGAATTTTCGAAAAATCTACGAGCAGTGTTGCCGTCATTGGTATTGGCGAAACCTGGTTTTGGTTTATCTACTATCAATCCAAGTACACTTTTAAATTTATTCTGGATTTCACTGGAACGTTGCTTTACACTCTCTTTATCTGCCTCATTCCTAAGCTGCCATTTTTTTACTTCGAGGCGATAACTTATGTGAAGCAAGCATTCAAAACATCTTATCCATGCATGGAGAGTAGAAAACCCAAAACCAAGATTATCTCGGTTAGGCGTAAAGTCCCGTAACTCATTGTTCATGTCTTTTGGAGTGGCATCACAAATATAACACTTTTGTGTGGAAGAAGTTTCAGTCAAAGCATTGCAAACTTTTCCGTCAATCATTGTTAGAAGCATATTGTGATTTGCAGAAACTTCGTATTCTTCGAGCATATACTTTGTTGGCAACAACGCATTTATCTCCTCTAAAACAATAAAATCTTTTGTTTCTTTAGAAAAAATAAATTTAGTTGGACGACAATACATGGTAGAAGAAGGTCGAGGATTCTGCCAAACAATGTTACCTTTTTCATCCTGTAATTGAAGAGGAACGAAGGAAAATATAAACAAAAACTCATCGGTGTCAGAACTGCATGTAAACTTTTGCTTATATGTGCTATGGCCAAAGCTTCCATCGCAACCCCACTTGCTGATTAAAGTATACGTCAAGTTTGTAGGTAATAAACTAACAAAAACTTCTTGATTTGCTAAAACGCTCAATAGTTTTATCTAATACGAACTGGACTTTAATTTCCGCACGTGTTTCACCCACATCAATTTCATTTGGATAGCATTCCGCCTTAGCTTTTCTTAGACTATAAAATGATGGATAAACCTTATGGCCTGCCTTGATACTCCACTTCCGAGTCGTTTTATACCCATGAGTCATCGACTTGCTATCTACGTAGTATGCTAAAGCTTCTACATTGCTCAAGCATCTTGCATCTGGCTCACATGTCATCTTTTTGCCGGATATTTGAGTGGTTTCCTGTGATTTTTTTATAATGTTAGCAACATTTCTGTTGCCGGACATACGCGTTGATACTTCTGCTGCATAAAGTAACTCACCAGGACTTCTAGATTGCAAGAGGTCATCCACTCGACGCCGTTTGATTTTTTCACTGCAGCTAACAAAGTCCTTTCGTCTTCCGGGGCCCGTGTTACCTGAAGAAGTGGTTGGTTCGTCTGATGGCAACTCTAAATCCACCGTTATTGTAAATCTTAAGTCTGGACCCGAAAGTCACTCCGAGTTTTTATTCAAAAATTGCTCCTTATGTCTTCCAGAAGTGTTCCACTTTTGATCCAGCTTCGACGAATTTGCCGATATTTGTAAGCTTAAACATTTTATCGAATACAAAACTCAATAATTCTTTATATCTGGTTTCCTTCGAATGTTGAACCCAATGTCAAAAAACTCCGCTCTTCGCACAAACGATCTTCGGTTGTTGCTTGCTAATAAGCGAATAATGAACAACACAAAACGATGCATCAAGTGATTTGCGCGACCATTGAACTCTCACAAACACAGATGCATTTTCATTTTGTAGACGTCTGGTCTAGACGGTGACGAGCAATAGTGTCAATGGAATTAACGTCAATTGATATTAATGTGCTTTTGAAAGAGAAGTAAGCGAAGTACGCGAGTAATTTATTTGTGAATTAATGCTACTATAGTAATGTTGTAAATTAAGAACATTTTACTACACTGAATATTTGAGTTATTTATTCGACAGTTCATCGATTCGAAAGAATAAGAAGGTGCAGAATAATCAATTTCTAAAATTCGTAATAATACTACATTGTCAGCAGGAGAAAGGGGCACCTAGACTAGAAGATTGACTTGGAAAAGGATTATTATTTATACGTTGGGCGCGTGAAATTTCTAAAAATGTGAGGCGTAGCATAACCTGACTAAGGTTCAGTTGGTCTTATATATGACTGTCAATAGAAATTTGACGCGTCCAACGCTTTTATTTAATTGTCTGATCACGCCCTAGATTGATGAGGAGTATGATGACTAGTACCTAGGACCTACCTAATTATTTTCTAGCTTTTAGTATTATTATTACTTCATGTAAGTATTGTTTTCAATAAAACCGTTTAACTAAAAAATGTTTGTTTATTATTTTATTTTCAAGTTTTTAGTCTTTATTTAATTGCCTATTATTTCTCATTCTATTTAGTTCGTTTACTCATTATTACAAGGACTCTTTCCTGACAATTTGTTACAATCTAAGTCCTCAATACATAATCCATCCAAAGACTTTACTCGACTCTGCGCTACGTATGCTTGTCCCTCCTCCAAATATTTTGTTGTCACTACTGCCGGACTGTATGTAATATTTGTTCCAGATATGAGCCAAATCGGACATCATAGGGCGCTTTCTATTATGTGTTCCAAATATGATACAAATCGGACCACAAATGCGATTTTTGTGAATATCTCGATTCTGGCGCCACCTAGCGGCCGATTTTGTTTCATAGGTCGCTTTCTATTCTTGTATGTATTATGTGTTCCAAATATGAGCCAGATTGGACCACAAATACGATTTTTGTGAATGTCTCGATCCTTGCGCCACCTAGCGGCGATTTTTTTCTTATTATTGCATTGTCATCGGGTTCTGAACTATATTCCAAGTTTCAAGCTTGTAGCTTATCGGGAAGTTACTTAAATTTCAATTACAAGAAAGTGCTGCCTGTCCAACCAGCCAAACCGTTAAAAAATACAATCTAGTTTGTTAAAAACAAACGAGTCAGTTTATATTTCATTAGGTTTTTTTGACATTCGGTTGTTTTTAGTTTTTTGTGCATAAATACACAAATAAAATGAATTTTCGTTTGAAATACCAGAGCGCGAAACAAATTTTCTGTGTTATTTGTGCATTGTTTTTATTGTGAAATATGTTAATGAAAAAATAAAATTTAAAACATAAATAAAAAGATGTGAAATTATTTTATTTTGTGGACAATATTGGTCTCTCCCTTTTTGGAAATTGTTTTTGTAATTTGACTTTCGATAAAGTTTTGTCAGTTTTTGAGCTTGGAGTCCAAGCAAAAATAAAGTAGTGTCATATACCTAGATATTACTAAATAATCAGGTTTTTGTATTTTCCAAAATGTTATCTTAATATATAAAAAACACGTGTCACAACATTTTTGGCCGCGATGGACTCCTAAACTACTGAACCGATTTTGAATTTGTTTTGCACACCGTGTGTAGTTTGATCTAACTTGAGAGATAGGATAGATCTCAGTTTATAGTCGCAATATTATTTTATTGCAAATTTTTTTATTTGTTTATACGTAATAATATAATGTTACGTATACGCAGAGGCACTCATATTTTCAGGTGGTGCGGATATACTTCCGTGTAATTGCTTGGTGTTTAATTAAACCTGCTTATCAATAAAAAATATTATAGCGAATGGTATCAAGTATAGCACATCACCAGGCCCGCCGAGAGGGTGGGTTTCCTGAGGGGGCCCACGATTTAGAGGTACTATGACATTTTTTTTTAATTCAGGAGAGTCTTTAGTTGTGTTGAGTGTAATTTTCATACCCCTGGGTTACTAGGGTCTCAAGATATAGGCCAAAACGTGGGCCAGTGAATGCCTAGACAGTGTTTATACAATATGGATATCAAATGAAAGCTGTTGATGGGTGCTGTAGTACAGAGTAATATATTATCCAGAGACGGACTTGGACTGGGATTAGGACTATGACTGGGACTGAGACTCGGTTGGACTGGGACTGAGACTCGGTTGGACTGGGACTGATACCCGGAGTGGGACTGGGACTGGGACTGGAATAAAATGCATACCACCCTCTGGGACAGGCAATAAGGGATGCAGAAGAATGAGAAGAAATTGAGAGAAGAGAAAAGAGAGAAGGAGATGGAGAAAGAGATTGAAGGAGACGAAGATAGAGATAGATCAAGCGAAAAAACGGAGGGAGGAGTGAATAAAGGGATAGGGAAAAGTGAAGAGGGGGGGAGGGCAGAGTCAGACGGAAAAAGCGTATTAAAATGTATGCAGATAGGCCAAATTTAGGGCAGGACAACGTCTGCCGGGTCCTCTAGTATACTATATAAAAAGCGGGCGTGGCTGTCACCCTATTTCGCTCATTTTAAATAGCGATGGGAGATGAGTGCTATTGAGATTTGTTTATGCCGTTACGATCAACCGTTATGTTACCAAATTTAATATAAGTGCTGATTACATTCAACACGGCATCTACAGACCACAACCACAGCCGTAGCCAAGCATTGGCTTCTTAATTACTTTGAAAGCGGTAGCCACCAATATAAATTACAGCAAATAGTAGCGAAAAATTTAGAAATAAATATTAATTATGTTTCATAAAAGCCCAAAATAATGATTTTAGCTTTCGTGATTGATTGTCGTGCCGCTCTGTCGCGCCGACAATAATGACACTCATAAGAACATGTGTAAAAATAATATGAAAGACGGGCACACGTCGCCGTGAATGTAATCAGCCCTATAATCTGCGATCAAAGCACGCTGAGTATAAAAATTGAAGAACATATTCTTAAGACTTAATGAAGCATTTAACCAACAAATTAGACTAACAGAAAAAATATATACAACAGATGAAAAGTCTTATTTATTTTGACACTAAGTTACTCTAGGTTGTTTATCCAAATTATTCTCAAATTAAATAATTAAAATTTTGAGCAATAGACTAAGATACGCATAAACGTGCACATATGCATCTTAGTATATAAACGTTTGAAGATTCAGACATGCCTTATATATGTAATAACGGCTATAAAAATGAAAGTGTCAATTATAATGAAATTTAACTTTTCCGCTGAACAAGTAAGAGCAGATGTACTTCAACATTCATCAAATAACAATAAAAGTTTCACTCTCATTTACCACATACGACGGCTGAAATCTTGACTTGTGCACGATTGAGGCTAATAAGTTTATTTATGGCTACTTTTGTTGTCATCAACACTTTTGCCCTGGCACATTGCCCCAACTGACTCACAAATTTAATTGCCGCTCCTACAAAGTTACACAAATCTTTATTGTACTCGTATGTATTTTAGTTTTTATATAATGTTTTACACATAAAAATGACAACGAAAGTGTCATGCAAAATAAATTTTCACTTTTTAACGAATTCTTGTAAGTCGCTTACAATTGTTGTACATTAGGCTTAACCTTTAGCGGCTTGCTTAATTAAAATATTTTTTTCTTTCTTTTGTGGTTTTGTGTATATTTGTTTTTTTTGGTTGTGATTTTGTGTCTGGCTCATTTCATAAATTTAGGTTAAGTTCTGTAGTTTTTGCCTGTGCGTGTACAATATTTGCCTTTTTCACTGACATCAAACACCACAAATATTTTCGCTTTTCGACTATGTGGCGCAGCAAAATCAACTGCGATAGGTGTGGCAGTGATATAAAAAAATTTATTTTATAATCGCTTTGCATTTCATTATCGACTGCAAATGATGATCAACAGCAGCGGCGACTGTAGCATTTATCATACGTATTTTATGCAATTTCTTGTCCGTAGACAGAAATTTGTTGCTTTCCTCCTTCCTTATGACAATATCTGAGCAAATGTGGAAATGCCAAATTTTTGTCTGATAATTTTTTGACGATTTGCTGCAGACAAGCTTGCAAAAGTGACAATTGTAATATGCGTATATCTATAAAGCTATGCCACACTACTTTGTTGTTGTTTCATTCAACAGTATTAATTTGTGTGTCCAATGTTCACCCAAAAATTTTGCATAACTGCAAATGCGTTACCCACCTACCACTACAGACGCACTGTGAACATGACACGAGTTTTATTTTTCCAAAATATGTAGTTATAAAGTTATTGCTTAAAAGTATTGCCGATATAAAAAGTCCGACGCCGTTGCTGCTTTGCTATAACATTGGAGAGTTGGGAGCACAAAGAAACATCAAGTCCCCTAACTCAGTGGAGGTCTTCGCCTTTATTAGCTGCAAAATTTCAGAGTCAGATCGATGGCACGTAATTTTTTTGATAACCATCATCTAATCTTCCTCCATAATTTTAAGCCAAACCCTGATAAAGATATAAAAGGAGGTTTTTATAGGTTTGCTTCGATTCGTGCTATGGAGCTCTCGCATATTACGCACGAAGCCGAGAAATTTCGCTGTGCCAAGAGTCTCTTAACACACTTTCTGTTGCTGAAATGTGACCTAGTATGAAAGAAAGAGCTTTTAGACTAACCCGTTCACATTTTTCATACAGCCTCTTGGCCTATAAAGTTGTCAGTTTCTAACATCTGTACAGTGAACAGCAGCTCCATGAACAGCCTCCGCTTGTAGCACTGCATAAGAACTAGCCGTAAAAGTGAATACCGTAACAATCTCCACAGAAATTTAGCGCCGGAAAAGGGAAGGTTATGGATAATGAAAAAGCAGACGGAGCAAAAGCACATGGAAGTCATTAGCAAAGAGCTCAGGAAATAAACGTATAGACTGTGGAAAAAACTTGAATAATCAGAAGCTTTGATGATTACGTTACCCAAATGCTCTCTAAAAAATACCTGACCTGGATAAAAAAGGTCGAAAATCGTAAATGCTTTTACGGTGATCAGACCAGGACGATGCTGGGAACACACACTTTTTTGAAATACTCGCGATGGATCCAGAACCTAAAAATGCTCGGGAAAAGAGTCGGCCAAATCACTGTCGATAATTTTATAACAAAAATGCTGAGTGACCTAATAGAGTGGCAATAAATAGGCAAATTCGTAGAAATAACGAGCGGAGCAGAAAAGCCTGAACGCTGCAAAAACAGAAGAATATTAAAGTACGGAAATATGGAGCGCCAACCTGAAGTAATACGAAAACCGTTTAGGCGACGGTTCCAAGAGGGATGGTTTTATACAGCTAATATACGGTTAATGCGGTACCAGCAATTATAATGCAATAAGCATTTTCCATATCAACCGAAAAAAAATTTCCCAAAAGGAAGAAGTCAGACCACGAAATTCTTGTTTTATATGCTTTATATTTGCTGCACCGGTACTATCTTATTTTGCCACTTCACGGACATCTCAGATTTTGTTGTTCCGGCATTGAGAGTGAAAAAATCTGAAAAAATTTGACTCTCTGAAACTCTTTCAAATTTTCCGTGCCAACTCTTATTTAATGATTTGATAAAGTACTGTCTTCGTAATTATTATTATAGCGAATCTTAAAAAACTTCATAATCGTCTGAATCACTGAACTGTTGAATATATAAACGCAAATGCTCTGTTTGTAAAATGCTCTTTGTTAACAGCACTACTATAGTAGCATATCTTCACAATTGAATGATTTACTATTCCTTAATTTGCGCTGCTTTTATACTCTCAGTTGTTTCGTTCGTCTTTTTGTAAAACGGTCTAGATTTTTTAGGAAGAGCCTTCTCGAATATTTGCTTGTTTATTGCTCTTTTTTGTATCTCATATTGGATGTCGCCTACTATGTATATATGTATGTGTATATGTCTGAGTAATATGCGCTCTCTTTTGGTGCGTTTCGTTCCTTCTATCCAAATACGTTTAATTTTGGAAACAAAAACTCGTGTTATGCCTACTGTGCAACGTTACCAATGCAAATTTTCAAGGGATCGCACTTTTATTATTGTTGTAAATTGTAATAAAGTAAAAAATAATAAGAGGAAATGAAATAAATTATGTCGAAGAAGTATTTTGTATTTCTTAAAATGTTGTATACTTTTTACCCCTTTTTTATTTGCGTGACTGTTGTTGTCCATTATCTGCTGTGCAGCTTTTGGAGCTTACAGAATTTAGATGTATGCAAAATTTCGCATTTTTTATTTACATTATAGCATTTTCTTTCATTGAGTTTGCTGTTTATTTTGTTGAAGTTTATTGGTGTTGAACTGAATTTGCCCAACAAAATTTTGGTGTCGGTATGTCAAAGTGTCAGTGCCGATTTTTGAAAGTGAATTTGGTCAGTGTTACAGCAGAGATACGAACGAAAATAAAAGTGCAGCCAAAAAAGTTAAAAAATTAGCTGAGTAATCAAAGGGAAAAGAGGGTTTAAAGCGAAATTGATACAATATTGCATTAAGTATAAGATAGAAGTATGGATATTTGACTGGGTTAATTTATTAATATCGCGCCATTGATTTTTCGATTTGGAATTGGGATCAGGAAAAACAAGTTCCACTACGCATACCCAAAAAATAATTTTCGAGCCTGCGAATTTTTCATTTTTTTTTTGGTTTTTGACTTTTAAGGTTTTTTTATTACCTACTAAAAAACGTTTGGTTGAAAGGCTCTAAAGATTATGTATTGAACATTTAATATTCAATATTAAAACATCCATGCGCCCAGTATTTATCTCAGTCGGAAAAGGAGAATCCTTGTCCAATATCATTCAAGCTGATACTTATTTATATATATAATTCTTCGCAACCATAATCATATTATGCCATGTTAAGACACAGTCCTTACTTACATTTAAAGATTAATATGGTAAGCAACTGCTTAGTGTCAACAGCAATGGGTTGATAATTTTGTTATATTTATACGAATAAGAGCGTGCGACAACATCGCGAGCTTGCGGTGGCTGGAGGAAGTCGTTCCAAACCTCCAAAGGCAAGGCACGAACGCGCGGTTTGAGGTGGTGGATAAAGCGCAAATCCCCACGGTACCAAAAGTTAAGGTATGGATACCATGCGTGATGAAGTCGGAGGATACACTGCGACTTCTGCAGAATCAGAATCCGAACATACCGACACAGGATTGGAAGGTACTTACTGTATCTCGGCCTACCGAGGATGGTCAGTTCTACATCTTCCAAATAAACAAGCAGGCGGAGGATATTTTGTACACGCAGCTTGGCAAAATGTCCTTTGGCACTGGCAAAATTTACATGCGACTCAGGAAAAGAAGTCCCGAGGATAAAAATCCTAACACGCTGGAAGTGGGCGAAGTCGAAAAGGACCTCAGAAGCCTAAGGGAAAAAAGACAGGTGGAGGTCCCTGACGTCACCACGAACGTGCTAGAAGAGGACCAACCGCTAAATGGTGCTGTGACTCGCACAGAGGAACACACGGCACAACATTCACGAGGGGCTGAAGGGGGCCTCGAATACTCTAAACCAAAAGGGCAAGAGGAGGACGACGACATCAAGACGAAGGTGCTGGAGGGGGACAAACAGCCCAATGGTGCTGCGAGTCCTACAGATAAACCTCCAACACAGTAAAGTGGCGTCGAGCGAACTCCTCCTAACCCTTGAGGAGGGTTCGTTTGACGTGGCGCTGATCCAGGAGCCGTGGCTCTCATCGGGAGGAAAGGTTTCTGGACTTAGCGCGCGCGGGTTTGGCGTTTACTACGCACAAACGGAAGGACGGGTGCGAGCTGTAGTAATGGTAAGGAAACAGCTGCATTCATATATGCTGCCTAATTACACCACCGAGGATCTCGTAGCGGTGGCCGTTGAGCAAAAGAATAAGCAGGCATTTATCCTGGCGTCCTGCTACATGGCCCATGCTGCGGAGGTTCCACCGATGGAGTGCAAAAGGCTAGTACAGGAGGAAGGGCGCAAAGGGCGGTTGGTCATAGGCGCAGATGCAAATGCGCACCACAATGCGTGGGGAGGAGCAGATACGAACGAGAGAGGCGAATCTCTATTTTGTTACATCCTGCAAACCAATTTGCAGATAGCCAACAGGGGAAATGTTCCTACATACATTGGTCCAACATCCAGCAATGTTCTGGATATTACATTGAGCTCCGAGCGTGATATATCAAGGTATGATTGGATGGTTCTCGATAGACCATCCTTCTCCGACCATGCGTATATAAGCTTCAGCATCCCACTAAAGAGGGTAGAGAAGGGAGGAACCTTTAGAAACCCTAGGGCAACGAATTGGACTAAATTCCAGAAACATGTAGAAACGAAACTGGGACAACCCAAAGAGGTTGCTAATGTAGAGGAACTGGAGGAGTCGAATGAATTCCTAACAAGGACGCTTATGACTGCGTATAACAAAGCTTGCCCTCTAAGAAGATTCAGAGGAAAAGCAAAGCCGCCATGGTGGAGCAATGAGCTGAGTCTTCTAAGAAGACAGGTAAAAGAAATGTTTAAACTCGCAAAGACCGCGGAAAGCGAAGCGTGTCGGGACGAGTACAGGGATCTACTGAGGATCTACAAGCGTGAAATTACCAGGGCGAAGAGAAACTCATGGAAAAGTTTCTGTACGGACATAGAGTGCTCCAGTGAAACAGCACGGTTGAAAAAAGTCCTAGCAAAGGGAAACATAGTCCAGGGACTAATAAAGAAAGAGAACGGGGAATGGTCACGTGATAGTGAGGAATCCCTTGAGGTGCTTCTCGATACACATTTCCCATCGGGAGACGGTTTAGAAGAACCAGCAGACATCACTCACACTTCGATCACGGAGCTAGTGGTGCCGGGCTTGGTGACCGATACCAAGATCGAGTGGGCAGTGAAGACGTTTTCTAAGTTTAAATCGCCGGGCCCAGATGGTATATTCCCGGCCATGCTACAATTCTCAAGCAGGGCGGTCGTGGAATGGCTTAAAATAATATTCGATGGGTGCATAAGACTGAATCATGTTCCGCACTCTTGGAGAACTGCTCGTGTAGCTTTTCTACCAAAGGCGGGGAAGATCGGTCACGTGTATCCCAAAGACTATAGACCCATTAGCTTAACATCATTTCTGCTCAAAACCTTTGAGAGGCTGATAGATGTGTACATAAAGTCCAACGTGGATGGAAAGCTGCTCTCCACAACACAGCATGCGTACACCAAAGGCAAGTCGGTAGACACCGCATTGCATAGGGTGGTAATAAGCATAGAGAAATCCCTGGAATATAAGGAGTATGCTCTAGGAGTATTCTTGGACATTGCCGGGGCTTTCAATAATGTTGCAAAATGGGCGATTATGGATGGTCTTAATTACATTAAAGTACATCCTGCCTTAATCAGATGGATCGGCTGCATGTTAAATTGCAGAAAGATTACATCACAATGGGGATTGTACGAGGCCACGAAATCAGTGGACAGGGGCACGCCGCAGGGAGGGGTGCTATCACCTCTGCTGTGGACACTGGTCATCAACCAACTGCTCAGGCAATTCGATGAGGGACCCGTAAAACTTACGGCTTACGCAGATGACGTTGCAATTGTCATAAGTGGAAAATGCCTTCCAACGATTAGTTCTTTGATGGATCGGGCGCTTCGGGATATTCATACCTGGGCATCTAATGTCGGGCTGAAAGTCAATGCGGAGAAGACGGATATGGTCTTGTTTACAAAGAGGTACAAGGTCCCAAATTGGACCAGGCCTAAGTTAGGAGCGGTGACCTTACAGGAGAAACCTTGCACAAAATATCTAGGAATCATCCTAGACAGTAAGCTGTCATGGAAGCTCAACGTGGAGGAGAGGGTCAAGAAGGCCTCAACGGCACTCTATGCATGTAAAAGAATGCTGGGGTGTACGTGGGGCCTATCGCCCTCTCTTTCTCATTGGGTTTTTACAGCGATTGTAAGCCCTATTCTATACTATGGAGTTCTTGTTTGGTGGAAAGCCACACAAAAAACAACATACCTCAAAAAATTAGAGGGGGTATGCAGACTATCGATGCTTTGCATTACGGGAACCCTGAAAACAACCCCGACGGCTGCACTGTATGCCATTCTGCACATTCCACCTGTAGACCTGGTAGCAAAGAACAAAGCATTAACGACCGCAACCAGGCTCGGTGCTTCGGGGCAGCTTGAGCGCCGACCATATGGCCATAGTAGTATAGCGTCCTCAGTCACAAGACGAACAGACTACATGATTCCCTACCTGCACTTTGAGGGAGATCTTAAGGCCACAATAGAGGTGGACGGTTGGCGCAAGGGTGCGCAAATGGCGGACGAGGCGATACATGTGTACACCGATGGTTCCAAAATAGTGGAAGGAGTAGGGTCTGCGGTATACTGCGCTGATCCGGAATTAAGCAGATCCTACAGGCTGCCGGATTACTGTAGCGTTTTCCAAGCGGAAATATTAGCCGTAACCAAAGCAGTAGAAACCCTGGAAGAGAATAGCTTAAGCTGCAACCGTGTTAACTTTTATATTGACAGTCAAGCAGCAATTAAGGCAATAATCTCGCATAGCACAGCATCTAAATGCGTGTTAGAGTGTAAGCAGTCTCTGGAGAGAATCGGGACAGGGAGAAGCATACATCTATATTGGGTCCCAGGGCATATGGGAATAGATGGGAATGAAAAAGCGGACGAATTAGCTAAAAAGGGCGCATCCCTTGAAGCTTGCTCCGTAGACGTCCCAATTAGATTGGGCGAGATTAAGCGAAGGCGAGAGGTGCACATGATCGACCAAGCAGAAAAGGCGTGGGTTCAAGCGCGGGGCTGTAAAGTGTCGAAGATTATGTGTAGGTCTTACAACCTTAGACTAACACAGTTGCTTCTATCATTAAAAAGAGAGGACTGTAGACTCATGACGGGTATTCTGACTGGACACTGCCTTCTGGCGTCACATGCCTTTAAATTAGGCTTGGTCAGTGATAGCAGGTGTAGGAAGTGCGGGTTGGAGGAAGAAACGATCGAGCACGTTCTGTGCTCGTGCCCTGCACTTGCCAGGCTAAGACTCCAGCTATTAGGAGTGATACAGCTGTCAGATCTAGAAGCAGCAAGTGGCTTAAGTCCTAGGAAGCTTCTAGTATTTGCCAAGAGGACGGAGTTATTTTATAACATAGGTCCTGGTTTTTGATAGGGTTTTTCAGTTTGGTCGTTAAAACAAACTTCTGGTAACACTACGGACTCAATCAGTCTATGTGAGGTCCTCATGGACCGGCCAGTTCAACCTACCTATACGAATAAGAATGAATTGTGAAGTACTCGTATAATTCGGAAAAACTATTAAAGAAATATTTTAGGAGTATTCCCTGTAGGAAACATCTCTTGCTCAAAACTGCTGCGCTTCTAGTGCTTTCTACCACTACTAGTTCGCCATCTATCTCTTCTACATGCTTTAAACTAGCGAAATAAACATGGCGATGTCCTAGGCGGTGGATATTGCATTAAATTTTCTAGTTACGAACTATGTAGATACAAAATTTCCACTTTAGATCTAGTTCTGTATTGGCACTTTTTCGATAGATCCCTACAAGTTGAAAAGTGTAGGGAAAAAGGCATACTCATAGTCGAAGCTCCTTAAAGCAGGTAGTAGTTTTTTTGACGGTGGCCTATTTCTCAAATATATCGCCAGTTTTATTGTAAACTTATGTTACTCAAAATTTTAACTTGTTGGTAAAAATAGGTAAGAAAGTTTTAATTTTCATAAAACTTCGCTACACAAGTTATATTCAAAGATCTCTGAACCGGGCATCTTTGCCCTTAGGGGGATTCTATGTATGTGAGCATAGTCTAACCAATCGACTCTTTGCGGTATCTTAAAGTCGCGAAAAACTTAAATTTTGGATTAAATCTGTTTACAATAAAACTGGCGATATCTTAAATATGAAATAAGAAAGTACAAACTGTCGATTTAATTACTGGAGAAAATCTAGCTACTAACGAAATAGTACTTGCTTAGAACTTTAAGTCTAGTTCCGAGTCAGAAATTTGTATCACTAGTTACTGACTTTCTTTGAGGGTTACAACTGATCCTCATTTGTATATGGGGTATTCCATTCCATTTCGACAAATTTTGAACCCGACCCCTTTAGAATTGGCTGAAAGTTTTTCTTCTTTTTCTAGCTTACGAAAGACGTTTTTCAGAATTTTTCAAATTTTTTCATCCAACTCAAAAAAAGTTATGAATTTTTAAAAAAACACCGTTTTTGTTTTCAAAATGCTATAAATTTTTCAAAAACTAACCGTTTGGGATCTTTTTTTTTTAAATTTGTTTTTAAATGTACTTTTCGGAAAAAATACAAAAAAAATTTTTAAGTTTTTTTTTTGTATTTTTTCAGTTTTTCGAGATTTTTCAAATTTCGCCATTTTTTTTTCTCATAAAAAACTTCAATCAATTCTGCAATCATCCCCACTAATCCCGGAGTGGGCCGATTATTATACTTTAAAATTTGTTTTGTATTTTTCCGAAAAGTACATTTAAAAACAAATTTAAACAAAAAAAAAAAAGATCCCAAACGGTCAATTTTTGAAAAAGTTATAGCATTCTGAAAACAAAAACTGTGTTTTTTTAAAAATTCATAACTTTTTTTGAGTTGGATTAAAAAATTTGAAAAAATTCTGGAAAACGTCTTTCGTAGGCTAGAAAAAGAAGAAAAATTTCAGCCAATTCTAAAGGGGTCGGGTTCAAAATTGGTCGAAATTGGATGGAATACCCCATACATACTCTTTCAGAGTACTCGATGGAACACCTACGGACGAAAGCTGTCAAAAAAATTGCTTGATGGACTACCCACAAGCAAAACTGGAGCTGACTCATGTACTTCATATTGGAGTACTAAAATAACAAAAATGGTGCACGTGATCCAACTATTTTTTTCAGGATTGTTGGAATAATGGTACCAAACCTGCTATTATATAAGCATAAAATACTATTCCAAACCAAAACATTTCGAGCCAAAACTCAATAAATAATTTATTTTAGACCAAACGCAATAATTACAAACAACTATCTGTCCTAACTTCGAATCCATTTGTCCGATAAATGTGATACAATACAAGTTTGGGCACCCTGTATAAGCAGGGAGCTTTTCTGTATGTTTTCTATACCTACGTTTTGGTTTTAACTTTTGCACATTGGTAAATACTAAAGAAGAAATCAGTTATTTACTCAGATAATGCCTCACGAATATTATTTGTAATTGTTCCTATTTCTGAGGAAAGTATTCGAAACCGGGGCACATTTTCAACTTCTATTTTAGTGATACGCTTTAATACACAGTCATAAGTAAGTAAAATGTTTTCTATAGAAATATCACCGGTATAAATCAGTTATGATCAATGCCAGCAGAGCTTCGAATAAAAACGCACAATTTTTTGCAGTCGGGGGTGTTTGGAAGGATCATGAGATGGTTACCGCTTAAAAAAGTACGAAACTCTTGAGGGCCCTTTGCCTATGGACTAGGAACGTGACAGAGCTTCAATTAGGATTCCTGTTTCGGTTGCGAATGCTTGGAGTCGGATGTATAATTGAAGCCGATCACTAGAAGCGTTTAATGGGAAAAAGTATAGAGCTTAAGAAAGCGCGTATTTAATTGGCCCCCATAAACTATTTTCACTTTATTCGGCTCAACAAAGCCAACACTTACACTTCGAATGATAGGAGGTAATCAAAAACTTAAAACGTATACGACAGCTGGAATCAGTAGTGGGACTTAGAACTTGTGAGCGCCAATCTCTAAGGCCCGGTTTTTCAGCAGTTGGTTAAGCTAAGCTTAAACTAAGTTTGCTTAAACTCTAGTCAAATTTAAACTCCAGTTAAACTACTGAGCAGTTTTTCAGTCACAGTTTAAGGCCGCCTTTGGGTATGCTTTTTTGTGCGGCAACATTGGTTTTTTTATTATCTAGCTAATTTGTAGATACGGCAACAGCTGGACTTTGTTTACCCAACAAACATGCAAACAAATTTTCCAGCGAAATATATATCTAGTTCCGAAGTGATATTCAGCATCATTATTTAATTATTCTTAAACCGGATAGTTCTTGAGTTGATATCCAACTTCATTCTCCAATTACTATCCAACCTTTGAGAAATTTTGTAAAATTAAAAGTTTTTGAGTTGATTTCCAACATCATTAATATTTTCAAATTCTTATCCTAATTTCGAGAGATTTTGATAAATGTATAGTTCTCAAATGGATATTCAACACAATTCTCCGGTTGATATCCTACATTGCATATCGAATTGAGGTGGAGTTGAAAAAAATTTCCAAGGTGGTACCACCAAAACCAACAGCTGTTTATTGTGAAAAATAAACACCTGGTCGATAGCAGTAATGAAACGTAATAAATCAAAAATAAATTATATATGCGGCCGCCGTGGTGTGATGGTAGCGTGCTCCGCCTACCACACCGAAGTTGCTGGGTTCACGCCCCGGGCAACGCAACATCAAAATTTTAGAAACAAGGTTTATCAATTAGTAGAACATTTTTCTAAGCGGGGTCGCCCCTAGGCAGTGTTTGCAAGCACTCCGAGTGCATTTCTGCCATGAAAAGCTCTCAGTGAAAACTCATCTGCCTTGCAGATGCCGTTCGGAGTCGGCTTATAAAAAAAATTTAAAGGAGCACGACGCAAATTGGAAGAGAAGCTCGGCCTAAAATCTCTTCGGAGGTTATCACGCCTCACCTTTATTTATTTTTTAAACTATATATATTTCATTTTTTTCGAAAAAATACTGTAATATGGAATCTCACATTTGAGTCCAGTTGGAGAACCACAAGCTGTTAATTAAATTTTTTCAACTTAAGTAATAGCATTTTTTGCTTAATAAAAAATTCCCTCTTTTGCTGAGTATGCTACGATTCTCGAGTTGAGCCACTGTTTCACCCTTGAGATTTTAGAAGTTTGCCTAGTTATCAACAAGAGCTCTAATGGTACTCATGCTTGTTGGATATATTCGCCGCCATTTCGAACACACGCAAATAACTGATAGGTTAACTAGAGTTTAATCCTGTTAGATCGTCCGCTTAAGCTAAGCTTAAACTTCAGTTAAAGTAGGCTGAAAAGTTGCAGAATAAATTTAAGCGTAGCTTAACTGACAAAGTTGAACTTGTACTGAAAAACCGGACCTAACACAAATTTATTTAATTTTCTTCTTAACTATTTTCTACATAGTTAAATATTTATTTGATAACTATGCAGTTCAATTAGGTGTATATGTATGAATAACGTACAGTTATGTATGTAGCTATCGACACATCCTCTCGTAAAACCCAACAAAGGATGTGCTCACATTGAAACCTCGATGTTACCCTTAACAATTTTAAAGAGTACACCCTAAGATGTCATAGCAGAAAAGCCTTTGCTAGTATAGCATCTTCAATATGCATACCCCGTATCACTTTTTGCTTGAACCGCAGCTAGATTCACAGCTCTTCTGAGTATCGCTGTTAGCATCGTGGCTCTAACTTAAGCCACCACAAAGACAACAGCAACGCAACGTAGTCTCATATAAATACTTCAGCGACATATCCTTTCTTTGTAGCTCACGTCATAGTCAGAATTGGATTGCCTCATAGACATTCATAAATGCATACTAAATACACGCGCATGCATATTCATTGCAGTTCATGGGGATATGCTACACAACTTCTTGTAATCTGCACATTTCTTGTTCTGTAAACGTTTTCCTTCCTCTTTCCCTATCATTTTGTATGCTACACTTTTGATATGCCCGTCGTGTTTACTGTATGGAGCGTAGATCTTAAGTATCTATGTGTGACCAAATGCTTTCCTATTTAAGTATTCTTGTTGCTTGTACTTACATATAAATGCGTATATATTTGCAGTTGTTGTTTAAAATTTTTTGTTTTTATACGCACTGCAACTCATTAATATTAAATTCGCTGTAATACGCAGTGTGCATACATTGCTATGTACATAAGTATTTATAGGTATCGTAATGACGCATAAGAAAAGATGAAAAACGAGCTTCAGCTTTGTACTTTGCTTCGGGTTTTCTTAAGTTGCGCAGAATGTACTTGGTGGTAAATACGCGCCTAACGACGTTCTCAGTCACATCGCATTAACAATTCATAGTTGTTATATTTTATGTATAGGGACTAATCAACAGGGACGGGTGCGGACACTTAAAGTTTAAGGCTTTATTAGAACATGAAAGTCCTCATGTATAGAAAAACCTATAACGTTTAAGCAGCCGATGAAGTACGTGACCCTGAGTTCCATATGGGAACTGGCCGGAGCAGGGAATTTGCAAAGTACGCGTTCGACGCTTCTTACCTCCTCCTTATCCTCACCAATTTTTCACAAACAAGCCATGCGGGGCGTATAAGTAATGTAACTTTTCATTGAAAGTTTGGTACAAATTTACAGCAAAAATATCGGGACCGACGCAGCAATAATCCGCAGGCGTAAAAGAAACATTTTAGCTCTGTTAGAAGATATTAGTTGTGTTTTTTTTTTACTTCTATATACGTTTACGCTTAAACTTTATATGGACTGGTAACCGACTAACTTTAAATACACCTCTGAAATTGCTGCGCATAAAATTTGTCCTACTAAATTTCAATACGCATTATACTCAGATGTAACTGAAATATGTTTCACCCTCTATACTAATCCTATGTATTCTATGTGTGTCCACAATTCATCGCAACTGATTCAGCTATATGTTATACCCTATGGCCATCAGAGGGTTGTGTCTCCGCTTTTCGGTACACCCTGTGCTGTAGCTAGTTATTTAACCACTGCCGCCAGATTGGTCTCCTAAGCATTATCTAAGCGAGGATACGCGTTTTTTTACGCGCAAACGTAAACGTGTGCGCGTGTGAAAAAAAATACGGCTATTTTCAGTTAAAGTCGAACATTTTCATCACGACATTTAAGACCTGTATTTGCAGTCGACCTCTGTTCTAAATTATTACCGAAAGCTTTTTGTATTGAAGTGAATTTTTTAAATTTCAAATCAGTTT
This sequence comes from Eurosta solidaginis, assembly GCF_040869045.1. Lineage (NCBI taxonomy): Eukaryota > Metazoa > Arthropoda > Insecta > Diptera > Tephritidae > Eurosta > Eurosta solidaginis. The sequence continues at coordinate 171,959,537 of NC_090321.1, read as the reverse complement.
TTGTTGCTAAGTTGTTGTTGTTGGAACGATAAGGACACTCTCCGAAGGTTTTGAGGTGTGTTATCGATGTCGATGGGCCTTTGCCGGATAAAGATCCGGATATAGATAGGTCGTACCGCCCCCACCCCCTGGTTCCATGAGAAATTTTGAGTTGCCGTAGTCTCGGCTGCTAAAGGTACGGGATTCGCAACGAGAAGGTGAGGTTGACAATCGAGTTGGAGGAGCTATAAATTGCGCTAGCAATCCTTTGAAAGTGTTGCGCTACACAACCCCTTAAGTAATTTGGGCATCTTAGTCTCTTATTAGACATGTATTCTTAGCTCCTCAACACGCTATGGTAGCTGTTAGCGTTAGCGTAGTCATTGGAAGTGGTATGCTATATGGAGGAATATAGAATGTAAGCTACGGTATAGTGACTAATGTGGGAACAATGTGCATATGTATGTGGTAGAGTTGATATGAGCGAAATCAGATAGCAACTTGAAAGGAAGCAAAAATTAACGGATTGTTATCGATGCATTAAGGGCGTCTGATCCGTTTTTTATAGAGGAATTATTCGTTTGTTATGCATGAGTTATTGACGAGGTATTGACAATGCATATACGAGTTATGGATTTGTAATAGAATTGTTATAAATCTGTCTGCTATCGATAGTCGACACAATGGGCGGGAACGAAACCAATTGTGTTTTGCGTAAAGAAATAGAAACAGGATTATTAGTAATTGTACATAGGAATTTGTATAATAGTTGTGTCTTTTTTTTTGTCACTTCTATATACGTTTACGCTGAAACTTTATATGGACTGCTAAGCGACAAACTTTAAATACACCACTGAATTTGCTACGCATAAAATTAGTACTACTAAATTTCAATACGCATTATACTCAGATGTAACTGAAATATGTTTCACCCTCTATACTAATCCTATGTATTCTATGTGTGTCCACAATTCATCGCAACTGATTCAGCTATATGTTATACCCTATGGCCATCAGAGGGTGGTGTCTCCGCTTTTCGGTACACTCTGTGCTAGGTATTTAACCATTGCCGCTAGATGGGATAGACATTATCTAAGCGAGGATAGGCGTTTTTTTTCACGCGCAAACGAAACGTATACGCGTGTAAAAAAAAACACGGCTAATAATTAAAATATGTCTGTATTTCGTCTTTTAATTAAACATCACAGTAAAGGAATTTAGGAACATACGTTTTGTTTGTATTTGGAATATTCAAAAATGAAAACTCGCAGGAACAGCTGGTGACGTGTTAGCAGGCAAACTAAACCAGAGCCGATGGCAACTTCCAAGTCGCCACTGAACACCGAATTTTCTCTCTTAACGAAAGAAAATGCTGGATCAGGAGGACGATTGGAAGTTAGCCGTTGCTTGCTGAAAAACGAAAAATAGATAAGTCGAGGGCGGCTACCATGTAGGAAATTAACTAGGACACTGGACTAAACAGATAGTAAAACTTTTCAATTAATTATCGAACAGTTTCGGTATAGAAAAAAAAGTTATTTTGATGTTCCCGATATGGTATCTTTCGAGAAGCTATTTTGTTATCGAAAAACTATCTATTTATATCGAAAAGCTATCGATATGTATCGTTGAGTTAACGATTATTTACAGAAAGTTGAGCTTCCCCTACCAGGGCAGCTATTACCTAACCTAACTAAATCGGCAAGAAACAGACGAAACGCTTTTCTATAATCCCGAAAATATTTGGTGCTCGTAAACTTACCTATGTATGTTGTGGTTCAACTTTAACAACTTTGTATTACGATTGGAATTTGCTGAACTAAAACTCAAAAAGTTGTAGAAATAGTAGAACATTATTTGAAATTTTATACCTCTTTCATTCAAAATACAATTGCCGTGGAATAACTCCGATAAGTGTATGTAGATATAACGTTCATGTGGTTTCTTGCCTGTGTGCCTAAGTATGTCTATTAAAATTTATGTGCATTTTGTTTCGATTTCATTCACGTGACTTGTAAATTATCCACTCATATAAAAAAATCACTCGCTTACAATGTTCCAAGAAAGTGACAAACGGGTACTGTTTAGGCCAGCAGGCTAACCCCAAAGGAAAATTAAGGGCCGGCCACCCTAATGCAATCTAATGCAAAACCGCTTATTTGTTACGGCCGTTAGCACTTATACTAAAGGGAAAAGTGACGTTTCGTTAAGTTACCCCGCCAAAGGCCTGTTAGCTTTGGGGGTAAACGGAATGCGTGGAAAGGAAACTCTTTTACTTGGATTAAAACCGCAGCAGTTTACGCACGCTCGAACGTCTTGAAGCCGCAAGTTAAAACCACATCAAACGTCACACCGCCAGAACGCAGAGTCCCTGGATATATTAAAGGTAATATTGTAGCAATTGCATGCTTGCACCTTTAAACTCTCTTTCTGTTATTTTCCACTGCATATTTTGTGAAATAAAGTCTATTGAAATTTTAATATTAATCACTGCCTTTCTTTCCTAACCTCCATCGAGAGAAACTAGTCTGGAATCCGCCAGCTCAAGTTTTCAGGTACTTACATATAAGTAGAAGGGTGTTAAGAGAAGGATGAACATATCCGAATGCTGTTCTTGAGATACTTTCCTTGCTTACATATTTATTTCTAGTCGTAATTTATTTGTAATCTAGTTGCAAAAAATATTATGATGTCGAATTTAGAAAGATTGTCTCTTTTGATGGAGGTGTGATAGTTCAAAATAGTTCGCGTGCACTTTCTTGACAAACAATCCCGGATTAGTGTATATAGAAACACTCCAGAGTTTAATGAGTATATTTACCAAGAAAATCATTGTAGTAGCGCCCTCTTTCTGCGAGTTATTTGAAGTATGTGTAATCTTGTTGGAAAATTTGTTTTTACGCAACCGCCAATACTTTTTAAAAATGTCTGTTGAAGAATAATTTAGGACATGGCTATGCTTTGTTCGTGTTTAACTTCATGTTTCCAACAATTTTTTTGCAGCTAGAATATTAAAGATTGCAGTCTCTTGTTTAGAGAAAAAAACACCTTGCAGAAAAAGGCAAAGTACTGTTAAATTATTTCTATATTTTATGTACTACTATGTTTTTTTTATGGCATTACATAACTTGAGTGTTATTAATTCAAATAAAATTCAAGTACAAGGTATTTCAAATTGCAAAGAAAGGTTTGAAAAGTCTTAAGTCTTACTTAATATGCCAAAGCAATCTAAGAAGGAACTAAAACATGATTTTTATAGCCAAGTACTGAGTAATATGAATATTGCTTTTCGCAAGTCGTAAGGTTTTCAGGGTAGGTTACTGTTGTTGTAGGAGTGTTTAACCTATCCAATAGGTGTGACCACTCACTTATTGTCATTGAGCTGTTGTTGTTGTAGCAATGCTTTGCCCCATCCACTCACTAATTGTCTTCAATACCTTCTAACGAGAGTTGCTGTTTCAATAGGGTTGAACCAGCGAGATAAGGATATTAGAGAGATGGGTTCCACATTGCAATTGAAAAGATGGTTGGTGTCGTTTGGGTGCACATTACAAGAGAGATATACATACACTAGGTATGCTCGTCTTTTTCGAACGGCTGAGTTTTTAGCGCCTGATTTCTTTATAGTGCTCAGGGATATGATTTCTTAAGTTCCTGAGATGCGGCCTCTTCAATCAGATGTCTGCTGAGATGCCCAGGTATCTTAGTATTCAGCAGAAACTGTTTGTTCAGTATTTCAGGGAATGAATTTTCAGATGGGATGGCCAGCAAAGGTTCCGAAATAGACAGAGGCGGAGAGTGAAGGGGAATATGAGATAAGGGCAACATAGTTACTATGGATCAAGCTGATATCGAGGTTTCAAACTCCTTATGACCATGTTTAGATAGAGAAGGAAGGAAGTACTTACTCATCGCAGGTACGTCGGTGACGTATACAAGCTCTTTCTGTAGAAGCTGTCCGGATGTGAAGGAAGAGGAGTCCACTCATAACATTCTCTGCGTATGTCCATGACTGCAACAAGACGACTCAGATTTTGTAGCGCACGGATTTTCGGCAGTCAGGCCCAGAAAACAAGTGGTTCCTTGAGGACTACTAAAGAGTAAGTAATCTGGTTAGATGAATAGGCCGCCACCTGGTACTCACCAATGGCACTCACAATTGACAAAAATGTCTTTGAGTGAAAGAAGTGGGGTAAATTATCACATACGCCTCTTAACCTAACATCACCCGTAATACATCGTTTAGCTACAAGTCAAAGAGAGCACTATTTAAATAGGTGCAATAACCGTAATAGTAGACTCTGTCACATCCTGGCAGCGAATATTACCAGCTCCAAACTAGCGAATAACTTTTGTATTAGGTGAATGTGTTGATTTTAATTATGCCCCTTCGAAGTGCTTTCTAATGACAATTTTAATGTTGTGTTGTCCTACGTAGGTGGTAATAGCCCCCCTTTGCAGATATTTGAACGCGTTCTAAAATGGTTCACGCTTTCTTACGTGGCTCTGAATAATCTGGGTTTCAGGACATACAGATATCCTTGACAACGGTTAGGCTGCTATCTTGGCCCGAGCATGTTCTTGCGAAGTAAATGTGGCTTTCAGAGGAAACTTTAGGACTGGCGTGGTTAATTCTTCTCTGATTCAGTTAAGAAAGTGTTAGAATGGCACCACCTCTTTCCAGGCAAAGAGGTTGAAGAAACCGTCCAATAAGGTAAAAAGGGGTAGACCCGGACGGGTTTGCCATTACGATGGCTATAAAAGGTTCAGTTACCTGCCGCTTGTCTTCAATTTGCCTCGGTTCATCTTTTTCATCCCTCAAAAATTGCAAAAGGCAAAGTTGGTACCGCGTCGAAAGTCTGGGAAATCAGTCAACGAAAGATACTCATATTATCTGCATCTCTCCTGTCTCCAGTGGCCAAGATACTTGAAGCTTTTCTTTTCCCTTATTTCACCGTACATCTGCGGCTTGCCAAACACAAGTATGGCTTTCGGAAATTATGTAGCATCGCAACTGCACTTAACCCCATTATCTAAAACTCCACCAAAGAATAGTACTCGTATCGCTAGACTGATCAAAAGCTTTTCACACAGTCAATCACGGGACTTGGATAGACTCGTCCATCTTGTCTCAAAAGGGGGCAAACTATTTGAATGGTAGGCAGGCATCGATCCAGTTAACGAACGTAACATAAAATTTTTGGGTGTTTAAACAAGGGGTACCTCGGGGAGGTGTTCTGTTCCTTCTGCTGTTTAATCTCTACATAACAAAACTCCCTTTCCCACCACTCACTTGGCACAATAATATACCAAGTCTTCAATGACCTTGTTTCGAAATGAACGTGGCTAAAATCGGCAAGTTTGGACGTCCACGTCGATGGCATTACGGTACAGAGTGTATGACACCCAACTGGTTGTAAATTTTTTAATTGAATTGTCTTTTGGTTCGCACGCAGCCGCTATTGCGCCTAAAGTCAGAGTCGTTACTATATCCTCAGCCCCTTTCTGGAAGAACTTTGGCAAAAATTAAAAAAACGCCCATAGCTGTTTACAAAGCAACTTGGCAGCCGCTTGTTTTGTATATGTTTCCGATTTGTTAAAAAAACTTAAAAGAAACATGTTGGAGAAAGTTACAGGTCTGCCAAAAAACAGCGCTCAGAACTACCACTGGATGTCTCCTTTTGACACCTGCAAAATGTTTAAATCATAAAGCATATATACTCCGCATAAAAGAGATAAAGAAAATGCTAAACTGTTAAATTATTAGAAAAGTGGACATCAAAACAGACGACTGATAAAGGCGGCTCGCTACCAGGCTTTTAAGGGGACGTATCCGTAAACCCATATAAGAGATCTGGCACACAATATTTGTTAGCCGTGTGAGCTAGGAAGGCTCTCAGGTGCATCCACCTAGGCCGGTAAGGTCTTGTGCCCATTTTCTAACAATATTTTCCCCTAAGAACTTCTTTTCCATGCCCTAACAATAATGACTTATCCCTAAGTCTATTGTTCCACTAAAAACTTTAATTTATCCCCATCTCCTGAATGAAATTATTATCCCACAGCAATCTAGTGTTCGAAAGAAGCATTCCTGTGAAAGTGCTTTGAATTTAGTTATAGCGAACTGGAAAAAAGACCTAAGCAGGAATAAACATATAATAGCTGTATTTTTGGATTTAAAACGCGCATTTGAGACGATAGACCAAAAGCTATTAATAAAAAAGCTAGCAAACATAGGTGCCACTGGTAATAAGCCAAGATGGTTTGAAGACTTCCTCATTAATAGAAATCAACGAAGAATAGTTGGGAAATCCTTATCGGAGAAAAGAGAGGTAGTAGTTGGCCTACCGCAAGGGTCGGGGCTGGCACCAATACTATTCAATATTTATATCAATGATATAACTAATTCTATAAACTACTGTGATATTAAACTCTTCGCGGATGATACACTACTGATGCTTAGTGGAGAAAATATAACTGAAATATATAATAAAATTCAAGAAGATCTGAATAGTGTTTATGATTGGTTATGCGCGAACTGACTTTAACTGAATGTCAACAAAACCAAATGTATGGTAATTTCCAGAAGAGATTTCCGGAATAGTGACCAACAAAATTTAAATATTAACCATGAAGTAATCGAAAAAGTTAATACCATGAAATATTTGGGAATAAAAATAGACGATAAACTCAATTTCAATGAGCACGTTGATTATACATTGGGAAAAATAGCTAAACAAATATATTTTACACAGAGAACCTGCCAATATTTAAATAATAAATACAAGGTAATGTTTTATAAACCGATAATCGAACCACAGTTTATTTACTGCCCGACTATATTTTTCATATTTCGAGATATACAATCTACAAAAGCAACAGAACTGAGCTATGAGATTCATTCTCAAAAAACGCTATGACACAACTATCAGAGACATGCTCTCTGCTCTAAACTGGCTAAGCATTAGACAGAAACTTTTTTATTTTACCATGAAATTTATTAAGAACATAATAGTAGGTAATTTGACTGCGTACTTAAGGAGTAACATCAAATATGTAAAAGATATGCATCCTGTAAATACTCGAAGCAAAAATACCTTCACCCTACCTGCTTATAAAACTGAAGCAGACAAATGTTACTTGTATTATAAGGGACTAAAATGCTATAACTGGCTACCTAATGATATCAAATCATGTAATGCCAATAGATAGAAAAAAAATTGTATATTCATTGCAAAACACTACCAATTTAGTACTGTATAGGCAGGCTTCCATAGAATCAATAAAAATGTATGCTTAGCATTCTGATATGAGGCGTCTTTCAACAATTTCATTTCCAAGTTCTCGTGCGCATACAATAAAAGTCCAAAGCACATACTGCAATGCATTACTCGATCATATCAGTGTATCGCCGTTCGGATGTTGCGTTCGCGCTTTGCGAACATGCGTAAAAGTCGCCGAAGCACATAGTGCAGCGCATCACTCGATCATATCAGTGCATCGCCGTTCGGATGTCGCCTTCGTGCTTATTCGTAAACGGCCTTCATACCAGAGATAACTGGCATCAAAATAATCTTGGCATGATTCGGAGGTCTGCCACAGTTCAACACCATATGGTAGTTTATAGATATAAAAGCCAAATTAAACTTCCTTAACCCTAATGCCATAGTCGTAACCATACCCATATCCATAACCCTCTCCAATGTGATCGATTAATCGTGCCTTAATCTAAAAATCGTGAAAATTTCATAAAAATGAAGAAAACGCAAATAATTATAAACATATTCCAGAAAAAATTTGTCTCTTAGTCATAACGTATCCAAAACAATGAATAAAATCTACAAAAAGTTATTAAATTTACCAACTCTAATATTTTTAGGTTATGGATATGGCGAAAAACCAAAAACCAATTGGTTGGTTATGATATGGTTATGGCGTTAGCGTTATGGTATGGCACCATTAATAGATTACATTGATTTCCATAAGGTAGGTTCGATCAGCTGTTTTATCTGGTTGTGGTTTTATGGTTATAAGTTACCACTATTTGGGCCTTAACTAGGTTAGAATTATATGTTAGTCTAGTTAAGATTATTATATATATATACATTGTTAATAGATATAAGCTAGGCTTAATAAAGCTGTAATAAATAAATAAATAAAAATAAAGTGCGGGTTCGACTCCCACTCCCGGGAGAAAAGGCTTTGAAGAGATTTACGAGGTATAATCGAAACAGCTGTCGCCTTGTCCGCCCTGATGTCACGTTGTTTAAATTTGTCCCAAATTATTAAATAAAAAATAAATACAATTAAATTCCGCAAAGAAAATCAATTATTTTAAAGTATCTTCAGGGCACGTTTGGCATTAACCTCAAATAAAGAAAAGCAAGTATTCTGATACATACATAAGCTTCAAAAGCGTTGCCTTCGAAAAGCGTTGCAGTAGAAAAGAAGGTTGAATTTCATATTGAATACCAAAGCTTAAGCAACAAATATAGTCATCTGGTATACGCTTGAACATGTATATATAAATATAAATTTGTGTGTGTAAACTCACTCAATTCGGCAGTCGACATAGTCAAAATTGCCGACAACGACTCATAATATATATGAAAAATTATAGCATAGACAAGATTACTAGATGAGTTTTGCAAAATATAAACCTCGTCGCAAACAAATATGAGTAAACCTGTATTCATTACAAATATGCATTTGCGCATGCGTTTATACGACAAAATGCCAGTAAATCTTGTGCATTTGAGGCTATTTTTCCAAGAGTGATCGAATTTTGGTCAAAAGTCAAGTTAACGAAAGACTTAAGAAGCAAACTTGTTGTGCGCTAATCACTTAAGTCTTGACTTTTCTTTTTAATTAACAAGGTTACAAAAAATAAATATGCAATGCATTGTTGATGATTAGAAAATAAAATGAAAAATGAAATTTTCAAATGTTGCTGCCAGCCACATTTTTGCTGTCTTTGACGGGATAATAGGAAAGTGAATCAATTTAACCAACAACACCCAATTTAAAAAAAAGGAAAAAATAACACCGCGTTACACACATTCTGTCCTATGGACCAAATATACTTTTTCGGAAAGGGGAGAAAAAATAAAAATACACGTGTATCGACGATTTTCATGTACACCTCAGAATTTTATTTATGGACAAAGTATAAAGCTTGTAGTGTCCGTCTGTCCGCCTGTGTGAAAAACTTTGGATCGATTTTTAACCCTTTTTCCGTGATCCAATCGAGCTGAATTTTTGAAGGCAGACTCGTGGAAATGTCTGTATCACGTCAAAAATAGATTTTTATCAACTCTCAGGTTTTCCTGAATTAAAAAAAAAAAAAAATTGTTTCACTTTTTTCGGCATAACTTGAAGGGACTCCAAATTTTTAAACTACTGAGGCGTTCCGAAACAAAAAATTGCTTTTCAACCCATTCTACTACATATATTTGTAGTTTATCAATTGCAACTTTCTAACACTAAACGGTTTATGACTTTTAAAACACTTACAACAGGTATGACAGATGAAACATTGAATTGCACAACCAATATTGCATGATTTAAATTCGTTTAATTTATTGTTTGATACAACACACTCTGTGCCGTTTGTGTGTTTGTTCCGATCAGCCGACAGTTGCGCTACTAGGAGACGTACACTTTGACAATTGTTTTATTTCTGTTGTGCGAAAACGTATTTCTATATATTTCATCTGCCAAAAAATGCAGTGCCCGACTCGAAATAACTGTTGTTACGTTTGTGGCTTATTTGCACCAAGTAAAAATTTTAAAAATATTATGAAAACAGTGGTTAATTCGTTTCAGAAAATATTCAAGACTGCTTATGTTCCTTACTTGTGGTATACTCCGGAAGTCGTGTGCGACTATTGCTATAGAAATTTATGCAAGTTTACTGATGGAAGGCCAACAATAAAGTACGCTGTACCAACAATTTGGCTAAAGTACCAAGAGCATAATTGGAAAATATGATGCGATCTGAAAGTGGTCGGATTACTGATGGGTGTTATGCGTAGCTTTCCAAGCTACCAGTGCTTTTCGTGTACATGGGAAGGTCGAAAAGAGATCAGCATTAAACTGAATTTAAGTGGAAGCCGCGAACATGCTGAAAAGTAGGCGTAGAAAGTATAGAAAATCTACCATTGGTGCAGCCTTCTCAAATCATTTTGCCACCACTACACATTAAGCTCGGTGTCGTATCAAATTTTGATATAACACTGGATCGTGAAAGCCAGGCGATTGCAAAATTTTTTCGAAATTCATGCAGGTATTTTTTTAAGAAGGCATTCAGTAACTTTATTTGTTTTAATGGCAATGGTCCGCAGATAAAAAAAATAATTGCAAGTTATAAATTTGCATCAAAATTTAATGCTATCGAGCAATGTGCATGGAAAGGCACAGTTGCCATTATTGAGCAGTTTCTTGGCAACACACGAGCTGCCAATTATAAAAATACTAGCAGACCCGGCAGACATTGTCCTGCCCTAAATTTGGTCTATCTGCATACATTTTAATAAGATTTATCCGTCTAACTCTGCCCTTCCCCTCTTCACTTTTTCTTAATCCTTTTATTCACTCATCCCTCCGTCTTTTTCGCTTCATCTATCTCTATCTTCGTCTCGCTCTATCTCTTTCTCAGTCTCCTTCTCCTTCCCTCTCTTCTCTTATCACAAATTCTTCTCATTCTTCTTCATCATTTATTGTCAGTCCAAGAGAGTGGTACCTATTTTGTTCCAGTCCGATTCCAAGTCCCAGTCCCACTCCGAGTCTCAGTCCCAGTCCGTCTCTGGTCTACTTCCCTGAAAAAAGGATCGTAAATATTAATATAAGCAAATTTATTTACCAAATTTCAGGCAAATCGAATAGGACGTATGTAAGTAGGTATGTGGGTATTATTAATTCATGTCTTTGTTTCGGCTTCGCATGCATATTTATCAGTATTGCCAGTTGATGTGACTAAATAGAATATCACAATGAAAATTACTTTAAAGCTCTCAGCAACAGCTTTCATTTGATATCAATATTACACACACATTCTAGGGGTATCCGGGTCCACGTTTTGGCCTATATATCGAGACAATAATCAACAGTAGGTATGAAAACTACCCTGTACTAAAGCACACATCAACAGCTTCAATTTGATACCCATAATGTAAAAACACGTCCTAGTGGCAAATATCTCGAGACTCTAGTAACAAATAGGTATGAAACTTACCCTGTATTAAAGCACTCATCAACAGCTTTCATTTGATATCCATATTGTATAAACACATTCTAGGGGTAACCGGGTTCACGTTTTGGCCTATATCTCCAGACCCTTGTTAACAATAGGTATGAAAACTACCCTTTACTAAAGCACTCATCAACAGCTTTCATTTGATATCCATATTGTATAAACTCTGTCTATGGGTACCCGTGTCCACGTTTTGGCATATCTCGAGACCCTAGTCACCAATATATATGAAAACTACCCTTTACTAAAGCACTCATCAACAGCTTTCATTTAATATCCATATTGTATAAACTCTGTCTAGGGGTACACGGGCCCACGTTTCACATTCTAGTGGAACCCGGGTCCACATTTTGGCCTATATACCGAGACCCTAGTCACCAATATGTATGAAAACTACCCTTTACTAAAGCACTCATCAACAGCTTTCATTTGATATCCATATTGTATAAACTCTGTCTATGGGTACCCGTGTCCACGTTTTGGCATATCTCGAGACCCTAGTCACCAATATATATGAAACTACCCTTTATTAAAGCACTCATCAACAGCTTTCATTTAATATCAATATTGTATAAACTCTGTCTAGGGGTACACGGGCCCACGTTTCACATTCTAGGGGAACCCGGGTCCACATTTTGGCCTATATACCGAGACCCTAGTCACCAATATGTATGAAAACTACCCTTTACTAAAGCACTCATCAACAGCTTTCATTTGATATCCATTTTGTATAAACTCTGTCTATGGGTACCCGTGTCCACGTTTTGGCCTATATCTCGAGAACCTAGTCACCAATAGATATGAAAACTACCCTTTAATAAAGCACTCATCAAAAGCTTTCATTTGATATCCATACTGTATAAACTCTTTCTAGGGGTACCCGGGTCCACGTTTTGGCCTCAATCTCGAGACCCTAGTCACCAATAGGTATGAAAACTACCCTGTACTAAAGCACTCATCAACAGCTTTCATTTGTTATCCATATTCTATACACACATTCCAGGGGTACCAGCGTCCACGTTTTCGCTTATATTTCGAGACCCTAGTTACCCGCGGGTACGAAAAATACCCCGTATCAAAGTACTCATAAACAGCTTCCATTTGATACCCATATTGTACAAACATATTCCAGGATTACGCAGGTCCACGTTTTGATCTCAAGACCCTAGCCAGAACGGGATAAAATTTTATCCTATGTCTGTCTCCTGGTCCTAAGCTACCACTCCACCAATTTTCAGACAAATATGTTCATCCGTTCCTTCCTCTTCAATCACTCTTTATCTACTAAAAAAGCGCATCAAAATCCGTTGCGTATTTTTAAAGGTTTAAGCATTCAAAGGGACATAGGGACAGAAAAAGCGACTTTGTTTTATACTATGTAGTGATGTACATCCACACATACCTATAAACCTACGCCCGAAGTTAAATAACGCAGCGAATGCTATATATGTACGTATGTATGTATCGCACCATCCTCACTCAAAAGCAATTAGCGCGAACAATTCACAGCGAACAACCACACAAATACATCTTTTGTTAAAAATGTTACTTTTGTTTAAACAATTTGGCTGATATAAGAAAGGAATCGAGTATTTTTTTTTTTGATGCAGATCGAAGGTAAATAGTTCATAGTTTTACTGAAAAGTAGAATTTTTTAAATCCATCCATCCGTTTATGAGTTATAGTTGTGTAAACAAAAATGTTATGATTATTTACTACATTTTGGCAATTTGCCACGCCCCTATAATATATACCTTCAAATTATATTAACTGTACCATTTCACGTAGCTAAGCTTTCAAATGCAAAAAACTGTTTTAAAAGCGGAGCATTCTGTGTGAAGTTATGTGCGTACATGGCATTTAGCGACTTTATTTTATACGATTTATAGAATATAGATATAGATATAGATTGTTGCAGAAATGATTTCGGCATATGGGGAAATGAGCATATTAATGTCGTCATTTAGATTTTTTTCCCTGATGTTTTAGGAGCTTGTAACGATGAGCATGGTGAAAGGTCATCAGGACATTGCGACTATTGAAAAGCGCTTTAAAAGACAAGACATTACGCATATGCCTGGCGAATACTGTTGGTCTATTTGTCGCGATACTGACACAAATGCTTACAAACGCAAAAATAAAAGGCCTAAGTTTCTTTAAAAGCATTGAAATTTTTAATGTAACAATTTTTAATTTTAATATAATAACATTAATTTAAAACAAGTAAGGAAGGCAAAGTTCGGGTGTAACCGAACATTACATACTCAGTTGAGAGCTATGGACACAAAATAAGGGAAAATCACCTCGTGGTAAAATGAACCTAGGGTAACCCTGGAATGTGTTTGTATGACATGTGTATCAAATGGGAGGTATTAAAGAGTATTTTAAGAGGGAGTGGGCCATAGTTCTATAGATGGAAGCCATTTAGGGATATCGCCATAACGGTGGACCAGGGCTGACTGTAGAATTTGTTTGTACGATATGGGTTTCAAATTAAAGGTATTAATGAGGGTTTTAAAAGGGAGTGTGCCTAAGTTCTATAGGAGGACGCCTTTTCGAGATATCGCCATAAAGGTGGACCAGGGGTGACTCTAGAATTTGTTTGTACGATATGGGTACCCCTATGAAAGGTGTTAATGAGTATTTTAAAAGGGAGTGGGCCTTAGTTCTATGGGTGGACGCCTTTTCGAGATATCGCCATAACGGTGGACCAGGGCTGACTGTAGAATTTGTTTGTACCATATGGGTATCAAATGAAAGGTGTTAGTGAGTATTTCAGAAGGGAGTGGGCCTAAGTTATATAGGTGGACGCCTTTTCGAGATATCGCCATAAAGGTGAACCAGGGGTGACTCTAGATTTGTTTGTACGATATGGGTACCCCAATGAAAGGTGTTAATGAGTATTTTAAAAGGGAGTGGGCCTTAGTTCTATGGGTGGACGCCTTTTCGAGATATCGCCATAAAGGTGGGCCAGGGGTGACTCTAGAATGTGTTTGTACGATATGGGTATCAAATTAAAGGTATTAATGAGGGTTTTAAAAGGGAGTGGCCCTTAGTTGTATATGTGACGGCGTTTTCGAGATATCGACCAAAATGTGGACCAGGGTGATCCAGAACACCATCTGTCGGGTACCGCTAATTTATTTATATATGTAATACCACGAACAGTATTCCTCCCAAGATTCCAAGGGCTTTTCATTTCGCCCTGCAAAACTTTTTCTTCTACTTAATATGGTAGGTGTCACACCCATTTTACAAATTTTTTTTCTAAAGTTATATTTTGCGTCAATAGACCAATCCAATTACCATGTTCATCCTTTTTTCCGTATTTGGTATAGAATTATGGCATTTTTTTCATTTTTAGTAATTTTCGATATCGAAAAAGTGGGCGTGGTCATAGTCGGATTTCGGCCATTTTTTATACCAATACAAAGTGAGTTCAAATAAGTACGTGAACTGAGTTTAGTAAAGATATATCGATTTTTGCTCAAGTTATCGTGTTAACGGCCGAGCAGAAGGACAGACGGTTGACTGTATATAAAAAATGGGCGTGGCTTCAAACTAATTTCGCCCTTTTTCACAGAAACAAGTTATCGTCCCAGAATGTAAGCCCCTACCAAATTTCACAAGGATTGGTAAATTTTTGTTCGGCTTATGGCATTAAAAGTATCCTAGATAAATTAAATGAAAAAGGGTGGAGCCACGCCCATTTTGAAATTTTCTTTTATTTTTGCATTTTTTTGTACCATATCATTACTGGAGCGAAATTTTGACATAATTTACTTATATACTGTAAAGATATTTAATTTTTTGTTAAAATTTGACCTTAAAAAAACTTTTTTTTTAAAAGTGTGCGTGGTCGTTCTCCGATTTTGCAAATTTCTATTAAGCATACATATAGTAATAGGAGTAACGTTCCTGCCAAATTTATTATGATATCTACAATGACTGCCAAATTACAGCTTGCAAAAATTTTAAATTACCTTCTTTTAAAAGTGGCGGTGCCACGCCCATTGTCCAAAATTTTACTAGTTTTCTATTCTGCGTCACAAGTTCAACTCACCTACCAAGTTTCATCGCTTTATCCGTATTTGGTAATGAATTATCGCACTTTTTCGATTTTTCGAAATTTTCGATATCGAATAAGTGGGCGTGGTTATAGTCCGATATCGTTCATTTTAAATAGCGATCTGAGATGAGTGCCCAGGAACCCACATACCAAATTTCATCAAGATACCTCAAAATTTACTCAAGTTATCTTGTTAACGGGCGGACGGACGGACATGGCTCAATCGAATTTTTTTTCGATACTGATGATTTTGATATATGGAAGTTTATATCTATCTCGATTCCCTTATACCTGTACAACCAACCGTTATCCAATCAAAGTTAATATACTCTGTGAGCTCTGCTCAACTGAGTATAAAAAAATTGGTTTTTTAATGAGCTGAAACCGTTACAAAAAAAAACCGATAACCATTAAAAAAAAAATAAATCAGGAAAATCTGAGAATTGATAAAAAATCTATTTTTTTTTTTTAATTTGACGTCATACAGACATTTCCACGAGTATGCCTGCAAAAAGTCAGCTCGATTGGTTCACGGAAGAAGGGTTAAAAATCGATCCAAAATTTTTCAGACATGCGGACAGGCGGACACTACGAGCTTTATACTTTATACATACCGATACACCGCCATTTTTATTTTTTCTCCCCTTTCCGAAAAAGTATATTTGGTTCATAGGACAGAACTAAAGCTCGTTTTTTTGTAACGCAGTGTAATAATAAAAAACGAAAAATCCTAAATAACTTATATTATATACCTATATCTATAAACATATATAAAGTGCACAAAATAGATTAAACTAGCTGGTGCAACCAGATTACTTACACAGATTTGTTGAGCGATAAATAGATAAACTACTGTTTGACGAACTGAATCGTATGTTTAGAAATGTTAAATTGACTGTGTGTTTTTGTTGAAGTCTTCGACCGAGCTAGAGACACAGTTACAAATGTATGCCATTAGTCAAGTATATGCCGTAAAAGTAAAATGTCAGATTGACACAATTTGAATATAACCGGCCGTAGACAACTTATATGTAGATTTGTTTGAACTTGTACAGGTAACATACTTTTTTGCTATTTTTTTTTTTTTTTTTTTTAAATTTACTTTTTCTGTTGGCGTAAAAATTTATTAAAAGTAATTTAAGCAGGAAGAAATCGATACATGTTTCTATCTTATTAGTTTTTGACAAACATAAATGAAACAACGAAATCTATAAATCGTATAAAATAAAGTCGCTAAATGACATGTATGCACATAACTTCACACAGAATGCTCCGATTTTAAAACGGTTTTTTGCATTTGAAAGCTTATCTACGTAAGATGGTACAGTTAATATAATTTGAAGGTATATATTATAGGGGCGTGGCAAATTGCCAAAATGTAGTAAATAATCATAACATTTTTGTATACACAACTATAACTCATAAACGGATGGATGGATTTAAAAAATTCTACTTTTCAGTAAAACTATGAACTATTTACCTTCGATCTGCATCAAAAAAAAAATACTCGATTCCTTTCTTATATCAGCCAAATTGTTTAAACAAAAGTAACATTTTTAACAAAAGATGTATTTGTGTGGTTGTTCGCTGTGAATTGTTCGCGCTAATTGCTTTTGAGTGAGGATGGTGCGATACATACATACGTACATATATAGCATTCGCTGCATTATTTAACTTCGGGCGTAGGTTTATAGGCATGTATGTACATATGTATGTATTTCATATCACATCAGCTTGACATATCTATGTATGGACATACACAAATAATAATAAATGACTAAGAATGCATACATCTCTTGAAAAATACCCTTTCGTTAAAAATATTAAACATTTCCTTAAAATTCTTCAAAAAAGCTAAATTTTTTGGTATTTTTGCATGTATCACTATCACTACGTAGTATAAAACAAAGTAGCTTTTTCTGTCCCATGTCCCTTTGAATGCTTAAACCTTTAAAACTACGCAACGGATTTTCATGCGCTTTTTATACTCAGTTGAGCAGAGCTCACAGAGTATATTAAGTTTGATTGGATAACGGTTGGTTGTACATATATAAAGGAATCGAGATAGATATAGACTTCCATATATCAAAATAATCAGGATCGAAAAAAAATTTGATTGAGCCATGTCCGTCCGTCCGTCCGTTAACGCGATAACTTGAGTAAATTTTGAGGTATCTTGATGAAATTTGGTATGTAGGTTCCTGAGCGCTCATCTCAGATCGCTATTTAAAATGAACGATATCGGACTATAACCGCGCCCACTTTTTCGATATCGAAAATTTCGAAAAACCGAAAAAGTGCGATAATTCATTACAAAAGACAGATAAAGCGACGAAACTTGGTAGATGGGTTGAGGTTATGACGCAGAATAGAAAATTAGTAAGATTTTGGACAATAGGCGTGGCACCGCCCACTTTAACAGGAAGGTAATTTAAAAGTTTTGCAAGCTGTAATTTGGCAGTCGTTGAAGATATCATGATGAAATTTGGCAGGAACGTTACTACTATTACTGTATATGTGCTAAATAAAAATTACCAAAATTGGATGAAGAACACGCCCACTTTTTAAAAAAAATTTTTTTAAAATTCAAATTTTAACAAAAAATTTAATATCTTTACTGTATATAAGTAAATTAAGTCAAAATTCAACTCCAGTAATGATATGATGCAACAAAATACAAAAATAAAAGAAAATTTCAAAATGGGCGTGGCTCCGCCCATTTTCATTTAGTTTGTCTAGAATACTTTTATTGCCATAAGTCGAACAAAAATTTACCAATTCTTCTCAAATTTGGTAGGAGCATAGACTATATCACGGTAACTGTTCTCTGTGAAAATGGGCGAAATCGGTGGAAGCCACGCCCAGTTTTTATACACAGTCCACCGTCTGTCCTTCCGCTCGATCGTTAACACAATAACTTGAGCAAACTCCGATATATCTTTACTAAACTTAGCCCACGTACTTATCTGAACTCACTTTATCTTGGTATAAAAAATGGCCGAAATCCGACCATAACCACGCCCACTTTATCGATATCGAAAATTACGAAAAATGAAAAAATGTCATAATTCTATACCAATTACGAAAAAAGGGATGAAACATGGTAACTGGATTGGTTTATTGACGCAAAATATAACTTTGGAAAAAACTTTGTAAAATGGGTGTGACACCTACCATATTAAGTAGAAGGAAATGAAAAAGTTCTACAAGGCGAAATCAACAGCCCTTGGACTCTTGGCAGGAATACTGTTAGTGGTATTGCATATATAAATAAATTAAGAGTCCCAAAGGATGTATTTCTGGATCACCTGGTCAAAATTTGGTCGATATCGCGAGAACGCCTTCACATATACATCTAAGGGCCACTCGCTTTTAAAACCCTCATTAATACCTTTAATTTGTTATCCATATCGTACAAACACATACTAGAGTCACCCCTGTCCCACCCTAATGGCGATATCTCGAAAAGGCGTCCACCTATAGACCTAATGCCCACTCCCTCTTAAAATGCTCAGTAACACCTTTCGTTTGATACCCATATCGTACAAACATTCTAGAGTCACCCCTGGCCCACCCTAATGGCGATATCTCGAAAAGGCGTCCACCTATAGACCTAATGTCCACTCCCTCTTAAAATGCTCAGTAACAAATTTCGTTTGATACCCATATCGTACAAACATTCTAGAGTCACCCCTGGCCCACCCTAATGGCGATATCTCGAAAAGGCGTCCACCTATAGACCTAATGCCCACTCCCTCTTAAAATGCTCAGTAACACCTTTCGTTTGATACCCATATCGTACAAACATTCTAGAGTCACACCTGGCCCACCCTAATGGCGATATCTCGAAAAGGCGTCCACCTATAGACCTAATGCCCACTCCCTCTTAAAATGCTCAGTAACACCTTTCGTTTGATACCCATATCGTACAAACATTCTAGAGTCACCCCTGGCCCACCCTAATGGAGATATCTCGAAAGGGCGCCCACCTATAGACCTAATGCCCACTCCCTCTTAAAATGCTCAGTAACACCTTTCGTTTGATGCCCATATCGTACAAACACATTCTAGAGTCACCCCTGGCCCACCCTAATGACGATATCTCGAAAAGGCGTCCACCTATAGACCTCATGCCCACTCCCTCTTAAAATGCTCAGTAACACCCTTCGTTTGATACCCATATCGTACAAACATTCTAGAGTGTCCCTTGGTCCACCTTTATGGCGATATCTCGAAAAGCGTTCACCTATAGAACTAAGGATTACTCCCTTTTAAAATACTCATTACCATCTTTCATTTGATACCCATATCGTACAAACACATTCTAGAGTCACCCCTGGCCCACCCTAATGGCGACATTTCGAAAAGGCGTCCACCTAATGCCCACTCCCTCTTAAAATGCTCAGTAACACTTTTCGTTTGAAACCCATATCGTACAAACATTCTAGAGTCACCCCTGGCCCACCCTAATGGCGATATCTCGAAAAGGCGTCCACCTATAGACCTAATGCCCACTCTAAAATGCTCAGCAACACCTTTCATTTGATTTCCATATCGTACAAACACATTCTAGAGACACCCCTGGTCCACCTTTATGGCGATATCTCGAAACGGCGTCCACCTATGGAACTGAGGATCACTCCTTTTCAAAATACTCATTAACAGCTTTCAATTGATACCCATATCTTACAAACATATTCTGGAGTCACCCCTGGTCCACCTTTATGGCGATTTCTCGAAAAGGCGTTCACCTATAGAACTAAAGCCCATTCCCTTTTAAAATACTCATTACCACCTTTCATTTGATACCCATATCGTACAAACACATTCTAGAGTCACCCCTGGTCCACCTTAATGGGGACATCTCGAAAAGGCGTCCACCGATAGACCTAAGGCCCACTCCCTCTTAAAATGCTCAGTAGCTCCTTTCATTTGATACCCATATCGTACAAACAAATTCTAGAGTCAGCCCTGGTCCACCTTTATGGCGATATCCCTAAATGGCGTCCATACATATAACTATGGCCTACTCTCTCTTAAAATACTCTTTAATACCTTTCATTTGATACACATGTCATACAACCACATTCCAGGGTTACCCCAGGTTCATTTTCCTTATTTTGTCTCCATAGCTCTCAACTGAGTTTGTAATGTTCGGTTACACCCGAACTTAGCCTTCCTTACTTGTTTTTAATAGATAGAGTTATTGAAGGGGAAGGTTTTACATGTATAATACCATCCATTAAATAGTGGAAAAATGCTGTTATTTTTGAAGTTTCTAATGTGATGTATATATACAAGAAAGCGGTGTTAGTTACACTATTTATAACTCAAGAACGGATGAACTGATTTGGCTGCAAATTAGTGGAGGGGTAGCTTAGAACCAGGAGACAGACATGGGATACTTTTTATCCCGTTCTGGCTAGGGTTTTGAAATCAAAACGTGGACTTGGGTAATCCTGGGATATGTTTGTCCAATATGGGTATAAAGCTGTTTGTGAGTACTTTGATACGGGGTATTTTTCGTAACCGTGGGTGACTAGGGTCTCGAGATATAGGCCAAAACCTGGGCGCGGGTACCTCTAGAATGTGTTTTTTAGAATATGGATAACAAATGAAAGCTGTTGATGAGTGCTTTAGTACAGGGAAGTTTTCATACCTATTGGCGACTATGGTCTCGAGATTGAGGCCAAAACGTGGACCCGGCTACCCCTAGAAAGTGGTAATACAACATGGATAACAAATGAAAGTTGTTGATGAGTGCTTTAGTACATGATAATTTTCATACCTATGTATGTATTTGTGACTAGGGTCTCGAGATATGGGCCAAAACGTGGATAAGGATAACACTAGGATGTGTTTTTACATTATGGGTATCAAATTGAAGCTGTTGATGTGTGCTTTAGTACAGAGTAATCTTTATACCCCTGGGTGACTAGGGTCTCGAAATATAGGCCAAAACCTGGACCCGGATACCCCTAGAATGTGTGTGTAATATTGATATCAAATGAAAGCTGTTGCTGAGAGCTTTAAAGTAATTTTCATTGTGATATTCGATTTAGTCGCATCAACCTGGCAAAACTGATAAATATGTATGCGAAGCCGAAATAAAGACATGAATTAATAATACCCACATACTTATTTAAATACGTCCTATTCGATTTGCCTGAAATTTGGTATATAAATTTGCCTATATTATTATTTACGATCCTTTTTTTCCGGGAAGTAGACCAGAGACGGGCTGGGACTGGGATTAGGACTAGGACTAGGACTGAGACTCGGAGTGGAACTAGGACTCGGAATGGGACCGGAACAAAATACATACCACCCTCTGGGACTGGCAATAAGGGATGAAGAAGAATGGGAATACTTCAGACAAGAGAAAAGAGGGAAGGAGACTGACAAAGAGATCGAGTGAGAAGAAGATAGAGATAGATGAAGCGAAAAAGACGGAGGGAGGAGAGAATAAAAGGATTAAGAAAAACTGAAGAGGGGGGAGAGCAGGGCTAGGCGGAAAAAGCGTACTAAAATGTATAGACCAAATTTAGGGCAGAACAACGTCTGACGGGTCTGCTAGTCTAATCTAATATCTAATCTAATCTAATCTAATCTAATATCTAATCTAATCTAATATCTAATATCTAATATCTAATATCTAATATATATTATAAATGGCAAAGTTTGGATGTGAAGATGTTTGGATGTTTGGATGTTTGGATGTTTGGATGTTTGTCCAGACGTTTGTCTTTGTGACTCAATCACGCAAGAACGGCTGGACCGATTTGGATGAAATTTTGCACACATATAGCCAATAGTCTAGAAGGATCTACTAACTATATATTTTTGAAAAGGGGCGTGGTCCCCGCCCCCTAGGAACAGTTATAATTTAATTATTATATTTTTTCGTTTTTGCGACTGAATCACGCCAGAATGGCTACACGGATTTTGATGAAATTTGGGACACAGACAGTAGTCTACTAGCGAAATTTTTTTCGAACATGGAAAGAGGGGTGGGGGTCCCACGACCCCTTCGAGAAATTATTTTTCAATAATTTTTACACATTATAACTTTACGTATACTGGCCTTCACCAATATCACAGACTCAAGGGGTCAAATAAGTCGAGGGCTTACAAAGTAAGCAGTGACACCCTCCGCCCGCCCGCCCCCCTTTATCTCCCCCTCTGGTGTAAAATCTATAAATTGTTATAACTCAATATAAATTTTCTCCAAAATCAATAGTTTTTGGTATCTGGTACATACAAAACGAGATCTAGACAATTTTGGAGGAACGATCAGTGGTCCTCTCCTCTACTCCCGCCATCCGCCCTCCATCAATTGTTTTTATTAGCACGCTTTTATTAGCTTTACCTGTATGTTTCTATGTAACTTTTTATTCGCTCCAATGCGCCTGCTGCCTTATTAACATGGTTTTATAATTAGCTTCACCTTATTTGTAATCCCGTAAGGGTCATATCGAGACCCTCCGGGATCATTTCTGGATGGTTTTCGGGATCGGTCCGGGATTATGCCGGGGTAATTTCGGGACTTTTTCGGGACTATTTCGGGATCATTTTGGGACCCTTCCGGGATCATTTCTGTATAGTTTTCGGGATCCGTCCGGGATCCCGTCGGGGTTATTTTGGGACATTTTCGGGACTATTCCGGAATCATTTCGGGACTATTTCACGATCATTTGGGGACCCTTCCGGCATCATTTCTGGATGGTTTTCGGGATCCGTCCGGGATCCCGTCGGGGTACTTTCGGGATCATTTGCGTACCTTCGAGAGATAAATTCTTGATGGTTTCCGGGATCATTACGGGACTTTTTCGGGGTCAGTTTGGGTCCTTTCCGTAATCATTCCTCGATGGTTTTAGGGATCCGTCCGGGATCCCGTCGGCGTCATTTTGGGACTTTTGCGGGATCATTTGGGGTCTCTTCCGGCATCATTTCTGGATGGTTTACGGGATCCGTCCGGGATCCCGTCGGCGTCATTTTGGGACTTTTGCGGGATCATTTGGGGTCTCTTCCGGCATCATTTCTGGATGGTTTACGGGATCCGTCCGGGATCCTGTCGGGGTCATTTTGGGACTTTTGCGGGATCATTTGAGGTCTCGTCCGGCATCATTTCTGGATGGTTTACGGGATCCGTCCGGGATCCTGTCGGGGTCATTTTGGGACTTTTGCGGGACCATTTGGGGTCTCTTCCGGCATCATTTCTGGATGGTTTACGGGATCCGTCGGGGATCCCGTCGGCGTCATTTTGGGACTTTTGCGGGATCATTTGGGGTCTCTTCCGGCATCATTTCTGGATGGTTTACGGGATCCGTCCGGGATCCTGTCGGGGTCATTTTGGGACTTTTGCGGGATCATTTGGGGTCTCTTCCGGCATCATTTCTGGATGGTTTACGGGCTCCGTCCGGGACCCTGTCGGGGTCATTTTGGGACTTTAGCGGGATCATTTGGGGTCTCCTCCGGCATCATTTCTGGATAGTTTTAGGGATCCGTTCGGGATCCTGTCGGGGTCATTTTGGGACTTTTGCGGGATCATTTGGGGTCTCTTCCAGCATCATTTCTGGATGGTTTTCGGGATCCGTCCGGGATCCTGTCGGGGTCATTTTGGGACCTTTGCGGGATCATTTGGGGTCTCTTCCGGCATCATTTCTGGATGGTTTACGGGATCCGTCCGGGATCCTGTCGGGGTCATTTTGGGACTTTTGCGGGATCATTTGGGGTCTCTTCCGGCATCATTTCTGGATGGTTTACGGGATCCGTCCGGGATCCTGTCGCGGTCATTTTGGGACTTTTGCGGGATCATTTGGGGTCTCTTCCGGCATCATTTCTGGATGGTTTACGGGATCCGTCCGGGATCCTGTCGGGGTCATTTTGGGACTTTTGCGGGATCATTTGGCGTCTCTTCCGGCATCATTTCTGGATGGTTTACGGGATCCGTCCGGGACCCTGTCGGGGTCATTTTGGGACTTTAGCGGGATCATTTGGGGTCTCCTCCGGCATCATTTCTGGATGGTTTACGGGATCCGTCCGGGATCCTGTCGGGGTCATTTTGGGGCTTTTGCGGGATCATTTGGGGTCTCTTCCGGCATCATTTCTGGATGCTTTACGGGATCCGTCCGGGATCCTGTCGCGGTCATTTTGGGACTTTTGCGGGATCATTTGGGGTCTCTTCCGGCATCATTTCTGGATGGTTTACGGGATCCGTCCGGGATCCTGTCGGGGTCATTTTGGGACTTTTGCGGGATCATTTGGTGTCTCTTACAGCATCATTTCTGGATGGTTTTCGGGATCCGTCCGGGATCCTCTCGGGGTCATTTTGAAACTTTTGCGGGATCATTTGGGGTCTCCTCCGGCATCATTTCTGGATGGTTTACGGGATCCGTCCGGGATCCCGTCGGCGTCATTTTGGGACTTTTGCGGGATCATTTGGGGTCTCTTCCGGCATCATTTCTGGATGGTTTACGGCATCCCTCCGGGATCCTGTCGGGGTCATTTTGGGACTTTTGCGGGATCATTTGGGGTCTCTTCCAGCATCATTTCTGGATGGTTTTCGGTCATTTTGGGACTTTTGCGGGATCATTTGAGGTCTCTTCCGGCATCATTTCTGGATGGTTTACGGGATCCGTCCGGGATCCTGTCGGGGTCATTTTGGGACTTTTGCGTGATCATTTGGGGTCTCTTCCGGCATCATTTCTGGATGGTTTACGGGATCCGTCCGGGACCCTGTCGGGGTCATTTTGGGACTTTAGCGGGATCATTTGGGGTCTCCTGAGGCATCATTTCTGTATGGCTTACGGGATCCGTCCGGGATCCTGTCGGGGTCATTTTGGAACTTTTGCGGGATCAATTGGGGTCTCTCCCGGCATCATTTCTGGATGGTTTTCGGGATCCGTCCGGGATCCTGTCGGGGTCATTTAGGGACTTTTGCGGGATCATTTGGGGTCTCTTCCGACATCATTTCTGGATGGTTTACGGGATCCGTCCGGGATCCTGTCGGGGTCATTTTGGGACTTTTGCGGGATCATTTGGGGTCTCTTCCGGCATCATTTCTGGATGGTTTACGGGATCCGTCCGGGACCCTGTCGGGGTCATTTTGGGTCTTTAGCGGGATCATTTGGGGTATCCTCCGGTATCGTTTCTGGATGGTTTTCGGGATCCGTCCGGGATCCCGTCAATGTCATTTCGGGACTATTTCGGCATCATTTGGGGTACCTTCCGGTATCAATTCTAGATGGTTTTCGGGATCCGTCCGGGATCCCGTCGGAGTCATTTCGGAATTTTTTCTTGACTAATACAGGATCATTTGGGGACCTTATCGGCATCATTTCTGGATGGTTTTCGGAATCCGTCCGCGATCCCGTCAGGGTCATTTCGGGATTCTTTCGGGATAATTTGGGGTACCTGCCGGCATCATTTCTGGATGGTTTTCGGTATCCGTCCGGGATCCCGTCGGTGTCATTTGGGGTCCATTCCGGCATCATTTCTGGATGGTTTTCGGGATCCGTCCGGGATCCTGTCGGGGTCATTTTGGGACTTTTGCGGGATCATTTGGGGTCTCTTCCGGAATCATTTCTGGATGGTTTTCATGATCCGTCCGGGATCCTGTCGGGGTCATTTTGGGACTTTTGCGGGATCATTTGGGGTCTCTTCCGGCATCATTTCTGGATGGTTTACAGGATCCGTCCGGGATCCTGTCGGGGTCATTTTGAGACTTTTGCGGGATCATTTGGGGTCTCTTCCGGCATCATTTCTGTATGATTTTCGGGATCCGTCCGGGATCCTGTC
Source organism: Eurosta solidaginis (assembly GCF_040869045.1). Classification (NCBI taxonomy): domain Eukaryota; kingdom Metazoa; phylum Arthropoda; class Insecta; order Diptera; family Tephritidae; genus Eurosta; species Eurosta solidaginis. Next base: position 171,933,438 of record NC_090321.1, on the reverse strand, counting down.
GGGGTCATTTTGGGACTTTTGCGGGATCATTTGGGGTCTCTTCCGGCATCATTTCTGGATGGTTTACGGGATCCGTCCGGGATCCAGTCGGGGTCATTTTGGGCCTTTTGCAGGATTATTTGGGTTCTCTTCCGGCATCATTTCTGGATGGTTTACGGGATCCGTCCGGGATCCTGTCGGGGTCATTTTGGGACTTTTGCGGGATCATTTGGGGTCTCTTCCGGCATCATTTCTGGATGGTTTACGGGATCCGTCCGGGACCCTATCGGGGTCATTTTGGGACTTTAGCGGGATCATTTGGGGTCTCCTCCGGCATCATTTCTGGATGGTTTACGGGATCCGTCCGGGATCCTGTCGGGGTCATTTTGGGACTTTTGCGGGATCATTTGGGGTCTCTTCCGGCATCATTTCTGGATGGTTTACGGGATCCGTCCGGGGCCCTGTCGGGGTCATTTTGGGTCTTTAGCGGGATCATTTGGGGTCTCCTCCGGCATCATTTCTGGATGGTTTTCGGTTTCCGTCCGGGATCCCGTCGATGTCATTTCGGGACTATTTCGGCATCATTTGGGGTACCTTCCGCTATCAATTCTAGATGGTTTTCGGGATCCGTCCGGGATCCCGTCGGAGTCATTTTGGAATTTTTTCTCGACTAATACAGAATCATTTGGGGACCTTATCGGCATCATTTCTGGATGGTTTTCGGAATCCGTCCGCGATCCCGTCAGGGTCATTTCGGGACTATTTCGGGATAATTTGGGGTACCTGCCGGCATCATTTCTGGATGGTTTTCGGTATCCGTCCGGGATCGCGTCGGTGTCATTTCGGGACCATTTGGGGTCCATTCCGGCATCATTTCTGGATGGTTTTAGGGATCCGTCCGGGATCCTGTCGGGGTCATTTTGGGACTTTTGCGGGATCATTTGGGGTCTCTTCCGGCATCATTTCTAGATGGTTTACGAGATCCGTCCGGGATCCTGTCGGGGTAATTTTGGGACTTTTTCGAGATCATTTGGGGTCTCTTCCGGCATCATTTCTGGATGGTTTACGGGATCCGTCCGGGACCCTGTCGGGGTCATTTTGGGAATTTAGCGGGATCATTTGGGGTCTCCTCCGGCATCATTTCTGGATGGTTTTCGGGATCCGTCCGGGATCCTGTCGGGGTAATTTTGGGACTTTTGCGGGATAATTTGGGGTCTCTTCCGGCATCATTTCTGGATGGTTTACAGGATCCGTCCGGGATCCTGTCGGGGTCATTTTGAGACTTTTGCGGGATCATTTGGGGTCTCTTCCGGCATCATTTCTGTATGGTTTTCGGGATCCGTCCGGGATCCTGTCGGGGTCATTTTGGGACTTTTGCGGGATCATTTGGGGTCTCTTCCGGCATCATTTCTGGATGGTTTACGGGATCCGTCCGGGATCCTGTCGGGTCATTTTGGGCCTTTTGCGGGATCATTTGGGTTCTCTTCCGGCATCATTTCTGGATGGTTTACGGGATCCATCCGGGATCCTGTCGGGGTAATTTTGGGACTTTTGCGAGATCATTTGGGGTCTCTCCCGGCATCATTTCTGGATGGTTTTCGGGATCCGTCCGGGATCCTGTCGGGGTCATTTTGGGACTTTTACGGGATCATTTGGGGTCTCTTCCGGCATCATTTCTGGATGGTTTACGAGATCCGTCCGGGATCCTGTCGAGGTCATTTTGGGACTTTTGCGAGATCATTTGGGGTCTCTTCCGGCATCATTTCTGGATGGTTTACGGGATCCGTCCGGGACCCTGTCGGGGTCATTTTGGGACTTTAGCGGCATCATTTGGGGTCTCCTCCGGCATCATTTCTGGATGGTTTTCGGGATCCGTCCGGGATCCTGTCGGGGTCATTTTGGGACCTCTGCGGGATCATTTGGGGTCTCTTCCGGCATCTTTTCTAGATGGTTTTCGGGATCCATCCGGGATCCCGTCGGAGTCATTTCGGAACTTTTTCTCGACTAATACAGGATCATTTGGGTTCTCTTCCGGCATCATTTCTGGATGGTTTACGGGATCCATCCGGGATCCTGTCGGGGTAATTTTGGGACTTTTGCGAGATCATTTGGGGTCTCTCCCGGCATCATTTCTGGATGGTTTTCGGGATCCGTCCGGGATCCTGTCGGGGTCATTTTGGGACTTTTACGGGATCATTTGGGGTCTCTTCCGGCATCATTTCTGGATGGTTTACGGGATCCGTCCGGGATCCTGTCGGGTGATTTTGGGCCTTTTGCGGGATCATTTGGGTTCTCTTCCGGCATCATTTCTGGATGGTTTACAGGATCCGTCCGGGATCCTGTCGGGGTCATTTTGGGACTTTAGCGGGATCATTTTGGGTCTCCTCCGGCATCATTTCTGGATGGTTTCCGGATCCGTCCGGGATTCCGTCGGCGTAATTTCGGGACTATTAGGGGGTTATTTGGGGACCTTTCCGGCATCATTTCTGGATAGTTTTAGGGATCCGTGCGGGATCCCGACGGGGTCATATCGGGACCATTTGGGGTACCTACCGGCATCATTTCTGGTTGGTTTTCGGGATCCGTCCGGGATCCCGTCGGGATCATTTCGGGACTAATTCGGGATCATTTGGGTACCTACCTTCATCATTTCTGGATGATTTTCGGGATCCGTACGGGATCCCGTCGGGGTCGTTTCAGGACTTTTTCGGGATCCGCCCGTGATCCCGGCGGGGTCATTTCGGTACTATTTCGGGATCATTTGGGGTACCTAGATGGATAGTTTTCGGGATTCGTCCGGGATCCCGTCTGGATCATTTCAGGACTTTTTCGGGGTCATTTGGGGTATCTTCCAGCCACTTTTCTAGATGGTTTTCGGTATCCGTCCGGGACACCGTCAGGGTAATTTCGGGACTATTTGGGGATAACTTGGGAACCTTTCCGGCATCATTTCTGGATAGCTTCCGGGATCCTTCGGGGATCCCGTCAGGGTCATTTCGGAACCCGCGACTAATGCGGTATCATTTGGGGACCCTTTCGCCATCATTTCCGGATGGTTTTCGTGATCCGTCCGGGATACCGTCAGGGTAATTTCGGGACTATTTGGGGATAACTTGGGAACCTTTCCGGCATCATTTCTGGATAGTTTCCGGGATCCGTCGGGAATCCCGTCAGGATCATTTCGGAACTATAAGGGGATCATTTCATTTTTCACCTTTCTTTAAGGGGATCATTTCACCTTCCAGCATCATTTCTGTATACTTTTGGGGATCCGTCCGGGATCCCGACGGGGTCATTTCTGGCCTATTTCGGGATCATTTTGGGGTACCAACCGGCATCATTTCTGTATGGTCCGGGATCCGTCCGGGATCCCATCGGGGGAATTTCGGGAATTTTTCGGGATCATTTGGGGTCCCTTCCGGCATTATTTCTGGATCGTTTTCGGGATCCGTCCGAGATCCCGTCGGGTTTATTTTTTTACTTTTTCGGGAAAATGTCAGGGAATTTCGAGACTGTTCTTGGATCATTTGGGGATCCTTCAGGGATAATTTCTGGATGGTTTTCGGAATCCCGTCGGGGTAATTTCGGGATTTTTTCACGACTATCTCGGGGTCAGTTGCCCTTAAAGATCATTTCTGGGTGGTTTTCGGGATCCGTCCGGGATCCCGTCAGGGTTATTTCGCGCCTTTTCGGGACTATTTCGGGATCAATTTGGGACCCTTACGGGATAATTTCTCTATGATTTTCGGGATCTGTTCGGGATCCCTTCGTAGTTTTTTCGCGACTTTATCTGGGATAAATTGCGGACCCTTTAGAGATCAATTCTGGATGGTTTTCGGTATCGGTCTGGGATCCCCTCAAGGTCATTTCGGGACTTTTTCGGGACTATTTCGGAATCATTTTGGGACCCCTCCGGCATAATTTCTGGGTGATTTTCGGGATCTGTCCGGGATCCCGACGGAGTTTTTTCGGGACTTTTTCCGGAATATTTCTGGATTATTTGCGGACGTTTCAGAGCTCAGTTCTGGATGATTTTCGGGAACTGTCCAGGATCCCGTCGGAGTTATTTCGGGGTAATTTTGGGACCCTTCCAGGATAATTTCTTCATGATTTTCGGGATGGGTCTGAGTTTTTCGTGACTTTCGGGACTATTTCGGGATCATTTGCGGAACCTTCAGAGATCAATTCTGGTTGGTTTGTGGACTTTTCCGGGATCATTTGGGGATCCCTCCAGAGTCATTTCTGGATGGTTTTCGGGATCCCGTCAGGGTCATTTCGGGCCTTTTTCGTGACTACTATTTCGGAATCATTTTGGGACTCCTCCGGGATAATTTCTGGGCGATTTTCTGGATTTGTCCGGGATCCCGTCAGAGTTTTTTCGGACTATATCGGGATCATTTGCGGACCGTTCAGGAATCAAATCTGGATGGTTTTCGGGATCCGTCCGGGATCCCGTCAGGGTCATTTCGGGACTTTTCGTGACTACTTCGGGATTATTTTGGGACCCTTCCGGCATCATTTCTGGATAGTTTTCGAGATTTGTCCAGGATCCCGTCGGCATCATTTCGTGACTATTTGGTGTCATTTAGGGACACTTCCGGGATCCTTTTAGGTCTCTTCGAAACCGGTAATTCAGCACACATGGCCGTGGATTTACGGCAAATTATTCGTAATTAAAATTCGGTATGTTTTATCTTTAATATATCACAGCTTTTTCGTTCTATTTTTAAATGAATCCTGTAACGAACTATTACAACTATAATTAAAATTTTTGTAATATTTTAACCAACTAAATACCCGAAAAAGCCACACTGCTTTCATTTAAAAACTTCTTTTTGGTTTTAGCTAATTGTAGTTTCACTCCTTTGTTCTATGAGTAGTAATTCTTTCACCCCTGTCATATCAATTAATTTAACTTAGAAACAAAATGTATTTTTTTTAATTCGAAAAAAGTGTATTGTACTATTCATGTAAGCGTGCCCATCAGCTCAGTTAGTTCTTTTTTTTACTGTATTAAAAAATAAAATACATTGACAGAAAAAATTTTTAAACAGACAACTTGATAAGCAGGCTAACGTGAATAGCACATATATTTTATTTTCTCCTTGCGGACGGGGCCGCGGGTAAAGGCTAGTATATTATAAATGGGAAAGTTTGGATGTGAAGATGTTTGGATGTTTGGATGTTTGGATGTTTGGATGTTTGTCCAGACGTTTGTCTTTGTGACTCAATAACGCAAGAACGGCTGGACCGATTTGGATGAAATTTTGCACACATATAGCCAATAGTCTAGAAGGATCTACTAGATATATATTTTTGAAAAGGGGCGTGGTCCCCGCTCCCTAGGAACAATTATAATTTAATTATTATATTTTTTCGTCTTTCCGACTGAATCACGCCAGAATGGCTACACGGATTTTGATGAAATTTGGGACACAGACAGTAGTCTACTAGCGAATTTTTTTTCGAACATGGAAAGAGGGGTGGGGGTCCCAAGACCCCTTCGAGCAATTACTTTTTAATAATTTTTACACATAACTTTACGTATACTGGACAGACTCAAGGGGTCAAATAAGTCGAGGGCTTACAAAGTAAGCAGTGACACCCTCCGCCCCCCTTTATCTACCTCTCTGGTGTAAAATCTATAAATTGTTATAACTCAATATAAATTTTCTCCTAAATCAATATTTTTTGGTATCTGGCACATACAGATCGAGATCTAGACAATTTTGGAGGAACGATCAGTGGTCCTCTCCTTTTACTCCCGCCATCCGCCCTCCTTCAATTGATTTTATTAGCACGCTTTTATTAGCTTTACCTGTATGTTTCTATGTAACTTTTCATTCGCTCCAATGCGCCTGCTGCCTTATTAACATGGTTTTATAATTAGCTTCACCTTATTTGTAATCCCGTAAGGGTCATATCGAGACCCTTCCGGGATCAGTTCTGGATGGTTTTCGGGATCGGTCCGGGATCCCGCCGGGGTAATTTCGGGACTTTTTCGGGACTATTTCGGGATCATTTTGGGAACCTTCCGGGATAATTTCTGTATAGTTTTCGGGATCCTTCCGGGATCCCGTCGGGGTTATTTTGGGACATTTTCGGGACTGTTCCGGAATCATTTCGGGACTATTTCGCGATCATTTGGGGACCCTTCCGGCATTATTTCTGGGTGGTTTTCGGGATCCGTCGGGATCCCGTCGAGGTACTTTCGGGATCATTTGCGTACCTTCGAGAAATAAATTCTTGATGGTTTCCGGGATCATTACGGGACTTTTTCGGGGTTATTTTGGGTCCCTTTATGCATAATTTCTGGATGTTCTTCGGGATTCGTCCGGCATCCCGTCGGGGTCATTTCGGGACTTTTTCGCGACTAATACGGGATCATTTGGGGATCCTTTCGGCATCATTTCTGGATGGTTTTCGGGATCCGTCCGGGATCTCGGCGGGGTCATTTGAGGACTTTTTCGGGATCATTTGGGGGCTCTTCCGGCATCATTTCTGGATGGTTTTCGTGATCCGTCCGGGATCTCGTGGGGGTTATTTCGGGACTTTTTCGCGACTAATACTTGATCATTTGGGAACCCTTTCGGTATCATTTCTGTATGGTTTTCGGGATCCATCCGGGATCTCGTCAGGGTCATTTGGGAACTTTTTTGGGATCATTTGGGGGCTCTTCCGGCATCATTTCTGGTTGGTTTTCGGGATCCGTCCGGGATCCCGTCGGGGTCATTTCGGGACTTTTTCGCGACTAATACGGTATTATTTGGGAACCCTTTCGGCATCATTTCTGGATGGTTTTCGGGATCCGTCCGGGATCCCATCAGGGTATTTTCGGGACTATTAGGGGATCATTTGGGGACCTTTCCGGCATCATTTCCGGATAATTTTTGGGATCCGTCCGGGATGCCGATGAGGTCATTTCGGGACTATTTCGGGATCATTTGGGATACCTACCGGCATCATCTCTGGATAGTTTTTGGGATTCGTCCGGGATCCCGTCTGGGTCTTTTCGGGACTTTTTCTCGACTAATACGGGATCATTTGCGGACCCTTTCGGCATCATTTCTGGATAGTTGTCGGGATCCGTTCGGGATCCCGTCACCGTCATTTCGGGACTATTAGGGGATCATTTGAGGACCTTTCCGGCATCATTTCTGGATAGTTTTCGGAATCTTTTCGGGATCCCGTCAGGGTCATTTCGGGACTTCTTCGGGACTATATCGGGATCATTTCTGGATGGTTTACGGGATCCGTCTAGGATCCCTTAAGGGTCATTTCGGGGCTATTAGGTGATCATTTGAGGACCTTTCCGGCATCACTTCTGGATGATTTTCGGTATCCGTTCGGGATCCCGTCGGAATCATTGAGGGACTTTTTCGGAATCATTTGGGATCCCTTCCGGCAGCATTTCTGGTTGGTTTTCGGGATCCGCCGGATCCCGTCGTGGTCATTTCGGGATCATTTGGGGTACCTACCGGCATCATTTCTGAATGGTTTACAGGATTCGTCCGGGATCTCGTCAGGGTCATTTCGGGACTATTTGGGGATTATTTGGGAACCTTTCGGGCATCATTTCTGGATAGTTTCCGGGATCTCTTCAGGGTAATTTCGGGACTATTTCGGGATAATTTTGGGGTACTCACCGGCATCATTTCTGGTTGGTTTTCGGGATCCGTCCGGGATCCCGTCGGGGTCATTTCGGGACTTTTTCGCGACTAATACGGTATTATTTGGGAACCCTTTCGGCATCATTTCTGGATGGTTTTCGGGATCCGTCCGGGATCCCATCAGGGTAATTTCGGGACTATTAGGGGATCAATTGTGGACCTTTCCGGCATCATTTCTGGATAATTTTCGGTATCCGACCGGGATGCCGACGAGGTCATTTCGGGATTATATCGGGATCATTTGGGATACCTACGGGCATCATTACTGGATGATTTTTGGGATTCGTCCGTGATCCCGTCGGGATCATTTCGGGACTTTTTCTCGACTAATACGGGATCATTCGCGGACCCTTTCGGCATCATTTCTGGATAGTTGTCGGGATCCGTTCGGGATCCCGTCACGGTCATTTCGGGACTATTAGGGGATCATTTGAGGACCTTTCCGGCATCATTTCTGGATAGTTTTCGGAATCCTTTCGGGATCCCGTCAGGGTCATTTCGGGG